>NC_137953.1:50070616-51270616 GCF_963924665.1 Micromys minutus
CACTGGACAACCGCGGGAAGCATGTTCACATCATAGCCAGCGGGACTTATTCCAAGTGGAGGACTAGGTTAGAGTGTACACACAAACCTGGGCTGGGGAGATGGCTCAGGGGGTCAAGCGTTTGCCACAGAGGGGTAGTACCTGGCCCTGGATCCATCTACAGTAGCCAATTAAAAAGCAGGCACTGCCATAGGGTACAAATTTGTAATTCCCACACTGGGAAGGCAGAGACAGGACAGTTCCTGGGGGCTTGCTGGCCAGCCATTCTAGTCCACACGGTAAGTCCCAGATTCCGTGAGAGTCACCATTGCCCCGTACAGTGGGGAGCATGGCAGAAGACAGTGACGTCATTTTCTCCTCACTACTGCGATAAAACACCAGGATCTGGGCAACTTATAAAAGAAAACAGTTATTTGTCTTACAGTTCAGAGGGTTAGAGGTCGCGATGCCAGAGTGGAAGGGCGGCTGCAGGCTCACATCTTAGTCTCCAGCCAGGGGGCGGTGGAGAAAGTATCAGAGTGCTGTGAGTCTGCTGCGTTGTGTCGTTTCTCCCTTCAAGTGTTTTATTTCATCTAATGTGCATTGACGTTCTGATTGCATATGTCTGTGTGAGGGTGTGGAGCCCCTGCAACTGGAGTTACAGACAATTGTGAACTGCCATGTGGGTCCTGGGTCCTCTGGAAGAGCAGTCGGTGCTTTTAACTGCTGAGCCATCTCTTCAAGCCCTGTTTGTTGTTTGAAACAGGGTTACCCTGTGTAGCTCTGGCTGTCCTGGAACTCACTCTGTAGACCAGGTTGACCTTGAACTCATAGATATCTGCCTGCCTTGCCTCCTAAATGCTGGGACTAAAGGCATGGACCACCATGCCCAGCTGTATAGCTTTTGAAACCTCAAAGCCCACCCCCAGTGGTATACTCCCTGGTCCTTCCCAAATAGTTCCACCAACTGGGCACCAAGTATTTATATATATCAGGCTATGGGGGGGTAGTTCTTATTCAAACCACAAGACTCATCCTTGACTTCTTGGTCTCTACAGTCACTGAATAGAATGTCAAAGTGAGAATGTTACTAGAAAAGGTAGAGAGCCTACAGAGGTAAAGGCCTCTTTTTCTAAACGCATAGCCCGGTGGCTTTATTCACTACACGTTCAATGGCTTATCAATGGCTTCTGCTTCTCTGATGATGAGTTTCAAGTTACAGAGATTGTCCAGTGGCCTTGATTTCAAAATGAAACTCAATATTGAAATACATTTGATACTTCTTTATAAAGAATATATACACATGTATGTGTGTGTATGCATATGTGTGTTGCACTGAATAACAGAACTCCATATTTAAAGAAAACAAACATTAAAAAAACAACAGCAAAATCCAGACATAACAGGTGCAGGCAATACACTGACGAAGCTCTCCACCTGATGCTGGAGAGATGGCTGGGGGGAGGGGGCGGGATAAGAGCAATGGCTGCTTTTCCATAGGACCCAGGTTCTCAATTCCAGCAAACACATGGCAGCTCATATAGCCTATACTGCTAACCCCAGGGGGCCCAGCACCCTCTTTTGCCTTCATAGGGACCTGTACACACATACTCTATAATAATAAATAAAAATAAAAATCTTCAAACACATACACTGTTCAACCAGTCAGGTGTAGAAAGGAAATGTCTCAGCTCAGGTCCCCACTGAAGAACGCATAGCTCAGCACCATTCCAGTGAATGGAGAAGGCTTCTCAGGATTTCTGCCCTTTTCTGTTCCTGTTTAACGTTTGACTAGACAGGTCTCTGTGAGCTCCAGGCCAGTCAGGGCTACTTAGTGAGACTCTGTCTCAAAAGAGGGGCTTGGGTTGAAAGAAAGAATATTTGTAGATGGGGATGAAGAATGCTTGGAAGTTCCTCAAGATTAAAAAAAATAATAATAATGTGTATGTATGTTTTATCTGCATGTGTTTGCGCATGCATCATGACCCTGCCCAGGAGCCATGTAGGCCAGAAGAGGGCGTCAGATCTCCTGGAGCTGGATTTGCAGATGGTGTGAGCTGCCCTGGAAATGCTGGGAACTGAAATTGAGTCTTTTGGAAAAGCAGCCAGTGCTCTTAACCACTGAGCGGTCTCTCAAGCCCCTTCCTCAAGATTTCGTTCGGTTTTGGTTTTGTTTGTTTGAGATAGCTTCTCATTGAATAGCTCTGGCTGGCCTGGAACTCACCACGTAGATCATGCTGGCCTTGAACTCTCAGAGATCTATCTGCCTGGAGTCCTTCTGCATCAGCCTCTGTGTGCTCAGACAACCTATGCCAACACGGCAGGGTTAACCGCCTTAAGTGTGCAAACCAATGGGAGTCTGACATGGAAACGTAAGGGTTCTTTCATATGACTGTGGTAAGAGCCCTAGGGCCAGGTGGGTGGATGTCACAAAAGAAAAAAAGAAAGAAACAGAAAGCAGGCAGCCTGGAGAAGGGCTGAGCGCCTTTTAATTACAGAGCTTCAGGACCAGGGTAGGAACTGACTACCCCAAGCCCTGAAAGATGAATGTTGCTGAGGCAGGGACGGAGATGGCCAGGGCATCACGTGCAGGGCAATTAACCCAAGCGGCCTATGGGATGCAGGAGAAGATGGGGTTGGCCTGGACCACATAAAGGCCTGGAAAAAGAATCTGTGACAAGGGACCTTATAGGCCACCATGTCTTGTCACTCTATATCAGTCTTCTAGCTCTGGCAGGGCAGCAACCAAGGACTAGGCAAGGTGGAGCAGGGCCAGCTATGACCTGTCTGCACTCTGGGGACATGGAGACAGGCCGGAGGCTGAAACTTTAGGCCCTTGTAAAAACTTCAGTCAGAGAAGAGTACCCTGATCTTCCTGTACCCAATCCCCTATCACAGTCTTCCTGTTGAAGCTATAACAGAATACTGTATAGCGGATTTTTATATTCCTGAGATTAGACTCAGGTTGTCTGGTTTAGCAGCAAGCCTGAACCATTTTGCCAACCCGAGAGGTCTGTTTTGTTTGTTTATTTGTTTTGATTTTTGAGACAGGGTTTCTCTGTGTAGCCCTGGCTGTCCTAGAACTCGATCTGCAGACCAGGCTGGCCTTGAACTTGTAGAGTTCCACCACCCAAGTGCTGGGATTTAAGGCAAATGCCACCATCACCTGGCTTAGAGGTTTGTTTTGTAGTTCTTCAGATTTGAAGTCCAAGATCCAGCAGCTGAGTCTGAGGAGACAAAGCATGAGAGAAGCTGGAGGGACAGCTGGGGAGACAGCCAGCATGAGGAGGAGGCAGACCCCGCCTTCTTCAGAACAACCTGCTTTCCAGTCCTGAAGAGAATTAATCCCTCTCAGTAATGCAATTGGCTCTTAAAGCACCCCTCTAATGCCACCCCCAGGGCAATCAAGAGGTAGTCTGTGAGGCTGAAGTACAGCCCAAAGATGGAACATTTTCCTGCCATGCACAAGGTCTGGGGCTTGATTTAATCCCTGCCACCACTAGAATGCTGATCACAGTTCAGAGCACTGCACTCCATCAGACCACCTCGGCCAGCAACAGGGGTACTGGCCATGCTCCCTGCAAGCTTGGGGCTTACCCAAAGCCCCGGGTGGGCAAGCAGGAACGGCTTCTGAGAGTCACGGTCCTTCTGAGGTTACCAGCTGGCTCGTCCCTCCTGCAGACTTCGTACCCCACTTTCTCAGTGTTTCAGACTGCCCCATATCTCGCTCTCTTCATCGATGATGTGCGCCTCACCCATCCCAGAGCTTCCCTTCCACTCGGGCCTCTCCATTCCCTCACCCACAGCCTAATTTCTGAGGATATTTCTCTCCAGTGTGCTATGTGGTCATGTAAGGATGCTTTGTCGGCCTGGGGAGAATTACAAGGGCTCCTAGAAGAAAACATATTTTGGTACTTAAGGGTAGCTGTAGGCTCGGAGAAAGCCTGGGGCTCCAGGGGACATCCAAAGCTGTTGCAGGAGTAGGAATAACAAGGTATATCCAGGGGACCGATGGGCCCCCATCCCCTGCCCAGAAAGGAGAGGGAAACTGCCCGCATTCCTAGGCCAAATGTATATCATATCAGGTGCTGGAGTGAAGCCCCTGCCATCTTTCCCAGAATCCTCTCTTCTTCCAGGCCTGCTAGGTTAGTATACCTCTAGAACCTGACTTCAGAGAGGGCCTAACATAGACCTGATCACTTCTGGTGAGGAGAGGGAGGCCCTGTCCAAAAAGTACCTTGCATGCCAGTAAAGGTGTCCTGAGAGACTTCCTGGATCATTTCCAGGCATTTCCGGTCCAGGAAACTCTATAACAGGTGACCATATGAACAGTCAATGCTCAGAGTTGGATTAAGCCCCTGTTCGTTCGCATTTCTGCTTATTTTGAGGGCGAGGGGCGGTATTTGGTGGCTCCACCAATGCAGAGTGGAGTATGGAGGCATGAGAGTCTGAGTTCAGATTACCACCCTCTGGAAAGAGGGCACAGGGCCAGCAGGATCAGTGGCCATTACTAATTCATGTGCCCACAGGAGCCAAGTGACCATCTCAGCCTCCCCAAGAAGGTCCTGGAGATATGCAGGGCCTGGAATTGGGCCAAAGCTCACAATCATCTCTGGCCCCAACAACAACCTAGAAAACAACCAGCCCAGGGATTGGACGCTCAGACCCAGAGTAAGAGGAGGAGCCGGAAAGAAGCCCCGCCCAGTGCTTTCCTGTGCTGCCAACCCTGTGACTCAGGGCGGGCTGGGGGGCGGGCTGGGGGGCAGGCTGGGAGCCTCCCAGGGCACATGTGTGCCCAGATGCCTCCCTGGACTCTGCTATTACTCACATTTGAATCTCACGTTTGCAAGGGAAATGACCAGTGTTCTGGCCCCTGCCAACACCCCGACAGTGTCCTCACCCACCCCGCAGTGTCCAGCCTCTCTGTTTCCCTCAAGATGAAGTGGAGGGCGAGGTGTTCCTTGTCCTTAGGTGCCTGCCTTTCCTGGGCTGGGCTTCAGTCTCACAGGCCTCACTGTTTCTTTGTGTTCGCTGGTGTCTGCCTACATAAACGTACACGGTGATCCAAAAGACGCTGAGGGCACCGTTGTTCCTACTGCGCTTGTCACTTGTCATTCACATACGCTCCCAGAGTGAACAAGGCCAGACAGAACTCCCCAAGGTCACAGGCCTGGCTCTTTCCACAGGCTCATGTACTGTCCCATGAATAATTTGCGACCGGCTGATAGGGCAGTCAGCATCCACCACATCCCTCTTCTCGGCTTTCTGGAACGGCAGCTCTGACTCCGATCTCACTGCTGTGGACCACGTTCCTGCGAGCTGAGGGGACACTTGGTAGAAATGTGTCGCCAGTCACTTCTTCTGCTGAAAGAACCATAATCAGACAAGAGCCCTGACCTCAGAAAGGTTTACAGACCCAAATATAAACATGAGGAATACATACAACCCTCTCTCTCCCTCCCTCCCTCTCTCTCTCTCTCTCTCTCTCTCTCTCACACACATACACACACATTTACACACACACAGTAATACACACACGTCCACACAGATACACTCACACACCCTCACACATATTCTCACATACACATAGTCATACACTTTCACACATACACTCATATACACATACACACATATACATACATGCACACACTCTCACACACTTACATACACATATATACACACATTCACACACACATAAAAACACTCATATACACACACACACACCTTCAGAAGCAGGTCTGACACAACAGTAGAAGGGAATTCTCTCATGCCCATGTAGGTTTCTTTTTTCTTCTTCTTAAAACACGTTTTGAGATGTTTCTTTTTCAAGACAGGATTTCTCTGTGTAGCTTTGATGGTCCTGGAGCTTGCTCTACAGAACAAGCAAACCTTGAACTCAGAGATCTGCCTTCCTCTGCCTCCCACGTGCCGGAATTAAAGGCAAGCGCTACTGCCCCCTGGTGGCGGTTTCTATTTTATGTATATGAGTGTTTTGCCTCCATCTATGTAAATGCACCATGAGCTTGCACTGTCCACAGAGGCCAGAAGAGGGCGATGGATCTCCTGGAACTGGAGTTACAGATTGTTGTGAGCAGCTGTATGGGTGCTGGGAATTGAACCCTGGTTCTCTGGATGAGGTGCTATTAACGGATAAGCCATTTCTCCAGCCCTCCCAGTTGCTTTCTAAATACTCTTCAGGTATTAAGATTAAGATTAAATACTAAAAGGACCCAGGACTTCTTGGAGCAATGTTTGATCCCAGACCCAGGACAAACATTGTACAAACAAGCATAAGACAGCCCTTGGGAAAATCGGGATGTGCCCAGAGACACAGCTGAACGGGCCTATCAAAGAGGAGAAAACATCTGACCAGATAAGAATATTAACAAATGAGGATCTGAGAGTCCATTAGTCTATACTGCTATAAATAAACAAGGTAGGGCTTCCCTGAGAAGCAGGGCATTTTCATAGTCTCAAAGCACTTCCTACAAAACTTGTATCATTATGGAAGGAAACAAGAGTCCAGCAGATCAAGGTGACATCACCCATGACATGTGAAATAGAACCGTAGAAGCCCTGATAGGATGCCATGGAAACCCTGCAGACACAGGTGACAGGTACAAGAAAGATGCTGGTCTGAGGGATCTAATAATGAGCAGTCAAGGTATGTCAGACGCATGGTAGACTGCTGAGCTAGATTTATTTCCAACACTGTAGAAGAAAACCTTTAGACTGTAGGTTCTTCCTGCTCACTTCCTGGAATATTCTAGAGCTGTGCTTCTCAATCAAACATTTTGCAGAGATAAAAATTTCCTATCTCAGGGCTGGAGAGATGGCTCAGTGGTTAAGAGCACTGACTGCTCTTCCAGACGTCCTGAGTTCAAATCCCAGCAACCACATGGTGGCTCACAACCATCTGTAAAAAGATTTGATGCCTTCTTCTGGTGTGTCTGAAGACAGCTACAGTGTATTTATATATAATAAATAAATAATCTTAAAAAAAAAAGAAAAAGAAATGTCAGACAAATGCAAGCCCAGAGCTGACCTGTGCATTAGCAAACTTGTACATTTCAAATAGGCCAGGCCAGCAAGATGTTTGAAACAGTTTGTTGAAATGCCCAATGGCCTGAGTTGGATTCCCAAGCTTCTCTTCATAGACAGAGATCTGATCTGACTCATGTGTCACATCTGCTCCCCCTCCGTTGGAATAAGCTGGCCACAGTTGCACAAAATGAAATGTGTCCTTGCTACAGGTTTAGTGTCCTCCAAAAAGCATGAGCTGAGCATTCCATCCCCAGAACCGAACCACCCAGCGAATGTGAGCAAGGAAAGGGGAGAGGGGCTTTAAGTCCTGCGCTCCCGTGTGGACACTTTTGCCCTCCACCACAGGCTGACACAGATGCAGGTCCCTCTCAACCTTGGACTTGCAGCATTCAGGACACAAATATTCTATTGTAGCAGCACAAAACATGACAGTCCCACGGTGAGCCGGAGAAGCCACAGCCTGGTCACACACCCTCCATTGCAAGAAGTCTCTAGCAGCTTGTGTAAGCAGTGTCTGTTTTCCCTAACCCTCCATCTTGCAGGTCTGACATGAGACTTCGTAGGAAGAGACCGGCTATGCCCTTACTCTGGAAAGACAGAATGGAGGTCACAGGTCACCATGCGAAGGTGCAGTTCTGGGGTTATGGGGAAGAAGAAGGGTGGAGAGAGGGTTCAAGCAGCCTGGCTGTGGGGCTGGAGTCCTATCTACTCCAAGTTACTGTGGGCTGTGCCTCCGCAAAGGGCTGTGGGTAGAGAAGTAGAGTTTTTAGTTGTTGTTTGCTTGTTTGTTTTTTGGTTGGTTGGTTGGTTGAGACAGATCCCTCTACATAGTCCTGGCTGTCCTGTGAGTCCCAACATAGCCCAGGCTATCCTCAAACTCACAGAGCTTCACCTGCCTTTAATCCCGAGTTAAAGGTAAGCGCCACTGTGCCAGCCTGAGAACAGGTGTGAGGTTTGTTCCTGAGCATCTTTGGGATTCTCAGGGGACTGATGCCAGTGTTTGGCCGCACTTGGCTCAATAAAAAATTGGGCACAAAATGAAGAGTTTTATTTCTGGCTGAGGTGTGAAGGTAGGTGACACAAATCAGTGTCTTGTCTTGTTGGGGACAAGGCATTGTAGAGTAAGAGAGAGCTGGGGTGCAGCACGGGAAGGAGGGAACTTGCCGAGCATACGTGAGGCCCTGGGTTCTGTCGACCACATAAGACGGTGATGTGTGGAGGCATGGTGGTCGGGGAAACAGAGGCAGGAACCTCAGGAGTGTAAGTCACCTTCCACTACATAGTAAATTTGAGGCTAGCCTGGGCTACAACAGACCCTGTTTCAAAAGAAAAATGAAGACAGGCTAATAGAGAGTAGGGTGTTCATATACTTTCTGGTCAGACTTTCCAGAAACATGAAGGCTACTGTTTCCTTTTAGATCCTTCTGCCTCTGCCGTTATCAAGCACAGTGCTGGAGGTCTGCTTCGTGAAACATGGTGGTGGGGCTATTACAAAGTCAGAGGTTGCCTAACTTTGTCACTCCGGCTGCCATCTTAGATCCAGCCAATTGCAGCCAACTCACCTACGGGTATCTCAGGCTTTTGGGTACCTGTCCCCAAAGATGAAGAAGATTGGAGTAAGGCAAAACTTCAGTGAAGTCACCAAGACTGTGCACAATCGGAGAAGGGTGACCCAAGGCACCGGAAATGCAACCGCTGGGATACACACGTGTCTGCGGGGATACACACGTGTCTGCGGGGATACACACGTGTCTGCGGGGATACACACGTGTCTGCAGTCATGCACATGCTCCTGACGCCAGGTGTGTGTTTTGTCACACATGCAGTAAGAGAGTCTACAATGTGATTCAATGCTGGCATCCTCTGCCCAGACATAGTTACAGATCTCACAGGCCCAGAGCGCATCCCTATTTCAACAGAAACTGCAAGTTCCATGTTGCCAACTGCGCTTCTGATCAAGGCTCCCATACCAGATCCAAAGATTTGGTCGTTTGATCATTTCCTAGAATGGCTCCCAGAATCCAGCAAACCCTGGTTGGTTAGCTGTCGAGGAAAGGGATGAATGGCCAGAGGGAGAGCTGCCCAGGGTGAGGCCGAGGGAAGGGTGTGGGGGTCTCCTCCAGCACCGATGCCTGTCCTGTGTCCTGGAAGGAAGCCTTCTCACTGTCTACTTTCCCAGTTCCCAAAGCACAATGGGGCCAAACACCCAGCTGTCTGTGTCAATTAAAGGACCTCTGGAAGTTGGTGGCTCAAATGCAGAGCCCTGAAGGCAGAGCAGAGGCAGAGCCAGGCGTGGGAAGGTAGTCAGATGGGGAGGACACCCCCTTGCTCAGGGAAAAGCTCGTCCAGACTGCGAGCCCCTTGAAAGCTGTAGGCAGCTCCCCAGGTCAACATCCTCACTCCTTCATGGATGAAGGTGTGCCTGTGTCCCACCTAAGCTGGCCTAGGTGACCCTGGGGCCCTGAGGGAGGAGTAGGAGGTGGGGCCAGTCAGCCCCAAGATCCAGTCCAAGCTGGATGGTGACAATGGAGGTGTGACACCAGAAAGCTGGAACATACTTCCTTCGAGAGAGTTGGTTCCTGCATAAGAGGTAGGAATAGTGAGGTGGAGAAACCTGTAGTCCCCAGGGTGAGTAAGTGACAGAAAGCATCCTCCAGTGCTGTGGGTGTAAGATCCACACCCTACGGAGTAATCCACAGTCACCTAGAAGTCCTGCTTAGTGTCCCTTGTCCTGAAGCCAGAGTCATAACACTTCAGCCTATGCAGAGCTGAGGGACACAGGCAAAGGGTGCATGTGGGGACTGGGGACCCCTTCTTGGCTCCTGATGGATGACAGGGGGACAGGTGGACAGGGAGGGACCCAGCGGCACCTGGAGGAGACAAGCCTGTCTTGGAGCTCCGTTCCCAGACTCCGTCAGCTTCAAAGAAAGTCCCTTTATTGTCGGTGTCTTTGGCTTGGTAAACAAAGATAACCTGGGCTCACAGCGGTCAGCTCCAGGCTGCCCCTGCTGCCCCACACCTATACCCCCTCATTTTCCACAGATGAGGGCTTCTCTGTGGAAGAGACCTGGAATCCTTCCCTAGTTCAGGATGGTGTGGACTGCTAGATCCCAAGATGGAGGCCTGGCTCACCTGCCTCACCTGCCGACTCAGTGTGGCTCTTTCTCCACATCCTCCAAGCCCCTCACCCACGTTTCGGTCATAGGAAGTCCTGAACACTGCAATTGCTGTGATTATCTTGTGCCTCCTGGGGCCTGTAGGCCTAATTGGCTCCCCAGTGCCCACACCCACTGTATCTACCACTTGAGGACCCAGGACTGGGGGCCAGAGCCTCTCCCTGCTGGCTGGGTGGCTAGAGCTCTGAGGCTGTGTGTTCCTGCTCAGGAGGCTGCCCCCCAACTCTGTTTCACTTAAACCTGTAAGGAGGGAAGGTCCTATCCTGACAGACATCCAAATGGGGTGCCCCCACGGAACCCCAGATAATAAGATCCCGCTGACTGCCAGTCTCTAGTGTCCTCACACGCTGACCACGAATGTCCTGACCACGCTGCACATGGTCTCATTTCCCTCCCATCACCAGGTCTGTAAGACAGGCAGGCAATCTGCCTGGGGCACTCCCGGCCCAGCCACACTGCTCCTTTCACGAACCCTTGAGGACAGGAACTCAGTCCCTCCCTCTCTCCCCTGCTCTCTCTCCCATTCAGCGCAGTGGGGGAGGGGGAAGAAAACTGAAGCCAGGGTCTGAGGTGTGCCAGGTAAGCACAGAGCTACATGTCCGGCCCGGTCAGAGGATGGAGTGCCTGACATGAGGTGAGGAGTTAGGGCATGGCAGTGTCCTCTCACCCTGTTCAAAATGGCACCGTGCTGCCCGCCCTCAGTTCCGGAAGCCTCCTCCCAGGAAGTCAGTATGTCTCTCCCCCCATCAGCAGCCACCACCCTCCGGGGCTGTTATTGATTTCCAGAAGTCCAGCTGCCTCCTGCCCTCCTGCTCCTTCCGTCCAGTCTGTCCCCAGACAGCTGTCCTCACATCCAGGCCCACGGCCAACAACGCTGCATGGGACATCTCAACTAGAGCACGGTGACACACACCTATAATCCCAACACTTGGGACGTGGGAGTAATAAGGTTCAGGGCTGACCTCAGGGCGGTGATGTGAGGAACTGACAGCCAGTCCAGGCTAGAGATCCTGTCTCAAAACAAATAGCTCATAGGTGGCTCAGCAGGGCCGCCACTTGCTCACACCCGAAAGGCAGAAAGTGGCAAGTGGTCTTCTGATCTCCACACAGGTGCTAAGTGTGTGTGCCCCACCCACAGGCAAGCAAGCAAAAATTTAAACAAACTAAATAAGCAAAAGAAAATCAAGTACAAACGTGACTGGCAGGTGTGGTGGCAAAGACCTTTAATGCTAGCACTTAGGAGAAAGCAAGGACAGGTTGGTCTCCTGTGAGTTCCAGGCCAGCAAGGGCTATATAGAGATCCTGAGTAAAAAAAAAAAACTAAACTAACTAACAACCTAAATCTAGAACAAAACAAACAAACAAACAAAAAAAAAAAAAAAAAAAATCAGTGGATTTCTGGGATCCATATTGTCTGCTGTGGCCTTAGCTAGTGAGGAGACGCTGCACAGGGCCAAGGCATCCCAAGTGTCAGTTTTAAAGAAAAATTAAACAGAAAGAATCAAAATTCAGGACTAGAATGGATCCTGGTTTGCACAGAAAGGTGTGAAGCTTGTCTGTCTTCATTATGTCTCTGTCAGGGGTCTTCTCCATCCCTGGGCTCCCCCCACCAGAAGTTTATCATGTCTCTGTCAGGGGTCTTCTCCATCCCTAGGCTCCCCCCCCCGAAGTTTATCATGTCTCTGTCAAGGGTCTTCTCCATCCCTGCCCCCCCCCGAAGTTCATCATGTCTCTGTCAAGGGTCTTCTCCATCCCTGCACTCCCCCCCCCGGAAGTTCATCATGTCTCTGTCAAGGGTCTTCTTCATCCCTGCGCTCCCCCCGGAAGTTCATCATGTCTCTGTCAAGGGTCTTCTTCATCCCTGCGCTCCCGCTCCAGCTCCCGCTCCGGAAGTAAGCTTCATCTCCTAGGCCCGGGCCAAGAAAAAGAAATCCCTTTAGGCCCCCAGAAGCTCAGGTCTCCAGAAGCAAACCCTCCTGGCCCCCCTCACTCTGGGCTTACAGCTACTGGGGTGGGTATGCTGGTGCCTCTGAGACAGTTCTTTGTGAACTGTCATTTAATAAGAAGCCATCCATGGAGTGAAAAGCGACAACATGGACGACGAGGAGGAGACCTACTGCCCGTGGAAGATCCGCAAGATCTTGCAGCTCTGTCATGACCGAGGCTACCTGGTAACCCAGGCTGAGCTGGACCAGACACTTGAGGAGTTCAAGGCGCAGTTTGGGGACAAGCCCAGCGAAGGATGACCAAGGCGCACAGACCTCACCGTGCTGGTGGCCCACAATGATGACCCCACAGACCAGATGTTTGTGTTTTTCCCAGAGGAGCCCAAGGTGGGCATCAAGACCATCAAGGTGGATGAGAACATCATGCCGGCGCTGACTGGTACAGCAGGGCATGACGCCCTCTGACGAGCAGTCCCTGGTCGACATGGCCCCGAAGTATGCGCTGGAAGTTCCAACAGCAGGAGCTGCTCATGGACATCGCAGAACACGAGCCAGTCCCTGAGCATGTGGTCATGACCAAGGAGGAGGTGACTGAACCGCTGGCTCCATACAAGCTTCGTGAGAGCCAGCTGCCCAGGATCCAGGCGGGGGGCCCGGTGGCGCGGTACTTTGGGGTCCAGCGAGGGAGGGCAGGTTGTGAAGATCACCCGCCCCAGTGAGACGGCCGGACGCTACATCATCTACCGCCTGGTGCAGTAGTTGTAGGGGGAATCTATCGCTCTGGACACTGAAGCAGGAGGATTGCTGCAATTAAAGGCAAGTGTGTGGACTCTTGCGTGGTGTGAGATTCTGGGCTGAAAACAATGAGAAGGCGTCCACATGCAGCACAGCATGGAGGGAAACCCCGGGAGCCAGCTGCTCCCATGAGCCCCAGCACCGGTCATAACTGGATTGCCTTTTGACCAAAGGGCTCCATCCTGGCCATTGTCACAGAATGAGCAACCTCAGAGCCACAGCCACAGCCTCACTCCTCACTGAGGTCATCGTTCTGTTCGGACTTCTCCGTTCTCATAGGACTCCAAGAATTAAAAGAAGCAGCCATCCATGGCTCCCCACCTGCAGAGACAGACACCTCAAGGGTCCCTTGTTTCAACTGAGGTATTTAAACTTTCCACAGGCTCTGTGTTCCTGCTCTTTGTTCTCCCACTCTTGCTCTTTCCCTCCCCCCACATGCTCAAGGCCGGCCTCTGCTCCTCTACTTCTCTCTCTCTCTGTGCCGCTACTACCCTCTTAACTCTCCCCACGAACTGAATAAACTCTATTCTGTACTAAAAAACAAAAACAAAAAAACCTTTCCACAGATTGTAGGTGTAAGACTATTGTGTACTCTGGAGGGGAGACACACCAGCCCCACCCTTAGGAGAGGAGGCCCAGGGAGCTGGAGGTGGACTACTTGCTTACTGCAAGGGTAGCTAAGAGGCCAGCAGGGACCCAGCCTCCTGACCAGTTCCTGTGCCACTCAGGACTTTATCAGTCCCCTGGGGCGTGAAGGAAATGGAAGGTCCCTTCTAGGCCCCCAGGGTTGAGGGGAAAGGTCTGGTAAGGCCTTCTCCCACCTGCAGCCAACCCTGTGCAGTGCAGCAGAGGCGGTTCCTAGTGTTACCTGTCTCCCAGGTAGAAGGGACCGAAGTTATCCCTTAAGGTGTGAACCCAGCCTGTTTCCAGGGACAGTCTCCTGAGTGGCTGAGGTGAGGATGGCTACAGTTGAGACCCACCCCCCAGGGGGTGCAGGGGTTCTTTCTGGGAGCCAGCCAGCCTGAAGCCCAGCCCCTTCAGTCAGTGTGAGCACCACAAGGTGATGTGAAGCTGTCAAGGGGGGAAGGGAGAGAAAAAGGGAGGGAGGGAGAGAGGGAGAAAGGAAAGGAGAGAGGGGGCAGATTTGGTTTAGGAGTCCAAATAGTGTTGCTACATTTAGAAATAAAATCTTGGGCTGGAGAGATGGCTCAGCAGTTAAGAGCACTGACTGTTCTTCCAGAGGTTCTGAGTTCAAATCCCAGCAAACACATGGTGGTTCACAACCATCTGTAATGGGATCTGATGGCCTCTTCTGGTGTGTCTGAAAACAGCTACAGAGTATTCACATAAAATAAATGAATAAATCTAAGACAAAAATTGTTAAGAAAAAGAAAATCTCAAAAAGCCAGCTGGATATGGTGGCTCATGCCATTAATCCCAACATTCAGGAGGCAGAGGCAGGTGGCTCTCTATGAGTTCAAGGCCCATCTGGTCTACAAAGTGAGTTTCAAGTTCCTGGACAACGAGGGTAGGGTTGTTACACAGAGAAGAAACTCTGTCTTTAAAAAAAAAAAAAAAAAAAAAAAAAAAAAAGCCAAGAAAGGAAGCTGTAACCCCAGCACCCAAAAAGCTCAGACAGAAGGATACTGAGTTGAGATCCTTTCTTTAAAAATGAAATATAAGTATAAATCTAATTCATAAAATACAAGATTCTCAGTCAAATTTTAATTTGGATGAACTATGAATGCTTTTTAATTTGCCCCCACGTAAATATGGGAGGTGCTTATCCTAAAGGATTCCTTGTCATGGAATTCCAGTTTGGAGCGTCTGGCCCGCAGACCTGAGCTATGCATGTAGCCACAGGGCTCCAGATTGTCTCCTTCAGCCACTCTTATCTCCAAACGGCCAAGAAGGGGCTGCTATGGTCCTGGTCCAGACTCAGTTCAGCGCAGACACAGTGAGGCCAGTCTGCTTCCGGTGCAAGGAAACAATGCTGACAACAGGCCTTCCTCCAGGCCTCGGACACCAGCCAGCCCTGTGATGTAGCCGACTGTGTGCTGAGGGGCTCCCGTAGACTGAGCATGTAGACTTATCATAGAGTGGTTGTTGGCAACTGGTGACTTCAGGAACATGGCCTCTCCTAAGGGTGTCCAGGGGCCCAAGCATGGGGTACAGCCAGGGAAGATGAAAAGAAGGTCAGAACTTCAAGGTCATTCTCCACCACCTATGGAGCTCAAGACCAGGGTAGGATATCTGAGACTTGGAGGGAGAAAAAGAGACGCTGGTGGGTGGGGAGATTCCAAAACTACTGAGATGTCATAGGACCCTTCAAAGACCATCGCAGCTGAGTGAGAGAAAGAGCCCAGGGCTGGAAGGAATGGCTCGTCAGGAAGGTACACCGTGTAAGCCTAAGGACCCAAGTTCAAGTTTTTAGAACTCTTGTAAAAAGCAAGACTTGGACCCTCATGCCTGTAATGGCAGCGCTATGTGGGGAGGAGACTGGGACTTGCTGGCTGCCAGCCTAACTCTGGGTTTACTGCGAGACCTTGTCTTAAGAGTGGGGAAGGGGAGAATAAAACACGCACTGTCCTTCTGGAAACAAGAGAACACACACGTACAGGTGCACTTGCACCGAAGCCTTTCTCCAGCCAGTCTGGGGAGTGTCCCAGCTGAGATCCTGGTTCTAGAGACTCAAGTTCATGGGCAGGCTGAGATGACATGAGTTGGCCTGCGGAAAAAGAACTCCCATAGTCTTGGGAGATCCCAGAAACACAGCAAAGACAAGAGCAAACGGCATGGCAGCCCATCCTGAGCTGGGCTCACTCCATGCCTCTGTGTAGAGATGGGGGAGGGGTGGCAGATCTCTCCTGTCTGCTGGCCTAAAAGAATTACTTCCAGGCTTCCCCTGGCCTCAGTTTCCCTGTCTGTGCAGTGGTTGGAGCCATACTCACAGGCTCACAGGGGCCCAATTGCTGCCCTGTTTGATTACAAAGTGGATTAAAAGTCTTGATCACTTGATAGAAGTAACCCTATCCTGTGCACAGATAGTTTCCGTAAGAAGCAGCCTGTGCTGGCCTCTCACCCTCCCCCACCCCCAACAGAATGAGGTAATAGGCTCTGCCATGAAGCGTTGGCTGTACTCCTAGGAAGACCTACAGAGCAATGGTTCCTAGATTGTCTCTGTGGAAAGGGGCTGTAATTGGCAGACTGTAAGGCTGCAGTGTTATGGAGTGGGGCCGACTAGAGCCCATGAGCGCTCAGACCCCACTCACGCTGGGCCTCTCTGGGAGAATTCCCATGCAACATCAGCTTAGATGCTGTTTGTGGCTAACATTCAGGCCTCTTACATCCCACAGGCATTCAGGTGAAGGAAAAATGTGAGCTGACCCTTGAGTGACTGCGAAAACTAGTGTCACTATGTCCCTTGTAAGGGCTCTCAGCTCAGAAATGTAGCCGCCACCTCCACATTAGGTGTGGTTCAGAGTGGCTTTGTACTTCTGCTGGGGTAGGGGTGGGGTGGGGTGGTGCTGTTTCTCTTCTTGTGAATGGCTTTCTCTTTCTACTTATTATCTGTTTGGTTGGTTTGGTTTTCTTGAGACAGTTTCTCTGTGTAGGCCTGGCTGCTGTCCTGGAACTCACTCTGTAGACCAGGCTGGCCTTGAACTCAGAGAACTGCCTGCCTCTGGCTCCAGAGTGCTGGGATTAAAGGTGCGAGCCACTACCACTCGCCTGCTCAAGTGGATGGTTGGTCTTTCGAGCTCTTCTGGAAGAGGCATCAAGCTAGGAAAGTGACTAATGAAATATGTCTTACTAGCTTTTAGGAGGTGGGTATTAGTGGAGTAGCTTGCACTCCTTGCCTTTCCTCTTCTCAGGGGCAGCAGGGACCCGTAATACTGACATCCAGGCTCCTGTGACTTCAGCCAGTTCAGTTACAAACCGAATCCCAGTGGGCTTTGCGATGTCCAAAGGGATGGACAGTCTCTGGCTCTTATCCTTTGGAGACAAGAACCTCTGACCGAGGCTGATGCTCGATCTAAAGGCATGCTCCAGAAAAGGGTCTGGAACCCACTGTTTTGTGGCCAACAGGCACCATCAACAGTCACACAGGTAGGCCAAGCAAAGACTATGTTCAGAGTCTCCAGCTGCCTAACTGCCCACCTACAAGCCATAAACCATCCAGGGAGGCCACACTTTCAGCCATATATTGTAGACAAAGGGTTGCTATGGAATTCACCTGGATCCTGTCCCTACTCCTTCCTAGATGAATGGCCAAGTTATTAGACCTTTTAAGTCTCTGTAGGATGGTTCTAACAACACACACACCTAGATGTGATGAAAAGCAGGTAAACCCAGAGAGTAAACAATTTCCCTCCTCGTGGGATTTTGTTTGTTTGTTTGTTTTCTGAGACAGGGTTTCTCTGTGTAGCCCTGGCTATCCTGAAACTAGATTTGTGGAAGAGGCTGGTCTCGAACTCAGAGATCTATCTGCCCCTGCCCTCTGAATGCTGAGATTTAAAGATGTACCACCACTGCTAGGTGTTTGGTTTTTAAGACAGGGTTTCTCTCCATAGTCCCGCTGTCCATAAACTCCCTATGTAGAATAGGCTGCCTTCCAACTCCATCTTTCTGCCTCTGGAGTGCTGGGATTAAAGGCATGCACCACGACCACCGCCCAGAGTCTGGATTTTTATCAGAGGAGTAGACAGTGCAGGGGATATGAACAGGGTCTTTGAGTGGAATGGCTTAGGTTTCCAGCTTCAAGACTGATGGCTACCTGAAAGGTCACAGGCATGCTCGGGCCATAAGGGGGGTCAGTAAGAATTTGTTGGGGCTGTCTCCAAATGTTCCTTCTTACTGTTTGAATCTGGAACGTCCCCACAGGTTCCTGTGTTTGTCCTGGTTCCCAGCTGGTACTGCTGTCCTGGTAAGTTGGGAAGACACCGGCTAGCAGCATGAGCCGCTGGGTATAGGCCTGGAAAGTCACCTGCTTCTGGCTCTAATTTGAGCATTCTGCTTCCTGTTCATTAACTTGTGAGACACCCCAGCCACAAACTCCCACTGTCCTGGGGCTGCTCGGCAGTGCTGTCCCTGCCATTATGAACTGTGTCCCTGGAAACTGTGAGCCAAAATAAACTTACCTTCCTCAAGTGGTTTCTGTGTTTTCTCACAAGGAAAAACAGAACTAATAACCCCGAGGGTGAGACAGGTAGAGTCTCTCAGCTCAGGCAGAGGAGCTGGAGCTCAGACGGGTCTCCTCAGGCTACCTTCTAAGGGAACTTGAAAAGTGAGCAACTGCTGAGGTCTGATCCTGTACCCAGCCACTGCGTGTCAGGTCTTCCTGCCTGAAAAATACTCAAGTCAGGCACAGCTCACACCTGTAATCACAGCACTTGGGAGATGAGGCAGGAGGACTGCTACAAGTTTGAGGTCAGCCTGAGCTACATAGTAAATTCCTGGACATTCTCTCCTTTCATCTTGTCATGGGTGCCAGGGACGGACCTTAGGTGGCCAGGTTTGCCAAGCTTCACCAGGTGCAGCGTTTTGGCAGCCCCCGAATATACAAGCCATCTCTCCAGCTCTGCATGCTGGGTTGTTGTTTCGTTTCGTTTGTTCAGTATGATCTCAAAAGGATGTCTGGACTGGCCACGGACTTGCTGTATAGACCAAGCTTGCTTTGGGATTCACTTGCCTCTGCTTCCCAAATCAGAGAAAACTTCTAGCCAAGGGGAGACCTCTGTCTGGAGAGAGGGCAGCTGAAATCTACCTTGAAGTAGGACAACAGTCATACCTACCCCAAGGTAGGCGGAGCAGCCAGATGAGACCCAGAGAAAGCTACTACACCAGCAACCCTTTCCACCTTCCCAACCCTGCAGAAACAGGGAGGCTGAATGCTGCCTAGCAAAAATGATGTTTCCATGAAGGCTGCTGGAATCTGGAAAGCTGGAGTTACTTTAAAGGAGACCCAGCAGGGAGGGAGCAAGACTGCAGCCTGCCATCTTTTGACATGTGTGCTTGGAGGGTTAGCATATGGCCTGTAATGACCAGCTGTTCTCTGTTGGTTCCAGATGGAAACTCTGAAAAATGAGCCTCTTAGATAGCAAGAAAGATTTAGGTGGTGCATAGTGATGAACTTCCTAAGAAGGTTCTTGAAAACAGTTGAGATGTGTGCATGCACCTCCATGTAGTACGTGTGAATATATGCCCAAAGCCAAGGATCACAATGCTGGTGTGATTTTTTTTTCTCTCTGTGGCATGTCAGGAAAGATAAACCTTGCTCTGAAATGAATGTGGTTCTCTCTGGGCTGGGGACAGAGAGCTGGACCCAGGCCCTTTTTCTAGGTATTCTAAGGGCAATTAGCTAACTGGGCCATCAGTGAGACCCCAAACCAGAGGTCTGTGGAGCCAGATGGATACTTACTGCCAATCTCCTCCCAGACAGCGCTCTGCACTCTCTTCACCATTAGAGCAGAGAAGACTATCCATCAACATGGTGGGGGGGGCTGGTGACATCACAGCCACAGACCTCCACTGCAGACGAAGCCGACGGACCCCTCCAAGATGCTAAATCATTCATGGCGCAGAGAGACTGGGTGTAGGAGATTGCTGCTGAAGAAACACTTTAGGGACTTGTGGAAATCAATTTCTTAAAGAGACCCCATCAGCTGGCTAGAGGCCTGGGGCTGAGGCTCTGATGTGTGGCAGAGACAGTGAAGTGAGGTGGGCAGTTCCCCAGCTCCAAAACAGAGAATGGAAGTGAGCCCCAGACACAGCCCAAGGAAGGGCAGCTTCTAACAGCTATGAGAAAGAAGGGGAAGAGTTTCCAGCCTAGTCCCTCTCTGTCCCTTGGGTTGGGGGGGGGGGTTGTGGCCACACCCACTAAGGCTCCACAGGTGATTGAGCTCCAGAGAGTTGTCACCACTGACTTGGTTCTTTAGGGTCTGCTGGTCCTTCAATGGCAGCTCCTCACCATCCTCAGCCATGCAAGTGCTGGAAGTTTCCAGAGCCGTTTGGTCTGTCTGAAGTGGTAGGTTTCTTCAGCATGTGTCCTCATGTCTACTGGGCAATGTGAGCTTACGGGCCCACACAGTCTCTGCTGTGTGATCGAATTCAAAGACTGGTCGATTCAGCCCCTGGGAGACTGTGGTAATTCAATGACTGGACATCCATTGTTCCACCCCATGTGGCACACCGAGGGAGACTCACTGCTTCTGAGCCTCAGTTTCCCCATTTAAAAAGTAGGCAGAATGCCTTCCTCTTCTCAGAGGGGATAAAGGAATTTACATATGAGAAGTGCATCCAAGAATCCCCTTAAGGTCAGGTCCTGCACTTTCAGACAGACAACCCAGCGCAGCTCTGCAGCCCAGCTGTCTGCTCCAAGGCTACAACACATCTCTTCAATGTGTCTTGGAAAAGGAAGCTGGGGGCTGAAGGAAAACCAACACTGGAAAATGGGATCTGATTCCAGGGCTTTCTTCCAGCCTCCCAGTTTTCAGATATGGAACTTGTCTGTAGCCCATGCCTAGGACAATGGAGACTACAAAGAAAACAAAAAACAAAAAACCAAACCAAAACAAACCAAAACAAAACAAAACAAAAAAAAAAAACAAAAACAAAAAAAAAAACACATGCTGGGGTTGGGGTGAAGATTCCCTAAAGACAAGTTTCAGGCTGGAGTCCTGACAGCTAAAACGGTCCCACAGAGCAGAGGCCACCATGGAGAGACAGATCAAGGGTGTGAGCTCTGATCACAGGCCTGTGTCTCCTCTCACTGCGCTGGAATCTAGGAACTGCTCCTGGTAATCCCCCCCCCCCATCATCCGTACCCTATTATCATTCAAACACAGACTCCGGGATAACCCTACGGAAGCGGGACAGAACGGATGGGTGTGGCCCTTCCCTCTGTTGGAGTTTTCTCCCTAAGGGTTTGGGATAAAGGGCTGAGAAGATTGTTTTCCCCCTTCACCAACCTACCCAGGAGTCTGACTCCAAGCTCGGTTCCACGCTGAGCTCCTAGCAGTTTGTGGGCCTTGAGGCAGAGCTGACGGCCGGTCTCAGTGGGTCTCCTGAGGGCGGGCCCATGTTCCCACCTCGACTATTGGCATCCACTACTGAGAAGTAAGTCCCCTCTCTTAGTGGAAGTCGGTGAGCAGAGATGCGTCCATAGCGCTCCAGAAATTCTCGATGCCCTGCCTTTGATGAGCAATCCTCCAACACACAGACTGACCCTCCCTAGTTGCTGTGCTCCCTAGGTGACTTCCCATACCCTTCTCCCTGCGAGGCCCTGCGTAGTCCCTGGGGCTAAAGGAGATACTGACCTACAACCGGGGCACTATAATAAAATTAATATTCAGATGTCCCCAGAAAAATCTCCGCAGTACCTGGGGTAGCTCCCTCAAGGAAGGCCCCAGGGCTTCCCTAGGGGACCCTTGGAGTCCTTCAATTTCTCATCTCTGAGTTCTCTATGGACCTGGGCTGGTGTTCTAAGACCTGGACGCTGGTATCCACTCTGCCCGCAATTACAGGCCTACCTGGGCTTCGGGTCATTCATCTGCAAAGGCGAAGAGAGCACTAACTACGAGATTGGACGACACAACCCCCCGCGCAGCTCCAGCAGGAATGAGGAACGCACTGCCCCTTCGCCCTCGCGGACCCCCGGGAGTCTGAGGGGCTGCGGGCAACTGGAAGAGACACCGAGGCACACACAGAAACAGCACCGCGAACCCGCCAGGCTGGAAGCAATAGAGCTTGGCCACGGGAGAGGCGAGTAAGACACCAAGTTACGCACAGAAAAGTGAGCTGAGACCCCGTGATCCGGGAAATGAGGGCCTCATTCACAGCGAGGAGAGCATTACAGTCTCAGACAACCTCATCTCCTAGAATGTTCGAGACTGGGAGCCAAAAACAAAACAAAGGACGAAGACTACAAAACAGTCCGCTGAAAATGCGCCTTGCCTTAGAAAGAAAGAGAAGTGCTTTAGAAAAGCATTGTCTAATTCGATGTTCACAGCAGTCGTCTGATTTGGGCAAGCTCCCATTTCACACTCGGAGAAACGCCGAAAGTGGAGAAAGCCTTCTTTCCCCCGCCCCGCCCTTGGAGTGGGGGAGGGTGCAGGGTCTCAAGCAGAGTTCAGGCAGGCAGGGAATTTGTGGTGATCCTCCTGTCTCTGCTTCCCAAGTGCTGTAATTATAGGCATGTGCCAGCTCGCCGTGCCCAAACGTATATTAACTGATTCATTAATACTGCAGATTTCTCTTAATTCGGGACATAGAAGAGCTATCTTTTCCAAAGGCCCCAGTAGGAAAAAATGCATTTGTATGGTTTGGAAGCAAATCATTCACCACAATTAGGTTGTGCTTGGGATCGCTGCACTCAGCAGGCAGAGGGAGGCGGATCTCTGTGAGTTAGAGGCCAGCCTAGTCTACAGAGCGAGTTCGAGGCCAGCCAAAGATACACAGAGAAACCCTGTCTCGAAAAACAAAACAAATAAACAAAAAACAGAAGCAAGACAAAAATTCTGCTTTGGAGTTAGGGAGTTAAACCTGGAACAGAGCCAAAGCATTATCTAGGTCATCGACCTTTGGATAATCTGTTGAGGGCTTCAGGGGGGCCAATCCCTCAAGAATTGCAAACATTAACAGGCTGCAGGGTTCTGAGTCTTGGACCTGGGAACTCTGAACTTGAAGTATGGCGGGTATGCTTCCCTCCTCCAGGTGCAGTGGATGCTGAAGGGTCGCGGGGAGGGAGTGGGGACAGGGAGGTGTCACTTATGTAGATCCTTTCCGGGTATGTGTATGGGAACCCCAACCCCAGCCGAAACGTCCTCCGTAGGGCCAAGCACCTTCAGTCACACATCCTCCCCATCTAGGAAACGGTATGGAGGCTTTCCAGTCTATTTTAGGGACAAGGCAACCGGCTAAAGGCGGTCGTCTCTCCCAGTCGACCTTGGTTGCGCCGACGCCAGTTAGAAATTCTTTGGGAATGGTGCTCAAGACTCTATAAAGCGGAGATGGGGCTCAGGCGGGCAGTCTCCAGATGGAGGAGAGAGACCCGAGCTACGAAGCCACGAGGTCCCCTAGCTTCTCTCCCATCCCCCACCCCTTGTTTGGGGCGATGGTTCCGGAACCGAGACTGTTCGGACAGCCACAGTTCGGTGGTCTGCAACTGGACTCTCGGTGCCACTCCTCCAAGACCGCAAAACAGGTTGGGTTAAATTTTTTTTTTTTTTTTTTAAGTTTCCTTTGTAATGAAAAGGTCATAGATAGGCAACACAATTTGCTCGGCACAGCCTAGAAAAACACACAAGAAAAATCACAAAAACACCAAGGAAAAATGTTAAAATTCTTCGATTTTCTTTAGAACATAAAAAGGTGACTTAAAACATCTCAGCCCGTTCATATTTCTTTTTTCAGAAACTGTAACGGATTTGCATTTTTCATTGGATGCCCAGATAATTCCCAAGATATGGCCACACATCTATCCTATTTAGCTGATTTAAATGAACGCTCTAATTAATGAATCCATTGGACAACAGGAACTCAATATGCATTCCAGGCTGGCCTTAACCTGGGATCCTCCTGCTGTAGCCGCCCTGAGGCAGAGTCTACAGGTGTGCGCCTCCAGCTCGGCTTCGGGTTCTTTTGAGAGCTCCGTGGATTCCTCCGAGGATCTCCTTCCATTTGTGGGCGTGTTTCAATCTTTCTGGCGGGGGCACCTCCGCTTTCCGCAGCTGGAGCGTTTCTTCTGAGCTCCAGCAGGGACGCCTACCGGGTTCTGCAGCCTCTTGGAGTGAAAAGCTCAGAGGCAAACACAGCTCTGGAGGTTACTTGGTTTTTGAACAGCCCTTCGCGAGTCCATCCATAAACATCTAAATTCTACCGCACAGCCCCACCCTTAGAGCTGGGACTGGGCCAACACAGTAAGCCCACATCCCTAAGAATGGCCCCGTGGACAAAAGGGGAGGCTGATCTCCAAGGAGTCTGAGACGCCGTGGCAGAACCAGGGTGCAGGGTTTTGCAAATGATAAAACCAAAGCTCAGAGAGGGGAAGAGGATCGGGAAACGGTACATTCATGTGATAAGCATGAAAGACATAAAACAAAATCAAAACAACAACCAAAAACCCACAGGGCTGGAGCACAGGACCGAACTGAAAGCACTATTTCCTAAGAGGCCAAAAGGTGGGTGGAACTACCCTCAGCGGTTTGGTTGAGGGGCTTGTAGCCCACCCGGCAAGCCCATCCCCGAGGCTGATTAGTGGAAAGGAGATGGAACCTGAGGATTAACTCTTCGCTCAACATTTTCGGCACAACTGGGGCCATCACGGTGGGGTGAGGGGTTGGAATTAGGTAAACTGCTTGGGGCAGTGGTTGGGAGAGAAAAATGGACATGCTGAGATACCAGGAGCTCTGAGTCTGCGTGCCCTGGCACAGGGCGTGCTGGCCTTTCAGTACCCCATTAGCCTAAGGACCAGGTAAGGCTCTGAGGTCCAAGAGCCTAAACACAAGACCTTGTGGGTGGGGGTAAGTAAGGCCCTTCCTAAACCGTGATCCAGGGTCAGGAAACAAAACCACGGGTCTAACAGCCCGACCCAGGCCGGAGTGGGTCGTTGGCCGCTGGGAGGGAGGGAAAGCCGCAGCTCGCAGGCAGACGTCGGACCTGCTGGAGCAAGGGTCGGATACGTGCAAGTCGCCGTGGGTACACTCGACGGGCCAGCACAGCGAGGACCTGGGTTCGTCCGAGCTCTTCTCCGACCAGAGCCCGGAGCTGTAAGCGATCTGGGATATCGGGTCCCTGGGGACCGCCCCCTCACCACTCCGGTCCAGCTCCAGTTACCGGCCGAGCCTGCTACCTAAAATATGTATGAGGACCTTACGGGTGCAATTTCACGGCCCCTCCTAGAGTGAGGCTGGGGGGTCTCAGAGTGAGAGGGAGCTGCGGGGGCAGCTAGCGAGGCTGACTCTTGGGCGGGGGCTGTCTCCACTTTCAACAGAGCATTTAAGAAAGGTAGAAACCGGATCCTCCTCACCCGCGCCCCCGCCCTTTGAGTCTCGACGGCGGGACCCCGCAGCCGAGCGGCTAGCTTTCCGTTCTGCGGTGTCTGGTTCTCGACAGCAGGTGAATGGGCCCAAGCGAGGCGCCGGGGGCGGGGCGCACGCTATAAAGGGGCGCGGCGGGGCGAGGGGGCCACTCGCAGCCGGCGTGGCCTGCGCGTCCGGGCACACAGCGCTGTGGCCGCCTGGTGCCGGACAGGCCTAGGGACCAGGTAGGGCGTGAGTGGAGATGCCCGCCAGCAGCGAGGTCCAGGGTCACAGGGATGGAAGGGAAGGAGGCGGGACAGGGAGGGTTAATGTGGGGTCTGTCCGGTCGTGCGGTGCTCCTCCCGTTCATCCCCAACGGCGCTGGGAGAGGGACAAGCAGGTCCTGGCCTTCCTGCCTCGGGGTGGGTCCTGCCTCCGGAGCCATCTGTCTGCAGCACCCATGGCTGAAGCGGGTCTTGCCAAGGAGCTGAGTATATAGAAGGGTTCGTATCTGCAGCGTCATTCTCAGACCCTGGCAGACAGCAGGGGAGGAATCTGGGGGCTCGGCTCCCCTAATCCATTTCCTTCGCTTGAGCTCAAGGGTTTCAATCTCGGCGCAAGGGCCCTTTAGTTTGGTGGGAACATCAGCTAAGCCCCACCCCACCCCCACCCCCGGTTTTAGAGGCTTCTAGGCCGTCAGACCTGCCCGGATTCATTGGGAGACCTAGGAGCTAAAAGGGAGGAAGGCGGATTAACGTTTTATTTTAATCTGGTTTTGAACTGTGGTTGCCGTCTGGGGCTGCCGGGCGCAGCGGGGACTGGGAGGGCGCCCAAAGCAGGGGAGGGGGTGAGGGCCCTCTCTGGTCTCAGGATGCTGGGGACAGCTAGGGCGTACCTTACCTCTGCCCCTCCCCAATGGCCCCGGGGTGGCATCCAAGCTAAGGAGGTTCGGAGCGGTCTAAACCCGGTCCTCGCCCCTGATGGCCCCGCCCCCTCCCGGGGGAGCCACTGCGGCAGTGGAGGGAAGGGAGATGGGAAGGGGTCTGGGGGCGGCTTCCCTTCCCCTCCCCCTTCCGGGACAGGCAGTCTTTGTTCCCTGCGGCGGAGGCCAGACACCTGTGAGGCTTCAGGGGCTAGGCAAAGGGGGGTTAGGGCGGGTGAAGAGGGCCTCCGGGGCCCACTTCAACTCGGTGAGCCTCGGGCCGGGGCGCTCCCACCGAGGCCTCCGGGGCTGCGGAGAACCGTCCAGTGTGGCCCCACAGCACTCCAGGCCTACAGACGCACCGCCCCTCCCCCAGCCCAGAGTCGGGTTTCCAAGTTTGCAGTGCTCCACACACCTTGGCTAGCCAGGGGTTCGCAGGGAGGTGGGACGGTAGCGCATCGGGCCGCACTTGGGCCGGCGGCGCCCCAGCGCAAAGGTAGGAGGCTAGAACAGAAAGTGGGCAGCGGGACCCCCTGGGGGCCAAACCCAGCTGGGTTGGGCGAACAGGCGGGGCCCGCGACGTATCCGCAGTCCCGGTCGGGCGTGCCCTACGACGCGCACCAACCGGAGCAACATTCAAGGTGAATCATCTTCGGTCCGCCTCCGCCCCTCCCCCGCCTCACGGCACCTGAGCCAATGGCGCGGCGCGGGGGGCGGGCGGGGCGCTGGGGGGCGGTAAAACCCTCCCGGAGTCGTTATCTCCGCACTCCGTCGAGCCCCGGTCTCCGCGCCGGAGCCCGCCAGCCTCCTTCCTTGGACACGGCCGTCACACCTGGCGCAGCCCGTCCGTCTGCCTCTGGGGCCCGGTGACCATCCAGCCCTACCCCGCCGCTGCGTGGAAGAGGCTCCTCCTCAGGTGGCTCGGCCGGGGCCTTCCCCTGCGGACCTGTCACCCGACACCCAGGAAGCGCGCGGCCCCATCCCGGCTCCTCTTTGTTCCCCCGCTGGGCTCCGAGCTCCGGCGCCGCCTCCTCCCGCCAGGGTCCTGGAGATTTGGGGCGCCGCCCTCGGCTCAACCTGGGCGCGCCTCAAGTTCCGTCCACTGGGCCCGCTCCGAACGAGCCTCCCTTTTTAATTTTTTCTTTTGCTTAGTTCCTCGGGTGTGGACTGGGAGCGGAGCTGGGAGGCGGCGGTGCGCCCAGCCCGGAGCCGGCGCAGGTGAGTGTGCGGGGCGGGGCCGGGCGGAGCCAGTGCGGGACTGCGGAGAAGGTGGAGCGGGCGCCCGAGGGCCAGCCGTGCTAGCATCCAGCTTTGTGAGCGGCCGGAGGGGCAGGTAGAGGCCACGTCGTGGCTGTGGCCTTCGGAGCTGGTGCGGCACTGAATTCCTGGCTTCCTTGACCTTTGGGCGTGGGTGCCGGCGACGTGCCGGGGGGACGGGGCCCTCGGTACCACGTGCTCCGCATCTAGTGCAGTTCCCGGGGCGGGGAGCAAGCGGGGATCATTTTGAGCCCAGATTGGGTTTGGCTCCGTGCCTGAGGCTGCCCGCTCTAATGTCGCCTCCCGGAGGAATTCGGCTGGGGTCCCGGGAGTTTCGCCGCCCTATTGGGCCTGGGAGGAAGTGCAAGTCCGAGAGTTTGGCCGCGACGCGGGCTTGGGGAGCGTTCCCCGGGTCGAGCTGGTTTCTCCAGCCCCGTCTCAGGGTTTCGCTACAGGTTGGTTATCGCTTCCGTGGCCCGTAGCCTGCCCCGCCCAGTCCCTTGGGAAAAGCTGGTCCTAGATCTCAGCTTGCCTTCCATCCGTATCCTCCGGCCCGAGCAAGGGAATGCCAGTTCTGAGTCTGAACCAATTTGGTTAGCAAGGGCTGCTCCCAGGGCCCCAGAGTCCTGCTCCCGGAACATGTCTTGGATGTTTTATTCGTCGGTGTACCCTATAGTTATGGGCAGTGACGATGCAGCCCAGGAATCAGAGATCGCTCAATTCTGCAGAGCCCTGCAGGCTGAGCCCTTCCTTCATCCTTGGCATCCCTACACTAAGTAGAAAGACCTGCCAGTGCTAAGGGCACAATTCTGATTAGGAGATTAGGGACAGAGATGGGGGAGGAATGCCCTATTGGGCCCCTTCTCTCTCAGAGATAGCTAGGACCGGACCTTCTAGGTTTCCTGTTGGCTTTGCTAACCTCCTGATGACTAAGAGTCCAGTTTTTCACGTCGATGCGCGTCGACGCGCGTTGCAGGTCGGTCCTAAGACACCAGGCAGCCTGCTCAGACTAGCCTGCATCACTTTCTGCCTATCATACACAAACCCTGGGCATCACGTTTCCAGATTTCTATTACGAGGTCAATCAAGCCTTCTAAGAAAACAGTCCTAGGGGGCTCGCTGTAAACCGAGCCCATCTTTCAGCCTCCACTTCTTTAGGGTTTCTAGCCACCTTTTAAAGCAGTGATGGGATCAATGGGAGGGACATTATTACACAAAGAAGATACAGATGTCACCGAAATACTCTCACCTGTGAAGATTTCGTTTATTCTTCTTTTCCACTAGGAGTATGAACGGGCTCCAGTGGCTCCGGGGACGTGCTTGTGCAGGGCACAACCGCACACATTCGAGCTATTGGTGTATGCCTGGGTGGCTCGGACTGCATCGAAGCAGCTTGAGGGGCTCCTAAGATCTCATTAGCCAACCAGGAGGTTGGGCCACGCCCTGAGCGAGTGGAGAGGCAAGCCACTCCACCCTTAGCAGCATTCGATGGGAATACAAAGATCGGGTGCTGGGCCGATTGCCGATGGGAAGGTTCCCAACAAGGGCTCTAGATTCGTTGTGCAGAGGTTGCTAGGAACGGCTAAGTTACAGGGCTGAATGACTACAAAAGATCCCTAAACCGCTCACCTTTGGGGAGCTCTAGTACTGAGATGGGGGAGGGAAGAGGCACATAAAAGACTGAGCTGTAGGGCACGTGCCCAGGGAAAGAAACCCCTCCCCTAGCAAAGGGAAGGATGATTCTTCCAAGTGTATTGAGGATCCAAGAAGAGTTCAGGAGACCAGCCTAGGGGAGTAAGGCTAGGGGAGACCTGCAGAGGATATAGGATACACACTCACCCAGGAGGACATCCTGTCCCCTGCCAGTCCCCCTTACACACCAGCTCTGATGCTATTTAATTGTTCACACCTACCAGGCTGGAAGACAACCGCTTCCGGTGGTCCGAAGGGGATTTCTTAGCTTTAATCTCAAGGCCAGGGTTCTGACCTACACAAATATCAAAAGAGACTGTCCCCGAGGTCCTGATAAAGCAGGGTCATGGCTTCCCTTTGTGGAGTACCAGGGATGCTTTTGCAGAACTCCACAATCCCCATTTCAGGTGATCCTATTTCCTCTGACCCAGGCTAGGTTCTGCTTCAACCAAGGTCTAAGGATTACTGCTCTGATGTTTGTTGGGCAGACTCTGTGGACATGGGTGTGGCCCTGCCTGGGTACTGCAGCATTATCTCCTGCCGCATTTGAATTAGGAGGGGCAAGGCAGTTGGGGGAGGAGCCTCATTCAGCTGATTTGAACTGGATGCTGAAGTGGTGTTTGGCTCTGTAAGCTGTTCCTGCTCTCCATCCCCCTTCAGTTACAGAGCGGAAGATGTAGTCAGAAGCCTGGGTATGCTGGGCACTTGATCTGATAGGGCTGTTCTCTTGCCTGTGGTGCTTTATTCCTTCTGGGTGCTCCAGAGTTCTCAGGAGGAGACTGGTACTGTGTGTGTCTCAGTCTTCCCCAGTGCCACTCCTGTTCCATGGAAATGGGAGAAAGAATTTAGGATACTGTTTCCTAAATATTCCGAGACTTTAGGGAAAGGAGTTTCCAAACAGAACTCTAAATAGCTTCTCCTTCCCAGCCTCACATTCTCCAGGTTTATAGTAAACTGTAGATTTCCAAGTTGGCCACAGGGGGCTCCTGGTGAGTCTGATTCTGACAAAGACACCCCAAACCATATAGACCACACTAATAGCAACAGCTGTTCACCTCCTATTGCACTATATCCTCACCTGTGGGAGAGGCAGGCCATAGGCCAGGGAGCGACTTCTCCAGATCCGCTTTATCAGGATGAAATGGTTTTGGGGAGACGGGCTGGAGGTCCAGAGTTTACTAATAGTGAGTTTTCTATCAAAGCCCCACAAGTATGCCATCAAACCCAGGACTGAGGGTTTGTCATGGGGCTAGCCTTGGAGTGAAAGCTTACAAGGTTCCTGAGCTGGAGAACTCTATCTGACCCCTTCCAGTGTGTTTCCCCTTCCCCTCTCCCTTTCCCCGTGGGCTCCAGGCTTGTGTGAGGGTAGGCTGAGCCTCTGTTGGCTTTTCCACATTGTCTCCAGCTTCCATGCCCTGGGCACCAGCTCCAGAGAGACTTACCCTCCCTCTCGCCTCCATCCCCAGGGCACCTGGCACCAGAGGCCAGGGCCTCCATCCTGCCTTCTCTCGTGGCAGCCACTGTGGTAACCACTGACGCAACCGTCAGCCCTCCCTTGGCTCTGTAGCCGCTACCTTCCTCCAAAGTACTCAGCCTTCCAGAAGCTGCTTCCACAGGCAGAAACAGTTCACCATAGCTCCTTCTAAGCTGCCTCCATGTCTGAAGGAGCTTCCTGCCCTGATCCTGGCCCTGGTCAAGCAACAAAGGTGCCCACTGGGGACACTTTGCAGACCAGCCTTCTGGGCCTCTGCTTGTGTCACAGGGCAGGCAGGGGCTGCTGGCCTGGGCTAAGAGGCCAGGAGAAGCACGTTGGATGTTCTTGTCACTGCCCGTTTGGGGGTAGGTGAGCTCCAGCACAATAGGTCATGAGGATTTGGCAGCTGCTTGCTGACCTTGGCAAAAAGATGGCAGGTTTGGGAGATGGTATTGGGATGTGAGCCTTTGGGATGAGACGGAGAACTCTCTGCTGCCCTCTGCAAACCCAAGAAGTCAGGCTTTCTCTTGTCCTTGTCTTCTTGAAGGTCAGTTTGGGCTAGTTTGCAACAGGGAGCTGGCATAGTTGGTGAGGAGGGTTGCTAAGCTGTGTACGACAGCAATGGGGGCGGGGGAGCTTGTAGGTATGGAGGCCTCCAGGAGAGGGCAGCTGACCTGCAGGGCGTGGGGACTGGAGAGTGTGACTCCTGTCCTGTGTATGGCACTGGTAGAATTCACTGTGAACAGTCTCAGTCAGTGAATTACCGAAGGGCCATAAACAGAGCAGAGACAGATCCTCGAGTGCCTTGAAGCTCCTCCCCCTTCTGCCTGGACCGCGCTGTTTCCAGGGGTGCTGGGGTACAAAGACCTCCTCTGTCCCCAGAGGGCCTGTTCCAGTGCCATCTGCTTGGCCGATTTTGGCACTAGCACATTTTTGCTTGTGTCTCTCCGCTCTGAGCAATCATGTGCAGTGCCAATATGGGAAAAGCAGGCTGCTGCGGCCACGTTCACCTCCCCTGCATCCCAGGGTCCGTGTGTCTCACCACACCGCTTCCCTGGCCCATCTGGCCTAACGTCGGGTGAGGGTACAGCCCTACCCTGGTGAGCAGCCAGATCACCTTACACTGCCTGAGGCCAGAGTGGAGTCGGGCAATCTGAGCTGGGCCAACAGATGGAGGTGCTGGGGGTGGGGGTCACCATCTGTAGGGCCTGCTTCTGTGATGCCACAAGTAAGAAACGCCCTGCTTGCCTCTCCTACTTGAGGTGATAGCTCTTCTAGCAGAATGGGGCCTGGCCTTCCGCCCCAGAATTCTAAGCAATGGGATATCCTGTGCTCGGCACGAGTGTTTTATGGGGCCGGCTGTCCCTGGAGCCTGCCATTGAGTGGCTTACCTCTGGTCAGTGATGAGAGGGATACTGGTGTGGTTTGGCATTAGAGTCCTGGGAATGTTCTGGAAGGGTCAGTTGTGACCTTTACATCTACACACTAGTGTTGGTTTCCTGGATCCTTGGAGTCCCTGTGACTTAATGGCCCTAAGCTGCCCATATTCTGTGTTAGGTAAGGTTGTATATGTAAACTCTGCATGGGGTGTGTAGTTTGTCAGGAGCTGTCTTACACATGGAGAGAGGCCTTGGGAAGAGAGCCAGGTTGGAGGAGTACATCTCTCCAGTCACCACAAGGTGTTGGCCTCCAGTGGCCTTGCTCTGTAGAGATTACTTACACCCCCCAGGGCTGGGTGAATCTTGGCTCTGACCCTTCCTTCAAGATGAGAAACATCCGGACCAGGTCCAGAAGCTTAGAAGAGCCCACTCCCCAGGCAGGCTTTTGGGCGAAGCCCTGGTGGTTAACGGGCGGTGAGGGTTCACTGCCCCCCCCCCCCCATGAGGCTGCTTCTCCCCGGGGGAACCTCAGGCAAGGGCTAGTTACTCAGTCCAATTCTTGAGTCATTTTAGGTGACCAAGCCAGAGATGGCTCAGCTTAGGCCCGGGAGAAGCGTGGAGCTGAGACTGGAAGTTAGAAATCAACCAGTCCAGTTGGCGGCTCGGCGGGACTGTGGCTGAGCCGGAGCCGCCTGCTTGGGTGCTCTGAGGATTGTGTTGGATGGTGAGAACAATTATACCAACTACTGAGGCTCCCATAAATCTCTGGGGTGTGGTGCTAGTGTCCCTGTGCAGAAGGCCATTGAGCACCTGGGGGTAACAGCTTGTTTATTTCAGGAGGGGAAGAGACCTCACTACTACTGCCCTGGCGAGGTCTCTGTTTCAGGTCTTGCCTCTGTAGGCCCTGTATGACTGTTTTAATCCCTACCTAAGGCTGCAACTCTACAAGTCTGCTCTTTCCTGCCCACCACTCAGTGGGTACTCCTAGCTGGGTCCCTCTAACCAGAGCAGCCCTCAGGCCCCTAGTGGTCTTGCCTCTCACACTAGCCCTGGTGGAGGCTTTGCTGAGGCCTCACTAGCAGTTGCTGTGAATTCTCTTCTTTCCAGGCTCAGGGCTCCACCCCTCTGCGGGCTACATTCCCAGAGATGACCACCGGCCTTAGCTTTCTGGTTCTCCTCAACTAGCCTGTTCTAGTAGGCCTGGGTGAAAGTTCACCTACAGTAGTGACTGCTGGTGAGCGGAGGCCACAAGGCTGGTTGGAAAATCAGCTTCCAGAGGACCATGCTGGTGAGGCATGGTAGGAGGGGAAGGCTCACCCTGTCAAGCAGGACCGGTTTCTTCCTGGCTGTCTGATCCTGTGGAAGGATTTACCCTTACCCTCTCAGTGGACACCAGGGCAGATGGTGAGGTTTAATACACTTGGGAACCTTCCTGCCTTATATTTTTGGGGCACAGTGGTTCCTAGGTGCCCGAGTTGCTGCCTCTTGGGTAGGCTGCTCGCCTTGTTGCCTGGTGTTGGGGCTGCCTGGGCCAGCGGCTCCCCAGAGTCCCTCCCTGTGCCGTGGATTATTCCAGACTGCCCCTCCCCCACCGCATTTGCTCATTCAATCCAGGCCATTATCCTCAGGGTCCTTGCTCAGCTCTGCAGTCCTGAGGCTCTTGGAAATGCAGTCTGGCTCCAGTGATCGCAGGCAGGGCTGCTCCCTCCCAGCCTGACTAGTGTGGCTCACGATGGGTGGGTGGTCACAGTGTAGGACCCACTCAACCTACCGGTGGCTTTTCTTAACACTTTATAATATGATAAAAAATGGCCCGCCTTTGGGAGGTACGAGGTCAAGAAACCAAGGTCCCGCTTGTGTCCCCAAAGGGGACTCGCTCTATCTAGGTCAAGATTTCAAGAAGCTTCCTTGCCAAGCAGATCACCCCAGCCCTCAATTCAGTACTGGGATCACAGGGGTGGCCACAACTCTGACCCAGCGACAAGGCGAAGTTTTTTCTGGTCAGTGAACTTGTCTCAGCACCAAGCCCAGGCCGCAGCCAGAGCCCGGCCACAGGGTCCTGGGTTTGCAGCTCTGCTCTTCCAAAGTATCAACTTTGAATCCTTCATCCACTTTGCGGAGCAGGGGGGACAGGACAGTGGCCTTTCCATCACTGGCTCCCTTAGATTTTTGGAAATGAATCCATGAGTAGTTTAGAGGCTAAGAAGTGTACTGTCTTTGGGGTTCCTCAAAGGCTCCATGGGTGTGCTAGTTTTAGGAAGGGGTGGGTAAGGAGCTCTCTGCACTTAAAGTGCTGGGCTATGTGGCTGTGTTTGGCCCTGCTGTCTGGCAGTGATGGCTGTTTATACACTCCAGAGAAAGCCTCTGCCTAGGTGTTCTCCCTCCCCAGCCTCAGGGAGGAGGCCACAGGCTGGCAGTGTTTTGCCTGTGGCTTGATCAGGAAGTAGGATGTATGCATTGACTTTTACCTCCCTGGTGGGGTGGGACATCTGAGGAGCTCTAGGCTCTGGGGAATGTCAGGAAGGGATTAAACAGGATGCCACCTGGGGCACTAGGTAAGTGGCAAAGCTGGCTTTCTGCAACTCCCTCCCTTGGTTACCAAGCAGGGGACTCTCTGACCTAGACTGTACCCATTCCCAAGCTCCTGCTGTCAGGCGCCTGGGGTACAGTCTCTCTGAGAGCCATGACTGGCTCTGTCACTGCACAATGCCCCACACAAGAACTGTGGGTCTCAGGGGAAGGAGGTCGTGCTCGGTTGGGTGTGCATGTGTGTGTGTGTGTGTGTGTGTGTGTGTGTGTGTGCTTAAGGGGGTTTCTACACTGGAGCAGGACCACAGAAGCTGGAGGACCATATTCTGGATGTTTTATCTTAACTGTGGAAAGCGTACCCTCCTCAAACCATACTAACTGCCTCTTCTTCAGTGTGGGCTCACTGGTCTGGCTGCCACCATTTTTGGCAATGGTAGAACTCACACCGGTAAGGTAATGGGACCCGGTGGTTCTAGACTTGCCAACTCTGGTGTAAGTGCTGAGCTGCAGAAGGAGGGTCTGCACCATGCTGGAACCTGCTGATCACCAGGAAGGAGAAGGGGGTTCTTTAGTCCCCACACCACTAGGCAGTGGCTGAGGGTGGACGCAGCTGGAAGTGACCCTCAGTGTTTCCCTGCGCCCCCCTGAGTCACAAGTCTTAAAGTCAGCTGGGAAGCTGACCTCTTAGCCCTCAGGAGCAGTGAAGAAGGCTTGCAATCCAGTCTTGCTCCAGGATGGCCGTCACGGGGATGGCAGAGGATGGTAAGCTTGGCGAGGAAGGGGCATATTCGTCTTTTCTTTTTCCTACCCTCAGCCCCCAAGGGCTGTTTTTCTGGTAGGTTCTGAGGCCACAAGGACATGTCTTCTGGTCCATGCAGAGAGTATGGGCCCCTTTTTGTGCTTCTGGCTAGGGGGTGAAGGTAGAGATGGCATTTCCCCCACTCACAGACATCTGGGAATCTTGCTGGGCCCTAGAAACAGGAATAAAGGCTCCCATGTGGAGGGAGTGTGTGAAGTCATCTGGCATGTGGAGCGGCCTCTGAGCCCCAGCTCTGCACTGTGAATGGGCTGCTGACACCTGAGCCTGTGTTCACAGTGGGCTCCAGTCAGATTGTGCTGACCCGCTACACTGTAGGTTCCTACAACTCAACTGTGGAGCTGGGGTGATGATTCCCAGAAGGAGGAGCTTGATGGGTGGGCCTGTTTGGGAAGTCTGGGCCCCAGGGTTGATTTCCTGTCCCTATAGATGGCCAAGGCAGCTACCCTAGAAGATTACAAGTAAAGCTTGTGATTGTGCAGATGCACATTTGTAAGTGTGAACCTCAGTTAAGGTCTTTCCCCTTTCTCTGAGGATACCCCAAAACCTCAACTCGTTCTTGGTAATTGAACTTCCTTCGCCCCTCTGTTCTCTGTCATAGTCACTCTAGTTCCTGGGGCTGATGGGGGGGGGGTGCTGGTCCTCTTCATGACCTCTGGACTGATTAGTTCAGCTAGAACTTTCCAGGAAGACATAGGTCAAAGAGGAGGGGCAGGAGCACCACCGAGGAGGACACTGACACTGTCCTCCCACGCAGTGTATAGGTGGGAAGAAGCTGGACTGCTTGGTAAACACGCACACGGCAGGGACAGCCTGAGCACCAGACTGTGCTGACCACAGGCCACTGTCATCAGGCTTTAGAAGAATCTCACCAGTATTAAATTATTAGTAACCCGTTTCTCTCTTCTCCTTTGCAGGGGTTCCATTTATTTGTAGTGTTTGTTAGATAGAGGTTCATTACATTTATGTATGTATTTTTGTGATAGGGTCTAGCCTTATAGCCCAGTCTGGCTGAAACTCCAGAGTCCCCCCCCACCCCCCAGTGCTGGCATGGAAGGAGTGTATCACCAGGCAAGTGGGATTTGCTTTCTGTTCCTTTGTTTGTTTTTAGACACAGGGTTGCATTATGTAACCTTAGCTGACCTAGAATGTATTCTGTAGACTAGGGTGGCCTCAAACTCACAGAGATCCACCTGCCTTTGCCTCCCAAGTACTAGGGTTAAGGATATGTACCACTGTCTTAGTTAGCATTTTACTGTGTGAACAGACACCATGACCAAGGCAACTCTTAGAAGAACAACATTTAATTGGAGCTGGCTTACAGGTTTAGAGGTTCAGTCCATTATCATCAAAGTAAAAACATGGCAGCATCCAGGCAGGAAAGGTGCAGGAGGAGCTGAGAGTTGTACATCTTCATCTGAGGGCAGCTAGCAGAACACTGACTTTCAGGCAGCAAGGGTGAGGGTCTTAAAGCCACACCCACAGTGACACACCTACTCCAACAGGGCCACACTCCTGGGGTGAGTATATACAAACCATCACAAAGTTGACTATTTTCTAGGTCATATTTGTTCTTGAACCTGAAGGCCATGGGAGCCCCAGCAAGCTGTGGAAAGGTGCGACAAGATGCATGTTTTGTGAGAGCATTTTTGTGGTCAAGTGGAAAATCAAAGGATCAAATGGAACTGTGGTCCCAGGATCCCCAAGGCAGCGAAGGCTGAGTGCCATCGGTTCAAGGCCGGCATAATGATTTCCAAGCCTTCCTTAGCTCCATAGTAAGGCCCTGTCTCCAAAAACAAAGCAGGCTGGGTTGTGGTGGGCACATGCCTTTGATCCCAGCCCTCAGGAGGCAGAGGCAGGTGGATCCCTGAATTTGAGGCCAGCCTGGTCTATAGAGCAAGTTCTAGGACAGTCAGGGCTATACAGAAAAACCCTATCTTGAAAAACCAAAAAAAAAAAAAAAAAAAAAAGTAAAGCAAAGTCAAAAGGGGCAGGAGGGTTCATGGGGGGGGGGCGCGGATAGTCCCCAGACACAATCCTCAGGAAGGTAAATGGGCTCTCCTTAGTGTGGGCCTTATGGTTTAGGAGAGTAATAAACCACAGCTGACTTTTCGAAGGGTGGCTAACACATCCAGTCCCAGGTCAGTACTTCTAACGAGTAGGCATTCAGGTGGACAGGGAAACAGCTGCAGTTGGTGTGTACTTTATAGCCAGAGCTAGAGGCAGCAGTTTGTGTGTGGGGTGCTCTGCCTGTGCCTCAGAGCCCCGTTTCTCCTGGCTTGTCATACAGCTTCTGGGATTCCAGAATGGCTGGTTGGGAATGAAGAGGTAGGTAGGGACGGAGGCATTCTATAACCTTGATGGGTTAGACCTGAAGAAGAAATCAGGAGGCTTTGGCCTTTTAATAAAAACCATACTCCTGAAGCTGAGTCTGGTGGTCTTTAATCCCGGCACTCAAGGAAAAAGAGGCAGATCTCTGAGTTTGAGGCTAGCCTGGTGTACAGAGCTAGTTTCTGGACAGCTAGGAGAAATCCTGTCTCAAAAACAAACAGAAAAGTACTGGTGCTGGAGGGATGGTTCAGTGGTTAAGAGCACTGGCTGCTTGCTCTTCCAGAGGTCCTGAGTTCAATTCCCAGCAACCACATGGTGGCTCACAACCATCTGTAATGAGATCTGATGCCCTCTTCTGATGTGTCTGAAGACAGTGTATTTATAAATAATAAATAAATAAATCTTAAAAAGAAGTACGACTGGATGTGGACTACTTGCTGTGTGCTGGGCAGGGCACAGTGCAAAGATGGGACGCAGATGTGCCTAGGTCAAGAGAAACTGGAGCCTGTGAGTTCTACCTGAGGGGAGCTGGGTGGCGGCCTTGCTGGCCCTTTTTGCCTTTGTAGGTAGTCCTTCTCTATCCCGAAAGCTGTGGCTATTGTGGGTGGTGCAGAAACGGTGGCAGGCAGGTCCCCACACCAGGGCAGCCACTGCCTCCCTCCGGGCTTCCGTCTGACTCCTAAGCTAATCTCAGCAGGCTCATCTCCAGCCCTGGGCTCTGAAGTCTGGCGCACACAGGACTAAGCTTTAGGACTAAGCTGTAGGTAGGTGCACCCCCCTCTCCTGAGCCTCAACACTTGCTGAAATCATCACCAGGTGGAATGAGCTCACCCCACCCCTAAAGGCCGGGAGGGGTCAGGTGGTATCCCTCTGACGTGTGTGTAGTGTGTACACGTGTTTCTCACATTTGTGTGGAGCCCAGGTGTTGAGTGTCTCCCTCCATCCCTCACTGTGTGCTTTCTCTGGTTTTAGTGAGTGTTTACTTGGGGGAGGGTGCCATGGTGACCTGTGGAAGGCAGAAGACAACTTCCAGGGTCAGTTCCCTTCTGCTCTGGGGATCGAACCCGGGGCTGGCCTTGCATTTGGGCATCTTACGAACTTCCAGATTCCCAGTGCCCCTCCCCCACTCTATTTATTTTTAGATGGTCTCATGTCGTCCAGCTTGGTGTTGAGCTCACCGAAGCCAAGGATGACCTTGAACTTCTCATCCTCCTTCCTCTACCTCTCAGTTCTGGAATTAGCAGAAGTCATCACCTCCAGTTTCTGTGGTACCTCAGCTCTGTGTGTGCAAGGCCAGCAGTCTACTGAGGGGAGTTTCCTCTCACATTCAAGCTTTGTCTGGCCTGATCTTAACAAAGGAGGCCCTGGAACCCCACACTTGAGTGTCCAACTCAGCTCCCCAGTCCTTGATCTCAGGTCCCCTCAAGACCTGCTCATTTCTTGAGCTATGGTTCCCACAGACCAAAGCATTCCTCATGGGTGGGTTTCTCTTGAGCCCCACGAAGTCACAGGAAGGCCTTTTTGGCTTTGGCTTACAGAAGGAAGTTGTGTCCCAGGCCAGGGCTGGCAGGTGGCTCTAACGTGGGGGCTGAGGATAGAAGGCTCCCCAGAGTAGCCTCCCAGAGCAGGAAGCTGGGACCTCGCCCAGGGAAGGCTCTGCCCAGCCTGGTCTGCAGCTGTGTGAGCATACCTCGGGTCTGTTATGCCCACAGCATGGCTGTGGGCCTTCTGCTACACTTAGCTGGGCCGGGACGTAGGCCAGGCTGGCGGATGCTTGTGCTGGGCTGTGAGCGTACAGGGCAAGGAGGCCAAGTACAGACAGGCTCAGCGCCTTGGGACTGGGCTGGTCCTATAGCTCCTGAGCACAGGCTGTTCCTAAATTGGGCCTCAGGGGAGAGGATAAAAGGCTGCATGCAGGAGGAACAGCCGATGGCCATGTACAGCCCTTCTACAGAAGGCTGCTGTGTAGAAGACTTAGTCCACAAGGAAACTGCCCTTTACCCCCAGTCATTCGCCATGATAGAGCGTCAGGCCACACAGCAGGCTGGCAAGCACAGTGCATGCTGGAGGTGGTACCAGTTTTGGGGATGTGCAGTGGTACCTGGAGACATGTCTGTTTGACTACAGGGGAGGAGCTACTGGTATCATGAGCCATGGGTGTTGATCGACATCTTATAATGAAATAATTGGACCGTTAGAGGCCAGGCACATTGGCGTACTTGTAATCTAGCACCTCATAGGCTGAGGCAGGAGAAATTTATGTTCCTGGCAGCCAGGGTTACAGGGTGAGGCCTCATTTGTTTTAAGTGTCAGCTGAGGGTGAGAACTGGCACAGGCTGTTAAGTTACAGCCAGCAAGCTGATACCCAAGAGCAAGGTTTGCACCCGTCAGAGGAGAGGAAAATCAATTGCACAAGGGCAGAACCTTGAGAGACAAATGAACTGGTGAAGGTCTCAAGGAGACTTGGTGACTTTGGCAGAGCATGTCCCCATGTGGGTCAGCACGACAGAGGTGGACCATCCCTGAGCCTTGGTAAGATTCTGGCACCTTCAAGAGCTTGCCTTTGGTTTGGACCAGACCAGTGGGGTCTTGTGTACTACACAGGGGAGTTTTGTGGGTTAATAGCATAATTGTTGTACATTTAAAGAGATGTTTAAAGATATCTTCTAGTGTTGGAGGTGTGGCTCTGGTAGAATTTGCCTAGTTGGAAGAAATCATGGATTTATGCCCCAGCACAGGAAAACAAAACAAAATGTCAGCTTTTGAGTTTTGTGAGAAGAGCTGTTCTGGAGATATAAGTATTGTGTTTTTAGAGACAAGTCAGCCACATCTCTAGGAAAAGCTAACCTAGAAAAGATGGAAATCTTTTATAATCACCTCAAAACAAGGGAGGCTACTATAGGTGGCCCCTCTGCACCCCAAGGACATCCTTACTGGTGGCTGGGTCCCGGACTTTAGAAGGGCGATTGATTGCAAAAGGCTAGGGTGTTGCATTGGATTGCTGGTCTCCAGTGGGGTCTCGGCTTCCAGGCCCCACAGCCACACCCCAGACACTCCTGAAGCACCCAGCTAGCGTGTCCCCTACATGTGTACAAGTGCTAGGGATGAGAAATGCTCATATAAAGCACTGTGCTTTCAAAATGGATATGTCTTTTCTCACACTGCAGATGCTGTGAGCTGATCCTCTATTTGAAAGTGGGTTCGTCCTGGATCTGGAAGCTCTATTACAGGTATTGGTATGATCAGATCTTCCGGAATGAAGACATCTGTATGCAGTGGCTCTGCCAGAGTTTTCTGAAATAAAGGTCTGGCTGGAAAGGCAGATAGCAGGCCCGTGGGTGGGTAGAGGTGGAGGCAGCCATTAAGGCACCCTCTTCCCAGGCAGAGCTCAGGCCCACCTCTACCAACAGATGCTTCTGGAACTCTCCTATGTGTGCTCCCTCTGCTCCAGTGACATCCTGTCCTGAAGGACCAGAAGAGAAAGGCCAACTGTCAGTGGGGGAGGGGGCTGCAGGTCCCCCCCCATTCACAGCATGGGGTGGGTGGGGCTCGTCCTTTTCTGAAGGCTGACTAGAGTCTCAATTCTGTGGAAGGAAGGAGACTTTTGTTACCCTGAGGTACCCTTTGTTTACACCTTGATCTGAATTTGAATTGGGGATGTTTTTTCTTGTAGAAACTGCAGTACTATTCTAGATTAATTCTCCCAGCTTGGCTCCTGAAGGACACCTGCAGTGAATCCCACAACTGTAAACACGCCGGCCATCCAGTTATCCACCTGAGAGCTTCAGTCTCAAACTAGAGTTCAGTCACATTGAGTGTCCTCCGAGGAAGGCAGGTCCTGAAGAGTTGGGTGCAAGGAGTGTCTACCTCATGCACATCTGTTCCTGGTCCAGAACCTCCAGGATTGGCCAGGGAGGGAAAGGGGTGGAGACATCTTTAAGCACTTCACTAAGACAAAGCAAAGAACAGCACTGGCTTTCTTGAGAGTCTTAGATGTAGCCAAAGCTCCTTGGCGCAGAGTTTGCAGTTCTGCTTCTAGGCTGGTGTCTCTTGAGAATCTAAGTTCTGATTCAGGAAGAACTCTATGGCCTTACTTCATCTCCCAGCAAAGGAGGAAACCCTGATTTCTTGTTGCAACCATTTTAGAAGGATGGGCTGCCTTGCTCACCATCTTTGTCCCCTTGAGCCCCCCCCCCCCCCCCCCCCGAGTTACAACCTGGGATCAGACACTGTTAGACATCTTGGGAGTTTAGCCCTTCTCCAGGATCTTTGCAAGGGAGTTTTTGTTTGTTTTTTGTTAAAATGTTTCCTGTCTTGTTTGAACCAGTGACACCATTCCACCATAGTTAATGGAGCCATTATTTCACCAAGGTTGACCCAAGCTGGTGAATGTGTGGCCTGTTAGCTAACTGGCCTCCTCTGGTCTTTGGTTTCACACTGTGTTTGTTGGGATTCTGTAAACCCCACTCCTCAATTACCTGGCAGTAGCCAGGTATGCTCCGCCCCAGTGACCTGACACTTTAAAAGGGGCTGCTTGACCCCTCCTTGCTCTCTTGCTACTCTGCCCTATTCCTCCTCTTCCCCTTCCCTCCCCCCCCCCACGTGCTCATGGCCGGCCTCTTCTCTACTTCTCTCTCTCTGCCTCTACTACCCTCTTAACTCTCCCATGAAACTATTCTGTATATACGGTCCTGTGGCTGGTCCCTCAGGGGGAAGGGATTCCCAACATGGGACCCTCAGAGGCATCTCCCTTGCCCCCAGGCCTCGCCGCACCTCCATGGGCCATATGCCCCCCACTCTCTTCATCCTTCCCCTAACATTGGTGCTGAAACCTGGGACGTTATCTTCTAACAACATTGGTGCCCCGTGACTTCCTTTCAGTGTTACCCTCTTTAAATTTCATTGTATACATCTTTTATGGACCCTGCTTCATGTCATATCTCTCTCTCTCTTTTAAAGTAAAAGTGGCCTCTTACTGGAAGAATAAAAATGTTCTAAAATGTTGGGTTGTGATGGGAGAATATCACAACCCAACAAAGCACCAAGGAGCCTTCCGAAAACCGTAAAAGGTTACAGGGATGGTGGGCATGGGGTCTAAGTGGCACACTGTTATAAAGTTACTGATGGTAGACCCCAGAGGCTCTATTTGGGTTGTGAGGCTCCATGCTCTCTGGTGCTATCAGACCTTGACAGTTGTCTGCTCCTGGGTCTGGACTGGGTATGAACTCCCCTGGTCAGGTCACAGTGGGCACGGAGCAGATGGCTCTCCACAGACTTCCCGGGTGGCTGCTAAGCTCACCTGAAGCCTCCAGGCCTGCCACCTGCAGGGTTCAAGTCTTCACACACGAGATGTCCTGGCATCTCAGCTGGATCGCAGAGGCACCTGTGCAGGCTGGGAAACTCATCAGACAAGGGGAAACTGAAGCCTGGCCAAGTGCTCAGAGGAACTACCCTGGCCCACTGCAGACTGCTCATGCTGTGATGCCAGGCCAGGAGCCAGCTCAGGAAGAGTTAAGGAAGACATTTGGAAGTGACTCCTGCTCCATGCCATGTGACCACCCTGGGCCTTTCCCTGCCTCTGGATAGGGATTTCAAAAACAACAAAACGCAATGTGTGTGTGTGTGTGTGTGTGTGTGTCCACGCTGGAGCTGGAGTGGCAGGTAATTGCAGCCCTTCTCAGTGCTGAGCCATCTCCATCTTCTCTTGCTAGGTAGGCTTTTGCTCTTACAGGTAGGACGGGTCTGGGTGCTGGCTAAGACTGTCCTCAAACCTAACGCTGCCTTCCACCCAGGTCCTGGACCCAGCTGACCTCACAGTCCAGGTTCAGCTTGGCCTCCTTGTTTGCTGCCTCTTGAATTTTGTGGCTTAAGTGGGTTTTGGAGCATCTGCTAGGTTGCAACAAGGTCCTTTGGGCCTTGCAGGATTATGAATTAAATCAATGTTTTTACACTAAATTATTTAACAGTGGTAACACTGCTTTTTTGCTTGTTTGTTTTGTGGTAAAATGTTGAAGGAAAGTGTGTCATTGGGGCTCCCAAACCATTGGAAACCTAGTGTGCTGTATCTAGCTCCTGCTGATTCGTGAGTCTGTGCATGTGTGTGCCAGGGCTCATGCTGAGAGGCTGCAGCTGAGGTAAGCCAAGGACCATGGTGCAGTAGCAGACTTGGCTCAGAACAAGCTGGAGCTATGTACTAAGACCCTGCCTCAAAGTTAAAAGGCGAACACATGCTTATACAGAAACCTAATGTAGCTTGTTCTGTGAGACCTCTTTGAGGGCCAGCATAAACAGGCTGCTGGGGTCATACACACGTGGTCTTCAGCCCTATTTGTAAGCAACACACTTTGGGGAGTTGCTTAGTTAAGCTGGGCCTCCTCACAGGCTGGAGAGGTAAGGACTAAGGCCTTTGACAGAACAGTTCAGAGCCCTTTAGTATCTAGTAACTTTTTTCTTTGAAATAGGGTTTCTTTGTGTAGCCTTGGCTGTTTTGGAGCTAGCCCTAGAAAGCAGGCTGGCGTCAAACTTGAATCCATCTGCCTCCTGAGTGCTGGGAGAGACGTGCCCCACCTCTGACCAGCACCCTCCCCCTCCCTTTTAAAAACATTTCAATTATTTTTTTATGATTTATTTCATGTGCATTGGTGTTTTGCCTGCTTTATGTCTGTGTGAAGATGTCAGATCCCTTGGAACTGGAGTTACAGTTGTGAGCCGCCATGTGGGTGCTGGGAATTGAACTCTGGGTCTCTGGAAGAGCAGCTAGTGCTCTTAGCCACTTAGCAATTTCTCCAGCTCTATTGCTTAGTATCTTCTGTTAGCATCTTTGGTTTTTGAGACAAGGTCCCAATGTAGCAGTAGCCTGGTTTTGTTTTGTTTTTGAAGATGGCCTCTCTACATAGTCATGGCTGTCTTCGTAGACCAGGCTGGCCTTAAACTCACAAAGATCCACCTGCCTCTGCCTCCCAGAATGCTGGGATCAAAGGTGTGCATCACCATGCCCAGCTCACTACTGTTTCTCAAAAGGTATACATAAATTCAGAAAAGACTGGAGACCCAGTGAACTAGTTACTTAAGGACACTTTGAGAAGGCTTCTTACTCTGCAGGGCCGCCTAGTCTGGAACTTTGTGTCTCACTGTCCACGTCTGGTAACTCAGTGTCAGCCTCCCCAGTGCCAGGATTGTCACACCTGGCTGCTTTAATTCAACAACTGCTACTTTAAGTCCTCCCAGGTTGGCTGTGTTGGGTATTAAACTTGGTTGGGAGCCTTGCAAATGCTAGCCAGGTAATCTACAACAAACTCTAACAATTTCATCAGCAAGTGCATTAAATCTTGGGTAGAGCATCCACACTGCCCCACCCCAAACAGCTAAGCTAATTAAAAATCAAACCAAACGTTCTGCATGAGCCACATTTCCCCATCTCAAACATATGGAGTATTTCTGTGCATATTCTAGGCTGGCCTGCCCAGGACTGTGTCCTGCCCAGGACTGTGTCCTGGCTCTCTCTTGCTGACAGGGGAACTTAGGTAATTTGGCTTCTTTGTTGGGCATTGCTCAGGATAATGGTGCTTCATACAGTCTCAATTGGTGGGTAGCATAAGTTACTATTATTGCTATAGAAGTTCTCTACTTGGGCTCAGTGGTTAAGAGCACTGACTGCTCTTCCAGAGGTCCTAAGTTCAAATCCCAGCAACCACATGGTGGCTCACAACCATCTGTAATGGGATCTGATGCCCTCTTCTGGTGTGTCTGAAGACAGCTACAGTGTACTCATATACATGAAATAAATAAATCTTTAAAAAAAGTTCTCTACTTGTGGGAAAGCCAGTGTTTATAATAAGAGCTGGGAGCGCTGTGGACAAGGTTCAGACCCAGACCTGACCTTTCCCATCTCATCTCTGTAGATGATACCTGCTTCTCCTTTCCTCATTCTGGAGAATTACATTACAGGCCCTTCCCCCCCCCAAAATAAAGGTAAACAGTTCAACAGTCTTCAGGAGGGAGGAGCGGCTTCCGTGCACCCAGCCCTGCTCTATCCTTCTGCTACCTCTAGCCCAGAGGTTCTCAACCCCCCTAAGGCTTCCACACTTTAACACAGTTATTCCTGTTGTGAGGGTGGGACGGGGTATAGGGATGGACGCTGCTGTATAATCAAGTTGGGTTTCTTCTTGATGGGTCTGGCACCCACCCACCCTGGGCTGTACGTGAGCTGTTCTCCCAGTGATCTTAGCTTGGTCATGCGACGTTCCTAGACAGACGGGCTTCTGTCAGCAGCAGTGAGGAGCTAACGGTGCATCCGTGAGCGCATCAGCGCCTATGCCAGTCTGCACCCCAGCAGGCTTCAGCACCGGACCTTACCCGCTTTACTTGTGCATGCTGGGGGAGTGCGGTCACTGAGCTACAGCTCCAGCCCACTCTTCTTAGACAACTGCCAAGTTGTTTTCAAAACCATTTATTTGTGCTTCTCCGCACACGTGTACACTCACAGGTGCCGTGCTGCATATGTAGAGGTCAGAGGACAACCCCGAGGAATCAGTTCTGTCCTGTGTGGTGTGAGCTTCAGAAACAAATCTCTGCTCATCAGGCTTCTACCTGCCAAGTCACCTTATGAGACCATGGCAAACTTTATTTACCTGGGACACTCTAGTATTCACGAATCTAACCTAACAGACCCTTGGGTCAAATCTAATTGACAAGATAGTTTGGTGCACCTGGAGAGCACATACTGAATGTTTTATGTTGCTGATGAAATCAGATTCCATATAAAAACCTGACTTCTTCCATTTGCTGGGAATTTTGAAGGTAGCAAGGCCCACTTGTCTTTGAGGGCACATTCTGCTACCTTAGGAGAGGTGCCCATCGAAGAGCTGCTTGCCACTTTTGTCTCATGTCCACCTCTACCCCACTGTTTCTTTTACTCACTGGACTTAGCTGACCCCTGGTCGGTGGTTTAGGGAGATGTGGCAGCCCCTTGGAGGACAGCTGTCACAAGCTTGACGAAGGCACGGTGTGGGTCTTCAGGAAGAGCTAGTAGCAAGCGTCCTGGAAAGGCTGATTAGGAGGGTCCCCAGAGAACCTGTGGTCTGTGCAGCCAGTCACCCCTTCCTCTGACGAACATGGATGGTGGTGTGCCATGTATGAAAAAGGGACAGAAGCTGGCACTTGACATGACTGAGCCAAGGTTAAGCCCCAAAGGAAAGCACATCCTCATTCCTTTACTCTAGTCCTATCAGCTGGAGACTCACGGAGACACCCACCAACAAAAACGGCAGAAAACGGCACTCAAGGGTCAGATGAAAGTGTGCTGAGTAAGGAGACCCACAGACTTTGGGAAGGGCCTGAGTTAGGGTGTGGCAGCGTCCAGTTGTGACACACACTAAAACAGTGAGTGTGTTGAGTGGGCGTGTGGGAAACCAAGAAACAAGGACATAGAAAGCAACTCTGGGCTTGGACCTTTTGCTCTGCAGACATTTGATACCAACACTCACTAGGGAAACCCTTTAAAGACGCAGGGTCACCAAGGTTCACCTAGTCTTTTAACATGGTGTCAAATAAACACCTAAATCAAATTCCAGAGTAGAGCCTTCAAACCATCTTCCTGAAGTGGGACTGTTCCAGAAAACCATGACATAGAAAAGATTTGTCAGCACTTAGCAGCCTGGACAGATCCTCCTTCTGGGGCTTCCTGCAGCTCTTAGGTGTGTCCAGTGAAAGACCTCCAGTGCCTGCCTGGTCAAAGGACAATGAGCCACACCCCAAGAATCCTACAGGCCAAGGCTGCTAGAGAGAGGGGCACTCCTTGTTGCCACATTGAACTATTTATTGAATGAGGCAGTTTAGACAGTGTGGAGAACAACACAGGACCCATGCTCTGCTGCCGGGATCTTCTCAAACTATTGGGAGATCATTTTACCACAAAGAAACACTGCCCGCCCTTAAAGCCCCAGGACAGCTTCATAGTTTAAAAAGAAAAAAGTAACAAGTTTTAGAACCAGGACATTTATATGTAAATTCCCGCTCCTCCCTTATTAAGTACAGAAAAGAACATACAAAGAACGTTGTATAGTTTTATATAAAACAGGCAAATATAAGAATTGGAAACTTCTCTCAAAGGCTGAGCAAGACATGAAGAATCTTTTAATGTCTCGTTAAAAAACAAAAAAAACAAAAACACCACATTAAATAGACTATCACGCACGGGAGAGGGCTGGCAGGAAAGAGGAAGAGTCCCTGCACGCAGGAGCGGAGATTTGGCTTGTCACGGACTCAGAGCTTGTGGCTGGACAGCACAGAAGCTCACAGTGATGACTGCTCAGTGCAATTCACACCGTGAGCAGGAAAGCTGTGCCAGGCTTTGCGCCGCCAGCATGTGCCTGGGAAAACAGTCCTCATAGCGTCTTCTGACACACGTGACGGCAGCCTTCGGGCAGAGGTCCTGCGTGAGGCAGTGTCCTCTGCTGGGATATAGCTGCAGAAGGCTGGAGAACACGGCTCCCACGGGTGCACCCTGATTTATGTAGTTTTCTCCCTCCTTCCTTTTTTGCTCTCCTATACTCTTCCCATTCTCTCCATTACACACACACACACACACACACACACACACACACACACACACCCTGCACTTACACCCGCCTGCTCCATAAACATTCCTCCGACCCTTCACACTTCTGTTACCTTCAGTTCGTAACAGGACCGACCTTCCATAGTCCCGAGACTCAGGACTCCTGGGGAGGAGAGGAGAGGAGGCTGAGGAAAGACTTCCTGCCCCTGCCAGGAGCCTGCAGGGCATTTTCCGGCCTGTGGCAAGGTCAGCACCTGGGCCAGCTGGAAGAGTTTCTCTGCTGGCAAAGCACGTGGCCACAGTGTGTCCTGGATCTTCCTTCCCTCGGTGAATCTAGCAGAGGTCTAGGCGGCCACTGGGAGGCAGCTTTGGTGAAGGACATGGTCACCTCTGCCTGAGTCTGTCAGTAGCTCAATGCATGACCCTGGTATGAACAGAACCCAGGTGACTGGTCATGTACCCTACCGCCCAATAAACTGGGCGGGTTATTGTTCCCACAGTTCACCTTGATTTCATACAGGTAATTCCATGCAGGTTTCATACATATATATGTATGTACATATATACTTTATACATATATGTAAATGTGTATGTCCATATGTACACATATACATATATTCACACTCACACGTACACACATAAGTATACACACATTTCCGCACAAAGAAGTCTGGCCACAATTTGGCTTTTTGGGACAGTGAAATCGGTGTTGTTTCTCACTCCACCAGATCCCAGAAGTGGTGCTTTAAAAAAAATGTGATTCCAAAATCTGCTGCCTTTCTTCCTTCTTAAAAAAGGGTTACCAAAACTTTCTTTCCAAGTCGAGAGACTTAATTCCATTTGATTGCACCTCTGCAAACATGTATAAAACTCTGAAGTGGACTAGAAAACGGCGCCATGACAGAGCTCCACGTTACTGTTCCAACGTCACCACCTCCACAGCCTGGCCATCCATGGTGACTGCGCTGTCCGATATCCTGGTGGTGACCGGGGCCATGGCCACCTGCACTGGCCCGTTGCCCTGGGCGAGGCTGGTTACCACAGTCTGGTACATGCTCACAGGGATCTGGACCAGGCCTGGAGAGACAAAGCAAGAGCGTTGGTGGGGCCCATGCTCAGGACCCAGCTGCCGGCTCAGGGCATCACTGCCTGCCGGCCTCGGTCAGCGACTCACCTGCTTCCCAGGCACAGATAAATCTCAACTTCTTTTTCCTTTCTTTTGTTAGAGACAGGTCTTGCTGTGTAGCCCAGGTTGGCCTTGAGCTCTTGCTGCCTTTGACTCAGCCTCCCAAGTGCTCAGATAGTGGGTTTATGTCTGCTCCCCACTTCAGTTTCATTCTGAGACATTCCCAGGAGCGTGGGAACGCTGTGCAAATACTTCCACAGACACCTCCCAGCCTCCGTCTGCTGCCAGCACAGATCGCCTACTGCGCTCCTGTGCTGTCTGTCTGTCTGTCTGTCTCTGGTCCTGTGCTGTCTGTCTGTCTCTGCTCCTGTGCTGTCTGTCTGTCTCTTCTCCTGTGCTGTCTGTCTGTCTCTGGTACTGTACTGTCTGTCTGTCTCTGGTCCTGTGCTGTCTGTCTGTCTGTCTCTGCTCCTGTGCTGTGCTGCTGTCTCTTCCAGCCCCTTAGCTGCCCAAGCTCAAGCTTCTATCAAAAGAAACAACAAAAACCAAATTTCTGTCTTTTGCTCTGTTGTCTGGTCACTGGTCCATCTATGGTTTTCCCTCCAGAATCAAATATGAAAAAGAAACCAAATTAGCTCATTTGTCTCCTAATTGTAGGGTTTCACAGACTGGTATAATTTTAAAAACACAGTTTAGGATCCGCTAAAAGCAACAAACCAAACGCACCCCAAGTATCTCCCAACACCTCCACACGGTACTTAGGGCACAGAAGCTGGGAGGAGAATGATCTATTCCAGGTCACTTGTGCCAAATAATCATGGGCCTTGGCTTCCTGTCAGACACAGAATTACAATGAACACGGAGGGTTGTGCGCTGCAAGTCACAAAACTAGTCTGACTGTCAGGGAGGCAGAAGCAGTAACTCAGGGCATGGGAGCCTGGCTCCTTTAGGATGACAGAGGCAAACTAGTATTTAGCCACTGGGTTAGTAGGTAGGAGTCCTAGACCTTAACACCTAGAGCACTGTGACAGAAGATCTGAGATGCCTCCATCCCCAAAGCCCACTCATAGTGAAGTCATGTGAGTGGAATGGCCTGGTCTAATGCCAACTAAGCCCTAACATCCGTAAGTCGCCTGGCTCTGTCCCTGTACAACCTGACAAGCATTGTGCTGATGTGCCATTCTTAAGGGGCACAGAGCCACACAAGGACAACACAGACAGCTTAGGGAGAAACAAAACAAACAAATGCAGTTTATGTCTGGTATCCTCAGATTATTTTATGAAGATGGGACTTTATATGATATATATCATATAAAATCCATATATATCTATATAAAATCCCAAAACACACACACACACACACACACACACACACACATACACACACACACACACACACCACTCCACACAACTGTAGTGGGAATCTGAGACATGATTACCTAGGCTCAGGAGTTCCAGGCTAAGGAGGCCATAACACAGGGGACTTCATTTCAGAAATACAAAATAAAGAGCCGGAGTCTAGCTCAGTGGAAGAAGTTTTGTCTGGCATGTATGAGGCTCTAAGTTAGATTCCTAACACTCCAAACAACAGCAGCCCCCAAACCACCCACCTACCCAATCAGACCTCAAACTCTTGCGAGAGGGTATGTCTCTAATCCTAGCACCCAGGAGGCTAAGACAGGACAACTATGAATTTTAAAACAGCGTGGAACACAGAGTGAGACCCTGTCCCATAAGTACAACAGTAGCAGCAGCAACACCCTGCGCAACTCCAAAATCCTACAACCAACTAGAAAAGAAAAATATGAAAGTAATTTAAAAAGAAAACATACAATAAATGAAACACATCTCAAAGGTTATAATATAACAAGAAAAAAAAATCCACAGACTAGAAAAGATTAGGAAACATGGGAATTAGACACACAAGTAAATCTTAGTCCTGAAAAGCAAGCTTGGCGCGGAAGAGGCCACTCGATGCACTGGGCATGATGGGCAGCAAGAGACCCAGACAGCAAAGAGTCCGGAAGACTCCAGGAAGAATGAAGCAGGGTCAGGACAGGAGAGCAATACCGGATGCATGGCAAACCTAAAAGCTAAAACAATGGAGCCACGCCTTCAGGTATCCTGGTTCAAGCTTCCCAGAATCACCTTCAGCCTGGAATTCTACACCCCGATAAGATGATCTATATGAATTACACTGACACAACTTCAGATAGGGCTCAAAATCTTAGCAGCCCACGCACACGTTCTCTTAGGAAATGTGCTCAGCATTAGCCCAGGAACCTCAGATGAACGCACAGGCTCTGGAGACCCCGAGCAGAGACAATCAGAGCAAGCCGGGGGGCGGGGCTGAGCCTGAGCACCAGGGAACCACCAGAAGGATTAGGGCCAGGAAAACTGGTTGAGTGTTGAGACTAGCAGGTCTAGTGGAGTCTGAGGTCTGTCACATCAAAAATCATCAGGTGGGCTAAAGAACAAGCCACTCAGGGAGACCCCACCATGTCTGAAAGAAAAAGAGGGTGACTCTCTTCACCACACCAGGCAAGTATTAGCTGGAAGAAAAAGCTATACAAAAATGAAATGGAGTAACATTTACATTTGTTTATATGGATATAATACAAACACAGATACATCAGCCACAAACTGTTACTTCATTTCTTTGAGGGGTAGGACTCCAACGTTGTGTATAGTTTTCAGACAGTAGCTGGAGCATTAGAACGCCATAGCATTTTTCTTCTGTGCACAGCCCACAGTCAAGCACCTAGACTGGCCTTCTATCTACCCAGCAGCTCGGCTGAAGACCGAACTCAAGTGCTCACAGGCCCCTCATGCCTCTAGTGAATGAGACCATGTGATACTACCCTTTTTCTGGCTTGATCAAGCTCTGTGAAGCTGCCAGGGGTTGCGATCCAGGCTTGAGGGGCATTAGAACGTCCTACTTCAGGATAAAAATGAGTTTTAAATGACTTTTCTTAAAAAAAAAAAGTACATTGGTGTTTTGCCTAAATGTGTGTTTATGTGAGGGTGTTGGAGCCCCTGGAACTGGAGCCACAGACAGTTGTGAGACATCTGTCCAGCCCCTAAAATGAGTTAGGCAGCACCTGGGAGTGGAGGCAGGAACGATCTTTGTGAGTTGGAGGCAAACCTGATCCACACAGTAAGTTCCAGGCTAGGCAGGGCAAATTGTGAGACCTTGTCTCCAAAAGAAAAGAAGAGAGAAGTCAGAACAAGTTAGAAGGCCTGGTGGGTGGGAACCATTTATGCAATCCCGATGACCTGAGTTCAACTCCCAGGACCACATGGTAGGAGAGCAACGACTCCCAAAAGTTGCCTCCTGACCATCACATATACTTGGTGGCGTGCATGTACTTACATGTACGTGTGCCTGCCCAAGTGTGTATGTACTGGGTAGGTGGTAATCCAAACCAAAGGAAATTAATGCAAACGAAATCTAATTTCACAGTGACGACTGTGTGGGCATTCTGTCAAACTTAGGGATAAGCATTTGATGGCACAACATGAAACAGGCTTGTTTTGATGACAGTCATTTTGAAACCCACTTATAAGGGCATGTTAACAAAACAGGTGGGTCAGTACAGCTTCCTTGAGAGGCTGGGGCTGAGGAGAGCGTGTCTGTGTGGTGGGGAGAAGCTGCCAGAGGACTGGGAAGGAATAGGAGGCTAGGCTTCAGGGAGAAGGTGGTCTGGTTTCTTCTAAACCATTATAAATGGGTCTTAAATGCGGAATCAGTTCTTTCTGTCACCCTTCCTTGCTAAAGGAATTGGCTTTATTTATACTACGTGGTTTAGTCCTTTAGTCTGACATGTAGACACCATGATATTAAATAATGTTGAGATGCTTTGGCAGGGTGTTCAAGGCTCTCACGATCTGTTCTAGTCTTATTTTCTCCTTTTGAGGGAAGGTCTCAACATGGAGCATAGGATGGCCTTGAACCTTTGGCCTTGATCCTCCTGCCAACTTCTAGGAATGCAGGCCTGTACCCATTGTGCTCTAGTCTGCAAAGGCTGGGATCCTTGAGCTCCACACAAGCACCTCCAAGCTTCTATACACTATGACTTTTCAGCAACTGTCTTGTTCTCTGTTTCTCCCAAGTCTCTGTCTTCCAATGGTTTGGGTCCTGTTCCCTGGTAGCCTCAGAGCAATTTGTCCAGACCTCTAGAGGAATGGCCCTTACACACTGCCACTGTCTGCATGTCTAATTTCCACTCTATTGCAAATTCCTTAAAAAGGGACGGACTATCACTGAGTGCTTAATCCACTTTCCAAACTCACAAACTTGAACTCAAATGTCAAATCACCGTTAAGGGGAGTGGCTCATGCCTGTAACCTCAGCAGCTAGGAGGGCTGCCATTTTCTCCTAAAATAAAAACAAAGTAAAATTACCAGACCCAAGACATATCCAAATAAAATATTTTGTACAGACTGAATTTTGTATATTTCACATAAGTCAGAGAAGGAGCAAACTTGGCTTCAGTTGTGCTGTTACGAAATGACTTCCACACAAAACTGTCTCCAGGTGAGTGACTGTGACAACCGCTACACATTTTCAAGGCTTTCCAAAGAGAGAACCCCCGTCAGCAGGGTCGCTGGTAACCTCGTTGCCTTGGAATCTCGGCTTTGCCCTTTACACACGCTCAGCCCACATCCACCTTCGAGACCACCGTCTTCATGTGGGGTTTCACAATCTCTCTCACACAAACAACCACTCGGGCATTCTGACATAGGATTAGATCAAATCTCCTCTGCGTCTCTGACCTAGCAGTCTTTATGTCCATGGCACAGGGGAGGGGCCGAAGGCTTTGAAACCCAGTACGCACTAAGTCGGGCGGCTGCCCTTGGAAGAGAGATGATTAAATGCTGAGGCTCAGTAATCAGGCAGGGACTGCCCCTACATCTGCTCAGCCTGCCCCTGATTAGCCCTAATCTAGAGGCACATGCTAATCCACACTTGTATTCTGGGTCATTTCAATTGATTAAGCAACAGGAAGACCCCGTGCAGTCTTAGTGACTAGACTCCTTGGTATGTGTGTAGCTGCGTGTCCCTTAACTTGGGCTAGGACCTGGACAAAGATGCAGAAGAGTACCTCTGTAAGTGAGCATTCCTCCAGACCCCAGGATTTCTCGGGAGGTAGACCTAGCATGTTCTAAAGACTCTATTATTCCAAAAAGTCAAAGCCACACAAATGCTAAGAGTTTAGTAAGTCAAAACTGCTTTAAATTAAAGTTTACTGCCATTTGTTTTGTTTTGAGACAGGATCTTATGGTGTAGCCCAGGTTAGCCTCAAACTCAGAGCACTTTCTGCCTTGCTCAGAAACCTTTAGGTGTTCTGATTACAAGTATGCTCAACTGCAAAACACTCACCCAGTTCCAGCACTTGGGAGACAGAAACAGGTAAATTTTGTTGTGTTTGAGGCCAGTTTGGTCAGCAAGCCAGTTCCAGGCCAGCCAGGGCCACAAAATGAGACCTGCCCCCTAAATTTAGCAAAAAATTCAAGGACAGGCAATATGGTTTAGCAGGTAAACTGCTTACTACCAAACCTAACAACTGGAGTTCAATCCCCAGGACCTACTCGATGGATGGGGAGAACTGACTTCAAAAAGCAGTTCTCTTATCTCTACCTATGTGTCCCAGCACACACAGGCACACTCCCTCACGCACCCAGGTAAATGTTAGAACAATGCCCAGCAGCTACTGGGTTTGGTGTTAGATGCTTATAAAATGAACACTTGGGAGGCAGAACAGTCATAGAATAGAATCTTTAGTCTGAGGCCAGCCCAGGCTACATGGTGAGTGAGACCCTGTCTCAAAGTCAAAACCATCCCAAGGCCCCAAAGCCGGGCAAGGCAGTACAAGACTGCAGTCCTAACGCACAGCCTCCGAGGCCAGCCTTGTCAACACAGCAAGACTCAGTCTCAAGACCACAACAAAACAAACAGGTAAAGGGATTGGCTGCTGTGTCCACTGCACACCTGTCCCAAGCTAGATGTGTGGGCTTTGGATCTGACAGAGCATCCTGGCCAGCAGGGCCAGGAAGGTAGAGGACCGGCCCCTCAGATTCACTGCTGCCTCTCCATGCTTCATGGCTCATCATGGTAGCAGTGCCAACAGAAGGGTGAAAGGGAACCAGAAAGTTCAGATCTTTAGGATCTGCAAATTCCCTGTCAGCCCAATGAGCATTTCCCCCCTAAAGGAGGCTGACCCTGTTCTGTCTTGGTTAATGTAAAGTCTGCTGGGTATCATTGTTGAACATAAATGATACTCAGTCTTCCCTCTCTTCCTTACCTCAGTACCTGGTAATCACATCTTCCCGATACTCAAGGCCAAGCCTTTGAAATCACCCTCAGCACCTCGACTTTACATCCAGTACATCATCAAATCTTGTCAACTTTCCTTCCTTTATTCTTGCAAAAAATATTGTATAACTTTATTCGTCCGTGTGTTCCTACATAAGGAATGAGATAGATGTAGATCCCGTGGAGATGACTTACAAGCAGCTGTGAACTGCCTCACGTGGGTTTTCTCAAAGGACACCGAGCACTCCTAACTGATCAACTCTCTAACCCCAAACTCTCTCAAAACTAAACCAGAACTCGTTTTCTACCAATGTCAGTAATAATCTGAGTCCCATCCCAACACCGTACCTTCAGTTTTCAGAAACTTAAACAAAACCAACTACCCCAAAGTCAAAACCAAAACCCAAACGATACATATGCTAAGATTAAAAGCTAAATTTTATTTCTTTTTCAATTGCTGAGGTGAATTAAATTTGAAGAAGATAATATCTCCGTCTTCAACAACGTAAGTTCTGCCTTGTTGGTACTTCCCAGCAGCCTTAGCTGCGTCCTCAGAACTTTCCTCTTTAAGGTCTTCGTCTTTCATTACTTCCGCCATTATGAATCCCTTTCCAAAATCTGTATGAATCTTTCCTGCAGCCCGAGGAGCCGTCACGGCTTTGCCGATGGTCCATGCATGAACTCCATGTGGGCCTGCAGTGAGAAAGTACTCTAGTTGGAGTGCTGCAAACCCAGCCTTAGAGATCTCTGGTAAAGCATTGTCCTGCTCAGTTCCAGATACTTCTCTGTCTCCTCAGCACTTTAACCCAGGATGGTCACAAACTCTCAATCCTTCTGAGGTTATATAACAGTCATGCTGGGTTAGCTGAATCTTGAGCAAGCATGCACAAGCTTTCCCGTAAGTTCCCTTAACTCTCCCTGCCTAGATCTGCCCTGCGGGTCTGAGCAGGGCTCTCTGACAGTCCCACATCTTCCCAGGGGTGTTGTAGGCCCCCTGTGATGTTATGGACCCCACTGTTCACTCGACACCCAGTCTGCATGGACCTGCCCTGCTTCTGAGTAGTTCCTGTGTGTCCTTGGGTCTGCTGTCACTGAACACTGAGCAGCCTGGGCACAGGAGGTGTTCAGTAACCAGACACATTATGACACACCTGATGCTCTTCATGACTTGTTAGAAACTGGACTACATTCCTTCCAGCCTTGTCCACTTCACACTGAAGGGCATTGCCACCCTTTCCATTGCTCTAGAGCAAAGCAACTTTCTCCACAAGCATCGTTAAGGAGCTGTCATCAAATGCTTTGTGGAACTCCAGGGCTTTTCACACAAAAGGGTTATCTTACTTCCATGAAAGTGTTCTTAGCCACAAGGACCCATGTGAATTCTGTCATTAAACATCTGTGGGCCTTAGTTTCCTCACATGTAAAATAGTCACTAGTAATCTCACAGGGGACCTGAACCAGATAGTTGACGTAAGAAAACCCTTGGTACAGTGTCTAGCACACAGTAGGTCTACAGTACTTTTCAGCAGCTTTTCAAGATGACTTTGATTGAGAAATGTTAGCTTGGGTTGCAACACTCCCAGGAAGCAGCAGAGTGGAAACAGCACACATTTTGCAGTAAGAATTTGCTCCTACAGTGGGCAGATCATTTGCCAAAAGCCTCCAAAGACAGACTCCAAATAAAAGCCATGGAATCATGCAGAAGACTGGCAGGCAGCTCCCCATGCACATCACAGCAATGGAACTGTATGAGGGAGACGGGAAGCACCTGCTAACCAAGCACACGGGCCCATCCACTGGGTGCACAGGTGAGCACGAGATCCTGGGCAAACCCCCAACCCAGATGAACAAAGTTAAAAATAGGACCAATGTTGGGACTGGGGAAGTAGCTCAGGAGAAAAGTGCTTGCCTGACGTATGAAGGCTATGGGTTCAGTTCCTGGCACTGACATAAATGTGTCATATATGAGTGATCAGTCACAGTATGATGACATTGTCAAAAACCTCCCAGAAGTGATCAGGACAGACAGGAACTAAACAGAGCCCAGGGCTCCAGGACTGGCTGGGTACCCAACACTACAGCATGCCCCCCCGCCCCCACCTCAAGACAAGATAGGGCAGACAGACAACTTTGGGAAGAATGGGCCTTTCATTTGCCTTCCAAGCTGGGAAGCCTTCGGGAATTGTTGTTTGCTGTAACTTAATCTTTCAGCCCAAAGGCCTTGTGAGTTGGCTGTGGAAATATTTTTAGTTGGACAGTATTCGTGGTCACGACAGGAAAAAATAGCTAAACAAAATAAACACAACAGTTGTCGTGAGACATTCTGCACTGTAACCTTGGCGGGAACTCACTGTATGGCACAGGCTGACCTTACACACAGCAATCCTTCTGCCTCAGCCCCCGGAGTGCTGTAATTACAGGCATGAGCCACCACAACTGAGAGATGATTTTTAAATATAAAAGGAAATGATATTGTAATGTCTTCTGTAGTTTTATTAACACAAAAGCTAAAAGAGTTAGCAGGAGAACACGGCCTAAGTGGAGATGTAAGTCCATGACCAGGGAGGACAATGAAGAAAGCTCTGAAGACATCGCTCAGAGTTAATAGCAATGGTTGCTCTTGTGGAGGACCTGGGTTCGGTTCTCAGCACCCACATGGGGGCTCGCAACCATCCTTAACTCCAGTTCCAGGGGACCTGATGTCCTCTTCTGAACTCTGTAGGCCCCATGCACATAGATGCATACCGATGGAAGAAGAGGAGGAAGAGCAGTAGGAGTGGGAGGCAGGAACAAGGAGTTAAACCAACCACTCTCATGTGACAAGACTCGTCAAGTCCCTAAAGGCCAGCAGGATTTAAGGGGAGGGAATCCGACGGCTCACTTGAAGAACACACCAGTGGTGGATGTCTAAGGAAAGGCACTATATGTGAATCAAAACAGGCCTGGTTATCTGGCAGGGAGCAGAGAAAGCCAGGAAGGGAAGCTAGTCCAGCATGTAAATGGGAAGAGGCAGATGTCCAAATAAGGACCAGATGGAAAGAAGATGGAGAGAGGAAAGAAAGGAAGGCCATTAAAGAATATTAACCTCAAACAGAAGAGCCAGGTAGCCGTGACGCTTGCACACAGGGAAGCAAGGGCTCTTCTTCAGCCTTCCCTTAGTATGCTAAGTCTGAAGCATTTGGGGGTTTATGGATCAAATGTGTTATACCCGGCAAACGCTCAACAGTCCCACGAAGCTAGGAGCAGCCTCAGAGGTCCTTGGTATTGGGTCCTTCTCAGTACTCCAAGTTTTTCTCTTCTCACCAGACTAGGGGAAAAATGACTCTAGGAATAAGGTTCACAGCAGCGCTGGCCAGTGGGACACTGTTATTCTGGCCTTTGCCTTTAATGCTTCAAACAAACTCTTCTTGCACCCTTGCCGATAAATCAAATGTTTAAATTTATTTTTACTTTTCAGTACATGTATCTCAAGGATATCCTGGCAATATGAACTTTCTCCTCAATACCTGGAGGTGCTCAGAAACATTGCGCACTGAGACTGTGTTTTGGTATCAGAACCCCATGGTTCATCATCCCAGAAATTGAACACCTAATGTACGCTGACTTGAATTCTAGGTTTGCTGATCTAATCATAAATGATAAATGCTTTTCTGAAAATGGAAATAGAAACAAACCTTTGATTGGAGTACAGAACATGTACTTGGCTCAGGATGTGCGACCCAACTGTACAAAGGCAGGAGGAGTAAGATCAGGACCACAAGCCCACACACCAGTGGGCTGAATGCCACCCTCAGAAGAAAGTCACCAAGCTGTGTGTACTGTTGTTTTGTATTGTTTTTCAAGACAGGGTTTCTCTGTGTAGCCCTGGATGCTCTGGACTCACTTTGTAGATCAGGCTGGTCTTGAACTCAGATTCCCTGTCTCTGCCTCCTGAATGCTAGGACCAAGCTGGTTTTAATGCAGACTGGAGTGGTAGGCTCACACAGAAGCTGCCCAGAGGGAAGACACTTCCAGAGTTTAACATAATTACACATAGAGACAACTACCTCAGTAAAACCTAATTTCTTTTTTTTAAATGAGTCACTTTTTTATTGGGTTTTAATTCTCAGGGTTTGAAAGGCGTCAAAGACTGAGTTCCCCACACAGGAGTCAGGAAGACAATCATGGTCCAGAATGTACCATGGGCACTGTCCCTCTTCAGTGGTTATATGGGTTGACATTCAGGTTAGAGTTCTCGTAAGAAAGGCAGGAGTTGAAAGCATGTAAGCTGCCAGTGTCAAGCCAACCCATCAGTGGACACTTCCTTTCTTCTCATCGACGTACGTACTGTAGTGACCTCTTTGAAATGCTCCAACGATGCCTTTAGGGGCGAAAGCCCACATCAGTGTCTAATGCAGCTGAGCAGCTCACCTACTTTGACATTTAAAGGTCTGTTCTTCTTCACTGGTGGAATGGCACCATCTTGGATTCCGTCTATTTGCCAAGACCAGTCATTGTGACCAGTCATTTTCTGTCTCTTTGTCTCTCTGTCTCTTGAATCTGAACTATATTTGAATAGTCATCTTGTCCACCAGGGACAAGTCCTTTACAGGGGATTAGGCCATCCACAGAAGCAGCAGAGCCTGGAATGGCAGCGTTGCAGTTACTGTGCCCTCAGCTGCTTCCTTCTCTCCCCAAAGACGAACCCACCTGTAGCCTTCTTGCCAGGATCCACTTGTAACCTCCACAGTCTGCCATAAAAAGGCCTGACAAGAACACATAACCGTTAAAGGTGCCGGGCAGGATGGGCCACTAGAACCTGCCACAGCGCTGTAGCTTCCCACATACCCTGGCGTATAGTATTCTGTGAAATATTTAACAAACCCAGCAGCTCAGAGTGTAAACGGTGTGTGTTTACAAAAGTGCATCTTATAGCCAGCTCTTAGTCGAGACAAAGGTCAAGGCGGTTATTCCTGCTCACCTCTGTCTTAAAGTAGCATTTATGATGTGGTCTTCTTGCAGCAGATCTACCTTCCTAATTATGTCTTCCTTAAGCTAATATGAAGACTAATTTGTCTTCCTAAGCACCCAGCAGCTGCACAGGGAGTGGTAGGGATGGTCTAGGCTTATACTGGCCTGCTTAGAGAAACTGCCCAAGGATTTAAAATGTGTCACAAGTAATCTACATGAGAGATAATCTGTATGTGACAATCAAGAACTGATTACACTTATAAAATCCACAGGCTACTTTTGACTATGAGGACCAATTGTGCTTAAACAACATTACATTTATTAAGTTAGAAAAAGAAGAATACTGTCAAAATGTAAAGCAATAGTGTTTATTTTCTGAGCTTTCTTCCAGATGTCAAAGCAACCATGTGGTAGCTCCTGGAAGCACAGGGAAGGAGGAAGCAAGATTAGAGCTGCTCACACTTGTTCTTACTAGGACAGAAAGCTGCCAACAACCTACTTTTTGACTCCCAGGAGCGCTGTCCACACCTTATGCTGTCTATACATGAACAATTCACCTGGGTCTAGCTCCTGAGCTTTATATGGCCTCTTGTTAGAGACTATTGAGGAAAACAAAACAAAAAACAACAAAAAAACCTCTTGAGTCCTCATAGCTAGGCTATAATAACTTAAGGGAAGAGGCAGCCAGAGAGGACAAACTGAAAATAGACATTCATTCTGGCTGGCTGTGGGGCGCACACCGTGGATCTCCACTTGGAAGCAGAGGCAAGTGGATCTCTGTGAGTCTGAGGACAGTCTGGTCTACACAGTGAGTTCCGAGCCAGCCAAGACTGCACAGTGAGGCCCCATCTCAAACACCAGCAAGCAGGTATTCCTAAAACCAAACCCCTTTCTCACTTACTGCATGTCAGTGTTTTACTTTTTTTTTTTTTTTTTTAAAACTAAGACAGGCAGTGGTGGCACACGTCTTTAACTTCAGCACTCAGAAGGCAGAGGGAGGTGAACTCTGTGAGTTCAAGCCCAGCCTTGTGTGCTGAGCAAGTTCTTGGACATCCAGACTTAGAGAAACCCTGTCTTAACAAGGATTCCTAAAAAATCCAAGACATTTCAAGTTCAGACTAATGTGTCTGGGAATTACCTATAACAAGACATAGTCAATCTGTGTGCTGGTTAACACAGTGGCTATCGAGGGTGACTAAGGAACCACACTTCATTTTATTGAATTTCATTTTATTTTAATTAACTTTAAGCTATTTGCTGGAGTATAAAAATCTAGAGTTTCTAGTATGCCAGCCCCACATCACAGATGTACATCAGTCACAGACACAGACACCAGAAGAGTTGCCTTTGTTTAGATGGAACTCAATCTGAAAATGGGTGCTTTGTGTTAGCCTGAAATATATTTCCTGGACATTTCCTTATTTTGTCACAATTCTTTCTTTTTCTACCCCACTCTACAAGTTATTTTAACACTCCCTAGCCCCAAGGCCTCCCTCTGTGGAAGCTGTGCCTGCATAACAGAATTACACAGTGCAAGGTGAACCTACAGTTAGTGCTGAGCACTGTGGAGAAGCTGGGCCTGACTAGCAGTCAGAGAGCTCTTGCTGGCTCTCGGTGTGCCAATCTGATAGCACAGCCTTTGTTGCACTGCTCAGAGCCAATGGCTCAGTTCCCATACTTTAGACCCCTTCAGTGATTCTCAAATCCAACTGCTGGCTTGACAACAGCAAAGATTTTAAAATTCAATTTCACTTTGAAAACCCCATTTAGGCTCTGCAAATCTCTAAATTAGGGCCCTTCTGATAATGAAGATTTGTTGTAATTATAATGCCACAGGCAATGGTGCTGACAAAGCAAAAGCAGCATGTCTCCTTGCTAGGCCTTTGCTCTCAATTTGACCAACAGGAGGAAGAAAAGCGTTGTCAGGAGCAGATGTGTGGTGGGAGGCCCAGGAAAGCAGATCTACTGAACGGAGCAGGTGCCACTCAGACATTTACCTGACTGGCTCCGACCACAACCTCCCTCTCATTTGATACCCTACTCCTGGCAGGAGATGGAGAGAGCATCGCACAAAAAGGAAGCATGTTCATCCTGTTCAGATTACTTCTTCCAGGCTGCTGCTGGGCTCTGTGCATTTGTTCTTTATTAAGCAAATGGCAAAGCTGGATGCAGGGAAGGGAATCCTGTATTTACACAGGTAATATGAGAGTCAGAAGGCCCCAAAGCATCCAGGCTGTGATGTGCACGCTATTTGAGTTAATAACAGCATGCTGACATTCCTTCAAAATCCCACCAGAAGTAAACTGAGAGGAAGAGTCTCTTTTACCCAAGACCTTTAAAAACACTCTTCTTCAAAAGCTTGCCCTGTTAAGATAATGTGGGTCCCTGTGTGAAGGTAAGTTAAAGGCCTTTTAACACGCCTAACTAAACCCTGCAAGAATGTGGAAAACACTACACAACTACTTTTCAACCACAAATCGAGAAGTGATGAATCCAGTTAAATTTGTTCAACTGTCTAGATTTGGAATTTAAAAAAAAAAAAAAAAATCTATGGGCTGGAGAGATGGCTCAGTGGTTAAGAGCACTGACTGTTCTTCCTAGAGGTCCTGAGTTCAAATCCTAGCAATCACATGGTGGCTCACCATCTGTAACAGGATTTAATGCCCTCTTCTGGTGTGTCTGAAGAGAGTAACAGTGTACTCACATACATTAAAAAAAAAAATCTATTTGCAAGAATGTTGAGTTTAATGACAGGCAACAAGGTTCTGCTCTGGTCATGAGTAGCTAGAGTCACGAGAAACTGTAGCTCATATTTCCTACACAGAGAGAGCTTGGAACCACTGAAGAGGGCGACTGCATACACAAACACACGCTGGCTTGAAAGGCACTGGGGTGCAGTGGTCAGTGACACCCACCTGCCAGATGATAAGGACTACCTTTAACTTGAAGTCTCTGCTCAGAACGGCCATGGTTCAAGGACTGACTCTCCACAAGCAGAGAACCTAACCAGCAGACTAAAGAGCAGATAAAGGCGCGTCAAGCTGGCTTGCTGATACATGCTAATTCCTTTTGTGGTGCTGAGCACCAAATGGAAGGTTTTTAACACGGGCAACAGCTAAGTACGACTTTTGAAGGCCATAGCACAGCTCAGATGAGCCCTTAGAGTGAAGACAAACGTCCAACACTCACCACGAGCCCTCACAGCCTTCTTGCAGTCTCTCATCTTTAAGACGCAAATGAGTCAGTCTCTCTCATGTTCCTTCTCCCTCCCTTTCTTTCCTTCCCCATCTCCCTCTGTCCTAACACTTTCATGCAGGGTCTTGCTTTGCATCCCAGGCAGGTTGTTACACTGGCTTCAAACTTGTGAGCCCCCTGTCTCAGCCTCCACAGTGTTGGAATTACTGGTAGAATACCATGTCATGCTAAGCCCACAGAGGACAGGAGATCTTGCAAAAGGCACTGCTACTTTTGAAAGTGTCTGTAACACACTACCTTTGCAGGAGGCTGAGTAAGGAACTAGAGGAGGCTGCTGTAGACACTGTCCAGCTGTGCTGCTGCTGCAGACACTGTCCAGCTGTGCTGCGTCTTCATGGCAGGAAGGCCTGGGACCTCTGGGGAACAGGAACTTCCTAAAGTAGACTCTTGCTTCCCTTCACATTTCCTGTAAGGCTTTTCCTAATACTATTGGCACAATGTTATAAGTGTGGGCAGTTATGTGGGCTGGGTGCCCCATGCACTAAGAGAGCAGGACAGGGCTATTCTGGAAGGCACGCGGGACTCCAGTGTCATTCAGAATGGAGGAACAAATTTCAGGACTGAAGACTCACTGCCACAGTCCCTTTCTTCTCTCAGGCCATCAAAAGGCAAGAAGTGAACAGCACCCATGAGGTAGTGGTGCAGGGCTCTTTCGTCCGACAGAGTAGAGTCCACAGCACAGCTTCATGGTCCTATTTCTTAGCAGCATCTTAAATACCTTAAGACTCTTGACCTTTCAGGCTTTCCATACTTGGTTCTGGGTACCACTGGCTACAAGGATCTAAACCTACAAGGAAAACGTGCCCTTGTGTGAAAAGTCTGAGCAGAAATACGCAGGCGGTCTGTGTCATGAATAAACAGACCAGGAAGTGGATCTAGATGTCACCACTGCCTCTTGTCTCAGGGTTTCCTACTCAGGACTCTGTGGTGCATAAAACTAGGATGGTTCTTGAAAAAAAATCTCCTGCCTTGCTGTTTACAGTCTGTGGATTGCTGCAGTTACAGGGGTGGCTTTTTCTTTAAAAAAAAAAAAAAAAAAAAAGCAAAGCCACTATGTCTAAGAGCTGAGAAGATCAAGAGACGAAGCTCCTAGGAGCTGCCTTTCCTCCCTGCTAGGAAGAGTCATGGTAGTTTTGCCATGTCTGGTACAACAATATTATCCAAAAGAAACTTCTCCAGTGATGGCAACGTACAACTATATTTATTGTAGATTTACAGGCTACTCTAGTGGTCACTAGGTACCTGCTCTTATTGAAATTCATTGTGAAGAAACTATGATTAAAGATTCAGGACCTCAGGCTGCAGATGACCATTTACCACTTCAAATATGACTACTGTAACTGAGTAAACATCTTAGTTTTGAGATATACTTTACTTTCATTTAAATGGTCACCCATAGATAACAGCTACCACACTGGATGCTATATCTTTAATTATCTTTTTTTTTTTTTAAGAGACACTTAGTATACTGTTCATGTTGTGACCCTCCTATCTCAGAGTTTGGGTCAGTGCAGTTTTAGATATTAGGTTTGATATTATGTATTTTTTTTTTGCTAAGGTTTTTTGTTTGTTTTGCTGTTGTCAGTACCTGGTCACCAGTGAGAGAATATAGTAGTGGCAGTAACAGTAAGGAAAAAAAAAAAAAAAAAAAAAAAAAAAAAAAAAAAAAACAACCATGAAGATCCTGAGTAGTTTGGCAGGCAAAGATCAAGCAAAGTAAGAGGCTATTTTCTGGTGAGGCTTACCAGCGTATTTCCTCTTCAGTTTAGAGAGTCAGTTTGAGAGTTGACTCAAATGGGGGAAAACCTGTGTGCAAAAAAGCTTGCTTCTTGGAGGCTGTGGAGGCCACAGCGGCCCGGCTCTCCTTCTGCACTGCGCTGCCGGATCCCCAGAGCAGCACCAGCGGAGGGCTCATCTCAGGCCCTGTTCATGTGCCTGCCTTGATTTCCTTTTTGAGCCACTGCAATACGTCTCACCTCTCATAAAAAGAGACCTTAGCCAGTGTGTGCAGATGCCCTGTGATTTCATAGTGGAAGGGGCTGCATTAGGAATGAACGGATCTGCATTAGGAATGGATCTACACTGGCTTTTTCTTGCAGAACAGGCAGTGGCCCGACTTAGTCTGACTGACATCCCAGGGCCTTTTACTTTCTGGGAAGCCACAGCAACTACAGTGATACTCTGCGGGGCCTTGAGGATAAGGTGGTAGCATGCAAACGCTGGGATTCAAAACACACACAAGAAATACTTGCTCTGGAGGCTGTTTCAAGGCTGTGTTCAGCATCTGTCATATCTGGATCAGGTACAAATATTATATAAAATATAATTTTACTTTTTTCTTTGAGACAGGGTCTCTGTTTAGTCTTAACTATCTTAGAGTTCAATACGTAGACCAAGCTGGCTTCCAACTCATGGGTATCCTGCCTCTGGCTCCTGAGTGCTGGGATTAAAGGCACATGCCACCACGTTAGGCTACATTTTAAGTTTTTATTTATTACTAATTTGCATGTATGTGCCATTGTGGAGGCCAGTGGACAACTTTAGGGTGCCCATTAGCTCCTCCGAGTGATCAGGAGATGGAACACAGGTTGTCAGGACTGCACAGGAAGTCCTGATACTCACTGACCTATCTCATCAGCCCCAAAATGTATTCTATTTCAATTTCTTCATTTAAATTTTAATGAATACCAAATCAAAAAGTAATTAGTACACAAAGGAATAACATGTTAGGAACCTCCTGACAGTGACAGACACTTTTCCTAAATTAATATATACCTCTGTTGGCTCCTTTGCAAATATGCCACCATGCAGCTACGATTTATCAGAAGAAGGTCTTATGTCTTATTTCTTAAAGAGCTAGAGAACCAAGACCATGGCAATAATAGTGGGCGATGGTGAGCTCTGCCCAGTGACTGCGCCACTTTAGAAGAGGAAAAGTTATTGTGAACTGTATGCTGGAGAACAGCATGTCACCTTGTATTGACCTCCATTAAAAATGCAGAGGAGGCTTCTGACCCTTCTCAGTTGTCTGTCACCAGCCTCTGGATCTGTCCTAAAGACGAAAAACGTGGCCTACACTATGTGCTATGAGCTCTGTACTTCTTGACCGACTGAGTAAACTGTGAAGACACCATCTGACTTACAATGTATCTATATATCCTGGACTCTGCTAAGCCCTGTACAGGAACCATTTTGTTCAGCGTGTACTACCATATTTACAAAGAACAGCCACCCTAACTGTGCAGCTAAGGCGTAGGGAGGTAACCCTGCCTCCATAATGTTACTGTAACAGTGTCAGAGCCCTTAGCTCACAGAGCTGTCCATCTTCCTCAACCTGGCTACTCTAAATACCACAGGAGACACAGTTAGCCAGCTTGCCATCACTCCTCCTGCTCACTGACCAGCCACAGCCTGGCATGAGCAATACACACAGACTACGACTGAACTCTAGCCCCAGCCCGACAGTAAGAGACAGACAAAGACAGCGAGGGAGAAACAGAGTTTACAGACCTCATACTAAAGATATTCCTCACTTCTTAGAGGCAGGCCTTAGAACCCTCGTCAATAACAGGGACTGGACTGGAAGGTACGTTTCACCTTCTCCTGTGAGGATGTCGCCAACAGCGCTGCTCTGTTCTCAGAACTTCATGCTTGTTCTCACTCACCTTTTCTGTTAACCTTCTTTCTTGGATAAAATGATCAATTTTCTTTTCTATCCTTTTTCTTTTTGTCCTAAGTCCTGCACAAGCCACACAATCTACCACTGAGCCACATTCTCAAGCTTTAAGAATAAAACTTGACAGGTATTTTAATCCAGTTGAGATCAAGTTAAAGTGGGGATATTAAAAGTAAGGGTTTTTAAAAGGACCACAGCAGTGCATGCCTTCCTCTCTGAGTTTGAGGCCACCCTGTTATACTCTGCGAGTTCCAGGATAACCAGGCTGTGTAAAAAAAACCCTATCTCAAAACAAAACAAGAAGAAGAAGCAAACATAAGGGGGGAGGGATCAGAACATTTGAGGTCATGCTAAGTGAGGGAAGGACAGGAAGTGTTGTTTCCTACAGGCATTAGTTTGGTTTTTCAGCAGGATGGGCAATAAATAAACTGTAGTACGGCAGGACGGATGGGACAGAAAACTGCTGCAAGAGCCAGCCAGGCAGATGGCTGTGGCCCAAAGGGGAATGGGAGCAGCCTTCTTCAGAGGTGCTCAGTGCCCACACCGGCCACTGTCAGCGTCAGTGTTTACAGTCCTCCAGACCATGTTCCTCCTCCCAGGACCAGAGGGAAGACCGAGGCCCCAGGTCTTAATGCTAGGCCAAAACAGGTAGTACTAGTACAAAGGTTCATTTCTCTAAGTGAACTCCAAAACTACTAGAGCTCACTCTTTAAAATTTTGACAATTTTTTCCATCCAAATTTAAAAATGGATCTTTTAATTGATTGATAATAACAAGTATTGTAACATAGAGAGAAAATACCAACTTATTTCTACCTAATACAGTACACTAAAATAAATTTCAGATATTTTATAATATTCAAAATTTTAAAAAATGACTATATTAGGCCAGGCTGGGCTATATGAGACCCTTTCTTAAAATAAAAACCAAAACCCACCCAACAACTAGAAAAATAACAGACAATGCTGGCACACACCTTTAATCTCAACAGTGGGCAAAGGTTGGTAGGTCTCTGAGTTCAAGGCCAGTTTGGTCAACAAGGTGACTTCTAGGATAGCCACAGCTATACATAGAAACCCTGTCTTGAAAAATCAAGACCAAAAACCCTAGAAAGCAAATCCCTAAAGACCATATTAGAACTGGAGGAAAACATAGATACTTAGGAAAGACCACTGAAGCTATGCGTGGTGGTGCACACCTTTAGTCCAAGGATTTGGGAGGCAGAGACAGGTGAGTCTCTGAGTTCAAGGCCAGCCTGGTCTACACAGTGAGTTCTGGGACTCTGGGGGCTATACAGAGAAACCCAGTCTTGGGAAACAAAACAAAAAAACCAAACTAACCAAACCAAACCAAACAAAAAAAGAGCCATTGGGCATAAAGTACCCAGACACAGTGGCACGCTTGGGAGTTGTGTTAGCACTTAGGAGACTGAAGCAGGTGCATCGTGATTTTGAGGCTACCTTGAAAAACCAGAACTCTAAGTCTCAAAACAAAAATAACAATGAGGGAGCTGGAGAGATGGTTCAGTGGTTAGGAGCACTAAGTTTTCTTCCAGAGGTCCTAAGTTCAATTCCCAGCAACCACATGATGGCTCACAACCATCTGTAACGGGATCTGATGCCTTCATCTGGTGAGTCTGAAGACAGCTACATTGTACTGATATAGAATAAATAAATAAATCTTAAAAAAAAAAGTAACAACAAAAGCAAAAATTCTATGAGCACAAAAACAAACAAAAGAATCAAGCCTTTCTAAATTAGTAATACAGAGGTAAAGGCAATACACATGTCCACATATATGACAAGAACATTACTAGGTCACAGATAAATATGCAGGCAAAGCATTCATACATGTTAAAACACACAAATGCACAACTGTGGCTAGGAACCTGAGCTGGGTGCAGTGGTCACTCCTGCCTCTAACCCAGCGGTTCAGGGGTACGGGAGAGGATTGCTTTCGAGTTTGAGCCACACCTAGACCACATAATGAGTCTATCTTAAAAACAGAACAAAAATAATGAGAAGGTGAACATATGCATTATTAACATAGAAAGGCAGACTAAGACAGAACTTACTACTAAGCAGGTAAGAATAAGAGCATGCTAATATCCAGTAGGAAGTAAGGAAGCAGTCGTCCCAGTGGGACAGTGATGAAGTGCAGGACACGTGACACCAAATAAATGAATAGCAAATAAAGCTGTGCGAAACCTTGTACAAACATGAACAGTGCCATTTCATTTTTTTTTTAAAAAAAAACTATTAATAAGCTAAATTTCCAATAAGAGGAGGCTCTCCCAATTATGGATAATAAGATGAATATTACCAAGGATTATAAAAATGGCCTTTTCAAAAGTTATTTAATGACATGAAAATGGTTAAGATATTTCAAAACAAATTACAAAGTAACACTGATAATACAACCCTATTCAGTTTGAAAATATTTTTTGACAATCAGGCCAGATTAAAAACCAAACCAAAACAAAAACCTTCCAAACATCAACATTCTATACTTTAATAACCAAAGTAAAACCAAAAATATTGCTCCCTGCAAAACAAACAGACAGACAAACAAACAAGCAAACAGAAAATAAAACCAAAGGGTGAAGCAAACTTTGAAGCTCCCTTTTGCCATTTCTGTTTCTCTTCCAGATCTAGGCAGACGGTCAGCAGCCCTAGGAAGAAGCATGGGTGCCTAGCAACGCCAGTCATGTTTTGCTTGGCCTCATCTTGTTTTTAGGAAGAAAAGAGACCCAAACAAATCTGTGACAATATTTCTAACATAAAAGCAGGGGCTGGCTGAGGTAGCAGGAGCCAACAGAATCCTTTCATTATTTTTGCTGTAAAATAGGAAGGAGGAGAAAAGGTCTATAAAGGCCTCCCCCACAGGAGTGTCTGTATCCGCTGGTCTTGGGCGCCACGAGTTCTGGAAGCACAGGGGATCCAGGGCCTAGCAGAGAAGAGGGCGGTAGAGAAAAGGGAAATGAACAGTCTAAAGTGTGTAGCCACGTTGACTATAAACTGACTCAAGCCATGCTAGGGCTCCACCTTCCTGTCATGTTAGGATGGAAGTAGTGCCCAGAAAAACGGGATGTCTCCTGGGATGGAGAGTTCGCTTATGAGGACTGCCTTGTTGGCCCAGTCAGAGTCTTCAACACTACAGGACACCCTAACCTATCACCTGTGCCTGTCTTCCTCCATCAGATTCTGTGGCTAATCCATTCCTGCTATTCTGCTCCTCTAACTCCTCTTCAGGCCAGAAACCATATTTGAATGGCTCTAAGATCTTTTATTTGCACTGTTCTTTAGACTGTTCTGAAGTCTATGACACATTTCCCCCAAAAAGTGTCAATTTCCAAGTTACAAGTAGGACTTTATTCTGCCATCATTAGATTCTTCCTGATAATAAACTTTTGATTTAAAAACAAAAGAGATCTTGTTGGTTTACTGGCAAAAGCTTGAAGTTTATCCTCACAGAGTGGCAGGGTCTGGGAGAATGAAGAGCACGGCTGGTCAGGCAGCTGCCATTATGGAGAGGAACACCAGCTCTGACCCACAGTAAACCCTAGAGTGCTCTGGGTGAATGTGTCAGTACAGAAGGAATGTCAGAGCAATCTGGATCAGCTCCCATACTAGACCTGTCTGGATTCCCAAGAACAGATAAAAGCCTAGAGTCACTGGGATGTGGTTCAGGCACGAATTTAGTTTGATAACAGAGAACCTACAGTAAGAAAAGGACAATCCAAGTCAAAAATCCTAAATTTGGCATGCACTAACTTGCTTAGGAGACTAATAGCTTTTTAGTTTATTTTTGAGACTGAGTCTTCCCGTATTGGTCAGGGTGGTCTCTAACTCATGAGTGGGAGTGGCCTTCTACTCTCAGCCATCTGAGTAGAATTACAAGCTTGTGTCACTAGGCTTGGCTGGAACTGTGGGCTCTTAGGATACAGATCACAAATGTTCTATCAAGAATACAGCCAGCAACGTGGAAACTACTAAAGAGGCAACTTCTAGCACTGGACAGTAGAGAATGTGATTCAGCTTTATCATACGGCCCATCAAGTCTACCTGGCTGGATAGCCGGAGCATCTTCAGACTCCAGCATAAACTTGTCGTTTTGAAAAGGTGAGGCTGGGGAGGAGCTAAAACTCAAAAGTAGCCAGTTCTCTTTCAGACACATCAAGCCTATTAGCATGGATAACAAACTCTTCCATGAAACCCATATGAAGTATGTTAGCAGTTCCATGAGAGTAATGGCAACTGTAGTTGAGGAGAATGCCATGTGGCCAGAGAGTCTACCTTCCCCTCTGTAAGGAGATGAGAATGCAGATGAGGATGAGCAGAGGTAAGAACAAGGTAGGGTCCTAGCCACAAGGGAGCGTCTCCTTAACTCCTTCCATGGCCCACTGTGTCCTGATCATGCCAACACCACCTCCCTTCAGGTTAGTATAAGAAAGCCCTCCCACCCCCCGAGAAAACAGCCAGAAGTAGTATGTAATGTGGTTTTTTTTTAAAGAAAACAATTCTCACAAATGACATCAGCTAGTAATTCCTACATGGCTCTCTCCTAGAACAGAAGAATAGTTTCTTACTGTAAAAGACACATTGTGTCTCCCCCCCCCCCCCCGAAAGACTTTCCTGACTTGCAGAGTATTCAGTTCTTATGGGCTGACCATAAAACCAAACAGTGCTAGAAACCTCTGCTCCTTCCCCCCACCTCCGTCCTGCCATCTTCATTCGGAGACAGCCTTACTACAGTATTTCCTGCCCTTCTTGAGCTCAGAGATCAGCCTGCCTTGCCTCTGCTTCTTCAGGACTGGGATTAAAGGTATGTGCACACTTCCCAGCTGAAACTTCCTCTTTCAGCCATTTGATGCCTAAATAAAAAGATGTTATCTATCTGCCCTCTTGCCAGGACTTGTATACCAAAGTCTCCCATATCACAGGTAAGTAGGTCTGCTCCATTAGAAGACCGGCACAAGCAGTGCCACAGGTCAGGCCGCTGCCCTCTGACCCAGTCTTCTGAGCCACTCCCTGGAAGCCAGGGCCTTCACACTGACTCCCAGAGCCTGCTGACGTGGATCCAAAGAGCTGGGTTGGAGCCATAGTTTTGCTACTGCATTTCTATGAACTTTACCCCCTTTGTTTATTCTGGACAGTCACCAATATCCAGGAAGTCAAAGAGCTGGAAAGAAGGGCAGGGTGGTGGCATTGGCTAAAACAGATGTCCTTGGTAAGGCCACATATAACAAGAAGCAGAGCACATAGGACCAACCAGAAAAGTGCCTTCACCATAGCCTGTTGCATATCCTGGGGCAGGCGACATGCTGGGGGCTTTTAGACTGAATCAGTGCATTCCACCCACCCATGGGAGGTTCTACTCAGTCAAGATCAGCAACTTACCTTACCCCATAGACAGTCAAGGAAATGCTCCAAAGCAAATCTTAAGTATGTCTCAGCAAGTCCCATCTTAGCAAAACAGCTAATTATTAAAAATTATTAATTATTTATTAATTAATAAAAGTAGCCATCACTGTAGTATTTTCCTTCAGGGAACCTCAAGAATCCTATTAGTAAAAGGAATCGGAGGCCCCTAGATTTTCCTAGGCATTAATTGCCTACCTATGAAGAAAAATTCAAACCAAGCTCAATGTCTTTCTAACGGGTTTGTTGCCAGCTATATCAGGAAGGTTTAAGTGGAAACAGGGAATACATTCAATAAAATATTCATGATCTCTTACCATTAGCATCTTGGACTCCAGTAAGTGCTCCGACGGCTGCTGCGGTTTCTCCAGACAGGACTATCTGTCCCCCGCCTTGTAAGGTGGCTTCAGCCAGAGTGGCGACAGCATGGGCAGCAGCCTCACTGTGGGCACAGGGGCAGGACAGGGTATATGCACGGTAAGTCATGGCAGAGCACTGCTGTCTTTCCTAGGCTCTTTGGGCTCCTTGGGTGCTGCTAGTCACCAGAGCTGAAGAGCCAAGAGTGATTTTAGTAATTATAAACAACTAGAAGGATCTCAAGTCCTACATATTTCTAAAGCTAATCTCAAGTCTTTCTTAAACTTAATGGTAACGAGTGTCTGAGGACAGAAGATGTTCATTATCAGTCCTTCCTTATTGACACCAATGGAACAAGCAAACCAGAGTGGAGTTCTGATCCATATTCACACAAAACCAGCTTTGGCTGTCAATCACAAGGCTTCCTTTCCTGCTTGTGATAACATAAAGCAGACCATTAGAAGCTGTCCTTTTATGCTAACGATGAACGATAATCTAAACAGTCAGCTAGCTGACTCATATTAAATAACAACAGTTATACAGGATTTTTAAATATGCTCTTATAGGAACATATATGTTCATATATGTTCTATAGGAACTTATATGTACACAGCACTAACTATCAAGTCTTAACATTTAAAATCATTTCTGCAAGGCCAAGCTTCCTGCCTCTTAAGTTCAAAGAAACCATAAACTCCCCCTCCTACGAGGCTAACACTGCACAGAGCAGAGACATCTACTAACAGGAGCACATGTTCCTACCAGCTTGGGGATCACTTGTCCTTCTCCTTGCTCTCTGCTTTTACTATATAAATAAACATCCACTTTTCCTGACTCTGTAATACCATACCATGTAAGACATACTATTACTTTTTATTTTAACCACTTAATAAGATATACTATTATTTAATTTTAATTTTATATTTTAAGGAAGAAAACCCTAAAGAAGTTAAGACTAAAATTTGCCATTTAAATTTCAGAGATTTTAAAAACAAAACAAACAGCCCAGAGGAATTTCAGACTCTCCTCTCTGAAGATGGAGATGTCAGCTCCAGCTGACAATCTGGGGTTCCTGAGGGAATATCAGAATTGACTATTTAGGCTTTGCTGTATTAAAATGATTCTCTTGCACCCCAAGCTCTAGTGGAGAGTGGCGAGTAGAGACAAGTCACTGAGCAGGTCAGACCAATGCATACCTTATTACATACATCTAAGAAGCTCAGCGGATAAAGCAAGGGTACAACAATGTCTCAGGCCAACTGGCCAGCCAGAACAAATCTGCCTTGCTTTTAAGCTACCCCAATGTAAAATGAATATATGTGCCTTGCAGAATTTAAATCCTCAGAAATAGTCCCTATCACATATCAAACAAGTAAGCAGAATCACACTGCAACTTTGCTGTTCCTGCAGAGCTGGAGACCAAAGCAAGCACACACTAGGACATTCTCTGTACGGCTGTGGCACGTGCCACTTACAAGATGAGAAAACTGTCAATCTCCAGACACCACACCAATCAGCCCAAAGAGCTGCAAGTGGACCCTGCCTTTAGCTGGAATTGTTTGGAACGCTGAGGCAGGAGGAATGCCACAAGTTTGAGCCTAACTGGGGCTATATAGCAAGATCTTATTCTGGAATAGCTGGAGTGGTTAGAGTCATATCTGGGGCCTACAATTGGAGTTACCCAGCAGGCTGAGCAGGAACATCCAAATTATGAGTTACAGAGCAAGTTCTAGGTCAGCCCTGGAACCACTGTGATACCTTGTATAAAATTAAAACTTAAAAATACTGAGAATAGATGAATACTACAACTTTGTAGGTTTATTTCCACAGAGTGTAAAAGGAACTGTTTTTAAACTGTAGAAGACTTTGATAAGCCAGCAAGGGTATTTTAGCTAATAGGATAACAGCACCACAGAAGATCTGGTTGGCCTGTGGGAGGGTCTCTCAAAGTCTGTCAATCTTCCCCCGGATATGCAGGCTGTGGATGAGCACTGGAGTAAAGGCAGAGATGAGCATTTCTCCTGTAGTTGGATTGGTTTTTGTTTTGTAAACATTGCTCTTATAGTATTCATATGCACGATAGGAACATTTTGAATTTGTGGCCATTCTCCCAGGAAATAGTAGACAACTTCATGTTCATATGTTCTGTGGAGGCATGCGGTACGATAGGCATCACACATTATAAGGGGTTTAGCGGTAAACAAATTACAAATGGCAAAGCTATAAAAAAAAAATACTGAGAATATACATAGCTGAGGGAAGCAAGTGCCCACATGTGTTAAGTTCCTAGGTTCATCTATCAGCACCAAGGGGAATCTTTAATTTAGGGGCTGGAGAGCTTGCTAAGTGGTTAAGAGTACTTGTTACTTTTGCAGAGGACTCAGGTTAGATTCCCAACACCCATGTGTTGGCTCACAACAATCTATAATTCCAGTTCCAGGGCATCTGAGGCTCTCCGGAATCCCAGTGGAACCAGGCATACAAACATATATACATGTATGTTTACTTATACACATAAAATGAATATTAATTTTTTCATTACCTAAAAATGTAAATATTAATTAAAATACTACCACATTGCAAATTTTAGTTAAAATTCATTTCTAAACCAGAAGAGATTCCAACACTGCATGTGTACTGGCCAGAGATCTACCCCCAACTCCCTTTTAAAGGCCTTGGCCTGGGGTTTACCCATGAGGCTAGGCTGGCTGGTCAGAGAGCCCAGATCTGCTGTCTCTACCTCCCCAGCACTGCTGGGTTACAAAAGCAAACCACCCTACTCTGTGGCTGGACATAAGGATCACATATGGCACTGCCCCCTCCCCCAACACTTTACTAAGATATCACCAAGTCTTTCATCAACTTTTGTTTGTTTTGAGACAGGGTTTCTGTGTAGCCCTGGCTGCCTTCAAACTCAGTGATCCACCTGCCTCTGCCTTCCTAATGTTGGATTAAGTATATGTCTAATTTAAATCATGAGAAAGTGCACAGTTCTTACCTTCTACAGGTAAGGACATTCTGATCTACATTATCCATCATCTCTTACTGGACCAATGTCAATCTATATACTAAAACAACATTATATTTTATATATAATAAATATTAATATACTATATCAATATACATTCATATCCATAATATTTATAACATAGTTATATAAAATATATTTATGATATAGCTAATATATCAATATAAGGGCTGGAGAAATGGCTCAGAGGTTAAGAGCACTGACTGCTCTTCCAGAGGTCTTGAGTTCAATTCCAAGCAACCACATGGTGGCTCACAACCACCTGTAATGGGGATTCGATGCCCCCTTCTGGTGTGTCTGAAGACAGCGACAGTGTACTCACATATATGAAATAAATAAATAAATCTTAAAAAAAAAACTGTATTTCAAAATATGGTTCATTTTCTTTTCCTTCCTTCTTCCTGCCCCTTGTCTTTCTGTGTTTGTTTGATCCTGGCTGATCTGGAACTTCTAGCCAACCTCAAGCCTCCAAGTGCTGAGATAAAGGGAGGTACCATCATCCTCCATTTTGCTTCATTTTAAAGCAGTGTCCACAGTTAAAGGGCATCGTCCCTAAGCTCCCTGGAAAGAAATGACCAAGTCCCAGCTTCCTTACAATGCTGAGTGGAAGCAGTGTGGTCAGCAGTCACACAAATGCTTATTGACAAAACAATGTAAAGCATGTTTTCCCAAGGTAAACACAGGCCCAGTGTACACAGCACAAAGCCTCGACGCTTCATCCCTTTGCAGGCTGCAATGGAGGACTTGCCTCATATCTTTGCAGGAGGGTCTGGCTAGGAGGGACTGAAAGTACAGAAAATCCTAGCCAATAAAGCAGAGTCTCATTGCTTTCCCTGCTGCTTCTTTAGAAGAGCTGTTTGGTCTGCTTGGTCTTTGTTTTGGTTTTGTGTGTGATGTTCTCCATGATTCCCTTCCTGCCTCTTTCCAGAAAAGTGAAATTATTCTTTATCTTGTACATTAAAATGAACACCGATTTCAGTTTCTATTACTGATAACTCTTGCACACCACTGTTAGGTTATTAAGAAGCCAGGGTGGGCTAAGGCTGTGCAGCTCTGGGTCCTGTTCTGACTTGCTGTAAAAACTCTTTTAACAGCATAGTTGAAAAACAGGTCTTTCCTGCAGCTGTCCCCTTCCCCTCCTCAGGCCCCACGTGCCTGTCCCACAGCTTGCTTCTCCTTTCTCACTCTGCACTCACATCTGCTGTTTATAGTGCAGCAGAGGTGCAGGTGGTTACCAGAGAATCATGCTTGTTCCATCTGTACCTGAAACACACTAGGCAGATTATGAAATTACTTTGTTACCATAGGAACAACGACCAGCGTTCTCTGTAATAGGACTTCCAACAACGAATTTTGAGAGGATAAAGGGGTGCCCTGCATCGCATGTACACCGACTCACTCAGTACGGGGCTGCCTTAGACCCAATTCACCTGTGAGTTATAGCTTGCTTTGCTGCCAGGCTTGGCTTCTGGCGGAAGTGGCAACACATCACCCCAGCACTCACTGGGGCATTGGACTATCTGATTGCAAACAGATTTCAACATCTCTTTTCTCCTCCTTCAAGCCACAGTGACCCGCACTCTCCTTCCTGGAGTAAACACTGCAGCTGCACCTCAGTTTTGTTAACAAGCCCTCAGGGGATACCATTATGCTCACAGCCTTTAGAAATAAACTTTATCCTCACAGCAAAGGGAACCAGAATCAGATTTTCCACCATGTGCAGGGTTCCCAGGATACCACACTTCACTGGGAGTCAAGGTGTTGGCTTCAAGGTTCTGGTTTTGTTGGTCTTTAGTGATGGCTTACTACTTACTACTTTTGACCCAAAGTAACAGTAAGGGGACACCAGGCCAAAGACAGGGGTTTTCCCTCTGAGTCTTTAGGAAATTTATCTGAGTACCTTGAAGGAAGGAAGGCCAACTGTAAGAGTAGTTACATTTCCATGATTCTGTAAAGCACATATCAGGGGCCTCAGGACAAGGTAAATCTGAGAGGACAAGAGTAAGCACATGCCTGTGTCTCAGTCTTAAGAGTCAGACCTTTCATATCTTAGCCATGACTTCCTTCAAAATCAACGGCTTCCAAGCCTTTATCAAAGGTACTGGTACTAGAGAAATGGCTCAGTGGTTAAGAGCACTGACTGCTCTCCCTAGTGGTCCCGAGTTCAAATCCCAGCAAACACATGGTGGCTCATAACCATCGGTAATGTGATCTGATGCCCTCTTCTGGTGTGTCTGAAGACAGCTACGGTGTACTTATAATAAATAAATAAATAAATAAATAAATGTTGTATTACTGAGTTCTTGAATATTCTGTTTGTGAATATTACTCTACAGTAACAAAGAGGAAACTCAGACTAGGAGCTAAGTTTCTTAGGGGCAAATAGCTAACAAAGAGTTTAGTTGGGATTCAAACCAGGAAATCTATGTAACCTTGGAATTCTCTTCTTAAACAACACACTGTACAGCCGCAGCACACTGCACACAAATATACGCTTTCCAGCCGACTATCCCTACCAATCTAAACTTTTTTGTAAAAGCTGTTTAGCAATAAAAAAAGTTCCTCCAATCTACACTTTAGCTGACTTTTATTCCTTTCTGGATTTCTACAATGTTCATTCTAACATCAACTGTTGAGCGTTCACTAGAATTAAGTCTCCCTAGGTACGAGGAGGATTTCTTTTACAGCAGACAATGCTGCAACACTCCTCTCTACTCAGAGCTCACCTAGTAAGAGTGCTGGCTTGCCATGGAGGCCAAGGACCATGTGAGACTAAGGACTGCACACAGTGAGCAGCAGCCCTGACCACACAACAGGCACTGCTCCCAGGCTCTCTCCCACAGCGCTGTCTTCAGTTCTTACAACACCTCCTCAAGGCAGGGAGAGGCATTACAGTCTACAGAAAGAGAGCCCGGGGCCCTGAGTTTAAATAAACTGTTCCAGGTCGGCCAGCTAGCAAAGGACAGGGCAGAGTGACTTTAAGGTCCCCATTCTTAATGATTAATAAAAATTCCTGGGTCTTCTGAAAATAAAATTGTGTCAAGAATCAAGAACAATAGGGTGATGACCCTTCCTGTCAATGATCAGCAGGAAGTAGTCAGAAAGGAACATGCATACTGTTTTGGAAAAGGCCTCTCTTTCTGCAGTGTGTCCTTCCTAGATATTCTTCAAAACAAAGGGTTCAATTGTTCTTGGTGGGGGCTGATTAGAAATCCAAGTACTACATAGCCCAGCCTTAGAATGTCTGCCTAACATGCATGAAGCCCTGGGGAGCTCCCGTCCCAGGACTGAAGAAAACAACCCAGCCTAAGGTGTCTTATGAGTTGTGTATCCCTAAGACTGAGGAGGAATGTGGCGGCTCTCTTAGGACAGGCCTGAAATCCCATTCTTCCCACCCCTGCTTCCACCTGTTGAGGGCCATGGTGACAGTAGCTCCCTGTTGCATCTCCTGAGAAGCTGCCACCGCGGCTTCTGCTAGTGATGCTACCGCCTGGGTGGCCTCTGATGCTTGCGTTGTCTGGATGGTCATTTCACCACCCTGTAATGTGGCCCAATTTTGTTCCACCTGAGGCAGAAAGGACAAGGACAGTCAAAAGTCAAAACATATAAAAGTCAAAACATCATGGCCTATAATATATAGGGAGACTATTAGAATTTACATTTGAATTTGACTGTGTCTGTATCAAGTAGTTCTGGAAGCACATTCTCAGCACTCAGTAGGCATTTCCTACTCTCAAGGCTCAGGGGATGGAGCACTTGCTGTCTTGGGGAGGACACACTCCTTTGCTCTTACTTGCTTCCCTTAGTCCAAGCTCAGGGTCATTATTCCTCTGAGAAGCACTCAGACGCAAATCCCCTGCATCACACCCTGGGCCCCTCTTCCCTTTCCTGCTGCTGTTCAATGAATGGCTCCCCATGGGTTTCCCACCAATCCTGTGTGGTCCCCTATGGACAGGAATAGTTTATTGTTCAGTCTGGACTGTAGAGCCTGGCACAGGGCTCCAGAGCATTTACTGAATGTGTGGGAGGGGAATATACTTCTGTATTTTCCTACTTGTTACTGAACCTGTTTATATTTCAGCTGGATTGATATTCATTAAAAACCTACCAGAATGTATCACATAATTTCAAAACCATCACATGTGCTAGTGCCCCACTCAAAGTTCACATCTTTAATGTCTTTGTACTTTGGTGGGTTTTTTCCTTTGTCCAGCAGACTTACATATATTATCATCAGATACTCAAATTTCTGATGTCTAATGCATTCAACATGACCAAGACCAAATAATGGTCCAAAGTACAAAAAAAAAAAAAAAATCCACTCACTGATCCTGCCTCTGCCTCCAGAGCACTGGGACTAAAGTGGAGAGGCACCACAATGCCTGGTACACAACTGATTCTTAAGCTAATTGCATCCTAAATATATTACACACTTATAAAAACCAACATACATAGCTGACTTTAAATTTAATGTTGAATTCTAAATGTCCATGTAATTTGCACAGTCCCTAAATGACTTTGGAGCCATGCAGATTGTCTATGTTCTGCATGGGAGCCCTCAAATAGCCTTTTTGTGAAAGTATTAAAGAGAAAATCCCCTTTATTGTGTTTTATATTAAACACTGTATTACAAATGTGAAATTCTAAGTTTCTGACAAGTTGGAATGGGCTGAAGTGATCCATGAATTTTAACTGTTACAATTAACAAACACAGTATTAGGTACTTCTCCAAACTGGCATGGTCTGACACACACTGTAAGGCTGGGCCCTCACTTCTCCGTCCTTTATTCATGCACCGTCTCAATAGGGGAACACAGAAACCCTTTTCTTACCTCTCCATCAGCCACAGCGGAATAATTCACTTGGGCAACAGTGACTGTGGTTGGCAATTCCGAGGCGTCAGCCAATGTGGCTACTGTTGCCCCCGTCCCAACCTAGGACACACAGGAGGTTAAGTGTCAGTGCAATAGGCCCTTCTGCTGGCCCTGAACCCCAAATTCAGCATAGTATGCCTTCTGACGTGAAGAGAATGACTAAAATCAACTCTCAGAGGCTAGCATGAACCAGTATCAGAAGAGTGACTGCAGTCCACAAGTTTGGTGCCAGACGACTAATGCTTTACCTAACTCCACCTGAACTTTAGAGAGTCCTCCTCTGTCAATAAGCAGTGTTCCACCTCAGAAAAAGTATTTCTCTGGCATGTACACCACCCCCATTCCTCCTGGGTGAGGGACCCTGGTCCCATGCCAAGCATCATAAGAAAATGAATAAAAATAATGGAGGTGTTTAAAGTGGATTCTAGGCAGGAAGAGCTAGAGCACCTGTTGTGATGAGCAGAGGACACCCCCACAGGTGAGACCCCACTGAAGCACCTCCCTTATGCCATGAGGCTTGCTTACCTGGATAAGAGACACGGTGCCGTCGGGGTTGCTGAAGGTCTGCACTACAGTCTGGGACGGCACGAGGTGCGCTATGCTGTGTGTGGTGGTGGCCTGAGTCTGTGTCTGCTGGTCTTCAAATGCGTATAAGAGATCCTCCCGCCCATGCTGCTTGTAACAGTTTTTAACTATGGTCCGTAACGCCTGGGTCCACGAAACCTGCCATCAGGAAGACCAGGAATGTGTAATAAACCACAAAGAAATTGGGTATTTAGATCACAACAGACAAATCAGCCATGTATTTATCAAACCTTGTATAGAGTTAATTTCTTAGGATTTCCCACAGAATTATTCTGGAGCAAAGCATTTCCTTTCCTAACCAAGGTCTGATTTCGCTTTTTATGTCCTATTCCAAACTAAGGCCAAACTCTCCAATTTTCCCTAAGAGGTAACACCATGATCAAGATATATGTATTATGTCTCTTTGTATGTATGTATGCCGGTGTGTATCTGTGTGAGGTATCCTACCATGTGTGAAGGTTCCCATGGCATCCAGAAGAGAGTGTTGGATCTCTGTAACTAGAGCTGGGCGGCTGGTATGAGTGGTGGGAATTGAACTCAGGTCTTCTGCAAGATCAGCAGGCACGTCTAACCACTCAACTAGCTCTCTAGTGATTCTGTGTGTGTTTGGTTTCAGGTGGGTTTGGTCTAGAACTCACTACACTAGAGATTCTTATGCCTTGGACTCCCGAGTGCTAGCCTTGCAGACACATGCCAGCAAACCAGCTCAACAGTGCTCTTGTTAATCAGAAGCAAGGCCATTGCTAAGCTTTCAAATGACTTATTTCCAAGTTTCTCTGGTTTAAAGCTTTTACAAAAGACAATTATGAAGAAACAAAGTATAAATTCACAGCCTTTCCAGATCTTTCTGTGTACAGTGATGGGAGTAATGAACATCAGAGAATACTCAACTTCTTTAGAGGAAGAGGCTTGCCTATTATGAAATGTTCCGAGACTGTAGAGACAAGCTGAGGTGGGGACCAAGCAAGGCAAAACAATAGGCTACCTGAAGAACTTACCCTTTGCTTCTGCTCTTCTGTGCGGACGTCACTGCGGACATTAGCCCATGGAATGTCTTCTGGCCACCAGATAGGCTTGCAGCTTTCTTTCCCCCAGCCTGGTTTTCCCCGACCTGTGGAATACTTGAGCATCTCTGGGATAAAGGCCCGAAGCTGAGCCTAAAAGGCAAGAGCATGGTTACCATAGTGAACTTAGGACCAACACATGGGATGTGCACCCGGATTCCACATTCTCAGATCACCAAATGGAGCATTCCAAGAGTTCCAGAAAATTACAAAAATTCCTAATGGGACTGCCTAGATCTCTTTGCTTCCCACAGTTACTTCTGTTTCATGGATGACTAAGGAGAATATAATGTTGATTAGGAGACCTTAAAAGCTGTATTTTGTAGACTTGTTCTTAAAAGGGTAACAGTGTCTATCTCCAAACTTGATTTCTGACTCTGAGACACTACCACACCAAGGGCTGATCTTCCTTCTATAACTTCCATGTGTTAACAGTCCATGTTTGGGTGTTGCTAACACTATTTAGGAGGTGATAGTCAAGTAGACACAGAAGACTAGAAGTGAGCAGCAGGTTGAACTGTTGTTTTCTGTAGCCAAGATGACTCTGGAGCAGGACCTCCAGAGAATCAAGTGAAAAAGACCACAAACACTACAAGGTGCATCACATCCATGAAGAGGCGACGCTTGTAAGATATATGGAAAGAAACTGCTTCTCCGGTTTGTAAGATGAAAACAACCCAAGAGTCCTATCAAGTTCCGCAGAGGCAGTAAGTACAAGGCGTGGAGGTAGACCAGACAACATCTGTGAGCTACATATGGACTTCACTCAGCTTGATCTTGGAAAGCTAACTCAAACCAAACCAGGTTTAAACCACAGCCAACTGACATACTTAATTCCTGGCTCAGGAACCAGTGCACACACATAGCAAGACAATAGGTCTGTGTTGCAAATATTCTTCAGCAGGTTTGATTTGGGGCAAGAAAAGCAGTTTATCAAGTCAATCTTAGATCTTGCACCAACCAAGAACATTATTATTTGTGCTGTCTTTGCACTATAAAACCAGTGGGAGGGGACCATTTTGAGCAAGGAGTCAGCATCAAGGACCTGGCTCTAGCTGTAAATAAACAGTAAAGAAACAAGAGTAGGGGAGATTTAAGAATCAGTTGTAGAGAATTAGTATGTCAATACTTTAATACGGTGTTCTTATAGTTCTTTTTATAATAAATATGGAATCTCATTATATCAGAAGATAATACAAATAGTTATATAGTAGGGGACTGTCTTAGTTAGGGCTTTACTGCTGTGAACAGACACCATGATCAAGGCAGTTCTTTTAAGGACAACATTTAATTGTTAATTGGGGCTGCCTTACAGGTTCAGAGATTCACTCCATTATCATCAAGGCAGGCAGCACAGCACTATCCAGGCAGGCAAGGTTCAGGCAGAGGTAAGAGTGCTACATCTTCATCTGAAGGCTGCTAGTGGAAGACTAACTTCTAGGCATCTTAAGTCTTAAGCCCACACTCACAGTGACACACCCACTCCAACAAGGGCACACCCACCAATAGTGCCACTTCCTGGGCCAAGCACACACAAACCACCACAGGGAGCAAGAAGGCAAATCATCTATGCTTATAATATAAAGACAGGTCTGGTTACTTCCTATGTGGACCACGCCTTCTCATCTCTTTCTAAGTGCTTCCTACTCACATATCTCCTGCCTACAGGCTATGATATAATACACTCCATGTATATTTGGCTCTGAGGCATCAAACAGCAGGATAATTGAAATGTATCCATTTGCAAACCCATGCTATCAGCTGACTCATGAGGTCATTCCTCCAGTTATTTTAAGAAAGTACATCTCAAAGTCATTTTTTCCTTTATTCTAGTTTCTTGGCTGTCTTTTCTAGCCTCAAGTAGAAAAAGGGCTTATATACATTTTATTTCTTTAAAAAAAAAAAAATAGCTGTCTCAAATGCACAAATGAAATAAGCTTATACTACGAACTTAAAAGTTCCCTTTTTAGTTCAATTAATAAAAGGAGAGACTTTAAATTGTCCCAAATAAATGTTGAGGCTTTTAAAAAGACTTAGAGACCTTCTTTCAAAAAAATATCAATAATAATAAAGAAGATTCATGTTAGCTACCTATCTACGTATTTATCCCTCCTTGCCCCCATCTCAGCCTGGTTTTGAACTTGAGAGAATTTCCTTCCTCAGCCTCCTCAGTGCTAAGACTACAGGTACAGATCATCATGCCTGACCAGAAAGGGATGGGCTATATGGGGAAAATCAGTGACTAGTTGTCCAGCATAGAAAGAGTTAAGTGATTCCTTTCCAGAATTTGACTGTGTCTTCACTGCCAGTTGGATTAATTAGTGGTCCTAGAGAGTTTGGGAAAGTAAAGCTTCTCAATGTGCTTGTTAAGGAAGGTCTGTCAGTAATCCACAGGGAGACAATCAACAGGATCTTCTCAGGCTGTCTTTAATTGGGTTAGAATAAGCTTGCTTGGTTGTTCTTACTCTGATTTAGGTCTCTTTGTGAATCTAAAGGTCCTAGGCTGCCCAGTAAACTCCTCCAAGCACAGCAGAAAACACCGCTCCTTCAGGGTACAACCAGAGAGAAAGGGTCATCTTCAGGTTCATAGCAACTAAAAGTGAGGATTATAGGCACTATAAAGAGAGCTCAGTGAACAACACTGGCTGCTCTTCCAGGGGACCCAAGTTTGATTCCTATTAACCCCATGGTAGTTCTTAACAGTCTGTTAACTGCCGTCCCAGGTGAACCAGTGCTCTCTTCTGGTGTCTACAGTCACTACATGCATGTGGTGTGCACACACACCCACATACAAAAATAAAGATTAGGTGGGAAGTAAACTGGGGGCGGTGACATATCTGTAATCCCAGCGTTTGGGAGGCGGAAGCAAGAGGATCAGTTCAAGGTCGTCTTCTGCCAGGGCAGCCTGGATTACATGACACCCAGTCACAAAAAACCACACACACATCACAGATGGTTTCAAAATCAAAGATTTTCTAAAATGCTAAACAGCCCAATTGAACACTTCATTAGCATATTTAAGGTGTGGGTTTCAATCTAGTCTAGATATGAAACAAAAGCCTAAACCAGCTAAAATGAAACAACAACAATTCTTACTGCGCCAGAAACCCACCACTTATAGATTCAGTTATTTACCTGCTGTTCAGCAAATGTATTATCCTTAACTCACGCTAAACCAGTGTTTGCCGCTCAGTCCCTCGTGGATTTTTGAGGCTCCTCAATGTAATTTACACTCAATTGTAAGAAAAGAACTTTAACAATTCCACCTCTATTGGCCAGACAATACAAATCACCATATCTGTGAGTTAGGTATCCACAGGTTCAATCAACTGTGAAGCAAACACTCAGTTAAAAAAAAATTACTTGTACTGAATGAATATAACCGGCTGGTCTTTTCTAAAGGTACTTCTTAGCTAGTACAGTCTAACAATTACATATGTGGCATTTACATTGATTAGGTATTGTCTATAGATAACACAGAGATGCTTTAATGTCCACAGATCTCATACAAACACTATGTGTCACTTTCTGTAATAATGTGAGCATTTGTAGATTTGGGTATCTGCACTGGGTCCTCTATGGACACTGAGGACAACTGTGTAACACATTTAAAGAGAAAGCAGCACATATTAAACCATGTAGGAAGGTAAGATTTCTATATCTACAGGAGTACTGTGATGTGGCAGAGAAGGTAAAGTGAAGATTTTTAAAAAAAGAGTGTATAATCTATGCCTCGGCTTTTGTGTGAAGGACAAAGGACAACCTTGGATAAAATCCTCACTTTATCTGAAAAAAGGTCCCACTCTTGTTCAAGGAAGCTGGCCTGTGAGCTCCTGGGAATTCTCTCTGTAAGAGAGTCTGGATTATAGACATATACCACAATGCCTGATTTCATGTGTTTCTGGGGATTTGAATTCAGATCCACACACGTGAGACGCCTTTCCAGCCGGGTGTTGTCTTTTCATTTGAAATGAAGAACTCGCAGGTTGACAGATTGGCTATACCCAAATGTGTATTTCCAGGGCATCAGAGAACTAGAGCCCAGTGATTTCTTCGCTCACTATTTGGATTATTTGCACTACCAACTTCAGTTCAGAGATGATGGAAGTGGCTAATCCTTATGTGAATTTAGTTGCCTACAATTGGCAACACAAACACTGGCATCTGTTGAACACTGGTTTTTCTCAATCTCATTCCCTCCCCACTCCAAGCACACTGCCACAGAAAACACAAAAGAGCTGGTGTGAAACCAACTTTGGAAAGAGTAAGGGCTGGCAAGCAGATTCACCCATTCAAAGACTTGCTTAGACAAGCCACACCTCTGCCCCCCAGGCTCACGCCCCAGGAAGCCCCAGGAAGTGTTGCCCTTCAAGCCTCAGCTTTTCTCACTATCTATCAGGTTGGTCAGTCCCTGCAGGCTTGTGGTCTTTACACTCTTTCTGTAAACCACACACTAAAATAACAGGCTAGCTTGCCTACCAATTCAGTGTCCTGATTAGGCTGATGAATACCTTTCCCTGTAGGTCAAATTCTACTCATTTCATGAAGATATGTTAGGAAAATCAGACAGTGCTGTTTCCTGCACACTTCTTCCACTGATGAGCTTCTTCCACTCAGCACTGCCCTCAGGACCTCTCTGAAGGACTGCTCTCTAGCAGTTGCCAATACCTGCTTCTCAGGTAGAGAACCACTCCTCTTGATAGGCATTTTAATTCTCTGGGGAGTTGGGTGCTGCCTCCCCCAGACTCCACCGCTCTTCCTCCTTAAACTCAGAGAGCTGCCTGCCTCTGCCTCTCGAGTAACAGGCTGAAAGCAGGCACATGTCTACAGTGTGCATTTAGGAAGAAACTGTGGGAATCGAAACTGCTGGTTAAAGGGACATACTCAACACTGACCGACGTTATCCTTCCCTCTCGCACCCAGCTGACAGCTGACAGTACTCACTGGTCCACACCCGACTTATGTGTACAGGTGTTTTTACATAAGGATGTCTGTGTACTACATACATGCATGCGTGCCTAGTGCACATGGAGGTCAGAAGAAGGCACTGGGTTCTCTGGAACTGGAGTTACAGAAGATTGTAAGCTGCCATACGAGCGCCAAGAATTGAACCCAGGTCCCCTACAGGTCAAATAACTCTTAATGGCTGAGCCATCTCTTCAGTCAAACTTCTAACACATTCTTCATTTCTTTCTTTCTTGTTAATTACTGAGCTTTCTGGTTTGAACATATCTGATATATGTTTTTATTACTAGTGAGTTGAAATTTTTTTATATATTGGCTGGCTATTTGTACTTTCAGTGAGCTCTTTATAATACTTTGTCTATTTTTCTATTTTTCTTAATGTGAAAAAAGCATTAGTTTGTTTTGCATATTAATTCTTTATCACATAAGCTGCAAATTTTTCCTTGACCTTAATTGTCCTAAATGTGCAATTTCCCTGGTGATCATCCCTTTCCTTAGCATTCTTGAATATGCCTTATGCTTCTCTGCTTAAAATATACTGTATCCTATTTAAAAACATATCACATAGCTTTGTTTTGTTTTATGAAGACTGCTGCCCTGGAACTCACTCTGTAGACCAGGGTGGCTTTGAACTCAGAGATCCACCTACCTGCCTCCCCCAATATGCCACCACATCCAGCTTACATCACATATTTTAAAATTATGATTGATTTATTTTCTGTGTGCCATGTGTGCTAGGGCATGGGTGTTGGTTTCAATGTCTACCACATGGGTCTGAAGTATTAGACTTCCATTATGTGAGGCTTGGAGGCAAGTGCCCACCTGCTGAGCTAACTTGCAGTCCCTACACCATATGTTTTGTTTTGTTATTTTTAATCCCAATCTGCCTGATTTTTTAAAACATGTATGTGTGTCTGTGAGACAGAAAGAAACACACACACACAAGTTCTGGCTATTTGAACTTAGGTCCTCATACTTGTGTGACAAGCCCTTTACATACCAAGGCATCTTCCCAGCCAGGTGGAGGCCATAGAGGAAGATGTCTGTCTGTCTGTCCTTTTTGGTGGTACTGCAGCTTAAACCTAGGTTCTGGCATATGCTAGGCAAGTACTCTACCACTGAGCTATATCCCCATCCCCTCTAATTGATATCTTGTAAATCATGGCACAGCATGGCATACATTCATTAACTTCAGATAGTAAGAGAAGTCTGCAGGGTGTAGCAGCATACATCTGAAACCCCAGCACTTGGAGTCAGAGACAGAAGGATCAGGAGTTCAGCACTAGTCTGCCTGAGTTATAAGATACCCTACCTATGAAAAAGGAAGCCTGCTTTAAATGGAGAAGCAGCTTGGAACTTTTTTTTTTTTCTAGCAACACTGGGTTATTAACAAAATCTGAGGGGCTAACACTACAGCTATTAGAGTTGCAGCCACAAAATTCAGAGTTGACCGGCCTCACATGTGAGCCACACACCCGGGCTTTAAATGCCCAGGCGAGTTAGTGTGAAGCCAACCCTGAAACCCAGACTTACATTTTAACCCAGTCCCCCCACCCCCTTTAAACTGTTTTACACACAATCCGGGGACACTTCCAGACTTTTGTCATCCCAAACAGAAACTCTCTTAAAATTCCCATTTGGATGCCTCCAGTCCCTGGTGATCTTTTCTCTACTTTTTAGTTACTATGGCCTTACCTATTAGAGACTACCTCATTTGCCTTCCAAACACCACACCAGTGCTATTTCAAAACAAAATCAAACCTTTGAAAACCCTAACAGCAGACAAAAATGTTTTCTACGAAGAATGAATCAAATGCTGTGTTAAGTCTTCCACCTCTGTGTGGACTATTTCAGAGGGCTTTCCAGAAACTAGCAACTTACTGCTCAGTTGTCTCATTGCCCAAGGGATGAAGACGGCCCCAGTGAGTACAAAAGCAGACAGCAAGTTCAGGGGGCAGGCAGAAGAGCCATAGGAAAGGGGTAGAAGGAGCCAGTGATCCTGGGCAGGCTTTTCATAGATGATAATGGAATTCCTTCCATAGTAAGTCTTTACCATATCCTTTCAATACAGTTCTCCTCAAAACACACAACTTCTCCAGAATGTGGGAGTCCTATCCCACTCAACTGTGCCAATGAGAACTAATTCCTCTTCCTGACCTACCAAATTGCTTTGGTTGGCTAGAAAGTCACTATGGAGACCAGGCTGAGCTCAAATTCAGAGAGCCACCTCCCAAATGCTGGGTTAAAGGCTGTGAGGCTTCTCCATGGAAACAGTTTTCAGAATGTAAAAAATTCTCAGGAAACAAGGATTTCTGGCTCCAGGTGCCCGAGAACTAGCAGCAGGGGCTGGTGTCACTGAGCTGGACACCCCGCCCCCAACTCCACATCAGCCGATGACAGTGAGCATCTGAGAAGTACAGATGAAGACACTCTCTAGGCCTGCTCTCTCCTACCTAGAACAACTTGCTCACACTGCCTGCCATTTCTGAAAAATAAGGCAGGTACAGTAGCACACACCTACAGTCTCTACTATCTGGGAGGCTGAGGCAGGAGAATTGCTTGAGCTCAAAAGTTCAAGACCCGGGTATGGTGGCACACGACTTTAATTCTAACCCTGGGAGGCAGAGTTTGTGAGTTGAAGGCAAGCCTGGTCACATGGTGAGACTCAGTTTTAAGAGAAAAAAAAAAATTCAAGTCTACTCTGGCAACATAGAACCTAACCTAACCTGAAATAATGGGTTACTCTCATAACCTTATCCCTAAATTTTTACGTAAGAGTGGTTTAAAAAGAGAATTCTTCTTCCCACCTCCCACCCCGGTGTGTGTGTGTGTGTGTGTGTGTGTGTGTGTGTGTGTGTGTGTGTGTGTGTATGTGTGTGTTAAACTTGCTTTGCAGGTGAGGCTGGCCTTCAGCTTGAACTTCTGGTCCTCTTGCCTTCACTTCCTAAGCCCTGAGGTTACAGATGTTCACCATAATACTTGGCGAAGAATTATATCTTCAAAATAAAGCAACAAAGATGAGCAAACCCCAAAGGACAACAGCTCTGCTTCCTGAGCACAGGGCAGTCAGTTCTGTGACACCTATCCACTTCATGAGCCAACTTTCAGTGTGTAAAGTTAAGAATGCTTACTGCTCCTGCAGAGGACTGCAGGGTAAAAGGTGTTGTCTTCTGGCTTCTACAGGCACCTGCATACAGACATGTATACATAGTCTCTTTCTCCCTCCCCCGCCACAATGAAAAATTAAGTCAATTGCACTTGAGTGTGGTGGCACATGCCTTTAATTCCAGCACAGAGAAGGCAGAGACAAGTGAATTTCTGTCTGTTTGAGGCCAGTCTGATGATATATATACATAGCAAATTCCAGGTAAGCCATGGCCACACATGAAGATCCTCTCTCCAAACAAAGCCTTTGAGAAGAGATAAATGCTAACAGTAATAATAAAATTGTGAGATAGTTTAGTCTTCAAAGCACTTTCTTTCACAATACCTAATTTTTACTTCCTCTAACTTTATGAGGCAGGAAGGCTCATGAAACTGAGGCCTAGAGGGCTGGTGAAATGGCTCAGTGGTTAAGAGAACTGGCTGCTCTTCCAGGGGTCATGAGTTCAATTCCCAGTAACAACATAGTAGTTCACAACTGTGTAACTGGATCGGATGCAGGGTGCTCATATACATAAACAAATCTTTAAGGAAAAAGTGAGGCGGGAGTTAATATGCAGTAGTGCTTAAACTAGAAACTAGATTTTAGTATTCTTAATTCAGAACACATTTCAGGTCTGTACACAGAGTCCCACATCTACGTTAGCTCTGTATAAACATGATCACCTCCATATCATAAAGTACAGTTAAGATAGTTAACAGAGACATCTGGTTAACAGAGCATATCTACAGCATAGTCTAGTTTCCAGGGACTTGATCAAGTTAAGAAAGTCATAAATTACCCAGATGGTCTGAAATCTAGAACTAACATTCCATCATTTGGCTTTTTATGGCTACAGTCACATTTGAACTGTTGTTTTCTGGATTTTAAAGTAGAAGTCTCTGTCTCCCCCCCCACCCCTCGTGTGTGTGTGTGTGTGTGTGTGTGTGTGTGTGTGTGTGTGTGTGTGTGTGTGAGAGAGAGAGAGAGAGAGAGAGAGAGAGAGAGAGGGAATGGGAGTGAAGAATGTAATGTAATAGCATGTCTCCCAACACTTCATACAGATCCAAGGTGGTAAAAAGAGTTAATGACATTTTTGTCCCAAAATAAAGAAAAATAAAAAACCAGGTAACATCTGACGTACATTCTTACAGACTTTAGTTTACTATATCTTCCAGGTACTATTTTACAGTAATAGAGAACATTCTTTCAAGGACCCAGTAGGTCAATAGCCTTGTCATCTTTGGGCCATGGCACGTCTCCTCCCATTTAAGTAGTTGGCATTCCTATTATAATTTAAGCACTAGTTAAATTCTATACTTTTCTTGTTGTAAGTAATACAACAGTACTATGAACATCATCACTTTTTCTAGAGAGCAACCCATACACTTTTAAAGATTACTTATACCTCCTATTTTTCATTATGTGTCATACCGTGTCTGCAGTGGGAGAGACATGCTCACTTTGAATGTCCTCTGCGCTCCCAACCAGTCTCCGAGGGACGTGCAAGTGTGTCTCACAGACAGTTGGGAGAAGTGCTTTTTCCCATGCCTCTTGTCTAGCCAGGCTTGGTTTGGAATTAAACATTATTTTTGCTACTATTAAAAGTGTAAAGCTTTAGGGTCCTTTAACACAGGGAGGAATTTGGTTCCACTTAAGATGAAAGTATATGAGGAAAGCAAAACAACAAGAGGCCAAGGGAGAAGATACCAGTATCTGTACATTTTCTGAACACTTGGAAATTCCCATTCAGGTGTGGCTAGTCTTTTATCACCTTATTCCCTCCTCTTCACAGTGTGCTTTGTAAATGCTTCTTTATTTATTTATTGGAGGCATTCCCACAGAGCACATGAAGACAACTTTTGGGGCCAGTTCTCTCCTTCTACCACGTGAATTCTGAAGATTGGATTCAGATTGTCAGGCTTGGTGACAAGTGCCTTTAACCATCTCATGGGGCTCCTTTAAAATACGGAAACATTTTAAAACTATTTGTTACGTTTTATTTTCAACCCTCAACTGTACTTTATGGCCGAGAGACAGAGAACATTCTTAAAATTAGCCATGTGAAATGGACACAGCAACAGAACCTCACACAACTGTGAACAGTGAGTGAAAGACCCTTCATGTCCACAGAATACTCTAGGCTCTAAACAGCAAAGGATCACAGTTCAGAACTTTTTATTTTAAAAAGGCAGGGTTTCACTATGTATTCCAGGCTAACCTTGAACTCATAATTCTCCTACATCTATCCTCAGATATTGAGATCATAGCTCCTGTGATACCACACTAAGCTAGCTCTAGCTTTAAATTTATAAAATACAAAGCTATTTCTCATCAAGTCTCTGGCTCAGACCCATTCAAGGAACCAGCTGATCCCTACGTTACTGAATTTAGTTTTGTTCCAATATTCTTAGGCTATTTACTAAACAGGCACTATTGTTTAGATGGCATGCTATTTTAGGTGTTGAGCAGCTGAGTTGAATAGCAATAAAAAAATAAAAAGTCATTGCTTTAAAATTCTACCTAGAGAAACAGAACAAAACCAAAAATTAGTAAATAAAAACTAGTCAGTTGTGGTGGCATGTGACTTTAGTCCTAGCACTTGGAGGCTAAGCCAGCTGTTCTGAGTTTGACACCAGCCTAGGATACACAGCAAATTCTGGGCCACCCAAGGCTACATAGCCTACCTCAAAAACCTGGGGGTGGGGAGGAACAGAGGAGCAGCCTAGCTTGCTAAACTGGTCTCCTTTGATTGTGATTCCTCAAACTTTGAACAGTCTCCAGGTCAAACCAACCGAAAGCAGAAAGTTTCCTTCACCAGCACAGAAACCTAGGTTAAAGGAACAAACACTTGGCAGCAGAGAGGAGGGTGCTGGTCTGTGCTTAGTCAGGACGCTCCTCTTGGACTTGCCCAAGGCTGCCACACACTTTAGTCTGTGTCTCAAGCTCCAGTCACATCACCACAGACAAAGCTAGAAAAGAGAAGAGAGGCCCGCCCACATCTGCATCTCTCATCTTTGATCTCCTCCTCATTTCCCGCCCTGTACCTGGGTCATTTTGTCCACAGAGACTGGAATCCCATCGATGGTGAGAGGTGGTAGTTCTGAATTAACCTCCTGTGGCGCAGGGGCGTGTTCTGCTAGAGCTGACTCTAGGTCTTCCAGTATCATGCTCTTGTACTTTCGAACCTGCAGGGAATTAAGAGCAGAAGTAAACAAGATGCTCAACAGCCAGGGAGACTAATGCCAGGCAACAAGAAAGTGGGTGGGGCTGGTCTCCCTTCACCTCTGCAGAGATCCTAGAAAAAATACTCTTCCAAGTAGAAGATGAAAATACCCGCTGGCCCCAAAGACACAACACTGAACAGAATCAAATGAAAAGATGATGAAATTTTAGGTAACTGCGCAGGAGGGAGCCCAGGGGAAAAGTCCACTGCTTCTCAGTTAAAAGTCATGTTTTCTCAAGCCACAGAGACCTTCCACCTGTTCAGATATAGTGTAAATAACACTCACCACTATGCATTTCCCAGGCTAGTTGTGTCCCAGTCACATCCAACTGACTGTTAGCCAGTAAAATAATTTTCCAGATCTGAGGGCTTATAGCTCTAGACTCTAATATACTTAAAACTGCCTTTTCTTTCTTTCTTTCTTTCCTTCCTTCCTTCTTTCCTCCCTCTCTCCCTCCTTCCCTCTCTTTCTTTCTTTCAAGCCAGGCACCATACAGACAGAAGATCCAAGTGCTTAAGAGGCTGGACTGAAATGAGTAAATGTGAAAAGTGCCACTACTAGCAAAGCCCGAGGCCAGGGAGCCCCATGGGCTACCCTTTCTTCCCTTCAGGTAATGGTTGGAGATGGTGGTGAACTTCAAAGCCATGATGCCCCTCAGGTGTCAGTCCAGTTCTGAATCTAACTGTATGAATCTCACCACTGTAATGGAACCCGTCCTAGACAACAGAAGCCCCAGAGCCACAGCACAGTGTCCATGTGCACATTCTTCCGTTATAAGCAAAAGGAGGCAAACACTGAATCCATCACCATCAATCATGGGTTTATTCACTTAGAATAAATATACAAGGGATGAGGAAGTCTAGGGATAATAAAGCTAGGAAGTATGGAAATAATTAGATGGGATAGGAAATTAGCTTGTTTTCAGGTCTTAAGGCATTCTCTTGGGGGTAGGGGACACAAAATTTTGGTAAGAAATTCCAACCATGTTTTCTGCTCAATGAACTTACTGCCTTAATTGGGCTCCAAAGAGAAAGCTCCCATATCGTACCTCACTGACCTTCAACCTACCCATACTCCATTTGGGGCATGACTGAGAGCTGGGACTCAAACTCAGGCCTCAGGCTAGCATGGAGCGTTTACCAACTGAGCAATCTCCCCAGTTACTACATTTAAGACCTTGGCCTACATTTTATATATACGAAACTACCCTGAGCTCAGTGTTCTTTACGCTACTTCCCCTGAGCAGTTCTTATGGGAGGACAGGCAGTTTTAATGTCTGTCCCCAGTGAAGAAGGTATTACTGGCCTTATTTTACACAGAAGACACTGAGGAAAAACTGCAGGATTTTTTTTTTTAAATTAAATTAGGGACACGGAATGATTGCTCGGTGGTTAAGACTGATGGCTGTTCTTCCAGATGACCTGTGTACAATTTCTAGCACCCACAGGGTAGCTCACCACCATCCTTAACTCTAGTGCCAGGGGATTTCACACCTTTTCCGGTCTCCAGGAGCACACATACACATGAGGCATAAACTCACAAGACACACACATATACAAACAAACAAATAGAAAAGCATGTAGACTGGGCTGGCCTTGATTCCACTTGCTTCCCCTGCTGAGTGCTGGGAATAAAAGCATGTGTTACTGTGCCCAGCTAAACCAACTTAAAAAAATAAAAAGCAAGAGATTTTAAAATATCCAAATACTTGCTTAATAAAATGCTTCCAACATGCCTTATAAAACTACCATTATGGAGTCATCTAGTGTTTTGCTTCAGATATAAATATAAATCTCACATTTTTTAAGGTGTCTAATTTAGCTCAGGATGGCCTTGAACTCTGTAGCCAGCCAACCTTAAATACCTGATCCTGCTGCCTCTGCCTCCTGACTGCTGAGATTACAGGCACGTACCACAACTGATAAGGTGCTTAGGATAGAACCCAACTTCATGCACACTAGGTAAGGCCTCTACCAACTGGGCTACATCCTCAGCCCTGCACTGGTTTCTTAAATAAAATACTGTCCTTTTTTTTTTAAACTGTAGCTGGTGAGGTACAATACATTGCTTTAGTAAGTAGAAACAGTAATGATCCTTAAAAAAATTATTATAATATATATATATATACATATATATATATATATATATATATATATATATCCAAAGCATGAAACAGCTTTGGCCACCAAGTCAAGCATCAAGCTAGATTCAACAAAGGCCTACCATCTGCTGCTCTTGACTGAAGACTACTGATAAGGTATCTTTCTGACCACTGCACGGGGCTGATCCTATCTGTTTCAATCTGCACAAACCAGCCTCCTTCTACCCTTGAGCACTGGCCTGGAAAGAAGGAAAGGCCAGAGAACAGCTCAGATTGGACTCACCACGTTCTCCAAAGGCGCTGCACCAAACACCTTAAAGACGGGGTTGGGTTTGGAGGGCGAGATGCAGAGGACAATAGCTTGCTGTCCCACTCGCGTCGTGTATTCATCCAACGTGGCTCTGAGTTTCCTGAACAGAATGACAGCAAACTTACTATGAGTGGGGACAATTCTGATCAGATATGTTCTGAAATATGAGAACAGCAAGGAGAGAAGTACAGAATCTATCAGAGAAAGTGTGCACATATTTTCTTAAGGCCAACACATGGATGTACTGGGTCGGGGCTTATGCCTCAGGAAGCAGACATAGCAGCTTTTATTTATTTATTTATTTAACATAATCATTTATGTATTCTATATGAGTACACTGTAGCTGTCTTCAGACACCAGAAGAGGGCATCAGATCTCATTACAGATTACTCATTATGAACCACCATGTCGTCGCTGGGAACTGAACTCAGGACCTCTGGAAGAGCAGTCAGTGCTCTTAACCGCTGAGCCATCTCTCCAGTCCAGGAAGCAGACATAACAGCTTCTAATATAGTAAGCTTCTAATATAGTTACAACTTTTCCCCCCAGAGGTAGGGTCCTCCACGTAGCTATGGTTGCCCTAAAACTTGTTTATAGACCAGGGAGGCCTTGAGTAAGAGAACCACCTGCCTCAGTCTCCCAAGGGTTGTAATCAGAGGTGTACCACCACACCCAGTCAAGTCTCAACACCAATCATTTCTATTTACATCAAGGATGCGTGTCATTTGCACACACAGACCTACTGCTCACACTGCAAACAGCAAGGGGAAAGTATTGTGGCTTCAGGTTTAGTTAGTTACATTATTTTGAGCCAGGGTCTCATGTAGCGCAGGCTGGTCTTAAATATATATCCTCTGCCTCCATCCTCCAGGTGCTAAGTTTGCAGGTAAACACCACCGTGCCCAGCTACAGCGTTATATTTTATTGTGATATAGACACAATGACTGGCCTGTGGGCATGTCTATGAGAGAATTATCTTGACTACTAATTGATACAGGAGGACTCAGACCATGGTGGGCAGCATGATTCTTTGGACAGATGGTCCTGGGCTGTGTTAGGAAGCTAATTAAGCAAGAGCCTACAAGTAGTATTTTGGCATACACCTTTAATTCCAGCACTTGGGAAACAGAGGCAGGCAATCTTTATAAATTCAAGAACAACCTAGTCTATGTGGTGAGTTCCCACATAGCAAAAAATAATAAAAATTAAAAGCGCAAATACTAAGATTACAAAACAAAACCCATAAAGGAGCAAAAACCTGTAAGAAAACAAGCAGGCAGCATTCCTCCACGGTTTCTGCCAAGCCCTGGCTTTGACTCCCTCACTGATGGCCTTGACCTGAAGGGTAATGACTTAAGCCCCTTCTTCCCCCACACTGCTTTTGGTGAGAGCATTTTATCACAGAAAAAAACAAAACAAAACAAAGATAAAACAAAAAACCAGCACACAAACCCACAGTGTTTACAAATGATGAAATGAGTTTCTGCAGTAGCCCCTCTTACCAGTGCTCCAACCCCCCACCGGATATCTATAAGTTGAGATAGAATCAAATCCTCTGTATATTCGGGTTTTTTTTCCTATACATACATATCAATGATAAAGTTTAATTTGTAAGCCAAGACTAGTTAGAGATGAACAGTAACTCATCATAGAAACAATTATAACAAGAGTTGGAGAGATGGCCCAAAGGTTAATAGTACTTACTACTCTTCCAGAGGATCTGGGTTTGATTCCTAATACATTATACCTGTCTGTATGTGTCCTACAACTGTCTGTAACTCCAGCTTCAAGGGAGTCTCTGGTTTCCTCAAGAGCACATAAACCCATGCAGGCACACAAAATCCTCTTCTGACCTCTGTGGGTACCAGGCACTTACATGGTACATATATACACACAGGCAAAACACTCATACACATAAAATAATTAAATTAAAAAATCTAAAATAAAAATATTCAAATTATAACTATATACTTAGTGAAATTATTTAAACTCATTAACTATTTTAGAACTGCCATTTGGTATTTGTGGACTATGGTTGACCCTCTGAGGTAACTAACCTCAGAAAGCAAACCCTCCAATAAAGAAGCAATGCACACACTGCCCTTCCCCTCTGAGTCATAGGGACTACCTTCTATTTCACTTCTTCAATGAATGGTTGATCTTCACTGTCTCCAGTCCTCTCTCCACTCTCAAGACAGGAGCTTCATATATAGCTCAGGCTAGCTCAAAACCCATGACCTGCCCACCTCAGCCTCTTGTGTACTGGGATTACAGATGTGTCCTAACCATGCCTTGAACCCTCCATATGCACAAACCGCCAGAGCAGCTTGCCGGCCTCCTGATGCTGGGTTTCCTCTACTCCTCTAATCGTTCCTCTCGTGCTCTCCCTGGCTGCATTGTTAAAGGTGACCACGCTGACAAGGTGTGGTGCAGATACATTTAACCATAGCACTTGGGAGGCAGCAGGTAGAGCTTCAGGAGTTCAGGCTAGCCTGGTCTATACAGAGTTCTAAGACAGCCAGAGCAACATAGTGACCATGTTTCAGAAGTAAAATTAAAAGTATAAGTAAGTAAATAAAAAAAAAAAAAATCAACTACCTTGGCTGTTAATAACTCCATCTGCCTGAAATGCTCTTCCCCTAGACATAGAAACAGTTAATTTCAGTCCCTCCCTGCTTTGGGCAAAGGCCACTTCTCCAGACTGTTCTTAGACTAGAGAAACAAGTAAGTTCTTTGGTGTCCAGAAATATTTTTTTTTCTTTTATTAGATACTCTGTATTTACATTTGAGATGCTAGCCCTTTACCCCACCCCACTCCTATTCCCCCTCCCCCTCCATTTGACTTCACAAAGGTGCACTCCCTCCTGATCCCCCTCTCCACCCCATTGCCTTGGTATTCCCCTACATTGGGACAATCTGCCCTCTCTGGAACAAAAGCCTCTTCTCACATTGAGGCCAGACACTGCTATCTTCAGCTACATACACAAATGGATCAATAGGTCTCTCAAAGTGTGCACAGAGGTTGGTGTTTTACTCCATGGGAGTTTTGGAGGGTTTGGTTGGTTGATAATGTTGTTCTTCCCATGAGGTTGCAACCCCTTTTCAGATCCTTAGGTTCTTTCTTTAGCAACCTCATTGGGGTCCCTGAGTTCAGACTGATAGTTAGCTGCACCTGGAGGGTGGCCTGTTTTCGAATGTTAAATAGGCACCTCAGCCATTGTCCCAGGGTCTGAGACTTAATATAATGTATGTTTTCTTTCTCCCTCTTTCAGAACGTAAATTCTTTAAGGGCCTTTGTTGCTCAGTGTGGTACTCCCAGTATCTAGAGTGCTGCCTGAATACAGCAGGCACACACTTTCCTGGATGAACTGATGTGCCGTTAGACATCTTTCTTCCTTATTTTAAGACTCTGTCTTATTATGTAGCTTTGGCTGACCTGGAATTCACTCTGTAAACCAGACTGGCCTTGAACTCAGAGATGTTATACATGTATTACGTCAGATTTTCTAAATCTTCATTAATTTAATTTTATGGGATTGATTCCGAGTCTAAGCCTATCATCAAATACTCCATCCCAGTGTTGTGAGGAATCCAGTAAAGACTATTCAAGCTCTGACATTCACACAGGAAGCATCCAAATAGCAAATGGGGTAAGGCAGCTCTCACCGAAGCAAACGTGTCTGCTGTCTCTTTCGGATAGATGGGTTAGATTCAAACACATGAGGCCGTTTCCGTTTCTTCCCTGTTGCCACAGCAGCTGCAGCAGCCATTCCCACAGGACCTGAAATAATAAGTATGTGGTGACATTAGGCAGGAGATTGCAAGGGTACGAGACAGACAGCAACACACTATTAGTGAAAACAGAATGATTGCAATGTTATCAGTGTTCTTCACTAGTTTCCCATGAACCATATACATTTACAATCTTTTCCTTCCTGTCAAATGCCATCTTGAATTTTGCACAGTGCTGCTGCTGTTTTACTAGCGAGCTCACACTGTTAATACTGCAGCACCGAGAGAAAGGCCTGCCACAACGAAACAGGCTCAGGCCTTCACCCTGCACCTGTAGCTTCATGGTCCTCTCGCTGCTGCAACACTGCAAGTTAAGGAACTGGGAGGACATGTGGAAGAACTAAACTGGACCATGTGCCACTCAATGAACACAGCAACCATAAGGTCCAGGCGGTAAAGGGATCCTGGCCAAGGAGATGAACACTTCTTTACTCCCACAGCAACAACAAAAGTTAATAAAAGCTGGTCTAGCTGTCCTGAGACTAATGCATAGAAGTCTTGGGGTTGTTTGAGTGGGTAAGTCTAAGTAACCACTACTGCAGTTTGGAATCGATGGGTTAACATCAAAGATAGCATGTCACTCTATCCTTTCTTGCCAGCCCATAAAAGGCGTAGATAAAAATTAAACTGCTAACATTACATCCCATGTATATTCTAACAGGGCGAACTGCAGCAAGCCTTTGGTCTGCAGGCTGCTCAGTGCTATCATGGTCTTGCTGGAGAGACCCTCTAGAGACCACTATGGCTCACTATATAACCCAGACTAGTGATCCTCCTGCCTCTGCTGTAAGTGCTGGGTTACAGGCACCTTGTGCCTAGCTAGCTATCAGGTAGAAATCTTAAGCCCTGAAATAATTGCTTCCAACATTTTCATTATAAAACTGTGGCAATATTTTAACATAAGATCCATCTTTGAATAAAATTTTGTGCATGAAACAGTATTACTAACTACACCCACCATGTACAGATTTGTATGATTTATCTGTTTTATATAACTGAAATCTTCCCTTTCAGTTTTTTTTTTTTTTTTTTTAAAGAAAGGATCTCATGTTGAACAGGGTGACCTTAGAATCATTAAGTAAGCAAGAATAACCTTGAACTCTTGATCTTTGACCTGCCTCCTGGGATTAACAAGTATATACTATCACTCCCAGCTTGTCTGCCTTCATCAGGCCTGCCTTCTTCAGGCCTCCCTCCTTCTGGACTTCCTTTCTTTCCTCCTCCTGCCCTGCTGCACTGTAGCCAAGAATTTTTGGCTCTAGCACTAGCGACTCTACCTGCTAAGCTATATCCCAAGCCCTGCAACTATCTGCTGAGAGAAATTCCCTACACCTCCTTCCACAGCTCTGGAAACCATCCCGTTTATATTTCAATTCCTCACAGAAGCACAATTATACTGTATCTGTCCTTCTGGGTTGTTTGTTAGTATAATTTCTTTAAGGTTGATCTACACTGTCACATAGTGCAAGATCTCCCCCGTTTGAACACACACACACACACACACACACACACACACACACACACAGAGAGAGAGGGGGGGGTGGGGAGGGAGAGAGTTTGCTACTGTGGGATTCACTTTATTTGTTTACTTAGAGGTAAGCCTTATGGGCCACATGGATGGTGAAGTCTAGCGTCTTAGAGGAAACCCCACATTCTTATGGCAGCATTACTTTGTGTCACCATGCAGTATACAAAGGATCTAGCTGTCCCACTGTACTGCCAATCTAGTTATCTTTGTAACTTTGATCATAGCTGTCCTCTTAGACCTGTGGTATCATTTTCTGTGACACCGAATACCATTTTATAAGAGATGTCTTTTCAAATCCTTTTACCATTTTAAAATATCAGGTTGATTTTCTTGTTCTGTTGTTATTGAACACATTTGTTTCTTGTGGAATTTCAAAGTAAATTGCAAATGTCAATATAATACCCTTAAATACTTCAGCAGACTTATTAGCTAGATTCACCAATGTTTACAATTTTTTGCTTATTGTTGAGGTGTATGTGAGCACGTGCATGTGGGTATGCACTCCACCTTACTTCCTAACAGCAATTTTTACTGAATCTGGATTCTCAGATTTGGCTAAGCTAGCTAGGCAGCAAGCTTGTAGGACCCTGATCTGGTAAATCTATAAATTCAAATATAAATCCCAACAAGACTGTTTTTAGAACTGGATAAAATAATCCTATTATTTAAATGTAGACACAAAGACCAAACAGAGAATATTTAGAATATACTAAGTAGAGGCCTCATCCTGCTGCATGTTACCCTGAAGCCTAAGTTACTAAGACTGGATCCTGAGACACAAACTCATCACTACACTGCAAGGATCCTGGTCAGGAGACATGGGAGAAGAGTGGGCGATCAAAGATGTGGCACTCACTGTTCACATAGCTACGGACAGACAGCTGTCTAAACCAACACTGGTCAACAAACACCCACCTTCTGAGGAAGAGCAGGTGAGTTCGAACATAGCAAACACAGGAAGAGAAGCTCTAAGTGCTCTAGCATACCGGATTAGTGCCTGGTTTGGCAAATTTCAGAAAGCTGAAAGTATGCCTATCTTTGGTCTCTCAACTACCCTCCTGGAGACATCTTCAAGCAGTCTGTCACGATCACTTGTGGAAATCTAAAGTGAGGCTGGGGCAGGAGGACTGAGAGGTAAGAGGACAGCTTGAGCTACAGAGCAGAATCCTGGCTCTTGAGCTGCACAAATGGGTCACAGGTTAAAAGCACACACTGCTCTTGCAGAGGACCCAGGTTCAGCCCCACTTATGTTCCCAGCACCCATGTTGGGGTGCTTACAGGCGCCTGTAGCTCCAATTCTAAGGAATCCACTGTTCTCTCTGGCTTCTGCAGTAGACTCAATCATGCCGCCCTGCCCACACACATAACTGAAAATAAAGTAAAAATATTTCAAGAGCACCCTTTTAAAAAGAAATTTCACAAAGTTTTCTTTTTTTTTTCCATGAAGCAAGTGGTAACCCTTTAGTAGTTCATGAGAAGTATTTTTCTAATGAAACAGAATAAAGCCAGAGTGGATCAGAACATCATAGGAAAAAAAATCAGAATATATCACTTGTAATGAGGTATTACTAGATAAAAAATAACTATTTCAATTAAAGATGTTTATTTTATTTGAGGGCAAAATATAAAATATATTGCTATGAGAAACTAACAAGAGGTTAAAAAAAATTGTGGCTTACATCTGTAACCCGAGGTCTAAGACATAGCTACAAATAGTAAAATATTCTAATTCTGATAATAAACACAAGCCACATTATCAACACAACTGAATCTCAGAAAAACACGGAATGAAAATGTCATTCTGAAGCTCAATTATAGAATGAATATACATTAATAATTAAGAGTCCAGATGCAGCAAGATAGTAAGTAAAGGTGTTTATCTCTGCACCCCCTTTAAAGGTAAAGACACAGACAGACAGACAGACAGACAGACAGACAGACACACACACACACACACACACACACACACACACACAGCAGGAACACAGCTTAGCAAGGAAAGGTATTTGCCCTGTAAGCGCAACTTGGGTTCAGATTCCTGGAGCCCATGCAGAAGTCATTGCACATACATAACTACACATATTTTTGTTTATTTACAGTTCTGAGAAAGGCTCTCACCACGTAGGCCTGCTTGGCCTAGAATTTACTGTGTGGCCCAAGCTGGCCTTACACTTACTGAGACCTTCTTGCTTCTGCTTCTCAAGCAGTGGGATTAAAGGTGTGCACCACTGTGCCCAGCTTTAAACAACTTGTTGCTTAACTTTTTAGAGGAAATTAATGCTTAACAAATAAAACACTAAATAAAAACAAAAGTTCAGAGTCTGATCATTAATATAAAATTTAAATCATACAAAACAATGCCAACTATTATTTAATGATGCATGCACATAAAGCAAAAACATAAAGAAATACAGAAAACGTGTGACCTCAGTAGAAGGAAGTATAAGAAGAGGTATACCAGCTAGACACGATTCTGCACACCTCTAACCCAGCTCTCAGAAGCTGAGGCAAAAGGACCAGCCTGGGCTATACAGCAAGACACTGTCTTAAGCAAATGTGGGAGGAGAACACACCACAAATGTACCTGTAATGTGCACTTCCAAATGAATGAATGAATAAATCAGCAAGACATGTCTATGCACTCCTTTAATCCCAGCACTTGGGGGAAGGCAGAGGCAGGAGGATTTCTGAGTTCCAAGACACACAGGACTACACAGAGAAACCCTGTCTGGAAAAAAAAAGACAAAACCAAAGAAAAACAATACCCGAAAACAATTTGGGGAGCTAGTAAGATGGCTCAGTGAGCAAAGGTTGCTTACTTCCGTCCAAGTTCAACTGCCTGAACTCCCTCTCTGGGGCACACTGTAGAAGTGAGCCCATGAAAACAGCAGCAGAACAGAGCTGGGCAGCAAGCATGCGTGTGCTTGTCATGGCCATCTGGGTTTTCTTCTGCAGTCCAGTATCAGGTTTTATACCTGCCAGACAATCCAAACCTCCTTCCTGGGGGCAAGTGTGACTACATGTAAATCTTTTCCTACTACCCACTGCGTCTAAGAAAATAAGTTCATTCTGTTTAAAATGAAGTCCCCTGGAGGCTAGAGAGATGGCTCAGCAGTTAAGAACACGTGTTGCTCTTCCAGAGGATCCACCACTGCACCCACAGGGCAGCTCACAACCATCGGTAATTCCAGGTCTAGGGAATCTAACACCTTCTTCTAACTTCTTGGGCACCAGACACGCATGTGGTGCACATACATACATGTGACAAAACACCTATGAATCTAAAAACAAAAACCATGAAGTCCTGTGTAATTGATATCAGAGACTAATATGGAAAAAGTTTGACCACCGATCACTCTCTCTCACACACACACACACACACACACACACACACACACACACACACAGAGGTGCTATCTAGCCATTGGCTAGAAGAGTACCAACTGGTGTAGGCTAGCCAGCCAGGAGGTCCCGGAGGCCTGCCTGTCTCTCCCCAGTGCTTCTTACCTGGGTTCTGGAGATCAAACTCAGGTCCTTATGCTTGCATGGCAAGCACTTTGCTGACTGAGGCCCTTCTTAATTTTTTCTCCTTGAGAATCAACACTGATCAAGAGCTGTCTGAGCTGAAGGGAATTAGAACCATTTTTGATAGACAACCTGGTATGAATTGACTGGTATTGACTTCGAGTTGCCTTTTGGGTATGTCGATGCTACAGACTAGTCCTCAGAAGAAATTCTCTAGCAATCAACAAATGTGACAAGTCAGGATCAATCATAACTGAGCAGTTAATAAGAGCCATACTGATACAGATGAAGATGCTTGCAGCCAATCATCGGACTGAGCATGGGGACCTCAATGGAAGAGCTAGAGAAAGGACTGAAATAGCTGAAAGGGTCTGCAACCTCTTGGGAAAAACATTATCACCCTCCCACCCCCAGTTCCCAGGGACTAAAAAACTAGTCAATGAGCACACATGGAGAGACCCATGGCTCCAGCTGCATATATAGAAGATGACACTGCCTGTCATCAACAGGAAAAGAGGCTTTGGTCCAGTGAAGGCTCATTTTCTCAGAGTAGAGGAATGCCAAGGCACTGAGGTGGGAGTGGGAGCATCTTCATGGAAGCAAGGGGAGGGGGAGGGGGATGGGAGGGGGGAAAGGGATAACATTTGAAATGTTGATACAGAGAATATCCAATAAAAAATGATTTAAAAAAAAAAAAAAAGACTCTGCCACCTCTGCAAATTCTCTTTGGTCTACTGTAACTGTAAATGTGTGTGCCTCCCCACACACCCAGCAGCTTCTGCAAACATGCATCCTGCAGAGCCTCTAAGTGCTGTGCAGTCACTCATGCTAGTTCTCTGTACTATCTTCTCTTTTGCCTCACAAAGCTCAGCCACGATGGCCTCCTTCCTTTTTCATCTGAGAGTCCTTGCCTGTGAGACATCCTCAGTCTGATACTGTCTCCTCAGCACTTAGCCTGGATTGATAACCTGTCACTACTGGCCTGACAGCTCCTTCAAAGTAAGCTATCTTAGTCAAAGAATCTATACCGTGTAGTGTATCTAATTACAATCCCTTAGTGGCAACTTATAAGAGGTTTGAAGGGCCTCTTTTTACACTGAAAGACTTTAGTCTTCCTGTTCTGTTGTTTAGTGTTTGTTTCTGACATAAAGTCTCACTGTTGTCTAAGCTGCTCTTGAACACCTGGGCTCTGTTCCTCCCGTCTCAAGCCCCTGAGCAGTTGAGACTATAGGCTCATGCATTATGCCTAGCCAGCTCTAGTCTTTGTTTAATATGCTGGAACTGAACCCACAGCCTCACGCATGCTAGGCAAGTGTTCACCCTCTGACTAGGACACACAGTACAGCAGCAAAGCAAAGCCATGTCTCAAAGCATCTTCCTTCATAAGAAAGAAGGAGGCCCGGGTTCATTATGTTAGGATGCCCTCTTCTGGGAAGTACAAAAATTTCACAAAATATATGTTATAAACATTTAAACCCAGTGTCTTACACATGGCTGGCTAAGCAAGTAATTTACCACTGAGCTAGATTCCCAGCCCCTCCCTTACTTTTTAAGCTCACCGTTCCAGAAATAGTACAGTGAGTGATAGCATGAGATTATCACACTATCCTTTACCTTAATTAAATAAACATATATACTTTATTGAGGTAGTACTTTGGCCATTCCTGAGAATTGCTTTCCTGCACATCTTTTCCTAAAGAGAACACTAAACCCACCAAGACATGGTTTATATGTGTGTCTCACCATGATGCTAAATATGTAATATACATAGAATAAGTCTCTTTCAAATCTCTTAGTATCCTGGAAAACTTCAAGCCCATAAAATTAGACTGAGACCATTAAGGATCACTAAAGTTCTTGGTACTACCTAGCAGAAGCAAACGGAAACCATGTCCAGCATAATATCTTAGACCCCAAATAATTTTTAAAAGTAATTTCCAAACACATCACAGAATGTTCATTTACACATAACTAGTATATGAAGAGTAATCAACATAAACAAGAACTGTCAGTAACAACGGACAGTAGACAGATCCACAAGCCCCTCAGAAAGAAGAACTATCAAATGAACTGTAAAATCATATTGTTATTGTGGAAATCTAAAATCATAACAGGAACACATTTCCACACAAACTGAAACTTACAGTGCAAATCTGGACAGGCGGAGAAATCCACGCTCATTAGAAAGTCTAGGGCTGAAATACACTTTTCAGGGCAAGGCTCTGTCTGGCCTAGCATGTGAAAACCCGAGGGTTCATTCTAGCACAAAGGGAATGAAAACCCAATACTAGAAAAAACTTTTAACCTTAAAAATATTAAAATCTAAATGTCAGCCCTTACATTTAATGTGGATATAATACATGCTCTAAGTAACCAGACTGACTGTCAGAATGGAAGAAAACCAACACCATAACACGGGTAGTAAGGACCCAGAACTCAACTCTCATAGAACAGGCTTTATAAAGTCGGAGATGCAGGCTGAAAAACTGTGATGGAGGGCTTGGGATGCTGCTCAGTGGTAGAGTACTTGCCTAGTATATGCGAGGCCCTGGGTTTGATCCCCAGCACTGGAAAAAAAAAAAATGATGAAAAGAAATGAGAGAGTGCTGGAATTCCAGGCTCCTTCGATAGGCATGAACCCACAAGGTAAGGAAAGAAACTAACTCCTAGTGCAGACATTACCTGCAGCAGCCAGATGGGCAGTTACCTCATCAGCTGCCGTGGAGTTGAGTATGTCTGAGTCATCATAAGACGTGTCCTCAGGGGAGGAAGGGGAGTCTTCATCAGCACTTAGCATGCTGTGCTCAGTGTACGTGGCTACATGGACCTGCTGGACCTGCTGGGCCACTGCATGGGCTTCTATGGTAGCCATGTGTTCAGTCTGTGTCACTCCGTGTTCCTCCATGAAGATCTACTGCTAAAAAAAGAGAAAGATAGAAAGGGTAAAGGGGCGGGGAATTTAGTGTACAGTGTAACACAATGCTTAAACTAAGCTTTTTATTAAGAGCAGAGAATTTGACAAAGCATTGGATTTTATTACTTGACCACACCAAGGCATGGGAAATTCAAACAATATAAAAATACAATATTTTCTATGTGAGATAACAGACAGAAATTTACTATAAATATATAAAGACATACACATGTATCAAGTAAAAAAATTAAATAACTTTGATATATGTATAACAATAAAAGACATTTAAAATTGCTCAGGGATTAGCATTTGATACTGTGATATTAGACATATTAAAACACACAAGCCAGTCAGGCATGGTGGCACACCCCTTTAATACCAGTACTTAGGAGGCAGAGGCAGGTGGATCTCTGTGAGTTTGAGGACAGCCAGGGCTGTTACACGTAGACATCCTGATGTTTTGAAAATAAAACTATTGTATGATCTGGCAGCTGGGCATGTGGTACTTACTCAGAAGGACTGAAAGCAGGGTCTCAAGGAGCTATGTGCATACCATATTCATAGCAGCATTATTCACAACAGCCAAAGGATGGAAGCTATCCAAGTGTCCATCAATGGGTAAGTGGAAAACAAAATATGGTCTACATGAACCACAAATCATTCGACCTTAAAAAGGAAAGAAAATGCAAATTAGGAATAAAGAGGATTTCCTCAACTTGATAAAGAACATCTATAAAAATGCCTACAGCTGTCATCCTTAAAGATAAAAGGTAGTACTTTCCCATTAAAATCAGGAGCAACAAAAGGATATCTTCTCTTTTCAACATAGTATTAGAACTCACAGTTTATATATATAGTAAAATAACACAGAAAAGGGAGACGTGAGTGGTAAGGGAGGGGCAGGGAGTGAGGAGGGAGCACGGAGGAAGAAAGAGGGGGATCCCTGGAAAGGAAAACAATGTATTGCATGGCATGACTTTCTACATAAGGTGATCAACCAAAGACTCCTAGATTGAACAGCAAGTAGGTTGTGAGATACATGGTAGATACAGAAAGAAATGCTTTCTTATAGATCAACAATAAATAGAATTTGGAATTAAATGTAATTTCACTTCCATCAATGCCTCCTAAAAGTGAAAATATCAAGGTATAAATCAAAATATGTACAGAAGCTACATGAAGGTGGAGGGAAGCAACTAAACTATTATGGACACAGTGGGTGACTAGGCTGGGTCTCAGGTTACTGTTGTCCAGTCTTAGTGTCTGCTGAGGGCTAGTGAACACATCCCCTGCAATAAACAAGAGATGCTGGAAAGTCTTTTTAAATTTTTACTTTTATTTCAAATAGGCCGATAAAACTGTATGTATTTATCATATATAGCATGCTATTTGAAAATTAAGTATACACCCGGAATGGTAAAATCTAACCGATTAAATATGCACTACCTCACACAGGTATTATTGAACAGAGGTAAGTAGGGTATTAAGGGCAGGAGACATTGAGGAAGCCCTTGTGCCAGCTATTGAATTTTGCTGTACACTTGAGGCTGTTCTATTTGAAACTAGTTTTTTGAAATTTGGACACATACTGCACTATGGATGAAATTGCTCAGTAAAATAAGCTAGTCACAAAGGCAAATACTGTTTTATTTTATTTCTATATGGATGTGTATGATGGGCTGGGGTGCTGCAGCTGCCTGTAGAGGCCAGGTCTCTCCTTCCAGCCTGGGTCCTGGGGATTGCATGGCAAATGTTCTCACCTAGTGAGCCATGTGCCCAGCCTGTAGTCCACCTGCATGAAATAACTAGAATAGGCTATAGAAAAGTAGCTGTCAGGGCTGGAGAGATGGCTCAGGGGTTAAGAGGACTGGCTGCTCTTCCAGAGGTCCTGAGTTCAATTCCCAGCAACCACATGGCAGTGAGTTCTGCTGACTGGGCACACAAACAAAAAACAGAGTGAATGTACTTAGCAATACTGAACTGTGCAACCACCTAAAATGTATTGTTATGTATGCTCTACCACAGTGTGAAAATTAAAACACAATCATCCCTCACCCCAGTGTAACTTCCTCTGCATAAAGAATAAAGAAGTACTCTCACAGCAAAAGAAAACTAAACCCTTATCTTTATTTTTAAAACCAGCATATTATTTGATAACTATTAAAAATAAATTCTTGACATTTCTGGTGGCTGTGGCAATTGAGGGAGAAGCTGGCTGGCTCTGAAGAAACAAGAACGGTACTTAGCAAAGCATGTGGAAGCCAGTCATGAGAAGAGTGTCTGCCGTCCGGGTGCGGCTGTGTTCTGTGTAAGCCACATTCGAGCCAACTGGTTATGATCATGCAACTCTTAAAACTTAGTTGTTTTTGTTTTTTTAAAGATTCTTGACAGAAAAAAAGAAAACTGTAAAGTTTGTACACTTTGTAAATGTGTACATTGTGAAATTGTGAAAGTTGCTAGACCAAGCATACTAATAAAATGTATAGACATCTGACATGTATTTGAAGTTATGACTAATAGTTGAAGGTTTAATTTGTATGATAACATCATCTTTCCTCATAAAATACTGATACAATGCTAATACAAATATTTGATTGTTGTAGTAGTATATAGCACTACATATCTAGAATTTACAAAAAGAAATGACAACCTTGGGCTGGAGAGATGGCTCAGTGGTTAAGAGCACGGACTGCTCTTCCAGAGGTCCTGAGTTTAAATCCCAGCAACCACACGGTGGCTCACAACCATCTAGTAATGAGATCTGATGCCCTCTCTTCTGGTGTGTCTGAGGACAGCTACAGTGTACTTATAATAAATAAATAAATAGAAATGACAACCTTACATATGCGGAAGTATGACCTTTATGATACTTATATGTAGAAAAGATTAAGACTATATAAAATTTTTCTTTTATGCTGTTCTTATGATATATTTTTAAAGACAAAAAAAGTGAAGCATCTGGTAGGGTTTCTTTTCTATCCCATCTTTGTGTGAGTTTTAAAAAATATACAAGGAAAAAAAAAAATACAAGGGATATATACTAGCTCCATGTTGGTACTTACCTAAAGTACAATTTGATACACCAAGTCACACAATTAAAACACAGTATATAAAAGGAAAATACCAATAAAGTGTTACTTTTCCATCAATTTTACTGTGCTAGTCTGAGACAGACTGCATTTTAGAATTCTGGGTATTTCAAAATTGTTTTTAAATGATTTGGGATTAGATGGCATCTAAACTGCTTTTCAAAGGGATCATAATGCTACATGTTTGGCATAATGGATTTCAGTTCTCTGCTCAGAATGTAGCTTGCAGCATGAATCAATAGTGTTGTCTGCTTTTCAGGCTTGTCACTTCTGCCTGGTGCCTCTACTCTTTCCATCCCCACCCCCATCTCAGCAGCCAGCTTCTCTAGCCTCTTGGACACTCTAAAAAGCAAAGGCAGAGGCATTTCTGGGTTCTCTGAACCAAAAATAGAGTACTTGTAAATACGGCTTTCTATGTTTTTACAAAAGCATTAAGAAGTAGGATCACCTAGGCCGGTTATGAATGACTCGCACACATCACTTCCCTAAGTCAACATTATCTGGAATGTAATGGCTTAGGGCTGAGTGTGGAAGAACACATCCTCAAGCTCAGCACTCTGGAGGCAGAGGCAGATGATTTCTGCAAGATCAGCCTGGTCTACAGAGTGAACTCCTGTCTCAAACAAATAAACAACATTTACTTATTTTACATCGTATTTTGCTTGCATGTGTGAATGTGTGTACCACATCTGCCTGGTGCCCATGGAAGCCAGAGGAGGGTGTTGGAGGAAGATGGAATACGGGCAGAATTGGCTACCATATGGGTGCTGGGAACTGAACCCCCATGTCAGCTTCAAGAGCAGCAAGTGCTCTTAATCACTAAGCCATCTTTCCAGCCTCTCTCCCCCAGGTCAGTTTTAGTAAAAGCGCTTCAGCTTTTATCCTCAAAGAATCAGATTCTCTGGCTAGTAATAGGGGGGTAATGAAATAACATGCATTTTTAAAGAGGGCACAGACTCTTATCCAGATATACAGAACCCCTTAACAAGTTACTTAATGACCACTAAGCCACAATTCTGCATATATTCTCTAAAGGAGGATGTGAGGATTGAATGAAATGACCAACAAAGCCTAGAATACAGTGCCAGCACATACGTGTAATGTTAATTGTGATGCTGGCCCACACACCGGCATCCACCTTTCCTAGCTCCCTTCCCAGTCTCACATGCACTGCTCACTGTGCCTCCATTTCCTCACAAACAGACACCTGTCTGCGGCTTTTGACTATATCTGAGAGCTTTGTGCTATGACACTGCATGTTATATTAATTTGAACAGGAAACACTGTCTTAAGAATGTCAACACAATTAATAAAACTTTGTGACAGTGTACAAAATGGAGAAGAGGGGAGGAGGGAGAGGGGAGAAGGGGAGCTCTGGGAGAGAAAAGCAAAATGGTGCATCTGTCTATCCCACTAAAGACAGTGTTGTTCAGCAGACCTTGATTTGAAATAATTATTCCTGAGGAGTGGAGAAATAGACAGGTTGGTGGTTAAGAGTACTGCTCCACCAGATGACAAAGTTTGGTTCCCAGTACTCACGGGATCTGTAAATCTAGCTCCAGGGGTATCCGATGCTCTGGCTTCCTCAGGAACCCACCCACATTCATATGCACATGCTCACGCACAGACACTAACATTTGTTTTAAAAGGGCACGGCAGCAATAACTGCAACCTCTGCACTGGGCGGGCAGGCTAAGGCATAAGGACCCAGACCAGCCTGGGCTCAGAGCTGAAGGTGAACTCCATCTGTATCAGCGGCTCTTAGGTTGTAGGTTGTGACCCCTTTAGCATCAATGACGGTTTCACAGAGGTCACCTAAGACCATCTGCATATCAGATATTTACGACTAATAACAATAGCAAAATGATGAAGTAGCAACGCAAATAATCTTATGGTTGGGGTCACAATATAAGGAACTGTCTCAGGGTTGCGTCATTAGGAAGGTTGAGAATCACTGGTCTATACAAAAATGAGACACTGCCTCAAAAATATGAACGAGTGAGTGAATGAATGAATGAATGAATGAAATTCATTGTTACCCGAACTGTAAGAGGTTGTGGGTTTCTACTTTTCCCCTGGCAGAACCAGAGAACACAGCAGGGGTATCTTAGTTTCCAGCACCCTGCGGATAGGACGGCTATAGAGTACCTAAGGAGCTGCTGGAATTTGGAGGAGCCAATCAAAGGGCTTAAATCCAGTCTAATCCACACATAATGGATGAGCTTAAGTGAAGAGTGTTTAAAAACCAAAGGAGAAAGGAGATCAGGGCCTGGAGATCTAATCAGAGCACATCAAAGTATAAAAGAGAGCATTAGTCTAATCAATAGCATTATCATTTCAAAAGAAAAAAATAATCACCAAGAATGGTACCCACAGGGAGAAGAGGCTCAAGTTACACCCCAGGATACATCTGGAACCTAAAATTCATCACCATGAATTATGGTTAGAAATCATGTTCAAAAGTCAATGAAATCTTCCAGACTTAAATTACAAAAATTAAATTATGGCTCAGTGGGTAAAAGGTACTTGCCACCAAGCCTGACAACCTGAGTTCAATCCCCAGAATTCATGAGGTAGAAGGAGAGAACAAAGTTCTGCAAGTTGTCCTCTGATCTCCATATTTACATCAAGGGTACAGAGAAACTCTGTCTCAAAAACCCAAAAGCAAATTAAACCATAGAAAAAGAATAAGCACCACAGCACCCAACGCTACCCAACAGAACAGAGCTGACACAAAGCAGCCACTGAGGTGCAGAGGTGAGAAGAGACAGGGGCAAGAAAGCCTGATTTTCAAGACGAAGAAAGCTGTGGACGAGACGGATTAATTATCAGAAACACAATCATAAGAAAAGACAGGAGGGACCCTCAGGGAGAAGCCAGAGAGCTGGTTCAGTGAAGGACCCAGGTTCAGCTGGCTCACAACCATTTGTAACTGTAGTCTTGGTGCACTACAGTAGCCTGCATATATGTATCTGCATGTGTGTCTGTGTGTGTATGTGACATTCCAAAACCCTAGCAGATTCCTGAAACTGGATATTGTCAAACTCTATATTCTGTCTGCTCTTACACACACACACACACACACACACACACACACCCTATAATAAACTTTACCTTCCACTTGCAGACATCACTACTCTTACATTACTGCTCTATCGCTGTCTTACCTTGGGTTTTTACTAAGTGACTTGAAAGCAAGCACAGCAGTGCCTCAACAGCTGGTGTGGGATGTAAGGTTAGCAAGTGACCAACCGGAGTAGCCTATGCAGCACAGCACACTGGCCAAAGGATGACTAATACACATGGGGAGATGGAAAGGAATGCTGCAGTCACTACTCACTCTGCTCAAGTCACTATGCAAGTTCCATGTGGATTACTTACTGCTGTAATCTTCCTTTTAGTACTTTAGACCAGGGGTAATTGAAACCATAAGAAACAAAAGCATCTATATGATCTACTAAAATCGGTGGTGGGTAGTGACCACATTTCCCTGGGTGGTCAGCACTCACAGGTCTATCACTAGTGCTCTGTTCCTGCTACTCCGGCTCTATTATGACGACTTCTACTTCTTATACAAGGCCCCAGGATCTGAGTCCTCTCTCTACCCATCTCATGCCTGCTTCCACATGGAGCCTCAGTGGCTATGAGTACACTCTGAAGCCACAGTAGTGACTCTGGCACTTACTGACACATTACATAAATTTCATTTGGTGTCTCTAGTTTCTTCGGATATAAGTGGAGAGCAGACAGAACCTTCGTGAGGCCCAAATGATTTTGCTCTTTGTAAATACCACCAGTGGGATGTGCACGCAATGATTCACAAGTTCACAAATACAGCTGCCTCCAGTCACACCACAGTCTTTCCTTTCAAAGATGAAACAATGCTTACAGGTCACTTTAACAGTCTTGACCACACAAAGACCTGTAGTATCAAAAAGCAAGGCTTGGGTTGTTGTTTTTGCTATTTTTAAACCTAGGGTCCTTTGGAGAATGGGTAAAATGTACAGATGCCTTCCAAGAAAGGGAAGAAACAAGAGAGGAACAGGAGGGGATAGAGAGGAGGAGATGGTGGGAAGGAAACAAATTTGCAAAATGTTTTAGGGTTCTTTGACTGTAACCAAATGAAAATGAGAACATTCCAAGCTAGTATTGCTTCAATGGAAGCACTAGATGGTGCCACAACCAAAGGAAAAATGTAGAGAATGCTGAAGGAATTTCAAGTCCTTAAAATTTTTCAACTGAAACACACTTCCACAGAAAAGAACGGTTAGGGCTGGAGAGATGGTTCACTGGTTAAGAGCACTTTGTGTCTTGCAGAGGACTCAGGTTAGATTCCTAGCCGCCTCAGTGGCTCACAACATCAATAACCCCAGTTACAGGGGATCCAATAGGCACACACAGCACACATTCATATGTGCCAAGCAAAAAAAAAAAAAATGTCTACGCAGAAAGTAAATAAACAGACTGAAATCTTTAAATAAAGACAGACATGCTTACTCTTCTGTAGGCTCTAGACTCTGCCAACAGAACTTTCAGCAGTGACATTTTGACCTGTCATATACAAGGTTAACATCCACTACATACCTGAAGCCACTGACCATATTGAAATGGGACTGATTGTGACTTGAAGATTAAAGGTTTCAAGCCAATTTAACTTTAATTTTTATGTTAATGTGGTTTTTACCATCTATAAGGAATGGGGCAGTCTATATTCTAATTTTATCTTGAAAGGACTTGTTTCTAATTATAGGCCACTATATATCATTGTTTCATGGGCTGGTCTGTGGCCCCCAGCACTTAATGTCTGGCCTCAGTGAGAAAGGATGACCTAATCCTGAAGAGACTCGATGCCCCAGGGAAGAGAGATTCCCAGGGAAGGGGGTAAGAATACAAAATCAAAAACTTTTTTTCTATAGAAGACCCTGCATACCTAATTCCTTGAGATACTTTATTCAAACAAAGGCTTAAACCCTTAGGTTATAATAGTTTTTAAATTATGTGTACAGTGCATATGCATGTGTGACTGGTGCCCGCAGAGGTCACAGGGGTGGTGTCAAAACCCCTGAAATTACAATTCCAAGTGAGGTGTCTGTTGTGGGTACTGGGAACCAAAATCCAGTCCTCTGAAACTCTATAACTGCTAAACCATTTCTCTAGTCCTTAGAACAACTTTTATTAAAGTGTGTACTGAAAGGCTGAATCAGTAAGTAGGCATTGCCATTTCTTAAAAAGGGAACAATCCCATGCTAGCAAGAATTGTCAAGGGCTAAGTAAAATAGCACTAAGGACGGACAGGGTTGCCAGGATAGGTGAGGTAACAGCTTGAGAAGGCACATGGCATGACAGAGGTAACAATGAACACCCAGACGGCAGACACAGGGAGTCTGTGGCCAAAGCAACACAGCCCTCTGAGGCCTTTCACACCAGATACTCAGCCACTTACTGAAGCTAATGCTCACCCTATGAGAGGGGAAGCAGGCTTCCACTCAGTACTACAGTACAGTTTACAGCCCGGATCTGCCACAGAACCTTCAATGAAATAGGTGACAATGATAAAAAGAATTAGAAAAATATATTCTTGGGGCTGGAGAGAGGACTCAGCGGTTAAGAGCACTGACTGCTCTTCCAGAGGTCCTGAGTTCAATTCCCAGCAACCACATGGTGGCTCACAACCATCTGTAATGGGATCGGAGGCCCTCTTCTGGTGTGTATGAGGACAGCTACAGTGCACTTATATATTCTTGTCAAATATGGTAGCACAGGCCTTTAAGCCCAGCCCTCTCTAGAAGTTTCCACCAGCTAGAGCTACAAAGTAAGACCCTGTTTCAAAAGAAAGATAGAAGAGGTGAGAGAGGAGAAGAAACACGAAGGCTGTGGGAAGGAAGTCTGGTATGATCACCTTGGTGACTGAGTCCAAAATACAGTTAGCTACTTTGGCTCTTCTAACTTGGAAAAGTGAGTTCCAGGCTAGTCAAAGATACAAGAGAGATGGGTAAGAAAGAGGAGGAAAGGAGGGAGGGAGGAAAGGAAAGAAGGAAAAGAAAATATATTTCCAAACACATAAATGTTTAAAAGGAAGGTAAGTTGCTAAAGCTATACCTTTTTTAGGAAGGCTGCAGAAGGGAAGTTTGGTGTGATTAACCAACCACTTGGTGACTGGGTCTGAGTACAGCTGCTTGGCTCTTTTTGTAGAATAATTGTTTGTCTGCAGCTGCTCCCAAATTACCAAAATCAAATAAGTAGCTGTCATGTGATAGCAGGATTAAAGGCTGCCTCAATTTCCATTAAGGAGAAATAACATAAATGGCTGTAAGCCCCACCCCTCAGTCTGAGAGCAGCACAAAGGGCACTTGTATTCAGACTGTGCACTGTGAAACAGCATTGTGCCTGGCTGCTTCTGTGGCAGGCCGAGTCTGCTGGACCTGTCACCACACGATCAACACTCACTGAAAGCTGTTTCCTAATTTCTGAAAAACAGTTCAATGCATGAATTTTCTCCCCCCACCCCATTGGTTCTTTGTTGTTGCTGCTTTGTTTGTTTTTTGAGACATGGTCTCACTATGTAGCTCTGGCTGTTCTAGAACTCACTGTGTAGACCAGGCCTGCCTCGAATTCACAGAGTACTGCCTCCAGAGTGCTGGGATTGAAGGCATGAGCTACATTCATCTCCTTGGGGGGAACAATGGAGAGTGTTTCTGTAGAAAACAAGCTACCCTTGAACTCAGCAGGCTAGCCTTGAGTGCCAGGGTGTCCTGACTCAGCATCCTGTGCTGGGATATAGGTATAGACCCAGTGATGCTGGCATGACTTTAAATTTTGACATAACTGGCCAAGGATATTTTTTTCTGCATAAAATTAAGAGAGAGATGGCTCAATTAGTACAGTGCTTGCTGTAGAAACTGAAACAGCTCAGAGCCTCAAGACCCACATACAAACTGCTCGTGGCAGGCAGAGCCTGTAACTATAATCCCAACTCTGGGGACAAGATAGGGTCTTAGAGGGGTTGGGAAACCCTGAAACTAACTGGCCACTCAGCCTCCCCAGATGGATGAGATCCAGGTTCAATAAGAGAAACTATCTCAAAAAGTAAGGGAGAGAAATGGAGGAAGACACCCAAAGTCAACTTTGGGCCCACACCCGCAGGGCATGTGTATACACAAACTCAAGTGTGTGTATATGCAAACACCTGTGTATCTATAAGTATGTACACATATATATGAACAAGTACATAAGCCATATCATGAGAGGATTATGGCACTTGGAAGGCAGAGGCATCAATCAGGCTCTCTGTGAGTTCTATGCTATGTATGGTCTACAGAGCTAGTTCTAGCCAGGGCTACACAAAGAAACTGTCTTAAAAAACAAGCAAACAAACAAAAAAGGGGGAGGACAAAAGACATGAGGTTGATTTTTTCCACTGGTAATTTGCTCAGTGGCACCTAATATAAAAGGTCCCTTCCCAATATAAGAAAGAACAAAAGGTACAGAGAAATTTCTACTGCTACAAGTTTTAAGACTGCATGAAATTTACAAGATTTAATTTATTCATAAAATGAGATTAAGAAGAGGGGCTGGGCACATGGATCAGCAGTCAAGACTGCATACTGCTCTTGCAGAAAACCCAAGTTCTGTCCCCAGTACCCACATCAGGAGCTCACAACCACCTATGGTTACAGAGGTTTGACTGTTGATCCTGGCATCTGCAGACACATGTATTTGAATGCATATACCCAAACAGACATGCATATATGTGTTAAATGTAAAATACCAAATCTTTTCTTAAAATGAGATAAGAAGTCTATACTAAACTTTAGTTTCCTTAAAAACTAGTAAGCAGTACCTGTAGGAACAGCATAATCCAGTCTACCCAAGGATTTCAGGTCTGCAGCAACTCCAGGCATTCCTCAAGGTCCCAGGCTTTGCTAAAGAAGACAAGGTGTTTTGCAACATTCTAGTTGTGTGCAGAATGGGGAGGATGAGACTAGAGGCAAGCTAGTCAATCGACTAGTCAAGGAACTAGCTCAAGGATCCTAGAGGATCCTGGAGGCATGAAGTAAGACAATGAAGATAGAGTTGGGTATGGTGGCCCATGCCTTCCTTGGATTCTAGCACTGGGAAGGCAGAGGCAGAGGCAGAAGGATCTCAGTAACTTGAAGACTAGCCTGATCTGGTTATCTACACTGCCAGCTCAGGCCAGCCAGGGCTACATAGGAAACTCCATCTAAAAATGCAGAAACAAACCAAACCAAAAAAGAGGCCCCACGATGTGTGAGTGATGACCACAGGGACTAGTGAAGACGCAGATGTGTGAAGACTGAGGAAAGTCAGGACTGCACTCCTTCTGGCTGGGTTAGCATGGTCTTTAGCCAGACTCCCAACAAGAAAGGGAAGCACGGGCTGTGGAGGAAGACAGTGGTTTTCTGTAGGTGCTGTCACAACAGCCACTCAGGTGTGAAACCCGGGGGAAGTCTGTAATGAGGGTGGAAGTACTGGACTAATCAACAGCAGCTGATAAACGAAGCAGAGAACATGAACAAAACTGAGAATAAAAATAAAGCAACTACAACCACAGGGCTCACATTCTTATATCACTTGGGATGCTGAGGCAAGAGGACTGCCAAGGGCTCCAGGCCAGCCTGGGCTAAAGAATGATTGATACCTGCTTCACAAAACAAAATAAAATAAAAAATGAAAAAAACAAAACCCTAAAAGCAAGCAAGCAAGCAAGCAAAAAACAAAAACCAAAAACAAACTAGGGAGACTGAAAACTGAGCAGGAGACTGTTGTGTGCTGCTCAAAAAAGTTCTTTCTCCAGCTCTCTATTTTCTGTATGTTATACAAGTGTTGGAGGATGGGTGAGGGAAGAGTGTGTGCATGTGTGTGTGGGGGGGTGCATGTGTGTGTGGGTGCAAGTGTGTGTGGGTGCATGTGTATGTGTGGGGGTGCATGTGTGTGTGGGTGCATGTGTGTGGGTGCATGTGTGTGGGGGTACATGTGTGTGCATGTGTGTGGGGTGCATGTGTGTGTATGTGTGGTGCATGTGGGGGGGATGCATGTGTGTAGGGGTGCATGTGTGTGTGTGGGGGGTGCGTGTGTGTGTGTGTGGTTCGTGTCTCAGGAGGCCCAAAGTCCAATCAATATCTTAACTCATCTGATTGCCCTTACCCCTTATTCAAACTCTTAGCTTGCTGGTGTGGCTAGTCTCACTCCTTGTCTCTACTTGTCTTCACTTTCTGAGGCTGGTATTATAACTGGCACCCAGCATTTGTATGGATCTGGGCATCCAAACTCTAGTTCTCTGGTGTGTTCCTGGTGTGGATAACAGGACAGGGGTGGCAGATGAGACTGCAAGATCAAAACATGTGGGCCAGATCCTTAGACTTTAGAGTGAGATGGATCTTTGAAAGATTTGTGTGAGTAAAGTTATCATCTATGTCTTAGATTTCTATTGATGTGATAATACACTATGACCAAAAAGCAAGTTGGGGAGGATGAATGTCACAGAGTTAAGATGCTAACTTCTAAAGGGAAACATTGAACAGAATGACAACTGTAAACAGCTCTGAGAAATAAGTTGTTTCTGTTCCATTTCTGAAGAGAGAGGGTCAACAGCAGCTGTTCTGGAATCACCAGGTAGAAACTTCACTCCACACGGAAGTGGGAAAGAGGGACATAAATATGCCATAAGGACCAGAAGGACCAGGGTGTCAGTACCCTGGACTGAGCAACTCTGAGTGTGCGAACTATGTAAGACTATCTACCCAGTGAAAGGCATCATGATCGTCTTTGTACAGAAAAAATTAAGAAAACTTTAAGGCTGGAGATGTGGCTCAGCTGGTAGTATTTGCCTAGCATGTATAAGGCCCTGGGCCCAACATTCTTTAAGACTGCATAAACCTGCCATGTGGCACATACTTATTACCCCAGTGCTGAGGAGGTGGAGGCAGGACAATGTTAGGGAGACAGCCAACTTGGGTAGCATGAGACCCTGTTTCAAAAACTAAACTAAACTAAAAAGACAACTGAGGTGAACTACTTGCTATGGGCAAACAGGAAATGTCAGAAAAAAATCCATATCTTGACATTATGCATAATTCTAAAATTTCAGATTTTATTACACTAAACAATATGAAATTGCCTTCTATAGGCCTAAAAAATACACAGTTTCGTTCATAAGCTATCCTTTTGATTTTTTTAAAGACAGACTCTTGTTACTGTACTACGGGCTGAACTCTTGCTTCCAGCTTCCAGGGACTGTATCAAAGATGTACACCAGCACACCTGCTTCAAACGCCAGCAACAGCAGGTAACCACCGCTGTCCCAACACACAGTGCCAGTATTTTAAAGGGTAGTACCCTAGACAAGGGGGAGATGAAAGCTAGAAGAATAAAACATTTTTCTCATTGACATTTTCTCAATTTGATCTTTGACACAATTTGCAAAAGGAGGAAAAGCGGCATCAAGTGGAATCACTTGGTCCTGGCCACAGTGGGCATGTCTGGCTATCAACCCACCAAAAGCCGCCTGCCCAATGTTCCTAGCTCATTTGGTCAACTTCCTCTCTCAGTGCAGAAATATGTGGAATTAATGTGTTAAGTTCAATTCTGCCAAGACATCATTCATAAGAACATACAAGGCACAAGCTCTGCAGCGAGGAGTTGCAGACAGCAAGCAGTAGCGGAGCATAAAGCACCCGTCTCACTCCCTTTAACAGCTTCCACATGTTGTTCGCCACAAGATAGCAACTGTTAGCTCAGAGGAATCCCACAGAAGTCCTGAAGGATAGGGTGCCTTATTCATAAGTAAAATGTCCGTGCTATTACTGGAAATGGTAAAGCGCTATTCATTAGTTGTAAACATATTCACAGTTCACAATTCTTTAGTGCTGAAAATATGTAAACCTACAGACTGATAAGAGATCGGGGCAGTAGACCTGGTTTATCCATTAGAGACAAGGCTGCTGCAGCTTTCCCACTACAGCCACAGTAAGAAAACCACTTCAAACTCCAGGCCATGTTTCCTCTCTCCTCCAAGTGGCACCCACCAGCTGATAACATTTTAACCAAAAGATGCACAAGAGAAACTAATACAAAAGGCACTGCCCTGAAGGAAATCCCAATACAGGCCAGTAATTTGCTTTTCTTAGTGTCCTTAAATTGCCAGGATAAAAGTATAAGCAATGCATAGTACCTGTTTAACAGCACAGAAATATTTGTATTGTTCCATTTTCATGGTTTCCCACAAAACCAAAGAAACAAAAACCTTTAGTCAGGCATGTAGGCATGCCCTTAATGCGGGTACTCAGAAGGCAGATGGAGGCAGAACTCCAGGACAGCCAAGACTCCATAGTAAGAGCCTGTCTATTAAATAAAATAAGGGGCTGGAGAGATGGCTCTCTTCCAGAGGTCCTAAGTTCAAATCCCAGCAACCACATGGTGGCTCACAACTATCTGTAATGGGTTCTGATGCCCTCTTCTGGTGTGTCTAACGACAGCTACAGTGTACTCACATATACAAGAATAAATAAACCTTAAAAAAAATGTAGGGTCAAGTATGGCAGTAGGTACTTTTAATCCTGGCACTTAGGAGATGACAGATGCAGGTGGATCTGAGTATGAGGCTAGCCTGGTCTACATGAGACCCTGTCTCAACAACAGCAAAACTAGTTTATAAGGATTTGAAATAGCTAATCCCTTCACTAATTTCTATTAAAAGATCAAATCAACATCTCCTGTTTTAAAGCCTTTACTCAATTGTTCCTTTATCTCTGTGAGGATGAAATAACAATTTATCCCCTGTAATCACTTTTTTATACCTAATTTTGTAGGTTAACACAGAGTAATGAGTTTGTTTCATGGAGGCATCTTCACATATACTATGTTCTCACTAATTCCCTTCCCAGCCCCTCCTTCCAAGCTTTTTTTTTAATGTGAAGCGTGAAGCCCAGGGCCTGCAATACAATGTTAAACATCCTGTCACTGAATTACAGCTCTATCCCCTTTTAAGGAACCAGCCTCTTAAAATCCAAAGAACATAAAAACTTATAGTAAACAATGTTCCCTAAAACCAATCCCCGACCCCCAACAATAATGAAAATATAGGAGGATGGGAGGGGCAGGTTGTTTAGAAATTCAGGAGCAGCACTATGTCCTAACTCATCAGGGAAAATTAAAAAAATGGAAGGTTCACATTTTACTTCCTATGGTCCTTTATTAAGACTAACAAATCATCATAATAATGACCTCCTAAAATTTAAATTGGTGCTTGCTTTTCTGATAGCTACATCCTACTTGAGAAGCCCCCTTACATAATTAGACAATAGAAGACACTGTTTTAATAGAAATATAATAAGGCTTGAAATGTTGGCCCTGAAGGATTACCAAGCTGTATTTAGCTGTTTCATCATCTGAGGTACTGAGACTGGGATAGGTATATCCAATGTAAAGGGGGATAACTTCTTTGGGTTTTGGAGTGTCCTATTAGGCATCCCTGACTATCTTTTCTTTTTTAAAAAAATATTTTATTTATTGTATATGAGTACACTGTCACTGTCTTCTGACACACCAGAAGAGGGCATCAGATCTCATTACAGATGGTTGTGAGCCACCATGTGGTTGCTGGGAACTGAATTCAGGACCTTGGCAAGAGCAATCAGTGATCTTAACCACTGAGCTACCTTTCCAGCCCCCTGACTAGCTTTAAACTCACTACGCAGACCCAGTTTGCTTCAAATTTACATCAATCCTCCAGTCTCTCCCTCCTGAGTGCTGGGATTATAGGCATGCATTACAATGCCCTGTTTATGTATTTGTTTTAAGCTGAGAGATAAGAGCCAAAAAGCTAAAAAAAAAAAAAAAAAAAAAAAAAGTTGTAGTGTGCATATAAAAAAATTAAATTATTTTCCTAAGTTTAACCTAGTCTAAGTGCACACCTATTCAACAATCTCCAGTAAGATACAACAATACCTAGACCTTTGCACAAAATTACTAATGACTAACCCAGAGCAACTAGTCTCCAGTCTCACAAACGCTATTCATGATTAAGTGCTTTACAAATACACCTTAAAAACCCTTTAGGCTGTACTTTTACTGCACCTCTTTTTGGTTTGTTGTTAAAGTGCTTGTGATATTTTGTATATTAATATGATAAACAGATTTGGAGTTTTGGAGTATAGGAACAATAAAGTCTCCCATATCATCAAGGTGTATAGTCATGAAACTTCTAAAAGCAAAACTAAGGATGCATTTATTACAGTATGTTCCTGTCTTCAAAAGACTTCAACAGCCTGGTCTACATAGTGAGCTCTGGGACAACCAGGGTTACATAGAGACCCAGCCAATGAATGAACGAATAACAAAAGACAAATAGAGGATGGGTGGATAGGAAGGTGGGTTGTGACTATACCTAGGTAAAATTTTCTTTAGGTACTATTTACATTAGCTAACTAGTTATTTACCCAGGATTTGCTTATATTTTGTACAAAGAAAGAAACCAGTCAGGTGTGGCACATGCCTTTAATCCAGTACTAGAGACACAAAAGCAGGAGAATGGCTGTGAGCTTAAGGCCAGCCTGGTTTAGAGGGAGTTCTGGAACAGCCAGAACTACACAGAGAGACCTTGTCTTACAAAGAAACAAACATCCAGTCAACCATGAACTACTACACGGGTTAAAACAGGTTAGGTTGCATTATTGTACCTAAGAGAACTCTCTACATTCAAAAAAAAAAAAAAAAAAAAAAAAAAAAAAGAACGGTGAAAGGTGACAGAAAACCAGTCACTTTTTATCTAAAATGAAAAGATAGACCACATTTCATTGAGGGAGAACATGAATTATATAGATTTTTGCCAAAATATTCTTGTATTTTAGTATTTAAACTCTCCAAAGAGATAATGCTTTTTTGGGGGAGGGGGAAGATGACTCTTTAGCAATACTGTACCATAATCACTGCTACAAATACTTAATTAATTTACTCAATGGGAGTAACTAGAAAGATCACAAGGTAAAAGGCTAGTCAATGAGATGTAATCACCATCAGAAACCACCTGGAGAGCAAGCTGTTTGCTTGGGAAGTTTGACAGGGTGGACAGCATACGCTAGGAAAGGCAGTGTAAGGGAAACTGAGGTTAGCCGTTTGCTTGTTTCACTGAGCTCTCTCCGGAAGACCAAGTCACCCTTACCTCAGCCACCAAAAAACAGACAGACAGCACTCAATAAATCCACCTTTGAGGAGAAAAATTTTGAGCTTTATTCTATTAAAGAAAAATACTTGGAACTGTCTCATTAAAAATATTTCAGGGAACAGGTACAGTGACACCTTTAATCCTGGCATTCAGGAGCAGAGGAATTCAAGGCCAGCCCAGTTCACGAGCATTGGTGGAGGTCAGCATTATCAGAGCAAAGAAAGAAACTGGTGACATCAAATACACGGAAGATGGTCTAAGATTGTATGCATTCAATTATTCTCTATCAAATACAGTGCTATGTGAACTGTGTATGTATGTATGCTTAGGCAAGGACCTAAAGGAAATCTAAGGGCCTTATTACCAAGTCTGAGGCTTTGAGTCGGATCCTTAGCAAATTAGGATGGGAAGAACTGTCTTTTGTTGACAACCCCCCCACACAAATAAATGTAATAAAGACATTAAAATCAAATACATTAAAATGTTCTCTACATGGCAGGGTTTATGTTTTCTTTTACTTTTCCATAGTAAATACACACTATATGTACCTTTACATTCAGTAGTTAACAACAGACTCGGAATTCATTTTAGAAGTAACTTTTATTTAGAAGAAATTTATAAAGCCAAAAATCAGAGGCAAAACTTTAACAGTCACAAAATTAGCAATACACTAGATCATGTCTTACTTAGATTTAGAACCAAAAGCCAAGACAGTGTTCGGAGATGGTGCACCTAAGCAAAACCCTAGTTGATTCTTTGATGTGGGCTTTTTTACATGAAAAATTGATCACTAAACCTTTCATTTCAAAACTAAAGAGGGGGAGAGATGGAGGGAGGAAAGAGCAATACCTAAAGACAATGTTTTTCTTCTATTTGGGTCCTTGTTGTAGATTAGCAAATACAATAGCCCATTTTATAGCAACATGCATGACCTGTTTAAAACAAGTGAAGTAAGCCAGGCACAGGAAGACACCATATGTTCCTCACTAGTATGCAGGAGGCAGAGTAGTTATCAGAAGGTAGTGACAAAAAGGACACACAAAGGTTGGTTAACAGGTACAAAAAATAAAATTAGGATTAAGTTCTCGTGTTCTACAACACGGTACAGCAACCATAATTAATAGGTAGCAAAAAAAAAAAAAAAAAGATGTTGAAGGTTTACAACACAAAGATATAATCAAAGAAATGTTTGTGGTGTAGACTGTGCTACTAATGAAATACCTACACTGTTTACATTTAAATCAATACAATGACATCCCTGACTAAGTATAATTATGTGTTAAATTTAAAAGCAATCAACACAAACTAATCACAAACTGTGTACCATAAATTCTATGTTCAAAATTATCCAACATTTCCATTATTCCTGTATTTACCAGTATTTCTGCAGGACAGCCTATAAACAATGTCAACCAGTTATTATTTGTGAACATGGCAAGATTAAGGGCTAAGGACGTGAGGTTACTTCTAAAAACCTTGTCTAGTAAGGACAATATTCTGGGTTCAACACAAAATGAATGAATGAGTAAAACGAATGTATAGAAATTACAACCCAGAAACTAGGAAGTGATTAAAAACTGTCTCCTAATCTAATTTCAAAGGCCAAAGATTTGAATAAAAAGCTAAAAATGACCAGTTATCTAAAATTTCAGAGTGAACTATTTATTCTGGAAGCAAGCATGTTTTTGTTTTTTTCCAAAATGGCATAGTTATTTATTTTCAGACAGGGCCTATCTATCTATCTATCTATCTATCTATCTATCTATCTATCTATCTATCTATCTATCAATTTATTTTCAGACAGGGCCTATGTAGCCCTGGATAGATATCCTAGGAGTCACTGGGTAGAACCGGCTGACCGGGAACTTACAGAGGTTGGCCGGCCTCTCTCTCCAGTGCTAGGATTAAAAGCGTGTGCCACCAACACACAGCTTGGAATGTTTATTTGTAAGAAATATGATTGAATGCATACATTTCATTCATGACTTTAAGAATGAACACTAGGCACTGTGTTAGCATTAAACTGTAACAGCAAAGTGTTCTATTCTACAGTCATGACACAAGGCTCTAGCAAAATAGAACAGTATTTATTTCATGATCACTTAAATTAGGGAAGGAGAGGAAATATCTTGCCACATTATCACTAAGCTTGGTCTAGAGTTCCAGAACAGTCAATATTACACAGAGAAATCCCTCTTGATAAACAAACAAAAAGTAAATAAAAAGAAAAAAAATGATTTTCAACTTAGAATCATTTTTTTCTCAAAACACAATCTATGAGCCAATTTGTTTTTTTAAAAACGCATTTTCCCTTTACAATAATAGTACTGACCCCTACCAGAGTCTACTGTTTCTATTGTGCATGAACAGTCTGACAGTGCAAACCCTGAAGAATAAAAATTCCATGGAATCGTCCAACTTCTGCCTAGTTGTGTTCCAGCTTTCCCCTCCCTCCACTAAGTGTTCCCCTTCATCTCTAGGTGTCTCATGGCAAAGCTCAGTTAAGACACCCACTCAAAATGCCTCCCTGGAACTTATTTCAGCCAATTAACCAACACAACCACCACTGGATTTCACTGAAAAGGCCCTTGACTCTTGGATCAAGAGCCCCCAAGACTGTCAGAAAAGTGAAACTGGGTCCTTCCCCAGAAATACGTAGGCACACACACCACTTTGTATGTAATTTTAAGGCTCAACGTCACAGAGTTAAAATACATCCCTAAACTCCAGAACTAAAACTTTATAAAATGTATTTAGCCTAAGTCTTCAAAGCTCAAGATGAACTTATGTTTGAAGAGATCCAGGGCAAAATAACACACACATATATACAGAAGACTTTATCTCCTACATTTTTTGTTATTTTATTGAGTAGAGCAAGGGACATGCAGGTATCATATGTGTGAATGTGCATGCACAGAGGTCAGAGGACAATTGGTGGGATCCCTCTGTCCTTCCACCATGTGGTCCTAGGAATGGAACACAAAAGCCTTTACTTGCTGATCCATCTTGCCAACTCAACTTTTTACTTCTGAAATGCCAAATCATGTTCTTATCCCAATGAATTCTATGTCATATTTCACATGGCTAAGCTCATGACATCCTCTTCTGGTCTCTGAGATTATTCATGTAAATGTGGGGCACACAAACTCACACATGCACAAAAATCTTTTTTAAAAGATTTGTTTCCTCACTCTTGATTGTACAATTCTCTATGGCATTAGTTGATAAGTGAAAATCAATCCCTTCCATTCCCAAATCTCCTTGAGTTACAATCAGTTCCCACAGAACTCAACATATCTGGATTCTTTTTCCAATGCTGTTCTTACATGTTCTCCACCTTAAAGGCATCATAACGACCTTAACTCTTTATAGTCAATGGTCACACAAATCACGTAATTTCCAGTATTTGTCTCCTTTGACAGTATAATCCAAAAGTCTCGAACATTTCTAATGTTCGTATGTCAATCTTTAAGAAAACAGTGAGTTTTAGGGATGCTGCTGAGTGGTACAATGCTTGACTAGGAGGTCCAAGGGATTGGACTCAACATTCAGCTTCATCAGTACAAAGTTATAGACAGACTGCTAGATCTCTTGAATGCCTTAGACTTCAGAGCCTACAGAATAAAAGCTATGCTCCACTTTTGAGTGGCAATTACCAACTTCCCAAACTTTCCCAATCAAATTTCCAAGTGGAAACTTTGTCTTCCACTCTTTTTTTTTTTTTAAGATTTATTTATTATATATAAGTATGCCATAGCTGTCTTCAGACATACCAAAAGAGGGCATCGGATCCCATTACAGATGGCTGTGAGCCACCATGTGGTTGCTGGGAATTGAACTCAGGACCTCTGGAAGAGCAGTCAGTGCTCTTAACTGCTGAGCCATCTCTCCAGACCCCTCCCCCTTTTGTCTTCCATTCTTCAAGTACAAGTAAAATCCATGTGCTGTTTCTCAAGGTGCACAACTGTTAGCCTCCCTTCTGCCTATCAGTCCTTCTCAGACTCTATTCATTACATATATTCCTCTCTAATTTGTTTTCCCTTTGTCACAGTCCCTCCCGAAAACTAATACCTCCCTATTCCCAAGTCACTTTCTTTACCCTTTATTTTCTACAAGTTGTAGAAGAGTCAAGGTTATCTTTCCCCTCCAATATAAGGCCCACGTTTTATGACTCTGGTACCTTGTATGGGTCAAGAAAACCATCTTTAATGTTTGACAATTGCAAAACTCTGAAAGTGAAGAAACACTCTCTCCATGAGCTTAAATTCTCAATGGAGGATATGGCCTCACCCGCTTTAAACATAAAACAAGAATTCAGCTCTGTTTCCTGCTCCCCATTTCTAGTCCACTGCTTAAATAGCTTTAAGCAGTGTTTCATAGACATTTCCTCACTTCCTCTTGTTCTTTGTAGGTTAGCTGCCAGCCTAACCACATTAACATTCAGGAGCAGCAGCAACAGCACTCTCTTAAGTTCTAAAAAGCTTACAATTGCCAACAGTAAAATGTAGGCTCCTTAAAAAATGGTCTTAACATAGATGTATACAAAGCTCACTCTTCGAAGGCATTCTGGAAGAGGCTCAATATAGTTTATCCAACAGGCACTGCTTAAAAAGATGTCAAGAAGATATCCACTTGGATTACTAGCCAATCTTTGCACATCTAAAACAAAGGACATCAACTAAACTTTATATGTATTATTTACCTGCTGAACCATCTTGTTGACCTAAGCCTTAATTACATACTTCACCTATATGCTAACCAACACCATTTCCACAAGTAGCTGACCCATACAAAGAATAGCCCCTGTAGCTTCTTTGAAAAACTATTATCCCCGCTTCCCAAATCAATGATCAATCTAATCATGCACACAGATGCCTACAAATACATCATGCCTGTACTAGATGATGATGGCTTTGGCTACTTCAAGAAATACTGTGATGCTGTGCTGACAGTGCAGGTGTAAACATAGCACTCTGAAATAGGCAAAACAGACTTCGTCAGGTGATCTAAGACCATAATGAATGTACGATACAGACTTGTCTTAAGGGATAGCATGCAGTAAGCCAGCCACACGGAACTTGTTTTGATTTTAATGTGTTTGAATATCTCCAAGAAGTTAAAACATTTAGTTTTTCTGTAGTTCAAAAGTGGTTTAGTGACTGTAAGTATGAACACATTAGGACAGCTAAGACATAAAGACCACGTGACGGAACCTCTGAAGTCTTGGTAAGTACATTGAGGAGAGACTGACAAACATTAGCCTAATTCAGAACTGTATGGGGTCGAGGGTATAATCTGAGACATACATAATCCATTTACTTTCCTTGTGGAGTCAAAAACTCACTTTCTCAGTGAATTTCACCATATCACATTAAATAACCTCAAAGCATTCTTAGTTTCAAAGATTCAAAGTTTCCAACAGTTTAGTATAGTTGTGGTCTGGAAAAGGCTATACTCGGCTTGTTTCAATTCTTGCTGTTTCTCTTCCAGCCTGTTCACCTTAGAATGATGATGGATAAGTATTAACCAAGAGCTAGGATGTAGCTCAATTGTTTAAAGTGCTTGCTTTCCCATGCAAGAAGGTGGATGTCTTTAATCCCAGCATCTGAAAGGTGGTAGCAGAAGAATTAGAAGTTCAACCTCAATCACAAGTTCTAGGCCAGCCTGGGATACACTAATCCTTATCTTAAAATATCAAAGCAATGGTTAGAGTGATGGCTTGGCAGTTACAATCGCTGTCTGTTTTCCCAGAGGTCCTGAGTTTAATTCCCAGCAACCACATGGTGGCTCACAACCGTCTATACTGGAATTTGATGCCCTAACTCTGACATGCCAGTAGGTGTACATGCAGACAGACACTCACATACATCAAAACAACACAAAACAGTTTTAGGGGCTGGAGATGGCTCTGTGATCAAGAGTACTGACTTTTTCCTGAAGACCCAGGTTCAAATCCCAACAACCCAGGACAGCTCACAACTAACTGTCGGCTAACTCCAGAATCTGACACCCTCACATGGCCATACATGCAGGCAAAACACCAATACACATTAAAAAAAAAAAAAAAAATCAAAGGAAACAGGCTAGAGAGATGCCTCAGTCATTAAGAGCACTGCCTGTTCTTCCAAAGAAACACAATTCACTTCCTAGCACATTACTTTTGTTAGGTAGATCAGGAGCACCTGTAATTTCAGTTCCAGGGGATAATGCCTTCTTTTGGATTCCAGAGGACCCAATTGGTTCTCAGTATTTACATGCCCACATACAGTATAACTGCCTGTAACTCCATCTCCAGGGGATGTGATGCCCTCTTCTGGCTTTTACTAGCACTGGACATCTGTAGTGCAGAGACATACATGCTGGCCAAACACTCATAAGAAGATAAGAAATGTACTAACACACAGGCAGAAGATTACCAGAGTTCTAAACAACACTCTTCTATTTCTACTACTACTCTTTCTCCTTTTTGCTAGAGATTGAACCAAGTGCCTTCCTCAAGTTAAGCACACACTCCACCACTGATTTATACCACCAGGCCCCAAACAATGTATTTTAAAAAAAAACTTATAATGTGCTTTTTTAACTGCCATTTTACTAAGGGATGGTAGGAAACTATATTTGGTAAGCTTGGGCTAAAAAACAAAAAGCTGTCTCATGTTCTAATGAAACCATGACAGTAGAGACAACTAATATTCTGTAACATTTCCTTAAATGCCTTTCATAAGACCACAGCTGGTGTGAGATTGATCCTTCAAATCATATACACGCACACACACATGTACATGTGTATGTGAGCATCATATAATACAGTCACAGACAAACACCTAAAGTAAAAGATGTCACTTTTGGAGAAATGAGACTTCTCGAGTTGGGAAGATAGACATTTGTGAACCTCAACAGCACAGAGTTCCCCCTCAACCTCCAAGTTTGAGTAGGTGAGCAAGTGTGTGTTAGTGTGGAGCGCTGAGCTTGTCTAAGACCCTGACAGAAGTTGACAGGTTAACTTCCTGGAGAGCATGCTCAAGACTGATAGTAATTACCACCCCACCTCTGTCCTAAAGGAAATCAGCATGCCTTTTTATGCTGATTTGTTTTTGTCCAGAAACAAAATCCAACTTCAATAACTGCTGTTCATCACTAGTATTTTGAATGCCTTATTGCAAATAAAAAGATAAAAAATGTCAGCTGGGCATGGTGGTACATATCATTAGTCCCAGCGCTCTAGAGGCAGAGATGGGCAGATCCTTTGAGGCTAGCCTGATCTACACAGCAAGTTTTAGGCTACACAGCATCCCAAAAAAAAAAAGTATTATAAAACTATAATTCTAAACCACAAGAATGTTAATTTTCCCTTAAAAGGTACATGCTTCTTTTTGTTTCCCATAAAATGCTTTATACAGACAAGCCAGGTCTGATTAAAAATATAGTATACCAGCAAAGACAATTCACGAATTTGAATTGGTCTTCATTTTCCTAACTAATTAGCAATGGGTGTGTAATTATGCCTTAATAAAAACAGAAAACCCACAACCTTAGGTCCCACTGAAATATGTATGAATGTCAAGGGAAGCATGACATTCCTTCTATAATTCCGGTATTTTTTTAAAAACACATTATTTGAGTTGGCTGGGTTTAGTTAAATGAGAATGTAAACCACTCACTAGTAGACAAGAAGTCATCTTCCCTTCTGTATGTCGGGTTTGAGATTGTAATGAAATCAAGACTTTAAATGACGTGGGCTAAAAGACTATTCTTTTGTCTCGGTGTGGGTTAGGTACCCAACTGAAACCAACAGTCTTAACTCCTATCAGGCAAACAAACAACAAAAGGCTGCCAGTGTATTTCAGCAGCAAAATGGTCTGCATGTCCAATGCCCCCTGGGTTAGATGCCCAGCAAAGTATCAAAAACTAAAGAAAAAGGGTAACGCCTTCCCAAAAATCTACACTCAATGAATTGCAGTAAGTCTACACCCAAATTAAGTCAAAACTTCACATTACATGTGACGATTATACATCTACTTTCCTGTCACAACTAACCATACATTTACTACTTGAAAGGGTAACTTGTTAAGAACTTTCAATGTTAGGGAGTTAGGACACGACTGAATGAAAAAAAAAAAAAAAAAAAAAAAAAACTCGTATTTAAAAAAAAAACAAACTTCAATGTCTCCCCTCTTTGCCGGAGTGAAGAACAATCCAATTAACTTACTCTGTTCAAGAGACTAAAAATAAAAGCATTTAAGAGGATCTGTTGAAAACTGGGAAAAGGACCACTCCCCCAAGGACAAAAGCTGTACCCATTCTCCCACAGAGCACTGTCCCAACTGACAGGTTCACTCCCACCAACTTTCTCCCAATACATAAAGCTTAAACACTGACTAAAATGTGAATTTTGCTTTGCCTACTTAAAGAATTCGGCCCAACCAATACCAACTCTAACCTAAGCAATTAATATAAGATATTTTAATGGTTGGGAAGATGGAATGACCTGTTAACAGCTCCTCCAACTGGTCAGAGCAGATAGACATCCTTTGAAGCTCTAACAACATTAATATATGTTTAACAATATCAAGTTCTGGTGGACAGTCAGAAGCACCGAACAAAGTTTGGGGCCAGCAGCAACGACACAACAGGTGAGAAACAGGGGACATCGGTAAAGAACATGCAATGGCAAACCCCTGAATCCACGAAAACCTGGGACATGGGAGATAACCAGCAACAAGACCACCCCCGACCCCCTGTTTTAGCCGAGGCAGAGGCTCCGATCCTTCTGAAGGGTGCGCCACCTCCCCCTCATGTACCCCGGGGACCACCACGCCAGTCCCGAGCAGAACCCAGGCCCCTCGGTTGATATCTCTGTCGTAGAGGAAAACACAATGTCGCTCCTTATTTCTGCGTACAAAAGGACTTTGCGCCCTCCTCCTCGAACTGCCGCCTAGGCGCCTCCTCACAACTTGCAAGAAGGTGGGCAGTGCGCCATATTCAGCGCCCCCCAGTCCACCTGGGTAACCATCCCACGCCACCCCGGCGGGAGGGAAGCTTCGGAGGTCGCCCGGCCGAGCCACCAGCCTCCTCTCCCGCCAGAGACAGCCACTCCCGCGCCCCGCCCGGCCGTGCCGTGCCACCGGCGGGGCCAGAGCCGGGAAGAGCCGAGGGGGCGAGCGCCGAGCCGCCGCTCCGGTCCCGCGCAGCCCACCCACCTCCCGCTCCCGGGCCCGGCGCGCTCTCCCGGGCCGCCCACTCCCGAGCCCGTGGGGGAAGGCCAGGCCCGGGGTTCCACGGCGCGGAGGAGGCCGCGGCCGAGAGAACCCGAGGAGGTAGCGAGGCCGGAACCCTGGGGCTCTTGGGAGGGCAGCCGCCTCCCTCCCGAGCCCGCCAGGACGCCTGGGGCCTAGTGCGGCCTGCACATCCTCGGGGTGGCGGTTTGGCTGAGCCGGGCCCGGGCCCCCCGCCCCAGGCAGGCTGAATCCGGCTGGGGCCCAGGCCCCGAGCCGGGGGCGGCAGGGTGCCGGCTGCGGGGCGGGCCGGCCGGCCGGCGGGCGGGCGGCGTGTTGCGGCTGCGCCGGGGCTGAAATAGCTGGAGATTGCGCGGTAGGGCACTCACCTCAGAGCGGCTGCGCTACCGTGGGCCTGCGCCGTGGAGACTGCGACCGCGCCGGCTCCTCGCAGCCTCCTGCCACCAGCGGCAATGGCGAGCGCTGCCGCCTCTGCCGCCGCCGCCGCCGCCGAGGAGGGGGAGGGGAGGGAGGAGGCACGCACGCGACGCACGGCTCAGCTTCCCCGCCCGGAGGCCGCCATGATGGCGAGGCCGGCCCGGCTCTGCGGCCCCAGGGAGGGGGATTTCGGAGGCGCTCTCGGAGCCCCCGGCAGCTTCGTCGGCCTTTCGTGCGGCTCTGCAGCGCTGGCTGGGGCCGGAACCAGGAGGGCGACTGGATGAGCGAACTGTGGACGCGGCGGCGAAATGGCTCACGCCGCCCAAAATGGTTGCTAATCCGAAGGGGCCTCCGCTCGGTGCCGAGCGCGGGGAACTGGGACCTCGGCTCCTAAGGGGTTCCCCACATTTTCACGGCGCGACTTGCGTCGTCACCTCGACCCCTCTCTGAAATGAGCTTTGTTTCTCTACTTCAAAGCCCTAACCAGATCTTTAAACGGGAAAGTTTTGTACAAAGCAATATGGTAATTTATTCGCTCCTTCTTTGGACCAGCACTTCTAAAGGGCCCTTTTCCGTACTGGATGCTGTTGTGCTCCGAAGTGCACCTGTTAGCAAACCAAGGCCTTGTTTAATAAAAGTTTAAAAAATCAGGTTCTTCCCCTTGCTTTCTTGGAGCTTATATGAAGCAATCGAGTGTCCTAATTGTATGCCAGTAAGTGAGTAAAGAATGGGAAAATAAGGTCGGAGAAAAGGGGTAGTCTGGGTCGCTTTTGTTATGGAGTCACCATCAGAACCACTGATTCCCAGCTCTAGAATCTGAGTATTAACTTACTCCGAGAACCTGCGTTTTTAACACTTCCTGGAGATTTAATGCACACTAATTATAAAATGCCCCCACATGGTTGTCGGAAAACAGTTTAACAAATAAGAAAACATTTTTAAATTGGATGCCTTTTGTTTTATTTTTATTTTTTAATTTTTATTTTTTTTTCCAAGACAGGGTTTCTCTGTTTAGACCAGGCTGTCCTGGAACTCACTCTGTAGACCAAGCTGGCCTCGAACCCAGAGATCCTCGTGCACCCCTGCCCAGCTTAACTGGATGCCTTTTTCTCTTAATGTTTTCCAAACCGATATCACTGACACCACCCATCCCTTTAGGAATAACGTCTGCTCTTTCCTCTTTACATCGATTTTACATACACAGCGGGGTTTTTTTTTTGTTTGTTTTTTGTTGTTGAGGTTTTTTGTTTTTGTTTTTGGTTTTTTGTTTGTTTGTTTTTTGATAGGGTCTCAACTATGCAGTCGTAGATGGCCTGAAACTCACCATAAAGACCAGACTGGCCTCTAACTCCGAGATTTTTATCCTGCCCTTGTGTTCCAAGTTCTGAGAGTAAAGACATGTACCCTTTGTCTGGCCACCCAGTGAAATCTTTAAAGCATTGTTGCCTGTCTTCCTTACTTTGGCCCAGGCTGCTTCCTTATGGAAAAGCTGCACCTAACCTCCTCAGTCTCCCAGCCACTGGACTAGCTCTCGATAGTCCCTTTGCACACTTGAACTTGAATGGATTTTTTTTTTAATTAAGCAAATCATATTATTTCCCTGCTTAAGGTGTCTAACTTCTAAGACCCTCGAAAGTGACCTCACCCACGGTGCCACCTCTGACCTCATCTGCCATGTCTCTCGGGCTACAGAACTGGGAAGCCATTGGGTCATATATATCAAGGAATACTACCAGCTCTGCTCACGCTTCTCACGCTATCTTGTCTCCTGCTAGAACGTTCCATCAGAGCAGCTTGTTACGCCTTTAGTCTTCATCTCCCACGCCCGGGTGCTTTACCTTTCCTCACTACGCAGGACTCACCAGTACATCTGTATCATCTCCCTTCTGTTTACGACTTCAAGTTGCCCAACCTAACCTCCATCATGTACCTGAGGTTCACGGTGGGACACCAGGCCTGTGCTAAGTTGTGTGTGCTGAGGATCGAACCCAGGACCTCATGCATGCTGGGCAAACAACAACTGAGCAGCACCCAGCCTCACACTCTCCACCTCATTTCGTTCTCCAGTGGCGCCCGTTAGGTGAACACGACTTTGTTCCCATTTGACAGATGAAACCAAACCATGTCATGTACTTGCCCCAGATCAGACCGAGAGACAAGCAGTCCTGATCCTGATCCCGATCCTGATCCCGATCCCGCCCCTGCCAGAGCTTCTTAATAGCGCTCTATACCCTCACAAAGCACAAGAGAAACAGTGGGTCGAGGCCAGCTGCCATTCCACAGAAGAGTGTTACACAGCATTAATTTCTGTGAAAGTTTTGACATTTTCTACTACAAATGTCCTAATTTTACAAACACTAGAAACTACCAAATTACACAGACTATTACCAGGGCTAATATCTTGGGATGAATGCTATAAATGGATTTGACTTTTTCATCATCTTCATATTAGTTCTGGACAGTCTTAAGGTTTAATGACATTAAACACCCCAAATGAACTGAAATCACTTCCTGAAGGCCAAACTGGCTGCTCTGCATGAGAATGGGTTCCTGCAGGTCAAGACTGCCTCTTAGCCAGAGGGTTTTTTTGTTTTTTTTTTGTTTTGTTTTTTTTTTTTTTTTTTTTTTTTTTTGTTAAGGTCCTTTTATGCCAAATCTTATGTCAACAGGCTCTCTGACGCGCTCTACACAATTCAGTTCTCCTGGGTCCTCTTGCCTACTTCTTTCTGAGTTTATCGATTAGGTAACCATGAAATTCTGGAAGCCTTCACCCAGACACCTTACCCACCTGATTAGATCTGACTGAGCTCACTGGATACCAAAGTTTGGCATTCTTTTTCTATTCTTGTCTTTGTATTCCAATGACAGGAAGAAACAAAGGTAGCTGAAGAGGCCTCAGGATGCTCTGCTGGCAAAGGTACCCACCAAGCAAAGACAATGGCCTGACTTCAGTCCCGGCCACTATGGAAGCAGAGGCCCTGGTCCGGAAAGCTGCCTTCTGACCTTGCGCCCGCCATGCTATGTACGCCTTTACATGACCACAACAGTTTATTTAAGGGAGATGACCCTAATGGCCTCTGTGAGCATTGAGACTTAACTCACTGCGACAGATAGCTTTGGAAAATGCTGAGCAAGGGCTAAGACATTAACAGTGCAGCCCCTGGGGATCAAACGTGAGTTGAGCCCCTGAGATCTAGAGAAGACTCATGTCTCTATCTCATTATCCCCTCCAGGTAGAGGCAGACTGGGAGCAAATTTTACTCCCCTATCTCTGACCCCAAAACAGAAGAAAATCCTGTTCAACTTGAGAAACTATCAAGTAAATTCCATTTTCCTGGGAGATTATAAAGGTCAGCTTCCTCAAATTACTAAGAGATGACAAGGGCTGGTTTTAACATTCAAACAGCTAGGTCATGCATCATTACATATACACACATACACATATACATATACACATACACACAGACTAATACACACACATACACACACATATATACACATACACTCATACACACACACATGTACACACTCACACATACACACATATATACACATATACACTCACACACATATACACACTCACACATACACACATATACATACACATATACACTCACACACACATACACACATATACATACACACATACATACACATACACACATATACACATATACACTCACACACACATACACACACAAACACACAAAGAAGGACAAATCTTTGGGCTACACAGGGGTTTGGACAACTCCAGCATTAGGCAGAAGCTACATGTAACAATCCTGTCAACCAGTTTGGTGTGACTATGTCTTGCTAAGAAGTAAATCTTAAGACTCTTGTTTGAGGAGGCTGGAACGATGGCTCAGTAGTTAAGAGCACTGGTTGCTTTTCCAGAGGACCCGGGTTCAGATTCCTAGCACTCACATAGTAACTCACAACTGTCTGTAACTCCAGTTCCAGGGGATCTGACACCCTCACACAGATATACATGCAGGCAAAACAGCAATGCATGTAAGATTTTTAAAATATAAAGTAAAAATTATCTTTATAGAAAGACTACTATTTGGGCATTGATGGGGTGGGGGAATACATTGAGATGACCAGTACCTAGCCTACTCTACACTGTAGCTTGGGAGCAGATATGGAATCACTTAAGTTCTATTTTTGGTTGTATCATTGTTTCCAGGCACTTTACTGAATAGGGATGGCTGGCTAGCTCAGGGTCCCAGTATTCCTAGGTGATAGCTTATGACAGTATTCCGGCCATAGCTTCTCCATACTGTCTTCATATCAATCACTGAAAGATGCTCTGAAGTTTCTTCACTGGTGGGAATTAGGGAGAAGATGGCTAACAGACATGGGAAGGAAAGGACGGAAGTAAACAGAGAAAAATTCAACACTGCATGGTAACAGAGGAGACGGCTAAAGGGCTAAAGGGCAGAGGACAGAGGTGATCCAAGGTTTTGGGATCCAACAGTGGATGGAACCGAAGGTGTCCTGACCTTGCCGAGAGGGAAGTCAGTTTAGATACAGGATATGTCTGGTTTCCAGCAGATTGAATGCTGTCTGGCAACAGGGAAGGCTGCTGCTTAGGACTACCCTGGTGCAGCCAGCAGCTTGGAATAAAACTGGGAAAGACAGACAGGCGAGCAACTGGCTGAGGGTGGAAGGAGGAATTTGAAGGAGGCTGAGAAGTTTCATTTTAGAAGGGGGTTTTATTTTGAATTCGGTGGAGCATGTTTTCCAGTATTAGCTTCCTAATACTTAGCTAATAGTTCTGAAGAAGTGCTCCCTTTAAAATGAGATCATTCCATCATCATCTTATTCATTCACCTTTGGGTATGACTTACCAGCTTAACAGTTTCCTTCTCTGGAAACAGTCTCCATTACAGACTGGCTATACTAACCTGCCTATGTTATAAAGCCTCCCTCTCCCTGGCTCCCATTCCTGGTAGTCATCTGGCCAGAACTGTGTCAACATGTGTTTTCTGTCCCAGGAATTTAGAAGATCTAAGACACAGAAGCTAGAAATTGAGAGCTGAGCCTCGTTCTTGAGGAAGTTGTAGAAATACGGCAAACACTACCAGGGTCCTCAGGAGTGTCCTAGCTCAAGTGTGCCTTGAAATTACAGGTGAATGGTCCAAAAATAGGTTCCTTGCTCAAAGTGGACCAATTAGATCTATTCATGGAGGTTTTGAAACTGAAATTGAAAAACACTCATGTTTTTCCCCTCCTCATCCTTCCTTCCCTTCCTTCTTCCCTTTCTCTGCTTCTGTACTTGAGCTACATCTCAGAAGTCATGGGACGTGCAGTCAGAGGCCATTTTCTGCCCAAGTAACTGAGAAACAGGAAGTCTATCAGTGATCAGAAGAGTGAGGCAGAAGCACAGAGAAAGGGAAACAGGGTTCCCGGTGTGCTGGTTAAGATCCACTGTCAACTCCACTGGACTTTAGGATCACACAGGAGACATCTTTCTGGACATGTCTGTGGGGGCATCTCCAGAGAGGTTTACTGGGGAAGACTGGCCCAGCCTGAACGTTAACAGCACCACCCACTGGACCAAACAAAAAGGAGAAAACAAGGCAAACACCCACCCTTTTCTGTTTGCTTCCTGACTGAGCACGTGACGTGACAGGCCTGACAAGCTGGACTGCGTCCTCAAACCATGAGCCAGGACCCACTTTTCCTCCTCGGGTGGTTTCTTGTCAAGTATTGGTCATGCAGATGAGTGAGGCAGTGTGCTCATGGCCCAGGCTCCCCGACTGTTCTCCTGAGCTATAGGAACACACACACACACACACACACACACACACACACTGCAGCTTCCTGAGCAGCCCCTAACAATTCCCTTTTTGCTGAGAGTGCATTGAACAGGGTTTCTAATGGGCAGGCTCTTCTAATACCACTTCAATTGCTCACATCTGCTGGGTGATGACCCTGGTGAGGTGCTAAGGAGCCCACAAGAACCAAGGATGGTGCCTTCATAAGGAAGCTCAGAGCAGCGGACAGCAGACCTACTTTGTGTTCCATTTGCCATGGCTGATCTAGGAACGGTGGAAAGATTCCGCAATGAGATGAGGGTCTTGTGACTGTCCCCAACACTTCATGAGGGGAGTCAACAACCCCAGATGGAAGTTGTGTGGCTTGGAGGAAGGCAGTAGAAAAAAAAAGATGTAGACCAGTGAAAAACCATGTAGACCAGGCTAGCCTCACATTCACAGAGATCCACCTGCCTCTGCCTACTCTGGTGCTAGGATTAGAAAGGCACTCCACTATGCTTGGCAGAAGCGATTGTTAAACCAGAAATGATGCTATCTGAACAGAATACCGAATGAACCAACCAAAATGAACATCATTAGAAAAACAATATATAATTGACATAATTTGGCAGTTGATTGAGAGACAAGGGAATAGAAAATAATCAGAAATATAGCTAAGCACTATACAGCTACCACAAAGGAAAAGAAAGTATTCAGTTAAAGTATGGTAATGTGTGTGTGTGTGTGTGTGTGTGTGAGTGAGAGAGAGAGAGAGAGAGAGAGAGAGAGAGAGTGAGTAAGGGGCACATAGGATTTTGTTCAAAGCTCTTCAAGAACACAGAATTCCTGGGGGGCAGGCTCTAGTCACATAGAGCTTCAGTTGCTTCAATCTGCTGACTGGATACTCCCGGTAAGGCACTAAAGGCACCAAGGCTAACGAAGGCTGGAATGCTGCCTGGGAAGCAGATCTGTGTGCACAGTGTGTGGGCATGGGTACATCTGATTGTTTGTTTGTTTGCTTGTTTCTTTTGTTTTTCAAGACAGGGTTTCTCTGTGTAGCCCTGGCTGTCCTGGAACTGCCTCTGTAGACCAGGCTGGCCTTGAACTCATAGAGATCTGCTTACCTCTGCCTAGTGAGTGTGGGGTTAAAGGTGTGCCACACCACTGCCAGGCCTGTACATCTGTTTTTTTTTTTTTTTTTTTTTTTTTTTAAGGGAAAGGATAACATTAAAATTACCAAACACTCTCATATTTGCAAAAACTATTTACATTTGTGAACTACATGATAATGTTCTATTCAATTAAAAGAAACACATCTATACTGATAGTCTCACAAGATTATATAGTCTATGGGTACAGAGGTGTACCCTGCTCAGGGAGGAAGATTGTGGGTAATTTTGAGACCAAGCTGGGATACCTAGCCAGACTCTGTCTCAAAAAAATAAGTTATCATGTATAACTGAGATATGCTAATAAAAATGTAATCACATCGATTGAGAAACGGAGGTAGGAAGACCAAGAGCTCCAAGTCATTCTCAACTGAGTTCAAGGCCAGCTGGGACAGTCAGGAGACTAGATCTCAAATACATACATACATACATACATACATACATACATACATACATAAATAGTCAGCTTCAAGTGTTGGAAGGAGAATCTATGAGTTTAAGGCCATCCTAGTCTACATAGCAAGTCCCAGACCAGTCAAAGCTACAATGAGAGCCTGTTAAAAAATAAAAAGTTTATACAACCTATTGATGCTGTACCTTGGTGGTTCATGTTAAAAATTTCTATTATGGATCCACCCGATATGCAGTCACCAAACCCAAACACTATTACTGATGCCAAGAAGTGCTTACTGGCAGGAACCAGATATGGATGCCTCCTCAGAGGCTCTGCCAAAGTCATACAGATACAGTTGAGGATGTTTGCAAGCTAACTATCAGACTAAACACAGGGATCCCACTGAACGTGCTAAAGAAAAGACTGAAGGAGCTGAAAGGGTCTGCAACCTCATGGGAAGAAACAACATACCAACCAACTAAACCCACCACAGCTCCCAGGGACTAAAACCCCAACCATTGAGTGCACATGGAGAGACCCATGGCTCCAGTTGCATATGTAACAGAGGATGGCATTGTCTGGCATCAATGGGAGAAGAGGCCTTTGGTCCAGTGAAGGTGTGTTTTCCCAGTGTAGGGGAATGCCAAGGCACTGAAGTGGAGAGGGTGATTGGGAGAGGGTGCACCTTCATGGAAACAAGTGGAGGGGGAGGGGCACAGGAGGGGGAAGGGGAAAACATTTGAAATGTCTCTGAAATGGTGAAAACAGATGTCAGCATCCATGATGCAGGAGAGTAAAGGCAGCTGCAGTGGGCTGTGTCTGAGAGTGGAGGCAGCTGCAGCGGGTTGTGTCTGAGAGTGGAGGCAGCTGCCCTGGGCTGTGTCTGAGAGTGGAGGCAGCTGCAGGGCTGTAGGGAGCAGGGTGAAGTTCTGAGTGAATGACATGACATGGCCTGTTGGGGACTCCAAGACCAGTTGACCTATGGGAAATTGGCAAAGCTAGCACCCACATAAGCCAGGCTCTAGAGGAGAGGCAGAACTTCCCTTGGGAGTCAGAGTGTGTGTGTGTGTATGAACTGTTCATCAGTGTATGCAGAGAGAGCAACTGTAGCTTCCTCCTCCAGGGTGATTACAGTTGCAGACTGATCCCTACAGAGACCTCGTACAGACTAGCTAGTCCTTCCCTGGTTCTGTACCACTGCGATCCTGGACCCTATCTGACCCAGCACTGTACATATGTCTGTGTGTCTGTCCTCCAGTCACTTTCTTGCTGCCCCTAGGCAGGATTCTAGGACCCAAGCCACGAAGGTCAAGGCATTTTGGGAATGGTGGGTTAAATTAATAATGGAGTTATGACAGAAAAAGCTTGTGGTCATAGTAGACCACAAACATATTTAAATCTGTAGACTTCTGGAAAAGGGTTGGTAGGAAGGTTGGAGAGAGCAGAGGAAACTGGGGGGAAGGGTGGAGGAGGGTGTGGAGTGTTGATAGACCCTCTAACTTATTGGCTGAGCGGGAGCCCAAGAGTCCATGCATGGATTTCTCAGGAGCCACAGTGAAGGTTAGAACAGGCTTTGCATAAGGAAAGCAGCAAGTATGCTAAGACGGTGGGCCACCAATGCCGGAAGCCCAACCAAGAGTAGGACCCACAAACAACTGGGTGGCCAGTGAAATTTTAGTTTGGGAGTACTGCCGAACCCACAGCCTAACTCATGCTAGCTACATTTTCAATCTACCAGTAAGTAGTCTGTGGGCTTTGTTTGTTTGGGGTTGGACTTATTTTTATTTTATTTATTTTACATTTTGTTCTATTTTATTTTATTTTGAGACTGGGTCTTTCACTTGGTTCTGACAATCCTGGAAATCGCTATGTAGAATAGACCAGGCTAAGGTTCAATGCAAAGAGATCAGTTTTTTAGTTTAGACAGACCTCAAACTCTGAACCCCTCACTATGCTTGCCTGGTTCTGCTTGTCTGGAACTGTAGTTTTTCAGTAGTCAGCCTGGGGGTGTTTGTGTTTGTCAATCCATTGGCACAAGCCTTCAGTCCAGCACTCAGGAGGCAGGGGCAGGTGTATCTCTCTAAGTTCAAAACCTGCCTAGTTTACATAGAGCTCCAGATCAGCCAAGGCTGCATCTGAAACCCTGCCTCAAAAAATAAACAACAAAACCCCCAATGTTGCCTCTGACCTCCACATGCATGCCATGGCATATGAACACACACACACATACATACACACACACACACTCACACACACACACACACACACACACACACACACAGAGAGAGAGAGAGAGAGAGAGAGAGAGAGAGAGAGAGAGAGAAACAGACAGACATACACACACACATAGACACACACTATACTATGCACACATAAACACATATATACACCAATAAAAAAACCTTTTATTCTAAAACTTCCTTTAAATTGTGGTGAAAAGCCACATAGTAATGCTCTGGTGTTAGTGCTACTGCCCGTGGGTGGTTTCCACAACGGAAAATGATTTCTCTAGACTCTAAAGGTCAGAAGTCAAAAGCAAGGTGCTGTCAGGCTTCGTTTGCTCTGAGGCCTCTGTTCTTGGGCAGAAACACAGCCCTCTCGTGTGTGAGCATAAGCTCTCTCTCTAGGTCTCTCCACACCCCCACGATCCCTTTTAAAGATAGGTTTTGTGTATTCTCAGACTGCCTCCAGATTGACAGATAGCAGAGAATGACCTTGAACTTTGATTGCCCTGACTCCACTTCCTGAGTGCTGGACTTACAGTTCCGTCCCAACACCTTGGTTTTATGCTGCATTGGGGACCCAGCTCAGGGCTTTAAGCATACTAGACAAGCACTCTATCATATGAACTTCCTCCTCCAACTCCTATTTCCTCTTCTTATGAACCCGCTGCAATGACTGTGAAAAACAACTGGAAAAGCTCCCACTGGTCAAAGCTCAAATAACTTGGACAGCCGAATACATGAGGTAGTACTAGGTTATTATCTAAAATGTATTCCAAATATAATGTGGTTGAAATAATGGGGATAAAGATACTCTTCAAAAGGAAAATAAGTTTACAGAGTACCCCAGCTCTGAGACTGAGGTCCATGGCAACAGTGAAATCTACACACACACACACACACACACACACACACACACACACACATCTATTAAAAGATTTATTTATTTATTTCATGTATGTGAGTACACTGTCGCTGTCTTCAGACACACCAGAAGAGGGCATCAGATCCCATTACGAATGGTTGTGAGCCACCATGTGGTTTCTGGGAATTAAACTCAGAACCTCTGGAAGAACAGTCAGTGCTCTAACCACTGAGCCATCTCTCCAGCCTCAGATGGCTATGTTTTTAACATAAAGACATTCACTGCATCCAGCGTTCTGTGAGATCAGCTGTGGGGAGAGCAGGGTGGCATCATGTAGACCAGATGACATCAAACTCTTTGTATAACGTTTACCACCTGGACTTCTGTGTCTGCCTCCCAAGTGTTGTGATTATAGGATGGGCAACCCAGACCAGCCCACTGCAAGACCTTCTTGGGAGGGATCTGTGCTTGAACTTGGACTCTTTCTGTGCAATTACTCAGATCTTAATTCACTTAGACATCTTTCAGGGTTATAGAGATTCTGTTGATAGAGTATTTGCTCAGCAAGTGTAAGGACCTGGGTTCAATTCCCAGCACTTCACAAACCTGGCATAAAAGTTCCTGCCTGAAATCCCAGCACTTGGGAGGATCAGACCATCCTCAGAGATAGAGTCTGACCTTGTCTCAGAAAACCACAAACCTTCAAAAGGAGAAAAAGAAAGGTTAGAATGTTTTATTACAAACAGGTATAAATGATAACATTTATTACTTACTTTCATTTTCAACACTCTTTTTTCCTCAAAATGAATTGGATTTATTTTTGCAATCATCTGACAATGTGACGGCTTTAAATATGAGCAAGATTAAATTTTAACAGTTCACTAGAAAATACACATTGAGGGGAAACATCCTCGTAGGAGCAGGGGGAGGGGGTGGGAGGGGGGACCGGGAAAGGTAATAACATTTGAATGTAAATACATAAACTATACAATAAAAAAAGAAAAGAAAAAAAGAGAAAAGAAATACACATTGTACCTTAGATCATGGTCAGGTTCATCCACAACTTTGTGGAGAAAGCACAGTGTATGGTGGCCGCTGCCATGACTTACTCGAAGCCTCGATTGGCCACATTTTGGCACTACGACAAGGTTGAGCTCGTTCCCCCAACCCCTGGTGAAATCCCCACAGCTACTCAGAGCATGAAAAAAATACTTCAAAGTTCTTCAGACACCTTACAGTTAAGGAAGCTGAGGTGTGGATGTGCTTTTATATCGGAGAGACCACGGGCAAACGTGGCATTGTTGGCTATGATGTTTGAAGACCAATCTTTAGCTTCTGATTTAAGTTCTTATTTGAATGTTCTTGGACCATGTGTAATGAGACTGCAATCTGAATAAAGTCCTAGCTGTGGGGGAAAAAAAGAAATACACGTTGTCTTAGTTATTTTTCTATTGTGATAAAACACCATGACCAAAAGTTACTTGAGGAAAAATTCAGCTTATTTGCTTTTTATTTCTTCCTCTTCTTCTCCTCCTCCTCCCCCTCCTCCTCCTCCATCCCTCCTCCTTCCCCCTCTTCCTCCTCCCCCTTCCTCCTCTCTCTTCTTCTCCTCCTCCTCCCCCTCCTCCTCCTCCATCCCTCCTCCTTCCCCCCTCCTCCCTCCCTCCTCCTTCCCCCTCTCCCTCCTCCCCCTTCCTCCTCTTTCTCCTCCTCCTCCTCCTTCTTCTTGGTCTCCTCCCAGGAACAGTCTGTCACTGTTGAGGGAGTTCAGGGCAGGAGCCTGGAGGTATGAGCTGATACAGAGATCACAGAGGGTGCTGTTTCCTGGCTTGTTTCCTATGGCTTGCTTAGCCTGCTTTCTTATAGAACCCAGACCTCTCACCCCAGAGGTAGTACCCACAGTGAGCTGGCCCCTCCCACATCCAGTCACTCAAGAAAATGAGGCTTGTCTGCAGGACAATCTGGTAGGGCATTCTCCGTCTCTCTTTCAGATTTCTGAGACAGGGTTTTCCTATCCCACTATCTTGGACTCATTATGTAGAGACCAGGCTGACTGAACTCACAGAGATTCTCCAGCCTCTGCTTCCCACGTGCTGAGATTAAAGGTGTGTACCACCATGCCCAGCCAAGGTTAGGGGCATTCTCTCAATTGAGGGTCCCTCTTCCAAAACGACTCTGGCTTGTGTCAAGCTGACATAAAACTATCCAGCACATGGTTAAGGAGGTGTAAAAATGGAGAAACGTGTGACAGAGAAAAAGATGTGTAATAACACAATCTGAGTCTAGGCAAACTGCGTCCTCAAGGAAAAGGAAATATGAGCTCATCAGTGAGTTTTCCTAGAACATTAAAGTGGAGCAAGCGCGGGTTTGGAGGAACTTCCGGATGTTGTTGCTTCAGGATTGCACATGCAGGTACGAGCAAGGAAAACTCACGGGTAAAACTTTTATTTTAGAGAATCTAGTTTTAAATATTTATTTATTTAATGTATATGAGTACACTGTAGCTGTCTTCAGACACACCAGAAGAGGGCATCGGATCCCATTACAGATGGTTGTGAACCACCATGTGGTTGCTGGGAATTGAACGCAGGACCTCTGGAAGAACAGTCAATATTCCTAACCACTGAGCCATCTCTCCAGCCATCTCTCCAGTCTCAAGTTTTTTTTTGTTTTTTTGTTTTTTTGTTTTTAAACACCCTCTTTCTTAAAAAAAAAAAAAGCCAGTCATAATGGTATACAACTTTAATCCCAGCATTCAGGAGGCAGCACCAGGCAGATCTCTGTGACTTCAAGGCTAGCCTCATCTACATAGAGAGATCCAGGACAGCCAGAGCTACATAGACAGATTGTCTCAAAAATAAATAAATAAATAAATAAATAAATAAATAAATAAATAAATAAATGACCTGACAGCCACAGGCTGGGCTCTCTCTGTGAGCTCACAGCCAACTTGATTTATACAGAGAGTTCTAAGAAAATTAGAACTACAGAGTGATATCCTGTCTCCAAAAGAAAGGTTTGTTTCTTCAGGCTAAGCCTTGTGGCCTAAACCAGTAATTCCAGCTACTCAAGAGGCTGAGATAAGATTAGAAGTTCAAGGCCGGGACAGAAGAGATGGCTGAATGGTTAAGAACACCGGCTGCTCTTCCATAGGACCCTGGTTCAATTCCCAGCATCCACTTAGTGGCTCACACTGTAACTCCAGTTCCCCACCCCCTCACAGAGACATATATGTAGCACATAAAAATAAATAAATCAAAACAGAAGAAGTTGAAGTCCTGTCTAGCATGAGTTTAAGGCCAGCATAGGCAATTAGTGATACCCCATCTCAAGATAAAAAGTAAAACTGGGCAAGGAAGTATACCCCCTCAGGATCATAAGTTCAAGACCAACCTCTGAGATCAAAGCTGAGGCCAGGCTGGGCACATGAGACCCTGTATTATAATAGAAACCAAAATAGAAAGTGACAAAAGAGAGGGAAGGGAAAGGAAGCTGTAGTGGCGGACTCTCTCTTAGTCTCAGTGCCTGGAAAGATAAGGCAGGAGACGGGTACAGATTCAAGGCCGGCTTAGCCTATGGAGTGAGTACCAGGCCAGTGAGGACTACAGAGTCAGCTTCTATCTCACCAAGCAAGCATACTTCCCAACCAGCCTCATGTCATGTGCAGCTTTGGAACCCAGAATTGCCTCAGAGGAGATCTGATGGGAGAGCATTTCTGCACGCACACCCTTACGGGCTGAGGATGCCATTCAGGGGAAGAGCCCGGTACTCAAGATGCTCTGATTTGGTCCCTGATACTGAGGAAGAGTTTTAAAATAAATAATCTCAAATTTAAAACTTTCATTTTTTCTTAGACAGGGTCTTGATATGCACCTAACCTGGGTGCTGGGAATACAAGATGTGCTATCACAACCAATAATGTTTGTATTTCTAAAAAATAAAACAAATAGTGTTACACAGTATTATCACATCCTAAAAAACTAGAACAGGTGGCATAAGAGATTGCCCAATGGTTAAGAGTTTTACTGCTTTTCACAGGCTCTGAATTCAGGTCCCAGCACCTACATGACAACTCACAACTGCTGCCTAGATCCTATAACCCCAGTGTTCTCTCTTGACACTTCTGCACACATGTGGTACACATACACACACTCAAACATGCACACACACATGTGAATAAATACATATTTCTGGGGGTAAGAACTCTGGTGTAGTGTGACAGCTATTCTTGGTTGTCAATCTGACTATATCTGGAAAGGACACCAGAAATGGAGGGCACATCTGTGAGAGATTTCCTGCTTGAAGTCGGCAAATCCACTTTTAGACAAGATCTTTGAGGTAGGAAGGCACACACCTTTGACCTGGACCTTAAGGCTGAAAAACACAGGCTTTTCATTCGAGGTGACAAAGCACACATCTTTAATCCAGATCCTGGGGCCGGAAGACACCGCAAGCCTATGTAAGGACATGGGAGAAGGACGCTTTTGCTCTCTGTCTGCTTGCCCTCACCTTGCCAGCACAGCCATTCCTCCCACTGGCATTGGAACCCACGTCTTCAGAATTCTGGCATATGCTGAAGACCAGCCGAGACACTCAGCCTTGTAGGACTCAGCAACCACAGGATTCTGCTGTTGGATTGGCTGGACTGCAGACTGTAACTCATTCCAATAGATTCCCTTTATATATATATTTAGAGAAGGATTCACTCCATATGCTCTGTGACTCTAGCGAACCCCGACTAATACTAATTAATACTAATAATGTGGTTATATACATCCTTAATCCCAATACTTAAGAGGCAGAGGCAGGCAGATCTCCATGAGTTTCAAGGCCAGCCTGGTCTACATAGTATATTCCAGTCTAGTTAGGCCTACATAGTAAGACCCTGCCATAAATAAAAATAATAAATAAATAAATACTAAAATAGGGCTAGAGAGAGATTTCAGTAGTTAAGAACATTAGCTGCTATTCCAGAGGACCCACGTTTGATTCCCAGCACCCACTTGGGAGCTTGCAATCATTTGTAACTCCAGTTCTAGGAAAGCTGGCACTTTCTAGCCTCCAACAATACCAGGACACACAAGAAGTGCACATCTATACATTCAGGCAAAACATCCATCAACATAAAATTAAATTTAAAAAAAACTGTGACTTTTCATTAAAATGAGGTTGCGGAGGACCTCACTATATAACCAGTCTGCCTTCGAATTTACAGAAATCTGCTCTTCCCTGCATCCCAAGTGCTGGGATTAAAGACATGCTCTACCATGTCCCATTTAAGGTATGTCTTTGAAGCCAGCACTTAGAAGAAAGAGGCAGGCAACCTGGCTTACATAGAGAACTCTGTGTCAACCGGGAATATACAGCCAGAGTCTGTCTAAAAATCTCATAACCAAACGAAAGAGAATTAGTAATGTTTATCACATCAGAGCCTTATTTGATTCCTGGGGAGAGTACTGCATTAGCACACACAGAATAGGGGAGAGAAGAAGAAAGGACAAAAAGATGAAATCCTGGGGTAATTGACCTTTGGGGCCTGCCCTACAGCAGTGGAGGAAAAACCGAATGAATGTATAAATAAAAGAACACCTGTCTCAAGGAGCTGTGAGCTGGCCCAGAGTGTAAAAGCACTTGCTGCTAAAACTGGTGACAACTGGAGTTCAAATCCCAGGATCCACATTGTGGAGGGAGAGAAAATTGTTCACTGATCACCACACACACACACACACACACACACACACACACACACACACACACACACACACACACACGGGGGGGATGTTTCAGTGCTTAAGAACACTGTCTGTTCTTCCAGAGGACCCAGCTCACAACATGGCAGCCTAACTCCCATTCCCAGGGATCTGATACCTTTTTCTGGCCTCCCCTGATACCAGGTATATACATGATGCACAGACAGACACACACAGACAAAACACTCATGCACATTGTGATGGTTGATATATGCTTTGGCCAGGGAGTGGCACTCTTAGGATGTGTGGCCTTGTTGGAGTGTCACTGTGAGTGTAGGCTTTAAGGCCCTCATCCTAGCTACCTGAAAGCTAGTCTTCCACTAACAGCCTTCAGATGTAGATGTAGAACTCTTAGCTCCCCTGCATGGAAGGCTGCCATGATCCCATCTTGATGATAATGGATAGAACCTCTGAACTTGTAAGCCAGCCCCAATTAAATGTTGTCCTTTATAAGACTTGCCTTGGTCATGGTGTCTTTTCATAGCAGTAAAAGCCTAATGTACTGACTGGTTTTGTGTCAACTTGACACAGCTGGAGTTATCACAGAGAAAGGAGCCTCCCTTGAGGAAATGCCTCCATGAAATCCAGCTGTAAGGCATTTTCTCAACTAGTGATCAAGGGGGGAGGGTACAGCCCATTGTGGGTGGTGCCATTCCTGGGCTGGTAGACCTCGGTTCTATAAGAAAGCAGGCTGAGCAAGCCAGGGGAAGCAAGCCAGTAAGCAACATCCTTCCACGGCCTCCGCATCAGCTCCTGCTTCCTGACCTGCTTGGGTTCCAGTCCTGAATTCCTTTGGTGATGAACAGCGATATGGAAGTGTAAGCTGAATAAACCCTTTCCTCCCCAATTTGCTTCTTGGTCCTGATGTTTGTGCAGGAATAGAAACCCTGACTGAGACACACATAAAATAAAATACATTTGGAGAAAGAATCAAAATGGAGCTCGAGGGCTGGAGGGATGACCCGGTGGTTAAGAGCACTGACTGCTCTTCCAGAGGTCCTGAGTTCAAATCCCAGCAACCACATGGTGACTCACAACAATCTGTAATAAGATCTGATGCCCTCTTCTAGAGTGTCTGCAGACAGCTACAATGTACTTATATACAATAAATAAATCTTAAAAAAAAAAAAGATGGAGACGGGTGATCTGAATCCAGGTGGACTTAATTGGCGTTAGGTATTTATGAATATTTTAAGGGATTCTATATGTCTTTTATCTCATATAGATGGGCAGTTTGTATCTTTGTCCATTGGATATAATCTTATTGTATAGAGGGTTTGTAGATTAAGAATTTAATATATAAACCTACATGAAAAGCAAATAAATAAATAAATAAATAATAAAATACATTTAATAAAGAACAAATGCCAAATTATTATCATTTATTCTTTTCCTCATTGATGAATTTATGATGCAGATTAGGTCTGTGTATTTTGATGGGCTGAGTTTCCTCTCAAATTTATTTTTTCGAATACAGTTTCCTCCATCCTGTACTTCCATACAATTCTTTTTGTCACTGGAGAAACTGACAAAAGGCATTGAGGAGCTTCGCATAATTGGGATTTTGCTGATTGTATCTCCTTTAGAAATATAGACTTGATGTTTGTTCAGAGATCTGGGTGGAAAAAGATACCTCCCTTGGTGCTGTGTGCCTTCCTCAGTGGGATCTGTCACCATGCTGTCACTATGCTATCTCTTCCATGCTACAGGATAGCTTCACTAACACTCCCAGAGAGAGGCCTTGTGACATGGCTCAGCAGGTAAAGGCATTTGCCACCAAGCCTAAGCACAAGATCCTCAGAACCCAGAAGCTAGCAGCTTCGAGTCTGGGCTCCTGTGGGCTGCCCTCTGACCCTACACATGCACCATGGCTATGGCCACAGATACACAGAAAGTACATGAGACAAACAAGGGCGGGCCTGTTGCAAGCCTTTCATCCCAACACTGGCATTGTCTTTGTGAGTTCGAGGCCAGCCTGGTCTACAGAGCTAGTTGCAGGACAGTTGGGACTGTTACACAGAGAAACCCTGTCTCAAAAAAAAAACAAAAACAAAAAAAAAAAAAAAAAAAAAAAACCAGGACAAAGGGACACACAGTAGAGTCATCTCAACTCTCTTGGTCTCTCACCCCTAACTAGTAGTTTTGTAGTTCAAAGACTAGGCGCCTAACCAAAAACCCTGTGCAGAGTCTTTTCTCCCCTTCCCTCATGAATGAACTCACTGTAGAGACGAGTTTCATTAATGTACAGCATGCACAGTCTTTTCCCATTCACCTCTGTATTTCTGGCTTCTTCCTCTTTGGATTCAACCAATTGTGGATCAAAATATGCAGAAAAACAAAATTTGCATCTGTATTGAACATATGTACTTCTTTTTGGTTCATTATTGTCCAAAATATACAGTCTAGTTACTCCATACAGCATTTGCCTTGTTTCAGGGGTTGTACATGTCACTTTTCTGTTGTTGTAAAAAATATAACAACAGCAATTTACAAAAGGAAAGGTTTATTGGGCTTCTGATTCCAGATCGCCAAGAGCCCCATCTCTAAAGCTGGAGCGATGGCCCAGCAGTTCAGAGCACACAGAGGACCTGGAGTTAGCTCCCAACAAACACCTACATGTTGGTTCTCAACTCTGTAACTCCAGTTTCAGTTAATCCGAGGCCCTAGTCATGCCTCTTCAGGCATTGCATGCACAGGGCAGTTACATACATGCAGGCAAAGCACAGAATAAAATCAATAGATCATTTTAAAAGAAGGGACTCTGTCAACATCACAGTGAGGAAGCATGGCAGCAGACAGGAACGGCAACTGGGTCTGAGAGCTGAGACCTGAGAGTTCACACCTCAAGCCACAAACTGGTGGCAGAGAAAGTAAAGTGGGAATAGCCAGAGTCTTTGACCTGCTCAGAGCCCACCTCCGGTGACGATCTTCTTCCAGCCAGGCCACACCCCCTAATCCTTATCAAACAGTCACTAATTGGAATTTAGGTACTCAGTGCAGAGGTTATAGGAACATCTCGTTCAAACCACCATAATCAGTAATCTAGAGATGATTCAAAGTGTATGGGAGGATATGGGAGGTCCTATAACTAATTTGAAGCATTTTCTGAAAAGGATTTGAGAGCATTTGTAGAGTTTAGGATTCATGGGGATCCTGAAACAAGACCTCTGTGTATATTGAGGGTCAGTTGTACTTACAGTAAGTATTGTTATTGTTATCTGGAAAACAATCAGTAGGCACCTCCTGTGGGCCTAGCTACTTCAAAAGAATTCTTAGCTCAGACTCTGGCTTTTACCTATAGCTACCACCATTAAAGTACATCCAGGAAAGTAGAGGTCCCACAAAGAAGGTACTAAATCTTACCGACTTCTTTTGAGGATAAAATGTAGAACTGTTATGTGACTTTCTGGGGAGACTAGAAAAATTGTCTGTTTGTTCCAGACAGGGCACCAAGGACAGAGCAAAGAAATGATTCCGCCAGAGTCTAGCTGAGTGAAGCAATGAGATTATGGAGTCACAGTGGTTTGGGTGACAGTTTACTTAGAGCAGGATGACTCTAAGGCAGTCATACCTCCAAAATGCTGGTACCTGCGTGAGTGATGGCTCTCAACTTGTAGGTAGTTCCACAGGAGGCTCTGCTTGTACAATTTTGGGTGGGTGGGTCTGTTGGGGGTGTATTTCAGGAGCTTTCTAAGACTTGTAAATTGTGTTTACTTCCTGAGCCTTATGAATTTCCTCCGCTCAGGAGGGAATGTTTTACTTCAGAGGAAATTACAACTCAACTACAGACTGTGAAAATGTACAAAGGCTGTGTATGCTTGTGTAGGCTCCATAGCAACCAGAGAACACTCTGTGGGTTCACAAAGGTCTCTGCTACAAAAAGAGCAAACCAGCATGTGAAGTTTACAAGTACAAGACCCTGGATTTAAAATCAGTTCTCCTCCTCTGACATTCATTCTGCTAGATAGGATCTTTTCCATCGCCCCAAATCCACCGCCAGAGGAATTCCATCCCTGATGATAAGGATGCAAAAAAATAAACAAAACAAACCCAACCAAACCAACACACACACACACACACACACACACACACACACACACGACCACCACCACCAACAAAAAAACCCTTCGTTCGTATATTACTACTGGCAACACAAGACATCTCAGAATTGTGTAGGTTCTGATTCTAAATCTCAACTGTTTCCACCAAGCAGGTTAAGAACAGAGGATGGAGTTTCCAGCAAAGGACCCTGTGGGAATCTCAGAGAACCGCATATGACTGCTCTACGAACATTCCCAGACCCATCCCAGCCACCACAGACTTTCCTGGGATGGCTCTGATGTCAGATCCTGTACAGTTTAGTTTAGATCTTTATCTTTCTCTCCCCACATCCCCATCCTTAATTTCTTTCTTGACAGAGTCTCATGTGTTCTAGGCTATAAACTCAGTATCAGCAAGGCTAATGTGGTCCTCTGCCTCCACCCCCTAAGTGATGGAAATACAGGGTTGCACCCTCAGGGCTTGTTATCCTAAATTTTCCCTTTAGAAAATACATGTACTTTATGCTTATTATAACTAGTAAGATACCAATGCATACTATCAAACCTTAAAAAAAAAACAAGTACTGACAAAAATATATTCATATAGTTTCATGCCAAATGATTTTAAAACTTCGTACATGTATCTCTGTTTTTTTTTAAAATAAAGTTGTAAGAAAAAAAAGAATAGAAAAAAAAAAGAAAGAAAATACAGTTGCAACCTTTGTGTAGCAGCACATGCTTGTAATTTCAGCCCTTGGAAAACTGAGGGAAAATGATTGTTTTGAAGTCAAGGTCAGCCTTGGCTACAACACTCATTTCTGTGTTCCATCCCTATGACATGGGCAGGCATGGCAGGAATGCTTGAAAATCCAGCACTCTAGAGGTGCAGGCAAAGGAATTGGAGGGTCAAAGTCACTGTCAGTTAAGTAAATACTGAGTGGGAGGCTAGCCTGGGCTATGGAAATCTTGCAGTGAGACCTTAAGAGGAGAGGAGGAAGGAGAAAGGAGTCATCCTTTCTACTAACAGCTTGAAGCTCTGCTCAGACCTTTCAGATTGGAATACTTCCTCTCTCGCGCAAGGCTCCACCTTCTGGCCTTAGGCTCCGTTCCTCTTAGTCATGCATCCTCTGGTTTTAGTTTTTTACCTTTTTAAAAATGCATCTGACTGACATTTACAACAGGATCTGTTTCTCGCCAGTAAAATTTTGGGGGTCCATTGGGCTTCTTTCCATTCACCCGATCCCTCAGTTCAAGTTTAGTGAACCTGCTATAATACATTTCTGGGATTGAGGTTGGGTGTGGTGTTTAAATCCAGCACTCAGATCTCTGAGTTCAAGGCCAATTGGATCTATGTAAAGAGCTCTAGGACAGCCAGGGCTTTGTAGGGAGACCCTTCAAAATAACAAAACAAAATCACACACACACACACACACACACACACACACACAGGGTTGGGGGAGAAATAATACAATGAACTAAATACAAAACCCAGAGCACGCACTGCTCTTGTAGGGAAGCAGAGTTCAGTTCCCAGCACTCACGTCAGGCATCTCATAAATGCCTGCAATCCAGCTCCAGGGCATCCTGCAATCCAGCTCCAGGGCATCCTGCAATCCAGCTCCAGGGCATCCTACAATCCAGCTCCAGGGCATCCTGCAATCCAGATCCAGGGCATCCTGCAATCCAGATCCAGGGCATCCTGCAATCCATTCTGGCCTTCAAGGACACCAGCATGCACATGCTCACACACGCATGCGCACACATACACACACTTAAAAATAAAATCATTTTTAATTAGTGATAAATATTCCTAATTCTCACACACACAAAAATTTTGTTAATGTTGTTTTTCAAGACAGGGTTTTTCTGTTGTCCTGGCTGGAACTCACTCTGTAGACCGGACTAGCCTCGCTTGAACTCACAGAGATCCATCTGCCTCTGCCTCCCAAGTGCTGGGACTAAAGGCGTGCACCACTATGCCTGGCAAGAGTTTTATTTTTATTATTTTTTTATGTGTCTGTTTCCCTGAGGTGTGTGTGTGTGTGTGTGTGTGTGTGTGTGTGTGTGTGTGTATACATGTGCAAACACGTGCCACATTGCATTTGTAAAGAAGTCAGCCTTGGGGTCAGGACTCACCTTCCACCTTGACTGAAACAGAACTGAAGTGGAAGCTTCTAGTTGCTTTGGAAAGTTAGTGATGTTTTGCCGGGGCACACAGGTGAAAGGATGCTTTGTTGGGGCAGACACGGGAAAGAATGTTCTCCTGAAGCAGACACAGGTGAAGAGTGCTTTGGTGTAGCAAACACATAAAGGGCCCGGGATAAATAAATATGACAGACAGTGGGGAGGCGAGCCCTGAGCGTTCGTTTGGTTGGCTCTGCCTCGCTATTCTTCCGCTAAGGACACAGCTGTATTAGTTCGCCGTGCATAGCGTTGTTGAGCTCTACTAGCTCAACACTATAGAGAAACTCGACAAAGAACTGCGCCTGTGCTCCCAGCAGCAGCTTACCACTTCAGCAGACTCACGCCGCCTGGCTAGCCTCACAGTTCCCTCAGGACCGAACTACAGCTGCCTGGGGTCTGCCTGCTGACTGGTCTGCAGCCTCGAAGTGGTGGTTGGTGTTTGCCACAGGACTGAACTGCTGAGAAAGAAGACTGATCTCGTCCTTGATCTTCTGAGCTATTTCTGGACAGGTCCCTTTCCCTCATGTCCTAATGACTTTCTCTTCCTCCACCTCTGCTGGGTGCTGGGCTAAAGGAGAGGCTGAACCCTTATGAAAAGTAGGCTGCAAAAAATTTATGCCTACTCAAAGTTTCTTTGTTTTTTAGTTGTTCACACCGGGCTAGTCACCCCACAAGCTCCTAAGGGACTCTCCTGTCTCTGTCCCTATCTTGCCATAGGAGTGCTGGAATTACGGATGCATACTACGTGGGGTTTGTGATTTAATCTCAGGTCTCAGGTTCTCACATCTCCTCAGTCATCCATGATTTCTATCTTAAATCTCTGGTAGAATCCAGCAATAAAGTCATCTGGCTTGGAATTTTCTTTAAGGAGAGACTTGTAACTAAGATTTCAATTTCTTTAATAGATAGTATGAACTTTCTATTTCTCCATCTCTTAAGTTTTATCTTCTCAAAAACTGTCCATTTCATTTACATCACAAGACAAGTAAATATGAATGGTTCACAATATTTTCAGTATCTGTTATATCTGCAGGAGTCTTGTCTTTCATAACTGATAGTCACTTTATTGCTATCCTTAACATTATTACTTTTGCATGAGGGGAACCCTAAACATCACAGAGTCTAGATTTACTTATGTGAGGATATTAGATTTCAAGGCTGGTGGATGTGCTGCTTAGGTGCACATGAGAGTAAATGGAAAACTGAAATGGATGTTAACTAGGGCAGGTAGGGAATTGTCTCAACAATAAAGCTAAAGTGCAAGTGCTAGGAGAGTGTGGTGATCTCAGTGAGAACGACCCTCATAGGCTCATAGATTTGAATGCTCATCCCCAGTTGGTGGAACTGTTTGGGAAGGATTAGGAGGTGTAGCTTTGTTAAAGGGGGTGTGAGACTGGGGTGGGCTTTGAGGTTTTAACAGCTCATACCATTTACAGTGAGCTCATCTTCTCTCTGCCCCATCCTTGTAGGTCACATGTAAGCTCGCAGCTACTGCTGCAGTGTTCTGCCTGCCTGCCTACTGCCATGCTTCCCATCAATGATGGTCAAGAACTCACCCTCTGAAAATGTAAGCCCTAATAAACTCTCCCTCCATCAGTTGCCTTGGTCATAGTGTCTATTCCCTGCAAAAGAGATTTACTCAGCTTATATAAGGATCCAGATTTTCATCTATAGCAATAAACAAACAAGCAAACAAACAAAGGTTAAAACACAGTAAATCACTCAGTTTATTGGCAGCCTTACATGTGCCTTTACAGAAGAACCTGTTGGACAGGGAGAGGATGAAAAAAGCAACTGGCCATAACTTTTTATTATAATTTAGTGCTTATTTTATACACCATGCAGCTTTAGTTAAAATAAGATTAAAACAGCAAACAAAACAAAACAGAACAAAAGCCAGCCAGTGACCTTGCACATTCTGATTCACAGGAAATGACAGAAATGACCTCCCTCTGATCATCTGAAATCTGACCCTGTGCAGTTTTCACTTCCTGGCTGAGTTGGCTAGAAAACCCTGAATGTGGCAGATTCCCTCCTCCCTGTGGGGACACTGGGCATTTGAAAGCAGATCTCTGAGAAATCAAGTCTCTTAAACTTGCAACTCTTCTCAAGACAAGGTTTCTCTACAGAGTCAACTCAGGGATAAGTAGCGCAAGAATGGGGCAGGCTGGAGCTATGGTAAGAGCTGAGCAAGGGTTTGGACTTAAACCCCAAGGGACAAACCGTTCTTGTTGCTTATTCTATTGCACACCGTGGGCACCATCAGGAATAATGTGTCTACACTTAAGAGTATTCACTAGGCTCGTGTGCTAGGAGGTAGAAGCAGGTGGATCTCTGTGAGTTCAAGGCCGGTCTGGCCTACAGAGTGAGCTCAAGGCTAGCTAGGGTTCCAGAGTGAGATCCTGTCTTTTGTTTTCCCCCTCCTTTATGTATATGGTGGCTTGAATATACTTGGCCCATGGAAAGTGACATTATTAGGAGGTGTGGTCTTGTTAGAGTAGGTGTGGCTTTGTTGGAGGAAGTGTGTCACTGTGTGAATGACTGTGTGACTCTCCTCTGAGCTGCCTGAAGATGCCATTTCTCTACTGGCTTCAGTTGGATCAAAATGTTGACCTCTCAGCAAAACCAGCACCATGTCTCTCTGGACTCTACCATGCTTCCTACCATGGTGATGATGGGCTGAACCTCTGTACCTGTAAGCCAGCCAATTAGATGTTGCCTTGGTCATGATGACTCTTCACAGCAATGGAAACCCTAACTAAAATAATGCATATGAGTATTTTGATGTCATGGGTCTATTCACTACACATGCCTGGTGCCCTTAGAGGCCAGAAAAGAGTTGAATCCCATGGAACTGGAGTCCTGGGTGGTGTTCACTTCCTGGGAACCAAAGCTCTGCGAGAGCACTCACAGGTCTAAGCTGGGTGGAGTCCTAGTACTGGGAGAGGAAGAGGACACAGTCCCCATCCCTAGCCGAGGAGCTATCTCTGTCTGTTAACCATGTATAAAGGAGAAATTAGCTTTCTCCAACAGACTTTCACTGGCTATACAAACTTAAAGTCCACAGACGTGAGATCGTGACTATCACAGGCGAGCTTGGCCGGGGCATCATCGGAGGCAACTGAGCTCAAGTTCTCCCTAAACATGACGCTTAGAGAGGCCCAGAACAAAGCTCTCTTCTCCTCAGGTTTGTAGGTTCTAGTCCTTCTCAGCTGTTGCCATACTCTGTGCCCCTTTAAGAATTTTAGTCTCTACATTCAAGAACCCAGAAAAGAGAGAGAGCTCGCTGGAAGCAGTACCGCTGGCCACAGCGGAACCTGCTGACAGGTACTGACTTGCTCTCTGAGGTCAGGCCTGCTGAGAGGAGACACAAACCACGTGGTGCCTCCCTGTCCCCTGTCTTCTAAGACCAGCTCACATGCCTCAAGGGCCTTTAGATCTCAGTAACAGGTTTCTACCTCTGACTCTGGGCCTTATCTAAAGTCCTGGCTGCACAAGGTGGCTCTAAGGTGACCCTTGGCTGACTTCTGACTTCGACTCACTCAGAGCTGTTGTTGGTACAGCTTGAGCTCACTGGAAATTGTAGAGGGGAGGAAAGAGAGAGCTCAGTAAGGGCGCGGATAGCAACCTGAGGAGAAGAAGCCCTCCCATACCGTTGGCAGGAAGAAGCCCTCCCATAGCGTTGGCAGGAACACAAGTTAGTCTAGCCACTATTGGAAACAATATGGGGACTCTTCAAAAGCTACAAGTAGGGGCTGGAGAGAGGGCTCAGCAGTTAACATCGACTTGCTGAGGATCTGTGTTTAGTTCCCAGCACCCATATTGGGGAGCTCATTAACTGCTTATAACTCTAGCTCTAGGGGATCTTCTGTCCTCTTTTTGGCCTGTATAGGCACCCCTACACATGTGACATACGCTATTCACACAGGGTCACACACAGACATGAAAACTTTGAAAGAGAAAGCCTCCTCACAACAGTAACCTACAGATCTATCCCACCATCCTGCTGTAACACTTTGGGCGTTTATTTGAAATGAGGTGAGCATGCAAAAGTGCCTGAACACTTATGTTTGTTTGGTGCAGCGCTACAAACCATAGTCAAACCGTAGAATCAGTCTGTATCAGCTGATGTGGTAAAGAAGGTGCGGTATGTATCTGTGGTGGTTTGACTAGGGATGGCTGTCACAGGTTCGTATGTTTGGTTGTTACAGAATGGTGCTACTCAAGAAGGACAGGAGGTGTGGCCTTGTTGGAGGAAGTGTGTCACTGGGATTGGGCTTTGGGGTTTCAGAAGCCCAAGCTAGGCAGAGAGGAGTGCTCACCCTCTTTCTCCCCCCTCCCCACTCCCTCCCCTGCCTGTGGAATCAGTTGTAGAACTTTTCCAGCACCATGTCTGCCCGCACACTGCCATGCTTCCGTCTCACCATGATGACAATGGACTAAACTTCTGAAACTGTAAGCCAGCCCCAAATAAATACTTTTCTTGAACAGTTGCCGTGGTCAGGGTGTCTCTTTGCATCGATAGAACGCTGACTTCCTGACATGGGAGAAAACAAAAATAATGTGACTCAGAAGGAAAAGAAGAGCCAGGTCTGGGGATGCACGCTGTAATTTCAGAATTTAGGAGGCAGAGACAAAAGAATTAACACAGTTTGAGGCCAGCCTGGCACATATAGCAAGTTCTAGGCCAGCCAGGGTTACAGAGCAAAACTGTCTCAAAACAACATAAAATAAAATAATAAAGTAAAATAGTGACTATTAGAGACCACAGGAATGTAATGGTCCATCCTCACTGTCAACTTCACTGGATTATGGAGCACAATCTTGAGGATGGTCACAGGGATTAATCAAGGGGGGTGACCCACCCCGAAAGTGGGTTAGGTATCAGCCGGGTGCTTGGGCTGGAGAAAAGGAGACGCTAAGGAGAGCAAACCGCCCCTTTCCTCGGCTTCCGGGTTCTCAGCAATGAGCAGTTCTCTGTTGTACCTGCTTGACATGAGGATGAACCAAAACAAACTCCTCCAAGTTTTCATGTTAACTACTGTCGCAGTGACCAAAAGTACCCTGTACAGGGAAGGAGGAGGGAGAGGAAAGATGGAGTGCCAGCCGAGGATCAAACCAGAACAGCGGCGGTGTGGGGACAGCCGAATCCCACTGACTGCTCAGAGCCTGTTACTAATCACCGTGGGATTTGTCTTTCTCACCAGCCCAGCTCCTCCGCCCCTCACTGGGATGCTCCACTACTAAACATCAACCCCAGAATCCCCTTCTTTCTTGTTTACAATCTCCGCCTTAGGGAAATAAAGTAACTTCTTGGTTTTTTGCTCCTCCATTTCCAAGAGATCTGGAGTAACAATTGCTAACAAGAATTGGGCTGGAGAGATGGCTCAGTGGCTAAGAGCACTGACTGCTCTTCCAGAGGTCCTGAGTTCAAATCTCAGCAACCACATGGTGGCTCACAAACATCCGTAATGAGATCTGATGCCCTCTTCTGGTGTGTCTGAATATCGTGTACTTATATATAATAAATAAATAAATCTTTAAAAAAAAATAAAAGAATTTACCTGGTGGAGTAAAGACAGGTGGAGCTCTGTGAGTTACAAACCAGTCAAAGTGACACAGTAAGACCCTGTCACAAAATAAATAAATAGATAAATAAATATAAGTGTATATTTAAAATATACACATATGTACATATACACACATATACATATGTGTATAAATTTTATATACATGTATGTATAATATATATTTTTGAGACAGGGTTCATATATATATGAATGCATGTTAGTACATATTTGTAATCTTAGCCCTTGAGGAGGCTAGGGTAGGAGGGCCATTTGAGGCCAGCTTCTTGGGAAGCTGAGGTAGGAAGATTGTCTGAGCCCATGAGTTTGAGGTCAGCTTGGATAAGAGAGTGAGACCCTATCTTTCAACACAAAGCAGAGGAGGAGCCATGAGGTTCGGCTGATAGAGGGCTTGCCTAGATCCCTAACAACATATGAAGTGGTGGAGGGTGACACAGTCCAGCTGTAATCTGCTGGAAGGAGAAGCAGGAGGACCCAGCTTTGCTCATTCCCCCCCCCCCCCATTTGGAGGCCTAGCCTCTCTGAAACACTGTCTCAGAACAAACAGCAACAAACAAAACAAAAAAGAAACACAAAAGCCAAAGGTTTGAACCTGCCTTTTGTCTGCCTCCATGATGCTGTGACAGGGATATACATCACGCTCAGCAGCTTTGATATTTATTTATTTATTTAGAAATAGGGTTTCATCAGATTGGCCTGGAACTCAGTAGGTAGACCAAACTGGTCTGAGCAAATTTCTCTTCATCAGCCTCCCAAGGGCTGGAACTAGAGGTGTGGTCCACCATACTGGTTTTTCTTTTTATTGTTGTTTATTGTAAACTCTGTGTATATTCATGGATTTGTGCACATGAGTGGGGCCAGGTCTCTGTGGGAGCCAGAAGAGGATGCTGGATCCCTGAGGGGATTGTAAGCCACCAGTGTGAGTGCTGAGGGCTGGACTTGAATCCCCTGTAAGAACAGTGCACACGGGTAACTGCTGAGCCATCTCTCTCTGGCCCCTATTTTAAAATGTTTACTTATTACGTGTGTGTGTGTGTGTGTGTGTGTGTGTTTGTGTGTGTGGATACAAGACAACAACTTTTGAGGGGTTGGTTTCCTCCTTCCCTTGTGGGTTCTGGGGATTGAATTTGGTATGAGATTGTCATAGTAAATGATTCCACCTGCTGAGCCATCTTGTCATTCTGAATGTTCTTAGTCCAATGTACACAAATACTGTGGAACGGTCGGCTCATCTCCATTACCTCAGACAGTCAGGATTTCTGTGGTAAGAACATTTAAATTCTTAGACAGCCATGGTAGCACAAGCCTTTAATCCCAGTACTTGGGAGGGAGAAACACAGTTCGTTGTGAATTTGAGTCTAGCCTTATCTACAAGGCGAGAGAGTTCTAGACCAGCCAGAGCCATATAGCAAGTCCTTCTCAAAACAAACAAACAAACAAACAAAGGTAGTGGTGGTGTACACCTTTGATCCTGGCACTCAGGGGGCAGAAGCAGGCATATCTCTGAGTTCTAGGAGAGACAGGTTACACAGAGAAACCCTGTCTCAAAAAATAATACAATACAACAACAACAGCAGCAACAACAAACCCTTGTTTTTCCTCCAAAATATAAAGTTTTAATATTCACTTCCTCCAGGAATCATGAATGACAAATACTATTTTGTTTTTAAAATCTTGAGAGGAAATCTTTTGAGGCCAGGGAGCAGTTGATCAAAGTTTAGTGAAGGAAATGACTTCTCTTGCTTCTGACTTGAGTTTCTCTTCCCACTAATTTTCTGAATGAGATATCATTTCTCTGCATGTAGTGACTTAAAACTATGTGACAGCCTCTGCAGCCAATGAGCAGCTGTCGGGTTCCTGTGCACCTATTCATGACACCTGATGGGCACCAGATCCCTGTGGTAGGAGAGGCACAAAGCCAGGTCACCCCAATTCTGTAAATCCTGTGGCAGAGTCCCGTGTAGGTGCCCTGCTCTGTGTCCCGAAAACAAGACAATCCGACTGTTCCTCTGCATCTCCCATCCTCGTCATTCTCATTGTTGCCATAACGGCGATCATTTATTGAGTTTGCCCTGCGCTGGGAAATGTGCCAAGCACATTACATTTATCATCTCATTTCTCTCTTACAACTATTACTTGAGGTTGCATGCCATCATCTCCCTGTGACAAACAGGAAACTGAAGTCCCTGGACGACTTGGTGAAAACACTGAAAGCCACAACTGGGTACATCTCGGATTGGTGACTTTTATAGCATGTGAGCATTATCTCAATAAAGCTTTATGTGGTGCAGTGTGTGTGTCTCTGTGTGTGTCTGTGTGTGTGTCTGTGTGCCTGTGTGTGTGTCTGTGTTTGTCTGTGTGTGTGTCTGTGTGTCTGTGTGTGTCTGTGTGTGTGTGTGTCTGTCTGTGTGTGTGTCTGTGTTTGTCTGTGTGTGTGTCTGTGTGTCTGTGTGTGTCTCTCTGTGTGTGTGTCTGTCTGTGTGTGTGTCTGTGTGCCTGTGTGTGTGTCTGTGTTTGTCTGTGTGTGTGTCTGTGTGTGTCTCTCTGTGTGTGTGTCTGTCTGTGTGTGTGTCTGTGTGCCTGTGTGTGTGTCTGTGTTTGTCTGTGTGTGTGTCTGTGTGTGTCTCTCTGTGTGTGTGTCTGTCTGTGTGTGTGTCTGTGTGCCTGTGTGTGTGTGTGGTGGGAGAGAGTTTGTGTATTTGGGAAGCAGAAGTAGGCAGACCTCTGTGAGTTCAAGGCCGGCCTGATGCACTCGTAGAGAGGTCCAGGTCAGCCAGGGCTACATAGAGAGATCCTGTCTCAGAAACAGAGCAGGATGTAACTCAGCGGGGACATATTTCTCTGGTGGGAATGAATGGGGGAATGGGTCCTGTTGTCATATCCACAGTCTCTGAGGTGGACGCGCACGCAGTCACGCGAGTCAGCACGAGGATGAAGAAGGCTTGGGACGAGGGCAGAACTGGGTTCCTGACTTTGAAAATGCCATCCCCAGCACAGAGTCCGCCTCAGAAGCTGCTGCAAACTGGCCTAGCCATTCGGCAGAGGTGAAGAGAATCAAGCGCTGCTGAATCCATGCCTGGAGTGCACAGGGAGCGCTGCCCCAGCTAAGGCGCTGGAGGGTGAGGGGCAGCGTCAGGACACCCGGCGCTGCTGCGGCTGCTCCTTCTGGCGTCTGCCCTTTGCGGGGCACCCAGGCCAGTGTGTGGTGGTCGCTCCCACAGCGTGTGCTTGTGTTGCAAACCGGAAGGCCGGCATCGTCCCCGGGAGATAGGCTCAAAAAGGGTTAAACGGGTTTAAAATCCTTTACCTTATCACAAGAAACCTTTTTGGTTTTGGGTTTTTGTTGTTGTTGTTGTTTTTGTTTTGTTTTGTTTTGTTTTGAGACAAGGTCTCACCAAGTAGTCCTAGCTGGCCTGGAACTCACTGGCCTCAAACGAACTGAGATCCACACACCTCTGCTGGGACTAAAGGCGTGCGTCACTACACTGGGCTCCAGAAATATTGATCAGAGCCCTTACATTTTTGAAAGATTGCTTCAACTTTAGTATGATTCATTCATTCATTCACTTACTTACTTATTTTTGAGATAAGTTTTCTCTGTGTAACCCTGGCTGTCCTGGAATTAGCTTTGTAGACCAGGCTGGCCTTGAACTCAGAGGTTAGCCTGCCTCTGCCTCCCTAGTGCTGGGATTAGAGGCATGTGCCACCATGCCTGGCTTCAACTACAGTACTATTTTAAAAGATGGCAAAAGTACTACTGTATTTTCTTATTTATAAATATATGCTCTCCAAATAGTCTGGATTATTTTAGTGTCTGAGCTTTACAGAAATCCATTTAGATGGGAACTAGGCAAGCATTCTTTAACCTTAACAGTACATACAAGTTTAAACTGTTTTAATTTTTATTCCATTTTGGACAGATTTTTTTTTAATTTTATTTTAATTGTTGAGATTATAATTACATCATTTCCCTCTTCCCTTTCCTCCCTCCAAGTCCTCTGATGTAGTCCCCCTTTTTCTCTTTAAAACTCATGGCCTCATGCTGAGCATGGTGACACATGCCTTAAGTCAGATCACTATGAGTTCCAGGCCAGCTTGGTCTATAAAGCAAGTCCAGGTCTTATTACACAAAGAAACCTTTGTTTCAAAACAAACAACAACAAAACCCCCAACCCAAAACAAATGAACAAAACAAGAAGAACAAAACAAGAGCTCATGGCCTCTTTTGAATTGTAGTGTGTGTGTGTGCCTCCGTGTATTCCTAAATACATAAATACCACCTGCTCAGTCTGAAAAGTTTTCGTAGTTAGGGTTTTACTGTGTGAACAGACACCATGACCAAGGCAACTCTTATGAAGGACAACATTTAATTGGGGCTGGCTGACAGGTTCAGAGGTTCAGTTCATTATCATCAAGGCAGGAACATGGCAGCATCTAGGCAGGCATGGTGCAGGAGGAGCTGAGAGTTCTAATCTTCATCTGAAGGCTGCTATCAGAACACTGACTTCCAGGAAGCTAGGATGAAGGTCTTAAAGCCACACCCACAGTGACACACCCACTCCAACAAGGCCACACCTCCTAATAGAGCCACCCTGGAGCACATACAGACCATCACAGCGGTGTGACTAGACTAGTGCACGTTCTCAGGGCTGACCATTCGGCACTGGGTGACTAGCGGGTGGCTCTGCCCTGGGGAAGAGCATTTTTCCTGCTCTCGGCACTCCTTAGTTGCCTGTAGTTCTTTGTCTAGAGCTGAGGCCATGAGAGCTTTCCACCTTCCATGTTACCATGTCCTTTGGTGGCATCCTTGTTCGGGTCCTGTTTAGGCAGCCATGTTGGTGAGACTTCATGGGTATAACTTTGGGCAGTGTTTTAATTTTTAAAATATCTACTAGGACAATATTTCACACTGATGAGCAATAACCAAGAACTTAGACAGATGATCAGTAAAAAGTCTTCACTAGTAATTACTTATATCCATTTCAAGCATAGACAGGGAACACTTTGAAGGTATTTAGGGTTGGAGAGATAGCTCAGCAATCCAGCACAAGTCTGAACCCCAGTGCTCACAAGGTGGCTCCCAATGTGACTCAAGCCCCAGAGATTCCTCTATAGGCAGCACACACAAATGTACAACCTCTCTCCTCCTCTCTCTGAGCTCCTGAGACGTCTGTCTATAAACACACACTGGATATAGAACGTAGTACATTATTGGTGGATTGATTGTCAGCCTGCCACAGGTCAGAATCACCTGCAGAGGAGCCTCACCTGAAGAACTCTCCTCGTTGCCCTGACTGGGAAGCCCCAGCACACACTGGATGGCATCTTCCGGTAGCAGATTTGATAAAACAGTTTGTGTCTCACCCCAGCTCACTTGTTCTCTCTTGCAGCTGCTGCTGATCCTTCTGATAGCAGGAGCAGCTTCCCGAGTTTTCATATAGACTAGAGTCCTCTCCGGGGACCTTCTGGGCTTCTGGTGGCAGGTCAGGACTACTGAGGCACTCTACCTGTGGACTGAGTAAGTGGGGGTTGTTGACCCTACTGTTCAGGCTTTCAGCTTCAAGCTCTGAATGACCTCTCAGTTCTCAGGTGGGGTCCCGATGTTGTTTCTGTTTTAAGTTGACTTATTAAATTCTAAGGTGTGTACGTGTGTGAGTGTGCATGTGTGAGTGCGTGTGTGCGTGTGTGTATGTATATCCACTTAGTTTTATTCTGCTAAAGAACCTGGCTAAAACAGTAAGGAAGCAAGAATGTAAACTTTCCCATGAGTGACTTTATACATGTTGAAATTATAATAGTGAGATATATTGAGTTGAATAAAATACATTATAAATTTTTAAAAAGTTATGCTTGTGGAAGCAAGCTCAGGTTACTCATTAAAAATTTGAAAATGTTTTATTTGGAAAACTCTGTACAACTTTGGCATTTAATGTGTTCTTGATTTTCATTTTTATAATTCTTTCATAGGAAGCACAGTTACTTTTTCCACCAAGTGCCGTACAGATGTCCCTGTGTTCCCTCCAGTTTACTCAAATGTGCTGTAAAATCATTCCTAGAATGTGAGGGCATGCAATAGTTTCAAAGAAGATATTTCTGAGCATCGTTGATGTTTAGAAGAAGCATCTTTGTGTTTGAGCGTGTCAGGTACCCCAGTGGATCCTGAGAATGCAGAGATGTTCATACTCTGTCACGTGTGCATTAATCATGTCCCAGCGACACACTAAAGAGCTCTTGCTAGCTGCTTTTCAGGTCGCAGAGTCCTGGGTGTCTTAGGGAGGCCATGGCTAGCCACATGTCTGTCTGAGGAGTGACAGGGAAAGACGTGGCCCTTTCCAGCTTTCAGGTTAAAGTAGAGCCCTGGCCTGACTCCTCATTGAATGTCTCCACAGCACAAGAGTTTTTCCTTCCCTGGGACTTCCCGAAGCCCTTGCTTAGCTGCCAAGCATCTGTGTGCAGGTTTCTGTTAGCCAGTATGCCAGAGGCAAGGCGCACCAGAAAGCAGGCAGAGGCCAGGCTACCTGGGTGCTCATAAACTTGGATCTGTTTTTGTTCATGACTCTGGGATCCTGTTTAGTCCTCATTACAGATCAGTCCAGTGCCAAAACCGTTTCCAACCCCACCCCTCAGGGCTGGATCCTACACACTCCATAAATGGTCCCTGCAGCGCAGGAGGCCACCTGTGTGCTTGCTCAGTCAGGTCATTCACGAGTGTCTGGCACGTTCTCAGCTCTCCCGGGGTCAGATGTGTGAACTAGTGGTGGTGGCCTGGAGTTTGTCCACTTGGATTTCTCACCAGGGAGATCTGAGGGAGGTGAAAGTCAGTGTGAGGTCCCAGACTCTTAGGTTGTGCCTGAGTGTGCCAAGGAACAGTCTGGGACCTCACTGTTCAGTCAGCTATGGCACTCTCAGTTCTGTGTGGCTGCGAACGTGCTCTGTGATGTCACCATGTCATAACCTCCTCCATCTTTGCCCCCAAACACCCGTGCAATTGTGCCTGAATGGATGAATATACAGATATGGTACCATGAAAACTATCTCTAGGTGTGGACATATTGTATGGGCATGCTTGTGTATAAAGCACCGTATTGAGATGACTGCAGCGTAGACTTACTCATTAATTACTTATTATTGCTTTGTTCAAGTGGCAAGAGTAACAACAGGCTCAGGTGCAGCGCTGTGGAGAGTGGAGGAAGGCCTGTGAGTACGAAGTCTTGAGCGACTGTGTGTTTTGACATGGGTGTGACACATGGCTCAGGAGAAAGAGAAATAAGCCAAGCTTTTCTATGGAGTCTGCGTGTTTATTGACTATTGATCACTGCGTACACACAGAACAAACGGCAGCTGCCTGGTCCCAGATGTTCACAGCTGAGACTGCTCCTAAGGACCTTGCTCTGAGCTTCAGGGCTGCGGTGGTGGCAGCAGTGGAGACGCACCGGATTCCGTCTGCTGCGTGTGGGTTTGTCCTTCCTTCTTCCGACAAGAGAAGGACGTGGCACAGGACGTGGTGCTGCACATAACCCCGAACTCAGACAGATGAGAAGGTCAGAAGTTCAAGGTCATCTTTGGCCAGCCTGGGATTTGTGAGCCACTGTAAAACAACAAACCTCTTTCATTGTTGGATTTAGCGGCTTACACCTTGAAATCCGGCACTTGGGGAGGCAGAAACACACAGATCTCTATGAGTTTGAAGACAGCCTGGTTTATATAGTGAATTTTAGAATAGCCAAGGCTATATATAGTGAGATCTTATCCAAGCAAATAAACAAACTAACAATTTAGTTTTTTTTTTCAATTTTATTTTATTTTATTTCCTGGCTGGTCTAGAACTCACTATGTAGACCAGCTGGCTTTGAACTCAGAAGCAAGACAAAGGCTTTGTGCCCTAGACCTGGCTGGAGTTACTGATGATTGGAAGCCACGGTGCTGTGTGGTAGAGCAGGCTACACAGTGGGCGCCAGGAGTGTAACACAGTGGCAGCGACAGCAAGGCATCAGATATATATATATATGACGTATATACACATATGACATATATACATGTATGACGTATATACATATATGATGTATATACATATATGACGTATATACATATATGACATATACATGTATGACGTATATACATATATGACGTATATACATATACATATATGACGTATATACATATATGAGAGCTTTGAAGGTAAAACTAAACTGTTTCAAGTGATTTCCTCTAGTTCTGAGTTATTTAATTCTCTACAATGAGCATTATTGTTTTTATGATGTTAACCACTAATGTGAAGCTGAGTGTGGGATATGCTTGGGAGTGGAGGCAAGACTTCTCAGGACTTCCAGAGTCTTAGCTACACAGCAAGTTCAAGATCAGCCAGGGATAGGTGAGACTCTGTCTCAACAAGAAAGCAAGCAAACAAATAAACAAAGCATCCTTAAGACCCTAATACGGTAAGAAAAAAATTCAACAAAGTTTAATGATAAGAAAAAATGCTGGTATAAGTGAAAAAAATTAGAGATGGAATTATGTATAGTATGACCTCAGCTACAGAAAAACGTGTTAAAACCAGGAAGGAAGCGTATCAAATTGTTAACAGGGACTGCCTCTGGGTGGCAAGATTATAGGGGGGTTTAAGAATATTTTTCTGCTTTTATTTTTCTGTACTTTATAAATGTGCTTTATTATTTTTTTATAATTAGGTCAGTCTGCCAAAAGTGTGCAGCGGGCTGTAAAGCACACGCAACTGTGGCTGACAGGCATTTGCCACCACCCAGGTGGTGCCGGCCACTGTTCTTGGTCACCGAAGGGCACTTTCTGACTCCAAGAAGATAAGTGAGCCACAGAGATGGCTTTTCCTGTGAGGTGACAAGAGAAACGCAGAACGCCCACACAGGAGGGGCAGCAGAGAGGATGAGACTCAAAGGCTGAGGGTGAGGGTAGCAGTTACCCAGAAAAGCAGCCCAACCCTGAAGAACCAACAGGAGTTTCCAGGGGATCTTGGGGGCATTACCATGGATTCTCTACCAGCCTCTTCATTCCACAAATGACTGGACCCTGAGATCACAGCAGGGCCCCAGACTGGACTCCCATCCTCTGGAGTGGTCTTAAATGTTGGGCCATTTCTTTTGCCAGCGTCTTTGGAAAACTTTGCAAACCATTTCTTTTGTCCATCACATGACTAATTTCACCAGCAGAACCTGGAATCCCAGGGATAACCTCTGAGTGGTTCTGCTTGTGTTGCCCCCAAATTCCTCCTTAAAAAAATTTTATTTATTTCATGTATGTGAGTACACTGTAGTTGTCTTCAGACTCACCAGAAGAGGGCATCGGATTCCATTACAGATGGTTGTGAACCACCATGTGGTTGCTGGGAATTGTACTCAGGAACTCTGGAAGAACAGCCAGTGAATGCCCTTAACCGCTGAGCCATCTCTCTAACCCAAAATACTAAGCTGGTAGTTGTTTTAAATAAAGGATTTATTTATTTTATGTGAGTACACTGTCGCTGGATCCCATTACGGGATGGTTTCGAGTCACCATGTGGTTGCTGGGAATTGAACTCTGGACCTCTGGAAGAGCAGTCAGTGCTCTTAACCACTGAGCCATCTCTCCAGCTTGCCCCCAAATTCCTATGTTGAAATCCCAATCCCAGGAAGGCTCTGCAGAGGTCAAACTGAGGGCAGAGCCTTATAAGAAAAGGCAGTTTGTCTTCTCTGAACAGTGAGACAACAAGCAGTTGGAAGCCGAAGCCGCACTTCCGGGTGACTCCTCCGGCCCCTCAAATGAGAGCTGCTCCCAGAAGAGCACCTGCAGCTCAGCCTCCAGCAGCCGCTGCACCATCTGCAGTTGGCTCACCTGCTGCTGCACCTGGGCAGCCAGGCCTGATGGCCCAGATGGCATCCACTGCAGCCGGTGTGGCCGTGGGTTCGGCAGTGGGGCACACCCTGGGTCACTGGGGCTTTGGCGGTAATTCAGGTGGTAATGCTGAGCCTGCAAGGACTGACATCACTTACCAGGAGCCTCAGGGAGCCCAGCTGCAGGACCAGCAGGCTTTTGGACCTTGCGCTCTATAGTCAAGCAGTTTCTGGAGTGTGCTCAGAACCTGAGCGATGTCAAGTCCTTGAAGGCTTCAAAGGGTGCTGGGGCAGTGCCGGTTCGCAAATGGCTTAATCTAACCAAGTAACTGAAGATGAAGAGATGTAAAATTGCTTCTGTATAATTGGTAGTGCAGGTGAGGACCCTTACTTCTAACCCCTCTATTGCTTTGGAATGGCTGTGAAAGAAATCTAAATAGGCATGTTTACTGAGGCTTGTAGTGTTGGTTACTGGGCAAGTGTTTGGCCTCCTTGAACTAAATGTATTGATTGTGAATTAAAAAAATAAATAAAGTGGTTTATTCCGGAAAAAAAAAAAAAAAAAAAAAAAAGAGAAGACCAAACAGTACACACCTTTAATCCTAGCACTTGGGGGCAGAGGCAGGGGGATCTCTGTGAGTTTGATGACAGCCTGGTCTACAGATAGAGTTCCAAGACAGCCAAGACTACACAGAAATTCTGTCTCAAAAAAATGATAGAAAGAAAGAAGAGAAAGAAAGAAAGGAAGAAAGAAAGGAAGGAAGGGAGGGAGGGAGGGAGGAAGGAAGAAAGAAAGGAAGGAAGGAAGGGAGGGAGGGGGGAGGGAAGGAAAGAAGGAAGGAAGGAAGAAAGGAAGAATGAGAGAGGAGGGAGGGAGGAAGGAAGGAAGAAAGGAAAGAAGGAAAGACCAAGCTATAGTAATGGGTACCAATATGAAGACCGCAGACCAGTGGAATGGGATTGAGAATCCGGAAACAAACCATCAAGTACATACTCACTGATTTCTGACAAAGGTGTCAACAACAAGAGGAATCATAGGGAAAAGGAGCGTTTTCAGCAAAGAACACTAGGGAGAACACTGGCTGCTCTTCCAGAGAACCCAGCACCCACATGGTGGCTCACAACTGTCTGCAACTCTAGTCCCAGAGGACCTGACATGGTGGCTCACAACTGTCTGCAACTCCAGTCCCAGAGGACCTGATACCCACACAGGCATGCATGCAGGCAAAACACCCATGCACATGAAATTTTAAATTTAATGAATTAGGAAATAATTTTTAGGGATCGCAAGGTGGTTCAGCAGGTAAAGCTCTTGCTGCTGAAACCAGACGAGCTGAGTTTGACCCTTGAGCCCACATGGTGGTAAGAGAGAAGCAACTCTCACAAACTGTCCTCACACCTTCATATATGCACCAACACCCAAGTAAACAAATGAAATAAATCGTAGTAAAAGAAAACCCACAAAGCAAAAAACCAACAGGGTCAGTGAGATAGCAGGTAAAGGGACTTGCACCTGAGCCTGATGACCTCAGTTCAGTCCCTGGGGTCACGTGTGGCCAGGAGAGAAATGACTTAATATCCTCCGACCTTCCCATGCTTGCACACACACACACACACACACACACACACACACACAATTTAAAAAATTTTTAATTGTTATCATATGATTTGTTATGTGTATAAGATGAAAATTCCTAGATAAAGATAATTAACATGTTATTTTGTAACTTTTGTAAGATTTGAAGTTTGCTCTATTACATAAAGTATGATTATGACAATAGTCATTTTGCTATGAAATAACTCTCAAAAATTCCTCTTGTCAGGCACAGTAGTGCATGCCTTTTAGGAGACAGAGGCAGGCAGATCACTGAGAATTCCAGGCAAGTTTGATTTACAGAGATAATTGTAGGTCAGCTAGGGCTTCATGGTGAAACAGAAACAAACAAACAACCCCCACCCCCACCCCACTCCGTGTCTGAACTGGAACTCAAGCAGGTCAGGAAGCAGGAGCTGATGCAGAGGCCATGGAGGGATGTCACTTACTGGCTTGCTTCCCCCGGCTTGCTCAGCCTGCTTTCTTATAGAACCCAGGTCTACCAGCCCAGGGATGGCACCACCCACAATGGGCTGGGCCAGGGATGGCTCCACCCACAATGGGCTGGGCCCTCCCCCCTTGATCACTAGTTGAGAAAATGCCTTACAGCTGGATCTCATGGAGGCATTTCCTCAACTGAGGCTCCTTTCTCTGTGATAACTCCAGCTTGTGTCAAGTTGACACAAAACCAGCCAGTACATATCCTTTAACAACTTTAAACAACTTCCTTTGCCACCTTCCCTGGTGTCTGGCGGCCTCCCTCCATTCTCTCTTGGGAGCTTGACCTTTTATACTTTACCGGTGAGACAGGTTGCAAGGCAGAGGCCTGCAGCGGGACAAGGTCTGAGTTCAGACGGAGAGAGGGGGGCAGCTAGAGGGGCTGTAACCCAACAAGATCATTTCCTTTAACGATGTTTGTTATTTAGATCCCAGGAGGATGCATCACATCAGATTGGATCAGGAGGCAGGAGCCAGGGAGAAATAGGGACATTTATTGGGTATTTAGTGTAGATATTATGTATTTTATTTATTTGTTTATTCATTTTAATTTGAGACAGGATTGTACCATGCAGCTTTGGCTGGCCTAGAACTCGCTACTTAGAGCAGGCTGGCCTCGAATTCACAGAGACCTACCTGTCTGCCTCTTCAATGCCACTGCTAAAGGTGTGCACCAGCATGTCTGGTAATGTATTGATTTTCAAAAACAGGGTCCTCTTATGACGCCTAGACTGTTCTCACGCCCCCAGCCTCCCTTTCTCAAGTGCTGAGATTCCAGGCTTGTGCCACTGTGGTAGTGTGAGTAGGATGGCCCGGTAGACTCATGCATTTAAATGCTTCGTCCATAGGGAGTGGCAGTGTTTAGAGGTGTATTCAGGCCTCTCCTTAAGCCCCCCTGTTGAGGTAGAGTCCTAGAAGCAGAAGGACAAAGGGAGAGATGGAGACTCCAAGTCCGACATTGGCCTAATTCTGACACAAACAGGGACAGTTCCCACAGTTGATTTGATGGAGTCATCCAGGCGCTCTGTGGCCTTGGACACGGACTGCTTGCCAAACCTGGAAGGTCACCGGAAGAAGAAACAGTGTACGGAACTTGTCTCAGGAGGTCTGTGTCTCTGGCTGTCCAATCCTGCTATGAGCATCCTGAGGCTGGCAGGGAAGGTTCCCATCCAGTCCTCCATCCTTGTGACTCGGAGTCAGCAAGACAGTGACTGATGACACTTCATGTGACAGTTAAAGAGTCCCTGCATGCAGGTGAAACAAACCAACCAGGAAGGCCTGCTGTCTGGGAAGTCACCCTACAGTGTGACAGACACTTGTGGAAAGAAAATTGGTTCCTCCAGGTCAAGAGGATGAAATTTCTGGCCTGTGTGGAGACCTAGCATTCCAAGCTACTCAAAATATAAATACATTGGTCCAGTTAAGCAACCACCTGGCCAGCAGACACCTTGACCCCCAGGAAGGCCGGGCCATCCCTGGGAAGCAGGTTTACCATAAGACATGCTAAAGAGATCACTGAAATAATTATCCCTTTAATGAGACACTATTTTCCTTTCCAGAATTCCTGGCCCCAATGAGCTGCCACGAAATTCAAGCCAGGATGGCCCATCTTCCCTAGTTTTCCTTTTTGCTCCTTTCTTTCTGATGCTGGACAGAGCCTCAGTAAGGTTTTCTTTTTTTCTTTTTTTTTCTTTTTTCTTTTTTGTTGTTGTTTTTGTTTTGTTTTTTTCTGGTCCTTTGAGATTCTTTAGTCTTTTTCTAAAGCAGTGGTTCTCAGCCTTCCTAATGCTACGACCCTTATTCAGTTCCTCGTGTTGTAGTGACCCCAAGCATAAAATTATTTTCATTGCTACTTCATAACTGTAATTTTTCTGCTGTTATGAATTATAACATAAATATCGGATACACAGGATTTCTGATATCCAACCCCAGTGAAAAGGTCATTCAGCCCTCAAAGGGGTCAAGACCCACATGTTGAGAACCACTGAGCTAAAGCTTTCTCTGACCATGGGTGACTGTCATGTGAGCTTAACTCAATAGCATGATTTCATTTCCTTTCCACTTTCTGCCTTTGGGCAGCTACAGAGATTTGCAGCTGCCCTGTCCTGCTCTTGCTCTTGTCTTTTCTTCTTCTGTATTCTTTTCTTCCTTCCTTCCTCTTTCCTTCCTTTTTCCTTCCTTCCTCTTTCCTTCCTTTTTCCTTCCTTCCTTCCTCTTTCCTTCTTTCCTTCCTTCTTTCCTTCTCCCCTTTTTACTTCTCTTCCTCCCGCTTCTCCTTTTCCTTTTGAGACAGGGTCTCCTTATTTGCCTATGTAGCTCTAACTGGTCCGGAACCCATTATGTAGACCAGACTGGCTTTGAACTTCCACAAATCCACCTGCTTCTGCCTTCCAAGTGACTGTGTCAAAGGCATGCACCACTTTGCCTGGCTCCTGCTTTTTATTTAATTAAATTAATTTATTTACTTTGGTCTTTAGAGTCAGGGTTTCTCTTTGTATTCCTGGCTGTCCTGGAACGCAAGATGCAGACCAGGCAGGTTTACCTGCCTCTTCCCCCTAAGTACTGAGGTTAACGTCATGTGTCCCCACTGACTGGCTTTTTTTTTTTTTTTTTTTTTTTTTTAAGAGTTAATACAATTATCCTCTTAGAGAAAGTTTAGCTTTGCTTGACTTTCAAACTTTGCCTGATTTTTAGTTCGTGAATCAGCAGAACCTCCACCCCAGGCAGTGTCAGCACCATACATAGGCCTGTGTCCACAGGACTGCTGTAACCCCACTATAGAAACGGGGGTGGGGTCCTCATAAACACATAGCAGAGACAGTCTTATCTCTGCTCATCTCTGATGAGAACGGATACACAGCCTCTGGGAAACTCGAAACAGTCTATGATTTTCAACCCCTTAGGCACCACGCTTGGTTGTGCACAGGATTTCTGATATGCCTTTTATACCAGAAACTGGTAGGCAGAGGCAGGGGGATCTCTGTGAGTTTTAGGCCAATTTGACCCACATAGCAAGCTCCAGGCTAGCCAAGACTACACACAGTGAGATGCTGTCTCAAAACAACAACAAACAACCCAACAACAAAAACAAACAAAAAAAAGCAAAGAAAGAAAAATAATTTTTTGAGGTCTCTATGTCCCATGCAGTTCAACCTGTTCTCAAATGTACATGTAGCTAAAGGATGACCTTAAAGTCTTTTTTTCCCCTAAGATTTATTTATTTTATGTATATGAGTACACTGTAGCTGTCTTCAGACACACCAGAAGAGGGCTTCAAATCCCATTACCAATGGTTGTGAGCCACCATGTGGTTTCTGGGAACTGAACTCAGGACCTCTGGAAGAGCAGCCGGTGCTCTAACCACTGAGCCATCTCTCCAGCCAACCTTAAAGTCTTGATCTTCCTGTCTTTACCTCCCAAGTGCAGGGATTATAGGCTTGTGCTACTATACCCAGTCAGAGAGGACATTATTATTATTATTATTATTATTATTATTATTATTATTATTAGCATTGTGGTGGTGTGGATATGCGTGTGTGTGGAGCACACACGCTGAGTATTCTGTTCTATCTGCACCTCACTGAACCTGGAACAAGTGGCCAGCAACCCTTTGGATTCGCCTGTTTGTATCCTGCACAGTCCTGGGATTACACCCTGGTGCAAACTTGAGTTGGTGGTATTTATCCAGATCCTGTTTTCTAGGTGGGTGCTGGGATTTGAACTCAGGTCATCATGCTTGCAGGAGAGGGGCTATTACCTCCTAAGCCATTTCTCTAGCCCCTGCAAGCTGGTTTCTACTGGTTATCTTGTCTCTTCAAATTCCCTAAAGAGTTCTTGCTGCATATTCCCCCTTCACAGGCTTTCTGGAAGCAAGTGAAATTAGGCCCTCCCACGAGACTTTAAAAATGTAAACCCTACATTCCAGTTGTCGGGGTAACATCCTTGTGATGCCAGGGTGCCATTTATATATTTTGGTGCTGATGGACATCCGTTACCATGAGAACAGGGATGGCATGACACAAAGTGAATTTTGGCTCTCATCCTCTTGTGTCGTGAAAAACAAAACCCAAGCTCATAGACACAGCCTCAGCTTGTCCTAGAGAACCTAAGAGCCAAATGTTGAAGTCCAGGGTTGCGGGGAACTAGAAGCCAGGAGACTAGGACTGTCGTTTGACTTTTATCTTGAATAAACTATGCTTTAGGAAGTAGCTCAGGAATGTTGGCCTAGCAAACACGAAGCGCTGGGTTTGATCTCTACCATATACAGACAGTGAGCAGAAGGCTCAGAAGTTCTAGGTCAGCCTCAGCTACATAGTGATTTTAAGGCCAGCCTGGGCTACATGAGATTCTAATGTTTTACTTATTTGTTAATTAAAAAAAAATTCAGTTGCTGTATTCATTGTGAATTTCTATTTGATTAGGCTTGAGTTATTTTCTTTTGTTTGGTTTGAGGTTGGTTTGTTTGTTTGTTTAAGGCACGGTTTCACCCTGTAGCTCTGGATTCCCTGGGACTCAAACTGATCATCCTGTTCAGGATGTCCACTGCGCTCCAACCCCTGTCCCCAGTGCTGGTATCACAGAACAGCAGTCTCCCTCCAGAATGCTGGATTTCCCCCGTGAGCACCTCCACAGTCTGCCTGCAGCTAATTAGTGTTACGGGTATATTCTCGCTCTCTTCTTTTGATGGCAACCGTCACATCCTGGAAAGAAATCCCAATCTTTTCTCTAGTGGGGTCTTCACTGCCACCCCACCCTGACCCACCCCACAGGACCGGATGGTGCCTGCTGTTTCCCATACACACTCTGCCCATCCGTTCTTTCTTCCAAAGCCACATGTTTGAAAACTGTAAGTCTCTGGTGCTCGCTAGCATCCTAGTTGATAGCTCTCTTAAGCTTTCATTCTCAGGTACAGAGTTAAGTTTCCACTGACAATTTATAATCAGTTAACCTCACAAGATCTGTGTGTGGGAATAAAACTGAAGGTGGGAGGTGGGGAAAAAGCCAAACCCATAACGTGACTAGCAGCCTGTCACCTACACATTCTTTAGTGAATCCTGCTAATGGAACTTGTACACCTGGTGTGCTGTTCACATGACAGGCAGGCACGGCACAGTGGCTGCCCTATCTCATTTAATCTCATAATACCTCTCAGATAGGGTCTATTCTCACTGGTGATACAGAAAATTAAACAATTTGCCTGAGGTCACACATTTGTCCATCCTGTGGAATTCGTATGTGATCTAGACGTCAACTACCTATGACTTAACCTTCATACCGAGGACTATACAAAGATAGCTTTACAAAGATATCCTAAAGCTAGGGGCAACTGGATGGGGTTTCCACATCTGGGCAACAGGAGCCCCTGCCTCAGCTGGTCACTCTGACGACCACACTGCTTCCATCTTATCTGTCCCTGTGCCCTCCAGGCAGAAGCAAACTGGCTAAACAGCTGAGCCTTGAGGCACAAATCCATTCCTGGCCTTATAGAAGGATTTTATGTTTGACTGCAACAGTCCTAAATGTGGGAGTTCATTTTAAAAATAATTCAAATAACAATGACCACAGTATAATGTACATACCTACTACTCCAGAACTAGGGAGTCTGGGGCAGGAGAATAGAGAGCTTGAGGCCAGACTGGGCACAAGCAAGATCTTACCCCAAATAACAACAACAACGAAACTAAAATACCTAAAAGAATCCATTAAAACTGAAAGTAAAATAAACACCCCATGAAATACTTGGACAAATTACAGTATCAACTGAATGAAATACACAGCCACTAGGAAGGGACAGGAATAAAAGTAAAAATGTTTCTAATAGCAGGAACATGCTATTCAGTTCAGCATCTGAAAATGGCCCTTCAGCTGAATCCATGTCAATGTGGTGTGTGTGTGTGTGTGTGTGTGTGTGCAAATATACTCATAATGTTACATGAAAAACACTCTCTCTATATACATATACATGTGTGTGCATATATATTCATAATGTTAGGTGAAAAACAATTACTCTCTATATACATATACATGTGTGTGCATATATATTCATAATGTTAAGTGAAAAACAATTACCCTCTATATACATATACATGTGTGTGCATATATATTCATAATGTTAAGTGAAAAACAATTACTCTCTATATACATATACATGTGTGTGCATATATATTCATAATGTTAGGTGAAAAACAACAAATATATCTCAGTAGAAATGGGGCTGAAGAGGTGTCTCAGCCATTATGAACATGTATTGCTTTACCCAGCACTCACATCAAGTGGCTCACAGCCATCCGTAACTCCATACTACCGGCCTGTGGGCACAAGTGCACGGATGATGTGCACAGATGAGCAACTCCCCCAACAGGTACACATGCATCATTAAAATAATAAAAACAGAAGTAAAACTCAGTAATCTATGATTTGTGACAGCCTGGAAGTGAAAATGGCTAAAAAGATCAGGAGCCGAGGCTGGGAATGTAGCCAGGGGCAAGAATGCCGGAGCTAGGCCATCTCCCACACTAGAGGAAAAGAAAGGGGGAAAGGTGACAGGCGATGTTATCCCTGACACATAGCCAGCACCTAACACACCGGAGAGTCAGACCTTTTCCCAGGTGTAACAGCACACACCTTTAATCCCATCACTTGGGAAGCAGGGACAACAAGATCCCTCTGATTCTGAAGCCAGCCTGGTCTACAGAGTCAGTCCCAGGACAGCCAGGGCTATGTAGTGACGCCCTGCGTCTAGACAGCTATATGAGTGTAAGATTATACCAGCCACTAACTTCTCTTCTTTGGTATTTATTTTATGATTGTTAGGATAATGTTTAGTATAGTTTTTGGTGGTTTTCAGGAAGGTCTCCTGTAGTTCGAGCTGGCCCTCCACCTCACTGTGGAGCTGAAGATGACCCCTGTCCTAGTTTGCTTTCTGCCACTGTGATAAAAAAAACCTGTCCAAAACCAGCTTAGGGGAAGAAAGGCTTTATCTGGCCTACGGCTTACAGTCCATCACTGAGGAAAACCAAAGGAGACTGGAACAGAGATCACAGAGAAACTGTTTGCTAGCTTGCTCCACTTGATTTCTTTCTTTCTTTCAAGATTTATTTATTTTATTTCTACGAGTACACTGTAGCGTCTTCAGACACACCAGAAGAGGGCATCAGATCCCATTACAGATGGTTGTGAGCCACCATGTGGTTGCTGGGAATTGAACTCAGGACCTCTGGAAGAGCAGACAGTGCTCTTAACCACTGAGCCATCTCTCCAGCTCCTCAGCTTGATTTCTTATATAGCCCAGGCCCACGTGCCAGGGTGGCACTGCCCCCAAGTAGGCTAGGCCCTCCCACATCAATCATCAATCAAGAAAATGTTCCACAAACCTTCTCACAGGCAGATGTGATGGAGGCAGTTCCTGTTCCCAGATGACTCTAGTTTCCGTTGTGACATCTCTGTGTAAGCACATGCCGGGCTAGACTTGTCTGAGGGAAGGAGAAGAATTCATTTTCTCCAGAGGTAGAAAGGTAGAAACCCAATGGGGCGTGTGGAGAGTAGGCCAAGGGTGCCTCCCCCTGTCGATGACTCCTCCCATGCCTTCACAGTCTCTCTCTCTCTCTCTCTCTCTCTCTCTCTCTCTCTCTCTCTCTCTCTCTCTCTCTCTCTCTCCCCTCCCCCCCTCCTTTCCTTCTCCCTCTCCACTATCACCCCTTCCCTGTCCCAATTGAGAGTCTGACCACACTGCAGCACAGCCCACCAATACTGTTCTTGGAGGCTGATGTGGACTGTGCGCACGGAGCTTACCAGTCTGACTGAAAAGCAAAAAAAGAGGCTGCACATTCCTAGTCTCTCTCAAAGGGGTTAAGGTTGAAGGACACGGAGAGCAGAGATAAGGGGAAGCAACAACCCAGCTTCCAAGGCCAAGGGATGGCAGTCTTTAATTTGGAAGGAGTTGATACTTTTTATAACACCCTGGACACATACTTGAAGCAAATACAACTTGTGCCATGGTTACAGAGACTGTTCCAGAAGCCAGAGCCCAGGAGGCCCAGGGAGACACAGCGAGCAGGATATGGGGAGCGCAGGGCTGCTCTCCAACTCTGTGCCGAGGCTTTGGCCTGAACTGGACCTCTCGTTTCTCATTGGTGCATTATATATGCTAGCAAGGTTGGAAAAAATAAATTAGAAAACAGGGGGATGCTGTCCGTAGGGTTGTAAATCCAAGGTGCCAGTCAGTGGGTACCAAATGCAGACGCGGAACCACTCCTTTCAGTAGTGAAGGGCAAGTGAGACTAGATTCCCGGAAGTGCCAAGTGGGAGTGGCTACGGACAAGTAGCAGAGGCTGAGGACAGGTGGCAGGTGGCATGGCCTGGAGGCTGGGGCACGCTGTGCACACGCATGTACCAGAAGATGTGTGCGCAGATCAGAGGACGCCTTTTAGAAACTAGCTCTTCTGTGTTTCCACGGAGCCGTCTCCATGGCCCAGAGCTCCTCTTTCTAAGGGGTCGCCGTCAGGAGGGCGTTTCCTTTGCATCTGTTCCCTCTCTCCTGCTAGAGATCATTCTACAACAGCACTTCCAAAGAAAGAAGCCTTGGTTTACTTTTTTTTTAAATTCTGGTAGATGTGTTTAGCCTGAAGCGGCTGTTTTGACTGCTCCGCCCAGGGTCTTAGAGGCACACAGGAGTTCACAGCACCCGCACCCATCCTGAGCTCTTCATCGTCCTCCACTAAGCGGCCTCCGCTCTACTGTCCGCTCAGCCCGCATGCTGCCGTCTCTATGGCTGTCTGACACTGTGATGTGAGGGCTCGGTAGGATTTGTCTTCCTGTGTCTCTACCAAAGCTCACCCGTGCTGGACTCTCAGATTTCCATTCGTTTCATTCCTACCGCCTTTTGTCCTGTTCACTCATAATGGGCGGGGTGATTTCTCCTCCTCTGACTGTTGTGAACGCTGGCTTCACAAACACCGGCAAGTTTTGACTCCCTGAGCTCAGTCCTCTTACTATGTATAAAAAGTGGTCGGGAGTTATACGGCAGCGTAGTTCACTATGTGGCTATCACAGACTACTGAAGCCCTGGGAATGATAAACAACGCGAGTTTATTTCTTATAGTTCTGGAGGTTAAAAAGTTAAGGCTCGGAGCACAGGAATTTGATGAGGGCTCTCTCCATGAATCCTCAGGAGGCAGAGGGCAAAGCCTTCCTCCACTTTTACTTCCCGCTGAGACTGGGTTCCTCTGTGTAGTCTTAGGTGTCCTGGAACTCTGTAGACCAGGCTGGCCTCAGACTCAGAGATCTGCCTGCTTCCGCCTCCTGTGCCGAGATTAAAGGCGAGCGCCTCCACTGCCCACCAACCACTTTCTTTTTTGAGCCACGAAGTCAGAAACACATCTTTTCATTGCAAACTGTAGTGGAAGGTGCTGAGTTATGAGTTGTGATGAATAGCAATGATTTATTTATTTTCATTATTATTTTTCTGTGCATTGGTGATTTGCCTGCATGTGTGTCTGAGTGCGGGTGCAGGATCCCCTGGAACTAGAGTTGCAGAAGGTTGTGAGCTGCCTGTGGGTGCTGGGAATTGGACTTGGGTCTTCTGAAAGAGGTGGAGTGCACCTAACTGCTAAACCATTTGTTCTTAACCTGTGAGTCATGACCCACTTGGGGGTCGTATATCATATATCTTACATATAGGATATTTACATTATGATTCTTAACAATAGCAAAATTGCAGTTATGAAATAGCAATAAAAATAATTTTATGGTTGGGGGTCACCGCCACATGAGGGACTGTATTAAACAGCGGCAGAAGGTTGAGAACCACTGGGCTAAACACTAACCAGGACAGCCATTGCATGAGTGACTGCTATAGAGCAGAAGGAAGGTGACAGAGGTCAAGAGAGCCCCACGCTTCCTGATGGTTTTGGGGACCTCGCTTGGTGGCTCAGGCATGAAAGCTGGAGCACCCCCCAGGACGCAGAGCGCTGTGGAGCACTCCCCAGGACACAGAGCGCTGTGGAGCACTCCCCAGGACGCAGAGCGCTGTGGAGCACCACCCAGGACGCAGAGCGCTGTGGAGCACCCCCCAGGACACAGAGCACTGTGGAGCACCACCCAGGATGCAGAGCGCTGTGGAGCACTCCCCAGGACGCAGAGCGCTGTGGAGCACTCCCCAGGACGCAGAGCACTGTAGAGCACCACCCAGGACGCAGAGCGCTGTGGAGCACTCCCCAGGACGCAGAGCGCTGTGGAGCACCACCCAGGACGCAGAGCGCTGTGGAGCACCCCCTAGGATGCAGAGCGCTGTGGAGCACCCCCCAGGACGCAGAGCGCTGTGGAGCACCACCCAGGACGCAGAGCGCTGTGGAGCACCACCCAGGACGCAGAGCGCTGTGGAGCACTCCCCAGGACGCAGAGCGCTGTGGAGCACCACCCAGGACGCAGAGCGCTGTGGAGCACCACCCAGGACGCAGAGCGCTGTGGAGCACCCCCCAGGACGCAGAGCGCTGTGGAGCACCCCCTAGGACGCAGAGCGCTGTGGAGCACCCCCCAGGACACAGAGCACTGTGGAGCACCCCCCAGGACGCAGAGCGCTGTGGAGCACCCCCTAGGACGCAGAGCGCTGTGGAGCACCCCCCCAGGACGCAGAGCGCTGTGGAGCACCCCCCAGGACGCAGAGCACTGTGGAGCACCACCCAGGACGCAGAGCGCTGTGGAGCACTCCCCAGGACGCAGAGCGCTGTGGAGCACTCCCCAGGACGCAGAGCGCTGTGGAGCACTCCCCAGGACGCAGAGCACTGTGGAGCACCACCCAGGACGCAGAGCGCTGTGGAGCACCACCCAGGATGCAGAGCGCTGTGGAGCACCACCCAGGATGCAGAGCGCTGTGGGGCACCCCCCAGGACGCAGAGCGCTGTGGAGCACCACCCAGGATGCAGAGCGCTGTGGAGCACTCCCCAGGACGCAGAGCGCTGTGGAGCACCACCCAGGACGCAGAGCGCTGTGGAGCACTCCCCAGGATGCAGAGCGCTGTGGAGCACTCCCCAGGACGCAGAGCACTGTGGAGCACCCCCTAGGACGCAGAGCGCTGTGGAGCACCCCCCAGGACGCAGAGCGCTGTGGAGCACCCCCCAGGACGCAGAGCGCTGTGGAGCACTCCCCAGGACGCAGAGCGCTGTGGAGCACTCCCCAGGACGCAGAGCGCTGTGGAGCACTCCCCAGGACGCAGAGCGCTGTGGAGCACCACCCAGGACGCAGAGCGCTGTGGAGCACTCCCCAGGACGCAGAGCACTGTGGAGCACCCCCCAGGACGCAGAGCGCTGTGGAGCACCCCCCAGGACGCAGAGCGCTGTGGAGCACCCCCCAGGACGCAGAGCGCTGTGGAGCACCCCCCAGGACGCAGAGCGCTGTGGAGCACCACCCAGGACGCAGAGCGCTGTGGAGCACCCCCTAGGACGCAGAGCGCTGTGGAGCACCCCCCAGGACGCAGAGCGCTGTGGAGCACCCCCCAGGACGCAGAGCGCTGTGGAGCACCCCCCAGGACGCAGAGCGCTGTGGAGCACCACCCAGGACGCAGAGCGCTGTGGAGCACTCCCCAGGACGCAGAGCACTGTGGAGCACCACCCAGGACGCAGAGCGCTGTGGAGCACTCTGCTCCCTCACCCCCCAGGGCTGCTACACCTCACTGCTTTAACAGATACTGTTGCCAGGTGGTGGGGCACATCTTAAGTCCCAGCACTTGAGAGACAGAGGCAGGTGGATCTCTGTGAGTTTGAGGCCAGCCTGGACTACTAATTATTTATTGTCTTTGGGTCTTTTTATTATGAGGAATTATGCCTGGAACTGTTGACTACACAGTGACAATATATCCTGAGAGTGTCAAACTGAGGCCATGGAGGACACATGGTCTCAGCTCACGCTCGCCCTGGGTTAAGGACCCAGCAGGCTGCCCTGAGTCTCCGGGTGAACGAGAGGCACTAGAATGAATGCAGGTCTCCAACTCCAGGAAGATATCTGGCTTCTGAAGCCCAGGGAAAAGACATTCTCCCTTCTTCCTCAGGCTTACGCTGCGTCTCACGGGTGGACGACTGTGTTCACTACCAGCTCAACTCCCACCACAGGGCACCTACCATTTCCTCTGACGTCTGTCCTGGGCTGCGGCCACTTTGTGCAGACTTCATAAACCTCACACGGCAACATATATATAGTCCATCTTAAGTGACTCAGAGTGGACTGTATCTGTTCTAGCATGGCGCTATCCTTGAGCGAACCGGCTCTGAGCACAGGACTGTGAATGGAGCAAACACTGCAGGTATCAAAATGGTGGGCCTGGGGGAGGCAGTGAGGGCCAGGAAGGCAGAGCAGGGGGGAGGTAGTGAGGGCCAGGAAGGCAGGCAGGGGGGGGCAGTGAGGGCCAGGAAGGCAGGCAGGGGGGGGGCAGTGAGGGCCAGGAAGGCAGGCAGGGGGGACTAAAGGGTATTGCGGTTAAACGTGGAATGTTTCACAATTACTGAAGGGTTAGCTTTGGCAAAGCACTATTCAAAGATGACTGAACCATTAGGACCGTAATCATATCAGCAGATTAATCCACACTGATGGACTCAACTGAGTGGGGAGGCTGGTGGGGACTGTAGGCAGCAGGGTCTCCTCGAGGGAGGCGGTCACCAAGTCGCGTGCGTGCACTTGGGAGGCAGAGGTAGACAGAGCTCCGAGTTCTAGGTAATCTGGTCTGCGTGGTGAGTTCACAGTGAGAGCCCACTTCAGGGAAGGGATGAAGGCAGGCACGTATCTTGTCTGTGGCCCCTCATGGCCTTTCTTTTCCTCCTGGCCACTGTGTGGGGCCTCTTTTGCCCCTTGTCCTCACTGTCACAGCATCCTGCTGTGTCTCCTTCCCCAAATAGGCCAGCCTCTCAAACTGAGTGACAAAGGGTCCTCCTCTTTTAAACTGCTCTCCTCAGGCCCTCCCTCCGTCACAACCGAAAGCTAACTTATTTGATTTGCTCCCCTTCTTTTATCCACCACACAGACGTGTGTGTGTGTGTGTGTGCGTGCGTGCGCACGTGCGCTCACAGCACGTGTATAGACATGGGTATCTTTCTTAACTGCTCCCTACAGAGTCTCACTAAACTTGGAGCTCACCATCAGCTGGACTGATTGGCCCACAAGCCCCAGGCATCTGCCTGTCTGTCTCCCAGGGCTTGGATTACAAGCAGATTCCACAGGGCCTGGATGTTCTGGGGATCAAGCAAGGTGCTTGTGTTTCCAAGCAAGTACTACACCTAGAACCATTTCCCCGGCTCCAGCTCTTCTTCATCACCTGTTTGCATACCTGGCAAGATTAGAGTGCTCATAATAATGATTTTAGTCTCTGGAGACTGCAGTTAACCCAAATTAGAGAAAGACTGCTAAGCAAAAAATATATAAAAACAAGTTATTTATTTTCCATTTTGTTAAAAAAAAGGGGGGGGGGAGGCGGCTAGGGGTAATTTAATGGCACAGTTCTTCCTGAGCAGAGACCCTAGGCTCATCCCCAACATTGAAAACAAAAAAAAAAAAAAAAAGAAAACCCACCAGAAAATGTGTTTATAAGTTAGGTCTGAGCTTTCTGCCTGGTCCTCTCTGAGCTGCTCCTCACAAAAGAAAACGACTCACACAAACTGCCTTCTGAGAACAAGGTTTAATTAGTCTAGAATTATGATTATAATATTTCACTATTATGATTATAATAAATTACTACCAATGCCAGGGTAGCCTTTATGAACTACTTGGGTTTGGTTTTCCCGGTCACTTCTGAAAAACCGAAGTGGCTTATCCAGTCCTGGCATATGTGTGGAAATCAAAGTGTGTTTGTCATTGTACAGAGAAGCACAGGGGCTCCCTGTTTCTACTTGTCCTTTGGAGCCCGTTTGCTGCAGTCCTTGAGATGCCCTAAATGCATTCTCCTGCTTCCTGTTCTTTGAGAGCAAGGCATACTTTGAAGTCTATCACCTAAATCTTATTTTTTTCCCTTTTTCCCTTTGGGGGCGCCTGGCCAAGGGAAGCCTCGCAGGTACAGGCAGTCAGCGACATTGTGAGCAATGTAGTAGAGGTTCAGCATGGCGGCGGGGCTGAGGATGTCGGCTTCCGGCTTCTTCGACTTCTGCTTCTTCCCGGCGGACTTGGGCCGGCCTTTTCCCTTCTTCCCTTTACCTGCCTTTCAGAGACAAGTACAAACACAGGAAATTACACTCTGTCACGTTTGTTTGTTTGTTTGTTTTTTGGATACGGCGTCTCACCACATAGACCTTCCTGGCTGGCCTTGAACTCGCACAGATCTGTCTGACTCGGTCTCCCGAGTGCTGGGATCAAAGGCATGCACCATCCAGGCCTGCCTCGAAACAGTTTTCCACATTTCCTTAGTGACTTTAAAGGGAAATAAAAGCCTAAGTGGGTTGGGGGCGGTGACGCAAACTGCCACAGCAAATACACTTACCTGTTTAAATTAACCATACATGTCTGAAAGTTCCCAGCACAGAGTTGGTTAGTGCTGAAGGAAAGAAAAGGCTAGTCCCATGTGATGTCTATGTATATCACATTATTGTATTGCATCCCACAAATACATAGAAATATTATATATCATTAAAAAAATGCTTGCCTGGAGCAGGAAGCATCAGATGCCACCGACTGTGTCAAATGCGTGCTAAGCAGCTCTTGTTTACAGAGACCCCTGGTCCTTTCTTATGTGGCGATTTGTTGCATTCTGATTTGCATAAGCTGCAAAAAGACAGGGCATTGCGCATGCGCACGTCTCTGAGGCACTCACGGAAGCTGTAGAGACAGACAGCCGAGAGGTGCTTTCCAACTCTGCTGCTCTCTTCCTGCTGAAGAACGGGAACCACAGACCTGCTGTGCTTTCCCTGCTTTCTGAACCCCAGGAGGGGAAACCTATGGGAATCTATTTTACAAAATTATTCTTGACTTTTTCTCTGGAGGGCTGCATACTAAAAATTAAATTTAAAACAAATTATGCAGCCAGGAGACAAGTCCATATTTTGGTCTTTGTTATGCAAGCACTTTCTACATAAGCAGTTGTGAGATTTAAGTGAGACATAGATGCAAAACAGGGGGGTCAAGATAAACAGATCAATGGAACAGAATAAAGAGCCCAGGAATAGGAGCTGGAGAGATGGCTCAGAGGTTAAGATCACTGTCTGCTCTTCAGAGGTCCTGAGTTCAAATCCCAGCAACCACATGGTGGCTCACAGCCATCTGTAATGGGATCCGATGCCCTCTTCTGGCCGCAGGTACACATAGGTAGAGCCTCATTTACATAAAAATAATGATGAAGAGAGCCCAGAAATAACTGCACACAAACTTACATCACAGCTCATCACAGCAACAAACTTATGAAGTATGGATGAGAATAATGTCATGGCTGGGAGTCACCACAATAGGAGAAACTAAAAACTGGTGCCCTACAGTCTACAGTGCTAGAATAGTGAAGGGCGATCAGAGAATACAAAAGCAAGGAATATGTGGACTTAAACTTGATCATAGGCCTAAATATAAAACCCCAAATTACAAAATGTCTAGAGTCCTATGGCCTTCCGTTTGGCAAAGATTTCTTCTTGGATATAACATCAGAACCACAGCTTGTGTCCTGTGGTCTGACTATGAAATGTTCCTGTAGGTCTGTGTGTTTCAACACTTGTCTCCCAGAAGCTGGTGGGGCTGTTTGGGGCAGATGCTGGCTGCTCCTCCTGTAGGCAGGGGTGGGGGGTGGGGAGCCTTTCTGGTGCAGGGTGGGGTACTTTGAGGTTTTACAGCAGGGGTCCATTTGTTCTCCATGATTCCAGGCTGAGTTCAAACTCATAACCATGCCTTCCCTGGTTCTAGCCTTTGGAATTAGAAACCAAAATAAATGCTCTCTTCTCTAAAGTTTGCCTTGGTATTCAGTCATAGAAACAGGGAAATACATAACATGTCTGAAGAACAAGTTGCTGAGCTTGCAGTCAAAATGTAAAATGTCTGCTTACCAATAGGTATTAATGCTAATGAATGCTAAGCCAGGGACTGGGAGAAAATACCTCTAAAACATTTGATAAAGGCCTACATCCATAATAAAGAGTGCCCAAATCACAATAAACCACTCAATAAAACCAAGAGAACCATTCAATAAAAATCAGCAAAATATTCAAATGGACACTTCCTTGAAAATAGGAGACTCGAGAAATGAGCACAGGAACAGACACCATAGTTGGACGTCAGGCATAGACAAAGCCTACAAGACATGTAACACACACCTCGTATAAGGGCTCCATATTCAACCAGTCATATGGTCAAGTAACGGTGAGCAAGTGCAGGGACTGGGTACCGAAACTAACAGAACCGCTTTGGAAGCTACACTGACAATTTCTTTTTAAGTTAGACACACCCCTGGCATTTGACATAGCCATTCTACTCTTAAAGTATTTACCCAAAGAAATGAAAGCATCTTCTACTTAAAGACTTGTACCTAACTTCTCAAAGTAGCTTAATTTGTCACAGCTCAAGGCAGAAACACTCTTACAAATGCTCATTAGCAAGTAAACTGACAAACATTGTGGTGAGACCTCAGAATGGAGCCATGGAAAATGAGTAATCATATAAGCAAATTTCAGAGTAATTATGAGTGACAGCACTCGGCGGAGGCGGGACGTACCAGCGGAGGCGGGGACGTACCTTTACTCCCTGTCCTCAGGAGTTCAAGGCCAGTCTGATCTATGTGAGTTTTAAGGCAGCCAGGGCTGCTTAGTGAGAGTCTATGTGAGCAGTAAGGACATATATACAGAAAAAAGGCTGCCTGCCCCAGGCTAATAATGCTATACCCTATATGGGGAACACATTGGGAGCACCTTTACCCACAACCCACCTCAGTAGCAACCACCCAGTCCTTTGGTTGGCTCAGTGCAACTCTGAGGTTCCATCCTTAGGACAACTTCCTGAGGAAGACTACTTGGCTACATCTTTGCTGATCTCTTTATATTCCACAAACTTGCCAGGTTCCTGTGTTTGGAGACCCTTCCTCTCCCTATAGGCTTTCACACAACTGAAGGGGAATAATGTTTTATCTCTCTCTTCTGACTCTATTCAAATATCGCCTCTTTACAAAGACCTCCTTAGGCTCCTGGCACCCCAGATATAAAGATTAGTAGCAAGCCTTTGCCTAGCATGTGCAGTGACCCACCTGACACCGTATTTAATGTCTTCCCTTACCTAGAGTCGTCATGTAAGTACTTACTACCCAACCAGATACATCACCAAGCAGGAGAGCAGAGCTGAGTCTGTCCGTGGTAGTGCTGGCTCCAAGCACTCACGTAGTGACCTGTCTGTAAACTACCCAACCAGGCCTTTCCCTCCGAAGGATCTTTTTTTTCTGGCTCTTCACCTTAGGCATTTTTTTTTACTACTATATTGGTTACTTTTCTTTTGCTGTGATAAAACAGCATGACTGAAAACACTGTACAGAGGAACCAGATTACTTTTGCCTTACAGAGGGAGACTTCCCACTGAGGAGGCGTGGCCAGGGCAGGAAGCAGAGTGAAGCAGAAGTCAGGAGGCCATGAGATCTCAGAGCACCCACCCACAGTGACAGACTTCCTGCACCACATCCCTAAACAGCCCTGCAACTGGGGACCAAGTGTTTAAATATGTGTCTATGGGAGATAGTTCGCATTAAAACCATTGCAACTACTGAATAGTGATTGATAGCAATGCAGAGTTTGTAAGTTTACCACTGAATTCCTTAGCCTAAACCATTATTGGGCACATTGCATGAATGCCATCTGCTGAATGAATAATGAATTACCATCAGATGGAGTGTTGGTTGGAATCGGAAATGTCCCTAACAGGTTCACATTTTGATTGTTTATTCCCAAGAGGGCTTTGCAGAGACTTTAGGAGATGGAGCTAGGTAGCAGAAGTAGGTCTCTAGGGGTGTGTCTTACCTGGCCCACCCCTTTCTGCTGAGTTGTCACAGCTGTTGGAAGACCAGGATAAAGCCTGACCTCCTAACAGGTAAAGTAGAAGACCCCTAGCAGGTAGAATAGAGCCAAAAATGTAGGCTAGCCAGTTTTGCAATACTATCCTTCTATTTTAGGAACTGGCTGACCATAAAAGAATTTATGTCCCTAAGGTCAGGATGACTCTGTTTCAGAAACTGACTGACCATAAAAACATAAAAGTTAAATAACACATTATAAACAATCTTGAGAAACCGGATGTTCCCCTCTCGATTCTTCACTGGTAATTTTCACCTTATAGGCAATCTTGAGAAACCAGGTATTTCCCTTACAATTCTTCACTGGTGTTTTTGGTATTTTTCAATGACATACTCCCCCCCCCCCCCGCCCCGTTGTGGTTTGTTTTTCTTAAAAACCTCTTCTCTCAGCCACTCAGGGTCAGACTCCTCTACCCCTGTGTGGGATATGAGTCTCGACCCCAGTGCACTAGTTCATTAAAAAACCTTGTGTAATTGCATCAAGGATGGTCTCTCATGAGTTCTTGGGGGGTCGTGTTATCCCAAGACTTGACTGAGGGTCTCCCCTCTGCGGGGGTCTTGCACTGTGAACAGCCACTGTTGCACTCTTCCCTGCCACCAACTCTGCCTTCTCCACCACGAGGGACTGAAACTTGAGTGACCCAAAGAAGCCCTCCTTCTCTTAAATGCTTCAGGTCACAGCCGCCAGAGAAGCAATTAGTTCAGACACAATGCAGATGCAGGCTGTAGAAGGCAAACACTCCTTTCCGATGTCCTCAAGTTCAAAATGCCCCTTTCATTCACTCAAGTATTTCCAAATACCTGTGGGGAGCCGAATGCAGACACCATTACAAGATGGCGCTGGCTCCCTCACGGTTTGAGGTAAACAACTCCATATATAGTAATGCTCTTGTCAGCTAAGGCGCTGCACCCTGCTCATGCACAGTACATAACCTATCTCCGGCCAATCCCGAGGCCTCTGGTGTCAGCAGACTGGTGACAACCAATCATGGCAAGCCCGTATGCGCTTCTCCCTATATAAGCAGACAGCTAGGGTAGTTCGGGCCCCCTCGCTTCCTGCTCTCCCCTTCAATCAAGAGGCTCCAATAAAGCGTGATCTGAGAAGAATCCTCTGGTGGTGGTCGTCTTTCCTCGCTGGTCGAGGAGTGCGCCACAAATACCTGCTGTGTTCCTGTCTCTACCAGTTACAGATCTACTAGGAAGTAGATCTGGGATGCTGTCCTCAGGAGGCTCACAGTCCAGGGAGGGAAAAAAGACTCCAGTCTTACCACAAACACATTGATGAGTGGCCCATCTGGCTTCATGTGGTAGGACAGGCAGGGATACTAAGGAAGGGTCCTGAAAACGAGGCTGAAAGGTTAGAGAATGTGTAGGCAGGACTAACAGCCCAAATAGGAGCTTTGAGGTTGGAGAGGTTATGCAAAGAAAAAGGGACCAAACAAGGTCAGAGTGGCTGTCCACAAGCAAATGGGGAGAAGGTGGGGTGGGGATGGACAGTGGGAGAATCAAGTCTGGACAGCAAGTGAAGAGAGCTTCGGCCTCTGTAAACTAACAAGCTGGACATTTATACAAGGAGCATGAAGAAGCCGTTTGTTTCGAGGGCTTTGCGCGTCGTTCTACACTTCCTGGGTCTGGAAAAAGAACGGCAGCTGTATAGAAGCCTAGAAATGTAAGTTCGCAGACGGCACTTTTACTTAATACTATACTTAGTTCTAGAAGAAAGCAGAACCACAGGCTTACTAAACACAGTGCAAACTGCAGGCTAAAGGAAAGCAAGGCAGGCAGGACAGCGCAAGTGTGGCGCAAAGGGCTATGGGTACTTACGAAGCAGCAGGAAGCAGGAGGTATTTCTACTCTAGGAGAAAAAACTCAGTAATCACGATAGGGCAGGTGCAAGGACAGCAACAAGGGTCTAGTTTGGGGAATACTTTTTTTAAGCAGAGATGGTAATACCGTTATTGTGCCAGAAGTTGAGGCCCCTTTACCATGAGTACTGAGCGGCAAATTCAACAGTGGTTCCTGAGGAAAGGGGCACTCTAGAAAGAAAGATGAGGCTGGGAAAGAGGCCACCGGTTGCAGGATGAGGCTGAAGAACAGGAGGGATCCTGACAGAAGGGGTATGGTAGGGCGGGGTTAAAGGTAGCGTGGGCACCCCCTTCCCCCCAGGCTCAACCTTACTTTATTACATGTAAAGAATTCTCCGGTACAACTCGGCATCCTGGATAGTCCCTTATAGACGTGTTCTTAGTTTTGGGGCTCCAACCCCATTGCTGATCTCCCTCTATTTTCCAAACGCCAAAGCATCTTCTAGGAGTGAAAGTAACCCCACAGCACCAAGGGACTAAAACCAGTCTCACAGAAAGGGCACAGCCTGAATCTGCCGCTGCTGACCATCAGATGCTGACTTACAGATCATCGTCGTAAGTCCCTCTCAGCCTGCTTCTCCTGTGACAAGCTGGGTTGAACTGTACCGGGTGGGGATGGCCGAAGACCTGGGTCTCAAAGGCTTGTGAACCCCCCACTGTAAGATGGGTATGTCCACGGTCATTTCTTTCTCAGCTGAGGTGTACAGGCACCACATTTTCTCCCCCTCAACCCCTCGGGCCCCGTTCCTGAGGCTCCCCTAGCCCCCGCGAGCGCTCTCACCGGCGTATTGTCGCCTGCCCCGGCCGTGGCCGCACCTCCAATTGAGCGCCTTCGCGGTGTGCGGAGGCGCGGATGCTGGTAAGCAAGGCTCGGATCACCCCACTCCCGGGGCTGGGCCGCGGGGCAGCCGGACAGCCCGCTGTCAGCGCACCGCGGCGGCCGAACCCCGCACTGTTTACCTGTTGCTAGGGCACCGGGGCGGGGCGTGCGGCAGTGGGCGGAGCCCGGCGAGCCTTTGGGCCTTTCAATTTGATCAGCCTACAGTTTGTCGCCTTTCGCTTCGGTTTACGCGGAGGAGACAAAGGACTGTGAACTCCAACTGGGAGCAAAGTAGTGTAATTTTGCCCCCCTTCGGGGCAACTGGGCGGGGCATGAGGGGAAGGGGCGGGCCGCCAAGATTAGCAGTTTTGGCTTTGGGAAGGGAAGGCTAGAGAGAGAATGCGGGCTAAATCAGTCTCTTGAAACCATCGGAAACTCTTTGATTTCTTCCGGTAAACAAGAATAAGGTCTCTGAGGGACGAGGTGAGAATAACAGAAGAAATGTCGATACAGGCCTCAGGAGAGGAAGGTGGGCAGGGTTCTTACATTATGGGTGGGGCTGGCTGAAGTACAGTTCGCTTAGTTCGCTTCTAATCTTGTGAGTCGATCCTTTTCTCCCAGAAAGGGAATGCGTTTGGGGTATAATTGTACCGTGGGAATTCAGCGTCCAGTATGGGGCAAGGTTCTTGAAGTGAAGGTTGGAGGAGGAAGAGGAAGGGTATGAACTGCTAGGTGCAGAAAGTTGGCTCAAAGCAGCTATTAGGGGTAAGCTGCCCCTTCAGCCTCTGCATGTTCTTAGAGTAGTGATTTGGGAAGGCTTTCTGAAGGGATGACGTCAAAACAGATCTAGACGTCAAGGAGCAGCCAACTCCTATCAAAATCACGGGCAGAAGGGGGGTGAACCATGGAACGGAAAAATCCTGAAAGGCCTTACAAGCAACGGTAGGCTTTGCTAGCTTCTCAGTTAGTGAAATGACTTTCAAAACCAAGTGTTTATGTTCTTTGGAGTTTTCATTGACAAGACTATGTTTTGTTTGGCAGTTTTATCATGAATTTATATATCCTTGATATGGCAAATCCTCCTGTGTTTTATCCTTTATAGACTGGCTTTAAATCCAAGGCTTGGGAGTAGCTCCTTCCCCTGATAATACTTCAGTGGCTTTTGTTTGTTTGTTTGTCTGTTTGTTTGTTTCCAGCTTTCCAAGGTTAATCTCTGCAGGGACCATTTCAAATTTTGTTCCTGTTTTTTATTTGATCAACAACTTGTTGGGCTGGAGGGATGGCTCCGTGGTTAGAGCACCGACTGCTCTTCCAGAGGTCCTGAGTTTAAATCCCAGCAACCACATGGTGGCTCACAACCATCTGTAATGGGATCTGATGCCCTCTTCTGGTGTGTCTGAAAACAGCTACAGTGTACTTACTTACAATTAATAAATAAATAATTTTTAAAGACCCAACTTGTTTGTGGTGGTGGAACATGGTGGGTTCTTGACTACACACAAGGCTAAGAAGAAAGGTTGCGACTGACAGTGAGGGGTTGTGAATGACAACAGCGCCATGGGCACTGTTGCATATATTTGAATGTTTGGTTCCCAGTTGGTGGAACTGCTTGGGAAGGATTAGGAGGTATGGCCTTGCTGATGGATGTATGCCACTGGAGGAGACCCAGCCCTCCCTTCTCTCCCTCAAACTTACGGATAAGATGGACGCTCACTCTCGCTCCAGCACCATGGTTGTCTGCTGCCTGCCATGATCTGCACCATGGATCTGTAAGCCAGCTCCCAGTTAAATGCTCTGTTCTATAAGTTGGTCATGGTGTCTCTCCACAGCAATGGATCAGTGACTCAGACAGATGGTGGTGGTCTTTATTCTGAGGGAGACAGTACTTACACAAATGCAGGGCTCCCTTCAGTAGCTGAATAGCTCAATGCAAAATGGAAATAGAAGGAAGCAAGGAAAGAAGCCACTAATATCTCCCAACCCCCAGGCCTCCTGACTTTCTCAGGTCTCTGTAGCAGCCCATACTCCCAGCAAGCTCCAAACTGGCAACGTGCCTTGCATCTCACCCTGCCCAACCTGCCTCTGGCCTGATGTCCCTCTTCTCTCTGATCACTGCCACGTTTGTGTTTGTGTGGTCTTTGCCTGGGCTGCTGCAGTCCTGGACCCTGCTCCCCCCCTGACTTCTGTGCCCCTCCTTTGTATTTTGAAGCATGAGCTAACCATGGGTCACTCATTTTCAAAACTGTTCAGTGATGTTTCCTAGGATGAGTTATGAATGCTTTGGTTAGGCATCTCTAGCATAACAGACATGTCACAGTTGTTCTTCCCTGGGGGTTGTGGTTCTGTCCAGCCCCTCGGCCTCTGCTTCTGTGTTCCCTGTGTCTTGATGTCCTGCTGACCAGAGGCCCTATGAAGGCTAAGGCCAGGCAAATTGGAGCTATACTCTGCCCCAGAGCTCTGCTGCAACCACCTGCTTAGGCAGGCACAGCATTTCTTTACTTACGGTCCCCACATGTGACAACATCTTTTAGGCCCATGATTATATATGCCACAGTAGTAGTGACAGACAAACTAGGAACAATTTTTATGATTCATTGGGAAGTATGGCCTTCATCCTGCCAAATCTGCTGACTTCATGATCATTGATCTCCGGGCGTGAGTTACTAGAAGACACAGCCGTCACTTTCTATCGCTGTAATAAGATACCCAAGGTAAAGAATAGAACAACAAAAGATTTATTTAGCACACAGTTTTGGAGCCCGAAAGATCAGAGCTCCCTTCTTTGTCCTTTTGTGAGGTCATAATGTCAGATGACAGGACAGGAATGCATCTGAATTAGTAAAAGAGGGAGGCAGGCTTAATGGTCAAGCTCACTCTTAAAGATTTATCTACTCTATGTGAGTGCACTGTCGCTGTCCTCAGACACCAGAAGAGGGCATCAGATCCCATCACAGATGGTTGTGAGCTACCATGTGGTTGCTGGGATTTGAACTCAGGACCTCAGGAAGATCAGTCAGTGCTCTTAACCTCTGAGCCATCTCTCCAGCCAAGGTTCACTCTTTATAACAGCCCATTTCCCCCTTTTATTTCTTCTCTTTGCCTCCTGAGTGCTGAGATTGCAAGCACGTACCTCCATGTCCACCTAGACAAGAGTTGGCCAACTTCTTACTTGCTTTTCTTTCTTATGCTGTTGGAGACCCAGCTCTGAGAGATACTTCTAGCCCAATAACCCAGTCTTGTAAGACCTCCCCCAATCCCAGTGACCTGACTAACTTCTAGTAGGTCATGCCCCTTTTGATTTTTATTATATTTTACATTTATTTGCAAGTATGTGTGTGCATTTGCAAATGTGGACCTCACAGGACGTCTTACGGGATTTGGTTCTTTCCCCCTACCATGCGGGTACAACTTGGGCTGTCAACTTTGTGGTAGGTGCCTTTACCTCCTGAGCCATGTTCCCAGTGTCTGTTTTTTGTTTTGGACACAGGATTTCATTATCTAGTCCTGGGTGGTGTGAGATTTGGTGTGTAATCTGGGTTGTTCTTGAACCCAAGAATGTTTCTCCTGCTTCTGCCTCCTGAGTATTGGACCTTGCTCTTTTTTGAGAGGGTTTTACTATACATGCTCACTCCAAGGGAAAATGCTGGAGGAAGAGGGGAAGGGGTGAAGATGAGGTAAATACAGTGTACACATGTGGGAAATTCTCAAAAATTAACATGTAGAAAAATAAAGTCATTCATCTTTGATCCTCCTGAGTGCTGGGAGTCTGGGGTGGTTCTCCCATGTCTACCCCATCACCTCAGCATTGCCACACTGGATACCAGGCTTCTAATGCATGATCCCTTCAGGGACACATGCTGTATTCAAACTATAGCATTTCCTGTAGTCTCTCCCTTGTTTGGGGGGTAAGCATCATGCTTCTGGCTTATCCAACCTCCCGTAGATGTCCCATGTCTACCTGCCTCTTGCTGCACTCCAAATGTGAACTGGTCTCAAAGCTCGGTCCTCAGCCCCATGTCTTCCCTCAGTAAGGGAAGTAAGACACTCACATAGCCTAGTGACATCATCTTTCAGGATAAACAGTTTCCATAATGATGAAAAACCTTTGTCTGAGCCCAGCCTTCAGCCCCCACCATCTCTGTGCGGCTGCTTCTTTCCACTGCTTGCTCTCCACCTGATAACCAGGTGTGCACACTCCTCTCACCTGATAACCAGGTGTGCACACTCCTCTCACCTGATAACCAGGTGTGCACACTCCTCTCACCTGATAACCAGGTGTGCACACTCCTCTCACCTGATAACCAGGTGTGCACACTCCTCTCACCTGATAACCAGGTGTGCACACTCCTCTCACCTGATAACCAGGTGTGCACATCACTCTCTCCTGATAACCAGGTGTGCACACTCCTCTCACTTAATAACCAATTGTTCCCACTACTCTCTCTGTCAGCTCCTTCCGGTCAGTCTTGAATGGTGAAGCCATGGCCCTAGGCCTGGGAACCTTTGGAAATCTTGTGTCAGACCATCCACTGACATTCTCATCAGGACAGACTTCATCCTCTCAGCACTGTGTAGATAGCTAACACTAAGAGAATCCTGGCAGCTGCTTGGTGAGCACTTTGCACAGGACCAGTGAAATAGCTTCTGTTATGCTCCGAAGTTTCTCTGTGAGGTCAGGGAATGGCTGACTTGCTCTCCTTTAGCACAGACTGGCGAAAGTCAACGTTCGTCTCTTTTGTGATGACTCTGGCCTTTTCCTTTTTGTACACATTCTGGGCAGGCATCACGGGTCCTGTTAGCTGGGTGGCCAGTGTAAGTTCTTTAGCAGAACTGTCTCCCTTCTTTGAGCAGAAGGCTTCCTGGGAAAATGGATCTTGGAGCCGCAGTCCTTCGGGCGCTGCACGTTGGCCTGGAGTGATTCTGCAGATCTGTTTCACCTCCTTAGGTCCACAGAGATGCCGATGGTGCGAGCCATTTTCTTGTGGACACCAGCCACCCTGAGTTCCTCCAGGCTGAAGCCCCTGCCAGCCCGGACCTTGGTGTGGTATCTCACTGTAGGGCACCTCGCGATGGACCTGATGGGACCGGATGCCAGACAAGGGGCAGTGCGGCGCGTCTGCGGATCTCGCGTGCCAGGTGGTTGAACCAAGTGTCCACTCGACGCTGCCAATCCTTGTGGATGTGAGGCTTCAGGATGATGCCATTCCGGCTGGGCGCCATGGCTGCCTCCTCTACAGGAGAATGGCAGAGCAGGAAAGGGATAGTTGTAGAGTTTGAAACAGTTCTCTGAATCGTATTTTATATGGTTTCCTATAAGGGTGATAAGACAGCATAAAAATAAAAATGTCTTGGGATGTAATGTCTTTCCAGTAAGCCCTACTTTAAAGGAGATAGACATCTTGAGACTAGAGATATGGCTCAGCTGTCATGAGCACTTGCTACTATTACAGAAGACCTGGGTCTGGTGCTGGGCACCCCCACAGCACCTCACAACCATCTAGAATTCCAGTTCCAGAGTGAATGCCTATAAATGGAAACACTTTAATATAAATGTGGCAGTGAATTAATCCAGTGGCTGTATTTATTTACCTTATGCTAGTCCCCAGTAACTTCACAGAGAAAGCAAGATTTAAAACTGCGCCTCGATAGCCGAGCAGTTAGATCTACTAATCTGTCTGCCTTGCCCATCCCATGACACTTGCATATGACCTGGCTATTCGGACCCTTTCAGGTTTCAACTCCTCCATCTTACCAGTTGATCTGAACCTCCCTCTCACTCCTTCCCCTGGCTGGCGGATGTCCCGCCCTATTCTCCATTCTGCCCAGCCATTGGGTGATCCGCATTAATTGACAAGGCAGAGAATAATAGCTGTTTAAACAAACTTGAGACAGAAGTCTTTTTTAAAATTTTAAGATTTATTATATTTTATGTATGTGAGTACACTGTCATTGTCTTCAGACACACCAGAAGGGGGCATCTGATCCCATTACAGATGGTTGAGAGCCTCCGTGTGGTTGCTGGGAATTGAACTCAGGACCTCAGGAAGAACAGTCAGTGTCCTTAACCACTGCGCCATCTGCAGCCTGAGACAGAAGATTCTTGGTATAAGCATAACAATTCTGTGTCCAAATTGAAACTCGATAGGAAGACAGAAAAATCAACATTTGAATAACTCAAGGGTAAACATTGCACAGTGAACAAAAGCATCACCCCTATAACTGCCCTCTTCTGGCCTCCAGATATGCTTGTCCTGCTGTGAGAAAACATGACCAGAATTGCAGCTTGCATTCCTAGAATAGCTAGATTCAGTGTTCTATCACTATATCCATGCAGGAAAGCACTTATAAACACTAGAAAGCCTTTAAAAATGGTTTAAGATAAAGCAAGGGCTGGAGAGATGGCTCAGCGGTTAAGAGTGCTGCTCTTCCAGAGGTCCTGAGTTCAATTCCCAGTACCTATGGGGTGGCTCACAACCATCTTTAATGGGATCTGATGCCCTCTTCTAGTGCCTAAAGACAACTACAGTGTGCTCATATACATTGAATAAATAAATAAATCATTAAAAAAAAGATAAAGCAAGTCTTCCAGAGGGCATTACATTGGAAGAACTTCAGGAAAGGTCTTTCTTCATTGGTTGGTGAGCTAGTCTATGTACTGGAAAAGCCTTGTTGACCTATGAAAGGTGAGCTGCCATGGTATATAGCTAAAAGGAAGATTTATTATGACACACACTGAAAGTTATTGGTAGAATCAAAACATAATAGATTTTTTGAGTCTGAGTCTAACCTAGGTTACGTAGTGAAACCCTATCACAGAGAGAGAGAGAAAGAGTAGAGGGGAGAGGGGGGAGAGGGGGGAGAGGGAAGAGAGGGGGAGAAGGGAGGGAGGGAGAGAGAGAAAGAGGAGAGGGAGGGAGGAGAGAGAGGGAGGAAGGGAAGGAGGAGGGGAGGGAGGGAGGTGTCACTTAATGTTGGGGACTTAAGATTAGAACTGTTCCCCCCAAAAAAAAACTGAACAAATCAGCAGTGTAAATTTAAAAGGAAGGTGTTAAATTTGGATAGCTATTGAACCTCTCTTCAGAAAAGCCACAGTTCACTTTATCTATTTATGAATACACATCCTTATGTCTTCTTTATAAATAGTAAAACGAACTGTGCTGTTACGAAAAACATGACCAGAATAGGATCACGCATTCTCAGAACAGCTAAACTCAGAGTGTTCTATCACCATCTTCCTTAGAAGTTACACTCAAAACCCCCGCTTCTTCCTTTCCACTGCTCCGTCCTGCCTTTCCCTCCCTTTTTCTTTTTGTTTCATGAAATGCTCACTTCGCATAGAACCCATGTCCGTGAGAGATAATACTGACCAGGAAGAAGTAGCAGTTTCTGGAGGAAGTTTCCTTTGGTTAGCGGGTAGGGGTCCAGCAACCTAACCTGGGGTGACCTCGGAGAGGTATACCAACAGCTGGGTTTAGAGGTTGTGGAAAGGACAGAATGGATATTGTTGAGTTTCAGGTGCTAAATCTTTTGTAAATATTAAACTGCTGACAGTGCAAAAGGCGTTGCATCCAGGAACTGAAATGGCTGCATTCCGGCAGGCTGTTGTGGAAAGTGGGATTTGAATCTCACAGAATTTTCATGTCATAAAACATTTTCCTCATTAGATTCCTGTCGCAGTCAGGGTTTCTATTCCTGCACAAAATATCATGACCAAGAAATAAGTTGGGGAGAAAAGGGTTTATTCAGCTTACACTTCCACATTGCTGTTCATCACCAGAGGAAGTCAGGACTGGAACTCAAGCAGGTCAGGAAGCAGGAGCTGATGCAGAGGCCATGGAGGGATGTCACTTACTGGCTTGCTCCCCTGGCTTGCTCAGCCTGTTTTTCTTTTAGAACCCAGGTCTATCAGCCCAGGGATGGCTCCACCCACAATGGGCTGGGCCCTCTCCCCTTGATCACTAATTGAGAAAATGCCTTACAGCTGGATCTCATGGAGGCATTTCCTCAACTGAGGCTCCTTTCTCTGTGATAACTCCAGCTTGTGTCAAGTTGACACACAACCAGCCAGTACAACTCCCCTCCTCAATGGCTTGAAAGAGTGAAACTAGTTTGCTGGTGAAGCTCAGAGGTAGAATGCTTGCCTAGCTTTTGTGAGGCTGTAGGTTTGATCCCTGGCCCCACCTTAATTGGTCAGAGTGATATAGGTCTATAATTTCAGTACTGAGAAGATGGAGGCAGGAGGATTAGAAGCTCAAAGTCAGGGCTAGGAACAGGCTGAGTCTGTAAAATGCTTGCTGCCCAAGCATGAATTTAGACCAGCAGCACCCATGGGGGAAAGTCTGATGTTAACTTTGGCCTCCATGTGCACTTGTGTGTATGAACTGTGCACCTCCACCCTTAAAAATTCAAGGTCATCCTGGACCATGTGGTGAGTTTGCTACCAGATTGACCTACATGACATCCTGTCTGAAAAACAAAACAAACAAGAGAACAAAAAGATATTAAATACCTTTCTGGGCTCATGGGTTGAGAGGGGAGGCAGGAGAAACGAGGCACACACCATTTATCAGTCATACTTAGCAAGCATTCTTACGATCCTCACAAACTTAGTCCTTCCAACCAGCAAAGGCGCGTAGTGCCTTCAGGTTTCCACCCGAGATCATCACCTTAAAGTGAAGAAAAGGTTTGACTCGCAGCTTCAGTCTACAATTAATCACCCTGCACAGCGGCTGGGCCTGTTGCAAGGCCATGAACCGAGTGTATGACAGATGAGCCTCTCACAGTAACTGAGGGAAGAGAGCAGCACCCCAGCTGCCGGGGCATCTCCCCAGGAACTTCACGTCTTTTCCCTAGGCCTCACCTCCTAAAGGCTCTACCATCTACCAGTTTGTGCCAGAGGCTGTGGGGGGGCATTCACGATCGAATTATAACCCCACTTTACCTCCATTCTGTAGGTGAGTAATCTGAGGTATGGAGATGGTAAATAACGTGCCACACACCAGAGTCGCCAGCCCTCTGCACCATGATGCTGTGCTGCCTTTCTGGACAAAAGAGTGTGGAGCTCAGAAATACTATCACACAAACAACCTTTGTCCTGCAAGTTCTATTAAGCACTTGAACAGAAAGTTACCAAATGTACAAAGTCATGTTTCCATTTGGAGGCAAGGGGACAGATGGTACTGTCTTAGAAAGGAAGTCACTGTCACCAAAGGTGCTGGAGCAGAGGTGGGATGACTTTTCCACTCTGCAGTTCCAAAGACTTTGGCATTTCTTATCAAGTAAAAACTTAAAACCTTTGTTTGTAAAATTTAAATCTGGCTAGTTACTAAGGCCAGAAACCAAGTACCTCCTCACGACACACTCAGACATAATCTCCTTGCATTTATAAGACTAGGGAGTCTGGATATCCAGACCTGCTGGAAAGAAATATTTCAGACTGTATTGGCCTATTGCTGCTACAGGAATTGAGTGAATGCCCCTTCCCATCCCAACATACACACGCACACATGTACACACACACACACACACAGACACACACAGAGAGAGAGACAAGAGACACAGACACAGAGGCACGCGCGCACACACACACACACACACACACACACACACCATCCCTGTGGTTGCACCTGGAAAAACTCCTCTCAAAAAATCCTCCACTGAGATGAACGGTTCTCAGGAGCTCATGGAAAAGCTTTTGAGATTCTAAGATCTCTGACAGACACACCACTCTTCTCTAGAGCTCACTGAGAATCTGCAGTGAGTCGTGTATTATGTTTATTTGTATGTCTAATTGACTGTAACTGCTTCCAGAAGATAATGGGCTTGCTAGTAGATTTTAACCTGGACTCATGGAGAGTAGGGGGATTCTGGGAATTGTAGTTCAGGTTTTCTTTTGAGGTGAGGAGGCCCTGGAAAGTCATGGTGATGATTCACAACTGTTGATTCACATCTGTTTTACCACAACATTTCTGAAGATAGTATACAACTGTGGTAGACATTATTCTTGTTCCTTGTTATATGCTTCCCTCCTCTGTAAGTCTAACCCAGGTATGCCTTCCTGTGGGAGTAACGCCCCTACACAGTATCAGGCTTGGCCATCTGAGGTGCTTTGCTGTGAACCTTTGAAAATTGCACCATGTCTGAGTATCAAGTGCTAAATTCATTTGTATGAATTAATCTCTTGTTCCCGCTTTACTAAGAACAAAGTCTTTCCCATCAGTCACCATAAGTCCACCAGTCTTAGAGCCTAGAACCCAGAAAGAGAAGACAGATAGAACAAACTAAGTATCCCGACTCTTACGTTAGAAAGAAATCATAGTGTCTTTGTTGTTGCTGTTTGTTTTCCTGAGATAAGCTCTGCATTTTTGCCTGGCCTCAAACTCACAGACAAACTTTGCCTCTCCAGTGCTGGGACTAAAGGCGTGGTTGTCTGCCTCAGAGAACAGGGAGTTCCACATGGACATACCATAGCTTCTGGCCAAAAGCTTTGTTGTTACATGTCTCTGAAAATTTGAGGTTATGCTATCAGACATCATGTATACCGGACCTGGTAGCTAGCATGAGGTCACTACAACAAATTCCTCCATAACTGGTTTGCAGGCTAGTGTCCCAGTGAGAAGAGCGACAACTTCTTACAGTGCCCAAAATTTGGCAAATTAGTGTTTGTGATAACTTGAAGATGGAAAATGCAGCTTTTAGAGGGAGGTACTGCTGGAGATTGAGCCTCTAGTTATAAATATGCTCGGCAAACACCCTACCATTGAGTTATATCCCCCAAAGTCCAGGCCTCCCTTTTGGTAATTGTTTACTTGAAGTCTCACTAAATTGCCTGGGTTGGCCTTGAACTTTCAGTCTTCCTGCTGAGTGTCTGCAATTACAAACCAGAGCTACCAGGGTCTGCTAGAGAGTTGCAGCTGTTCTTCCTCTTCCCTGTCCTTTTCCTCCTCTTCTCTTCCCTTTTCCTCAGTTCCTTCCTCCTCTTCCTTCTCTTTCTCTCTTCCTTCTCCTCTTCCTTCTTCTTCTTCTTCCTTCATTCCTCCTCTTATTCCTTTTGGCCCTTTTGAAGCAGGGTTTGTTTGTGTAGCCCTGCTGCCTCAGAAGTCACTAGCAGCCTATGCTGGCCTTGAACTCCCAGTGATCCTCCTGCTTCTGCCTCCAGAGTGCTGGGATTACAGGCTTGTGTCATCCTGTCTGACCTGGGTGAAAAGATTTGAAAGCAGAAATGTTGGTAGTAGGAGTTGAAGGCAAAGCAAAACAAAGAACAAAAAACTGGCCTGTTATCAAGCAGGGAAAAGGTAATTAAAAAAATCTCAAGATTTTTACAAAGGTTGACCATTGCAACTGTTGATCCAGCTCATGAGAAAAACTGTGAAGATGCTGTGAATCAAAAGTCTGCTCTAACACATTGCCCTAGGGTAAATGCCAAACAGAATGTGGTATTCACAAATTCTTTCACTGGACAAAAAGGCTCAAAGAAAAGATTCTACAGAGGTCTGCTACACCCAAAGGACCTGTAATGGAATCTCAAGGGGCATGCGAAGGAGCTGCACTTGGAACCACTGGCAAACAGGCTAACTGGAACTAGACTTTGAAAAAGCTTTTAATAATGACTGTTCAAAATATGAAAAATGCCTCGACAGTCCTTCACCAGGAGGTACAGTAAGAAAGATGTTCAGTCATTGAGACTGCAGAAGACAAGTTCTCTCTTCTGATGTAGCAAAGGCTAATAGAGAAGAAACTAAGCCCATGTTCCCTGGCCCACAGAGGGTATCTTTATTGTTTCTTATATCATCAATTTCTCTGAACTTACTGAACAGTAACACACATGAGGAAGAGAATTGAGCTGTCACAGCTTACTTTCTTTCACAGGCAGGCAGGCAGGCTATAAATAGGAGTACTCTAGAACGGGCAATGGTTTAGTCACTAAGGAATTTAAAGAGGATCTTGGAGCACGTAGACAAGTCCCAGTGCAGCAAAGATGAGCTGAGACGCCACACGGCTGTTTAAGGGTTCCTGATACTGCATCTCTTGGCCGTTAGCTGAACCTTGTACTAACACCAAACAGACATGTAGGAAACACTAAACTGACTTAGCTTAGGACCATTTATCTGTTTGGGACATAAGACCTTAGATGATGATATCTCCATCATACAGAGCAATCAAAAGCTCTGTTTACTTTAAAGAAAGTAAAAAACCATTCCCTTACCAATGACTTATCTTGACTCTTCAGCATTTATTGATCGACCAGCTCTTGTTTGCAACTTTAGCTCTGCCCAAGATTGAAGTCTCTAAAGCCTTGGCAAAGTAGTTCAGCCCCTTCATCAAAAAAAAAAAAAAAAAATCCAGCCTTCTGTGGAAGATTCACACCCACCATGGAACTGTGGGCCCCAAGGCATTGTTGATAGAGACACCCCCTCTTTTGTATAGTGAAGCTTGGAATGCATTTATTTTGCATGGCTTCGCTCTAGCCTTGTTCCCAGAAGCAGGTTTTCCTCTTCCTTCTTTCTCCAGACGGAAGTGGAGGTTCTCCAGCAGGATGACAGACCCAGCCACTGGGTTGGCATGAACTTTCTCTACTTCTGGGCCCACACAATCCTTCAAGAACAGAACATTCATGCCTAGAAGAAATTTGAGTTCTGTAGCAACTGCTTCTAAGGAGTATTTGTCACCCATGGGAACACCATCAAGTGGCTCATAAGGACAACTTGGCTCCACATCCAAGCAGAATGTGATACTTGGAACGGCAACCTTGATTCTTTGGTTATTTGTTATCTGGTTGTTCTTCATAGAAACACTGAGGTCCAATCTCGTGATGGCCCACTTCCCTGTCACGTCCCACTTGTCTAGAGTCAGCTTGTTAGAAAGCAACATCTGGCAATACTTCAGGTGGAGAAGTCAAGAGTAGAATAAGAGGAGACTACTATAGCTGGCATGGGACCCAGAAGCTTGCACCTTCATGCTTTTTTTTTTGAGACAAGAATCTCATTATGTAGCTCAGGCTGGCCCCCAAATGATAATGTTCCTGTTTCTGTTTTTAAGTACAAATAAATCTGTTACTAGCCCCAGAGAACACTGAAAGGTAGGGAATTACTTCTGCAGAGCAGCTGAAAGACCTTCCCTATCCAAATGAGGGATCATAGAATCACTATGGACTGATAAATACCAAAGTTGAAGTTTGTCTTCAACACATAGCAAATGCAGGGCCAGCCTGAGCTATGTAAGACCTTGCCTCAAAAACAGAACAAAACAAATACAGCCTTATTGAGATACTATTGACAAAAATTTGTATATGTTTAAGATGTACAAAGATGTCCTGGTTTCATTTGGTAGTGGTGCATGCCTTTAATCCCAGCACTCTGGAGGCAGAGGCAGGCAGATATCTAAGTTTGAGGTGTGCCTGGTCTACAGAGTGAGAAATCCTGTCTTAACGCCAGAAGAAAACAAGCAAACAACCCCCACAAAAGGATGTTCTGGCATATCATTTGAAATGATCACTATTAATTCAGTTAAACATGTTACTGCTATTCAGTTTTCAAGTCTCAGGGTCAACAGACTCTGCATCTATGTCAAGGTTAGTCTGGAACCCTGTTTCTATAAAAAGGGAAAGATACTGCCCTAGACTTGGTGAGATCCTGGACTCTAAGATCTCATCGGATAATATTTGAAACCTTCCTTGGGGAGGAATTGTGTTTATTTTGTGTAGGATAGGAACAGATATTCATTAGCATGACCATAAAAGCATTACACTGCCCCATACCTGTCAGTCTTTGGGTAGAGTATGCTCTTCTGACCCAAAGTTAGGCTTGATATGTAAGCTATTGTCTACCACATGGCATCAGCCAACAACATGGCAACGTCCCTTCTGCAGCAACAAGCAGGAGCTCTGAAATGTACTTGCACTGTATGGCTTGTTTCCTGCTTTTGCCTTTCACAATATAACAGTATGTGGTAAGGACATCCATCCAGCCTTATGCCAGAATAAGAATAATTTCAGAGAAAAGCCAATCCAGACTCTAAGGTGAGCCAAGTGGCTGGCTCTAGACCCATGATGATGAAATATGCACTTGTTACATCATTCAGGTTTGGGGTTCTGTATCTATCCTGTATCCTTTTCTATCTAACATGACTTTAAGATTATCTTGTGTTAAAGAATTAGAGACTAAGTTTCTAATTTTAACTTTTCTTTTTATTAAAGTGTTCGGTGAGATGAACAATATTATCAATCAACACAAACTTCACTGAAATATTCACAAATCAAGTCCTTATATTATAAATCATACAAATGGCATGCTTCTATATAGAAACTGTAATCTCCACCAAATGTTGGTTAATCTGAAGCTATTCCTAACCATACAGGCCAGCTCTCAAACTGGGAAATCTAACCCAGTTATCTTAGATGTGGGGGCTAGCTGTCGATCCCAGTAAGTTAGCAATACAAGTTGTAGGGAGAAATGATGTGATTTGAAATCAATCATTCTTTTTATGTGTTTTTTTTTTTTTAAAGGCAACTTGTTTTTTCTTTACAGAAGTGGATGCGCTGTAACTTTAAAGTAGACTGGAGATGACTCTCTCCTGGAAAATCTTCTCTTTCCTCAGATAAAATAGTATCCTGACCCTGGATGAATAAAATTTAGTAAACTGTTTGAAATGAGGGTTGCTGCCATGCTTTGATACAATTTGCAGACTATTTTAAGACATTTCGTCTGTCACATGCTGACATTCTCTGTCCTTTTCCACAGTAGGAAGCCCTGATACCTGAAGCGCAGAGGTACTCTTTGCTCCTTTGGATAATGTTGGTCTATACAGTGACCCAAAATGAGACTGTGCTTGACAAACGGGGAGAGCAAATGAGCCAGTTTGGACCGGCTCTCTAGGAATAAAGTGTTCTTGTGCCATCATAAAGGATTCATTAGTGTCTGGGCAGTGAGGAGACCTTTAAAATAAAAAAGTTCAAAGACTTAATTAAATTGCAGAGCAGAAGATAAACTGTGATTTTTCTGTGTAGGAGGGGTAGAGAATCCTCCATGAAACATGTGATGCTTCCAGTAGAAACCACACTGAAACTGCTAGCAGTCAAAAAGAAGAAAAAGAAAAAGAAAAGGTAAAAACAGTGAACATGGAAGAAAAAATACAAATGGATGTTGTTGCTTTTCATAAAAAAGTCATCACAGACGGACAAATCTCAGTAAATAATCACTGAAAATGGATTTGTTGGAGGTGGTGGCCCATGCCTAGACACTTAGCAGGCAGAGGGCAGGAGGATCGTTGCAAGTTCAAGGCAAGCCATAGCTACACAGTAAGGTGTCGCCCAGCCGTGGCTTCACAGCCAGACCCTGTATCACTCCTTCCTTCTCAGGTGAAGATTTGGGGTTATATTACAAAGTAATTTTCTGCAGTGCACTCAGTTGTTTAAAAACTGAAATACTTTGCGAAAAACACAAGATATTCTTAGAGAAGGCCATATTATATTAATTGTGGTTCTTTCCAAATGATAAAGCATTCAATATATTATACAGAATACATATGAAATATTTTTTTACATTAAACACAGATCTCTTAAACAAAAAGCCTACACAATATAACGTTCTACAACATGCAGTTTTGGAAACGGTCATCCTTTATAAAGATGCAGTGCTCTCCAATCATCTTAGAACCAATGATTATTTTATAAAAAGGTGAGCATCAACATTGTAAATGTGAAATACAGTCTAAAGTTGGTTTTGCTAAATGCTAAGTCCCAGGCATTTAGAGTGGACAAAAAGAAAAATCTCATTTTATGGCCGGTACCTATTCCTGTTTTTGAGAGGAATGTCATGGGCCAAATGCCATAAAAAAAAACTTCCTATTGCTATTGTGGCTAACAAAGGCTAGCCACAGTAACAGAAGGCTAGCCTGGTTCTAGGCAAAATTAAAGCAGGTTTCAAAGAGTCTGTCCAGGACTGATCCATGAGGAGATTTGAAGGCCATCTAGATACACAGCTGAGCCTAGGACAAGCTGATCCACTTGCTTTGACTCAGGATCCCAGTCTTGGAACCACCTTCAAGTCTAATGGCATCCAGGAGAGCCCTGAATTGTGCTGGGTGTCTCTGCTGGATGCTGGGCTGGAACGCCCCTTGAAACACACTCTGGAGTTCAATATGAAGGCTGAACAGGCAGAATAGGGAAAACACAGTACTGGAGCCAACCTCCATGAGATGCTTTGTTGACAAGAGCTCAGTGATTCTGGAGCAGCTCCTCCCAACAGATAGGCTGTGAAAACACCTCTCTCTCCAGCCAGAGCTCATAGGAATAATGGAAGTCTTCAGGCAGATCCAACCTCTGCCCCAGCACACTCTGCAAGCAGTTATCCACAGGTGAAAATTCTGAGTCCTGCGGCTTATCATATCGTCGGCTGTTAAAAGCCTCAATGTTGGCCCTCAGGGTACACTCTTCTGCTTGGAAGTCCCATGGCCTGGCATCGATGTCTGACACAGGGAGAGAGGAAGAGAAAGATACAACTCAGGATGTTCCTCTCCTCCACAGAGTATGGTCTACAGGATCCTAATAGCGAAACTGGTCAGAATGTTCGAGCAATGTATAAGTAGACATACAGCATGCTTACAGGTTTAAAAAGCATTCATATGCTCATGTATCAACTAATATATACAGAAATGACCTTTGGCAGATTAGATACTGGTAACACAATTACGGCTGAAGGGGAGATGAGAGGGCTTTTAATTGTAATTTCTTGTTTATTTCTTTCTAGTAATTTAGTATAATTATTAAGAGCAACTAAATTCCTCTTTTTGAGCTTTCCATAGTGGATGAAAAGGGGAGATTCTCTCCTCAGGGAGACTGGAGCAGAACATGAAGAATCAGTCTGGAACAACTCAGCCGGGCATGGTAGCGCATGCCTTTCATCTTAGCATTTGGGGGGCAGATACAGGAAGACCCCTGGAGTCTGAGGTCAGCCTAGTCTATATAGCAAGTTCTAGGACAGCCAGGGCTATATAGTGAGACCATGTCAAACAAAACAAAACAAAACAAAATCTAAAACAAACAAACAAAAACTGTAAGTAGGTAAACTTTGTATCATATTTAGGGGCTTGGGAGATGACATGAGGATCCCACTTAGGATCCCTGACACTCACACAGAAGCTAGGTGCAGCAGCAGGCATCTCTAACCATCATGCCACAGGAACAGAGACAGGCACATCCTGGGGCCTCAGTGACCCAGCAGCTTGGTCAAATTCATGAGCTCCAAGTTCACAAAGAACACCTGCCATCTACTTGGAGAATACTCACCATTCCCATAAGCCCAGTCATCATTCATACGGTGTCGAACTTTCTGGTATATAGCTGACATAGTCTTCATGTTGCTTTTTCTCCATTGGCGCCCAAGGTACTTGGTCTGTATCTTTAGTAGCTTCAGGACATAAAGTTGTAGCATGGCCTGTTTGACTTTGAGAGCTCGCTTTAAGATTGGAGCGGACTTAAACACCACTAACATCTGCCCAATGAAACAGGGACGGGGTAACAAACAGTCCATCATCATGTGAAGTTTCTTAAGATTTCCAACTCAGACAATATAGACAAACCTGGCTATCCTAGGAAACACTCGTATCTTAAATTAAGTTGAAACATAAAACTCAATTTATGTGTCATAAACACCAATAACACATTACTGAGTGATTGTAACATGAGATGCTCATTTTGTCTGCCAATAACTTGAGCCCGTGAATTTTAACTTCTCTACATAAGAGTTATACAGAAGAGAATACAGCAGAACTGTATAAGGAGTTTGAGGATAGTCTGGTGAGTGAAACACTGTTTAAAATACACACACACACCATGACTTAAGTCACACATGATGGTACATGTCTACAATCACAATATTCAGAGGCTGATCATGTGTTCAAAGCCAGTCTTGTGATAAAGAACAAACCAAGAACTAATTAGTTTAAAGTTTATAATATTCACAATGGATGATGACTTAGTATTTAAGAACACTTGTTGCTCCTCTAGAGGACCTGGGCTCAATTCCCAGTATCCTCATCATAGTTCACAACCATCTGTAACTCCAGTTCCATAGGATCTAATGCCTTCTTCTGACCTCTGTGGGTACCAAGTATGAAGTGGTGTGTGTGTGTGTGTGTGTGTGTGTGTATATACACATATATGAAGGCAAAACGCAAATCTAAATAAAAAATTCAAAATTATAAAATTCAAAACAAAGATTATGTGACATATATACCATTTCCACAATTACTAGTTTCTTGTATATCATTGGAGATAATTTTTTTAAGACAGGGTTTTTCTGTGCAGTCAGTCCTGGCTGTCCTGAAACTTGCTCTGTAGCCAGGCTGACCTCAAGCTCCTGAGTGCTGGGATTAAAGTCATGAGCCATTACCACCTGGCCTTTTTGTTATTTTCTTACGATTTAAAAGAATTTAGTTAAACTTTGTCACATGTATACTTGTATGTGTCTTTATACATGTGTGCAAATACTTTATAGCACTCAGGCAGAGGTTAGTGGACAGTGTTTAGCTTTCTTCTCCTACTATGGGGTCACCAGGCATGCCTAGCACTTTTGCCAGTTGAGCCTTCTCACTGGCACCAAAGGAAAAAAATTATAGATATATCATATATATTATTTTATACTTTAACACAATAGCAAACTACACTGATATCTTGCTTAAAATTTTTAAAAATTTGTGTGTGTGTGTGTGTGCGCACGCGCGCGCGCATGCACACTCGTGCACACACAGAAGAATGGGTACCCTCAGTGACAAGAGATCTCTTCCTGCAGCTGAAGTTATAGGCAGATGTGAATTCACTGCCTGATGTAGGTGCTTGGAACCAAGCTTGAGTCCTCTGCAAGAACAGCAATGTTCTTAACTACTGAGCCATCTCCCTAACCCCCTTATCTCACAGGATCTCTCCATATAGATCAGGATAGTCTCAAAATCACAGAGCTCCTCTTTGATTTTTTTCCTCTCAAGTGCTAGGATTAAAAAACTCATTTAATTTAATAGTATAACTTGAAAATTATTCCACACCAGTAGAGAAATGACTCATTCTTTTAAGTAATTTTGTCATATTCTCTTTTTTAAATCATTTTATTGGATATTCTCTGAATTTACATTTAAACGTTATCTCCTTTCCCCTTTCTCCCATTCCCTTTCCCCTTGCTTCAATGAAGAGGCACCCACTCCCAACCACCCACTCCCACTTCAGTGCCTTGTCATTTCCCTACACTGGGAAAATGAGCCTTCAGTAGACCAAAGGCCCCTCCTCCCATTTATGCCAGACAATGCCATCCTCTGCTACATATGCAACTGGGTCTCACCATGCAAACTCATTGGTTAGTGTTTTACTCCCTGGGAACTGTGGTAGGTTTGGTTAGTTAATCATTTTGTTCTTCCCATAGGGTTGCAGACCCTTTCAGCTCCTTCAGTCCTTTCTCTAGTTCCTTCATTGAGGTTCCTGAGCTCAGTCCAATGGTTAGCTGCAAGCATTTGCCTCTGTATCAGTATGGCTCTGGCAGAGCCTCTTAGGAGACATCCATATCTGGCTCTTGCCAGTAAGCACTTCTTGGCATCAGCAATAGTGACTGGGTTTGGTGGCTGCATATGGGATGGATCCCCAGGTGAGGCAGTCTATGGATGATCTTTTCTTCAGTCCCTGCTCCACTATTTGTCCCTGTGTTTCCTCCTGTGAGTATTTTGTTCTCTCTTCTAAGAGGGACTGAAGCATCCACATTTTGGTCTTCCTTCTTTTTGAACTTCATAAGGTGTGTGAATTGTTTCCTGGGTATTCCGAGCTTTTGAGCTAGTAACCGCTTATCAGTGAGTGCATACCATGTGTGTTCTTTTGTTACACAGTTACCTTACTCAGGATGATATTTTCTAGTTCCACCCATTTGCCTAAGAATTTTATAAAGTCATTATTTATAATAGCTGAGTAGTACTCCATTATGGAAATATACCAGATTTTCTGTATCCATTCCTCTGTTGAAGGACATCTGGATTCTTTCTAGCTTCTGGCTATTATAAATAAGTGGCGCCTGTGTACTTGTTATATGTTGGAGCATCTTTTGGGTATATGCCCAGGAGTGGTATAGGTGGCCAATTTTCTAAGGAACCTCCAGACTGTTTTCTAGAGTGGTTGTACCATTTTGCAATCCCACCAACAGTGGAGGAATATTCCTTTTTCTCCATATCCTCGCCAGCATCTGCTGTCACCTGAGTTTTTGATCTTGCCCATTCTGACTGGTGTGAGGTGGAATCTCAGGGTTGTTTTGATTTGCACTTCCCTGACGACTATGGACACTGAACATTTCTTTAGGTGTTTCTCATCCATTTTGTATTCCTCAGTTGAGAATTCTTTGTTCAGCTCTGCACCCCATTTTTTAAACAGGGCCACTTGATTCTTTGGAGTCTAACTTCTAGAGTTCTTTGTATATATTGGATATTAGCCCATTATTGGGTGTAGGATTGGCAAAGATCTTTTCCCATTGTTGGTTGCCGTTTTGTCCTAATGATAGTGTCCTTTGCCTTACAGAAGCTTTGCAATTTCATGAGGTCCCATTTGTCGATTCTTGACCTTAAAGCATAAGGCATTGGTGTTCTGTTCAGGAAATTTCCCCCCCGCCCCCGTACCCATGTGTTCAAGGCCCTTTCCCACTTTCTTTTATACTAATTTGAGTGTAAATAAATAATATCTGGTTTTATGTGGAGGTCCTTGATCCACTTGAACTTGAGCTTTGTAGGGCAGTAAGAATGGATAGATTTGCATTCTTCTGCATGCTGACAGCCAGTTGTACTAGCACCATTTGTTGAAAATGCTGTCTTTTTTCCACTGGATGGTTTTAGCTCCTTTGTCAAAGATCAAGTGACCATAGGTGTGTGGGTTCATTTCTGGGTCTTCAATTCTATTCCTCTGATCTACCTTCCTGTCTCTGTACCAATACCATACAGATTTTTATCACTATTGCTCTGTAATACAGCTTGAGGTCAGGGATGGTGATTCCCCCAGATGTTTTTTTATTGTTGAGAATAGTTTTCAATATCCTGGGCTTTTTGTTATTCCAAATGAATTTGCAAATTGCTCTTTGTAACTCTATGAAGAATTGAGTTGGAATTTTGATGGGGATTGCATTGAATCTGTAAATTGCTTTTGGCAAGATGGCCATTTTTACTATATTAATCCTTCCAATCCATGAGCATGGGAGATCTTTACATCTTCTGAGATCATCTTCAATTTCTTTCTTCAGAGACTTGAAGTTCTTGTCATACAAATCTTTCACTTGCTTTGTTAGGGTCACACCAAGGTAATTTATATTATTTGTGACTATTGTGAAGTGTGTCAATTCACTAATTTCTTAGTCTGTTTATCCTTTTGAGTCGAGGAAGGCTTACTTACTGATTTGTTCAACTTAATTTTATATTCAGCCACTTTGCTGAAGTTATTATCTGTAGGAGTTCTCTGGTGGAATTTTTGGGGTCACTTAAGTACACTATCATATCATCTGCAAATGGTGATATTTTGACTTCTTCCTTTCCAATGTGTATCCCTTTTGTTGTCTAACTGCTCTGGCTAGGCCTTTGGTTACTATATTGAATAGGTAGGGAGAGAGTAGGTATCCTTGTCTAGTCCTCGATTTTAGTGGGATTGCTTAAGTTTCTCTCCATTTAATTTGATGTTGGCTACTGGTTTGTTGCTTTTACTGTTAGGTATGGGCCTTGATTTCCTGGTCTTTCCAAGACTTTTAACATGGAGGGGTTCTGAATTTTGTCATATGCTTTCTCAGTATCTAATGAGATGATCATGTGATTTTTTTTTCTTTGAGTTTGTTTATGTAGTGGATTATGTTGATGGATTTCTATATATTAAACCATCCCTGCATTCCTGGCATGAAGCCTACATAATCATGATGGATGACTGTTTTGATGTGTTCTTGGATTCAGCTTGTGAAATTCTTATTATTTTTTGAGTATTATTGAGTATTCATAAGGGAAACTGGTCTAAAGTTTTCTTCCTTTGTTTGGGTCTTTTGTGGTTTAGGTATATGCTTAATTGTGGCTTCATAGAAGGAATTGGGTAATGTTCCTTCTGTTTCTACTTTGTGGGATAGTTTGGAGAATATTGGTATTAGGTCTTCTATGAAGGTCTGATAGAATTCTGCATCAAACCCATCTGGTCCTGGGCTTTTTTTGGGTTGGAAGAATTTTGATGACTGCTTCTATTTCTTTAGGGGTTATGGGACTGTTTAGATGGTTTATCTGATCCTGATTTAACTTTGGTACCTGATATCTGTCTAAAAAATTGTCAGTTTCATCTAGATTTTTCAGTTTTGTTGAGTATAGGCTTTTGTAGTAGAATCTGATGATTTTTTGAATTTCCTCAGTTCCTGTTGTTTTGTCTCCCTTTTCATTTCTGATTTTGTTAATTTGAATACTGTCTTTGTGCCCTATGGTTAGTCTGGCTAAGGGTTTATCTATCTTGTTGATTTTCTCAAATAACCAGCTCCCGGTTTTGTTGATTCTTTGCATAACTTTTTGTTTCTATTTGGTTGATTTCAGCTGAGTTTGATCATTTCTTGACATCTACTCCTCTTGGGTGCATTTGCTTCTTTTTGTTCTAGAGCTTGTAGGTGTGCTGTCAAGCTGCTAGTGTATGCTCTCTCCAGTTTCTTTTTGGAGGCACTCAGAGCTATGAGTTTTCCTCTTAGCGCTGATTTCATTCTGAGTTTGGGTATGTTGTACCTTCATTTTCATTAAATTCTAAAAAGTCTTTAATTTCTTTCTTGACCAAGTTATCATTGAGTAGAGCATTGTTCAGCTTCCATGTGTATGTGACCTTTCTGTAGTTTTTGTTGTTATTGAAGACCAGTCTTAGGCCATGGTGATCTGATACAATGCATGGGATTATTTCAATCTTCTTGGATTTCTTGAGGCCTGTTTTGTGACCAATTATATGATCAATTTTGAAGAAGGTACCATGTGGTGTTGAGAAGAAGGTATAGTCTTTTGTTTTAGGATGAAATGTTCTATAGATATATGTTAAATCCACTTGGTTCATAAGTTCTGTTAGTTTCAATGTGTCTCTCTTTAGTTTCTGTTTCCATGATTGATGAGAGTGGGGTGTTGAAGTCTCCCACTATTACTGTGTAAGGTGCAATGTGTGCTTTGAGCTTTAGTAAGGTTTCTTTTATGAGTGTAGGTGCCCTTGCATTTGGAGCATAGATATTCAGAATTGAGATTTTTTGTCTTGGTGGATTTTTTCCTTTGAGGAGTATAAGGTGTCCTTTTCTTTCTTTCTTTCTTTCTTTCTTTTTTGATAACTTTTGTTTGAAAGTCGATTTTATTCTATATTAGAATGGCTACTCCAGTTTGTTTCTTGGGACCATTTGCTTGGAAAATTGTTTTCTAGCCTTTTACTCTGAGGTAGTGTCTGTCTTTGTCACTTAGGTGTGGGTCCTGTATGCAGCAAAATGTTGGGTCCTCCTTATGTATCCAGTCTGCTAGTATATGTCTTTTTATTGGGGATTTGAGTCCATTGATATAGAGAGATATTAGAGACCAATGACTGTTGTTTCCTGTTATATTTGTTGTTAGAGGTGTAATTCTGTTTGTGTGGCCGTCTTCTTTTGGGTTAGTTGAAAGATTACTTTCTTGCTTTTTCTAGGGTTTCTCTCCTTGTGTTGGAGTTTTCCATCTTTTGTAGGGCTAGATTTGTAGAAAGATAATGTGTAAGTTTGGTTTTGTCCCGGAATATCTTGGTTTCTCCATCTATAGTAATTAAAAGTTTTGCTGGATATAGCAGCCTGGTCTGGAATCTGTGTTCTGTTAGGTTCTGTATCACATTTGCCCAGGATCTTCTGGCTTTCATAGTCTCTTTTGTGAGACACATAGGTCTGGTGTGATTCTGATGGATCTATCTTTTTATGTTACTTGACCCTTTTCTCTTATTGCTTTTAATATTCTTTCTTCGTTTTATGCATTTGGTGTTTTGACTGTTATGTGATGTGAGGAATTTCTTTTCTGGTCCAATATATTTGGAACTCTGTAGGTTTTTTGCATGTTTATGGGCTTATCTTTCTTTAGGTTAGGGGGATTTTCTTCTATAATTTTGTTAAAGATATTTACTGGCCCTTTAAGTTGGGAATCTTCGCTTTCTTCTATACCTATTATCCTCAGGTTTGATCTTCTCATTGTGTCATAGATTTCCTGGATGTTTTGGGTTAGGAGCTTTTTGCATTGACTGTTGTGTCAATATTTTCTATAGTATTGTCTGCCCCTGAGATTCTTTCTTCCATCTCCTGTATTCTGTTGGTAATGCTTGTGTCTATGACTCCTGATCTCTTTCCTAGGTTTTCTATGTCCAGAGTTGTCTCCCTTTGTGATTTCTTTATTGTTTCTATTTCCATTTTTACATCCTGGATAGTTTTGTTCAATTCTTTCACCTGTTTGCTTATGTTTTTCTATAATTCTCTAAAGAACTTTTGTGTTTCCTCTTTAAGGGCTTCTATTTACCTTTGTTGTCCTGTATTTCTTTAAGGGAGTTATTTATGACCTTTCTAAAGTCCTCTAACATCAACATGAGTTATGATTTTGAATGAGAATCTTGTTTTTCCAGTGTGTTGGGGTATCTAGGACTTGCTATAATAAGGAAACTGGGTTTTGATGATGCCACATGGCCTTGGTTTCTGTTAAGCAAGGTTCTTGGACTTGCCTCTCACCATCTTGTTTTCTGTGATGTTAGTTTGTCTTGCTGATTCTGACAGTGGCTTGACCATCCTGTAAGCCTGTGTGTCAGCACTACTGGGGAACCAGTTCTCTTCCAGCGGGTTCTGGTTAGAGACAGCTGTGGCACAGGGTCAGCACAGGGCGCAGATAAAAACTGGAAGTATCTTGGCCCAGACTGTTTCTCTATCCTGAGAACTCCAGGTGGGACCCACAGAGCAAAAATGGTGGTCTTACCTATGTTCTCAGGTGTGTCAGCACTTCTGGGGCATCAGCTCTCTCCCAGAGGGGACTGGGTATAGAGAGCTGTGGCACAGGATCAGTTCTGGGCGCAGGCAGAAACCAGAATGATCTTGTCCCAGACTATTCCTGTGTCCTGAGTGCTCTGGGCAGGTTCCTCTTAGGCTAGGAATTTGAGCAGGGGTGGTGGTCTCCCCTGTGATGAGTCAGAGCTCCTGTGAGACCGGCTCTCTCCCAGTGGGGTCTGGGTACAGAGTGCTCCAGGCGCAGGCCAATCTTATCATATTCTACTCTAAGGGCACAATGTAATTTATTTAAGCAGTTGGTCCATGTTAATGAACATGTAGGCTGTTTCCAGATTCTTCTTATTATAAGCAACATTGCAATGACTATTAGACTTGTGTAGTTTTGGGGATGTGTAAGTAAAATCCAAATGCGGCTGGCTTCCCTTGTTAGAGCTGACTTAAGAATGTCTGTATTTAGCTCCATGGGGGGAAAATGGACTAGTGAATACTCATCTTGGAATAAGTGCTCAGAGTTAGAAAGTGCATAAACTTCTACACCAGTTATCCAGTGCTTCCCAATAGGCAGTGTACAAAAACTAACGATGCACAATTCAGTTGAATCGACACTTCTGTGGTCTAAAGCCTTCTTACCATGGTCCTGGAATGCTTCCATTTGGTCAGCTTGTTGAGCAGCCTCAGGAGGTTGATACAGGAAAAGAGGTTCCTCCAGCAGAATTGGCTATTGTCTCCAGCTTCCTGAAATAAGGAGCATCATCATCTCAGTGCCCATAAGGCTTCCATTCCCCTAGAACACCGCATGTCTCTGTTGGTCAGTCAAGTGAGTCTCCAGTAGAAAACATTGCCTCTTTACTCCTGCCCTTTACACACAAAATCTCATTTCTGAGGACATATATTCTTCACCTGAAAAACTTATAGTTAGTCTGAGCATGTGCTCCGTAATAGAGTACTTGCAGAGTTCTGTGACTGAATCCCAACCAAACAAGACAAATAAATAAACAGAAATAAAAAAATAAACAGAAAACAACTAAAATAGACACTCAACTGACAAACCTGCAAGACTTTTGAGGGGGGCAGGGGTTGAGGTGGGGGGGTGTCTCTGTGTAGCCCTGGCTGTCCTGGAACTTGTTCTGAAGACCAGGCTGGCCTTGCCTCCTGAGTGCTAGGATTGAAGGGGTATACCACCACGATCTGGCCCTACAAGACTTTTATCTAGATCAAGTATTGGTTAGAAAGGTAATACAGAAACACAGGCACTTTCTGTGCTTATCACTTAGAAACAGAGATGTTAAGTTTACTGGGAGACTGTAAACTGTATGGGTTGAGCTGGCTCTACCTCATGGGATTCAGGGATCAAATTCAGGTTGTCAAATTTGTTTGTGGAAAATGCTTTTATTTCTCCCCCCCCCCCCCAGGCCATTACCCTAGCCCATCATCTTGATTAGCTAACTGACACGGGAAGTCCCACTCTGATCATTCCCTGGGCTTGGGTTCTGGGTTGCATAAAAAGGAAAGAGAAAGCCGACTAAACTCAGACATTCACATCCCTCCCTTTTATGAGTAGATACAGAGTGACCAGTGCTGCTACCAAGATTTACCTACTGTGTTAGAACTGTGGGCCAAAATAAACCCTTCCTTCCTTAAGTTGGCTTTGCTAGGATGTTTTTCATCACAGCAACAGAAATAGTAATAGAAAAGAAAAAATAGCAGAAAAATAGATAATCCAGATGACTAAGGGAAGGACATAATTTGTCTTTGAATTTTGACTGAGGAAAACAATTTGGTTTGAGTCTGAACACTAAATGGGATTTAGGTGTTCTTGTGAAACTTGGTCATCCACAGAAGCAAAAACTAAGGCCCAGAGAGAGAAAGTCTATATAGAACAAGACCACCCATGAAAGTGAACCTAAACATGGCCTAACCATGATGAACACTTCCATTGAATCTGGAGTTTTTTCAGTGTTCCTTTTCTAGCTGCATTCTAGAATGCTAAACACAGAAAGTGATTGCCAAGAGGCATTTCTATAATTTTCCTCTTTCTGAAAGTCTCCACCCCCCATGCCTATTCTAATTATTCAAATCAGCAGAAGGCAAACGTCTACAGAAAAACAAGAATAAGAAAAATAGTAAAGTTCTTTTCCTTTTAAAAATTTAATTTTATGTGTATGTGTATGAGCTTGAATATTTGTATGTGCACCAAATGCATACAGTATCCAGTACAAGAGGCATCAGATCCCTTGGAACTAGAGTTACAAACAGTTGTGAGCCACCATGTTGGGTTCTAGAAATTGTACCCCATCTTGTGCAGGAGCTGCCAGTGCTCTTAACTGCTGAGCCATCTTTTCAGCCCTGGGGTTCACTGCTTCAAAGAACATCTGGCTGATTTGATACTTGAATGGAGCCTTTAAAGAAGGGCTGCTAGATGTGAAACAACACAGTGAGACCCTGTCACAGACATCCAAGTCTAGCAGTGATGACTCTTGCTTTTGCACATCACTAACTTGGTGTTCTGTAATCCATCTGGAAAGCGGTGGCCTGGGGCAGTCACACATCGCCCAATGACCCTCGTACTGATGAGCTCTCTCTAGCCTACAGAAAAACTGCTTGAGATCCTTGTTCCATCTGATTTCTACTGTTACTTTGTGCTTTAGGGTTTGCACACCATGTCTACCCTGCACTTACTAAAGTAATTTTTGGTAGGTTTTAATACTTAGTGCCTACAGATTAATTTTTTTTTTTTTTGTGAACCACTCTTCATTTTCTTTACTATGGCTCTTATAACCGAAAGTGAAGACATGTTTCAGATTTTCTTTTCCCACATCACTACAGGATAATTCCCTTACCATATGGGTTTCTGACAAGTTACTGCTGGATAAAGGACCTAGCTATAAATATGAAGGAGAGATGGTTCTCGGGCTGAGTGAGTGACAAAGAAGAAGCTTTCAAGACCACCCATCTCAGCAAACTACATGTGACTCAAACTTTGAGAAAATCACCCCAGATGTTGACATCTAAAGGACATGCTATAGAAATAGTGAACAAGAGGGAAGATGACAAAATGATTTAAAAGTTTTTTTTTTTTTTTTTAATGGGCCTTCCTCTGTATAAATACTTCATGGAAGAGGAACATAAAGGTTATGTCCACACTATACTTATGCTAAGGAAACATTAACATTAAAGGCACTATTGGTCTGAAATAGTGATGTTGAATACCAGAACAAAAAACTTGATTTATTTTGTGTTTTGAAAACAGGGTCTCACAATGTAGCCTGGGCTGGTGTGGACTTCATTATGTAGTCCATGCAGACCTCAGCTATGTAGCAATTCTCCTGCTTCTGCCTACTGATACTGGCATTACAGAAGTATACCACCATGTCTGACCAAAGCAAAACAACAACAAAAAACCAAACTGAAACCAAAATTTTAAAACTGTTTTTACATGTATTTATTTATTTAATTTGCATGAGAAAAGAGAGGTGTGTGTGTGTGTGTGTGTGTGTGTGTGTGTGTGTGAGAGAGAGAGAGAGAGAGAGAGAGAGAGAGAGAGAGAGAGAGAGACAGAGACAGAGACAGAGAGACAGTCGGAGACAGAAAGACAGGACAACTAGTAGAAACAGTTCTCACTTCTCCGTATGGGTGCTGGGATTGACCCCAGGCTGTCAGGTTGACAGAAAATGCTCTTACTTGCTGAGCCATCTCGCAGGCCCCCAACAACCTTTCTGTAAAGGCTCATAGTTGGTTAAACAGTGTCTGAAAGGAATGCTAAACACCTTGATATTTGAGTGCAGTGATTATATCCTGAAAAGAAAACCCAATGAATAGACATATTCTGAAGCATCTAGAAGTACTTGGATTAGGAAGTTGTAAGGATTTGATAAGGATTAATAAGAGGACTTGGTATATAAATTCAAGTAAAATAAACACAGTTTATATCTTTTTTCAACAAAAATCTAGCCCAATTTAAGCAATTTTCTAATGATCTATCTTTTAAACATTAACTTACAAATTCCATCCCCTAGATCTAAAAGGGAATTCCAAACATTTCTTTGCAAGTGGCTAGTCATGCAAATTCTGAATCACTGCTAACTTCCCATGGCCTGTTAGATGGCTTTAGCTATCCCTTTATTACTTCACCTATGTCCTCAGCATTGAAAGGTGACACTAGGCCAAGAGAATTTCTGGCTGTGGTGGTCCAGGACTTCATAAATACGACCTTGACCTTATCCTTCACCTTTAATCTGCAGGCAGGCCACTCAAACACCCACATTGTTCACAGTAGGCTGTGATGTTAAATACTGTCAACTTGACAGGGTTTAGAGTCACCGTGGAGACAGGTCTCTGAGCATGCCTGTGAGGATTATCAGGATTGGGCACTGAAGTGAGAAGCTCATTTTTAATGTGGGCGGCACCATTCCCTAGAGTTCTGGATTAAATAAACAGGAGAAGTGAACTGATCAACATTCCTCACTCTGCTTCCTGAAATGCCCTGTGTGCAGCTGCCTCAAGTTCCTGCTGCCTTGACTTTCCTGCTATGAACTATGAGCCCAAACAAACCCACATAGCAATGAGACAAGTAATATATATCCCCCCTTTGAATGTTATGTTTCCAAAATTAGATCACAGGGATCTTTGGGTTGGTTTTGCAGTACCGACAATGGGTTTCCACAGAATTTCCCACATTTTATGTGAAAAGAGGAGAGAAAGGGCAGCCAGCTATGTGGCATTTACCTACAATCCCAGCACTTGGGCAGGGGAGAAAAGAGTTTGAGTTTGAGGGCAGCTTTCAACATAGCAAATTCTAGGCGAGCTTTGCCTACACAAGTAAGGCCTCTTTCAGTAACAAGGAACAAAGGCAAAGAAGATGAAACATCACCTGTAGGATTTCCCTTTGGAATTAACAGGCCTACAAAAATATGCATGATTTCTTATAAATAATAAGTGTACTCTTATAGTAATATGTTATAATACATATAGTGTAAAAATTATAAATAAAAAAAGATCCACTATCTGCCCAGACATCAATGGTAGTATATCTGCTCAGCACATACTTGAGTTTATATCCAATATCATTGAAAAAGAAATTGTTCAATAAAATCCTAACGTGAAATTTAACTACATTTAAGTGGAACACACACACACACACACACACACACACACACACACACACACACAATAGACTTATATACAGCTATAAAGCTTGTTGATATTTCTATATAAATGGTTATATGCATCCTAGTTGTAGTAAAATATAAACAGTATTGTATATAGTTATAGGGGATATTTTTATCTTATTACTCAAAGTTTTCTATTTATTTTCCTCCCATAAGTATACTACTCATTTCGTAATCAGGAGAAAAGCTTGAAGTTACTGGATGTAAATAACATACATTGAAGGCAGTATATTTCTTGTGCTTGAAATTTGGTGAACATGAAAAGAGATAAATCTTACTAGTCCTTTTCTGGCTACAGAAGTTATTAGTTCAGGTAAATAAATGACTATGTGGAATCAATTGCACTGGGCTGGAAAATAAAGGTCTGTGGTTACTAAACAAAACCACCAGATGCCACTATTGTGTCACCGAAAAGACTAAAATAGCCACTAAGACTTTTAATTTACTAGATTCATGGTTTTGTCCTTTCTTGATAATGATAAAGTCTTAACAGAAGGCATAACCATATTTAACAGTTATGTGCTCATATCCCAGAAGGTCAATCAGAAGTGATGTGCAAGTATAATGCCCACTAATTCCTATATAGGAGCTAATGGGGTTGGAACGGAGATCAGGTGCACATTGTTATTAAGGGAAAAATTCAGGGGCTGGCAAAATGGCTCAGTGGGTTAAGGCACTTGCTGCCATGCCTGATGACCTGGAATCCCTATGGTGGAAGGAGAGAATCAACCCCTTAGGTTGTCCTCTGACTTCTGCACCTGTGCTGTATAGCACACAGGTACTCAACAGAAAGAAACAAACAAATACATAAAATTAACGTGAGAGAACTTTCAAAAATTTTATAAAGTAATAGATTTAGGTCACAAAAGATGAATTTATAGCTTGAAATACTCTACTAGTAGTACAACGTTTGCTTTGTTTTTGAGACAGGGTTTCTCTGTGTATCCCTGGCTGTCCTAGAACTCACTCTATAGGCTGGGCTGGCCTCAAATTTAGAGCTCCACCTGCCTCTGCCTCCTGAGTGCTGTAATTAAATGTGTGTGCCACTACGCCAAGCCAATAGTAGAATTTTAATGCTACAATACACCACTGTTTATGGGTTAAAATATATTACTCCTTCCAAATTTAATCTCAGAGACATACTTTCCTACTTTAACATTTGTTTTATGTGCACAGGTGTTTGTCTAAATATGTACTTTGTGCACTGTGTGTACAAGAGGCCATTAGAGGACAAAAAGCATCAGATCTTCAGACACTAGAATTACAGATGACTATAAGCTGCCATGTGGGTGCTGGGAACTGAAGCTGGGTCCTCTGGACCAGCAGACAGTGCACTTAACTACTGAGCCACCTCTCCAGCCCCAACGCTGCTATTTCCAACTATAAAGTCTTAGCAGTTAACTTCTCCATCTATAAAATTGGGCAAGATGTGGTGGTACATGTCTTTAATCCTAGCACTAGGAAGATACAGGCAGGTCTCTGTGTGTTCAAGGCCAAGCTGGTCTACATAGCAAGTACTTGGACATCCAGGACTACATAGAAAGACACTGTCTAAAACAACAACAACAACAATAAAAATCTCAAAAACCAAAATAGTAATATTAACTTTATAGAGCTGTTTTACAGATTCAGTACTACCATGTTAATGGTGAAGGTTAGATAAGTTTTTACATCTCTGTAGGAGAAAAAAACCTTTCAGCTTCCTTGGCTGCTCAGTAGCACAGAATGTGCTAGCTATCATTTTTTAGGACATGGATCTTTTGACTCACATCTGACCTGGTGTCTGTCACCTATGAAAAGTAGACTGTGACAAATCAGTTCACCCACTGGGCACTTGCTTCTCATCTTTGAAATATCAGGAAGTGAGTTCTTGGCTCTTGGCTCCCCTTTTTGATCAAACTCTTGTGGGCTTATAAAGCCTGTACCTCAAGAGGAACTTTTCCACTAACCCAGCATTTTGTGTTAAGGTTGGGGGACAAAGGGCTGTAGCACCCACAGGCGAGTGACATCATTTAGCATTAAGGTCTTCAAAGTCCTAGACATAGTGTTAGGCATCAGGGATATAAAAATAGATGACAGCACTATCTCTCTCATCGAAGAATTTATACTCAAATTGAGAAGGTTAGAGAAGGCATCACAACTCAACAGGATGAAGGTGGTATGTCTGAAGAGCTGTGCCAATATAGAACAAAGCCCATCTTAAACATGATCTAGTCAGACATCTTCAGAAAATCAGAATATTTCAGAGGAACTTTTCTGATTTGCCTAGACCTGCTTCAGGGTGAAGATCTTCATGGGCAAGGAATTTTCTAAAATACATACTCCTGGGCTTGATAACTAACATAAAAATGAGAAGCAAATTGCCACAGCACAACATAAAGAAGATGGACTCTGTGTTCGTGTGTGTGTGTGTGTGTGTGTGTGTGTGTGTGCGTGTGTGTGTGTGTGTGAAGAAATTCCCCTCTAATTAGCATAGATATTGTGTTTCAGTCTTATTATCTTTCTAAATCCCTTCCCTCCTCAGTGTTTCCCACTGACTCTCCTCTTTCCTGTAAGATGCTAGACTCAGCATTTCCAAATCCTTCAGCAGCTTTAAACCCTCACTGCCTCTGTGCTCTTGCCAATATGCCTTCATTGTTCTGAGACTCCCAAACCATGGCATCATGGGGCCAGAGAAGACATGAAAAAGCAAATGCCAGACTGCCATCAGCCAGTTTCAAAGGCCACAAATCCCCATCTGCTTACCAGACTCTCGGTAGTAAGCTCTGGCAAGTCCTGGATGGCACAGCACGGGTAATCCAGCACTGAAATGCTTCGAGATGCAGAGGTAAGGACAAGCGTTAGGTAAATGACAACAGTTCAAAGTGCCACTTCTGAAAGGGCAGGAATTATTCCTCCCCTCCAGACTTATGTGTTTCTAAAATTGCTTCATGACCTTCACTGAAATTGAGGGCATAGTGCTGGGCAAATCCAACTCCAGTCTCGTTTCAGTTCCAGAAGGACCATGGAGTTCATTTTTGTCTGGTCCTATCTGGTAGATGCAAAAAAAGGTAAAGCAGAAAGAGGGGCCCATTCCTTCTTAGCTCTCTTAGGTTCTTTAGGGAATACGTAAACTTAAGTTCATTTGCCTCTGCATTTAAGCATGTATGTGAATATAAAAGTATTCCCAGAGATGCTGCCCAAACACACTCCATTAAATAATCTGTGGCTCTAAGAATGAAAAGAAGATCTCTTGGCTTTTCTCCTGACCCTTCTGAAAGCCAGAAATTCCAGGTGTAACTTCCAGTGCCACCTTAGAAGAAGCCTGAACCACAGAGCTGCTGCTTCTAACATTGCTAATCAAGCCATAGCTCAAGAACAATATGACAATGCTTGTCACCAAACAGTGAGTTCATGGAATCAGGCATGGGTCAGGAAAGGAAATAAGGCACCACATAGTAACAGGAACATAGTCACTCAATAAGTGGCTGCTTTTTGTTTTCTTTCCGCTTTACGAATGCAATGCAAAATTTGGGCCAGCTAATTTCTAATTTACCTTCTATTTCTAATGCTCAGTGAAATTTCAACACTGTAGGGGTTTGAATAGATTTGTTTGCCTGTGGGTCAGCACGCTTCCCACCATGATGATAAAGGACTAAACCTCTGAAACTGTAGGCCAGCCCCAAGTAAATGCATCCCTTTATACGAGCTCAATAATTTGGCCATGCTAGATGGCCAGTGAGCTCCAAGATTCTGTTTCTACCTGTCTAGTGTTGGGAATACAGATGTACTGCCACAAACAGCTTCTTATATGAGCTATAGGGACCAGAACTCAAGTCCTCATGTTTGTGTGGCCCTTTATTGACTGACCTATCTTTATGGGCTCATAATCTTATTATTCTTGAGCAAACCAATTCACTTTTCTCTGAATTTATCTGCCAGTTTACCTTCTAACTGGCAAGATGAGAACAAAACTTGAACCATCTTTTAGCATTGCCAGTGTTAAGTGGGGTTATTAATGTAAAAATATCATTCATTGGGCCAGCAAGATAGCTCAGCTTCTAATGCCAACACAGACAACCTGCGTTTCATCCCCAGGACACATATGGTAAAGAAGAAAAACTATTTCTGCACGTTTTCCTCTGACCTCCACACCTATGCCTTGGCATGTGTGCACCCATACACAGGCATGAAAATAAAAATTCAAAAGTAACGAAATTTAAAAAGAGTATTTTAAACTACAAATGAATCTACCCAAGTAAAGGCCTATTGTTTACTTTGACTATAGATCTTGAACCTCTCCAGTGCTCTGGTGATTAGGATTCAACATGCTCATCATCGTGAATTTTGAATAACACGTTTTGTTTACAAAGCAGTGTAACTGTGCGAGTTACTGAAACTTAGAATGTCTACTGAAGAGCTGAGCTGTTCAGACAATGGGGCTATTACACAGCACAAAATCTTCTAGAGCCTCTCGTCATAGAAAATCTCATCTTGTAGCTTCATTTCAAAATATTTTTCAAGTTTTGAAATTATGAATATATAAAATCTACACAAAAAGGAAAATTCACACATTCCCGTCAGTAAATGCTTAAGACTGAACCTAACAGGAAACGCCCTAAGAAAGGAGGGAGCAATGACACAGGAAATCAAGCAGTAATGCAGGGATCTTCTCAGCTATCCAAAGCAGTCCCCTGAAGTCTGTCAGAGTCCGTACCTGTTTTTGGCAGTGATATAGGACAGGATGTTTTGATTGAAGAACTTCAGGATCAAGGGAATGCAGTTGGCAAAGACTAAATGTTGTGCCACATATTCAAACTGAATTAAAAGATCAAAGCAGAAAGGACTGCTTATTTGGGGGAAGATATGAAGCACACATTTTAAAAAAAGACAAGAGAATACAAACAACATCTACTCATAAAAGCATCTAATCTACTGTCTACAGTTGTCTCTGAAATGGGGCACTCATAGCCAACCTGCCTATCTTACCTATGTCACTCATAGCCAACCTGCCTATCTTACCTATGTCACTCATAGCCAACCTGCCTATCTTCCCTATGTCACTCATAGCCAACCTGCCTATCTTCCCTATGTCACTCATAGCCAACCTGCCTATCTTCCCTATGTCACTCATAGCCAACCTGCCTATCTTCCCTATGTCACTCATAGCCAACCTGCCTATCTTCCCTATGTCACTCATAGCCAACCTGCCTATCTTACCTATGTCACTCATAGCCAACCTGCCTATCTTACCTATGTCACTCATAGCCAACCTGCCTATCTTACCTATGTCACTCATAGCCAACCTGCCTATCTTCCCTATGTCACTCATAGCCAACCTGCCTATCTTCCCTATGTCACTCATAGCCAACCTGCCTATCTTACCTATGTCACTCATAGCCAACCTGCCTATCTTCCCTATGTCACTCATAGCCAACCTGCCTATCTTCCCTATGTCACTCATAGCCAACCTGCCTATCTTACCTATGTCACTCATAGCCAACCTGCCTATCTTACCTATCTCACGATCTGCAGCGGGTGCTACAAGCTTTTGATCAAAAAATAGCAACCAGAAAGGAAGAAAATACTCCAAGTAAGTAGCAGGAACTGCTGTGACTTTTTTTCCTAAGCCCAGTGGGAAAGAAAGTCTCCCTGAAGGAGCTGGTTTCCACACCAAATCTCTGGATCCTAATGTTTCAACTGTGATTGATCGAGCAGGGACAGGTGCAGCTTACTCTTGGTAGATGCTGGCTCATTTAGGCTGGAGACAGCACTCAGTAACCACCGGAATGTGGCTTTCAGGGTATGGCCTTGTTTCTAATACTTAGAATATCAATGTATCAATGAATGAATCATCAAGAGCCTTTTCAGCTAGCAAACAGGGCACTAAGAAATCCAGGATGTCTTTGATGAGATAAATACCAGAACTTGGTGTTCTATTTGGCTCTCTTAAATCCATATTTCCAGGACGACCTACTGGGGTAAGTGACATAAAAGCAAAGGTATAGAGTTAGTCACCCTGGATTTTGTTTATGATACACTGAGGAGCACCAGAAATAAAGGAAACCTCCAAAGCTGAGCCTAAGAATGCTGAGACAGCACAAAACAAGGCCAAAAAGGCAGAGAGACCTGTGGCATCAGTGAGAAGGAGTCACAGCAGAAGGGCAGGTAAGCTGCTTTCTGTTCCTCAATATGTGGCTGGGGAGTCAGCTTATGTCATAACCATTTCTCTCCTGCTCGGTACGTTCTCTCTGGAAGCCACCTAAAAGTATTTTCTAAGTTCTGGTCAAAGGAGTCAGTTCATACCTACTTCTGAAAATGGGAAGTTTTAAAAATCTGAGCTCTGCCCAGGCTTTGTCTGGACTTACCCACACTGACACACACTGTGGTCAGGCCGTTCAGGATATCTGTCAGTCTGGCTATAAATCTATCTACTGCCCACCAAGAGAAACACATCCTAGTGAAAAGGGAGCCTTGTGTCCTAACCAGTCTGCTCCTTCTAACCCTGATGTTGCTCAGCAAACACTGGACAAAGCCGCGCTCACAGCCGGCGGGCCTTCCCTCCCCTGTACACAATTCACTCTTTTATCAGCTTCACTCTGAGTGCTTAGGTGGAAAATGGGATAAGGCCTCGGGGCAGAAATGAGAAGGGTCCCATGCTCTCCCTGGAGAAGCTTCCAGTCAATTCACGGTCTCTGTCTCATCCTCTGTACCTATATAAGCCTACAGGCCTGAGGCAAACAATGCCTGTGTGGGAAAGTAAAGTAAAGTCTGGACTTTGCCCCTAATCTCCTCACCTATAAGCCAGGGAGGATAAACTGCAGTACTCAGGAGGCAGAGCTGGGAGAACTCTGTGAGTTTGAGGCTATTGTAGTGACTTCCAGGACAGCTACACGTGAGACTCTGTCTCAAAACAAAAACAATAGCAACTAAAGAAAAATTAACCAAAAGTCCTATCAGCCCCCCAACAGGGATAAAATAAGAACCCCTATGGGTGAGAAGCTCACAGAAGTTTTGTAGGATGCCAAGCACATAACAGGGATTTCATAATTGTGTGTTATCAGATATATGATCCCTGCCAACCCCTGTGGCAGAACTCCAGCAACATTTAATTAAGTTTCCAAACCTTCTCTGCTCTTTCTCCTCTGAGCTCTCCCATACTAGGTTTTCTGCTTGAACTGGTTCTTCTCTTTCTTGATAAGTTCCTTTTGCTGGCTAACATCTGCTCTCTGAGACTTAGGTTAAAAGTCACCTCTTCTCTACCTCAAGTTGGATCAGGTATTTCCTTAGCATCTGGTGCCTATGTACATTACCCCAGTCTATGATTGGACATTTCTGTGTCTGTTACAAGACTGTAAGAGTCTCATTTAGAATTGGATCTCAGATTCAGAAAAGTGTGTCACATACAGACAGGTGTGGTCAATATGCCCAGGGACCTTTCTTGATTGGCTGAATTGATTCTAACTGGCTAGGAATACTCTTAAGACTATCTAGCCAGACCTTGAGCTAACTTACAAGGAGTATAGACTTCTGCATCGTTCTCGGATGGCTCCCCACAATCCCACTACATGTCTTCACCATGCACTCATGCCACAAGTAGCTGGACTCTCATTTGGGACAAACAACAGTGAAGTAGAATATACAGCAGTACAAGGATTCCTGTGTGGCCCCCGTGGGATGAGGAGTACCTACAACTGCTCACCTGGTAGATATGGTTGAGTTTGAAGTGTTTGAGAAGTAGAAGGAGCAGGGAAGAAATACTTTTCACAATGATCTCCTTGTGTCTGTTCACGTCAATGCCTAGCTTCATGCTCTGGAGAACAGTTACACTGCATGGGAGAGAGGAAGCCTTAGTAGAAAGGGAGGGATGGAGGGAGCCTAGGATGAAAGGCCCAAGTAGTTGGGTTAGATAGTAGTTGGGATGTATATAAAACACACACACACACACACACACACACACACACCTATATGTCTATATCTATGGTCAGAATATATATAGTCAGAATTTAGTAAACCTGAACTTCTCTGCTAGGGAAACCTCCTAAGTTCCCATTTAGGACTCTATCCAGGAAAAGTTTTATGAATTAAAAGCTCTGTCAATGTGTCCTGTTCTCTGGCAAACTTACCCTGGCAATGTCTACTCATGTATCTGGCAGCTAGTCGCCAGCACTGAGGTTTTCTGTTGGACCCCAGTTCTGAGTTACATAGAGCTCAGTAGGTAGAAGGCCCTGCAGGAGTGAGGAGGTACATGCAGAAAAGGAGAGACTTCGCTTAACACCACTTCTGTTACCACAGTGTGGGACTGAGAGGGCCTGAGTCTAGCAGCTGCCCCATTGGAAGCACTCACGGCATCTCTTCAGGCAGGACATCTGCCAGGATATTGATAGAGTCTGTCTTAGCCTTGGAGGTGGGGGCTGCAGCCAGCAGAATCTTAAGCAGAGCAATCTAGGAGATAGAAAAAGAGGAAAGCTACCCTGTCTATCCCACTGAGCAAAACAGTGGCTTTTCCAAACTTCTCTAGCCTTTATCTGAGATCTTCCTTCAGTGACTAAGCCCTGCCAGCATCCAGTAATGCAAGCAGGTACTTATCCTGAGGTCTGTCTGTGAGGCCAAGGAAGATGGACAAAGCAAGCTTCTAGGCTGTTTTGCTTCAGGGTTGCTCCCAAAGTGAACACAGAAAGAACACACTGGGAGGGGCACTGCAGAGAAAGAAATGGGAGAGAGAAGCCCAACATTCCTTCTTATTCTTCCTCTGACCTCATCAGCATCTTCACCATTCCCATCCAGAGGCTACCAAAGACATGGCAGACCATGGCAGAACTCATGATAGCAGTAAGTAGCTAGTAGAAATGGCCCATCTTAACTTTATTCTGTACCCCAGGCCCCAGTAGAAGGGCTAGGGAAAATGGCACCTGCAGAGGAGCCACAAGGAAAGTTCAGAATCCTAAGTCCCTCTTAGTAGAAAAGGGCAGCTCTGGCCTAGCCAGCTCCTTACCATGTACTGGGGGAGGCTGTACAGCATGCCCTGGTAGAGGATTTCACTCGGTGTTTCGGGTACCACCTCTTCTCCCTGTGGCAGAAGACACAGTTGACCCAGGCTACTGTTCAGGTTACTAAGGGTTAATGTTGGTTGCTGAGGGATAGCACGAACTGAGAACTGCACTGGGAGTCAGCCCTGGCTGGCTATCTTAGGTGCGATATGATTCCTTATGTGGTTTGGGACGAGTCAGCACTCCTCTTTAGGCTCTAGTTTTTTTCTTTGAGCTTGTTTACTTGATCTCTGCTACCTTTTTCCAGCTTTTGAGTTTGGCTTTCCTAGTATCTAAGATTAATCACTCTTCCCATGTTACATGCTCAGTCAGGAGTCAGAACTCCAATCCAGGAAGTGCCTCAGAGTACTGCTTTAGTATACACACACACACACACACACACACACACAGTCTCACACACACACAAACACTCACACATACACACACATACACTCACACACACACATACACTCAAACACATACACTCTCACACACATACACACACATACACTCACACACACACTCACTCACACACACTCACTCTCATACACACTCACACACACTCACACTCACTCTCACACACACATACACTCACACACTCACATACACACACACACACTCACATACACACACACACTCACACACACACTCTCTCTTTCTCATACACACACATACACTCACACAATAGTCTCTCACACACACACTCACACACACACATCTCTCTTTCTCACACACTATACATGGGTTTAACCTAAGCTATAAATACACCCAACATATAGATATATGCTACACAGAGGCACTTCCCAAGATGCTGTCAGAGATCAACCAAGAAAAAGGTAGGTGATTCAATAGGAAGGGTGTTGATGGAGTTAAGTAACTCATGATCAAAGAAAAGATGAGTATTAGCAAGGAAGCTATTAAAGGGTTGGAAACTAATTCTCACCCTCTGTCCAGTGTCCTTGTCCTCATCACGTCCTTCTAAGTACCCCTTGTATACCTCTTTTTTATGACCCTAATGATGCCCTTTATCAGAATGTCAAAAGTAGGGTCTTGGAAGCTCAAGAGGCAGACCAGGCCTCACTGAAATCTTTGGCCAATGCAGTCTTTTTTCCCTTGAGGACCCCTATCTTAGGGTGAGAGTCACTGCCAAAGGACTTGGAGGCAAGGAGGAATGTCTGTGCCAATGGATGCATGCCTTCAACAAGCATTCAAAAGAGCCTGGTGATCTTATCACGTATGTCTTCCCGATCCCTAAAAAGCTTACTACGTTTTCTCTCTTCAACCAATCCCCTCACCCCAGAACCCCTCAAGTTGTTGACTGTGCCTCACACAAAGACAGGGTATTCAGAAAGACATATCTTTGGAATACCAGATCTGCCAGTCTCTGCTTGCCTTCTGACATGTAAGACAACTTCCTATGCTTAGAACATAAACCAAGTTTACTTGGGCTTGAGGTCCTACAATCTTTCTTTTTAAGATGTATTTTTATTATTTTTAATTATGCACAGTTATGTGCATATGGGCATATGAGTGCAGGTGCCTGTGGAAGCCAGAGGGCCTCCAGAGCCTATAGAGTCACATAAGCCGCCATGTGTGAGGACTCTGGCCACCTCGAGTGTGGCAAGCATGGCTCTAGAAGCCTTGCCTTCTCCCCGATTCTCTCCACCTGGTTAAAACCATTAGATTATATTCCCAAAGCTGGCTGCCACGATCTGTCCCCATATTTGTCCAATTCCTCCTCCTGAGGCTAACTACGGAGGTTCAGCTATCATGGTATTGAAGTCCAGCAATTAAAAGTCCCCTGTGGCTCACATAATTAACATGTCCAATTAAAATTAAACACCTCATCCAAACACACAGTTTTCCCTTTTACCTTTATAAACTGCATTTGCCTATGGGCCACATCTGCTTCCTCTCTACCCAGAGGCCATCCTTTGTCCCCCTCCATGACAAACATCCCTCACCCCTCCCCCCCTTCCCTTCCCCTTCTACCCTGCTTCTATCTCCTGTCTTCATCTCTTGCTCCTTTCCCTTTGTTCCCCTAGGGCAAATAAATTTCTTTGTGCTGAGAACTTGGTCTTGGGGTGTCCTGAGCTAACTTTGAGGTTTCCTACAATGTGGGTGCTAGAAATTGATCTCAGAAACACTGAATAATAAAAGTACTTTTAATCACTGAGCCATCTCCAGTTTATCTGTTCTTTCCTCTTTCTCTTGATAATGTTTATCAGGCCTTTAGTTAGTTGCTCTGTTGGATCATTTCTTTTCTTTCCCTTTCTTCCTGCCCTTCTTTTTTTTTTTTTTTTTTTTTTTTTTTTTCTTCTAAAAGGGTCTCATGTGGCCCAGGCAGGCCACAACTAGATCAGTAGCTGATGATGACTTTAAATTCCAGACCCTTCTGCTTCTGCCTCTCAAGCACTGGGCTTAAGCAAACACTGTAACTGTTATGTTTTAGCACAATATTCCCCTTTATCCCACATCTTCCCATAGCTGTCATCTCATGTCTTTCCCTTTCTTTTTAATAGTTGTTAGATGTCTACCTCTTTACATTTCTTTTCAGCATTTTTTTTTTTTTTTTTTGGCCATTTCACTGTGACCATCCTTAACAAAGTCACTGATTATCTTAATGCTGCCTAATTCAAATGGCATATCTGCTTTTTTGTGCTGTCTATCAGCATTTGGCACAGCGACCACTCCCCTCTTTAAAGATTTTGTTTCTTTGGTATCAGACCTCTAGATTTCCTTCTACTTCATTGAGTGGTTTTCTTACTTTTGGTGGTTTCTCTCCTGACTCACCTCACCTTCAGTGTATCAGTGTGTCCCAGGGACTTTCCTGGGTACCTCCTCTCCTGTCTGCCTACTTCCTGGGTTCCCTCCTCTCCTGTCTGCCCACTTCCTGGGTTCCCTCCTCTCCTGTCTGCCCACTTCCTGGGTCCCTCCTCTCCTGTCTGCCCACTTCCTGGGTCCCTCCTCTCCTGTCTGCCCACTTCCTGGGTCCCTCCTCTCCTGTCTCTGCCCACTTCCTGGGTCCCTCCTCTCCTATCTGCCCACATCCTGGTTCCCTCCTCTCCTGTCTGCCCACTTCCTGGTTCCCTCCTCCCCTGTCTGCCCACTTCCTGGGTTCCCTTAGCCAGGTCTAAGTTTTAACGCTGTAACAGATCAATGACTCTCAAACCTCTTGAAGCCGGTGCTAGACCTGTATACATAACTACTCAATAGTATCTAATGGGCATCTAAACCTTAGTGTGACCCAGAATGATTTTGGGTACTCCTCCAATTTTCCAGGTGACACTTATTCCTGATTCTTCTCTTTGCCTCTTGATATACATCTAGCTATACCTTCGAAATATAACCCACATTCATCTACTTTACAACCCTAGTCTAGGTCACTAACAACTTTCACCAACTGTTCTGAGATGGGTTAATGCCTCCCCCTTTGTTTGGCCCAATCTTTGCACAGTAGATAGTGATTTTTAAGACCAAAGATGTAATGTCTCACCTCTACTTAAAATCTCCTAAGGTTGTCGTTTGTGCTGTGACTCAACTTTAAGTTCTCTACCTCTGCTAGCAGGTCCTATGTAAAGTGTCCCCAAGCCACTTGTCAAACATCATCTCCATAAGCCCACCTTACTGATAGATTGTTATGACAGCCTTCTTTGGCTGCCTTGCACTCTGTGTCCTTTCTCTACTTGGAATTCCTGATTCTACTTGGAATGTTTCTTATCTGGCGTTCCTTCCTATGGCTGGCTATTTTTCATACTTCAGACTTTGGTAGATAGATTTCTCATCTATCCCAACTGCCCAACCAAAAATAATCTACAGATGGTGGATTATTATCTATGTTATCCTATTTTAATTATCGTCATGAAACCTACTATTCTATGATGGCTTTGGTTAGTTATTTAATTGCCTTCCCCAATTTTAATATAGTATGGGTTCTTTGTCTTTAGCAAGCTGAATCTATGCATGCACAATGTATGCCCTGTAACAACATTGCAAACAGTTCTTTTTCCCACCTTCTGTGTGCCAGAGCCCTCGACTCACCAAAGACATGGGACATTTCTCCAGCTCCTCTTCATTCTTTATCTGTATATCTGCAATGGAGATATACTTGTGCTGGCAAAGATAAGAAAACATCAACAAGGGTTGAGAGCCTAATTCACACGTGTCTCCTCTCTCCAGGATCCTGCCTAACTTTCCTTGTTCACAGGAAATATTCCATGAGTTTGCCAACCCAAAAAAACCATAAAACCTTTGGAAGCAAGAATCTAACTCACTTCTAAATAATTAGCACTGAGCAGTACTTCATGAACAAGATCTGTGTATTATATTTCCATATTTGTTGGACTACTGCTCATCCATGTTTGATATGCATGAATGTATGTATGGAGTTGTGACTCCACATTCTTTGTGTGTATACATACACTGATACAAACCAGATTCCCACCTAATGTGTGACCCTGGGAAGCAGCGGACCTATGGGGAGTAAGAAATAAAAGAAAAGGAAGCAATGAATGGGAAGAGTGTGTGATAGAGGCAAAAGAAACAAGAGAAAGGATTTGCGTTTTCATCTGTCTGAATGCAGGAAACTGGGTAAGTAGAGAGAGACCTGACTTTCATAATTGGCCAAAAGGCCTGCGGGGGAGATGCAGAAGGTCCTAAATGTTCTGAAAGAGTTACCAGGGCAGTGGTAATCTGACTTGCTTTAATGGCTCCCTATCCCTGAGGAATGAAAGCCCACCCTTGTCACCTGCTTTAGGGTCTTCACACTCTCATGGATGGGTCGAGGCAATCCAACCAAAGTGTCTGTGTCCCTGTAAAGGGTACAACCACCAAAGCATAAGTGCCAAGAGAAAACTACAACTACCAAACATGCTGGAGTCACAGGGACCACACACTTCAGCATCTATTCCTGGTACCCTACACCTTTTCTATAAGGTTCAAGGCCCATCATGTTGCTTAAGGTCACAAAATAATCACATGCTGAAACATTTCTGAAAACTAGGAGATTTATATCACATGGCCTCTTAGTTACTCACTTCATCTGCAGATGATGGAATATGTAGTCCAATGACATGCTTGGTAGTGAAATCCTTCTTACTTTTACAGACCCTAGTCTTCATGGCTTTCTCTGATACACTTTATATCCATTTAAAAATAGCTGGTACTTACTGCCCCAGAGTGAATCCGATGAACTTGCTTCTGCTCATCTCTAGGAAGTGCTCAATGTCCTTCTGTCTGCGATGATGGTGACGAGATCAGCATCAAAGAGAAGAAGAAAACAAAACAAACCTTGAGAAAGAGAGCTTTTCAGAGCCCCTGTCTGTTCATTTGGAAGAAGACAGAGATGGACAGAAGGAACTTCAGACCCGGGGTTCTGATCACCATCCCAGATAACGAACACCGAGTGTGTGCTTCCACCCTGGCTCTTCAGTGGTACCACTAAACTTACCTAACCTTTGGGGCCCAGGGCAGGCCCTTGGGAAAGGCCACCCGGTCAGCAGAGAGAGATGTCTGTGAGGGTGGAGGCGGCACCAGAGGATCCTGTTCTAGCAGGTCTAACTCTCCATCCAAGGTTCGTTCTCCATCCCCTGCAGAGTCTTCTTCCTCCTCTGTGGCTGGTTCCTCGGTCTTGAAGAGATCCCTTTCATTATATATGTCCAGGCTGTCTTGCTTGGTGAGGAGTTGCTAGGGATGGGGACATGGAGAGAGAAATTATACAGAGCATATGGCAACCTTGTCTGAACTCTCTCAAATCTATCTACTATGAGAACATTGTATTGCCTGTCTCATTCTTATAATTCACTGGACTCAATCACAGGACCAGTAGCTCCTGGGGAAAATGACCATGGCCAAGAAACAGCGTAGATGGCACCTGTGTGGTACCCAGCTAGCTTCCAAAAGCACAGAACGTTCAGTGAGTGTGCTTTCTGTCAGCATACACCAGCTGGCTGGCTGAGGAAGAAGATGACAGAAGTTTGCTGCCAGGCAGAAGAAAGTAAGCTTAGGATGCTAAATCTTACTGCATAAAGAAAAGAGGATTGGACAGAAATAGGCCAAAAAGTTAACAGTCACTGCCTCTGGTTGTTAAGCTTGTGGGTGATTTTTCTCTCTTTATCACATTTTTATATTTGTTCCAAATTTTCTACAATGAGTAAGCATTACTTTATGAAACAAAAAAGAAATACTTCTATTCCTAAAAAAAAAAAAAAAAAAGTCATACTGCCTAAAATTAGACTGTATTGAACCATGTCATCTTTAATTGGTAAACTCTGGTAAGTTAGCCAGGTGAGTTCATGAAAATGTGGTCATGGTTCAGTGTAACTCATTTAGAACTTCTCAAGACTATACAGTGCCTAGAACCCTAACCAGCCATCTCTCAAATGTAAGCTTGTGGTCTGAGGCCAGACAGAGTATGGTGGCTCAAAATAAAACTTCTTTCTGCCAAGAAAATGGTGATTCATGATAGACATGTAGATTTGCTGGATGCTCTTTTCAAGGCCCCCACTCTCAGAATTTTTACCTAACTCATATTTAGGATGCTAGGCAGCTCTAGTCACTGAGGTCCAGAGCAATAACACATGGCTGATCAGAGGAGAGGCCTAAGTATAGACACTAAGAATTCATGTTGGCTATGGGGCCAACCTGGGATGGCCATCCACTGACCTCTGCTGCCACATTCATAATATCTTAGAATCCTGCTTCTTTTTTTTTTTTTTTGACCAGTCAATACCCCAATACTACTGCATGTTTGGTCCATACCCTTCGAGAACCACGGCGGCCCCGCAGTTTGGAGGGTGGAGGGGCCAGCTGAGACTCCCCCAGATCAAGAGTGTAAGAAGGTGGGGAGGCAGCACGCATGCTCTTTACGACCTGGATACTGTCCTCAGCTAGTGGAGGCAGGCCCAACTCTGCTCGCTTCTGTATTTTGAGAGCCTGCAGGTGCTCAAATCCACCAAGGGTGAACTAAAGAGTAAAAAGGAAAGGGGAAGTTATCCAATACCAAGTATCAGCCCTGAGCATGCTATATTTATGTATTTACACACACACACACACACACACACACACACACACAAACACACACACCAGTAACTAAAAAAAAAAGAGGTCATAAATTTCATGAGTGCATGGGAAGGGAAAGAGAAAATGATATAATTATTTTAGAGGGGGAAGGGAGGGAACATGATGTAATTATTTTAGAGGGGAAGGGAGGGAGTGGTAAAAGAACAAAGTGAGAGAAACATGGGTGGAAGAAGGAACCTCAACTTGAATTTGCTCACACTGCATCTTGAACAAGGAAGCAGAAAAACACGAAGGAACAAACATGATCACTACTCCAGTATGAGGGACTAGGGTCAGAATAAAGCACAGTATCACTTATTGACCCAGGGCTGGACACAGCACTAGACAGTAGACTCAGGAACTGCACTGGAAAAGGTTTAAAGGACAGAAGACACCCCCCTCTTGTCTTGTCTCTTGAGCAGGGTTTCATTGTATAGCCCAAGCTGGCTTTAAACTTGCAAACGTAATCCTTAGTCTAAGGAGTTTACAGCTACGTGCACCGTCCCTGGCACAACCTCTTATTTTAAGGAGCACATTTAGGTGTTAGAATGTCCTAGAGTCTTTTCTGCATTCAAGAGGTGGTTTACCCTGTGAGACCCACTAATAGGGTATGTTGTTCCTCTAGCCCTATAGGATGTGAGCCAGAGGAAGACTATAGGATGAAGGGTCTGGTAAAATATAAATAACAAATTATTAACTATAAACTTGTAAGAATGCCTATCTTCTTCTGGAAGAAAAGGCAGGCATTAATCTTAACATTTCAGTTACAGAAACAGGTACAGATTTGCTGAATGCTCAGTGTAATGAACAGAGTCAGTTTCCCAATGGCCAGCTAGTGTGCTTTCTGTGAAACACCAAGTCTGTTAGGGAAAGGTGCCACTGACATCTTCAGCTCAGAGAGTGGCATCTGACAGATCTGTCCAATAGAAAGAGAAGCCTGATGCAGACTGTCTGATGACTCCAGGGGGCCCTTTGCTCCTTAGTTCTCAGGGACGAGCAGCTGCCTCATTCTGCTGTCTTGCTCCAGCTCACACACCCAGATTTGAAAGATCTGATTGGATGAGATGGGAATGGAGATGATCAGCTACTCACCATGACCACCTTCCAGAGTAGAAGCAGAACCTTCTTTATTGGAAAGTGGGGGGCCAGGCCACTGCAGAACTTGGTAACCATGGAAAACAGCAGGAGGGCAAAAGGCTCTTCATTATGTGTGGAGAAACCTGAGGAATAAGGAGAATCAAGAGATGTGAAAGGAAGTAGCTGACATCCTGCCCTAAGATCCCCGAGTCTAGGCATACTGAGGAAGGCACTCAACCTCCCCTGAAATAGTCCAGAGTACTTTCTCTTATAAGGAAGGCATAGTGAGACCCCAGAAGGAATTCCCTTTTTTGTAGTAAATATTAAAAAATAAAAATGCTTATCTCTTTACCGGCCCCGAGGTCTCACGCATCAGGCCCAACCCTGGTACGGAGCCATGCACACCTCTGGCACCCGGTCTGAGTCCCCAGGGCTCAACTTGTCCGTGCAACTCCTTTCCCTTGGCGGTTTACTACCGCCTGTTCTCTGCCTCTGTCCTGGGGTGTTTCTGTACCGCAAAATCCCACAAACACAACTTTACAGCCCGATAGCTTTTCATACAGGTTTATATATTCAACTCTCAATCCACAAACCCTCTACACAACAAGATTACATCAAATAGACAAAGATACATCCCTTAAAGGACAGGATCGAGGCTATTGTGGTAAAATAGTGTGCTCCATCCCTAGAAGTTAAGGAAATGCTTTGAGAACTATAGCAAACAGGAAGTAACAGGGTGCAGCTTTCTGGCTAAAGGAATCATAACATTTCATGGACCACATTTCATTATTTACTAATTTACACAATAAACATATATCTTAAAAATGCTTTCATATCTTATCCTTGTTAGATGATCACCTCAACTTACATTAGAGCAAAGTTCAGTTTTTAAAATTATTCAACTCATTTCCCCCCCAGATGGGATTCATGATGAAATGGAAGAACGGCTGTTCTCAGTACTAACAAAGGAAACTCAATGATGAAATGGAAGAACGGCTGTTCTCAGTACTAACAAAGGAAACTCAGGCACACCGGGATGCAGTCAAACCCAGCCCTCGTGCCCCATGCAGCATCTCTGGCTTAAAAAGGAAAAGAAGCTATTGTTTAAAAGAAAAAACCAGACAGCTTTCTTCCACTGGGAAGAAACTCTGCTTCCCGGCCACCCTCGGAGCTCTCCCCAGCCCCTCCTCACATGCTCCTTCTTACTCAGTTCAGTTCGGAAGGTCTCTCGGGCTGTCCTCCACCCACAGGGGTCTATTTCTCGCTCCAGACGGATATTTTCCACCATTAGGTACATGACACTCAGCAGTACCCTGGGGTTACAAAAGGGTCGTAAGAGATACCCAAGGCAGTTCCTGGCCTATAGTTCCAGACTTCAAGGATGACATCAGTGAGAGCTCAACCAGAGAAGATTAATTAGAAGGTATCTTCCCACTCATTTGGGATTTGGAAAAAGAGTAACACACACCACTCATTACCTCTGTCACCCAGGGTCACCAAGCCCACTCACCTGAGCTCAGTGCTGTCAGCAATGGAGACAGCTGGTTTCCGAAGGGCACTACTAGAGGCCTGGCTGTTGCTGCCACAGAGAGAGAAGAAAGGACAGGAACCCATCAGGCCTGTTCCTCCCTGTGCTCACTTACTCTACACATAAACACAAACACTGGCCATTCCCTGGTTACGCAGTCACAGGGAGACTCATTTAGGGAACCCGTAGATTCTTGGTACCTCAGTAAACCTTCATCTATGATAAAGACAAGCAAATAGGAGGGTCTGTTACATCACTTCCTCTTGTGATTCCCCACAATGCTTACCACTGTGCTGGAGACAAGACATGCCGAGCAGTATCTGATAAATAATAAACAGACTTCAGTGTATCTCAAAACTCCTGGGTGGCAGGCACAAGAGAAACTAGCAGCAGCAGCAGCAGCAGCAGCAGCAGAAAAGGCCACTTCAATTATAACTATGACAGATAGTTAGGCATGATGGCAGAAATTGGTCTATTTCCCTTGTGTTTATGATGGGAAACATTTATGATTCCTAGAGTTAAACTCAGCAGAAAAGGTGCTTAGATTAAAAAGGTAACCAAACCAGGATAGGTCTGTGAAGCCCAGGATTGTAGCAGTTGCTTAGTTCAACCTCAGGGAGGAAGAACATAGTATCAGGACAGAACACTGGATAAAAGGACATGTCAGTGAGCTTTCAGTGGAGATGTGAATGGAGACTCCCACAGGGAAATCTACTGAGGAACTCCACACACGTGAATTCTTCAAGAGGTTTCTAAGCCAGCCCTCCCCAAGGCCTCTTACTCGATTTCCATGTGGAGTAGCTCCAGGAAGGCCGAGAAAGTGCCCATCTGATAGAGCAGGAAGCAATTGTATCTGGACCAGTGTAGCACATCAACCTCGGAATCACATTCCCCAAAAGTGCCTAGAGGATCAGACAGTTGCTGTAGGACTTGGAGTTGGGAGGGGTAGGCATTTGTTCTTTCTACTCCACCACATTATCTTAAAACTTTGTCAATACTTTACAGAATAAAGAGGCTCACAGAATTTGGGCAGGGCCCAAGGACTTCCTTAGATGAGTCAAGAAAAGAAGTAGTCTCCTGAGCAAGCCAAATGTGTTCACCAATAGCCAATCCTTTTGTTTTTAATGATTCACTTTTACTCTATGTGCATTGGTGTTTTGCCTGCATGCACGTCTGTTGAGAGAGTGTCAAATCACTTGGAGATGGATTACGGACAGTTTCGAGCTGCAATATGTTTGTTGGGACTTGAACTCAGGACCCCTGGAAGAACAGCTAGTGCTATTAACCACTGAGTGTGTCTCTCCTGCACCATCCATGGCCAATCTTTAATCCCACCCACTCCCAAGTAGATTTTGAGATGACTCAAATGCAAATAGTCTATTGGGCAATGCATCTCAGGGATCACCAGAGGAGAAATGGGAAGTGAGAGAGGGAAGGGGGCAGCTGAAAAAGTTCAATCCCAGAGGGCCTTCTGGAAATAGTATAAAACACACAATGCAGACCATTTCACCCAGGAAGAGGGAGATAATCAAGGTCATCTTCTCAGTCTTGTTAGTAATTTTTATGAGGTCTGAGTGTATTAACCCCTCTGCTTCCTGATTACCCATGTGAGCTGCAGACAAAGAAAGCCTTTAAGCACAAGGACCTGGTATTGGCAGCTGGGAGTTTGTTACTGCAGCAGACCTAAGTGATTGGGAAGTGCCGCCTTATTTACTGCCAGCTTCTCTTTCCTAGTCTTTACTTCCCATTTATTGTTCTTTTTTTCCCCCTCTTTTACAATACTTTAGTTCCCAATTTGTTGGTTCAGCGGCAATCCTCACATGCACAGAGCTTATTTTTATCACGATAGCAAGAGTGTCTCAGAGCCCCTTCCAACACCTGGCTACCAGGTTTTTGCTGGCAAGCTTTTCCCAATTAATCTCATTTAGTTCTGATGATCTCCAAATTACTCACAGCCTCCCTTCCTGCTGCTGAATTGGCTTGAACCTTTAAAATGCCATAAAAACTTCAGTGCTGGTGCCAGGGCATCAGCCCTCCCTACATGGATTCTCTTGCTAATTTTCACATACACTTATGGCCCAGATTAGAGGGGGAAAATCCATGTGAGAAATCCTGACATGCACACAGTATGGCTTATGTCTGCAATCCTAACTAAGGAGGCAGAGGCAGGAGGATCGAGAGTTCATGATCATTCTCAGAGAAAAAGAAATAGAGAGCTGGGCATGTGAGGCAGAGGCAGGTGAATCTTTTGGGTTCGAGACTAGCCAGAGCTACAAAGTGAGACCCTGTTTTAAACAATAATTTAAAAAGCAAACAACCTGATGTGTTTGGTAAGATAGAGGCAGATCCCAAGAGATCCAGAACAGTATCCAATACTATCTCTTGGTCTTCCTTATAAGGACAGGCCACTCCTAACTTAGCAAGACCCATAACTAGTTGTAAGGGACCCTGCTTTCCCAATAGGGTCCGTTTTACGCAGTCCCTTCCTAACTTCTATTCCGATCAAACCAGCAAGAACAGACATTACCTTGGGCTAGATAAAGAACAGCCCGGGCCACTTTGAGCCGTTGTTCCCTGTTGACCACCTCCAGTCGGTCCAGAAGTCCCATCACATAGGTCTTTTGGGCGTCTTCTTCCAACTCCAGCCATTCCCTAATGTCTTTCACTAGAATGTAAAGTCACACTCAGCTAATACTGGCTACTGCCACTTCTCCCTAGAAAGGGCCCTGATAATAACCCTCCCTCTGATCCCAAAGACTCTTCTCTCCAAAGCCTTTCTCATTCATTTTAGTACTGAGGATTGAACCCTGGGCCTTTCCCTAGGCAAGCTCTCCCACTAAGCTACATCCCTAGTTCAGGATTTCTTTATTTAGCTAAGAAAACATAAGGGGCAGGAAAAGGACCCAAAATGTCCTCATCTGAACTGACTCTGTACCCATATCTTTACCATTCCCACATTTGTCCACACAGCATATTCTGTTCTCTGCTCTTCCTCAGGTGTCCCCCTCTGACTCCATCCACACCCAACTCCTAGTCATCCTTACATGCCTGATACAAGAGGCCCTCTTCCACACTAAGAGCTCTGCCCTAACACTCTTCTACTTTACCGTGACATTTCATATTTTCCCCTGGCCTTGGCTTCTTTTGTGATATGCATATCTCCCCACTGCTACTAGACTATGCAACTTATTTGTAGAAGCTGCAAATTACCTCCACCTCTGCCTCCTGCATCTCTGACACAACAGAAACTCCACACACACATTTGCTGAATTAAAAATTAAATAGCCACTGAGAAAGTAGTGAAGCATCTGAAGGGCTCACAGTGAGGGGACATAAAGCTGGTACTGGCAGTGTGGCACAGTTAGAGACAGAAGTAAACAAGGCTCAGGTTAGGCACAGGATTCCAGGAGACAGAAGGGTACTAGTTCAGCCATGCTGAGCCATCCCTCTGCTTCTCTTGGTTTCACTTTCCTGGGAGAAGGAATTCTGTATTCCATGTGCAAGAGATGAAGAATCAAACACTGGTTTAGTCTTTTACTAGATCAGACTGGGATATTATAGAGGGGAGTAACATTTGTGTGAATAAAGCATCACCTTGAGTCTTAAAATCCTCTTCAAAGCACTTCCTGTTAGTGGTAAATTCCTGGTTCTCCGTGTAGCTGTATAATTCTGTAGCAGAAAGACAAAGCAGTCACACTTAGAGCCCCAGTGAAGAGTCTAGAGCAGAGAGGATCGCTTGAAGGAGCCAAAGGTTCCAGTTCAATCTAGAGCCAGTCTCCTCTCTTTCGGAACAGTTAAAAATAGCTGTGTGAGTCCCGGGTGATTAAACTATCAAACCTGTCCTCCTGCCAGACAGCTGGCAGCTGAGAAGGAAGACAGCCATCGACATTTGGTAAGGGCCAGGCAGAGGGCTGGAGTGCAGAGGGCTTAATGTCATCACTTGTGTTTCTTAGGGCTGCAGTCTATTCTGTGCCACCAAACCAGGCTCCAAGCAGCCTAACTTTAGGGACGAGAAGGGCAGCACAAATCAGGATCTTAGAGACAAGATTCTATGCTGTTTAGGAACCCAGGACAAGGACTAACACACACTCACGCACGCGCACACACACACACTAGTAGTTGGGAGCCAGTTTGCTCTCCTTGAAGGGTAGAAAAATGTAGGTTCCTACCTATGGCCACCTCGGCAGATGAGAGGCACATTATGTAGCCGGCACCTATTGTCCAAGGCTTTCGTGTTCAGGAAAAATCTAACCCTACTGATGATAACCTATGACTATAAAATGGGGTAACAATGCCGTCTGCCCCTGAAGAAAGCAGAACATCACTGTGCACCCTCATCTTACAGAAGATAAATTAAAACCAAACAGATTATCTCAAAATCTAGTCCCTCTATACCACAAAGCCAGAGGTTTACTTATGCTCCAGCCAGCCAAGCTACAGGCTGAAAATGACTTGGGAGTTAGAACTATTAAATCCTGTGTTTCAGAATATGGGGGTGGCCAGGAACAAATCTTAACTTTAAAATTTAAATATGTCAATCATTAGCTCATTAATGTAAATGCAAGTATACGTGTATTTATTTATTTATTTATTTAGACCAGAAAAGTCAGGAAATACTAGTCAGGAAGGTAAATAGTGCTGAGCCTTGTCCTTATTTTTAAAATATTAGATAATGAAGTTTCATTTACAGAAAATTATAAGATACTGTGTATCTTCTACTCAGATTAAGCAAATATGTGTCATATCTGCTTCAGACTACTCTCCAGTGTCATTTCTTCCTCTGGATACCATCATGAGTTTGGCATGCATTCCTCACATGCCCATTTTTAGATTTTTACATTTGTATGTGTCTATAAACAGTATACCAGGGTAGGTATATGCAGAGGATCCAGATTCATTTTCCAGCACCCATACTGTGGCTCCAAACTACCGGTCCAGGACACATGCACAGTACATACACACGCATGCAGGCTAAACATTCATATAATCAAATAAAATAAATCTAAAAGAATTTAAAATGTATCTCTGATACTGTCCTATCGTCAATCTTAATATTGTGATTGTATAAATTCTTTTGTCATTGTTTCTTTGCCTCTATTTTGTCTTTGGGCATTTGTTCATACTGAAGTTTGTTGATACAGATACATTAATTATATTAATAGCTATAAGCAGACCAATTATACTCACATGCTAGATTATCTGTTCCCATGAAGACAGGAATTTTAGGTTGTCTTCAACTTTTCATAATTAAAAACAAAGCTGAAATAAACACTTTCTTGTGCCCAAGTATAAAGTTCTTTAGATTGAACATCTAGGAATAAAATTACTGGGTCACAATATGTGCACATCTTTATCAGATATGACCTAATTGCTTTCCAATTTTATACTTTGTGGCTTCATACTGCTACACAAAGCTGTGTAGAGAAATGCTCATTAGGCCTTTGAAGTTTTTTAAAGCATTTAATTAATTAGTTAATTGATTCTGTGTGTATCTGTACGGATATGAGTGCCAGACCGCACACATAGAAGTCCGAAGAGAACCTGTGTGAGGCAGTTCTCTCTCCCACCACCACTGGAGTCTGAGAGTCAAACTCAGGCCGTGGGCCTTGATGACAACAGCCTTATCTGCTGATCCATCTTGCCAGTATTTAAATTTTGCAGTCTAATGGTTGTGAAATAATATCTTGTTTTTTAGAAAAAATTTTAAGATTTATTTATTACATATGAGTGCACTGTAGCTGTCTTCAGACACCAGAAGAGGGCATCAGATCTCATTACAGATGGTTGTGAGTCACCATGTGGTTACTGGGAATTGAACTCAGGACCTCTGGAAGAGCAGTCAGTGCTCTTCACCGCTGAGCCATCTCTCCAGCCCTAAAATTATTTTTCTTCATTAATTAATAAATTTGGACTTGAGAAATGGTTTAGTGGCTAGGAGCTCTTCCAGAGGACCTGGTTTCAATTCCAGCACCCATATGGCACTCAGTATGTCTGTAACCTCAATTCCGGGGATCCAACACCCTTACACATCACACGTACAGACAAAACACCAATGCACATAAAAAATAAAATAAAAAAAACTTGAACATCTCAGACAGTAAAGACAGACACACAGACAGACACACACACTCTTTTGTGGTTCTATGGATTCACCAGAGTCTCATACAGATCCCTTCCTATATCTGTGGACTTGCTGGTTTTCTTTCCTGTGAGTTCTTATTCTTCATCTGCTTGTCTATCATCTCTTTTTTGTTCATCCCTTTCTTTCTCTACAGATTCACATTCTAGATTCTAATCCTTTGTTCATTATTAAACCTCGCTATTTCTGTCACTCATTGCAAAATTTATTCCCTGTGCTTATTCACCAGAACTGCAAAAAATGTTTGTCTTTTTATCTGAAACATCAAGTCTCAAAGTGTCACTTCCATGTGACAGAATATTTAACTCTCACACCATCTCCACCCGAAGCTCGTTTATTAATAACTAGCATTCATGGCACGTGTGATATGAAGGCCCTCAATGTGAGGAGATCACGTTGGCCTATTCTGAAATTCCAGGCAGGAAGAAGCAGCCCAGAGCTGAGAAGAGAATGGAGTCACTCAACCCCCACTCAGATGCCCACAGCAGAGCTTGGCCATGACTGATGTGGGGTATGCCCGGCCTTACTCAGCCAATTACCTGTGATCTTCAGCTGTGGCTGGAATTTTAATAAGGGCAAGGGGTAGGAGAAGGAAAAGGATGGGTAGACAGAGATAGAACACGATTTTAAAAGAAAGGTGGCAGAGAGAACAGACACTCAAACACACTGATTATAGAAAAAGAGAGGGGAATCCTGGAAAGTGGAGAGAGCTGACTTGAGAGCAAATCAGTGCCACCAAAAGAAAAAGAATTACCAGGAAAGAGGAAGAGACTGAACTCACAGAGACTGCTATTATCAAGAATTCACAGAAGGAGACTGAAAGGGACACTTGGGTTGGGTTGGGAAGGAAGATGATAACAGCCCTTGTTCACTAGCAACTTGTTAAGACCAGAAGCTGTCAAGGTATATTATTACAGGCCTGTTCCTTCTCCCCCTGACCACATCTCCACACACTGCTACCCATCTATTCGTACCTGACAATTCCGCTGCATGTCCATCTGCATCTCCATACTCGAACTCCAGAGTAGGGCAGTCCACAGAGCCCTATAACAGACAACAGTTTCCGTTACTGGGAAAAGAGGTTGCCAGAGAATGTGCCTCAATTTCGCTCTTTTCAAAACACAAGATGAATGGCTCAGGAATGAGACTACCCTCTGTCCTTCACACATATGTACACACATGTACACGTCGATCCGCACAGAAAGAAAGGGTGGGGTGGGGTGAGAAGATTCCTGAAACAATGACTTGCAGCTTGGTATTAATGGGGAAAAAATGGCTGTGCTCCGGTTTGATGGCCCATGCCTGCGATCCTATGCTCAGGTTTGATGGCCCATGCCTGCGATCCTAGCACCTGTGAGGTTAAGGTAGGTGGATCTCTGGTTTGAGTTCCAGTGAGTTCCAGGAGAGCTCTATACATAGAAACTCTATCTCTAAACAAAACAAAACTGGTTGTGCTAAGAGGCTGGTGACTCTTAGAACACAGGGTCTCTATACCCATTCAAGCCTACACCTTGTCTATGAGTTTCTTCTATTTGTTTCTGATTTGCACCTTTTATCTAAAAAGTAGAAACCTAAGTATAAACACCCTCGAGGAGTTCATTCTAGCAAATTAATCAATCCTGAAAGGGGTGATAGTAACCTGAGTTTGCGGTTGGCCAAGTAGAAATGTTTATAATCTAGGAACCTCAGTTGTGGCTTGCATATGAACTGGGCGAATTCTTGTCTGTACTCTATCTCTGGGCAATTAGTGTCAGAATTGAATTCATATGTAGGACATTCAGTTGGCAGCAGTAACTATTGTTGGAAACACTCAGTTTTCTCACCCGTAAAAGAGGACAGTAGTAAGACTTATTTCACTGGGTCACTGTGAAGACTAAGAGTTAAGTACGAGAAATGCCCTTAACACATACAGAGCTCTCTTGATTTGTGCCAATTGTAATTCTCTTCTAGCAAAATTTTCAGAAGTTTTAGAAAAGAAAACTACCTGGAAAACAAAGTGGGGTAGGAAAAGCAGGTCTGGGCACTGTGAAGATGACAGGGGACGCACTAGATGACCTCTGCCTTGGAGGGTGGAAGGAAAGCGAACTTCCCCAGTAAAGCTTCTGGAGGCAAAGAGCCCAGACGGAGAGAATTACTGCAGGTGTAGCATGCAGCCGTGGAAATTCAGGAGTAAACAGCAGTACCGGGGACACTCTGGGTCTCTACATTGAGCATACTGGCAAAGCACTATGGGAGCCTTTTCCTGAGGGAAGCGGTGACAGGTGATGACTGTGCCTCTACTTCAAAGGGAGAGCCAGCAGATCACTGTGTCATTTTATAGATTTGGACTTTGTGTCCCCCTACCTTTCCTGGAACGCTAGCCCTAGAAGGGCAGCGAGCCTTCTGCTTATTCACTGACATATCATTAGCACCCAGCAACTTCACTGCAGTCCCCTCAAAATATCTGATGAAGAACAATGTCTCACTTCCTCTGTTCTGTGCTGCCAGGATGTGAACAGCTCTTCCCTGAATGTCCTCAGCACCACAGAGCTCTGAAACCATGAGCCGAAATTAATCGTTCCTCCATTAAAAAAAACAGACCAATGTCTCTCCTGGGAGAGAAGATACAAGGTAAATTCTAAAAGAAAATCCCTAGCAAGGAAACTTTCACTGTACAAGGTGGTGTCTTTGGGGACAATTTCCCCCTCTCCACTGTTTCCTGTTAGAAAACAGGAGCTGGGGTGAGAGCTAACAGCAGTGGTATATGCTAGTTTTGTTGTCTGTACAGTAAATAACCAAATAGACAAGTTAATCCTTTTGCAAACTGTGAAATATTATTTCAATGACTCACCACAGACTAGGACTCCCTCTGCCCCTTAACGAGGATGATGAGAGTTGTAAGTACTGACCAATTAATTACATGAACTGTTTGAAAGGCTTTGTACTCAATCATCTTAACCCTCCATGTTATGCAGTGGTAACCCTGTTTTTACAAAAGAAAGTGGAGTTCAGTTCGGTTAGTTAATTTGCCCAAAGCCACACAGATAATAAGTGGAGATACTGAAACAAACACTGGCCCAAAAGACACTGAAACTTGATGGTGTTGGCCACTCTGTCTGCCAAGTGTCTGATCTCAGGAGAGTTGGCTTTATCTCTTTTACCTTTTATCTCTAGATGAGCAGACCCCCTTTTAGAGTTATGTTCACAAGCACTTCACCACTGAGCCACATCCCCCAGCGCTGTGTCTTATGTGTAGTAAAATGAAAGGTTAGGCTCACTCTGGTTGCATACACTGTAATCCTAACACTTGGGAAACAGGCAGGAGGATCAGGAGTTCAAAGCTCTCCTCAGCTACACAGTGAGTTCAAGCCCAGCCATGGCAAGTGAAGCCCCGTTGTCAATAGCCTTTGCTCTAGGCTGTCTCAAATAATTAGGATGAAATCGAATCAAATAAAGGCTAAACCAGATGACCTTCACAGCGCCTTTTACATACACTTGGTTCCCCCGAGTTCCTGCGTGGATGCAGTTTTGTTCTCGGTTGATAGATGGAAAACGGCTAGATAAAATGTGGGGAAATAATACATTCCTTTCATTGTCCTGGTGAGATTTATTTTCTTTTTAAGAGGAGGAGGAAGATATTTAAATAGTCATCCCCCTATCAGCATCCCGGGACGGCTGCACTCGAACGTCGCCCTGGTCCTAACCCAGCTTGAATCGTGTCTCTTTTAACCCTCCTAGACAGGGGCGAGCTGTTCTCGGAAGCCGCTCCCTAAGCCACCGCCATCACCCGAGGGCAGGAGACAGGGATGGCTGGTGCTCCGGCTGGTGCTCCGGGCTGGTCTGGTCCAGTCCAGAGCCAGTTGCTGCAGACTGAAGTGGGAGGGCGTGCTGCCCGCCTGCCCACCCTTCCCTCCCGCGGCACAGCTCGGGCTCCCGCCCCTCCGTCCAGTCCCTGCACCGCTGGTTCCCCATCGCTACAACGGGATCCAAATTCCGGCTTCCCCCGGCGGCAGCTGTCAAGTATCTGGAAAGTATCTGTTACGCTCTTCGCGCGGGTTAGTAAAACCGCAGGCCAAGGCTAAACAGCGGGCCACCCGCAGCGGGAAGGGACGGGGCTGCGGGCCGCTTCACCTCAACCGGGTTCCTCACCTCCGACTCCCGCCGCAGGTTGCGGAACGCTTCCCGGCCCTTGGGCGCAGCCGGCTTCCCTTTGCCGCCGTTGCCGTTGCCGTTGTCGATAGCAGGAGAGCCGGCGGGCCCCGGCGCCGCGGGGTCGTCCATGCTGGGAAGGTTCCTTTCGGCGGTTCGCCTCAGAGGCTGCCTACCGCAGCTCCAAGATCTCTGCCCCGGGCGACCCCGCCACAGCGCGCGCCCGGAACCAGGCCCCGCCTCCTAAACACCGATTGGCTGTAACTACTCTCTGCGGCCCCGCCCCACTATGCGATTGGCTGATCAGCCAGCCAGAGGTGGGGGCTCTTTCAAGGAATATTTTCCCCACGAACCCCCGGCATCTTTACTGCTCAGTTGCTGGCAGCCTGGGACTCGTAGGCTCCGCGTCTCGCTCCACGATTCAAATTCTGGACCCTGAGCTCATGGCAGCTTAGCTCCGCGCTGCATGCTCCTTTCACTGCTGTCTTGTCCTACATAAAGCGGCCTTTTCCTGAGAGTCCTAGTCTCCACTCCTGTTCCAAAACACTTACATTTCGGCGTTACCGTAGACTCGGACCTAGCTGCGGCACGCCTCTAACATTCCGTTTTGTCGCAGAGAAGGGATAGCCTGAACCACCACACCACAAATTTACCCTCTCTGGAAGCTTTCTGAAGAGAACTCTTGGCGAGGAGAATGGGAGTTGCAGGGAGGGACCCTGATGCCCTTGAAGGGCTGCTCCCTGTCACCTGTTCTTAGCCGTGTGGCCACGTTCTTTGTGGTGCTAAAGGATAGCGAGTGCCCACCCTCACCCGCTGCTCCTTTCTAAAACAATCCTAATCTAAGCCTAAAATCTTCAGTTTGATCTCCCGAGTGCTCACATGGAGAAAGGAGAGAATGAACAGCCAATAGTTGACCTTTGACACCTGACGCCCCCCACATACTCCTTGGTGCCCTCCCCCATTTCCACTTATACAAATACATATTTAAGTTAAGAAGGAAAAAACAAAAAACAAAACAAAAACAAAAACAAAAAAACAACCCTTCACCCTAAGGGCTAAAGGTAACTGGAAGGAACTGGACAGTTGAAGGCTGTGGGTTCGACCCTCCCCTGATAATATCTAAATATATTGGCAGGTTTGGCTTGACAATGGATGAAGGGAATGGGAGGGACCAAATCATTACCCATGGCTTTAAGAAGACAGTGAAAGGATCAGTGAGTTGGAACTGTGTCAGGCATTGCAAGTGTTTTCTGGGTACCACACCTCTTTCTGACAGGTTATTTTTCACGAATCCATTTTTTACTGATGAGGAAATCCTGAGCGTAGAGAACACTGAAGTATTACAGTGAGTCTTGTCTCCGTGTAGTAAATATGCTGCTCTATGGAAGAAACGTCTGATTTCTTGGTTCACTGGCGTTTCAACGGCTGTGATAAAACCCATGACCAAAAGTAACTTGGGTAGAAGAAAGGGTGTGTTTCATCCGAGAGCCTACAGTTCGTTACCTAGGGAAGCAGAAGTTGCTGCTTACTGACTGGCTTGTCCCTCCTAGCTCTCACAGCCTCCTTTTTATATACAACTCAGGAACACCTACCTGTTCAGTGGTGGCACTGCTTATAGTGAGCCCTTGCACACCACTCATCAACCGAGAAAATGCCCCATAAGCTTGAATACGGGTCACTCTGCTGGGGTTTCTTCCTCAATGGAAATTCCCTCTTCTAAAACGACTCTACCTGGTATCAAGTTCACACAAAACCAGCCAGCACAGCAGTTGCTCTCTAAAGACCCCCTTCTCCAGATTTTTGTTTTTTGGACCCTCATTACTGTATTAGGTGTGTTGCTATTAAACCAACTTTGCTGGGATCCCAAACTGTAGTATTGTATTCTCCTCAAACAACAGAATTGTTTCTCCTTTCCTATTATCTTAGGGATAATTCCATTCTTTTAGACATGCTCTTACATTGTAGCCCAGAATAACCTAGAACTACATAGCCTAGCCAGGCCTCTAACTCATGGTAACCCTTCTTCATCCTCCCAAGTACTGGGATTAGACATGAGACATTGAACACATCTTAACCCCATTTCTTTAAAAAATGCATTATTTATTTATGCATGAGTATTTTGCCTATGCACCAAATGCTTCCTGGTGCCCAGGGAGGCTAGAAGGAGTTAGATGTCTTGGGAGTTATAGGTGGTTGGGAGCCACTATCTCAGGTCCTCTGCAAGAGCAAATTGTGCTTTTAACCACTGAGCGATCTCTCTCGGCAGGCTAAGCGTGGACACCAATCGAGACCATGTTCCTTGGAAACTGCTGAGTACTTTTCATGGTCCCCAACGTTTCACCATTTCCAGTCCCACACCTTCTCCATTGTGCATGTAAGCTTCTTTGGAGCACCAAGCTTCATTGTGATTGTATGTTTATTTTATTTTTGAGTCATGGTCTCACGTAGCTCAGACTGGCTTAAAACATGTCTTAACTGAAGATGGCCTTGAACAGCTTCCTATCTCCAGAGTTCTGGGATTACAGGGGTGCACCACTATGCCTGGTTCTTCATTGGCTTTTTCAAACATTTCTGTATGTTTAGCAAAGGGGTTCACAATCCATGGTCTATTAACATTTTGGGCAGAAAAATTATGGGAGAGTGTCCATATATATGTTTTAAGCTGTTCAGTAGAGTTTTTGGCTGTCCTTGAAAGATGCTGGTAGCATTTCTCCTTAATTATGACAACCAAAAATGCCTTTAAACATTGCAATATGTCCCCTGGGGAGCGAAAATCTCCTGTTGCAATACCTTGGCTTTATAAATACACTCATGTGAATTTCCAAGAAAGTCTTTGGCTCAAGGCACAAACTATTTGATTTTGGAATTTTTCAGGGTATAATTTGTTAAAACTCTTAAAAATGTAAATCTACATTAAAATTCACAATCCATGCCCAGTCTATCCCTGCTTTGCTTTGACCCAATTGCCACAGCACAGCCCATTTGGCTTCTCAGCGAAGAGTTCACTGTCTCCTATGCCTGTAGTCAGACTGACATCCCCAGAAACACTTCTCCGGTGAGCCCAGCCCGTCAGTAACATCCTTTCGGAGTCTCCTTTTGAGGCCTTCTTTTTCTTGCTTATCCCTCCACTGTTTGGAGTGGGACTGAGGAGCCATCGGTCTCCCCCATGGCTTCTACCTAAAGGCAACTGCTGAGCCTAGAGCTCCATCTGGCTTTATTTTCAGAAATGGGACTTGGAAATTTGAAGATTTCAAAGAATCAGAATGTAATCTTTTCTTAGTGAATGGTAAAGCAGAAAATATTGGCCATAAATCTCCTCAATATTAGCCCAGATAGATATTCAAAATTTGTCATGAAGAGGAAGGTGCCTGGGGAAAAAACTGGATGAAGTCATAAGAAACTTCAATCAACTGAAAACTTAGAAACTGTAGGCCACTCAGCTTATTTACCAAAGAATGACAATCATGAATACCCCTGGCCATCCAAAAGTATACCTGGGGAGATAATGTCAGGCTGGTCTATGCTGCCATTAATTTAAAATCTATACTAGTGGAGCTAATACAGATGGATCATTAAGAGCATTTGATGCTCTTCCAGAGAACCCGAGTTCAGTTTCCTACATCAGGTGGCTCACAACCACTGTATGTAAATTTGGCTTCCATAGGCACCTGCACTCACAGGTACATACCCAGATTCATACCTAAAACAAAACCTTTAAACAACGCTCATGATTATGTTAAACCCCACAACACTATACTACCAAATTCTCTTGCCCCAAAACTTAGGTTTTTTACTTCCAAACTCAGGCTTCTGACAGCAAGTTGATGGTAAAATAGGAATAATTAGAGACAAGACACACCCCTCCCTCCATTTACAAATGCTAATTTAATTTGTAAAATCGATGGTACCTGGCACTAAGACAGCTTAAAAATATGTTGCAGGAAGTCTTCAAGTGTTTTCTAGACTAGTGGGCCGACAGGATAAAACAGGGCACGAGAGGCACTTGGTACAGCGGAGGCTATATAGGCCTGAGACCTGGAACTGGAGGTTCTGCAGTCGGTGTGCACTAGTGTGCACTAGCAGTAGCTCCTCTCCCACCCTGGCCCCTTTAAGAGTACACTGCAGTGCGGTGCCAGCAGAGGGTGTGGATCACTAGGAGTTGGAGTGACAGATACTGGCGAGCTAACTTATGTGTGCTGAGAATTGAACCTTGGTCCTCTGAAAGAACAGCCAGTGCTCTTAACCACTGGGTTATCTCTCCAGTCCTACTTTTTAAAAAATACAACAGGCTAATAAAGCTTTAACATAGATAAAGGAATACACAGTTCCCAAATTACCCCTAATGGCTACCCTACCAAAGGTTGAGACAGAACAGGCAACTGGACTCATATTCTAGTGGCCGATTTAAAAGATAAACCTCTACCTGATCCCTTTCTTTTCCTTCTTTCTTTCCTTCCTTCCTCCTTTCCTATGGCTGGATACAGTCAGACTCCAGGCAACACAGTGGAACTGGGTGACCTAGATCCGTGCTTTAGGGTGGTTGTTGTTTTTAATCTTAATCTCAGAGTCTTCACCTCCTCAAGGTTGTGGTTCAGAGGTGTGTTCCTCATACACATAGCCAGGTGTGGGTCAAGGAGGGGTGGAGGGGAGGGACAAGGTACTTGTTAGCAGTGTCTCAGTGTAAAACAAGACTCTCAGGGAGGTGGTCACTCTAACACACCTGCTGGTAACTGCACCAGCTTTTCACATCTTTGTCCTATGGCAGGCAGCCTTGTTAATTTTTGCCCACATACCTCTTAGTTCTAAATTCATAGTTCACAGAAGCAAGTGATATTCCCAGGACACAAATCAGTTTTAAGAATACTTTATTTTTTTGAGATTACATAGTCATTATTGCTGATCTAATACAATCACTTAGACATAAAGATTTCCAAGAGCTTCTCAGAACTGGTGATCCTTAAAGGCTTCGTTCCTTTCAGTAAGATGACAGTAAGACTAGATGATTATTTATATAGATATGTGTTTTACATATATATATGTATATATATAATATGTTTAGACTTGTCAATGTCAATATATAATTTGCTGGTGTTACCTATTTTCTTTCCATAATTTTCCTTTATTAAAAAAGCTTAATGCAACAATGCATTCTGATTTTTTTTTTTAAAACCATGACAAAGTTAATTCTGAGGAAACCACAGGAGCAGCAATTTCAGATCTGTTCAGAGAAAAGCCAAGCAGCAAGAAAAGCTTTGCAGGAGTATGTGGCCGGGGAGCCTTGCTCTCCCAGGAGGGACGTGAGAGGGAGGGCAGAGGGAAGGGAGATTAGAGGCCTTTGTTTAACAAGAGAAAGGAAACAGTATTTCCACTAAGACAGCAAAAAGACTTTGAAGTAGCACAAATTCATTGTAGATAAGTGGTCTCTTTCCCCTCAGTCCAGGGCTACATAACCAGAGGCAATCAGCCTTCTTTTCCTTGTCTCTTGGTAGCTGGAGTGCTTGTAAGAGGAAGAGTTGGAGTAAGAAGAAATTTGCTCTTATTCCAAGGTTAGAGGGAACAATGATTTGGTTATAACATTAGGACAGAACCTAGACAGGAGTCCTGGCTACCTTCTTTCTTTCTTCCCAACTCTCCCAAGCCTGCTGTACTGGGGCCTGGCACATGCTAAGCCAGTGTCCTATCACTGACTCACATCCCCATTTCTGGACACTTTATTAATGGTTGATGTCACAGAGGTCTACAGAGAGAAGGGAATAGATGTCATCTGCAACTCACAGGCAGCCAGGTGCAACTTAACTTAGAAACCCACATGGCTCCTTTTTTATTTGGAGTGGATCTCTTATCTCTTCTCTGTGGTGTGGCAGGGTGAACTGTGTAAGTACCAGCCATAGGAAGCTCTGTAGAGAGTAAGGCTTTGCAGAAAATCACCAGGTTACAACTTGGGTATCCCAAGCCCGATTATCTGCCTAATGGAATCTGCTCTGGACAAAAGGTGAGGCACAGAGACATGAAGCTTTGCTAAACAGATCCAATTAAGAGGCCAGGTATGGTAACACTTGGCCTTAGGAGGCCAAGGCAGGAGGACTGCCATGACTTTAGAGTCTAGCCTGGGTTACAAGAGTGAGACTATCGCAAAATAACATCAAACCCCAGCAGCAATAGCAAAAAACCAACACAGAGGTGGTAGTGGGAGAGTGATGCATCCTATTAATACAGAAATAGAATTGACTATCCTGGTGAAATTGTCAGTGTTTATGATCTTCCTTACATAAAAGAATACAGCCTCAGATGATGCCCTGTGAAGAGTCCATCTTCTGGAGTGAGCCAGAATGTATACCATTTCATAAGGTAAACAGCCAACTACCCAAGTTGTTTCCCTATTGTAGAAAATAAGGACACTTCCAGACTAGCTTCCAGGACACACCCGAAGACCATGAGACAGTGGAGAAGAAGAAGAAGTGAAGAAGAAGCAAGGGGAGAAGATCTGGATGAAGGTTTTAGTGATTCTGGATGCCGTTTGAATGACCTTGATCTTGAGACTTTGAAGAAGAACAATGTAGGAGATACATGGGAAACAAACACTAAAGGGAGGCACGAGAGAACTCATTCAACCAAGATTTCTAGGATCACTCCAGGTTTTAACTCTTGAAACCAACTGATCCCAGTGGAAACCTTGAAACCATTCAGTCCATCTGCAAAGAAAACCCAACTCTTGGGGAGAATGAGAAACTTCACAATGTTGACATTACTATTTTATAATGCTGGAGTTACTTAAGCTCTGACACAGAATCCTTCAACAGAAGGGGCCAGATAATAACAATACAGCAGCAGCAGAGAAAGAGAAGCTATCAGATTGCAGATCTCACTTTCACCAAGGCCAACTGCCAAAGGATGAATGTCTGATGAGGTTCCAGCTAGTGCCCCATCCCTTTCCTAGTTCCCAGTGTCTGAGCACAGGGCCATAGCAATGCAGGCGAGTGCTTTACCACTGAGTAACCTCCAGCCCTCAAACCAGGTTTCATCATCTGGATACACTTTACAGAGTCTCCTGTCTTCTGCAGCCAGGCTGCAGTCTTTCCTGGAACACAGACAGACTTGCATCTAGGATATCAAGCTGTACCCCACTCAAAGTCTCAAGCTCCCAAATCTCTAGCAAACATCTTTGCCAACTCAGTTCCAGAGATCATCTCAGGCAACAAGAGAAGCACTATCCACACGGAGCTCTCCTCTGACGGTGCCAGTACAGGGGGCTCTTAGCAGACCGTCCAGTTAAATGGGAAGGAAGCAGAACTATGGGTCCCAGTGGAACTGGCTGGCTACTTCCTGAGCAGAGTTTAGTAGGGTTAGAAAGCAAAACAAATGCCTGGCCAACACCAGAGCTGTTAAGATCATGGAGTCACAACCTTCTTAGAACCAGAAAGCACTGAAATGGACATATTGAAGGAGAAGAAAGGAGTCCTGGGTGAGAGAAGAGATCCCAGCAGGCACGAACACAGGCACAGCTGAGTTCTTGGTGCAGCTTACACGACCTTACCATTCCTGCCTCACCAGCCTTTTTATAAGGCCGAGAGTTCAGGCCTTGTTAATTCAGTGGCTTCCAAAAGGCCTCACCTGGGAAAGGACCAAAGCTTTGAGAAAGGCAGCTGCTGAAATTTATTCCAGAAAATCCTAAGTAACAAGGAGTCTGGCATCCCTGAACTAACTCCTGAGCCTGGAAAGAAAAATGGCCATTGCTGAGGATTCCATTAATGGGCAACAATGCGAATGATGCACTAGGAATGGTTAGCCCATCTCTTTCCTTCCTCAGCCTGTCCTCTGTGGCTCTCATGGCCCCAGAAGTAGTAACCACACTCTGGGCCAAGGCTACAGGCACAGGATTCTAGATTTTAATAAATAAATAACCTAACACACAGGATGAGCACGGCGGGCTCTGATTGGAGAAGCAGCTTGCTGGGTTCTTCCTTGGATTTAGTGGAGAAAAGGTTTGGTTCTATTCCTTAACATGTCTCTGGCTTGCGTTACAGGAACTTAATACCTGGAGGGAAAAAGAAAGATGAAACTGCTGTTATCTGCTGGTGGGGCTGGAACATAAGGAGCCTGCCCAAAGATGTAACAGGGAGATACACTTCTCTGGTGTATGTGGTAAGCATAGACTCCTGTGGCTCTTTCGCACAGCGGTGACCATCGAGAAGGCTCAGTGGAGAGAAGCAGCTGTCACCAAGCCTGCCAGTCTGCCCAGGACCCACATGGCAGAAGAAAAGCTACTCCCACAGGTTAGCCTCTGACCTCCACATGTGCAACCAGGACACATGCATTGTGAACATGCACCCACCTCTACAATCACAAAATAAGTAACAAAGATGTAATTTTAAAAGGCTAATATTTATGGGGCCTGAGGCAGGGGGGTGGAGAACACCAATGTTTAAAGAAGATCTCAGAGTATTCTGAGGTGGGAGACGTGGAAGAAACGTGCTATTCTTCTGAGTTCATGTATAGGTATGTGGTAAAAGATGCTAGGATCAGCTGTACTCTGGGAAGCCCCTCACTGCCCAGCCTTCTCTGATTTCTGGGGAGCCCAAGGCACCTGTAGTAATTAGGTTTGAAGGGTCCGTTCTTGTTGAGTCCCAGATACTTGGCTTGTTCATCTGTCAGCTCTGTCAGGTGGGCATCAAAGGTGGGCAGGTGTAGGCTTGCCACATACTCATCTAGAAAGACCACAGACATGATAAGCATTCATGTTTCCTATCTGGCTCTTCTCCTCAAGCTAGGCCTTAGAAAATTGGACATGTTCTAGTTCTTGGAGATGATGGGAAAATGGATGCTTTTTGCTCTCAGGTCCTCAACTCTAAGGAATGATGGCCTTTAGCTTCAAGACCAGTCAGGGACTTGACTTCCAGTAACTCTCTCCACTTGGAAGCCTTTTCCCCAGAAAAGAAGGAAATGATGGGAAACTCAGCCTTTAGTTCTGCCTTGATATCTACACTATGCTAGAAACGCAATATATGCGTTCTAGAAAAATTAACACCTGTGGGAATTGGGGGAAGAACCTAGAAATGTATGCTGCGTTAGCAATTTCACATCTTTTGAATAGACTGTATTTATAGCTTCATTACACATACAAAGAGAATACAGACTGCTCTATTCTTCTGATTCATTTCATACCCTTCCAAACTGTGATCATTTTTTGTACTGTTTTGTTTTTGTTGTTGTTTGGGTTTTTTGAGACAGGATTTCTTTATGTGACCCTGGCTGTACCATGTAGACTAGGATGGCCTTGAACTCACAAGGTCCACATACCTCTGCCTCCTAAATACTAGAATTAAAGACCTGTGCCACCATACCAAACCCATCCAAACTGTATTAAAGGGAAAATATAGCAAATTGTAACAGCAAAACCAGAGCTGATTTATTTCCTAAGTGTATAAATACAATGTGTCACCTGGGTACCTGAGATGGGCTCTTTAAAACCTTAACACACTTAGTGTTTTCTGTTATAACAATCACCCGCATAATTAACCCTTACAGGAACCTATGTCCTTTAAAAGAAGAGGCTATTTAGCATCTTAGAACTGGAACAAGCCAGATATCACAAAGTCAGAGATATTGGGACATTTCCCCCCTCCTTTGAGATTTTTTTTACATACATGATGCCTTAAAACAGAAAAATTTTAAAACTCAATTGGTAGGCAAGGCACATGCTGTAATCCCAGACAGGAAACAGGAGTGAGTTCAATGCCAGCCTTGACCAAATCATGTGACCTTGTCGAAAAGCATACAATGTGATGCAATGCAATAGGCCCTAACAAAGAAACCCTCAGGGAGGTATTTCAAATCACAGCAAAATGCAAGACCCTCCTGTATGAATATTACACAAGTGACCTTGGAATAGAATCTAGAGTCCTAGCTCCTAATTTATATGACAAAAATATATTTTCTTCCCCACCCACCCCACAGAACAACTTACCCATTTTCTTGGGCAACAGATACACATCTTGCTTATAGCGACCCTCAGGAGCATTGTAAAGTTCTATCAAGGCAAGAGCCTAGAAAAGCAGAAACATGCATGCTGACACACCTTTCAGGGCTGTGAGACCTTTCTCTGAGGACCCTCCTCAGCCAACTGTTTCACTGCAGAGCTTACCTGAGTGGTAGCAGTGATTGAGAGCACAAATGTAGGCACTGTGGAGCAGCTTAGATTCAGCAGACGGCCCTGGTGATCAAAAGCAAGGAAGAGGGCATTAGGACCTGTCCTGGCTGGTTTGGTGTTAACTTGACACAAGCTGGAGTTATCACAGAGAAAGGAGCCTCAGTTGAGGAAATGCCTCCATGAGATCCAGCTGTAAGGCATTTTCTCAACTAGTGATCAAGGGGGGGAGGGCCCAGCCCATTGTGGGTGGAGCCATCCCTGGGCTGATAGACCTGGGTTCTATAAGAAAGCAGGCTGAGCAAGCCAGGGGAAGCAAGCCAGTAAGTGACATCCCTCCATGGCCTCTGCATCAGCTCCTGCTTCCTGACCTGCTTGGGTTCCAGTCCTGACTTCCTTTGGTGATGAACAGCAATGTGGAACTTGCTTCTTGGTCATGTTTGTGCAGGAATAGAAACCCTGACTGAGACAGGACCCTTGCTAGCCTCTGAGGAGTGATGGAAGAATGATAACCAATTTCCAAGTCCTTCCCAATTGAGATTGCTAGACAAAGCAGGCACTTGCAAAACAATTAATTGATGTTCTTTTAAAATTCATTTTATTTCCTTTTTCTTTCTCTTTTCTTTAAAATATATATATATTTTTTGGTGAGATAGTATCTCTCTGTATAGCTTTGGCTGTCCTAGAACTGCTATTTAGGCCAGGTTAGCCTCAAATTCACAGAGATCCTTCTGCCTCTGCTTCCCAAGTGCTGGGATCAAAGTCATTGTGCAACCATATTTTAAATGTTTTAAGATTTTTATCTAAAATGTATTTTTAACTGATACACCAAAGCAAAATTTATACTACTTATAGGATGCCATGCAATGTTTCAATACAAGAGTACATATATCTATTTCCTCAAACACTTATCATTTTCAAATACTTTCTTCCAGCTTTTCAAAATGTCCAGTACTTAACTGTTACCTATAGTCACAGTGTGCTGACAGAAGGCCAGAACTATTTATATTCCTAGCTCCACTGATCAGCTTCTGCCGAACTACAACCACCTACAGTCCAAGCCCTGGCAATCGTGTGTGTGTGTGTGTGTGTGTGTGTGTGTGTGTGTGTGTGTGTGTGTGAAGAATGGGAGTATGTGTGTGTGTTTATGAGTGTATGTGTATGTGACATAGAGACTCATTATCTAAGCAAGTTGACCTGTAACTCACAATTTTCCTTCTTCGGTCTCCTAAATTGTCGAGATTAATGTCTGGCTTACCAATATCTATTCTTCTCACAACTTCTATGAGATCAGTGTATTGGACACAAGGCTCATACATCCACTGGATAGCATTATTCTGGCTTATTTGGGCATTCTCTTGTTGACTTATATTTATTTGATATTATAAATCATGCTAGATTTAACCTTTTCTTTTTGTGATGATAGTCTTATTATATACCCCAAGCCTTCTTCAGACTTACTAGGTAGCCAAAGCTGATCTTGAACTCCTACTTCTCCTGCCTCTATCTCCTGAGTGCCAAGACTACAGGTATGCACCACCACTTCTGGCCCCATAACCAATGTTTTTGGATTATACAGGATTGTCTATGCCTGGCTGACTTCACATTAAAAAATGACAGGAGTTTATGGTAAAACAGTATCCAGTGCATGAACCACATGTCTGTGAGTCAGTCCACGCCCAGGCTGATGTGAAGAGCCCACAATGAGGAAGGGAGTGCATGTATCTGACAGACTGATGTGTTTTCTTGTGATGTGTAACAATAGGATTATGGGAACACACAATAATTCTGTTGTTAAGCTTTTGAGAAGCTCATCCGCTTTTTCTAATTTATCTTCTTCGTTGATAATGGTAATTCTTACTGGAATGAAGTAATACTTCACTGTGGCTTAATTTCCATTTTCCTGACGATTAGTGGTGCTGAACATTTCCCCCTTTGTTGTAGGTCTTCTTTGGAAATATCCAAACGAAAGCACTGAAAATGTGATAAATGTTCTAAGCGATTTCTGGGACTGTATAAAAAGGAATAAAGGCAGTGACGGGACACTGATGACTGTGCACAGGCTTGCATTTCTCTAAAGTCTCCCATTTCCTTCTCCTGAGGGCTGAGCTCTTCTGACCGTCTTAGGAAAGGAGTGAGTCAAGGCATGTAGCAATCTCTCCATGCTGGGAGGGAGACAACTCTGGATTTAGGGAGCGGTGACAATTTCTGTGCTTTTCAGTTTGTTTTTCTGCTCCAAAGGGAGGTGGCCTCGAATTCTGAGTGGACACTGTAGACGGTAAGAGAGCTAAAATTTGCCCCATGCTGTCTCTTCTTGCTTTGCTTCCTAGGAAGCCTGACTACTGTTTTTGTTCAGCTATATAGCCAAAAACACCTTTAGTGTCTGTTTTTATCACCAAAACTGCTAAGAGAGACCTCCCAGGGCAGTTTAGACATGTTGCCAGATAGGGGGCTGACGTCAAGGCTATTAATAAACGTTTAACAACCTGTTCTCTGAACTATACACACATGCCTTCCCAGACATGCCCTAAAGCATTTAAGAATGTCAGCTAAACTGGGACAGAAGATAAAAGAACAGTAAGGATATGTAAAGTTGGCCTTGCGGGTTCCTACAGAAGGAGAGGATTTGTTTACATTTTCATACTTGGCTTCTTTGATAATAAGAAAGAAAACTGAAAGCTAGGGAAAGCCTTTTTATTCCCTTTCCTTAAAAGAGAAAGGTTCATGGGAAAAACAAGCAACCCCAGAACCCAGGAATCCTAGGATAGGTGGGCAGAGCCTCCCTACTGGAAAATGGTAGAAAATGGCATAAAGGCTACAAGGAATGAAAGTCAAGACCAAGTGTGAGGGCAGTGAGGTGGCTCAGCAGGTAAAGGTACCTGCTGCCTGCCAACCTGAGCACCTCAGCTTTTGATCCCTGAGACCCATATGCAAGTTGTCCTCTGACTCCACAAGCACAGGAGGTGACATGTACATGATACCCCCTCCCCCTAAAGAGGACTGGAAATGTATAGCTCAGGGGTGGAGCTCTTGCTTAGCACGTGTACAGACGTGAACTGATGAACAGGATGGGGAACTGCCCATCAAGCAACATCCACAGAACAAGCCGGGTGCTTACTACACACCTGGCTCAGTTCATCAGTTCAAAGGGCACTAAAATAGAGACACGAGCAGCAAAGACAGCCTGAGTTGTAGCCAGGAATACCTACTTTGCTTACTGATTAAACCCCACAAACGACACTGTCTCCGTGAGCTGCAGTGAATCTCTCTGCTAACTCCTTCAACAGTAATAATAGTCAACATCTGACTCAACCTGCAGACTGACATGGAGACAGGATAATTGGTGAAAAGTGAGGAACCAGAATAGGTTCTTAATCGCTGAATGAACCCACTGGTAAAGTAGTTAACCTTGTGCACTGGGGGAGGAGCGGGGATGGCGCCCCCTGGCCAGCCTCAGCCTTACCTCTGCCAGCAGGACTATCCTCTTGCCGTCAGGCCATATGACATGGTCAACCTGGGATCTCACTCTCTCCCAGGTTAGCTCTGGTGTCCGCAGGCTGGCCTGGAACACACACGTGAGAACGTCCTTAGCTGGGGCAAGTCCTCCACATTGGGGACAGAAGTTGAAGGGAGCCATTTTAAATAGCAAGTTGAAAGAAGCAACCATCACGCTAGATGGAGAATACCTGTCCTGGGTTGGTTAGGACTGTTCCATTTCAGGGAATGTAATCTTAGGCCCAGCCAGGGAGGGATCACTCGGGAGGTCCTTCCACAACATATACTGTACGCCCACTCTCTGCTGAGCACAGTAAAAGGTGCTATGGAAATACAGAAGAAACCAAAGGCATGGTTTCTGCCTTCAACAAGCTCACATTTTAGTTGGGGACACAAAACAATACATATGTGAGAAGAAAATACAAAGCAACATGCAAACAAGAGCAGGTTAATATGGTGCTGAAGACAGAAGGACAGACCAGAGTCAAGTGGAATAGTCCTAAAGAGCATGCTGGGGCCAGAGTTCCGCCCTCATGGCCCCAGATCACCGTCTGCGCCTGCTCCGAAGGCTGGTTTCCCCTAAGTGCAAATGTGAGGCGGCCTTCAGAGGAACACAAGTGGTAGAGCGAAGGGCCCAATGGCCCACCCTCTTCCCACCTCTGTGCATTGTGTATTCAGACAGTAAGAGAAAAGACGGTAAGTTCATTGTCAGCAATGAAATGAGAGTCACAGGCTGTGTAGACTTAGGACAACTACCTCCTTCTTCAATAAGCAATTGAAACAGAAAGGGAGTCCATATTCCAAACTACCCCAGCCTATTCATGTGGTAAAACTGAAAATGCTTGTAAAAATACTGTCAAATACTAGACCCCAGACAAGAGGAGCATTTTAGCTAAATAGCAATTCTAGACTCTGTAATAAAGACAAACACAGAGAAGAATGTGAGCCATTTCTGCAGAGACAGTATCTTTTCATTTTTCAATTTCCCAATCCTCTCTAGACATACAATGCAGTGCTCAGTTAATGCTTAGAAAATCATCCTCCCTCTTCCTCCCTCCCTCTGTGAGGAAGTAACAATTGAATAGTGCAAAAAGACATATAATTGCATTTTAGTGTATTCAGAACTGCATTTATTCATGTTTTGGATTATTTCTTTATTAGATATGTTGGGAATGCAAAATTTGAGACATAAGTTTCATAAATTGATTTAATCATTCTAAAAAGCTATCTGGCAATAACTATCACGATGTTATAGAAAACTAATCTTTTATAAATTAGTTTAATTGTTCGACTCCTATAACAAACACTTATTCAAGTCAAGAATTTAAGTGCCTAAGAATTTTAATATAAACCAGGTGTAGTGGTACAAGCCCTTAATTGGGGGATGAAGGAGAATCAAGGGTTCAAGGCCAGCCTAGGCTATACTGAATCTTCATAAACGAAAGCAGAAACAAATGGTCATTCTAACATTACTCACACCAGCAAATAAGCACAGAGCAGCAGCAGGGAATGACTAAGGAGATAAACCCACTGAGTTTATGTCACACACTGAAAAAGAACACGACAAAGAAGAGGAAGGGAGAAAAGGAGGATGGGACAGCAGCAATGACAACAATCACAAGGACAGAGGTTTGATATGTGGCTTAGTTGTACTATTCTTGCCTGGCACGTGTAAAACTCTGGATTGGATCCCTCAGCACCACAGGTTTAAAATTTTAAGTAAATGATGTGAACAGAGCTAGAGTAATTGAAGCAAGCAGACAACTGAAGAAATTAGGGATAAATACAAAATATAACCTTTAGCCTTTGAAAATATCATATGGACGAGTATGACCACCTTCTGGCCAAAGCACACAGCTCTGTGGTAACACATGCATCTTATATTGAGAGAGATGTTTAGTTGTTTAGGATTTTATTGTTTCATATCATTAATCTTCCAGAGGAAAAGTAATCCAGAGGTGACTTGGAGCAAGAACTGACAACATGATACTGAGAGTCCTCCATCTTAGGAAGTGCTCCTTGGGAAGAACATGGTGGAAAGAGCAACCGTTTAGAACTAAGAAAACAGTGCTGAGAGGAGGCAGTGCAGTAAAAGGCACAGGAATGGCTACAATACAGGAAAAACCTTTGCCAGCCCTTTCAAAGGAGGGTCAAAGATACTTGGTTAACTTATTTCCAGCACTTTCCAGGGAGAGCCAGTGCCCTCCCCATCAAGATGCCTAATTGTTCTTCCAGAGAACCTTCCCTACCCTATGGCTGGGACAAGAACAGCTCTTAGAATCAACCAGCTGGGGGTGGGGGAAGGGGAAGGCGGGGAGGTTGTGGTAAACATGTGCTTTGGGGTTTACTTTAAGAAGGGCAGTGGGGTGGGGTGCACTAAACTGGCTCTGCTGTGGGCACTTTCCCTGTCAGTGTATTATGCCTACACATACTGATCTTACAGAATTCTGGACACCCTAAAGGGAGGACAGCTGTGGTTCCAGTCCTTTAAACAGAATCAACAGCAAGACTGAGTTGAATACTTCTAGGTTAGCGGAAGCCCTGAAAGCATGTGTATGTGTATACAGTGCTTTATCGCTTGAACTATGAAGCTGACAATCACGTGGATCTTCCACGTGAGACAAGAGAAAAAGTACAGCTTTCTAAATGACTAACACTTTTCATTCTTTCCTGAAATATACAGCAAGCAATATCTCAAAGTTAGGTAAAACCCAAAATTCCTACCCAAAAGAGGAAAAAAAAAACCTAAGTGACTTTCTGGGAGAGGGAAGACAGAGTCAGCGCTCTCCCTGGAGTGCTCTAGGCAGCCCAGGCAGGCTCCAACCCTTCCTACTACCTCAACCCCCAAGTACTAAGATCACAAAACTATCTGCCTAGCCAGCAGGTGGATCTCTGAGTTATAGAGTGAGACCCTGGCTCAAATACAAAACAATACAAATGTAGCTGGATAAATATTACATAATAACACTAACTTGCTTTAAGGAGAATTTCCTTAAGCAAATTCTCCTTACAAAAGATCAATTATGTAGCTGGATGAGTATTTACCAAATAATTCACCTAAACAGTAGCTTTGGGTGATTCACAGAGACTTTCACTCCTTTCTTCACATTTTATATCTGATTTAGCAAATGCCACCAGTTACAACATTGAGTCTTATCAACTGTACTGTTTACCGATGAACCAAGCCAGCCTTCAACCTCACAGAGTTTCCTGCTGTCCCCATACCGAATCAAGCCCAGAGGGTTTTCTTTACACAAAAGCCAGACTGGTTTATGAAAAATAGACATCAGGTACATTTTTTATTTATTTGTTCAAAATTGTCCAGTAGCCTCTTTTCTATTTAGATAAATCTCTAGTGACCATGGTCCATTAAGCCCCACCTTCCTCATCGCCTCTGTCCTGTTCATTCTCTTACTGTTGCCAGAATGTATCTTTAAACAAGTTACATTTATGTAGTTACTGATCTATTTATTTATCTTTGTGTATGTGTTGGCACTTACAAGGTGTGTGTGTAGTTCAGAGGGTCATGTATGTACAGGAATTGCTTCTCTCCTTCACCTGGGTTCCAGGGATTCAGCTCAGGTCTTCAGACTGGCTGCAGGCGCCTCTACTTATGGAGCCATCTTGCTGGCTCTACCACAGCCTCTTCAGCTCTTTTACTTCCATCCTGGTTTGTTCCGATTCCTCTTTGCAATGGTGAGGCGGAACCCAGGACTGTGCATTTATCCCAGACAAGTGCTCTACCACTGAGCAACATTCCTGCTTGACCATCTTCTCTGAATACAGAGTTCTCACGTCTTGCTTTTCCTTTCATTTAGCCTTCCACACCCCAACATCCTAGCCACAGAAACACCTCTCTTGACAGTTTCAATTAAAAGAGTGCTCTCAGCACCCTCCTCTTGCATTTTCACTAAATATCACACAGACAATAACTGTTGACTTATTTATCATCCATTTTCCACACAAGAATATAAACTCCACAAGCAGCAAGATGTTGCTCAATGCTTTTACTTCATCTAATTAAAACTTGGTACAAAGCCGGACAACTATTCAGCATATACTTGCTAAATAATAAATGGATATCCTGGTTCAATTATTGGCTGAGTTTTGAGTTAGGATCTTATGCAGCCCTGGCTGGCCTTAAATTCCCAACAATCTACTTATAATTTTGTCTTGCATGCTCTATGACAGAACCATCACACACTAATTTAATTTTCAAAAGCCCTCTGAGCAGCATCTTCTCTGGACTATACCTTATGCCATGAAGAATTCAAAGAAAAGAGAGAGATGGTTCTTGGCTCCCGATGTAGCAAATATGGGGATCTACCTAGCAATAACGGCAAAACCAAGCCTAGTTTCAACATGCTATCCAAGGCGATTCTTTTAAAGTAAAAGCAATCATGTTAAAACTAAACCAGATTAGAAACCCTACAATGCTGCCTGTTTCTCTCAGAATATAACTGTTTCTTAGCATGGGCTGTCAGGCCCCCTCTCAGACCTCATCTTCCCTTCCCTGCCTGTGCTCACTGTGCTGTCTACACCAGCCTCCTTTCGCTCCTCAAACAGAGGAGGGCTCCTACCTCAGGACATGTGGACCAGCTACGGATGCTGCTTACAGTGCTCCTTACCTATAAATTCACCAGAGTAACACTTTCAACATTAGGCTCACAGTTTGATCTACTTAAATACTGACCTAGTTCTCCATCCCTTCTGCCATCTCTACTTCTCTCTCCTAAGAACTTATTTCCTATGTTTAGTTTTTCTTCTCACTTAAACGCAAGCTCTATGAGGGTAGAAATCTGTTATGTTCACTGACTCCAAGCATCTATATCCAGCTGGTATGTAGCAACCATACAATAATATTTGTGATTGAAGGTAAATGGTCTTCTGACCTTTGTTCTGAGGAATTACTCATGTCTAGTCTATCTTTAAAGGATAAACTAAGTCTTGAAGTCAATACACCCTAATTTTTTTTTTTGTTTGTTTTTTGTTTTTCTGAAACAGAGCCCTGTGTAGCTCTGGCTGTCCTAAAACTCACTCTGTACACCATGCTAGCTAGCTTCAAACTCAGAGGTCCACCTGCCTCTGCCTCCTAAATGCTGGAATTAAAGGCGAGCACTACCATATACACCAGCTCAAACACTTGAAGAATTTTGTGTTTAAATTTCAATTAGAATTTGCCGTATTACTTACCAGTGTACTGAATGTCTACGCTTCCCAGTTTAAAGTTAAGAAAAACTCTCCCAGAGTAGTCAAGGGCATGGAGTGAGTAAAAGTAAAGCTGTACAAGTTGGATGACTGCAACTGTTATTCAGAGCTTCCCGTGGTTTTGGAGAGGAAGTCTTCCTCCTTTCTCTTTGACCATGTAGTAAAGGTGCCCCTTCACTCATAGTACATGACTGGAATGTAAGAGGACCTCTGCCCCTGCCAAGGAACCAACTATCAGCTCCACTGAAGCTGTAAGCAAACTACAGTGATAAGACAGTGTAAAGACGCATGGCACTCAGACCCACACAGCAACAGGCTTTGGGAGGTCTTGCTGGCTAGTTCCTTCCTTCTTCCTGGTGCAGTGGTATGAACTCTGAACCTGGAGCCCTGGGCATATGGGGCAAAGACTCTTAGAGCCACATCTCTAGCCAAACAGTTCTAATAACAAAAGAATACAACACGGGGTTAAAAAGAAAAACCACATAAAATAAATATTATCCAACAAGGCTCTCGGCATCAGCTGGTGCTTACCTGATGCTCAATCCCAGCAGCCCTCATGAGATGAAAGTGTGCTATGGTTGAGCCAGTTAGTTACCCAAGAGAAAGACAGACATGCCATAAAATGCCATAAAAACTTAAAGCCAGAGTCAAAGTCATACTGAGAGACACTTTGGTAAGTCTGAAAAGAAATAAATACACCTCTATTAACTGCTACTTGGGTAACTTATTAGAGGTTTGGTTGGATATAATCAGGTTATAGAACTACAGCAGCAGACTTCCCAGGCTGGGAATATATTCTGTTACACAGTGGCTTTGGATTGAAGGTGGTACTTATAACCTGGCTACTATGATTTGAGAGAGATGTTAAGGGAGACCTAGGCCAGTGAAGGAGGGTGAGAAAAGAAAAAACTAGTGTTTGATAGATACAGCCCTTGTAAGACAACATACGTATCCCAGACCACGGGTCTCTCCTTTGAGTGTCTCCATGGACCAGCTCCCTTATCTTTATGTAAAACATCCCCATAATTCTGACTCCATTCTGATTCATACTGAGTTAATCCAGCCACCAATTCTTAAATGGAAAGAAATGTTTCACAATCTGAGTAGATAATCAAGCCTGGGTGTAAGGAGGCAATCATTTGAAATAGTTGCAATGAAAAGCTTCATTTTGCCCTTCAGCACAGGCCAGGCCATAGGGCTGGAAAGTGAGCAGACATGGACTGTTCTAGAATACTCATGACTCATCTGCAGACGAGCTGATGCCCCGCCCCTGCCTTTCCTTCTTCTGGTTTGTTACTTCGGAAGGAGAGAATGAATGAAAAACAAGAAGGGTCCCAGTAATGTTCAGTGAGGATCTTACCACATCAATCTCAGTGTTGGAATGTCCCATGTTACAAACGATGCAGCTATTCTTCATACGATCCAAGTGCTCTCTGGTCACCACATTCTTGTTCCCTTAAAAACAGAAGAGATAAATATATGAAAAGGAATGAAGTTAGACCCCTCCCTCATATAATATATAAACACACACAATCTACACACATATAATGAAATATATAAAAAATTCTATAGGAATCATATTCTTAAGAGCAAAAACTAGAAAAACTCTTAGTTTTTAACAGAAATGTTAGAGGGACTTGAAAGTGAATCCCTGTGGCCTCACGCTCTGCAACAGTCTACAGCCACACAGCACTTTAAACATTAACAACACAAGACAGACAGACTGGATCACATCAATAAACACACAGTCCTTGCTATAATGACCCCATAAGGAAGTGTTTGAAAGACAACTTAATGAACAGAATAAAATCTTTGTGAATCAAACACTGAAATGAGATTTCTGTTAGAAATGTATTGGAAACTCTTACAACTCAACAATAAAGACTAACAATTAATTAAAAAATGAACAAAGGATCTGAAAGGATGTTTTTTAGAGAATATATCAATGGCCAAAAAGCACAGGAAAGAATGGAGAATATCACTGGCCATCTAAATAGGCATGAAAATCATATACTATTTATGTTCACTGGGACAGCAATAATAAAAAAGTACAATAATAAAAGTGTTGTTGAGGTTGTAGAAAAGCTGGAACTCTCAAGCATTGCTTGTACAACTATACAATAGTTCTATTATTTTGAAAAATAGTTTGGTAATTCATTAAAGTAGAGTTACTGTATGACAGTAATGTTATTCCTGGTTAAACAGACCAGAGATGGAAACATGTCCACGGAAGACTTGGATTCACTGTTTACACCAGCATCCTTAATGACCATCCCAAAGTGAAACCAACCCAAATCTATATGTGCTCATCTGAAATGATAAAGTGTGGCACAGCACACACAAAAGAGTGAAATATTAACATGTTATTATGTGGATGGAACCTGGAAACATCATGTTAAGTAAAAGAGGCCAGTCACAGAGGACTACACAATGTATGACTTCATCATGGAGTGCACATTAAGAGCAAATATGTAGAGATAGAAAGATCAGTGGCTGCTCAGGGATACAGGTGTGTGAAGAATGTAGTAAACAGTGACCATTTATGATAAAGGGCTTCTTGTGGGCATGATAAAAACATCCTAGAATTACATGACAGCATGCTCTACATCTTTAGTAAAAACCATTACACCGTACATTCTTCAATGGTGAACAATGTGCTATAAGAATTATATCTCAAAAAGTTTTAACAGTTGTGAATTTCTTATTAAGTATTGAATTTAGATGCTAGGGACCACCCCTAGACTTCCTGAGCTATACCTACAAAACTGCACACACATGGGTAAAAGGCACAACATGGGACTCATCCCAGTTAATCTACTAAAAATAAGTCATTCAATGCCTAGCATGGGAGGAGGGAGGAGCCTCTGGCTGGTGGCGAAGTGAGACCAGCTCCTCATAGTCCCTGCCCTCTACTCCCAGTCCTTGCCAGTATAAACACGCATATTTCCTCTCTCCGAGAGGATTAGAAAAGAAGACAGAATTCCTGTGATTATGGTTCTAATATACAGTTATAATAAGTTTCTCAAGCTGAGAAAACTAGCCATTTTCAATAAATTCCTCCCTAAAATTAAAAATCTACCTATTTTAAAATTAATGAAACCACTCCCCCTTTTTTTTTCTATAAAGAATTTTGCTCTTTCCCTGTCTTAATTTATAGGGACTATACAGAAGCATGTTTAATTTTTATTCTTTTGTTTGTTTCTTTTGGGGGACAGGGTCTCACTATGTAGACCAGGCTGACCTCAGACTCAGAGACCCTCCTGCCTCTACAACACTAGTGCTGGGATTAATGGTGTGTGCCATCATACCTCAAAATATTTGCTTTGTTTTTAAAAGATTTATTTATTTATTATATATAAGTACACTGTAGCTGTCTTCAGATACCAGAAGAGGGCATCAGATCTCATTACAGATGGTTGTGAGCCACCATGTGGTTGCTGGGATTTGAACTCAAGACCTCTGGAAGAGAGTCAGTCAGCTGAGCCATCTCTCCAGCCCAAAATACTTGCTTTTAGGATGAAACAAAAGACAGCAGGGCTGAGAATGGGGCTCAGTGGTGGAGTCTGCACTCAGCATGCTCATGTAATGATCACTGGCATACACTCCTCTAGCTTGCAGCTATGTCAGGAGGTTAAGGACAGGCAGAGACATAACAACAATAAAGGATGGAGAGAAACTTTCCTTTAGGTCTATTCTTGGGCAGAGCTCTAAACAGGAAAATGTGAGAAAGACTTTTTTTTGGTCTACTATTTCTACTGCATGTGTGTCTGTTTTCTGACTCTATGGTGCTGAAATTATAAGTGCATACCACCATGTCTGGCTTTTTAAGAAGATTATTTCTTTCATGTGTATGATGTTTTGCCTGTCTATGTGTCTGATTCCCACAGTTAGAGGAGGGTGTCAGATTACCTAGAACTGGAGTTGTGGATGGTTGTGAGCTGCCATGTGGGTATTAGGAATAGAAACTGGTCCTTTGCAAGAGCAACAAGTGTTCTTTAACCACTGAGCCAACTCTCTAGTTACTCATGACTGACCTTTCCCCATGGGTTCTTAGAATCAAATAAAATCAAGTATTTTACCAAATCAGTCATTTCTTTCTTTTCTCTCTCTTACAACTTTATTTTTTTTTAAAAGAGGGATACATCTACATATTTTTAAAGGCATTTTGGCATAACATTATATGAATATTTTTGTCAGTACTTAATTCTTTTAGAGGTTTGATATTATGCATTGAAATCCCACTAGTTACCATAAGCATAAAGTACATGTAGGAGAGAACATAACATGGAAACACATTTCTTGGTGAGTATAGATTAAACATAATAATCTTTGAATACCAAAAATTGCCACAAGGCTATATTCTTAGTTCTTGGATTAGTAATGATTTAAGGTCCAGGTGTACCACACTCTGAGAGGGTGCTATACATTTATTTTTTTCCTAAGAAGGACTGAGGCTTTCATTTTTTGGCCTTTGTTTTTCTTGAGCTTCATATAGCCTGTGAATTGTTTCTGGGGGTGTTCAGAGCTTTCTGGGGTTAGTATCCAATTATCAGTAACTGCATATTATGTCTGTTCTTTTGTGACTGGGTTATCTCACTCAGGATGATATTCTCTAGATGCATCCATTTTCTTAAGAATTTCATAAAGTCATTGTTTCTGATAGCTGAGATTGTGTAAATGTACCACAATTTTTGTATCCATTCATCTACTGAAGGACATCTGGCTTCTTTCCAGCTTCTGGCTATTATAAATAGGGCTGCTATGAACATTGTGGTGCATGTGCCCTTGTTGTATGTTGGAGCGTCTCTGGGGTATATACCCAGAAGTGAAGTAACTGGGTCTTCAGGTAGGACTATTTCCAATTTACTGAGGAACCGCCAAACTGATTTCCAGAGTGGTTGTATCAGTTTACAACCCCACCAACAGTGGAGAAGTGTTCCTCTTTCTCTGCATCCTCGCCAGCATCTACTGTCATTTCTACTTCTCAATTCCTTTCTGTTACTTTAATAGCTTGGCTTTATCCAGAATATTTTTAATCACCCCTCGTTCGCTCCAGGAAAGCATTCCTGTCCCACCCCACTGGATATACCACAACCATACCTGTACAAGTAATAACAATATCCACTTGTCGGATGACTTCATTTAGCTTCACTAGTCGAAATCCATCCATACTGTAGAAATAAAGCAGGGCCAATTAAACTCAGCCAGCCGGTGGGATCTTCCCTTAGAAGCCAGCCCTGAGCTCTTCAGGTCACCTACTGCACAGCTGGAATGCTTCCAGTCTGTTTATTTGGTTTGGTTTTTAAGACAGTGTCAATGTATAGTTCAGGCTGGCCTCAAAATCAGGATCCTCTAGCCTTTTCCTGGAGTGGTGGGGTTATAGCCAAGTGTCACCACATCTGGCCTGGGCTCTTCTTCAGTCAAAAATGCAAATAGTTTCTCTAGTTTGCATAGGAGACATGTAATTTCTTTTGCATTTTTGAAACTATTTCTTCCTAATAATAGGGAGCCAAGCAAGGGCTACCATGAGATTATCAAATGAATTTCTAGAAAATGACACATGGCCATTGGATCTATTCTCATGGAATCTGTTCTTCTAAGATCATTGATTAGCTTCTGAAACAAAACAAAACAAAACCAAAATCCAAAAACCAAAAAAAAAAAAAAAAAAAACAAAAACCACAAAAAAACAAACCAACAGGTTTCCTAGTATCTTCTAGTATTTTATTTCTCTGCTCCATTAAGCATGACTTGCCTTCTTTAAAGCTTAACTCCCCACTTTTGTATATAGTGTCGCTTGTCATGCTTACCAGGCTTGCAGGGCACAGATGGGGTCAATCTCAGTTACATACGCGATGGAACCCATGGCTTTCAGAGCAGCACAGCACCCCTTTCCCACCTGAGCAGGAGAACACACGGGGGACAGTGAGTGAAAGCACACTTCTAGAAGCTTCTGGAAGCTTTGGAAGGGTACCCTTTTTCTTCCCCTCCAAGTAAGCTTGCTGAATAGATTCATGCTTGGAGAAAAACAAGAAAAACAAATAAATGCAGTTCATAAACAAATCCCTGGCCCCTGCTTAGCACATTCATATGCATGAGAACACCCACACTCACGATTTATAATCAAAACACAAGCTAAAAGAACATCATAAACAGTGGTGCTGGAACAAGTCAGAAAATCAACGTGAGAGAAAATACAAAGGGAAAAGAAAGATACTTAACTCAAGGCTCTCTAAAGTTATGTGTTCTCATCTAACATGGTGCATGAATACAACTCTGGAACATTTTAATCAAGATACATCTTAAACAACCAAGAAGTAAAAGGTTGAATTTTACCTCTCCATAGCCACAGACCACCACCTGCTTTCCACCAAACATCATGTCTGTTGTCCTTTTAAGTCTGAGGGAAACAAAACCAAACCTGAATCAATCACTTAGAAAAAAGTATTAACTTTGTACCCGAGGCCTGTGATTCTGTTTTAAAGGTCTTTCTTTTTGAGGGAAGGAGAATGGTCTGTATTTTGCCGTCTAACAAGCTCCAGGCATATTGGAATTACGCAGCCTCACACTTGGTGCAGAGGAACGATGTGGAGTCACAGCAGCTCATAAACACACAGACGCCAACGTACACTTCTACATTGTGAATACACGTGGGGAAAACGAAAAGATGGCAAGGGAATTTAGGAAGGGACAGCTCTGACCTAACGGAAACATTACCTTGCTGTTTTAGGGTACACCATAAGCAATGCATTTAGCAGTGTCAGAGTGGCCAGCTGGGCCTTGCACTGATTCAGTAGGGAGAGTAATGGACAACGGTGAGATAGGCTGTGAAATCTGCTGATGCTGACTATATAGAAATTGGCTTTCTAGGTTCATTTGGAGTAGAAACATTCTACCTTTCTATCTTGTTCTCTGTGAAACTGATCCTTGCTTTCTCCAGGATTTCTGGAAAGAATGTATAGGAATGAGTTCTGTTTTCTCTTTGGGTACAATGAGATTACTTTTTCTGGGAATCTTGGTCAAGACAAAAAAATGTTTCAACTAAAATCCAGTTGATTTTGAGCTACACAGTCTCTCCAAACACATGTAAAACTTCCTACTTATTCATCTATTTCCTTATCCCTTCTGGTACAAAGGCTCTGTAAATGCCCACAAGAAAGTAAGAATCCTATTTTTAAAAACTGGTTTGGTAACTCCACAGCACGGCTACAGCTGCATGTGCCTTGATGAAGGTCATTCAATACTGAAATGTGAGGATGCTCTTTCTTCCTGCAGTTAAGTGTGGGGGGACCACCACACTCGGAAGTGAGGATGCTCTTTCTTCCTGCAGTTAAGTGTGGGGGACCACCACACTCGGAAGCCATGGATGCGCAGAGCAATGGCTAGCACAGCAAGGAGAACCAAAGGCTCGGATTCCAGACCTCCTTTCCTTTGACCACTTTTCTGAAGCTTTTCCTCACCCCTCTCTGTAACTACACATAACTGTGGTGGTTTGGAAACTTCCCACACTGCTCCTCTGTGACAACCAGGCTGCAGACTCGGGTTAGGCAGTGATTTTCCTCAAGAATAAAGGACAAAAGACACTTCACTCAAGGAAGGACCGGGGGTAACATTAAGCTACCTGGTGCTATTTCATAAACATGGCAACTCTCTAAACGTCTCTTTGGTTCTTCTAGCTCCACAGCCCTAAGAGAGCTAAAACGCTATTCCACAATGTGAAAATCCTAGCTGAGTTCCTCTGGAAATTTTTCTCTTCCTCAAGTGGAATCTTAGTCAGCAATACACAAGGAGGAGTTGGCAGGGCTCCCTGATGCCTGTGTGAAGGTGAATTCCGACTGACAACTTGAGGGGACTTAGAATCACCACGGTACCAAACCTCTGGACACATGTTTGAGGGAGTTTCTAGATTAAGTTAATTGATGCAGAAAGACCCTCAGCACAGACAGTACCACGTGATGGATGGGAGTCCTGGACCAAATAAAAGTAGGAAGTATCTCTTTCATCAGCATCTTTGCTTTCTGACTATGGATGCAATATGACTAGCAGCCTCCAGCTCCTGCTGCCATGACTTCCTGTCATGATTTGCTTATGCTCTAAATACCCCCCCATGTTGTTTTTGTCAGGTATTTGGTCCTAGCAACATGCAAAGGAACGAATACAGCAAGTAACCATCTCAAGATGACAGATTAGATATTAATGTCTTCCTCACATGGATGCTCTCTTAGCCCTAGTGCCTGCCTGCTCTGCTGCCCTCCTTTTCATTCTGGTTCTGTGAGACAGGATCTTGTGTAGTACGATCTGGCCTCAAATTTGCTAGAAAGAATAGCCTAGAACACTCACTTCACCACCCCCCAGCCTCCTGAGTGCTGGGATTACGGATGTGTGCCACCGTGACCGGCTTCTACTGCAGTTTTCATCTCTCTTGCTCTCATCTCTACTGAGAAAACAACTGCCCCTGACCCAGTTGCAGTTTGGCACTGTCTGCAAGTACCAATGAGCAAGTTTAGATGAACAGCCCAGGTCTTCGCTCCTCCCTGGAAAATCTAACCATAGCCCTAGCTCTGCTGCTCCTTGTCACCCTCGTACAGCCTTACGACTCTTCCTTACTGAGGGGGAAACTATGGTTGGGAAGGACTCTATCCACTTTTCTGAACTAGAGAGTTCTCTCTATACATCTTTTACTGATCCTGTTATAGGCCAACTTTAGGTTCCCATACCTGATACTTGAAAAGTCTATAAGATAGTAGTGGGTAGATAAGTATTTTAATGAAATATATACAAATTACTATTAATGTGGTCAGAACAGAGGTATCTGTCACAATGACCTTATATAAAGACACTCCATGGCTGACCACTGAGCTAAGAATTTATGAAAACATTCAGTTCTGTGTGATACCATTGACTCCACAGTGACACAGTAGGTGACAACAGTTACAACGGTTGTCACATTCCACCAAATGAACAAAGAAAGGAAGAAAACCCACCAAAACCTCACCTAGATTCTAACTCAATCCTAAAACTTACAAAACATGAAGTTCTAGACAGACAGGCAAGTTGCTGGGCTTGGTTGCACATGCCTGTATTAAAGCATGATTTAAGCAGAATTGTGCTATTGAGGCCAGACAGGGCTATGTATCAAGTTCCAGGTTAGCCTGACTTTCTTTTTAAGGAGAAAGGTAACAACACTGAACAACTTACCTTGTCTTACTAACTCTCACAATAACTCATAAAGTAGGTCATAAAGTTACTATTTGCAGATGAGGAGATATTCAAGGAGAATAGGCAAGGGTCACAGTTAATAACTGGGTAACGGGAGCGGCACTTAAACTGGGTCTTTCGGACCCAGTGCGTGGTGTCACTGCACACACTCATCGGTTAGGAATGCAGTCCACAGAGTCTTCCTTCCTTTTCCCCCCTTAACCTGTATGTCTTAGACACACCTCACTTGGCATATTCTACACTCTTCTGATGGTATTACTTAGAACATTACCTGAGGGCTATGATTTGGATTGAGAATGCTCTTACAGGTTCATATGTTAAAGGCTTGGTTTCACTAAAACGTGTGGGAAACTGTAAGAGGTCAAGTCTAGTGGGAGGCTTTCTAGAAACTGGCAACATGTTCTTGAAGGGGTTCTTCCTTACTCCTTTCTTATGTCTCAGTCAGAAGCAGACTTTGCTTTGTCACATGACCCTGACTAACCACACACTGCTTCACTGTACGCCCCGAAGCAAACATGGCATCTGCCCACAGACCAACACCTCTACAAAAGGCGAGTGTCTCAGGGATTAGTTACAGCATGGAATGCTGACTGCACTTGGGGGTCTTCCTAGCTGCAATGAAGGAATGCCAGAACACAAGGGTGGAAACAGGGTAAATACTGGCAGACTTGTAACCTCTTAGAGCAGGAAGCAGAAATGCCTCTGGGAGTTCTAGATAGTCAAGAGATTATATGACAGTGATAACATGAGGGTCATATGGTATATTATGCTAACCATGTCTGAAATGGGATCATCTGAAACCTCTTTCAAAATCATGGTTATGCCATTTTAATAGCACAAAATATGAACTCCTCTTACCAGTAGCAGCTCATCTCATTTCTTTTTAAAATTGTTTACTTTTATGTGTGTGAGGCTTTGTCTGCATGTTTGTGTGCTTTGTGTGCCTTGTACCGTGGAGGCCAGAAAATGGCACCAGGTCTCCTGGGTCTGGAGTTATAGACAGCTGTGAGCTGCTATGTGGGTACTGGGATTCAAACAAAGGTCCTCTGGAAGAGGAGCAGGGCTCTTACTCACTGAGTCAAGTCTCCAGCCACAGTCTACTGTCCTAAGTGACAGGGATTTCCTTGTAATGGTGAGTGGTGGCACCAAGCTCTGGGTTACACAGTCCTGGGTGTGAGGTGGTAAAACATAAAAGAGTTCCAGAAATCACTCAAACCAAAGAAGCTGGGACCATCAGGCCGGAACCTCAAAGGTAACAGTGGTAACATGTTATAACAGTGATAACCAAGACCGCCTCAAAGATAACAGACATTACCCGTCGAGAATAGATTCACGGCAACAGTAGAGGTTATCAAATTTCTGTTTAGTGACTGAGTCATTGACGTTCATGGCTGGAACACACAGCTTCCCAGCTTTGGAAAGTTGGTACAGCCTGGGAAGGAAAGAGGCAAGAAGAATATAAAGCAACAAAATATTACAAATCTACTATTGGTTTTATGTCTAATCTCTGAACTCTACTGATGAACTGAGCATGAAAGCAAAGACATAACTAATTCTATCCTGCAAGAGAGACGCAGAGGAACAGACAGGGCATCTCTAGAAGCGGTGTGCAGCTTGGCAACAAAGCTCTATTCAAAAAATCACGTAGACAAAATCTTTGACCCAACTATGTTTCAGAAGCTTAAGATATGTAATTGCATATATACCTTCTTCATTTTATTTTATAGCCTGAGACTTCTGTTTGAGACAGGGTCTCCCTGTGCAGTCCTGGCTGGCCTGGAGCTCACAGAGCTGCTCTGCTGGCATCAAAGGCCTGGACTACCATGTCCATTGCAAGACTGAGACTGAGAAAGTTACTAGCTGTATTTCATGTGTATGAGTGTTTACCTGAAAGTATATATGTTTCAGGCATGGGTGCCTGGTGCCTCTGGAGGCCCAAAAAAGGTGTTAGGTCTTCTGGAACTTGTGGCACTACTATGGTAGAAAGAACTAATTTCCTCAAGTTGTCTTTTCTTGTGATATCTACATTTGTGATATGCAAGCATATGAGCATGCATGTGCACACATATAATTTTTAAAATTTAGTTGACTCTAAGAATCTGAAGGTATGTTGTAAGCTATAGGTTGTTTACTTTTATGTGCACTGGTGTTTTCCCTGCTTGTGTGTCTGTGTGAGGGCACTGATCTCCTGGAACTGGAGTTACAGACAGCTGTGAGCTGCCATATGTGCACTGGGAATTGAACCTGAGTCTTCTGGACGAGCAGCCAGTGCTCCTAGATGCTAAGCCATCTCTCCAGCCCCAAGCTATAGTTTTATATGTTCAAAAAGACTGGAAAACATTAAAGCAGCCATGATGGCATGCTTTGAATGAAAGCTTTTTCATGCTTTCAATTTGTTATTGGACAGGCTGGAGGGATGGCTCAGTGGTTAAGAGCACTGACTGCTCTTCCAGAGGTCCTGAGTTCAAATCCCAGCAACCACACGGTGGCTCACAACCATCTGTAATGGGATCTGATGCCCTCTTCTGGTGTGTCTGAGGACAGCTACAGTGTACTCTTATAGTAAAGTAAATGAATATTAAAAAGATATTCAGTTCTTCATTGGTGAATAAGACTAACAGAAATGACCTAGTTTTATCCAAGGAATTACTGCTACTTTGTGACCCAAAAGCCCTTGCTTGCTGTCTGTGAGAGAGGACGAAGATTATCTACTGTGTGTGTCTAGCACAGAACAGTGCCTGACTCATCATAATAATTCAACAAGTACTTACTCAAGGAACTAAAGATGACCAACAAGAGCAAGCTGTCACTGTACCACAGTGACAAGAAAATATGAGGACCCCCACCTGCTTCTCCACCTGAACTACTCACCGTTTTAGGTTTGCAATTTGTGTTGTTAATTAAAATAAGTGTCTAGCCTTAGACTTGTTACCTTATAGAAAACCTCCAATTTTCAGCATAATGTAATGTGTTCTATAAACACGTGATCAAAAGATTCTACATGTAAGTTAGGGATGACTGTTAACCCTTACCTATGAACTCCAGTAACACTCTCCTCGACTATGCCTTTGATTTTCTTAAACATGTTGGGATACTTTTTATAAATCCAGTGAGTAAGATCTCCTCCATCATCCAGTATCTGCAACAGAAGCAACAAGACTATTATCTGTCCTGCTGAAGACATAGGCTTCAGTGTCTCTCGGGGCACTGCATCCCAATTCCTAATTACCAATGTACAGGCACTTAAACACTCCAGAGTTATGAAAAGTAACGCAAAGCCTGAGTAAATAAAATAACCTATCAAATAAAAGAGTCATCATAGTCTAAGAAGAGTAGGGGAGCAAGGCCAACTCTAAGTCTCTCTGTCAGAAGACCCTACATTTTCTGCATTACTAACCCACACTGCAATGTATGATTATCTTATGGATAATCAGTTCAAGAGGCCAGCAAGACCTCTAGTTCTTGGATATACTGCAGATCTTCAGAAAACTCAATTCTAGCTGCTTATTTTAGTACTTTAAATAAATTCAGCCAAGGATTAATTTAAGTAAAAGGACAGATAATTAGTCTCCTGCTCAGAACAATGGCTTTTAAACTGAAGTTGTTAATGTGTTACTTCTCCCACCCTATGTCTCAGGCAGCACGGAGGTTCTGCCTAGCTCACCCTCGCACTCTGTATAAGCCAAATTAAAAATAACCAGGGAACCGTGCAGCATGTAGGTGTGTGCATGCCTCTGAACAGCTCATCACCATTTCAAGTTGAGATTAAAGATGAATACAATGCTGTGCCCACTGGAGCTTCCATCAGGAGTGGATGGTTTCTGAATTTTAAGTCAGGCACCAGGCAGTGGCATGTCAGCCCTTCAGGACTGTTAAAAGGGCACATCAGGACTTTTCCAAACCGTTCTACCTATCCTAGAACGTCGCCACAGAACGCAGTCATCCTCCTCTGGCATGCATCTTCTTTAAACTTCAACACTAACGTATCAAAGATGCCATCCTGAATCCCAGGGCACACAAAACACCCAACCTAAAGTCTATCATCTGATCTTTGCTTCCATTCTCTTGATTGAAGGTAGGGACCAATGCGGAACTCTCATTAGAACTCAACCTTGCTACACATCCCGAGAAACCCAAAAATGGGGCTAGGGATACAGGGATACAGATCAAGGGTAGAGACCCGTTTTAATCCCCACTGCATTCCTCCTCTATCCCTACTTTCCACCTTATCCTGTAGACAGTATCCTAACCTGGAGCTTACTATTTGGGTTAGACTGGCTGACCGCTGAACCCCAGGGCGCTCCCTTATTCTTAATCTCCTCCCATGCTGGGCTAAAGAGTCACCTGGCTTTTATGTGAATGCTAGGGATTGTAATTCAGCTCCTCATGTTTGGGCAGCAAGCCTTTACCCACCTGACCTGTGACTCTTGAGCCTCCTGCTAGGATTGATTACAGGCATGCATTAGTACACCTGGCTTACACAGTGCTGGAGATAAAATCCATAACATCAAACAGGCCAGGCAAATACTCTACAACTGACCTATAACCCGGCGCCTACTTTCCCCTTTAAACAAAGGTATCTGGCATGGGCGAGGAGTTGCTATTTACACTATTTATTGAGAGACTGCAGCCTGTAAACTCTCAGATAATCTTCTGAGGCTATAAGGAACAGTACTGCATCTAACCCAATGAGTCCGATTTTGTGAGGCAACAACTAGTTAGTGGATCCTTGAACGACTTCACTAACTCCTCCAGCAGGTGCTGGCTTCACAAGCTGTAGAGGCTTTCTGGGTACGATGGCACAGCCTCTCTGTGTTCATGACTATAAAATTAGCTCTATACCCAAGAGACACGCACCCTGTCTCCTATCATCCCTATTACCTGTCATTCAGACTCCCCCTTTGTCATCCAAAATTGCTGGAATGAACTGACTCATCTTACAGCCAACATCAGCCCTCCCTCCTCAAGCCAGAACTTGGTGCCATGTGACCTGGACCACAGGCAGCAGAAGAAGCTGCTTCTTTCTTTCCTGGGCACCAGTGACACCCACTTTATGGCCAACAGCAGCAGGGAATCATTTCTTCCCCTTTCTTTGTTTCTTTGTTAGCTAATTCTCTAATCTCTTAATAATACTGCAGAAATGTTGGTAAAGCAGAAACTATATCATATTTTATGCCTTTTTCTTTCTCCATAAATATGATTGTGCTTTTAGTACTTAAAAATAAAAATTTAAGATATAAAGTGTGGTATCTTCCTCTTTCCCCCTCCTTACCCCCCCTCTCTCCAGGGATTAAAGCTAAACTAGGACTCACCACTGAGCTATACCCCAGTCCCACATTTAATTCTTTAATTCTTCTGTGCTAGGGATTAAACTCAGGATTTTTGAATGCCAGGCAAAAGCTCTACCACTGAGCTACATCTACAGTCTCTCTGGATCTTTTAAATGACAAAGCAAAAATAAAGTAAAAATGAAGAACCCTAAACTTTCCAGTCATCTTTTACAAAATAAAGAGAAGAAATTTGCACTTGAAAAGTGCTCCAAGCAAATTAAGAACTCAGTGTGTAGATTCTGGATCCCTAAGTGCCTCAGGACCTGGAGGCTGTCTGTGGTCTCCACGGCTGTTAGCTTGGTTATCAAGACTGTCACTGGAGCAACTGTGAAAAGGGCACAGAAAGGCTTCACTTCTGCATTTTAGCAAGTCATGTGTGAATCCTCCGTAGCATTTTAATGTTACTGATAAATGCAAAAGCTTCCTAGCCGGGGGTCTCAAACTCATGGCCCGCCTGCCTCAGCTTCCCGAATGTGGTTACAGGTGCACACCACCACACTGAGCTAAGTAAGATTCCTTGTAGTTAGACCGTTCAGCATCTAGAAGTATCCTAAGCAGACTCCCTGAACTTTGTTGGATACTTGGGCACATTGGACAGAATTGGATCCATTTTCCTTTCTTCTCACTGGGAAACTCTGACCCAGTCTTTGCCACCATCATCCCTGTCCTCATGAACTTCGTCATAGGATCTGACCCACCATGTTTGGCTGCCAGCCCTCCACATTCACACATCTGTCAATGCACCACCAAAAGTCATCTTCTGACTCTCCTTTCCAGGCAAAGACGGGAAACCCTAAAAATAATCAAAGAACAAAGGAAAATTATTAAAAGTTACAAAAGGGCTGATCCCAAATTTTAACAAGGGCCAATTTCAGCCAATTCCAACCTTTTCCATTTTGCTCTATTCTCTGGATTAACTTTTTTCACTGGTTAATATTGCCTTCAAGTCCCCTTATCCATACATTTTCCTGTAGTGGGTATTCAGCTCTTCTTGACACAAAGACAAGCAGTAAGAATGTAAAAGTTGCTAAAAAGAGGATTATTGGAGGGAAAAGAAGAAACCAGAGACATGTTCTTGGCCATTCAAGCTGGCAGTCTCATCAGCTTGCAAACCTACTTGTTTTTCTTCTGTCAGGACCCCACGTGCCTCACAGGAATCTCATACTCTTACTACTGACTGCTTGTTCTACATCACAGCCTAGTCAGCTGCCGTGCCCACTACAAAGGCTGCTGAGCTTAGCTGGGTGAGAACCAAGCAAGTCTCAAGTTTCTAATCCATCAGTTTAGATCTATGTATTACTGAACATAGGTTTATCTGCTTCTGCGGTGTTGGGGAATGAAGCTGGACTCACAGAGCTCACTAAGCCAGTGTCTACACTGAACTCCAACCCTAGTCCTAGTCATCCATGCACTCCTTATTTACTCATGGAGCTAGTTTTGGGACATCTCACCACGGAGGACAGGCCAGCCTCAAACCTGTGGCCATTCTCATGCCTCAGTCTTCTGAGGGCTAGAATTGCAGGTGTGAGCCATGGCTGGGATTGCAGGTGTGAGCCATGGCTAGAATTGCAGGTGTGAGCCACGGCTGGGATTGCAGGTGTGAGCCATGGCTAGAATTGCAGGTGTGAGCCATGGCTGGGATTGCAGGTGTGAGCCATGGCTGGGATTGCAGGTGTGAGCCATGGCTGGGATTGCAGGTGTGAGCCATGGCTGGGATTGCAGGTGTGAGCCATGGCTGGGATTGCAGGTGTGAGCCATGGCTGGGATTGCAGGTGTGAGCCATGGCTGGGATTGCAGGTGTGAGCCATGGCTGGGATTGCAGGTGTGAGCCATGGCTGGGATTGCAGATGTGAACCATGGCTGGAATTGCAGGTGTGAGCCATGATCCCCAACTTCTTTTTTGAAAATTTTTATTTTGAGATAAGATTTATTAAGTTTTCCAAGCAAGTCCTCAACTATGATCCTTTGGCATTAACCTTGCCAGTAGCTGGGATGACAGGAATATGTCACCATGCCTGGACTGGAATGTGGATTTTTAAGCAGTTATGGCATTTTATCAAAGCAGACTTTTTGCTATCATTTATGTAAGTATGTTATCTTCTCTACTATAATGTAACATTGTGAGAGCAAAGATATTTCTAATTATCTCTTAGAGTCAATAGTCATTTGTTAGGGAAAAAAAGACAATGGATGTCTACTTACAACTCACTGGATATATACTTAATATTTTTATAATTTTCTATCATATATGAGTAAATTTTTACAAATTAATTCAAGAACTAATGAAATGTCAAGAGATTTCAAATGCTAGCAACAGGAGAGAGATGTATGTTCTGTAGGCATTTCCTGGTATCTCCCAAGAGCTTAGAAGTAGTTTTGGTACCAAACTGTATATTACACAGAGGGAAAGAGAAAGATGACAGAATCCAAATTTTTCTTTCTTTTGTCCTTCGAGCATTAGTGTACACTGTAACCAATTAATCTGCAAGGCCATGTCCTTTCTGTTGTTGAGGTAGACAAACTGGACAGTGAAGCAGGGAGGCCGCACACTATGGCTCAGGTGTTACACACTCCCTGAGTGGCGAGTGGTGCTCACAGTGGGCTCTTAGCGTGACATAGGCAGCTACTTGCCAACTGTGAAAACCAACTAAATCATGTTTGACTAAAGAAGCCCTCAAAGAGAACAAAACATACAGGATCCATTTCTTCAAAGGCAGTTCCTTAAAGATTTACATTGAAATACTGGAACTTCTTGAAGACTTAGAAAAAGAACAAAGCCCAGCTCTTACCACTTTCTGCCAGAGCAGCAGCCACTTCATTGAGAGTGGAGTAGATGTTGCAGGCAGCCCATCGGCACTGAGCCCCCAGAGCACCCAGAGTCTCCATAAGTACCTGTGTTAAAGAGGGGGAGACAACCAAGCCTGCATCAGACGACCGCTCAAGACTTAGTTTACCGGCTAAAGACAGGTCCCATGTAGCCGGGCACGTCTGCTCCCTCCTTCCATTTCTCAAGTGTTGTGATCACAGGCATGTGCACCACTTCTGGCTACACTTATATCTTTAATGATACACTATATTAAGAGTAAACTAGGCCACGTTTTCCAAGTTGTATTTTATAGAATATCCTGAGTATTTTCAACACAGGGCAGAGGAGCAGGCCCCCGTAAGATTCTATACTTTTTCCCAGTAAGATTTAATTAAGAATTTCAGAGAAAGAATTTTTTTTTTTTTAATCAAAATACAGACATACAGTTTTTGGTTCTGTTTCAGATACAGAAAGCAAGATAGTTCCAACGTGAAAAGACTACACTGAGTCGGGGATGCAGAGTGTTTGCCTCGCGCACAGAAAGCCCTTGGTCAGACTCCCAGCACCTAATCAACCCAGGCACAGTGCAGTGCACAGGCCTGAAATCCAGCACCCGTTAAGTGGAGGGAAGATAACCAGATGTTCAAGGTCATCCTTGAAAGTCTGAGGTCAGTTTGGAGTATGAGACCCTGCCTGATATAACTGGGATTGTTTCATTTTTAGGAATGCAAGGAAGGAAATGGTGGTTGCATATACAAAAGTTAAAAAAAAATTGCTACAATTTAAGTTAAAGGCTAAATGTAGAATGAAAAGTGTGTAATTTGGAATTTTGTGTTGCTCTAACTAGACACAAGCTTTCATACTCTCGGGCAAGGTCCTTTCCAGGAGTACCTGCCCAGTACTCACAAGAAAGGCTAGGAGTCAGGTAGCTGACTGCCAATATACTAGTCTCTTTCACAGGAAGCAACAGCCTTAACAGTTTAGAAGTCATGGGGTGAGAGGAAAGCAAAACTGATCTGCAGGACCATCCTGAGGCCTAGGGTGGGTCACTCACTATCTATAATACTAAAGATCGATTACTTCTCTTTCTCCACAGAAGACAAGAAAATATCTTCTGTCAGACCTACCAACTAGAAGAAAAGTTTGGCTGCTACAGGAAGCACCGGGAACACGAGGAAAGCCCTCCTCACAGATGCCTGCTCAGCACCGACTGACCAGAAGATTCAAGGCTATCACTCACCCTCACCAAGGTTACCCCACCACAAAGCAGCAGCCTGTGGCTACAGGTAGGGCAGACCCCTGAAGAGACCCCTCTGTGGCACACTGGTGTTCAAGTAGCCGAAAGCTGAGGTCGAAGCAGAAAACACCAGGGAAAGCCCTTCAGAAGCCTATAATCAGTCTGAGTAACCTATAATCTTTAGCCCACTCCTGAAGAAATGTGAAGCTTAACGCTCACCCAGCTGAAATTCCAGGCAGTTCATGACTCGATGGAAATGAAAAACTCATCAGAGCTTTTCAAGATGTGGGAACAAAAGTTGGGAGTTCATTTGCCTAGCATGCTTGAAGCACTGGATTTGATCCTTAGCTATATGTAAGTTAGGTGTGGTGGCACTAATCCCACTCAAGGGGAAAAGGAACTAGACGCTCAAGGTCATCCTTAGCTATGAGGTGAGTTCAAATTCAAAGGCAGCTTGGTTTAAGTGAGGCTGTTTCAAAAAGCAAAACAAATAAAAACTACCATTAATAACAGATGTTTATTTGACTATTTCTATGTTACATTTTGTTTTACATGTACTTTATGCTTATGGTAACTAGTAAGATTTCAATGCGTACTATCAAATCTTTAAAAAAATCAAGTACTGACAATAATATATTCATATAGTTTTATGCCAAAAATACTTTTTAAAGTCTGTACATGTATCTTTCTTTGTTAAAATAAAGTTGTAAGAAAAAAACAAACAAACAAACAAACCAAAACAACAGATGTTTATGTTAATTAAAAAAATAACAGTATTCACAAACAGAAGTTAACAGAGAGATGGAAACTATAAAAACAAGTCAGATACAGCACCAGAAACAAGCTGACACACACACTATGAAAACATTAGGGCTCTGGGAGCCTCTACAGTCTTTCCAGACTGGGCGTTTTCAAGGGCAGAGTCAGTTAACTTAAAATTAGCAGGATAAAAATTACAAACTAAAACACAAAGAGAAAAGGAACATAGGAAAACCAACCAACCAAATATACAAACAGAACAGACCACAGATGAATGGGATATTACCAAATTATCTAACACAGATCACTGAAGTTCCCAAAAGCAAAGATGGAAAGAACAGGGCAAAACAAATCCATTTAAGTTAGTGAACAGTCATTTTCCAAAGTTAACGAGAGAGGATCCAGGAACAATAGCTGAGTAGTGCCAATATCCACTGAAAGCAGCCCTTGTGAGTTCCTTTAAAAAGGTCGAATTCCGAGGCGTGGACAGGGAGGAGAAGGTAAGGTGGATCATCATGTACCAGAAGCAAGGAAGTACTCAAGGAATGAAGAGAAAGGAGACAGAAAGGCTGGGGCATGGCCCAGTCAGTAAAGAGCTTGCCTTGCAAGCACAAGGACCAGAGTTTGACCTCCAGAGCCTTCATGTAAAACAAAACTAAAGGGGAAAGGCTGCTGACAGCCTGTTGATGGGCTACCCCTTGCAGAGCACCAGGCTAGTGAAGAGACCCTGTTTCAAAAACCAAAGTGGATGAGGATTAAGGAAAATGACCTCCACACGCATGCACACACAGGCATTCATGCGCACACACAGAGACACAGAGACAAGTGTTAAGGTGGCCGAGGGAGATCTCATTAGGTAAAGTGCGAGGAGGACCTGAGTGTGGATGCCCAGCATGCAAAGAGCTGGCACAGGGACTGTGCCTGTGACCCCAGTGGGGTGTGCCGGTACTCCAGCACTGGGAGGTGATGGAGCAGGGGCCCTGAGGCTTGCTGGCCACATAGCCAGCTAATCGAGCCAAATCAGTGAGCTCTACATTCAGTTGGAGTCTGCCTCAAAAAATAAGATGGAATGTGAGTGAGGAAGACAACCGAGGTTGACGTCTAGCCTCCAGATGCACACACACGTATATGCACACATACACAGACCTCCCTCCAACACATGCACGGGCTAAGGGGAGGGAGGGGAGGGAGACAGGGAGAGAGGGAGAAATTTAAACAATTTTTAAAAGTAAGCCACATTTGGGGCTTCTTTTGGCCAAACAGAATAGAATAAGCATCAAAATATTAAAAATAATAGATTATAACTCATTAAATAAGAATAGGAAACTGTGGGCTGAGCATGGAAAAAATGCTGAAGGAATGTCCAATAATTCCAGCACAACTTTCTACTATAGTGAGAGTAAGAACTTGCATTCAAAAATTTTCATCCAGGGATACACAGACCACTCCAGGCTAATTTAGGTTACATACACAAGGAGACCATCTAAAATTAAAAACAAGGTGGCTCAGAGGGTAAATTCCTTTGTTGCTAAGCCTGAAGAGGGTCCCCTGAAACTGGAGTTAACAGGCCATTGTGAGCTCTCCCACATGGGTGCTGAGAAACAAACTCTGGTCTTCTGGTCTGCTGCTGAACCATGCCTCTCCAGTTCCTTGACTTTAATTTTATTATAATTTAGTAGCAGTAGCAATGAAATTAGGGTAGAAGACCTATCTAAGAAACAATTAACTACATACTAGAGGGGTCATAGTAGAATCCTCCTTCTTCTCTCCTTGTTTCTTTTGAGAGGGGCTGGCTCTTATGTAACCCAATAGCACAGGCTGGCCAGCACCTAGTTCACTATGTAGTGGAGGATGGCCTGGGGTCACAGTTGCGCACCCGCCAGGCTGGATTTACTGGTGGTGGGGATTACACTCCCATCTTGTGGTGCTAGGCAAGCACTCCTCAAACTAAGCTACATCTCTAGGCCTCAGTCTTTATATTGATTACATTTTTAAAGAGGAGACATAGAGAACTAAGGGGCCACTTAGTTTGTCGCAGTGATTGTGGGGGTGCTGTTGTAATTAGAGGGAAGGGCCAGGAATCTGTAACACTGAAGATTAGGAGACGCACTTGCAAAAAAAAAAAAAAAAAAAACTGCTGCTGATCTGGTATAAACTTTATTTTTCCCAGTGAAAGTTCATGTGGGTGAAAACCCCAACTTAAAATTGTTTGGTCTTGAGACTAACTCCACCTTTAGTACTGACGGAGTATTTTTTAGAGTTGCAGCAACAGTCCTTCTAGGAATAAAACACTTTTATCACTGAAGAGAGAATGTTGGCTTTTCACTGTGGTTGTTGAGGAATTGGAAACAGTTGCTTTTTTCTTTCATAAAATCAATTGAAAATGCTTTTCTCATGGTCTGGACATAATGCCAGGCACAGTGGTGCATGTCTATAATTCACTCGGGAGGCAGAAGGATCAAAAATTCAAAGCTAGCTTTAGATACAATAGCAAGTAAGAGACCAGTATGAGCTACATGAGATACTGCCTCGAATAAACCAACCAACCAACCAACCAACCAACCAGCAAAAAACAGGAGCTGCAGAGATGGCTCAGCAGTTGAGAGCAGTTTGGTCCTCAGCACGCACAGTCTAAAGTGCCCAGTGCTCTCTTCTGGTCCTCGGAGACACTATAGCATGTAGCACACTTACACACTCCCAAGTAAAACACCCATTCACATAAGACAACCTCTCTACATTTCCATCTGTATTAGTATAGATATCAGACTATTCTATTATAGTGTTGCTTAAGCTTTTATATATTGAAATGTTTTAATATTAATTGCTTTTTTATCTCATCCTATTATAGTTCTGATTTTACATTAAAAAATTTAAATTTCATATAACATGTAGATTATAGTGTATCTAAATCCTAGTTCAGAATAATTAGGGGCACTGAAAGTACCTTGCTTATCAATAGAAGATAATTGGACTGAGTTTGGGAATCTCTGGTCTAAGCCAATCATGGGGATTCTAGTCCCTTCTCAGAAGTAGTACAGCAGGGGCATGTAGCCAGTCCTGCTCAGACAGGGTACCATGCCGGACTACCCTGATTTTCCTTGCTCTTGGGAGAGCAGAAGAAATAGCCCTTCCTTCCCATAGGGTTCATGGTGACTAAGAAGTTGTTAGCACCTTTCTGTAGGTCTGTATAAGTAGACAAACTGTGGAGACAGTTCAAACAAAACAAAAGGATGAAATAAGACAACTCCCCACTCCAGGCCACGGTCTGCTTTCCAGGGGGACTCTGGCGACATGACGCAGTGAGTCCTGTGTGCTGAGGCTGAATCCATTTTCTCTCATTTGCTGAAGGCAGCACTCCATGCTCTCACTATAGAGCTTCAGAGAGAGGACACTGGGCAGGGTGATGGGGAAGCAATGTGAGACAGGGCGAGACTTGCATACTTGTGCCCAGCCTGTGCCTTCCTGGCTATACAATCCTGACAAAGCACTCAAGCATTCTGGGCCTCAGTTTTCTTGTTTACAAAATGGAAAAAGGAATACCTGCCTACATAGCATTATGTGGATTAATGAGACAACACTGTTAGCCTGGTGCTGGCAGGCTGCAAGCATTCCGTAACTGGTGCAATCATCAACTGTTAGGAAGAGGAAAAGGACTCACGGCTGTCTGAGCAGTGATGTGCGTACAGCCCACGATTTTGGCTCCAGCCAGAGGCTTTTCTCCCTGGGCTCTCTTCCTCAAAGCCATCAAGGCAGGCATCTCTGAAAAGGCCCAATACAAACACAGGAGATCAGACAGGGTAAGCGATGAAAGAAAAAACAAAAAATTACCATTTAAGTTCCCCCGGTCAGCTTCTGTTGGATGGTGTTCCTGGATGTTCTCTGAGAGGCCTTCAAAGACAAATGCTCTCCACTTTTAAGTTCTATATGGCAATCCTTATCCAGGGGTTTCCTCCAGAACTATCAGACTACACTCCCTCCCCAGTGTTTCCCAAGCTCAGGTTCTTCAGGAGGTGGGCATGCAGCACTCGGGAGGCTGAGACAGGAGAATTGTCTCCAAGGTCTGCCTAGGCTCCAGAATGACACCGATGTCAGATTCATAACAAAACTGTGGTTCAGTTTTGCACTGAAGTTTGGCAAGCCAGCTGACCCAGGAGTATTAACACGACAAAATGACACAGGCAGGTGAAATGGCATTCATTTCTTTACCTTGCTCAGCAATTTCAATTTCTCTGCGTCCAAACTCCGCTTGTTTGATGTTCTTGACACAGAAGTCACTACTTCCCTTAGAGTTCTTTTGCTGCTTGTCCCTGGGGGACGTCTCATCGTCAGAGCTATCTGTGTATGAGGCAGCTGGAACACAAATGATAAAGTCAGTCAGGAAAAAGAGTGGCTTCTTCCACAACTACAAACCAGTGGGGCGTCTCTAGTCATAGCATGTCCCAAATTAGTGCCTCTAGGACACTCCTTAATGAGACATGGAGTTGTACTCTCCACAGTCCAGAGGGGCCAGCCAGACACCTACGGAAGGCTTTCTCTCTCTAGCACTAACTTTCGCTCTCTAGTACTAACTTTTCCTTTAGAACACAGAGAGGTATCATGCTTGAATATGTAGAGGGAAATTGAACCCACAAAGCCACAGTCAACGTTCCTAAGCCAGCCAGTTATTAACCCTCCCCACCCCACCCCTGCCTGCTGCCTGAAATAGTTTGCTGTAGCACACTAACTGAACAGACAAAACCTAAAAAACAAGGAACTCATGGGAAAGTAATTAGGAACTACACAAAAGGAGTTTGTCTGACATAACAGAGCTGTGCTTCTTAGGACTGGCTCTGCTGAGACAGAACTATTCTTTCAGACCCAATTAGACCCCAACAATGAACTATTCAATGTTATCCTCCTTACTGGTCTCCGTAAGAGGGGGGTCCTTGGTGTTTCAGATTCCCAAAGAAGCAAAATACCCTCTTTTGGCACCTTCAATGCTCTGGTGACTACTAATCAACTAGCTACCTACACTCAGCACTGGTTCCCACCTTCCTAATGCTGCAGCCCTTTAATACAGTTCCTCGTGGTGTGGAGAACCCCAACCATAACATTATTTCATTGCTACTTCATAACTGTAATTTTGAAACTGTTATGAATTACAATGTAAATATCTGATCTTTCCGATGGTCTCGGGTGAGCCCTGTGAAAGAGTTGTTTAGCCCCCAAGGGGTCTCGTGAGAACCACTGCACTAGAGGGCGAAAGGGCCACACTTGATTATGGCCAACAGAGAGTTACTGAGACTGAATTCCCAGCCTTAGTCGAGGTCTTTAGTCTTCATATTTGCTAATCATTTGCTAGATGATCTGAAGCTATTTCCTTCTTGATCTTTGTACTAGAGGGCAGTTCTTTCTAATCCCGGTAGTTTGGGGAGAGTAGAGGACATAAAACATGGTCTATAGAATATTTACCACTCTCAGTGCAGTGGGCACTGCCATTACTCCTAGGGGGAGAAAGCTGCAAAAGCCAGAGTTCCCCTGGGCCTGGGGCTCTGATCTACTTACATTTAGAGCATTAAGGCATTTCTGGGATTTCTTAGCAGAGGACTGTCTGGGTAGGGTTGAGGGTAGACTGTAAAAGGCAAGTCCGACCATGCCCAGTTAATCAGGCACAGCACTGCATACTGTGGGGTCAGCAGGGGCTTGAGGACCTCTCTTTCCCTGGAAAATTGCCTTAGAGCAAAGTCCTAACATGAGGGCCCAGGAATGAATGTGTGTACTAGGGGAGGCAAAGGAATTAGTAACCCCCCAAAGGACTTTTGTTCTTACAAGGAACTAATCTGCACAAAACCTTTTTGGTTCCTCTCCTAGGGTAAGAGAGCTCAGAGTGCTTTTGGCAACAAAGCTAGAAAGAGCTTTCTGGACATCGTCTGTTTCGTAAGTCAATATTCTGATACAGCTTAGGAACGACAGGCTTAGGGGACCATGCTCCTAATCAGCTGAGAGAAAAATGATAACAGCTTCCCCAATCCAGATCCAAATTCATGGAAAAAGTTTAAATTCAGAATAATTTGATGTTTCAAATCTTTTTTCCAGAACCATGATGGTTTTGTGCCTCTAGTAGCGAACACTGACCAGCATGGCAAAGCATGCACTCAGGTTACAGAGCAGGAAGATTGGGAGTTCAAGGCCAGCTTGGGCCACAGGAGGAGCCATCAAAGTCTGAAAAATAAAGAAAGAAAACAGCAGGCCCAGGCATGATGGTGGACACCTTTAACCCCAGCTGTTGGGACGTGAGTGGTTCACTAGCAGTGACTAGAAAGGTGGAGAAGAGAGCCCTTCCTGCCCTTCCTCTAACCCACAATACGTCCCCCTTCCTAAGCCTCTTCAGCTCTCAAGGATGAATCCAGAGTGGGAGGAAAGCAAACAGAAGCAAACAAAACAAAGCAATACTCCTTTAAGAGAAGCACTTGAATTTTAACTGCTTCTTTGTTTTATTCTATTTTGTTTGGTTTTCACACTGGATCTCTGTACAAAGCCCTGGCTATCCTGGAACAATCTACTTACACCAGGCTGGCCTTAAACTAACAGAGACTTTCCTGCCTCTGTCTCCCAAGTGCTGAGATTAAAGATGAGGAACACAACACCTTGGCTCCCGTTTCTGTCTTGGTTTTTTGTTTCCAATTTAAAGAATAAAACGGTTACATCATCTGCTTACTCGAAAGATGAGGGAACTAGTATTTTGCTTTCTTTTTAAGCAGAGTCTCACTATGCAGACTACCTTGGCCTCAAATTCACAAAGCTCAGCCTGTCTTTGCCTTCAGGTGCAGGTGGTGTGTGTGCCACCAAGTGCATTGGGCTTCTTAACAGAAGTCAGGACTGCTTTGTTCTCCCATAGGGCTTCCCACCCCGAAGTCTTGTCTCCAGAGCTACGGTTGGTAAGTACAAAAGGCAGCATGTTCCTACACTGCTGTAGGACATGACAGTGACAGTGTCGGGCCACACCAAGAGAAGGGTCTCCATGAACATGGTAGAAGTTTTATTCAGCTAATATGGCAATGCGTCTATTTAGTTTTGAATGCACTCATTTTTGCCACTTTTGTTTTTTTGATAATTCATGCTCTGCTGTCCAGAGTGACCTGGAACTCTCTTTGTGGCCCAAGCTGGCCTTGCGTTTGCCTGCTACTGCATTTTGAAGCTTCTAAAAATATCTGCAATTATCAGCGCACTCTGCAGCTCAGTCACTAGCAGGGAGCAGTGGTGCTGAGCACAGCTGCCTTTCAAACAGGAAGAAATCCATTACCTACTGGAGGTGGTTACTAAATGGCCAACTCTCATTGCCTAATATAAAACAGTGAGTATAGTAGACCCTCCTCCACAGGCTCACCCTTTCTCTAAACTACCACTAACAAAATCTTACAGGGAAATGAGATAATCCCGGAAATGTTTCAGTCTTTTAGGTAGAAAAGACTTCCTGTTATCTCCAGCACCTGTGAGACTGTGGGAGCTTGTTAGGAAGCAGTCAGAATTCTGATTGAATTAGTTCTATTAAATTAATTAAAGTCAGACGGCCCCCCTTGCGCCCAATCTATTTAGTTGTTAGTGGAAATAACAGTGGGGACCATGTTTGACTAATGAAAGGCTTCAGAAGTGTGTGAGAACTTATGTCAGCTGCTCAATGCAAACAAACAAAATCTGAAAAAAACTAAGAGTCTCTCAGCATTTCTAAGTGCTAATTAAAAGTAAAGTGCTTCATTTTTTTTCATCTGAGAAGTAAAAGACTTCATTCTTTCTCATCTGTAACCAACTCCCTCACTGTAAAGATAACATTTTCATAAACGTTATTGCTGATTCTGGTCTAAAAGTGAAGAAAAGGTTATTTTGTTCATTTGTTTTTATGGGTTTTGTTGCTTAGGAGAAGAGTTTTATATTAAAGAGTGCTGCCAGGAAGCAGAGATAGGTAGATCTCTTGGAGCTTGAAGCCAGCCTTGTATACATAACAAGAGACTGCCTCAAAAAAATTAACAATAAATAAATGAAAAGTACCGAGTTCATGGAAATAATGCTTTCCAGAGACTAGGCCAGAAACTACTGTGAATACTACCTGTATAGACAATATTTTTGAAAGCATAATGTAGAATGTATCCAGGTGAGCATACCCAGGTTAGTAGGCTGTCCTAAGAAGATAGGGAATAAAAATGGTAAATTTTTATTCCAAGCAAAATGCTTAGATACTAGAGATTATGTAAGGGCTTAAGCTGATTGGGAGATAAATAACTGGATAAGCCAGGTGACCCTGTCACTTAAGTCTCTCTATGAGGCCAGATGCACATTTGCCATGGATGCCACAGTCTCACGGTGACTATTCCAACGCCCACCGGACTTCTCTACTCTGCTCTGGAACCAAGTATTGTCCTTCAGTGGCTACACTAGAGCGACACTTTGTTTCCTGGATAAGCTGCTGTAACACTAGCTCTGACAGGAGAGCCTCTCCTTGTACAATATTCTCATTGTGGCCTAAAGATTGGCGGAAATGTAGGTCGAGTTGTAAAAGTTTTCCTCAATCTCACAGCAAATATTCGCATCTGGTATGACCCAAATACCGTCTGATGTGTTAAGACCCACACCCGTGATACAGACACGCCTGAGGTAGACAGCAGGTTCTCATGCTCATGGAGGACATACTCGTATTTGTATCTGCGTGTATAGGGTCTTTAAGAAAACCTGTGATAATTAAAAAAAAAAAAAAAAAAAAAAAAAAAGAGCATCTTAGGGTTACAATGAAACACCACAGCCAAAAGCAAGTTGGAGAGGAAAGGGTTTATTTGGTTTACATGTCCACATCCCTGTGTATCACCAAAGGAAGCCAATCACTGCAGGAACCTGGAGCCAGGAGGAGATGCAGAGGCCATAAAAGGGTGCTGCCTATGTCTTTGCTCAGTTTACTCTTATACACAAATGACCACCAGCCCAGGGATGGCCCCACCCACAATGGGCTGGGCTCTCTCACATCCATCATTGCTCAAAACAATGTCCTACAGATTTGTCTACAGTGGGATCTTATGGAGACATTTTCTCAGCTGTCGTTCCCTCCTCTGATGATTCTAGCCTGTGTCAAACTGACATAAATTTAGCTAGCACAGACGGCAATTTCATATAATTCAACCTACAAGGTCCAAATTTCTCAGTACCAGTTAGTAGCATTAATCAATGAGCTATACACAAGCACTGCAGGCCTCCTTGGAAGCCAGGGATCGCTCACATTTGACTCGGTCTACAGTATTATAAAGTGACCTCTCTACAGGAGGTGCTTGGGTGGGAAGGTGGCACTGGTCTCAAGAACACAGATGTATGGCTCTGGTTGTGCAGGAAAAGGTTGGGTTTGAGTTAAAATATTCAATGGTTATTATTTAGTACTGATCTTTAGAAACATGCCAAACACATATCTTAAACTGTTATAGACTATTCGATAATTCATTTTCACATCATGGCTTCCAGAGTTAAATCAACCAGTTCATGAATTTTCAACACAGTTACTTCAGTAGAATAAAATGAGAATCAGTTTCCCCATCTTTAGATAAAAACCATAGACATTAATATCACACAGTGTTCCTCATTTCCAATTACTGTGGATGGAAAATAAACGCAGAAATGTAAATATTATGTAATAACAACCTACCCAACTGAAAATCTATGCTTCCCAGCCAATCATTCATTAACTGCGCACAGTAAGAATTCCTTTCCTAGGTACGTGGAAGATAAATACAGTTTAGTCATGATAAAGGTTCTGCAGCAGGCTGTGGTGTTGCACACCTGTAACCCCTGCACTCGGATGGCAGAGATGGGCAAATCTCTAAGAGTTCAAGGCCAGCCTGGTCTACTCTACAGAGTGCGTTTCACAGAGAAACCTTGTCTGGAAAAACAAAGAAAGCTTTCTACTGGATGTTATGTTACTACAGCATTGAGTCATAAGTAATAAGCAGGACAGACTCCTGGCTCCCCACCGCCTTCTCACGGAAGAACAAAGTACAGTAGCCTCACATGAGACCAGACTCAGACTGGGTGGGCCCTCCTGTTTACTGCAATGCTCATCTGACACTAAATGGTAAGTCAGCCCTGTACGGAAGGAAGGAGTAATTCTGTATCACAGCTTTGAGGAGAAGGCAAAGCACCTATTTACTTCAAATAACTACAGCATCTTGTTTTGGGGGGGTGATTAAAGAGAATTAAAACTTCAAAATCATCTTTAACTACATAGGGACCTGTACTACATAAGGGAGGTGAGACCCTGTGCTCACCTTCACTGCAAAGGAAGTTAGACCTATGGGATGGGACCTAGTCCTGGTACTTACTTTGTAAGTACCATCTAGAGGAACAAGACCCTTAAAGAATGGGAGAAAATGAATGTTTTTGAACATGTCATTGAGTGGAGGCTGTTGGTGAACTACATGCTCCTGAGGAAAATCAAAGAGCTCAATTTCCTTGCTCATCCTTTCCTGCTTCTGTCAGAAACTGGGGCCTCAATAAACTCTACTCTGAGGTCCCAAGAAATACAGAGATTCTGTCCAAAATTTTGCTTTAAATTTTAATTAAAATTATATTTTCAAGGCTATTTACCAGGAATGATTGGTCTTGGGTAGATGGAGGGTCTGCTGCAGATACCAGCTAACTTCGACAGGTGGGTCTGCGGCACTCACCTGAGCTGTAGCTGTCAGTAGAAGACTGAGAGATGGAACGAGACAAAGAGCGACGTCCAATTTTGGTGGGACGTTTGTTGAATTCCTGCTTCTGGTCAGCAAACTGAATCTGCTAAGAAAAAGAACCCTCATTATAGAAAGAAAAGAACTCTAGTTATATAGCTTACTTACTGCTCTGTTGGGATGAGGAGACACCATGACCAAGGCAACTCTTATAAAAGAAAGCATTTAACTGGGGGCTTGCTTTCAGTTTCAGGTTTAGTTCATTATCATACTGGGGAGCATGGCAGCATGCAGGTAGGCACTGGAGTATTAACTGAGAGCTACATCTGGATTTATCTGCCTAAATAAAGAAAGGAACAGGCGTGGCATGGAGTTTTGAAACCTCGAAGTTCACCCACAGTGACACACTTCCTCCAATAAGGCCACACCTCCCAATCCTTCTCAAATAGTGTCACTCCCAGTTGACTAAGACTTTTGGGGCTATTCTCATTCAAACCAACACCTTATTTGAAGAAAACACACTTGTATTTTGAGTGTGCATTATTAGAGACTATTACCTGCATGCAGTTTATTTGCTTGAACAAACTCATGTTTGAAACTCTTTAGGGCTGAGAATGTGGCTCAGTAAATAGCATGCTTTCCTTGCATGATCTAAAAATCCCTTGCTAGTCCCTAGCACCACATAAACTGAGAATGGTGACACACCCTGTAATCCCAGCACTCTGGAGATAGAGACTCTGAACTTTAAAGTCCTGTTCTACAACTTAGGGAATTTAAACTGAGACTCTGTCCTCTCTTTCCCCTCAGAAAGTCAGGAATACAGTTGAAGTAGCATGCAAAAAAGCCCTGGCATGGGAAGATGGAACTCAACCTTGGGACTGAGGGTGGTGGTAGATCCCTGGAAGCCCAGAACTCAGGAGGCCATCGAAGAACACAATGGGTTCAAAGCTTTCCCTGGAAAAACCCTTGTCTCCAAAAGCAACAAAACAAACAAACAAAAACCTTTTTTTAGGAAAGAATAATTATTGATCTTCACCAACTTTTACCAATGACTATATACTCTGTACATTATAACTGTGACACAGACAGCAGTATTAAGATTAAATTAAACTTTTAAGAAGGTAAGTCATATTCAGAAACACTTTCTATTGTTTCTAATAACGCAAGCTGGAGAAAGAAATCTCTACAATTCCTGGTACACCCAAATGTCTAGATGAGGAAAAGACCCTTGCCAGGAGCTGTGAGCTTCTCAGTGTGGTGAGCTAATTTTAAGGAAGGTTTTTCCCTCAGACAGAATACTCTACACTTCACAGAAATCTTGGCTATGCCATTCGTGCTTTGTGATGTTGGTCAAGATGATCTTGTGAATATAGTTTTCCCATAAGAATAACAAAATAGGGCTGGAGAGATGGCTCACTGGCTGCTCTTCCAGAGGTCCTGAGTTCAATTCCCAACAACCACATGGTGGCTCACAACCATCTGTAATGAGGATCTAATGCCCTCTTCTGGTGTGTCTGAAGACAGCTACAATGTACTCATATATAATAAATAAATACAACTTTTAAAAAAAAGAACAACAAAATAAAAGCACTTCCATCACAGCTCTTAGCAGGTAACCATTTTAATTTGCTTACTCTTTTCTAAAATGTGTTAGCTTTTTAGATACTAGTAAAAAAAACTATTTTTTAATTTTTAATATAAAACACTTTTAAAAAGCCAAATGCTTGATTTCTAGCCATGACTACAGAGGGGAAGGAGTAAAGGACTGGATGACGCATAGTCAGACCACACCGCAGGTGACAGCTGTATCTGATAGTGACTGTTAACCTCACCTGTGTGTCCTACAGCTGAAGGTTGCTGCTGGTGCTTTATGACCAAACCTCCCACCTCTTATTCTATTATTAAGTTTCTCCTAACCAAGCATTTACACAGTTGGTTAGAGGATCAGTGGTGTAGACAAATTTTACAGAAAAGAATCGAAGATCTGACAACTGATTCTACCTTTAATGATAGGCAGGTGGATCCTCCAGGGCTTGAGGTCAGATTGGAATCAGTGGCTGCCCCTCCTGCACTAAGAGGTAACTTTTGAGTCACTGAGCACTGAGACAAGGGGACTAATGCCGAAATGAAAGCTTAGCACTCATGCCTCAGGGGATTCATAGGATTTCCACAGCTGTAACAACAACAACAACAACAACAACAACAACAACAACAACAACATAAAGCCTGCACAGTGCTTCAGAGCTCACACATTGCTTTTAGTAACGAGGCTATTCATTGGATTAGAAGCTCATTGCAGAATAAAAAGTGACAAGTCTGATTATTTTGCTAAGGTACCGATTTACTACAAAAAGGATAAAGTGCCTTTTCTATGTACCCCAACAGGAGGCCGTGAATCTGTGTGCTTCTAGCACAGCATTTGACATCATGTCTTCATTTCTGTACTTTCTATAAATCACAGGCTCCATGTGGCCTGACTTTTAGTTAACCCTTCCGTTCTCGGACACAGATGGGTACCTGCCATATCCTACGCACCCAATCATGTGCTGAACGAGGACCCTAGAGGAGTTTATTCTCTTCATCTGTGTTTGAGGGCATGTTAATAAGCATAGCAAGCATTAAGTCTGCATGAAGTCATTTGAAGGGTTGATATAACAGGCAAGGGAAAGGTAGAAGGTGCACAGAACTCAGGTGCAAATGCTGACATTCAGGTCACTGACGTGGTTCAAAATGGCCACATGCCTTCATTCTTTTCCAGAGGCCCATCAAGGAAAGGGAATTAACACTTTCGCAAAGACCACAATAAAGCCGTATCTTCAGAAGAGCTCGCCTTTTTTTAAAAAAGGGGTGGGGGGCTTAAAAGACAAATCTCACCTCAGACATGCAACACCGTCTCCCTATGCCAATCATACACACTGTGTGCACACAGACAGGCATGTGTACACATTGACCGCTAGAGGGCACCAGTCACCCCTTCTGAGTTGCCCCCACTCAGTGTAGTAACACTGTCACGCAGAAACCCAGCTGTACTGTCATCCCAAGGTAGTGTCGTGCATGAGGCTGAGTTCCTTGTCCTATAATCTTTCAGCTGCCAGAATCCCGTCACTGATCTCAGTCCTTTCTAAGGAAACAGGCTCTTAAGCTCTCACAATTCAAGCCCCCTTCATCTTTTTAATATACAAGAATATTAATGAGAAGCCACTTAATATAGTAAGTTATACAATTTCCCAATAAAAAGTGTTTACTTTTCACCGATAACCAAACATGAGTTATGTGGGGCACCAGTACCATTACATTGCTCACTCACACATCCGTTCTATAGAACAACGATCTGTCTAGCTAGTTTCGGCACCTTGGCAGAATCTACCAAGATTTACCTAACTTTCCTACCTTGTCAGAAACCACAGTTCTTGCAGGCACCCCTCCTCTTCCACTGCAGCACTGCCTAACACCACGGCAAGGGAAGAAAGAAGCTGGTAGAAATGGGTAGCTCGCCACATGCCAGAGGGAAGGCTGAAGGCTGGACAGGAGAGGAAGGAGGGTAGAAGTAGCTTGCCTTGCATGGTAATGGCCGCCACAAGGACACTGGCAAACAGGAGCTTAGCCTCACCTGGGCTTTAATCCCAGAGCTGCTATTGACAATGTATTTCTTCTTGCTGCTCAGCATAGTGACGCTGCCGGCCAGTGGACAGTGACATTGCCGGCAGTAGGCCACCTCTTTGGTCCAAGGACCCTTGTGGTAAGGCTTTTAAACTTTCCTCATCAGCAGTTCTGTTGGCTCTGGTTCCTGCTTGCTTCTATTTTTTTCCCTTTTGAGGGAGGTGGCTATCTCCGAAGCTGCTCCAACAACCCTTTCAGCCGTACAACAGATTTAATAAGGCAGCTCTGTTAGCGGCTCATCCGCCACTCCTAACCCTGGATATTTTGCTTTATTATTTTTTCCTAACATATCATTACATGGCTCCTCTGACCCCTAAACCTTAACAAGTCCCTAGATAAGTCCCAACATACATGCATACATCAATGGCTTATTTATACAACGAGTGCACTTTCTCCTAATATAATTAGCTTGCTAATTAGGTTCCCTTTTAACTTTACCTCCTCCTTTCCTATGTCAGATGATTTTTAGTTAACCTCACCTCATTAGAAAAAAATTAACTACAGAGCCACTGAAAACAATGAGGAGGAGAAAACCATGGATGATGTCAAATGGTCAGGAAGCCCCATGCCACACTCTGCCCTGGGTCAGCCAGGCGGGGGACACTAGATTCTGCTCTAGCACCAAGAAAATCAACTTTCTCACTCTTTAAACTCTCAATTATTTCCTTAAAATACATTTGTATATTTATTTAGATACAGAGGCTCACAATGTAGCTCAGGCTGGCCTCAGTTTTCCAAATGGACCGCCGTGACTGAGTTAGCATATTTCCTATACAGGTTTTTACATTCAGTATCTAGTTTTATCTCAAGACTGAAACTTTTTTTAGTATTGACTGATCCCATTTACTTTTTACTTAAAAAAAAAAAAGAAAAAGGAGAGAAAAGAAAAAGCCTGTTTTGGGGTTAGGGAAGATGGTTCTGTGGGGTAAGAGCACTTGTTCTACCAACATGGGGACATAAGATGGAATCCTCAGTACCGACATGAAATGCTAGGCACTATTACCCCAGCATTTTGGTGTGGAGTCAGAGCCTGGAAGCTCACTGGACAGCCAGACCAGCAGAAATGGTGAGCTTCCAAGCTTTGGGTCAGTGAGAGATCCTGTCTTAAAGCAATAAGGCAGACCGCAATAGATGTTATCCAACATCCTCCTCTAGTTTGTACACACAGTGGGTGTGCATATGCACGCACGCATGCTGAGTATATACACCCAAACATTCCTGTGTGCACACACATGTACACACCACACACACACAGTCCTCACACACAAAATTAAAAAAAAAAAAAAAGGTCTCCTGGAAGGTGTGATCACAAGGGAGGATTTATCAGAGTTTCCAGAATCACAGTGACCTTACATATGCCAAATAAAGGTTCAACCAAATAGAAGCAAAACTGTCTTATTGATTCTGATTTCTGAAAGGAACCCAAGGGATGCTACACTAGATGCCTGCTACAGATTTGGGTGGGAATATGATTTCATGGTGAGAAGAGAACAAGAAAAAGAATAGAAGAGAAGGAAGGGGAAGAAAGGAGGGGAGAGGGGAGGAGAGAAAAAACTGCTTGTTGAGCACAAGAAAGGCCAAAATGATAGCTTGTTTTGCAAAGCTAATCTTCCTTTCCAGGGGAAAGATCATATTGTACAGTGTTCTCTGACTTCTCCGAAGGAGGCGTGCTAATGTGTATCACATGCCCACGTTACTTCCATCAGTGTATAAAAGTATCTTTTAAAAGATTTTTTCTATTATATGTATTTCATGTGGGGGCAGGGGGTGGTCAGAGGACAGCGTGTGGGAGCCAGTTCTCTCCTTCTATGTGGTTTCTGAGGATTACACTGAGGCCTATCACCTTGACAGTAAGCATCTTTACTTACTGAGCCACTTTGCTGGGCTGTGTGTAATAATCTAAGAAGTAGGCATTATTATCTTAATTTGACAACAAGCAAGGTGCTTTTGTTATTATTTACGTAGTGATGCTGGGAACTGAACTTAGAGCCTCTGGTGTTATAGGTAAATATTCTTGCCTAAGTTTGATTTCAATTCAGTCTCCAGGATTCATTTAAAGAGAGCCATCTTGGTGGCCCAAGTTTTTAATCCCAGCACTTGAGAGGCAAAGACAATCCTCGCTTACTTGGTGACTTCCAGGTCAGTGAGGCTTTGTCTAAAGAAGAGGCAGCCAGTGCAAGAAACAACAGCTAAGTTCTCTTCCAGTACCTATACACACAGCAGCAAACGTAAACATGCCCTGACAAAGCAAGGGTTCAAGACAGTTTTGTATACATAATGGACACACAATGGATACCCATAAAGGGATACATAATGACACACAAATCCAAAATATTAATATTTCTATTCTCTTAAGGCAAAAAAAATATATTCTAGAATACACAGATGCCAATAAACCCTAAAAGAGATAGCATAAAGTTTAGGTTTTATTGTCAAGCAGACAGTTCAAATAATTCTAAAGAGTATTTAGTTTTCAAACCAAATGAGCAGTCTAAATGAATTCTTTACCTACAAAAAGGACTACTTTTAGCCCAGAGAATACCGCAGCAAGCTGGCTCTGTGCTGAAGAAGGCTAAGCAACCAGGTTTTACGTAACTACCAAGCACTGCAGGAGAGGCAGGAGGAAAACAACTTACTGGGATCTACATGGGTCCAGTGCAGGATCCTTTCCCTGACAGGAGAGCCAATAAAACATGGCAGTAACCTTTACAGAATGAGTTCTCCAGTCCGGCATCTTAACTGCCCGGATAAAGGTAAGACATTCCTTCACCTAAAAACAGCCGAGGAGATGAGGTTTCAGCAGGAATGTCACCTGCGAGGTCTACCTTGTCATTCACTGAGCTTGGGGGTGCCAATACTCTGTCCTGACTTATAGTCCTACAAAAGCTCAAGAGATATCAGCGAAGAGTATGGCCCAAACCCTCTAGCAATCTCAGGGCACACACGCCCTTTGCCGGTGATTGCTAACAATGGACGTTGGGTGACAGGTACAATTCTACTTTCTGCTCCTCCAGAAAAGGCTCGTGAGAGGCCTCTGTGACCTCTGGCAGCAGAGCCATTGACCACACTGGTGAGTTCATTACGCTAATGTATACACTGAAAGAGTACGGCAGATACTGTGAAAACTTTCTTGACATTTTGTCCACATGTTGGATCTGGCTCCAGAGCTTTCTACTGGAGATTAAAAGGCACTTCTACAGCTTGCAGGTGAGATCGGAAAATCTACAGGCAATGCTCTAGAGGTGCATAGGGCTAGCTGCTGGCTAAGCAGTTATCAGAGTCACCTTCAGACCAGATCAGAAGTTAACGACTTGGGCATATCTGAACAAAAGCCTCAAAATAGCAACTGAACTCACGGAAGACAAGCCTCTCCCTACTGATCCTCATGGCTTTGCTACTTTGACAAAGAGATTTTTCTGTTTTTTATTTTATTTATTTTTTTAATAAAGGCTAAATGAGAGAGATACATCAAAACAGTTTAAATGTCCTCCACACGCGAGGAAGCCCTCAGTCACACGCCTTAAGCACAGTCCCTCAGGACAGCTTTCCTGTCCACAGAAACAGAGGTGCAAAGGGAGCAGACCAGGAGCACACGCTATCTGGGGACAATGAGGACCGTCCTTGACAGAATGTAAATGACAGGAACCTTGTTCTGCTGGAGTGGCACAGCTGTGTCCACAAGGGTCCTCCTGTAGTACTCCTTTTCAGAAACACAATTTAGTGCCTCTCTGTGGTCCCTCCTATAACAAAACCAAATTTCCTACTCTCTGTTATTGCTAGAGATTCAAAAACAAAGAACGAAATCAAATCAAGAGTTCAAAAGTTACCCAGAGGAATGAAGTGAGTCATTTCCACTAGCCTAAATCACTGCATTTGAAATCATCTTACAGCTACAACTGCTTTCCCTCCGACATCTTTAAATGAGCATGAAGTAAGATTATAAAAAGCCCCACCAACAGCTCCTACAGAAATGACAGCGAGGGCTGGAGAGAGACTGCTCAGCGGTTAAGACAGCGAGGGCTGGAGAGACTGCTCAGCGGTCAAGAGTACCCGCTGCTCTCAGAGGCCCTGGTTCAGTTTCCAGCACTCATGGAGTTCCTGGGGGTCTGTCATCCTCATCTGAACTTAGTTGGCACCTGCAAGCCTGTTGTGAGCACACAGCCAAGTGGGCACACACAGACATGTAAAATAAACAAATCTTTTTTTTTTAATGACAAAAATTTGTTTTGAGATAGGACCAGGTTGGCCTCACATTCACAATGTACAGGTAGAATTTTCTACTGGCCTTTGTTAGAGCTGGTATATATTTAATCTCATATTTTAATAGTTATTTAAGTCCCTAACTCTCTAAACACTAAAGAGAACTTAGGATGCACTAGAAAAGTGTAATAAGTGTCTAACAGGGAAGTATATAGACAGGGCCCAGTTAGGACACTAAGGAGTTTCTTCAAATCAACAGTTAAGGGACTGGCGATGGATCATCGGGCAGAGACCATCAGCCAAACCTGACTTACCCCCAGCAGAACTGACCCCTGTGTCCTCTGACTCTCACATGTGTGTTGTGCCATATGAGCCCCCCATGATTAAATGTAATTAAAAGTTTTTAAATCAACAGTTAAGACTGAATTTTAAAAGTTATAATTTATTGTCACTGTTTTTGAGATAGGACCAACTAGAGCCCAGGATGGCTGAGGCTGGGCTTGAACTCCTGATTTTCCTGCTGCTACCCTGCACGTGCTGAGACGGCAGGCCTGGGTCACTGTGCTCCACTGCGCTGGTTTAGGTGCCAGTTCTTACAAATACAAACTTAAGATTACTTCACTGAAACTATTTATCAGGCAAACATGGCATCTAGGAAAACTGTATGAAGAGAAGGAAACTTCTTGCCTTGTAGCAGCACATACTCAGAGAAGCTGACTGGAAAAACAGGCAGGTAAAGCAGAAATGTTTCAAATTTTCCAGATACTAGAGAATTTAACATTTTTTATAAGTTCTAATTTTGTGTCTTCCTTTCCCCATTTTTAAAAAATTTATATCCACGAAGTACAATTTAACATTAATTTGAAAGAGAACACAAAACAATAAAAAAATAATGCATCTGCAGAGCACTAGCGCAGGTCAGTCCCCGCCACCCTGGGAAGCTGCTACTCTGGCTACCTGCTCTTAACCACCTTTCCCTGGCGTCCCTGGTAATTACAACACAGGAGGGACGCACGGCACTGGAGACAATCAGAAGGGTGGTGTTTCCCCAGCCTAGATCCCAGCAGGGGCTCCATACAGAAGGTCCTTGTCCTGGCAGAAGCAGTGGCAGGAGAAAGCGGCAGAACTCACCATCCACTCGGGCATGTGGAAAGCGGAGGTGCCCTCGTTACCATCCCACTTCTCCATAGTGCGGGCTTGGCTAAGGGATGTCCTGAAGCAAAACGGGAAGCTGGTTTGCAAAGACCAGGGTTACCTGAGGACCCCAGAGAACACCACTGGCCTACTGACTCCGCAGGTCAGGGGTTAAAAGAAGCTCTTATCTCTTTTTCACAGAAGTTTCCTGTTCAAATCGAGATCTTGAGCCAACTGCCTGACGAATCTCTTACCAGCCAACCTCAAAACCTCTACTCAAAATCAGAGCGGACACGCTGCAGTTCCTACAGGGCACTCTAGCCCATCTCCTGTGCGGACTTCCTGCAGCAACAGGCTGGCTTTCTTTTCTGAGTGTAAGGCCCCCTAGTTAACTTTCTCCCGCCCCCTCAGGACACGTCACTGGAAGTGCTGATACCAAGATCAATAAAGATCGAGGTCAAGAAGGCACTCCCCTTTCTTGAGAGCTGCTGATTTGGATCAGTACAGTAAACAGGCGTTACCTTGAAATCAGAGTTCCTTATGACTTTCAAGTCCAGGAAACTACAGAAGCTCAGTCCGCTCCCACCAGGAGCTGGCACCACCACCTACCTCGTTAAACTCTTATTGCTTCAGAGTTCACATGAAGTCAGGGAAGATGGGTTGGTTTTTTGTTTTGTTAAATTTCCCCCCCCCCCCAAAGCTAAAACTTGTAATACTGAAAAAAGTTTTGGGACCACAGCTCCCTCTGCTGGCTTCCTGAGGGATGGCACAGAAGGGTCTAAAGGCCGTTGTTATAAAATAGCGCGATGATGACTGGAATGTTTCAGACTAGACAGAACTGCCCGCCACCCCGTCCCCTCTACAGCCCCCCAATTCCGGTCCCAGTGAGGGCGTACTGGAGACCCAGGAGTCTCAGACAAGTGCCTCAAGTCCAATGCTGACTTTCCCTCATAGATCCGGGGTCAGGATGAAACAGGGTCCCTTCATGTGTAAACCATCTGATTAGAAAGTTGTTTCTGCAGTATGTTCCCCCATATAAGCTTCCTCCTTTCTGCGAATTTCTAAAACTTGAAAAATGTGACTGATACATATCTATCTATCTATCTATCTATCTATCTATCTATCTATCTATCTATCTACCTATCTATCTATCACCTATCTATCCATCCACCCACAAAGCAGATACATCTGTTTAGTTTATTCCTAGAGGATGTTATCCAATAAGAGTACTGTAGAGGCTGAGAACACAGGGCGTGGAGACAAAGGCAGACAGATCTCTATGACTTTTGGACCACTTGGTCTACACAGCGAGGTCCTGTCTTGAAAAAGAAGAGGGGGAGGAGGTAAAAGAGGAAGAGGAAGAAGATGATGAGGAAGAGAAGGAGGAGACCATGGAGATGTCAGATCTAGTGGTACATTTCACAATCCTGGTGTTAGGAGATGAAGGCAGGATGATCATGAATGAGTTCAAGGTTATTTATTCTCAGCTACATAGTGAGTATGAAGCCAGAGTAAATAAAACAAGAGCAGCACAAAGGGCTGAGAGTTGCTAAGGAGTAAAGCAGTTCTCCAACAGGTGTAAGGCCATAGGTTCAGGCCCTACCATAGGAAGGCCAATAACATAAACCTGAAATACCAGGGACTCCTAAAAAAACATTACTGCTAGTCGTGGTGACACGTTTACAATCCTAGCACTCAGGAGGCAGAGGCAGGCAGATCTGAGTGTGAGGCCAGCCTGGTCTACTTCAGAGTGAGTTCCAAGCCAGCTGGGGCTACATAGTGAGGGCCCGCCTGAAGTAAAACATTGTTGTTATGTACATGATATGTGTATAGGGGAGCATTGCCAAAGCACATATATGGAAGTCAGAGGACAGCTTTTGAACTGACATCACCAGGCTTGTGCAAGAAACATCTCTACCTAGTGAGCCATCTTGCTGGCCCAGCACTAGTGTCATTTCTCTGAAGCATATAACCTCATACTATAATTATGATTACAGGCTTCACAGTTTAAAAGAAGGAATCCTTCGGGTATGGAACACAGGGAAGGACTGCGATACCTAGGGAGAGTTGCTGGAAGACTCCAGAGAAGGCAGACTATCAATAACTGACTAGTGAGCAGAGTTGAAGTGCCTGCTGTTTCCTGAGGTCAAGAGCACATGGGTGGCATCCCTGAACAGCCTTGGGTGGGATGCTGCACTGACTTACCCTCACTGTCCCACCAGCTTCCCATCTATAAATGCAAACTGAACTGTCTCCCAATCTGGTGGAGGCTTTAGGAGGAGTGCACATGCTGAGGCCTTAACCTCTAATGTCATCACTGTGCCGCATCCTTTCCCACATCAGGCCTTTGCTCCCTCCATCCTCACTTACTCAAATCCTCCAGTGCCTTCCTGCCTCAGCACCATGCCTAGCCATCCTCCTCACAGCTGCCGCACCCATGTGCTCTTTCCTCTTTGACTACAGTGCCTGGCTTGTAGGAGGAGCCTAAGAAATGATAATGTAAGTTCTAAAACTCTGTGTGCTGTATGGCTATCTTTTAACACTCTAGGGACAACTTATATAAGTCAATATATTAAAAATAAACGTTTGTGTCTGCTTTACAAGACTTGGCTCATCTTTATATCTATGATGATTAATATTACTGACTTATTTCATGATGAGGTTTTTGAAGGCATTTGATTCTTAAATATATTAAATCTGCAAGGATGTATGATCTACTCTCCACTGCTTGATCCAAATCAATTATAAACCATTGTGATCTATAACAATAATGGGGCCTTTAAGAAAAAAGCAAGGTCAAAAGTCTGTGTTACTGCTGCAGAGGAGCCTGACCCTTAGAATTACATACGTCAATGGCCGGCAATTACCAAACACTCGTTTCTATCCTCGCATGATGACTGAGCAAACAGTCATTATGGTAGTGTTAAACTCTGGAAGCAAATGACTTTGAAGGAAACTAGGATTAGCAATACACCCAAGAAAGTATGTCATGTTGGCGTCCTAAACGTACATAACTTTTGTTTTCTTAGTGTAGGTTTTAACTAAAACCTTCATTTCATTTCAAAGCTGCAATGTTACTCCCCTTTCTGTACTGCCTCTACAATAAAAACAATAGCTATTTCACCTGAGAACTTAGGGTATATTAATTGACATGAACTTTGTAAGATATAAGAGACAGGTATATATGTTCCAGTTAGAAACTTGATCCCAGGGGGCTGGAGAGATGGCTCAGTGGTTAAAAGCACTGACTGCTCTTCCAGAGGTCCTGAGTTCAATTCCCAGCAACCACATGGTGGATCCCAACCATTTTTAGTGAGATGTGATACCCTCTTCTGGTGTGTTTGAAGCTAGCTAGATAGTGTACTCACATTAAATCAATCAATCAACCAATCTTAAAAACAAAAGAGTGATCCCAGTATAACTACACTTCATTATACTGTGTCCTAAAAGATCCATCCACAGTCAGAACAGAGTGGCGCAACCACACATGCTTATACGACAACACATGGTTACACTACAACAACATTCAGGTGAGGTGTTAGCAAGCTCAACAAACTATACTAGTTCTGGAAGCATACTAACTCCAAAACAGTAAATGTCCTGATGCCAGCTGTATCCCTCCTAATGGTGACTTGATAGCACCTCTGAGACTTTGCCAGATAACCTAAAGTCAGACCAAGCACATGCTCAGAGTGGAAAAGACATAAAGTTAAGATTTCTGGGGATCAAAGACAGAAAGGCACACACATAGAAAAGTCACTATGTGCTACAAGTTCCAAGCATAAGACACGGTGCAATGGATTAGAAAATCCTCTACGATTATTACTATGACTTACTATGTCTTGGGCAGATCACCCGATGACTCTCGGGATAAACTGAGAGAAGAGTGGATAGTGAAAGATCCAAACATTCTATCCCAACATTCGGTATCTCTGGCCCACTCCGTGTCTGAGGCCATAAGAAAATGCAGTCACGATTCCTTAGTCAAAATAGCTATTGGTTAGTAAAGGCTAACGTTTCCAGCCACCTGGGTTCAAAAACAGTCTACTTAGTTATGAGGTTGCTTTGAATTGTTAGGCCTCAAACCTCCCATACCTGGCTATGGTTTGGGTGTGTTGAAGATTTGGTGACCAGATTGTGGTGTTATTAGGAATTAGAAGAAGCTTTAGGATGTGAGGACTACTTGGAAGGTATTAACCTTTTAAAGGGATATTGGGATCCTTCTTTCTTTGCTCCCTGTTTGCCCTAGAGAACAAAAAGGAAGTTCAGCCTCAAGCAAAGTGGTTATATGACCGCGGATGAAAATCTGAAACCATGACACAAATGACCTCCTTCTTTGTAAGGTGCTTAGATCAAGCATCTTGTAAGACCAGAACGTTACTTCTTCAAGCCTGAAGCCAATGCAGTGCAACAGCAGGGCGTGAGCCTCCCTCCTGTCTCACATCCTCACTCAGGAGGAGTCGCACCTCTCAGTCCTCCCAGGTTTTGAAGATTCAACATGGTAAAGACTTAACAGGCTTTAGGTCAGCTCCAACACTTACTGGGCTCTCCTCGGGCAAACCAAATACTTTTAACGCCTTTGTTTCCTCATCTGTTAAAACATGCTAATAATACATATTGTTGGCTTTTAAAAAGTTTTTATGTGCATAAGTATTTGCTTGCATAAATGTATATGCACTGTATGTGTCCAGTGCCTGCAGAGGCCAGAAGAGGGCATCAGATCCTCTAGAACTGGAATTACAGATGGTTGTAAGCTGCTATCTTGGTACAGGAACCAAACCTAGGTACTTGAAAAAGTGGTAAGTGCTTTTAACTGTTGAGCCATCTTTCTAGGCCTTATATCTTTAAAATAAATATTAATATATGTACAGGAAGCTTCATTGCCCTTAGCAGGGTAGCATTAGGCTGCCTGACTGAAGCTCTCCACTCACTGTGTAACTTGAACAAACTACCTTTTCTCCTTGTGCCTATTTACTCATCTGTTAAAGGGAAGACTTGAGAGGATCGAGTACGTTAATAAGTAAACAGCATAGCTGGGCTCCTCAGCTCCATGTCTGCAGTCCAAATGGTGCAAGGAAAGGACTAAGTCCGGAAGTTGTCCTCTGCCCTCCATACAAGTACCACCGCACATGTTTTACACACACACACACACACACACACACACACACACACACACACACACACAGATAAATGAAAACAAAACAAAAAGCAGAGCCAGACATCGTGATCCACATCAGCATCCCACACTCAGGAGGCAGAAGATGAAGAGTAAGAAGTCTGAGGTTCATCTGTACTACATGAGACCTTGCATTAAAACAAACAAACATTGGCAAAACGTTCTTAAAGAGCAAGGACAGCTGGACACTGCCAGGGCTCTGTGAACTTTACTATTATTGCTAATAATATGTACAATCTGCTTCCCACCATACCCAAATCAAATTGTGAATTTTTGTTATTTTGTTTTGAGACAGGGGTTCATGTAGTCCAGACTGGCTTCAAACTATGTATGAGAGAGTGTGTGTTTGTGTGTAACTATTCACATACACACAAATACATGAATATGAAAATGACCATCTACTTCTTATCCTCCTGTCCCTACCTCCCAAGTGCTAGAATTATAGGCTGTGACACCAGTTTTAAGTGGCTGAGAATCAAACCCAGGACCTCTCGGCAAGTATTCTACTAATTACATGCTCAGCCCCACATCTACCTTTCTTTTTACGTGCAGTAACTTCATCCATTTAATCAAACCATGACTATCCATTGGTGCCTACTGTATGCTAGCACCTAGAGACTGTCTCTGCCTTCAAGATGACTACAGCCTAGGAAGAAAGATGCAGGTTCAATCTCTAGCACGGGTGTGTGTGTGTGTGTGTGTGTGTGTGTGTGTGTGATAAAGACAGATATCTCAGCAGATTGTCTACCATGGACAGGGCTCTGCCTGTGTTCAATCCTCATTACTACTACAATCAATCAATATAAAAGTTATAATCCAAGAAAAAAGTAGTCAGTACAGGATATGCCATCGGTTAGGAGTGTGCAGCAGCAGAGAAGCTGTATTTAGGTGGAAAGGAAAAGGAGGTGCAAGAGTTCTTGGTGTACAGTGAGGACTGGAGCTAATGGGAGGAAGAACACTCACTATAAGTATTCCTTGCTATGTGTCATTTCTTCCTAATAGCAACTTCCTGAAGCTTGAGCACAGTGTGCACATAGATTTTAAAAAGTTATTAGAACTGCACTCTGACATAGTGTCACTGATGCCCAGGATGCTGAGAAGTAAGAACTGAGATCACTCCACCCGTGGACACCTGCAGGAATGCTGAATTCACTTATGCATGCATGACTGTCAGTACTTTCTTCTCTATAATGCTCCAAAACTGCCCTACTGTACTCAAAGTCCCAGGCCCTCAGCATGCTCTGCCTTGGCTCTGGCATGAGCCTCCAGTCTCCATATTCTCCTACTTCCACCCAGCGAGCAAATGTTCACAGAACATAAATGTGTCTCTCAAATCCTACAGTTTGGCTGTAAATTCCTTCCGTATGAATGTCTAGTTTGAAAAATTCTCAGCAGCCTTAGCTACAACCTGGGTTACAAGAAAACTTGCCCCCAATATCCAATTAATAGTGTTAGGGAGATGGTTTAGTAAAAGAACTTGCTATGCAAGCCTGAACCTTAGCGTGCACTCTTGGAACCCATATAAAAAGCTGGATGCAGTGGTGAGCATCTGCAGTCCTGATGCTGATACAGGAACACATGGAGCAGAGACGAGAGAATCCCAGAAGCTCACTCGCCTGGACGCAGTACTACAGTAGCAAGTCACAAGAGTTCTTGTCTCAAAACAAACATGGAAGGCAAGAACTGACTCCAGAAAGTTGTTCTCTGACCTCCCCACACATGCCATAGCAAGCACATGTGTACACTCACATAATATACACATACACATGTACACTCACATGATATACACATACACATGTACACTCACATGATATACACATACACATGTACACTCACATGATATACACATACTCATGTACACTCACATGATATACACATCCACATGTACACTCACATGATATACACATACACATGGCAGTCTGGTAACTCGCTTATTTCCACACTAGAATTTAAGGTCTTTCTGAGATTAGTCTTATTCCTGTATTTCAAGTGACTATCGTTCAGCAAACAGTGAATGTGAGCTGCTAAGAGAGGGGCTAGCTGAGATAAGATGACTTAGGACAGGCACCAGAGGGAAGAGGGAAAAGGAGGTGACAAGACAAACAGACGAGTGTAATCAAGCTGTGACCAGGCAGCATGTGTACCTTTCTGCCACTTCCTAATCCAGCCGGTTGCTCAGATAAGCACATAAGCAATTAGACACTGCAGTGCACCTGAGCATCAGGCTACTGTTCCCTCCCTGTTAAGTCTGCTAACCTGGGAGTGCAGTGTGGACTTAAACCCACAATTCTCCTGACATAGCAAACACAGACCTACTTAGGTCAGGGTTCAGTTCACCTCAAACCTGCCTCAAAAAAAAAAAAAAAAAAGTCAAGGTTTACCTCAAAACTTCTGAAACCCTAAAACAAACAAACAAAACACCAAAAAAAAAAAAAAAAAAAAAAAAAAAACAGAATAAAAAATAATTTACATTCCGGACTTTCGATTTGATTATAAAATTGGGCATTGAAAGTGGCAGGTAAAATACTGAAGTGTGTGGTTATTAAATGTCAAAGGAAGAGTTTTTACTATATTCTTTCCTTTTAAATAAACTTTCTAGAAGCATAATTTATCTACATAAAAAGTACACTGGCACACATCTTTATCCCTGCTCTCAGGAGGCAGAGGCAGGCAGATCTCATGAGTTTGAGGCTGGCCTGATCTAAGAGTTCAAGACAGCCAGGGCTATTACACAGAGAAACCTTAATGACCAAAAAAAAAAAAAAAAAGTACTCAAATCAAAAGGTTGTAGCTTGATAAAATTTAAGAAGTCAATACACCCATATCTCACTCACAGATAAGAACATTTCCAACACCAGCGTTATCTAAGGGTAGCAATGTATCTTTGTAGTAGACTGCTTGCTGACAGTGCATACAACCCTATGTTCAGTCCATGTTTATAAGCCCAGAAGTCAGTATCTGAGAAATGAAACAACTAACTTCCCTTAGATTCCTACAGTACTCAGCAAAGGTGGTGGTAGAGGTGAAACACCTGTGTGTGATTTTTTCCTTTTAGATCAGGTCTAACTACGTCATCTTGGATGGCCTGGCACTGCCTATATGGCAATTCAGCCTCCTTATTTCCAAGACAAAGGTATATAACATCATGCCCAGTTTTGTTTTTGACTTTTGGTAATACTTGAGGGAACCTAAGTGTTTGGAAATCCTTTGTAATCAACATGGATTAAGTAGAGTTTCCCCCTCAACAGGAGGGGATGGAGACTGGTTCCAGAATACCCTCCCCTTCAAGATCTGATAGTTAAGTAAATGGTCTCATATTTAATCATATTTCTATATAGAACACACATATTCTGTATAATCCATCTCTAGGTAGTTCATAATAATTAATAAAAAGTAAAGCAATGTAATAGTTATACTGTACTGTTTGGGAAGTAATGACAAGAGAAAAAGTTGAAGTATTTAGATACAACTTTTATTTTAATATCTTCAGTATGAGGTCAGTGAATCCACAAATGTATACTTGGGGAATACAATGGGCCACTATTCTTATTATGAGACTAACAAGATTTAATGGCTCCAAAATTGCTGATGCATTTTAAAATTTTCTACATTAAGGATATACGACATTGCTCATCTATATTAGAGAAAAATAAAAGTGTAGTAGACAGAATAATGCCAATAATATTTTTTTATTATTAGGTATAATTATATATAAACACTCAATATATTTATATATAACAGGAGAACAGGAATAAACATAGGGAGCTTTGTAGATCTGGTGATAAGGGGATGAAAGAATTTACATTAGAAAATAGGTCTCCCCTTCCACACTATGAACCATGATATCATGAGACAATGACATCAATGTGAAGGGGGAACTGTAAGAGAACTAAGCAGTGGGTAAAGGCACTGGTTTAAAGAAAGAGAAGCCAAAATGTAACTGGAGATAGGTGAGGAGCAGACAAGCTAGTGTCTAAGTAGGGCAGCAATCTCTCCAGAAAGCTGTGATAAAAATACTCTCAGGGAAGATGGCACTGTGAGGGATACTTTCAAGAGAGAGTGCAGTAGCCAGAAATGAGAACAATTTCAGATCAGCCTTACAGCAGCCACAGTCTGGATCTCCACATTACACAGAGGATAAAGAAACGACAGACTTGAGAAATCATGGGAAGGCAGAACAAGCAGGACGGCCACTCCCAAGGCCCTGTTCAGATCCCACATGCAGACAGCCTCTGACCGTCCTGATGTCTGCGACAAACACCACTGTCATCCTCCACCTGCCACTCTCATTTAAATTACTTTGCAAACCTTGATTCTTTTTCAGCTTTCCTCGTAAAAGTCAATACACAATAGTCTATTGAGTTCCAAAACAAATCAATCAAGTATAACCATCATGAGAAAGTGGCTATTTTTGCATCCTAGCATAAGCTATCACCTATTTAAGAAACAAAAATTGTTGACTCCCTTTATAGTTTGAGACAAGGTCTCTCTATATGCAGCTCTGGCTGTCCTGGAACTCACGACTGGCCTCAAACTCACAGAAATCCTCCAGTCTCTGCTGGAACTAAAGGCATGTGGCACCTGGCCCGGCTAGTAAACTACTGACTTTTGAAGATGTAAAGGGTGAGGCAGACGCCTGACGCTAAAGAACTCTTGCCCTGCGTATGCAAGCGCCCAGCACTGCAGAGAAGCAACTGAGTGAGTTTTTTCATGTCATCTAAAATCACTTATCGTTCTGTAGCGAACTTCTGAGTGAATACAAGCAAACGTGTATCATGAGTAAGCTCTAAGGCCTGTTTGGTGCTTTAAATCCATGCAGCCAAACATGCAAAGTACATTGCCTCTTGTTCGTGGCCGCTACATCCCATAAAGCTGGCATGTGTGGTGGTGGCTCACACCTTTAATCCCAGCACTTGGGGGGCAGCAACGGAGGGATCTCTGATCTCGAGGCCAGTCCTGGTTCCAGGACAGCCAGAGCTACAGAGAAACTGTCTTGAAAAACAAACAAACAACCTCCAAAAAACAAAAACAAAAGGCTGGCATGAACACTGAACTTCCCAATAATGAAAAACTGCTTCTAGGAAAATACAGGGTTAGGCACATACGATCAACGAACAGATAACTTGTTTTAGGAATACTTCTGATTACTGGGGACTTTCTATACTAGAGACTGAACCAAGGTCATTGGGCATGCACACAGTCACAGCTCTGAAAGTGTTTAAAGACATCTTATTTAATATACATTAAATTCATTAAGTTCAAACCTACAGTCAATAGCACTATATATGTAACTAGCATTCTCTTTTGAAAATGTTCTTTAGACATATTTATTTTACACATATGTTGTTTTGCCTGCACTATATATACCCTATGTGCATGCCTGGTGCCTGTGAAGGTTAGAAACACTGAATCTCCTGGAGTTACAGATGGTTACAAGCCACCACATGGGTGTTAAGACACTTCATCCAGGTCCTTATCAAGGGCTCTTAACCACTGAGACATTTGCCCAGCCACAATGTTTTCTGGGAAACACACAGTATAGGCCTTTTGTGTTTAGGAACACGAGACTTCAGTACTTCAGTACTCACAGTCACTTGTTTTTAACTTTTATTTACTTTGGTGTTCTGCCCCCCATATGTCTGTCCGTGTTAGGGTATCAATCCCGACCCCTCTGGAACTGGAATTACACAGTTGTGAACTGCCATGTAGATGTTGGGATTTCCATCTATATCCTTTGGAAGAACAGCCAGTGCTCTTAGTCACTGAGCCATCTACCCAGGCCTGGCAGTAATTTTAAACAGTAAAACCACAAAAACAAAATAAACACAAATGCCACCAAACCCTCAAACAACAACCACTAACTAGATCATGAAATTTACTTAACTAGACATTTATTGTATGAGAAGAGATTAAGAAGGCAAAGCATTATCTTGTTTGACCTCAACTGAGGACATGCAAGCCAGATAACTCAAAAACTGTTTTGACTTATACATACTCATGGAGGAACACAAAAGAACTATGAGAATTTGGAAGTTATGCATAAATGTTAGTCAGCAGGTATGTGCTAGTTTGGTTTCTGTTGCTGTGATAACACACTGACTAAAATCAACAAGGGAAGGAAAGGGTTTGTTTAGCTTACAGGTTACAATTGCATCACTGAAGAAAACCAAGGCAAGGAACTCAAGGCAGGAACCTATAGACAGGAACTGGAGCAGAGACTATGGAGGAATGTTGCTTATTAGCTTGCTCCCTCTGGGTTTCTCAGCTAATCAAAAACACTTTTTTTTAAACATTATTTTATGTGCATGGGTGTTGTGCCTGTATGTGCAGATGTACATGCCTGTATGTGCACGTGTACATGCCTGGTGCCCACAGAGGCCAAAAGAAAATGTCAGGTGCTCTGGAGCTAATAAACTTACAGATGGTTGTGAGTTGTCATGTGAGCACTGGGAATTGAACCCAGCTCCTCTGGAAGACTAGTCAATGTTCTTACCCACTAAGGTATCTCTCTAGCCTCTTGCTAGGTTACTTTTGTTGACAGAAATGTAGATGCGAGAAGCCTGGCTAGTTAAGTTTTAGAAGGAAGTTTTGAGAGTACATCAAGGACTCTATAAAGGTTTTAAGCATGATATTTTGGATTAAGAATCTAAGAAAGAGCAAGTTCCAGAATAGCCAAGAATACACAGAGAAACCCTGTCTCAAAAAAAAAAAAAAAACAAAACAAAAAAAAAAAAACAAAAAACAACAACAAAATCTGTAGACATGAAGCCTTTGCTTTACTGGGACGACAGATGCTGGATATCTGGGGCTGAAAAATCATCTATGATTAAGAAGAAAAGACCAGCATCAATTATGTAAAAATCTTCTGGGAAGTGTTTCCTCAGGGTTAGTACATAGAAGCTATGATTCAGAGGGGGTCATGGCTATATCTCAAGCTGGCATGTAAACTTGGTAACGTGTCTAAGTGTCTCCCATGTGGAGCTCAAGATTGAGAAGGTCATGGAGAGCAGCTGAGACTTGATGCTGTGAAAGGCCCAGAAAAGCTATAGGTGAAGATGCAGCCCCAGTTCAGCGGAGATCTCGTAATTGAAGAGGTTATGAAGAGAAACTGAGGCCTGGAACCATGTGGACAAGTTGATGTCCCTGAAGGGACCAGGAGGCCATTGGTAAAGATGCAATCTTAGTTGCTATGGAAACCCCAGAATACTGGAGACTACCAAGGACATGTCAGTAGTGTGGGCCTGACGTTACAGATAAGCTACTGTGAGGTAGATGTCAGACCTGACTAAGCTCTTTGGAGTCCAGAAGACAGTGAGTGAATTCCAGATGGTGAACACTGAACTACAGAATTTTGTTTACACTCTTGGATGTTGGTTTTGCTTTGATTTTATTCTAATTGTGCCCTGGTTCTGCTAATCTCTCTTGGAATCAGAAAGTATGTAATCTTATTTTAGATTTTATAAGAGCCCACAGTTTGGATACTGGATTTTTAAAATATGAATACACTGTAGCTGTCTTCAGACACATTGGAGGAGAGCATCAGATTCCATTACAGATGGTTGTGAGCCACCATGTGGTTGCTGAGGATTGAACTCAGGACCTCTGGAAGAGCAATCAGTTCTCTTAACCATTGAGCCATCTCTCCAGCCCGGGATATTGGATTTTTAAAGAGATCTTGGATTTTCTTTTTCAATTTTTTATTGGATATATTTTATTTACATTTCAAATGTTATCCCCTTTCCTGGTTTCCCCTCCATAAGCACACTATCCCATTCCCACTCTCTATGCTTCTATGACGGTATTCACCCACCTCCTACCCCCTCATACCTCCCTGCCTTGGGGCATCCCTTGGCAGGACCAAGGGCTTCTCTTCCCATTGATGCCCAACAAGACCATCCTCTGCTACATATGCAGCTGAAGCCACAGGTCCATCCATGTGTACTCTGTGGACAGTGGTTTAGTCCCTGGGAGCTCTGGTTGGTTGGTATTTGTTCTTATGGGTTTGCAAACCCCTTCAGCTCCTTTAATCCTTTCTCTAACTTCTCTGTTGGGGACCCCACTCTCAGCTCAATTGTTGGCTATGAGCATCCTTCTCTATATTTGTCATGATCTGGCAGACACTCTCAGGAGACAGCTATATCAGGATCCTGTCAGCATGCACTTCTTGGCATCAGCAACATAGTCTGGGTTTGGTGGCTGTATATGGGCTGGATATCCAGATGGGGCCTCTGGATGGCCTTTGCTTCAGTCTCTGTTTCAAACTTTGTCTTTGTATTGCCTCCTGTGGATATTTTTGTTCCCTCTTCTAAGAAGGACTGAATCATCTGCACTTTGGTCGTCCTTTTTCTTGAGCTTCATGTGGTCTGTGAATTGTATCTTGGGTAATCTGAGCTTTTGGGATATCTTCTGAGCTTATCGGTGAGTACATATAATGTGTGGTTTTTTGTGATTGGATTACCTCACTCAGGATATTTTCTAGTTCCATCCATTTGCCTAAGAATTTCATGAAGGCATTGTTTTTAATACCTAAGTAATACTCCACTGTGTAAATGTACATTTTCTGTATCATTCCTCTGTTGAAGGACATCTGGATTCTTTCTAGCTTCTGGCTATTATAAATAAGGCTGCTATTAACATAGTGTAGCATGTGTCCTTGTTATATGTTGGAGCATCTTTTGGGTATAGATGGTCCAATTTTCTGAGAAACCTCCAGACTGATTCATAGAATGGTTGTACCAGCTTGCAATCCCACCAACAATGGAGTAATGTTCCTCTTTCCCCACATCCTCACAAGCATCTGCTGTCACCTGAGTTTTTGATCTTAGTCATTCTGACTGGTGTGAGGTGAAATTATAGGGTTGTTTTGATTTGCATTTCCCTGATGACTAGGGATGTTGAACATTACTTTAGGTGTTTATCAGTCATTTTGTTTTCCTCAGTTGAGAATTCTTTGTTTAGCTCTGCACCCCATTTTTTTTAAGAGGGCTACTTGATTCTCTGAAGTCTAACTTCTTGAGTTCTCTGTATACAATGGAGATTAGCCCTCTACTGGGTATAGGATTGGTAAAGATCTTTTCTCATTCTGTTGGTTGCCGTTTTGTCCTAATGACAGTGTCCTTTACCTTTCAGAAGCTTTGCAATTTCATGAGTTCCCATTTGTCAATTCTTGACCTTACAGCATAACCCATTAGTGTTCTGTTCAGGAAATTTCCCCCAGTACCCATGTGTTCAAGGATCTTCCCCACTTTCTCTTCTACTAATTTGAGTGTATGTGGCTTTATGTGGAGGTCCTTGATCCACTTGAACTTGAGCTTTGTATAGGGCAGTAAGAACGAACCTATTTGCATTCTTCTACATGCTGACTGGCAGTTGGACTAGCAAAATTTGTTAAAAATACTCTCCCCACACCCATTGCATGGTTTTAGCTCCTTTGTCAAAGATCAAGTGACCATAGGTGTGTGGGTTCATTTCTGGGTCTTCAATTGTATTCCATTGATATACCTTCCTGTCTCTGTACCAATACCATACAGTCTTTATCACTATTGCTCTGTAATACACCTTGAGATCAGGAATGGTGATTCCCCCAGATGTTCTTTTATTGTTGAGAACAGTTTTTGATATCCTGGGCTTTTTGTTATTCCAAATAAATTTGCAAATTGCTCTCCTCTCCCCGCTTTGGATTCTGTCTTTTAATATTTCAGAGGAAAACCAGAAGTGGCTTCTAGTACAACAGAGACACTGATGAGACCTTGGGCAACATTCCCCAGCATCATCAACTGTGCTGATATACTGTGAGCTGTGTACTTGGGCCTCGCCCCACTCACTGTTTTTGTGCCAGTTTTTCATAGCTGCCTCGTCCAGCATCTTAGTCCTCCTGATACTCATCTCAAACCTGACCCCAGACTGTATAAGGCCATACTGCCTGCCCCCCTTTTAAAGCCTGCATCCCAGTCTGTCTGTATGATCCGGTCATCCAGACGAGTTCCGTTCATGTACCACATTGCATTCTCTGCATCTGCTCTTGAATAATATTCCACAAAACAGAATCCACACGCTGTTTTCTTCATTTCATCCAGACCCATGATGATTTTCCTTTATATCACCACTTTTGCTGAAGCATTCATAAGTCTGTTCTTCAGTTGTATAAACGGAAAGATTTCCAACATACAAGGCACAGCTTTTCTTCAGTAACTTTTCTTGTTCTTTGTTGTCACCCTGGAAGTGCTGGTCCTGGTACTCACTGATCTTCACGTAGGAGTCGCCGTGCAACACCTTCAGTAGGCCACCCGACATGATGCAGAAGCACGAACCACAATGCAGCCACGGCCCGGAGGACCAGACGGTGGCTGCAAATTGTTCTTTCCAACTCTATGAAGAATTGTTCTGGAATTTGTTGGGAATTGCATTGAATCTGAAGATTGCTTTTGGTAAGACGGCCATTTTTACAATGTTGATCCTTCCAATGTTGATCCATGAGCATGGGAAATCTTTCCATCTTCTGAGATCTTCCAATTTTTTTCTTCAGAGACTTGAAGTTCTTATCATACAGATCTTTCACTTGCTTTGTTAGGCTCACACCAAGGTATTTTATATTATTTGACTATTGTGAAGGATGTCATTTCCCTAATTTCTTATTAGCCTGTTTATCGTTTGATTAGAAGAAAGCTACTGATTTTTTTGAGTTAATTTTATATTCAGCCACTTTGCTGAAGTTGTTTATCAGCTGTAGAAGTTCTCTGGTGAAATTTTTGGGGTCACTTAAGTATACTATCCTATAGTATTCTTAAAAGTGATATTTTGACTTCTTCCTTTCCAATTTGTAATCCTTTTGTTGTTTGATTTGTGAAGGTTGTCCTGAAGCTGTTTGTATTTTAATGTTAATTCCATTTCGCCAAGAAGGGCTGGCTAGTCAGACTCCAACTGAACCCTTCCGTTTTAATTAGCAAAATAAAGGAAAGCCTGTTGGTCAGTTTTATCACACCAACAGAAACAATATTGGTCTGAATGAGAATGGCCCCCATAAGCTCAAATATTTGAATACTTGGTTCTCAATGGAATTGTATGGGAACGAATAGGACTTGTAACTTTGTTGGAAAAGGTGGGGTTCTAAAAGCTCTCTCCATTCCCAGTTAGCTCTCTCTCCGTGTCTCATGTTTGTGGATCAGATGTAAGCTCTCATGTAAGTTGATGCTCTATGCCTTCCTGCTGCCGCTATCCCTGTCATGAGCCACAGCAAACATTTTCTGCTATAAGTTACCTTGAACATGATGTTTCTTCACAGCAACAGAAAATCACTAAGACAGAAACTGAAGTAGGGTAGTAGGCAAACAAAGACTGAAAACTGAGGGCCTGGCTGATGCTACTTTCCACACTCTGGATGATTTCAAGACAAACTTAACTCTGACTTAAAGGTTATAAGATGATTCTTGCCTGAAAGGGCTACAGATAGCTCTCATGAGGTCCATAAATCATTTTAATTTTGTTTCTAAGTACAGTTTTCTACAATAAAGATGTTCTAGCCAAACTCTATTGTGAGTTATGGATGTGGCTTAATGGTAGAGAGCTAGCACACATGAGGCACTTGGGTTTTCTTCCCAGCATGACCATACAAAAGAATCTTCTAATATTAAAGCAATGTTAACATTGCTAAACCTAGCTGCAAGAGAAAGTCTTAATGTTGCCCATAGTGAAGGCTTATGAAAATCCACATTCAGACTCCCAAGGCTACCCTTGCTTCAGGTATTCAGTTGTTGCAAATAAGTCAAGCACACAGATGGATCAATATAATCAAGTTAGTCTAATACATTTCCTTACTGAGACTTTTCTGTTTCTTGTTCATACTGTTATACAGAAGATGGTCTTTCAACTTAACACCAAAACCCACAGGCGTATACACACCCATTCTTCCTCTCATTTACTATGGATCTTGGACAGGCCTTGGACTCTCTATATAGCCCAGAATGATTTGGAACTTTTGCTCCCTCTGCCTTTACCTCCCCAGGGTTAGGACTGCAGGTATATATTACCACCTCCAGTTTCCCTTCTGTTTCAACAGAAGAGGAAGGAGTTTCTCTCATCTTTTTTGGAGACTATTCTCTGTTGTCAACAAACTCCTGTCTGTTTATCCAACTGTTCAGTTTCTAATGGCTTCTGCTCAGATCGTATGTTCAGGTTTCCTGTCCCCCACCATCAGTTCACTATAAGGCACTTCAGCTACTGCTCTCTGCATCTAGCTTCATAGCCAACAATTCGACTTTCTACAATGTCCTCTCCTTCAGTTGACTGCCAACCAACTGCAACTGTGTGCTGTGGTCACTAAGTCCTTGTTGCTAACCTAAGGGTATTTCTCAGCTTAGCTCACATGTCTGGATTTTGCACTGATAGCACCTTCTCCTCGGAAGATGCCTTTCCTCAGCCCCTATTTGCACCTCTTCTATTATAGTCTCTTTTTTCTTCATAGTAAACATTTTCTTGCCCAAATTCATCATTTTAGTGACTCTCTTTCTGCCTGCCTGCCTGCCTGTTTGTTCTGGCAGAGTGTCCTGCAGTCCAGGCTGACGTTAAACTTCCTTCATTGCTAAGAATGGCGGCCAGCTCATCCTCCTGCCTTCTGAGTGCTGGGGTTAGAGGCATGTGGCCCTATGGCCAGCCTTTCATTTATTTGTAATATGCATGTAATTTCCAAATCTGTATCTAAAACCTATGAGCTTTGGTCTCAGCTGATGGCCTACTAAATGGCTTTATTCTGTGGCATCCCTGGGATGTACTCTCATTCTAGCCTGGCTAGTTGTTTGCCTACTTTTTCTAGCAAAGGAAATTTAAAAAAAATTTTTTTAAAAAGGAGAAACTAATTTTTTCAAGTTGTCTTCTAACCATAACATGTACAACTACTGTATATGAGTATACGTACACATTTGTCCCCCACACAAAATATATAAAAATACATGCAATAAAAATAGATTACAAATATGCTAAAGTATAAAAGAAGTCACTTTAGCAAGAATCATCACAGAGGGCCTTTTAAAGACAGCAGTGTCAGAAGAATCAGAGGACACTTATTCTATGAAATGAAGGCAATACTAATTGCAAAGACCTGAAGTAAGAAAGAACATGTTCACAGAATTTTTAAAAAAGCTCAAGTGGCTAGAATTGAGTGACTCAGTGGGAGGATCAGGTTCCTCACACAGGCAGCTCACAACTGCTGGTAACTCCAGCTCCAGGGCAGCAGACATCCTCTTACCGCTCCGAGGCATTAGTGCGCATGTGCATAGACAGACACATACAACACACAAAATAAACCTCTTCTTTGAAAGATAACAAACTGGGATTTTGACCTTTGACTGTAGCTCAGTTGGTAGTGTGTGAGGCTCTGGGTTGGAGTCACAGCACCACAGAAAGCAGGCACAGTGGCTCAGAGGCCATGCCTATAATCCAAGCACTGGGAGGGAGGGAGGGAGGGAGGGAGGGAGGGAGGAGGAGGAGGGTCAGAGGTTCTGCCTATCTCAGTACACAGAGAATTCCATGGCAGCCCACACTTCAGGAAGTTGGTTTTATACTAAACCTAACAGGTGCTAGTGTAGCTTTTAAGCAAGAGAGCACCATAGTAGAATATGCGTTTATAGTAACGCATCCTGCTGTGTGAAAACAGGTTAGGGACAGAGAAGCAGGGCAGCTCGAGTGAAAGACATGACAATGGAGCAGGCTGACAGCAATGAAGACGAAGAGATGCTGAGGGACTGGACGTAAGAGGTGAGAAAATGAAAGACCTGAGTTTACACTGAACAATTAGGCTGAAGATGACTTACTGAGTATAACTTTGGCAGGGTACAGAAAATTTCATTAGAGAAATCAAAAGTTCCACTGAGGACATATAAGGTCTAGACGGTCTGGATATCCCCCTGGAAACTAGGCAGGCCCCCAGAGCCGTGGCAACCCTCCTGAGTACTGGAAGTCTAGGCCTGCACCATCACCCTCAGCTGCATGGACACAGAACACAGGCAGGGATGAGAGCTCGGAGCTCAGGAGGAGCCTCACTGCAAACAGCACAACCCTGCGATGGCCTGGTTCAGTGACAGATGTTCTAGTCCTCACCTGAGAGATTCAACGTTTACTGTGAAAACCTGGTTCTTTCAGAGTCGCTGAGACAAAAGGCTCACTTGGTCCACTCTCTAGAAAATGTTCACCAATGCTCAACTGCCCAAGACTGTCCTGTCAACTTTCTCCAGTAAACCAGGCTGGCTGAGAATATCCAATAACAATGAAAATCAAACAAACAAAACCCCTGATATTTCAAGAGATAAAGGGGGAAGGGAGGGAAGGAAGAATAAAGAAAAGGGAGGCTAGTTCACTTTGTAATTTCAGTTCATATAACTTGGGAGGCTGAGGCAGGAGGATCACCAGTTCAAAATACCAACCTGGACTACATAGTGAGAGCCTATCTCAAACAAAAACAAAAACAAAAAAACTAAGAATTTTGAACCAGAATTGATATGTAATAAACTTAATACTTTAATTCATCAGAGACAGTTTAAAAGAAATAAAGAACATTGTCTTTAGTTTTTAGGTTTTAAATTTAAATACCTTCCCCTCATATGTGCAGTGCTCCTACTCTCTTATTATTCTTAGTTGAGCGTGCACACTGTGTGTGTGACATGTAAATGTGAATCCACGAGCCTTCAAAGCTCAGAGGCATCGTGGGTGCTGGGAACTGAGAGTGGCCTGAGAGGGCAACTGTAAACTGACAGGCAGTCTAGCCCCACTGCCTTGCCTTTGCACTAATGTGCCGGAAGTCTGGTTTATTCCAGCTCACGTGACATTGCTACGAATACCAATGTGATGGAAAAGGCAACCACATCACTGGCTTTGTGAACCCTGTGAGAAGGTATTGGGAGCCCTCCCCCAACCCACACACACCAGGAAATCACAGGACCACACTTGGAGAGTCATTGTGAGGTCTGGAAACTAAAAGAAGGTTCTTTGAAGGAAGTGGGCATGACTGTGATATGTCAGAAAGGTCAGCTCATTCTTGCAAGCACAAACCCTGATGTTGATAATCTACCCCTGCAAGGGGATTTCCGTTCCACCTTCCCCTTCTATTTCAGGGGCTTTTCAAAGCCAAAAGAACGTGAACAAAATACTAGAATGTCATTTGTCTTTTTTCACTTTTCAGTCTCTCACTAATGCAGATGGGCTTTCTAGAAGCTGTAAAACCCTGACAATGTCATTACTGTAAAGCGTGAACGCTCTCGTCACTTCTGCAGAGCTCCGACCATCTTCAGCCATACCCACAAGCACTGCAACTGTACCTAATGAACCGCTGCTTTCAACCCAACACTTTCTCAACATATGTTGACTTAAATGTTTGTACCCTTTATAAGTTTAATATTTTCCTCAAAATTGTTACTAACTTAGAATTTCAGAATATCCTAAAATAAGAAGTGTATTATTTTCGACATTTTAAAAGATAGAGTTATTGGTTTTTGTTGTTGTTGGCTTTTTAGTTTTTTGTTTAACTGGGTTACAGTGACACACAGCTTTAATCCTAGCACTTAGGAGGCAGATACAAGTGGATCTCTGCGTTCAAGGACAGCCTGGACTAGAGTCAGTTCTAAGACAGCCCGGGCTACACAGAGAGACTGTGTCTCCAAAGATAAAACCAAAACCAAAAGCTGGTACTTTTTAAAAAAGAAAGATACCAAAAAAGAGTAGGCTAACATATACAGTGAATTTTCAGACTGATAGAAGAATCTACTCCAAAGAAACAAAATTCGTAACAATAATGTAATTAGAATCTACACTTTCTCTATGACTATGCAATTCCAATTTGGCTGGAACCCGCAGCCTGAACTCTCTAAGTGTAGACATGTTTCCATTACTAGTTCTGTTCTTTTCGTCTTTTCTCCTTCCCTCCGTCTGTCTCTCCCCATGGGGCACACCCACTTGGTGTACGCAGGTGCTTGCGTCCATGCATGGTAACGCAGAAAACAAAGTAGAAATTAGGGCATCTTCTCTGTTGCTTCCACCTTATTCCCTTGAGATGGTGTCTGTCACTGAACTCTGACTGTGGAGGCCATAGCAGGAGGCAGACCACCTTCCTCTACAGCACTCCACATGGCTGCCCCGAGATCGGGTCACTGGGCTGGAAGCTCACCATTTTGTCTAAGTTAGCTGCCAGGAAGAGTCCTAAGGGTCTACCTCTCTCTGCCATCCAGTGCTAAGGTCATGCCTGGCTTTCCACGAAGGTGCTGAGAACTCACATTCAGGTCCTCAAGCATAGAGAATAAGTACTCTCACCTAGCCTTTCCCCTTTATCACCAAAACCCAACTGAGACATAAGAAATTAGAAATCAGTAATTGTTATGGGATCACAACAAAGTGATCTTGTTCTTATTGAAAGTGTGTGTGTGTGTGTGTGTGTGTGTGTGTGTGTGTGTGTGTGTGTGTTCGTCCACAGAAGACAGAAGATTGAGTTAGAGAGATGGCTCAGTGGTTAACATCACTATCTTCTCTTTCAAAGATCCTGAGTTCAATTCCCAGCAACTATACCATACATAGCTCATAACCATCTGTACTGGGATCTGCTGCCCTCTTCTGACATGCAAATGTACATGCAGATAGAGCCCTCATCTATAATAAATAAAAAAACAATTAAGACAGAAGATCCCTCAGAGCTGGAATTACTGGTGGTTGTGAGCCATGAGATGGGAACTAGGAACCAAGCTCAGAGCCTCTGCTAAAGCAGTAAGTAGTCCATGCTCTGCTCTTAGCTAATGAGGCATCTCTCTAGGCCCTAGTGCTTAATTCAACAATTCCCTTTACCCATTATAAGCATGTTCCACACCACACTGTATAATCTAAGGAACACAAATCTCTACAGAAAAGTGTTCTAACCCTCTACCTCCAATTAAGCCCTTCAAGAAACATGGCTAATTAGTAACGACATGCAACAAAGCCATCCATAGAGCAAAATCATTACAGATATTCTGCTGTAGGGGCAATTGCTCTGGTGAACTCTCAGAACTTAACAAAGAGAGAGCAGTGCTGAGGCCTTTGTGTACAGTGCCTCTCATGGGCGGAAATGTGCACACTTGCTTTCCAAGTGGTGCTATTCGCTAAGACTGTAGGACCTTCAGGAGGTGGAAGTTAGTCACTGGGAGTGAGCCTTAGTTTTAATGGTCATGCTTTACCAAGGTGTGAGAAAGGGGTCTCCCACACACTCCTGCCACCATGGCTGTGTTCTTCTCTCTCCACAAAACCGTATCCCTCAAACTGTAAACCAAACTAAACCCTTCCTCCTTAAGTTCCCACAGCAAGAAGGAAAGTAATAATGAAGTTTATCCAGACTCGGCCTCACCTTAGGAGGTTAGTTTTCTCCCCAGTAATGTCACTTTTGTTAACAACGTCTAAGTAATCTCTAATGTTCGAGCTGCCTATTGCTCAGACTTCTCAGACCATCTATTATGGTAACTAACATATCCCCAGTGTGAAGTCAATCTAGAAATTTTATATACCAAGGCAGTAAAATTAAATCAGTCACACACACACACACACACAAGAGAGAGAGAGAGAGAGAGAGAGAGAGAGAGAGAGAGAGGGAGGGAGGGAGGGAGGGAGGGAGGGAGGGAGGGAGGGAGTGAGGGAGGGAAGGAGGGAGAGAGAGAGAACCAAGATACAGTCCACAGAACTTTAAAAGGTCAACAAGCTGAAGGACCTAAGTGATGACGCCTCAGTCCTACTTGGGAAGGAGAAGAAAGAAACCACAAGTGAGAAGAGAGGGACCTGGGAGGGAAAGGGGACAAGGAGTTTTGGGGGACAGGGGGACATAATCAAGTATTGGGTTGGGGAAAAGAACTGAATCCCTGAGGGCCAGCAGAAAGAATAGAAACAGACAACCTCAGGAGGTAGGAGGTTGGGAGTACCCTTCAAAATATTACCAGAGACCTGGGTGGTGAGAGACTCTCAGGACTCAAAGGAAGAGATCCTAGATGTAATGCCCTACAGTGGGAAGAGGAACTTGTATAGCCTAGCTCCAGCAGAAAAACAGCATCAAGTGAAGGATGGGGTTGCTATCCCACAGTCAAAACTGACCCATATTTCTTCCCATTTGAAAGAACTGTAGGGATGGAAATTGAGAAGAGCCTGAGGAAAAGAAGGTCCAATGACAGGCCCTGTGATTGTTTGCATATGCTTGGCCCAAGGAGTAGCACTATTAGAAGGTGTGGCCTTGTTGGAGGAAGTGTGTCACTCTGGGAGTGGGCTTGGAGACACTCCTCCTAGCTGTTCCTGGTTTCCTTTGGATGAAGATGTAGAACTCTCAGCTCCTCCTGCACCATGCCTGACTGGATGCTGCCATGCTCTTGTCTTGATGATAATGGACTGCACCTCTGAACCTGTAAGCCAGCCTCAATTAAATGTTATTTATAAGACTTGCCTTGGTCATGGTGTCTCTTCACAGCAATAAAACCCTAACTAAGACAGGCCCAAAGTAGGATCCAGCTCAAGGGGAGGCTCACAGACCTGACACTATCATTGAGGCTATAGAGTGCTCCCAAAAAGGGGCTTAGCATGACTGCCCTCCGAAAGACCCAACAAGCAGCTGAAAGAGTCAGATGCAGATATTTTCACCCAATCAATGAACAGAAGCTGCTGACCCCTGAGGCTGAATTAGGGAAAAGTTGGAAGAAGCTGAGGAGGGCGACCCTGTAGGAGGACCAGCAGTCTCAATTTAACCTGGACCCCCGAGACCTCTCAGACACTGGATCACCAACCAGGCAGCACACACCTGCTGATATGAAACCCTCAACACATATACAGCAGAGGGCTGCTAGGTCTCAGTTTAGTCAGAGAAGATGCAACTAACCCTCAAGAAACTAGAGGCCCCAGGGAGTATAGAGGTCTGGTGGGGTGAGGGTGCAGGGTGGAGACATCCTTGTGGAGACAGAATGGGGGAGGAGGTATGTGACGTGGAACAGTCAGAGGGTGGAGTGGGAGGGGAATAAAATCTGAAGTATAAAAATTAAATAATTAATTAAAAAGTAAATGCCTACAGATTAAAGTTGTCTCCTTATAAATTCCTAAATGTTGAAGTCAAACATGGACATAAAGGATAAAAATTTTTAATTAATAAATAAGTCCAAATTTTAAAAAATCCACTCAAGCTTACCCAGATGAAGAGGGAAAGCAGAGCTCTGTCTGAATACAAGTAAGTGTAGACTGTTCCAAGTGAACTCAGTGAGCAGCATCCTACGTTACACTGGGAACAAGGACCACAGACGGTCAATATACCAAGAAGGTGGAACTGAGAAGTATGGAGAAGTGGCTCAGAGGTTAGGAGCACTGGCTGCTTCCAGAGGCCCGGGTTCAGTTCCCATGGCAGCTCATACCAGGAGATCTGACATCCTATTGTGGCCTCTGAGGGCAACAGGCATGTGGTGCACATGCCTGTGAGAAAAACAGCACACATAAACGGAGGTGGGAGTGGTGGTTCACACATGAAATCCCAGCACTTGGGGGATGGAGGCGGGATATGGAGCTCAACATTAGCTGGGTTACATGAGGCCCTGTCTAAAGAGAATTCACATTCAACCCAAAGAACCTCTTCTGAAGGTACTGGCTCAAACATCACTTCTTCTAGTATGTGCTTAGGCCCATCATTCTGTCCCCATTTCCTTTGTTTTCTCCAACTTCGCATCACTGCTTAGAAACACACTTTGCTTCTCCCGTCTAGAGTCTAAGCTCATGACAACAGACACCTTGCTTCCATTACTCAACCAGTGTCGTACCTCATATATTCAGACAATACACATTTGCTCAAAATGATACAGCTTCTACCATGGAAAGCTCTGAAGCAAGGGAGGTTAAACTAACAAGGCAAGAGGTGGGGAATACTGCTGTGCATCTGTGGGCTCTGGGGCGCACTGTGAAAATAGCACAGATCCAGAAATGCCATGGTGCTTTACTTCCTGTCTCTAAGAAGGGTAGGTTGCTAAGAGGGCGTCTATTTAAGGACGGCCATGTATTACCTCACTTAGTCCTTGCAACACCCCTATGTGTTGAGCGTTTTTGGTTATCACCATCTCACAACTGAGGAAATGAGTGGGCATGGCTAACATGAGGCCGTCCTAAGACTCAAATTCAGGGACCTTTGCACTCTTTATCTGAAATGCCCCAGCCTTAGATGCTTGCTGACACATGCACTCCTCTTAACCCTGAACTCCCTTGGTGCTAGGAGTCCCATCCTCTACAGTATTTGAAGCAATAAGTAAAAATGCTAGAGATTAGATGCTAAGAAACTGGGTTGAGGAGCAGTGTAAATAACTAAATACACAACTGAGTTAGTATTGAAGTAAAGTAGGTCATAATTCAAATTTAGGAGAAACAGAAAGAGATACTAAGGCAAGTCTGATCTATGTAGAATCTCTCTTACAGGGTTAGATCTACAAACCAGCAAAAACGGTTTTGTTTGCTTGCTTGCTTGTTTGATGGAAAGTCATCTCTGCCTCAGAGCCACCTGGAGCATCCTGAACAGCCCCATCTCATCAGTAACCTGGGCTCCTTCCCAGCAGGAAAAAAAAGATCAAGCCTACTTAGCACAGAGCTGGGCTGGTTAGTAAGTACTCTCATATATCTATACACAAAATATGCAATTTCATTCCTTGGTTCAGACTTAGGTCTCTGCCTAGTGGCTATTCTAAGCATAAAGGTTTTTCTTGGTTTATATAACCTTAGCTCTAATTAGAGAAATGTTAAAAAACAAAAAACAAAAAACAAAAAACCCGAAGTTCATCATTGTTACTTCATTTTGCATGTAAGAAACTAAGGCCCATTACTTATGTTACCTGTCATAAACACGAGATAATTAGACAATACCTGGAACCTCAAGATAAAAGCTATGTGGGACACAATGGAGTTACAATCTCTTCCTATGTGCAGGGGAAAGCAATAACAACCTGTGGCAGAATACTCTCAGTGGAAGAAAACAGCTTAAGTTAATCTGCTGTAACCTCTGAAGACCTATTACTTTTAACTATGTGTAGGTGTGTGTGCATACGGTATGTGCATGTGAACACAGATGTCAGAGAAGGCAAGAGGCAGTAGGTTATGAAGCTGGAATTGTAGATGGTGACGTGCCTGACGTGGGCCTGGGTCCCTCAGAAGAGCAGCGGTGTTCTAAGCACTAAGCTATTTCTTCATCCCTGTGTAAATCTGATGTCAGGAATAGTCAGTCTATGTCTAACCCTTTCCTTCCGTATCTGGTTATTCTCTCTGGAGGGAAGTCTTGTTTGTGTATTTCTTTCTAGAGACTCCTTTGCAGAAGAGACTTGTGTGTGGACAGGCCTGATGTTTCTTTTCCTACACAAATGGCAGTATCTCACCATACAGCTCTACTTTCAGTTTTCCTCTCTGTAGCTACAGAGTGTCTATCTTTAACTTCTGCATGTTTCTCCATTTTATAGATGTATCCAATATTTACTTAACCAGTCACCAGGCAACAGACACTTCAGTTGTTCCTACCTTTTACAATGTTACTATGATACATGTTATAACACTCTTTTTAAGAGTTTTTGGCCAGAAGTGGTAGCACACACCTTCAATCTCAGCACTTGATGGCATGGGCACGTAGATCACTGTGAGTTCAAGGCCAGCTTGTCTACCATAGTGAGCTCCAGGACAGCCATGGCTATACAATGAGACACATACTCTGTTTGTTTGTACCAAGTACTATCCAGCTAGTGTTGCTTTGTTCTATGGAAGAAGAGGCACACGTTTGCCATGATATATGTATGTGTGTCTGTGAAAAGACACGCTTGCCATGACACATATGAAGTCAAAGACAACTTGCAGGAGTTAGTTCTTTCCTCCCATGTGGAGTCCAGAGATTAATCTCAGACCTTCAGGTTTGGTCGTCCTTTTTATTCACTGAATCATGTGTGACAAGCATTTGTAACACACATTTCCAGAAATGTCATTCTTCCCTTTTGCAAACAAAATGTTCTTTGTTTTTTCATCTTTAAAAAAAAATCTGCATGCAATTAGAAATGAAGAGGATTTATCAGCTAGAGTATTCAAGCAACTTGTTCATCCCAGTTTTACACTCTAATATACACATGACTATAGCCCAAGATTCCTCTACTGTGGCGCGCTCCTCGACCAGCGAGGAAAGACAACCACCACCAGAGGATTCTTCTCAGATCACGCTTTATTGTGGGAGCCTCTTGGTTAAAGGAGAGAGCAGGAAGCGAGGGGCCCGAACTACCCTAGCTGTCCGCTTATATAGGGAGAAGCGCATACGGGCTTGCCATGATTGGTTGTCACCAGAGGCCTCGGGATTGGCCGGAGATAGGTTATGTACTGCGCATGTGCCGTTAAACACACAAATAAAGAATTGTGTAGGTTATTATTGAATTGTAAGGGTTTTGTTCTGTAAACAGTGTCTAACACAGCACAGGCTAACACTGAACTTACTATGTTGTCAAGGGTGACCCTGAACTCCTGACCTTCCTGTTTCAACCTCCTAAATGCTCAGACTATAGGTACATGCTACCATAAGCAACTCTGTAAGACTTATTCTTATGTTATATATGGATATATCAGTTCTGTGGATCATGAATTATGAGTATTTCTTCATAACTAATGGTTTATCTTTTTGTTTAAACTGCATATAAATTTTAATCTGGGGAATTCTATTTATCAAGTTTTGTTTTACCTTACCCAATATATAAGCTTGTTTTATTTTAGAAAGGTGCTGGTCATCTGTCTTCCACATGCTAGACAAGAACTTACTCTACCTCTAAGTTATATCCTCAGCTCTATACCACAGTTTTTCCTTTCCAGATTTTTGTAGATGTGGTGGTGGTAGTGTGTGTGTGCGCACACACACACACAGGTGTAAACCACGCATGTGGAGGTTAGTTGTTTTTCACTGTGTACTTCAGGTTGCTGGACTGTTAGCTTCAGAGAACTCTCCCCACCTCCCACAAGTGAGGCCACGTGAGCACAGAACGGGAGTCCCCCTTTGGTCATTCTGGGGTCAATGCCAGCCGCTTCAGTTCCTACTGATGGCTCAGCACCCTTGGAGCTAACAGTGGGGGTGAGAGACAGTGGGTCTGCCCTGGAACGAAATGTACCTGGGAGAAACCTGACCGAAAATGATCCATCCCAGGACTATGTCACAAGTGACAGTGAAGAAGACCCCGGAGCTGAGTTCTTAAAGTCGCTCACCACCAAACAGAAGCAGAAGCTTCTCAGGAAATAGGATAGACTTAAAAAGAAAAAAAGGAAAAAGAAAAGTGATAAGAAAAAGAAGTTACAGAAGAGCAAAAATAAACACACACACACACACACACACAAAAGTAAAAACAAGTCTCCTTCCTCCTCTTCTTCCTCTTCCTCGGAGACATCAGATAGTAGCAGTGAGAGTGATAAAAAAGAAAAGAGAGAAGAGAAAGAAAAAGAAAAAGACAAATGTTCTAGAAATAAATCCAGTAAAGACTGTAAAGAGGTCAAGTCTAAGAACTTGCTTTATGAAGAACTTTCTAGCAGTCATAGTGACAGGGGAAAAGCCCAGGAAAAATTAAGGCTTCTAAAACAAGAGAGTTCTGGGGAGAATAGCACATGGGTCCATTCTGGTTCTGACCGGAAGTCCAGAAGCCACGGGCACAGTCCAGGGAAGAAAGGGTCTGACAGAAACGGGAGAATCCGAAGTTGTACCCGGACTGAGAGCAGCAGGCGAGGCAGAATAAGTCCTTGCAGTCAGAAGCAAAGGGAGGTGAGGAGCCGGCCCCACCGGAGCCCTAGTGAATGAAGAGCAGAAGAGAAGAAAGGGCACCAGAAGCCATGGTGATGATGACCGTAGAAGAGAGCATGCGCGCTGCGCACCAAGGAGAGGGCGGCAGGCTCAACAGAGCTCCGGAGCAACCAATGGGTAACAAGAACATCTTTATCAAGGGCTAAGATGCACATTGTTGTCTAATAAAAAAGTCATTTCGTTTTCCATCTCTGTAAATTGTCATTTCAAATACTGAAGAACCTGTGTGCCATAAGCTTAAATTTTCAGATTTTTGCAGGGAATTTATTTAGGGTATGGTTTTATTGTTGTTGTTGGTTTTTCTTGTTGGTATTTATTTCTTCAGCCTTGTACCAGATTTTAAAATATGTAAGTAATTCTGTGATTTTGTTGGTGTTTTGGAACACCATTAAAACAGTGACAGAGGAAAAAAGATATGAAAGTTAGTCTGACTTCTCTATGAACTCAATCAATACCTTTGTGCCCTCTAGTGGCAGAAACAAACACTATTCACAAATACAATTAATACACCAATAATAGGATATTTCCATGAAGTCCTGATTTCCCTGTCTCTGACGCTCATGTCCTGACGTCACACCACTACGCCTAACTTTTCAACTCTTTTCATACAAAAACTTTTCATGAAAAGCTGTGCATGGTCAAGTGTAACAACCTTCGTTCAATCCCCAGAAAATACTTAAAAATACAAGGAGAAAACAGACTTCACATATGTTGTCCTATTGCTACATGCACACTGCACACAACAAAGATAACAGTGAGGGTGGAGGAGGAGGAGGAGGAGGGGGAGGAGGAGGAGGAGTGGGAGGAGGAGGGAGGAGGGGGAAGGGGAGGAGGGGGAGAAGGGGGAGGAGGAGGGGGGAGAAGGGGGATGAGGGGGAAGAAGAGAAGAGGGGGAGGAGGGGGAGGAGGAGGAGGAAGAGGAGAAAGGGAGGAAGAGGGGGAGGAGGAGGAGTGGGAGGAGGAGGGGGAGGAGGAGGAAGAGGGGAAGGAGGAGGAGGAGGAGGGGAAGGAGGGGGAGGGAGAGGAGGGGAAGGAGGAGGAGGGGGGAGAAGGAGGAGGAGGAGGGGAAGGAGGGGGAGGGGGAGGAAGGGAAGGAGGAGGAGGGGAGAGAAGGAGGAGGAGGAGGGGAGGAGGAGGAGGAGGAGGGGAGGAGGAGGAGGGGAGGAGGAAGAAGAGGAGGGGAGGGGGAGAAGGAGGAGGAGGAGGGGAAGGAGGGGGAGGGGGAGGAAGGGAAGGAGGAGGAGGGGAGAGAAGGAGGAGGAGGAGGGGAGGAGGAGGAGGGGAGGAGGAGGAGGGGAGGAGGAAGAAGAGGAGGGGAGGAGGAGAAGGGGAGGAGGAGGGGGGGAGGGGGAGGAGGGGAAGGAGGAGGAGGGGAGAGAAGGAGGAGGAGGAGGGGAGGAGGAGGAGGGGAGGAGGAGGAAGAGGAGGAGGGGAGGAGGAGGAGGGGAGGAGGAGGAAGAGGAGGAGGAGGAGGGGAGGAGGAAGAGGAGGAGGGGAGGAGGAGGAGGGGAGGAGGAGGAAGAGGAGGAGGAGGAGGGGAGGAGGAGGGGGGGGAGGGGGAGGAGGGCTGGGTTGGACGTAGCTCAATTGATAGAGTGCTTGCCTACCAAGCACAGAGCTCGAAGACCAGCAGCAGCACTGTGTGAGAGTGAATCTACTCAGGGAGGGAAGGCAGGAAGGACAGAAGTCAAGGTCATCCTTGCTACTTAGCAATTCAAGTCTAGTTTAGACAGAAGGAGGGACGTGAGCAGCAGGGCAGAGAAGAGGGATGAGGTGGCTGGGGCGGCTGTCATCACAGTCCCTGTCTAGGACACTACAGGAGCAGGAGGATCACCACAAAGTAGAGGCAGCCCAGGCTACACGACGAGTTACAGGCCAGCCAGGACACACTGCTAACTCTGTCTCAAAAAAAATAAAATAAAGGGGGGGGGGGACATTTGTGTTTTAATCTAATGTAAATAGAGTAAAACAGAAAACGAGTTTTAAAGACAAAACAGTATTTGGATACATTCCTATACAAAAGTAATGAGGACAGAGTCCAAAGGACCAATAACAAGATTTTACACAATTATTAAGAAAAATTGTAAATAAAGTGGTAGTCTGTGTACATTGTGAAGATATAACTAATAATATATGTGTGTACAATATAATATACAATTATAATATATACATACATAACAATGATTACTGTTGAGGCTAGGGTAAGGAAAAAGACAATTTATAGAGCTATATATTTTAAATATATATAATGAATAGGTTTTAAAGTTGAAGGTGATTTTTAAGAAGTCAAACGGTAATTTTATACGCTTACACATGAACAACAAGCATGGGTACCACGTGAATAATACTTTCCTCAGAACAGTGTGTTCTAACAGTTGATTATAATTAACTAACCTTTGTTAGATTCCCTCAGGGCCACACTGTAACACTCTCACACACACAAAACGAAGGATATAATAAATTTAAAGTGCCTTTAATTATCAGTGTTGCTGTATTTTTTAATTCTCCGAATATTTTCATATCCCCTAGAGTCTCCCTGTGAAGGAGGAAGCTCCAAACGCCTGCCTGCTTTCTGCACCACTGACTCACGGGCAGGTTCTAGCCCCCTTAGGGTCATCGTTCCTATGGTACGTCCTGAGGTCTCTTTGCTAATTTATACACATCTCTCCTCTCAGGAGTCTCATTCCTAGTCACTGAGCTTATTCTCATGTCCGTACTCTCTACAGCCCTTCCGTCTCTTTCACATGTACTTACTTTAGAGACAGGCTGTCACTCTGTGGCCCAAGCCATACTCAAACTCTGACCCTGCTGCCCAGTTTCCCCAGTGCTGAGATTATGGGCTTGAATATCTGGTGTTCACTAATCCTCAGTTTCTCGTTTTTAAATCTCACTATGATTCCAGCCACTCAGGTCTCAGACATGAGCCAGTGTTGCCTTTTCTTTTCTGGAAAGTGTTGTTTCTTTTCTTTTCTTAGAAAATAAAGTACAACTGCAGACTGTTCTGTATTGGGGGGAGCGGGGAGCAGTGTCGAGGACTGAGCCTGGAGCTCCGAGCGGGGCAGGCAAGTCTCTAGCTCTACATTTCCATTCCTTTTGACATCACCTTTGAGTTAACTGAACAGAGCAGAATCTAAGACTCGATCTCGGGCAGCCTGCATCCAGGGGGGACAGCGATGGTGCTGCTAGGGCTGGGGACTAGCATTTTTGTTGCTATCCATGACTTGAATACACTGAGTTTTTCATTTCCATCTCACAACACAACTGCTGCTCCCCACCCACAGAGTATTCACACTGTAGTCCAGCCTGGCCTGGAGTTCACTAAGTGGGAACTTCACCTAGTTCCCACCTCCACATGCTTCAAGCTCATGATCTTCATGCCTCCACATTTTTAGGAGTTATTTCTCCTATTGCTGAAATAAAACACCCAACAAAAGCAACTCAAGGAAGGGTGGATATACCTGAGATCACAGTTCAGGCGTATAGACTTTCTTGCTAAGAGGCCACGCTATTTGAGGAAGCGAAGAGCTGCAGAAACTCGTTCATTCACCTCCTGTGCACCCAGGGTTAGAGTCCACGTGCCACCTCCCACAGCTCAGGACATCTTCCCATTTCAGCTAACCTCACTTAAATAATCCCTTACACACATACCCAGGGGCTTACATAATTTAATGACCCACCAGAGACTTCTAGGTCAGTGGTTCTCGACTTGTGGATTGTGACCTCTGAGAGTTGAATGAGCCTTTCATGGGGTCACATTTCAGAGGTCCTGCATATCAGACAGTTACGTTCCAATCCACAACAACAGCAAACTTACAGGAAGTAACAAAGATTTATAGTTGGAGGTCACTACAAGATGAGGACCGTTAAAGGGTCGAAGCGTAAGGACGGTTGGGAACGAATTCTAGGTGATCCTGTCAAGTTGATTATAAATATTAGCCATCATAGCCTCCCAAGTGCTGGGAACGGAGATGTGAGCCACCATACTTGGCTCTGGTTTTGGCAAATTCTATGAAGAATATGCACCTTCTTGGCATATCTTATGCTCTGGCAAAGCATTATTTTAATCTGAAAGCAACTGAACGAAGTCGATAAGGTGAGTTTTCTATGTTCCTGCCCACTACCTGAAAACAGAATATATTCTCTTTTTAAAAGTGTCCCCCCCACCACCACGTACGTCTCTTGCCAGGATGAGGAAAGAATAGTCTCAGTGTAGACAGGAGACACTCACAAAAGAGGTTACACAAGCAAACCTCACTATCTAGCCCTTATCCAGCAGCGGCTTCCTCATCTGTCTTCTCAGGGTCCCACTCAGCCTCGGAGCTCTTAGGCTTTTCTTTTCTCTTGTCACTTGGCTACAAATGTACCGGCTGGTGTGAAAGTGTGCTGTCTGTATTCTAACTATCCTGTTCAGTTATTCACCACTGAGATCTCCGGTATGCACACAGCATACGCATATTAAAGACCCGCCGCTTGTTAGTAAACTTTTGTTTGCTCCTTTATCAGTAATATCTTCTGTTGGTATCAGCTGCAGGCCAAGCAGTGAAGCCAAGGTAGGCAGAGGAAGTTTCCTTCCCTACACTATCTGGAAATGCCATGTGTAACTGTATTCAGTATTAATGTAAATACAGAGAGTACCAATAGAAAATGGAAAAGGTATTAAGTGTGCAGAACTTTCTTCCCACTGTGAACAACTCAATATGTGAGCTAGCACCTGCCGATGGCTTTCTTGGCTAAGTGCTGGGAACTGTGAACAAAAGACGTGAAAGTAGACGCATGAGATGAAGAAAAATTATCTAATTTGTACTTTAGTTCAGAAACGGGAGGGAATTTTCATCCAATTCCTGCCAACGTCTAAGAAAGTTCTTACCAAGCCACACTAAATTTTAATAAAAATTAACCCAAAGGTTAACTGGGTTATGTTTAAGGGTTCACTGGGGTTGGCAGAGGAGCTCCATAAGAGAAGCTGGAGAGGAGCCAAACTTTATAAGCAACACTGGAGAAGTCAAAAAGCAAATTCTTAATATAGGCCAAATAACAAGTGTATAAGAAAAGAATATGGGTACTTTCAAACATGGAAATTCAAAATTCAGCTTTCATTCACCCTCCACAAAACATTATGACTAAAGTATAAAAGGATACATTTCAGCAACTATAATGATTAAAAACAATTTTAAAAAGGGGGCGGTGAGGAAATAGGAGATTAAAAGATGAAACAGTGAAATCGGTCACCAAATGGTGTGGACTTCAATAGCTACACTGCAGAGGCACACAGATTGGTGGACTCATGGCCACTAAAACACGGGAGCAAGAATTGTCACCAGTCTTTCTTATCACAAACCTGCAGCAAATTTTAGGGGTTTTGCTTTTGTTTACAAAAAGCACCATCCACCCCAAGCAGGCCTCACACTCACTGCCTTTAACTCAGTCCTCCTGCCGCTACTTCCCAATCTCTGTTCTGTTTTAAAGGACCCTTCCTAGGTATGGAGAAGGATTTTTTCAGACATTCCGGGTACAAATGCAGTCAGTGTGAAGAGCTGTCTGGATATCACTCTCAAACTTAGAAATTTGGGTAGTTTTTGACCTAATTATTTCATCTTTAAAACTCACCTTATTGATATACCAAATATATGTATTAAAAGTATGCCATATGGCTTGGAGAGATTGTTCAGCAGTTAAGAGTACTTTTTGCTCTTCCAGAGGTCCTAAGTTTAAATCCCACAACCACATAGTGGCTCACAACCATCTGTAATTGGACCCGATGCTGTCATTTGGTGTATCTGGAATCAGCTACAGTGTACTCATACACATAAAATAAATTTAAGTTATTTTTTAAACAAGTATGTCGACCAGCAGAGATCCTAAGGCGCAGGCCTGGTGAGGTTGTGCCCTGAGTAACCAGAGCACAGAGAGTCTTTGGCGGTGCTTGTGGAAAAGGTTCCTTTCCAGCCCACAGTAAGGCCCAGGCCTTTGTCTGGGGGAATCCCTGGAGTCTGCCCTGGAAAGGAAGTGCTTGAAGATCAGCTCCACAGGCCTTCTTACACCTGGACCAGAGGTGAGCCTGGCACATCAGCCCAGAGAGAGCACATCTGGAGTTCTCGGAGAGCAGAGAGTACTGTGCTCTCCGGAAAAGGGTCATTTTTGGCCTAGAGAAAGAGCCAGGTCCCCGCCAATAGTACTCAGGACCTGTGGGCAGAGGGCTGATCTCCCAGAACGACATCACAAGAGCTCCCACACGTGAGCAAACAAAGACAGAGCTGAGTCACTGCCACCAGAACTCACTACTTACCCACAAAAAGTTGAACACTGAGAAGCAATTTTCTTCCTGAGTCCACAGGCCCTCAGATCAACAGGAGAGACAATGCCAGTCACTGACAACAAAACCACTTATAATCACAGACAACAAGATGGCAAGAGAAAAATAAAAGAACTTAAGCAATAAAAACCAAGACAACCTGGCAACATCTGAACCCAGCTCTCACACCACAGCAAGTAGTGGATTGCCAAACACTCCAGAAAAAGACTCAGACTTGAAATCATACTTCATGATGATGATGGAGATCTTGGAGAAGAGTGTGAATAACTCCCTTAAAAAAAAATAATCACAAGAGAACACACATAAACAAATAGAAGCTCTTAAAGAGGAAACAGAAAAATCTCTCAAAGAACTACAGGAAAACACAACCAAACAGGTGAAGGAATTGAAAATGGAAATAGAAACAGTAAAGAAAACACAAAAAAAAACAACCCTGGAGATAGAAAACCTAAAGAAATCAGGAGTCACAGATGCATCACAAACAGACTACAAGAGATGGAAAAGAGAATCTCGGGGGCCGAAGACAACATTGAAAACATAGACAAAACAGTCAGAGAAAATGCAAAAACCAAAAAGCTCCTTACCCAAAATATACCCCAAATATGCTCTAGCATTTAACAAGGATACATGTTACACCATGTTCATAGCAGCCTTATTTATAATATCCAGAAGCTGGAAAGAACCCAGATGTCCTTCAGTAGGTGAATGGATACAAAAAATGTGGTATATTTACACAACGGAATACTACTCAGCTACTAGAAACAATGATTTTATGAAATTCCTAGGAAAATGGATGTATCTAGAGAATATCATCATCCTGAGTGAGGTAACCCAATGACAAAAGAACAGACATAATACGCAGTCACTGGTAATTAGATACTAGCCCCAGAAAACTCTGAACACCCAAGAAACAACTCACAGATCGTATAAAGCTAAATAAATAAATAAATAAATAAATAAATAAATAAATAAATAAATAAATAAATGGCCAAAAAGTAGGAGCCTAAGTTCTTCTTAGAAAAAAAAAGAAAAAGAAACAACAAGAAGTGTATAGCACCCACTCAGAGTGGGGTACACCTAGACCTTAAATCATTAATAACTGAAGAGCTAAGAAGATAGCCTTGTGACAATTTTTGGTATTTAAAAATCATTATGTTTAATCTATACACACTAAGAAAACTTTGACTATTTCCATGTTACGTTTTATTTTACATGTACTTTATGCTTATGGTAACCAGTAAGATTTCAATGCATACTATCAAACTTTTAAAAGAATCAAGTACTGACAAAAATATGTTCATATAGTTTTATGCCAAAATACTTTTAAAAATCTATACATGTATCTCTCTCTCTTTTTTTAATAAAGTTGTAAGGGGAAAAAAGTATGTCATGTGTTTTAGGCATTGTTTGTTGGTTGTTATTGTAAATTACTGATTAAGCAATTACCTGTCACTCAGGAACTATTTTCTACACCAAAATGCACAATGTTCCCCTTTGAGCACCCAAATGATATGTTCTGTATCATAAATATCACCATTCATTTTGGCTTTCCTGGTTCTGAAAGATAGCTTATTAACAGTTATTTTACCCAAAATAGTGACGAGGTTCCAACATGCAAAAGAATAAGACATATTAGCTGTATCTCTGAACAGCTGAAAAGGGGGTGAGGAAGGACCAAAACAACCAGCTAATAGAGAAACAAGGGGAGAAACATTCTTTGTTCTCAATTCGGCCCCTTCTAGTTCTCACATTTACCTCCTCTGGGGGGTAGCACACAAGCACCCACTGGTTTACTCGGTGTTAGCTCTATGTTGTTGACATGGCAACAGAAAGACATATATAGGAAGGCACAAAAAGTTATTTGCTTATAATTGGTTCAAACTCTTCCTGTTCAGGAAAAAGACTTTAAATGAACAGAACAGCGTTTGATGAAAGATACAGGACTCTCAGTACAAAGCTGAGAGGAGCCGGAGCTGGTCTACGTGCTGCTGCGCCTCTCACTTCCGGACCTTGTGGCTGAGTGGTCCCAAATTACAGAACTGAGTAATGGTTTCAGTCATGTTTCTGAAAGATTTCACACCTCAGATCTCAAACTAACAGGGCTGTTTCAACATTCCGGTCTTTATAAACTAGTGCCAAGAGGAAGTTTCAGGAGCAAGAGTGAATACACCCAAGCTGAGAAATATGTCTTCAGAATATAACCAGAAACACAGTGGGGCGTGGAGCAGGCATTTTTAACCCACCCTGCCACTCTGTTAGGAAATGAATATCCTTTAAAAAAATACTTTAATTTAAAAGTCATCCATGTTTACTGCAGATAATTTAAAAAGACAAAAATTTATCAAAATAGCACCCAGCAATTACTACTGATAATATTTTTTAGTGCAGAGAAGTTTTATATACAAAAAAGAAATAATATACTCAGGAGGCATAGAAAAGTGACTCAGAGGTCAGCCTGGGAGTTCCAAGACAACCAAATCTACACAGAGACCTAGTCTCAAATAACAACAAGTCCTAGGGCCAGCAAGCTGGCTCAGCAGGTAAAGAAGCTTACCAAACTTGACAACCTACATTCAATCCTGGGACCCACATTGTAGAACCCAAACTGTCCTCTGACCTCCATGCATACACAAACACACACACACACACACACACACACACACACACACACACACACACAAAGATATACATAGGTCTACACATAAACACAAACATACTCATACAGATGCACAGATATACATATGGATACACATAGGCCCAGACACCCACACAAAGAGACACAGACACACAGAGAGAAACACAGGTGCACACACACACAGGCCCAAACACACACACACAGATAGACACAAATACACACACACACACAGTACATGCACAGAGGGTTTATGAAGAAGAAAGACAGGGAAATCTAATATTAAAAACAAAAGCCTTGAGTCCTAGCTCTTCCTCTTCTTTTGTTCTTTGGAGACAGGGTCTCACTTATAACTCTATCTGGTCCCAAAGTTGTGATGTAAACCAGAGCATCCTTGAACTCAAAGAAATCTGCCTGCTTCTGCCTCCTAAATGCACAGGCATACTAAAAAATTAAAAGATCCTTATTATCCAAAATATTCTCAACTGTCATAAATTAAACTGGTTCTAAGTTTATATTACAAATAGTAATGGAACACACTAAGCCTTTTTTTCCAAGTATTCAGGATCAACTCAGGACTTTAGGCATACTAAACAAGTGAGCTATTCCCCAGTCTCCAGTATTGACTTTTGATTGAATCTAACTACACAGTCATAAGGCTGGACGGGACTTGCTATGCAGCACAAGTTGGTCTCAAAAATCAAGATCCTTTTACCTCAGCCTTATAAGTTCTGATTACAGAGGAGTACCACCAAACATACTCATAAATCTAAATATTTTTATTACTATTCCTCTTGATGAGACAAGTTCTCATATAGCCCAAGCCAGCTTCTAATTTACTATGTAGCCAAGGATGACCTTGAACTTCTGATCCTCCTGACTCCACCTCCCTAGTACCGAAATTGCAGGCATGGACTACCACATGTATACGAGGCAAGCATTTCTTCTTGAGACAGACTGGCTTCAAACTTGCTGTGTGGCCAAGGATGAGTGACCTCTAATTTCTGACCCTCCTAACCCCTCTCCCAAGTGCTACATCACAGAAGTGCACAATCACATCAGGTCTTATGTGGCGCAGGGGTTTGAACAACACACTCTACCAACCAGGCTGTAGCCCTAGCACCTTTTTCTTTATCTTTGCACTAGAAAAGTAGCCTACGTGGCCCAGACTGGCCTAGTGACTCTCTCTTCTGTGTTACAGCTGGAATATGCAATGTCCCCAGCCGGCTCATGTTTCAAAGGTCGGAATGTCAACTGATAACCTTCTGGAAAGTGACCACATCTATTCTTCCTTCTCCTTTTTTAGTTGTCTGTAGGCCAATCATCATTTGTTTACTCCTATTAGTATTAGTAGTTGTGTGTGTGTGTGTGTGTGTGTGTGTGTGTGTGAGAGAGAGAGAGAGAGAGAGAGAGAGAGAGAGAGAGAGAGAGAGAGAGAGAGAGAGAGTGGATGATGTGTGTGTGAGTATAGGCATGCTTGTGTGTGTGGAGGTCAGAGGACAACTTTTAGGATGTGGTTTTCTTCTTCCTCTGGATTCCAGAGGTCAAACTCAGGCTTTTAGGCTAGCAGAGCCTTCTAAGCCATAAAATAAGTGAGCCGGTTGATTACTCTCCATTAAATTCAGAATACCGTGGCATTATTGAGACCCAGTAAGATGGAGGAGGTCTAGTTGAAGGAGTGGTCACTGAGAATGTGGCCTCACAAACTGTATCTTGTGCCAGTAGCTTCTCTACTTCCTGCTTCTCATTTTTTCAGTGAGCGGCTTTGTCCTTTACACATTCTTTGCTTTGCCCCTGATCCAGAAACAGAGCCAATGGACCATGGACTGCAATCTCAGACAGGAAGCCAAAATAATTAATTCTTCCTGTTAAATTGTTCTCTTTTGTATTATGGTCACAGCTATGCAAGAGAAAGTAAAATAAAGCAAAACAAGATGAACTGGAAAGACAAGGCTGTACCACCATACCTGGCTTATTCCTTTAAATTCCAGAAGTAGAATTCTAAGAGAAAAGAAGTAATATTCTCTATTATGTGCATACCAGAAAAGTAGCAGTTTATATTCCCAACAGCATGAATAAAAAATGCTCATCTCTACATTCCTTTGTCTACATAGGATTTTACAGACTTTAGAAATATGCATGTCGTGAGAAGCTAGAGAGAGGGCTCAGTGGTTAAGAGCACTGGCTGCTCTTCTAGAGGATCAGGATCTAGGTTCAATTCCCAGTACCTACACTGGCTCACAACAAGCAGTAACTCTGGTGTCAAGGGAACCTCTGCGGCACTGGGTATGCATGCGCAAGGCAAAACACTCATACCCATAAAACAAAAACTCTAAATATAGGATTCTAACAAGTACAAGAAGCAGGAGTTTCTCCTATTTGGAGGTTAACTTTTATTTATGATTCAGTTATGAAGTCTGAATTTTATGCCATTAGTAATGACTTCTTTCAACATTTTCATAATCTTTTAAAATATGTTATTCAATATGAAGAAAAAAAATGATAATTTTCCTGTCAATACCTCAAACTACAGTAATTGTGGCCAATGAGTGATACACATTTAGTTAATGTGAAAAGGCTGTTTTACACACATGCACACACGGGTGGGGGGTGGGGAGGGAGGGAGGAAGGGAAGACAGAGAGATTGTATATTCACTTAGTATCTTGAAATACACTGCACAAAGAGATTCTACTCTACTCTGTTGTAAAAGTACACTAGAACATTGGTTCTCAACTTTCCTAATGCTGCAGCCCTTTAATACAGGTCGTCATGTTGTGGTGACCCCCGACCATAACATTTTTGTTGCTACTTCATAATTATAACTTTGCTACTGTTATTAATTGTAATGTAAATATCTGTGTTTTCTAATAGTTTTAGGGAACCCCTGTGAAAGGGCTGTTGAGGGGATTGCAATCCACAGGTTGAGAACCACTGATCTAGAAGAACACATAAGACTTTATAAATCGTGTTACAAAACAAATAAAGTTGCTGGGTAAGTATGTTTATAGGTAAGTAAGTATGTCGCTCAGATCTCCTTCTGATCAAATATCGTATAGAGTGGAGTCCAGACACTAGCTGCCACACCCATGAGCACTGAGACCAGTCTTTCCCTAAGCCACACTCAACCAAGTACCCAGCCTTGGCAGGAGTAGCATTACCCACGACCCTTTTACAGGGGCAGCCTAAGACCATCAGAAATATAGACATTCACATGATGATTTATAACAGTAACAAAACCACACAGTTATTAAGTAGCAAAGAAAACAATTTTATGGTTGGGGGATCACCACAAAGTGGGGAGCTGTATTAAAGGGTTAAAGAATTAGGAACATTGAGAATCACTACTCTAAAGGATCCCAAAGAACAGGCAAGCTTTGCTTGGCTCTGTGTGAGCCCATCTGGAATTTTTCTTAACTGAACTTTGTGGGAAACATCTCCTATTCATCTACACTTCTCTAAGAAACATGATTATCTCACAGATACGAGATTTACATCATATTCTGAAAATGTAACATGTAAACCCATGCTGCTACTTCTGGCTTCTCTCCCCGTTTTTGTTCATAGATGTGAAACCAATTTATCCTGCAACACAGTCTGTCTTGACAGTTGATACTTGGAGGATCCACACTAATGGGGGCACATAATTTAGTTCAATGAGAAAAGATTTAGATGCCTGTTCAAACGAGCTTTGACACCATGTTCTTAATATCTGACACTGTCTTTAGAGCTGTAACATAGCTCTTATAGTCAAGGTAGTTAGAAATCATGGAGTCTAGGAATTTTAAAAAAGCAAGAGTTTTTTTGGGTTTGTTTTGTTTTGTTTTGTAAAAGTGTATCACAGTTTTATTGCTGTACCTTATTTATTTTTATTTTATGTGTATGAATATTTTGCTAGCATGTAAGTATACCACATGCATGCAGTACCCTTGGAGGCCGAATGAGAGCGTCAGATCCCCCGGAACTAGAGATTCAGGAGGTTGTGAGCTGCCATAAGAGTACCAAAGACGTAGAAGGTGAGAGACTCTCAGGACTCAAAGGGAAGGACCTTAGATACGTGCCCAACAACGGAGAGGGAACTTGTGGAGTATGCCTCTACAGTAGAAAGACAGGACCTGAAGTGGAAGATGGGGTTGCCATTCCACAGTCAAAAACTCTGACCCAGAATTGTTTCTGTCTAAAAGAACTACAGGGACAAAAATGGACAAAAAAAAAACCGACGGAAAGGAGGTCAAGTGTCCAGGGCAAATTGGGATCTATGCCAAGGGGAGGCTCCAAGGCCTGACACTATTACTGATGCTATGGTGTGATTATAGACAGGAGCCTATGGCATGCTGTCCTCTGAGAGGCCCAACAAGCAACTGACTGAGACAGATGCAGATACTTATACCCAGCCATTGGACTGAAGTTGGGGGCCCCTGTGGTTGAACGAGGGAAATGCTGGAAGAAGTTGAGGAGGAGCGTGACCCTATCATTGAGACCAGCAGTCTCAACTAACCCTGACCCCTGAGATCTCTCAGACACTGAGAACCAGGCAGCATAAATTAGCTGGTCTGACACAACCCCATCCCCACCTCCCTACATATACTGCAGAAGACTACCTGGTCTGGCTTCAATGAAAGAAAACATACCTAACCCTTGAGAGACTTGAGGAGCCCAGGGAGTGGGGAAGACTGGAAAGGTAGGGTGGGGTGGGGTGGGGTGGGGTGGGGTGAGGTGGGTACATCTTCTTGGAGACAAGAGGGGAAGAGGAATGGAATGAGGAACTCTCAGAGAGTGGACTAGGTGGGGGATAATGACTGAACTGTAAAAAAAAAAAAAAGATTAAAGATAATTTTTTAAAAAATTAGTGCTGGAACTAAATCTGGGACCTTTATGAGAGGTCAATGCTCTGAATTACTAAGCCAGCTCTCCACTCCAGTTTATCTTATCCTCACCTGAGAAATAAGAGATAACAGGCAATCAAGGCAATAGCATTTTTGTCATTTAAAACACCCTGAAAAATATTACCAGCTCAAGGTTTCTTTATCACCATTAACACATCTTCACCTAAATATACATGCTATGTCATCACATTAAAGGCAATAATCATTTAAATAGAACCCATTTTCTTTTTTAAAAGTTTATATTTGGCCTATTTCTACTACTATCACAAATGTCTTTATAACTCATTAAAGTTCTTTAACTACTTAAACGTTCAAAGGCATAGAGCCTATAATGACCTACCTGACCAGTGCTTTTATTTCAGAACCTCAAGAACTATGTGCTTTCTTATATATGATGCTCAATATAATGTTTATAAATATTAAATTGAAAAGTTATAGCTTACTTTCTAGCAAAACTCTGTTAGTGAGACCAAAACATTTCTCAACCATTTCTCCAGAAAAATCACTTCCCCATCTAACAGGAAGCCTAACGAGAGGAAGGCAGCAGGACTATCAGAAATAATGAAATGGAGCATTTCTCTTGGAGAAATGATCTTTTACCTGCCCTTAGTTTTATCTTCCTGTAAAGTTGTATAAGCCAGGCAAGGTGGAGCACAGCTTTGACCCCAGCACTTGGGAGGCTGAGGAAGGTGCATCTCTATAAATTCAAGGACAGAATAATTACCATAGTGAGGAGTTCAAGGCCAGCCACATCTGCATAGAGAGACCCAGTATCAACAATAACAAGAAAGTCTAGGTTAAACACTGTTTCTCCGGCTCTAATGTTAACACTCCAGGTATTTGGGAGTGTCCTCTCTTGGGCCTTAAGACCTTCCAGAGTCAGTCCAGTGTCTGCTTCCTCAGGCCCTGCAGCTGCTCTCACAGCCGCCACCTTCTGCTCCGGTCATGCTGACAGTGCTACATGTGATATTCCCAGGGCTCCTGCTGCTCCCTAACATGTGCCACACTCCCTCTTTGTTAGGTGCTCAGGACAGTACTAGCTTTTTTGGACTTGTCAGATCACATTTCAAACTCAAACCAAGTTTACCTGCCATTACTATCTCTTTCTTGCCCTCTGGGTTTTCCCGTATTTATTTATTTTTCTCCTGTCAGATCTCTAAGATCTATTCAAACTCTAAAACAAAGATAAAATTATGTCCCAATGCTAATTTTCTAGACATATATTGTACGTGTCTTAGCCTGCAAGAAGTTAAATCACTTGCTGATACCTTTCACTGCTGACAGGTGTTTCCCCCTCTATTAGACTGCTACCTAAGATATTTCCTTGCTAAACCTTTAAACTTATCTCCTTTCATAACTATACTAATAATAAACTATATTAACCTTCACAGTTCATTTAGTTTAATAAGCTTTTATTAAACATCCTTAGGCAACTCATGATTTTATCTGAATGACTTTTGATTTATTACATTGTATTTAGAGTGTACATGTTTGCATACACACACACGTTCAGAGAGAGAGAGAGAGAGAGAGAGAGAGAGAGAGAGAAGGGGGAGACATGTGGAGATGATTAGAACACAACTTGCAGGACTCAGTTCTCTCCTTGCATCTTGTGAACCCCAGGGATGGAACTCAGTTCACTGGTGTTGGTGGGAATGTACCTTTATCCACTGGCCACATGGGATCCAGAAAAGGAAGAATGTTACAGTAAATCTCCAGAGGACATTCCAAGTCAGGGAGAGATTCCAGAGCAAAGACCAGTATGCTTGGGAACATGTGACATGCTGTCACTTGAAGCACAAAAGCAAGGCCAGGAGATATGGCAGGATTTTTTTTTAAAGACTTATTTATTGTATCTAACACACTGTAGCTGTCTTCAGACACACCAGAAGAGGGCATCAGATCCCATTACAGATGGCTGTGAGCCACCTCTGAACTCAGGACCTCTGCAAGAGCAGTCAGTGCTCTTAACTGCTAAGTCATCTCTCTAGCCCATGTGGCAGCATCTTAATAGGAAACTAGGAAAGATCCAAAATGTCTTGAATCCTAAGCTAACGTATAAATAACGAGGTTAGGTCAAAGGACAGGATTAAAGGAAGAGTTGTAAATTAAACACAGGAAGGATCTGGAGAGGAACAAAAGCAAAAATGCTGGCCAGGTAGTCCACATTGTACAGAAGAATGTCAGCGATTAACCTGACATCCCAGTTTCAGAATATGAGAATTGGGAAAACACAGATATTCCTTGAAATGCATTATGTTGCCTTAACTTTGATGACAACTGATGATCGTTCTGTCGGTGTGTAAAAGTCAAGACCACTTCCATGTGCCAGTTTTCTTATCCCACTGTGGGTCTGAGTCACAGGCAAGGCCAGCGCTTGCAGAGAAAGCACTTGTACACTTACAAAGCCGTCCCCCTGACCCTAAAACTCTTTAATCATTTCATCAGTTTTTATCAGATGGGTGTTTGGCTGCACGTTTGGCTGCACACTGTGTGTGTCTGGTGCCCTTAGTCAGAAGAGGAATCTCAATTTCCTTGGAACTGGAGTTATGTAATGCTTTGAACTGCCATGTGGGTGCTGGAAATCAAACTCGGCCATCTCAAAGAACAGCTAGTGCTCTTAACTTCTGAGCCATCTCTCCAGCCCCTGGATTTTTTTCTCATAACACCTAATTTTTTTATAACTAAGTTTCTACATATGTATGTGTATGTATGTGTGGAGGAGGGGGAAGGACAAGAGAGGAAGGATAATAGTATAGGTTGGTATAGGTTTAATTGTCTTTTTTTTTAATAGCTGGAAAATACAAAAGAATACTGTATCTGGCAAACCCAAATATCAAATTCCATAAATAAAGGTATTTTTAAAATAGAGTTACACTTAATATTTGTGTATTATTGCCTATGGCTACATTTTTATGACACTATCTGAAACAGCTACAATGAAAACCACGTAGCCTGAAACCTAAAATAACTTTGCCTACCCTTGACCAAAGTCAGTTTTGTTTAATTTTGAGAAGATCTTACATGACCCTGGCTATCTTTAAACTCACTGTGTAGCTAACCGCTAGCTTCTACCTCCTGCCTCTACCTCCAAGTGCTAGAATTACAGGTTCACACAGCCTGTCCCGCAAGTCCCTTCTCTTCAAATTATGTAACTTGGTAATAATAATGACAAGCCTTTCCAAGTAAGCATAAGAAATTAAAAAACAGCACTTTGGGAAATGATGCCCTTGGTCAAATAGAACTGACAACATCTAAGTCATTTATTATATAAATTTGACTTACTTGACAAATACCAAACACAAATGAGGCATTCATTGGAGTTCAACTTTTTGGTTTATTTCTTGAAGACCTTTTCACTGTTCCCTCTGCCACTGTCTCATAAGCCACTGTTAGTAAGAACTCTCTACCTGTCTACAGCTTCTAGGAAAAGCCACATAAGTATGAACCTAGTCAGAGAGCCCAGCTGCACACGTGTCAAGCACAAAAGAAAGAAGTGGGGAAAGCTTGCACCGCATAAAGCAGCAAGTCTGTGGCCAGTAGATGGAGACAGCGCCTAACCAAACCAGAGTAGTCAAGTCAGATTAGAAATCTAACCTGTGCTTACCACCCTTTTTTTGAAATATTTAGTTAACTAGAACAAACTTCACAAGAACGTTAAAAAGAAAATACCTTAAATTGCCTAAATGAGAACTCACCAAGAGACAAAAAGGTGTCCTATTAGTCTATTGGTGAACTCTTGCCATTCCCTTTAGAGAGAGAAAGAGAAAGAGAGAGAGAGAAAGAGAGAGAGAGAGAGAGAGAGAGAGAGAGAGAGAGAGAGAGAGAGAGAGAGAGAGAGAGAGAAGAAAGAGAGAGAGTGTGTGTATGTATCCAAGTTTTCTTTTTCCTTCTCTTGCCACTAGGAATGAATTCTACCCATATTCTGTCAGTGAGATTAACATCTTTCCTATCAAATCAAAACTAAAGGCTCTCTTCTTACTCATCTGTCTCTATTTAATTGAATACTTTCATGCATATAAACACCTTCCTTAAATATTTTTCTCATCTTTTAAAAAAGTAAAGGCATGCCACACCTGTAGTCCAAGCACTGAATTAGAGGCCAGCCTGGGAAACACAGGAAGATTCCATCTTGAAAGTACACTAAATACATTTACACAGGGAGGAGAAGAAAGAAAAGAGGTAGGGTAGAGGCTGAGCTCACTGTAAACCATAGAACAGGCTCCTTTCTTAGACTGTTGTTGTCGTCACTGTTGTTTTAAGTTGTTTTGTTTTGTTTGACAGTGTTTACTTTGTCAATCTGGCTGTACTGGAACTCTCTATATAGACTAGGCTGACCTTGAACTCACAGAGATTGACCTGCCTCAACCTTGCAAGTGTTGGGATTACAGGTATATAATACCACTTCCAACTTAACTTCTGAGCCCTCTGTCCAGAGCTCCACAGTAGTTTCTAACACTGCTCAGGGTGATGCTGATTCAAGAGCATGTCACCCCAGCTTCTGTGACACCAGCCCTTCATGTTCCAGCACCACTGACTGTCTCCAAAGCACCACACTGGGGCTTCTGCTTTGAGGGCTTATCTGTCCCAACTTTTTTCTGTCCCTCTAATTTTAGTGGTGTGCACAACTCAGGGAGGTTTGAAGATCAAACTCATTTCAAAGTCAAGCATATTAGTATTAGGTGCAAAGGATTCATAGGCAAACACACACACACACACACACACACACACACACACACACACACACACACACATACAAACACTACAGAACAAATTATAATTGGGAAAGCAAGTACTCCAGAAGCCCCTTCTCCTTGAAGCAGCTACCATCCTATCTGTAAATGGCTACAGGCCTTTTTGCCTTATACATCCCCAACCACCTCATGTACAGTCCCACTTTGTGGTAAGGATGCAACAGACAATACAGGTGAGAAACACAGGAAACAAACATATACAGAAATGTGACAAATTAATCTACTTCAGTCAGACTGAAATATAACTAAATCATGGGGAAGAGAACATAAACTAATGCTACCTTACTCTTAACTCACCAAGCTAAACTGGGCATATTCGATAAGTAAGAAAATACATGTTCATCTCTTTTGTAAGGTAATTTTCAAAAACCTATCTGAACATTCCTTTAAATCACTTAGTATTATAATACCTTAAACTTTTTCAGTGAAACTGAGATGTAAGACTGTTAACCTTTCCATGGTAATAGATCCTAGACATTTTCTTTTGATCAACTGAGCAAGTTATTCTAGAGAGCCACAATATTTAAATCCAATGAAAGCCAACATACACTTGAGAGTAGTTTTATCTGTCTTTCCATGTTCTGACTTTATGAGAAATAATCTGAGAGGGAAAGTCTGTGGCTGGTGGTGTAATAGTGGCACTAAGGTGATGGGGCTCAGAGACTAAACCACCAACCGAAGAGCATGCAAGGGGCTGGACCTCGGCCCACAGACACAGCACCTGTGCAGCCTGGTCTCCATGTGGGTCCCCCACAGTTGGGGCAGGGGTGTGGGGATGTGGAAGGAGGGCTGTCTGACTCTGTTGCCTGGCTGGGACACCTTGTCTGCCCTCAATGGGAGAAGATGCATCGAGTCCTGCTGCAACCTGATGAGCCAGGCTGGGTTGGCACCCATGGGGCCGCCCCTTCTCTGAGGAGAGGAGATGATGAGAGTATGTGGACTGGGAGGAGACAGTGCAGGCTGATATTGGGATGGAAAGTAAATTTAAAATGGCGCTAAGGGGTACAGTGGCTCCTTATCGCCTCCCTGACACGGCCTCTCCTCTCCACTCATAGCCTAGATTTCTCTAAGTAAAGTGATAAAATTTTATTTATTTATTTATTCTCATTTTATTTACCCTTTTTGGAAAGAAGGCCCATTGCCTAACATGGCCTTGACCTCGAGATTCTATTGCCTTGGTTTCTGTGGCTGCATACAATGCAAACCACTAAAAAAGGGTGTTAAGTAACTATTTAAGTATAATCAGACCTTTTTCTTTGTTGCTGCTGGTGTTTTGTTGTTGTTACTATTGTTTATGTATGTTTGGTGTGTGTGTGTGTGTGTGTGTGTTGCCTTAAAGTGTGAGGGGGCACTTACCCCATCATGAAGAGGATGTCAAATGTTTTCCCTATCATCCTACACCCTACTGCCTTGAGACAGGGTCTCTCACTCAACAGGAAGCTCACTGTTTTAGGTTAAGCTAACTGGCTGGCTCTAAGGAACTGCCTGTTTCTGCCCCACAATGCCAGGAAAAGTTACAGGCGTATGAATCATGCCCTTCTGTGTGGAAGCTCTGAGACATACCCACTAAGCCATGCCTGCAGGCCTACTGTGATTTTCTTCTTGAGACAGGCCTCAAATCCACTTCAACCACCCTTCCTCAGCCTCCTGCAAGCTAAGGCTTTGCCAAGATGCCAGGCTAATTAATAAAATTTAAAAACAATCACGAGGGCCTTGCACTGCATAAAACTCCCAGCAAAGACAACCATTGTTGGTGAAAGAAATGAAGCAAGATCAGCCTCATCAAAGACAACGTGGAGTCCACCAGGGTCTGGGACCTCTCCAGCATGTCTACAGTTACAATAACCATTTCACGTAGTTTCTGACTGAATTCTGCCTTCGTTTTTAAGGTAATAATTGAAATACTGTTATTTTTTTAAAGCAGGGTCTCACTATAAACCCTTGGCTGGACTGGAATTTTCTACATAGACCAGGCTGGTTTGGAACTAACAGAAATTCAATTGCCTCTGTGTTTTCCAAGGGCTAAGATTACAGGTGGCTGCCATTACACTGTGTGTTTTGTGTTTACCTTTAGGTTAGCTTTATTTTTTTCATGACAGGGTCATGCTATGTAGTCCTGACTGGCCTGGAGCTACTATGTAACGAGGCTAACCTCAAAGCTGCAATAATACTCACGTTTCTTGCCTGCTCACTACCGGGAATACAGGCACACACCACTATGCTCAACATAGCTTTCTCTTCCTGTACAGCAAAACAAAATCCTGAGTCAGCTTACAAACTAGAGCCTGAAGAAATGTCAAGCACTGCCTACATGAAGACTCCTATAATCTGTATGATGTCCCCTTCTGTCTATTTTTCAGCTTCAAAATCGAGGCTTCTCTTTAAGATGCTATGAAACTTGAGGACCGTTCCCTGAACTTCCTCGGGTGTTCTGTTCTCCAGTCTAAAGACACGGACTGACGCATATGTAGCATTTTAAAAGCTGCTGCTTTGCAATGTGCATCCCTCATAAAGCCTTAATCACAGTGAATTTATTAAATCCTTGAAAACCAGATTGTACTGGCTTCACACAGCAAGTCTGGCTGCTCGGCTTAAATTCCCCAGGGACAAGAGAGAAGCTCTACTCTATTATGAAACCAGCTTGCCTAATCCAGTTCCCTTTCAGAGAAAGAGGTCAAGGAGAATAGCTGCGGTGCCATTTTCGGTGCTTCCTTCCAAGAAATGACTGTGATTGACAGATGCTATTTCTTTGAGTTTCAATGGCACACTGCCAAGATCTACTAAGTGTTTCTTGGTTATAAGAACAGTATCATTCACCAAGCCACATGATGTGCCATAATCATAATGCATATTTTTTTACATTAGCAAATTCCTCTAAGTTTCAAAGCTCACACGGAACAGGCGTGATCTTCATTTATAGATCTGGAAACTACAACACAGGCTGACAGGTCTACACTCAGCTTAGCTGACCTAAGTCCTGTGAAGTGCAGTCTTCCTAGCACGCCGCCTTGGTCACCTGCCTCCTCTTACTGCAGCACTGACAGGAAGCTGCTCCGCTCTGCTCAGCGCTGCAGCGGTGCAGCAGACAGATGCCGCAGGACAGACAACAAGACTCGGACATGGGGAAGGCTTCAAATTAGAGTCTTGCCACTGAAAATTTCAGTCAGGCTAATTAACCCCAATTTTTAATGTATAAAACTGATAGGCCATTTACCTACAGGATTCTAATAATTAACTAAGTTAACACATGTTAAAAGCATAATGCGTAAGTCACTAACATGTTCATTTTTTCCCATGCCACAGTCCAACACACTCTACCATCCTGTAAAGAATCGGGATTTCAGTGACCTCTAAAGATGAAGGATTAGGGAGACTGGAGCACACACACTTCCCTGGCACGTCTCAGACATGTGGGATTTTTTGGCTGCTGGTCTAAAGAGCAGCTTTTAGGGATGCAGTCAAATCAATTAAGAATAAAATAGAAAAAGGCAAATGTGTCCAAGTAAATAACATTTACCATGTGCACACAAAGTAATTTGTTCTACCAACTGAACATCTATTTGAATTCAGCTAGAACAAACTATTCAGCTTCCCAAAAAATTAAAAATTAAAAAACAACAGGTGAATTAACCATTCTCTTCTTACAAAATGATGGGCAAGATCCATTCAATGTAGAGTCATATTAATTGAGATGACCCTTCTCCATTATAACCCTAAAACACAGTAAGATCAAGACTTTTCATAAACAGCAAATAAAAATGACTTCATTCCTAAAAGTGGATTAATACTCTTAATTAATTTTGAAGAAATCACACTGGAGTTATACTCTAAATACCATATAACAATTCACACTAAACCATCTCTTTTCTGGAATTAGAATAGCCAGGCTGAGCAATCCTACTACAAATAAAATCTGAAATCTCAAAGCTTTCCGGTCATTGACACAATGTTCAAAAGGTTTTCAGATTTTGGCCTGTAACTCACTAATCAGGTTGATACTGAACTCACCACCCTCCCCAGTCCCCCACACGCTGGGACGAAGACTGCACTACCATGTCTTTATATTTGTGCTATGAGTCTATGTGGCACATGTCTATTATCTCAGAATTCTGGAGGCTAAGGCAAGAGGACTTGGAGCTGGAGCCCAGCATGTGCTACGCAGCTGTCTCACAAGAATCTGATTCAAACCAGGCGATTATGGCACATGCCACAATCCCAGCACTAGGGAGGTAGAGGCATAGGAGGATCTCTGAGTTTGAGGCCAGCCTGGTCTACAGAGCAAATTCCAGGATAGCCAGGGCTACACAGAGAAACCCTGTCTTAAAACAAAAAACAAGCAAGCAAACAAAAAGAGTCTGTTTCAAAAACAAAAATGTGCAGTTGCTGCTTAACTTTTCTGTTTGGAAATCTTCATGTGTGACACTTACTCCCTCCCACTTCTTCCAGATCATCTCCACGCCACAGCCAGGCTCCAACAGTAGGTGAAGGCTTATGCAGATACTTCTAAGTAATTTATATTTGCCTTAACAGTATTTTCAACCCCTCAATCTGGAGAAATCAGCAAAATATTACTATTATAGTCAATACAAGAATATTCTTTCTTTCCTAGGGACTGGAGAGAGAATTACAGAGCTCAGCAGTTAATAACACGGGCTGTTCTCCCAGCTCTCTTCTGGCTTCTGTGACACGGGGGATGAGAGTAGTACATAAATAAACCTGCAGGCAAAACACTCATACACATAAAGTTAAATGAAAATGAAAACTTAGCTTCCTGCCAAGCATAATAATTTATAACTTTAACCCCACCATTTGAAAGGCAGAGTCAGGCAGATCTCTGAGTTCTACGGCAGCCTGCTCTACAGCGCAAGTCCCAGGCCAGCCAGGGCTGCATAGTGAGACCCTATCTAAAAACAAAACCCTCAAAAAGTTCCCAATGCTAAAAGTTGGAATCCACAAAGAAAATAATGCTGGAAAATGGAGATAATGTAAGAGATGAGGCTAAGCTGTGAGTTCCTAAGAGCACTGTTTCTGTGATGTATGGCGGTACACACCTGCAGTCCTAAGCAGTTGGTAGGTGAAAGCATCAGGAATATTTCTAATTTGAACCTAGCCTAGTTAGATGAGACCCTGTCTCAAAATAAAACAATAAAAAAGTCTGTCTTGGGTTAAGGATATAAAACTCAATGGTTCAGAGCACTAGCACACACAAGGCCTTCACTCAACTAGCATGGCAAAAAGAAGAAGAAAGAAGAAGAAAAAAGAAGAAGGAGGAGGAGGAAGAAGAAGAAGAAGGAAGAGTAAGATTGCATACTTGCTTGCCTGACCACTATCTATGTAATACCTAGGAGGACTGAGGGACAGATTCAGTGGCCCAGCACTTGCCTAGCACACAGGAGGCTCTACGTTTGATCTGGATGTTGCAGGAAAAGGGAGGGAGTAGTTGTAGGGCTGGAGGTTGTTAGTGGTAGAGCACTTGCTCAGAGCACAATGCAAGGCCTGGATCTGATTCCCTATTCCCTGTGCTATGAAAAGTACCCTGCTCAGCCATATTTACTTTATACAAATTCTGTATAAAACAAACAAAACACCTACTTGGAGCAAAAATTCCTTACTGTCTGTGCTTCAGTGATTTCATCTATATCATAGAGATGTTAAGATTCCTGCCTACTCTCTTTTGCAGGGTTGCAATAAGAATAAAGACACATACAGATCCATGTAAGAGGTTCAGAATGGTACCCAGCATGTACCTAAAACAAGTTCTGCAGCTGGACAGTGGTAGCCCATGCCTCTAACCCCAACCAGCACTTGGAAAGCAGAGGTAGGTGGATCTGAGTTCCAGGGCAGCCTAGCCTAGTCTATACAGTGAGTTCCAGGATAGCCTACACAAAGGAACCTTGTCTCAAATAAATTAATAAATAAACAAACAAACAAAAATTTTAAAACATAGAATGAGGTCTAGGATAGCCAAAGCTAATTAGAGACCTGTCTCAAAAAAAAGAAAAAAAAAGAAAGAAAGAAAGAAAAAAAAAAAAGTCAGGGAAATGTTGTGGAGTAAGTGGATAAACTCATGGGGAACATATCTATCTGGTTTTGTTTTTAACTATCTACACTAAATTCCCATCTAGCTGGGAATACAGCTCAGTGGTAGAGAGCCTGTGTGAGGCTTCCCCCGGTCAGTGCTGCAACACAAAACTCTTCTACATTAAGGGGAAAGGTAGCTTCAAACGTCTGCTCAGTGTTGGCAGTTCAATACTATTTCCACGCTCTCCAAAGGATGGAGCTTCAGACCGAATGGACACCATGACCCTCCCAGCTCAGTCTCCCAAGCAGCCAAGCAGTTGGGTTGATAGGTGCCTTACACCTACCTAGCAGGTGCTTTCCAAAAAAAAAAAAGCCATTTCCTCTCTATTCATGCACTATTTCTTCACTCCAAATCCCTTCTATTAGATCAGTCAGGAAGACTCATCCTCCACATTGTTTGTAGTGTCCTCAAAATGAAACCCCATTTTGAACTGCAGCAGAGAACATACATCAGCTCAGTCACTTGATGACCACTGAGGAATAAGCCCCGGGGACACAAAGGCGGTGAGGCATGACCTCCTTTCCAAGCCTACTCTACTAGAAGACATACACAACAGTATGAAGATGAAATAAAGTGAAATAATAACAGCACTGGACTGAAACTGGGAATTTACAATGATATTCAATCCCAATAAACAAGACAAAGCTAACTGGTCCCCACTGGAGAATTCTGGTGAACTAAGAAGGAGGCCCTCAGCTGGCAGCCCATCAGGTACACTGAGTATCCAAGCAGTAGGTGTCAGGAGAGTTCTCCTTACAGAACTACCTTGGTGTATAAGCAAAGAAAGACGGGCATAAGTGGTACACTAACGCTGTATAGCCTGAATGATTAACTGGATCAGAGATCAATAGCTGCTGACATCACAAGAAGACAGGCGATGTTATGTTCTTTCTAATGGAAGAAAGCACTCATGAAGAAATCCAAGCAAACTTCCAAATGTACGTACTATATTTAAAACAAAACAAAAACCACTAGAGATGTAATCAAATAGTTCAGACTTAAGGAAATTACAAGGCAAATGACCCAGTTTATGAGAAATACAATGTATAAAGAAATAAGTCAGGACTGGAGAGACAGCTCAGCAGTTTACATTAGTGGCTGCTCCTCCAGAGGTCCTGCGTTTAACTCCCAGCAACTACATGATGGCTGGGAAAGATGGGATCTGATTCCCCCTTCTAGGTGTGTGTGAAGACAGATCACTCATATACATAAACATAAAAAAATCCAACATAAAATTAGAAAAACAAACAAATCAAATAACCAAAATTCATTTGCATTCTGATTCAAATACACAAAAAATACAGATTTATGAATGGCACTAGAGAGATCATATACACTGTATCAATATTATTAAAGAAGTATTAATTTTTAGTGTAATAATAAAACTGATGTTAGAGATAAAGCGGTATGTTTACAGATGAAATTATAAAATCCTTGGCATTGTATCAATAATCTAGGGAATTGTGGTGGGAACCAGAGTGCAGCAACTGCAAGCTGGTGAAGCAGAGCCCTGACAGGTCATGCTGAATCTGGATGTAGAGCAGACGAAAGGGAAGATCTGAGAGAAAGTCACTTCTTCCATACAAATATCCTCATCTACATGGCCACACTGTGAGTCCCTCCATCTATCTTAGAGAAACTAGACAGCATATGACGATTGGAAGTCACATGCAAATGCATGATATAAAAACCTGGCAATGATTTATTCTATCTTCATTGGCCCAAAGACTAATCAAATGTACATTCAAATTCTACTTGTGAAAAACAAGGTTGGTTATGGAAGTGTGTAGAAATGTTTCAGTGGTTAAAACCATTGCTTACTCAAGCAGAAAACCCAGGGACCCAGGTTCAATTCCCAGCACCTACTGTGGCCTTAACACAGCTCCAGAGGAGCCAACACTTTCTTCTGGCCTCCACAGACACGAAGGACACACGTAATACACAGACATATATGCAAGTAAAATATCTATAAACATAAATAAAAGTAAATAAATCTTTTTAAAAGAACAAGCTATAGAGCTGAAGAGACATCTTAGCATTTGAAAGCACTGGTTATTCTCAGAGGACCAGGGTTGATTTCTAGTACACACATGGCAGCTCACAACTGTATACAACCATAGTCCTAGATAATCAAATGACCTCCTCTGGCCTCCACCGGCACTGAATACACATGGTATGCAGACATGCAGCAGACAAAACATTCATACACATAGAAGGTAAAAATTTATTAGAGAGTCCCGAGTTTTATGTGCACAGTGTTTCAGCAATAGGAGCCCACCCTCAACCCATGAGAAGCAACCAAAAGCCTCATCAATAATCTATATTGTTTTGGGAAGCGTTTGGATTACCCCAATCAGTCATTCAGAAGGAAGTTTTTCATGCTTAGTAACGTGGGTTTTTGTTAGTTTGTGGTTCTTGTAAAGAGCACTGCTAGCCCAAGTGGCTTAACTTTCTGTAATGTGTTTGTGTGTGCATGTGTTACGCATAGACACATATATGTGCATAATATACTCATATGCATTGCATATAATTTTAGTAAATACAAAATGATATGATTCCTTACGGCTTTATCAAACAACCTTGCTATTATTTGTCCCTTATCCCTCCTTCTTATGAACAGATTGTAGGAGCCCAACCCCAACAAGTATCTTTATCACAGGTCCTTCATCTATGGCTCAGGAAACATCTATGAAGAAGGGGCAGAAGGATCGTTAAAGCCAGAATACTAGGAAGTTGGCTGTTAAGCAGTCTCTCCTAGGAAGACTGTAACTATGGCAACATCAGTGAACATGTTAATGTGGACGGGGGGCAAGTCCTATGGGGTCCTACCCTAGACAAAGAACTACAGACAACTGACAACTGCTGGGAGAATTAGCTTTCCCAGAGATGAGCCCCTTCACTGAATGTCCGGTGCAGAGTGGTCAGCCCTGAAACTATATCCAGCAAACAACAAAGACTAACTAAGCAGGCTGCATTTGTGTGTATATATAGAGATACAGACATCGTGTATGTAACAACAACAATCAAAGAAAAGGGGCTATCAATCTGAGAGTGGGGATAGGGGAGGGGCTTGAGAGAAGGTAGCTGAGAGGGGGAATAGAGGGAAGAAAGGAAAGTGATATAATCCTATTTCAGTTTTAAAATGTTTTCAGGAGAGATGCTCAGCAGTTAAAAGCACTGGCCACTCCTCTAGGGGACACAAGTTCAATTCCACCAACCACATGACAGCTCACAACTGTCTGTAATCCAGTTTCAGGAGATCTGACATCCTCACAGACACACATGCTGGAAAGTCAGCAATGCACATTATATTTTTAAAGTGAGAGAAATTTTATGGAAGAAAAAATCTTATCGTAGTCATTTTTACTTTACTCACCATTCAAATTTCTAACTGTTCTGTTATAATACAACTTTAACAACTTACTTCTGAAAAGGAAATCTATCAAATTCTTTTAGCCTTAAAAAGAAAAAAAAAAAGTCATGAAGTAGGAACTTCATAGCTATTTGGGAATTGCAAAAAAAAAAAAAAAAAAAAAAAAAAAAGTCTTGTGGTCACTGCTTGCCCTATACCACTGATGTTTGGACTCCATTGTGTGTTTCATTTTAAGATTTATCTTTATTTTTAATTGTGTGTGTGTGTGTGTGTGTGTGTGTGTAAGTATGTGCACATATGATGCAGATGCCCTGATTAAAATAAAAAGTTATTTTAGCTTTTTAGTTATATTAAAACATATGTGTTAGGTTAGATGGGCGCTAAGGTACTTTTCAAATCTTTTTTTTAATCAAATGTTATCCCCAACTCACATTCCCCTCCTCCTCCCCCGCCCCCTCTCCCTCCCTTTTCCTCCATGAAGGTGCTCCCTCTCCCAACCACTCTCTCCACCTCAGTACCTTGGCATTTCCCTACACTGGGAAAACACATCCTCATTGAACCATACTTTTCAAATCTTAAAGTCTTAAATTCCATGACTCAACCATCTTCAAAGGTCATTTTTGTCTCTAAAATTCTGTAGTTCTTCTCTCAGGGCTGAACGTTTTACTTTCCTGGAGATGAGCAATAGCCTACAAAACCTGCCCACCGGGGTGGTGAGATGGCTCTATGGGAAAATGCTTACTGACCAGCCTCGTAATGACCTGAGTTCCATGAAGGAAGAAGAAAATCTGCTCTTGCAACTTGACCTTTGACTGTGTTGAAGTGTGTCACACACGCACCCACACACCCAGAAGATGATAAATGTTTTTTTAAAAATCCATTTAAACACCGAACACCAAATGATTTTAAAAATTGCATGAACCAGAACTAACTCCCACTTCAGAGGGATCAGCTACACCACCCACTTCATGTCTGGAGTCTGGATGCTACACTGCCTAATTAGGTTAAACACATGGAGAAATCTGATGTACTTAATGGTGATAACTCCTGTGTTTCTCTTCCCTATATATAAATAGTTGGGAAATAGTTGTTTCAAAATGTGATACCTCCCCACCCCCCCCCCAAAAAAAAAAAAAAACAAAACCAAGGGATGCTTGATGCTCAAAGTTCTTTCAACACAAGTATAGGCTCCCTAATCTGAACAGGCCTGGACAGAATAGCACAAGTGGAAAATTCGATATACTGAACTTTTATTTCATACACAGGATTATTTAATAACTGTGTTAAAGGGCTAGTGAAAAGGCTCAGTGGTAACATTCGCCACATAAGCCTGGTAATCTGAGTTTGATCCTCAGAACTCATATGAAGGGAAAAGTAGAAAAGCAAAGTAACAAAGATGTCCTCTGACCCCCCCCACACACACAGATTTTAAAAATACTATATAAACTTATCTTCAACTAGGGATCTAACTCCAGCTGTTTCTTAGGAATTGAGGTATTAAACAGATTTGTAAAATATCTAACAATGTGTCTTTTCTTCCTATTAGGAGGCAGGTAAGCATAGGAATAGTTTAATAACCTGGAACGGCTTTGATTGGGCAACATGCACGGTCCTCTTCTAATAATAATGCGTCTGGTAGGCTGAGACATTACCTGCATGTACCATGTATATACCCACTCCAAACAACAAAGTAAATTCCTCCTCCCTTAACTATCCAACTCAGATTCTACCCAATAATACTCTTCAAAAGACCTGTATAAAAGAAGAAAGACTGGTCTAGCCTAGGCTCCTGTAGGATGCATGAATAGCAAAGTAAAACTGAATTCCTGAGGATTAAAGGTGGAGGCAGATCTCCAAGTTCAAAGCCAGTTTGGTCTACAGAGCAAGTTCTAGAACAGCCAGGAATACAGAGAAACATTGTCTTCAAAAAACCAAAACTAAAACTAAACTAAACTAAACTAAAAACTGAATTCCCAAAGTCAATTTTTAGTGATAAGCCCCTTATTTAGCATCTCATGCCTACATGTAATTGGGCATACATTATGGGAAAGAAGATGTGCAATAGATAAATTATTATATATGCCTGTCAATCAAAATAAACAACCAACAAAAGTCTGCCCTTAGCATCAGTCCCTCCCTCCTTCAGACTCCATTGTTTGAAAGCTTCAGGCTACAAGCTGGGAGTCTCCAGTGTCTTCACTTACGTGCCCTGCTGTCATTCCTCACAGCGGATCTGACTTGCTCTCTGTGTGGGTACTGCACGGTCCGGAAGAGCATCATCTCCCTCAGGAGGGAGGCTGGCACTAAGTCCAAGGACTAAAGTTCCTTCTCTGATGATCCTTTCTCCTTTTCAGTAAAATGTGCCAAAACTGGATCTTCAAAGTCCCAAAGCCCCACACTCTGACACACAGGAAGACTGTAGCAAACACTCCTTCCTAATCTGGGCAGGAGAAGCTGGTCATTTCAGGACACGGAGGTATGTTCGTTTCCTTGCCTCTCAGATTCTCCATTACGAGTCTCTGTGCTCTGATTTCTGTTCGCCTAACAAAAACCTGTAGTTTAGTTCAGTTCATTAACTTGGGTTAGTTCCTATAATAATGACTCAGGGAAGTCTCAACTGAAGGGAAAGAAAACATAGCCCTCAGCCTGGCTGATGCTGCAAATACATGAGTGCAACATGGGAAACCTATGAAACATAGAGACAGGAGGAATGCCACCGGGAAAAACACAAAACCACACACATACATATCAGCTACACACATACATACACACACATATACACACATACACATACAACCACACACATACACACACACATATACATACATACATACACATACAACCACACACATACACACACACATACACACACACACATATACCACACACAACCACAGCCTCAGCCTCATCAGGGCCTGGGGACACTGTACCTCTCTGTGTCACATCTTCTAATTTTGATACTGCAGAACATTTTAACTGGATCTCTCTTCCTTAAACTGGTAGAATTTCAAAATTTTCAGACCTTCCTGGTAAATCATTCTATAAATGGCACTATAAAAGCTAGACTGTCTTCCAGTTTGAAAAAATACAGCTCTAGAAACTAATAATTTGAATTTTTCTATTTTGGAGAAATTTTTTTCTTTTTTTTTTTAAGTAAGTTTGTTTATGTGCATTAAGTAAGTGAGTAAGTGTGTGCAGGTGCCTCTGTTGGCCAAAGGAGGGTGCTGAATCTTCTGCTCCTGGAATTACAGGCATTTGTGAGACACCCAGGTCTTCTCTTAACCACTGAGCCAGTCTCTCCAGCCCCCACTCTCCTTTTAATTCTCAGCAGTTGTGAACTGAACAGAGGGAGAGGAGAGGGAACTAAGTGTGCAAGTCACAAGATGGAACCCTTCAATGTGACTTTTCATCCTCCCAATGATAAGAATCACATCATCTCAGAGTGGCTCCAATCACTCTGGACTCCTTCCATCAGACTGCTTCCTGACTGAGATGACCCTACGGGGAAGACTAACAAACTCCTTCATCTGAAACCACACTCTCCTCAAATCAACCCCACATCTTGCTTTCTTTTATTATTCCACTAAAAGAATTCATGGCCTCATCACTTTCCCTTAAATTATTCAACTAGAACACAGTCTTCTTAAATTAGGAAATCTTAGAAATCAATTATTTATAAAGAAACATTCACTAGAAAAAAGAACAGTGTTTCATTTTTTAAGGAAAAATGACTGCATTGTGGAAGTACTTAAAGATATTAAATTTAAAACAATATTTGTATATTCGTTTTGTTTATAAAAGCCTTAAGATATAATAAGTTTCTTTATTCTATTCCTAGGAGGCTTTTCCCCTGAAGTCACAGATTAAATCAAATGAGATTGATGGACTACTTTTAAAGTGAAAAACAAAATGACCACCTGATGCGCCTTGGAAACTAATATGAGAAACAAGGTTGCAATGTTTAGCTCAAACCCTAGGGCCTGTGCTGCAAAGTATTTCTCTACTTATATAACCACAGAACAGACTAAATATCTTTGTTTTGCAAATAAAAATAAAAACACAGGAATTAACTGAAAATATTTTTATTATTTTTTAAGGCAGGGTCTTACTATCTCACCCTAGGTGGCCAGGAACTTTAGCAAGACCAGGTCTACCTCTGCCTCCTGAGTGCTGGGATTAAAGGTGTACCACGATGCCAGGCTTAAAAATACCTACAATCTTAAACAATCTATAAAAATGATTGAAGAAATTTAAGTGTAGAAAAAGTAAATCCATGTCTTTCCTTTAACAAACATGCACACTTGACAGATATGTTTATCATGAGACATTTTAAGGACATTTAAAAACAAACCGATCAGGTGCAATGGCTCACATTTCTAAAATAGGCTGAATGAGGCAGAGACATTGCCACAAATTCAAGGACACCTTGAGCTACAAAGGGCTCTCCAGGACATACCTGCCTGAAACAAATACACAGAAACAAAGCACACCAAACAATAATGGACAGTTAGCCCTAAAAGAGAGGAAATGACAAGAACTGAGACCAATGAAACCTGCAGTGTCCTCTCACCTTGACAGAGCTCAAGGCATATGTATTTATTTATACATATTAAGATATAGATTCTTCACACCTCTCCCCCGTCTCAACTCCTTCACTTTTGATTGGCTTCTTAGACATGGTAGCACTTAAAGACAGAAGCAGGAATAGGGAAGACCTGATCTACTATCAAGTACCAGGCCAGCCAGAGCTATGTTATAATCCAAAGATACCAAAACTATCTAACTAACTAACTAACTAACTAACCAACTAACCAACCAAATAAACAAACAAATAAATAAATTCTTGCTTTATTGCCAAGGGTTGCCTAGGCTAGGCTCAAGCAATCCTCCTGTCTCAATCTTCTCAGCAACTGAGATTACAGTCCTGTGCCACCTTAATTACTCATTTAAATTTTTCCTAATTATTTTTAACTCTAATGATTTTTGCCTTCAAGTGAATTTTCCCTACCACTAATGTGCTTCACCAACTTCTTTTAAGGTTTTTCACACCTTTACTTCTATTCTCTCTGATTCCTTATGTCTCTCATATGCATAGACATGTCTCTCACAAACTACACAAAGCTAAATTATTTTCTATTTGGTCCAACAATATTCTAGTTATTTATTGCTATTTTAAAAACCCTGCTGAGCCAGGTATGGTTTACATGCCTTTAATCTCAGCACTTATGAGGCAGAGGTAGGCATTTATTTCTCTGTGAGTTCAAGGCCAGTCTGGTCTACTGAACAGCCAGAACTACATAGTGAGACTCTGTCTCAAAACAAACAAAAAACAAAAAACAGGGCTGGAGAGATTACTGGGTGGTTAAGAGCACTGGCTGTTCTTCCAGAGATCCTGAGTTCAATTCCCAGCACCCATGGCTGTTCACAACTGCCTATAACGCTAGTTCCAGGAGATCTGCTGCCCTCACACAGACATACATTTAGACAAAACACCAATGCACATAAAATAGAAAGAGGGAAAGGCAGACAGACAGACAGACAGACAGACAGACAGAAAATTCCAAGTACCATACACAGAATTTGTGAAGCTTCTTATGATCCTGCGTTAGCAGTCAGTCCCAACAAACGACACCTATTTGTTAAGTGACTCACTAAAGCCAGCCCACATTCAACACAAGGAGAGAAACAGACTATTTCTGAATGGCAAGAAAGGAAGACACTGCTGCTGGCCACTTTGGAGTCAAGGAACTACCACAGACCACCCTCTGGGCCCAACAACTCCCTCCCACATGCAAAATACACTCACCCTCTCCTAAGACCTTCAAAATTCTCATCTCATTATGGCATCAGCTTCATGTTCAGTATCTCGATATCTAAATCAGGTCCAGCTTGGTTGGAGCTCCTCTGATGCAGTTCCTCAGGTACAGCTACCGGAGTCTTATTCCTCTTGATCTGAATTAAAGAGACAAATTATCTGCTCCCACACACTCAACACACAAACACCAGACACTGAGACTGACTCAGGGTCACCACAATATGCATTCAGTCAGAATGTGAGGCAGTGCAGGAAAGAGCAGGAACGAGACCATTAATTCTTATTTAGTCAGACACAAGCCACCAGTTCCTAAATGACAACAAAGTCCCACTCCCTGTAATTATTCTCTACACTTCCTGGCTCTAACCCTTGGTTACTCTATTACAGAACAGATAGTGTACAATTTCTTAAAAGCCTTGTATATTTTCCAAGAAATATGAATATATATATTCCCCTCAACTCAAGTTCTGTGTAAAGCTAATGTTAAAGAAAATAATAATAATAACCTCAAGATCTACAACTATCCCTTGTCTAAGGACAGATTTAAGAGATAGTCTCTGAAGACCTTTAGACTTGCTTTTATGTAACTGAAAGTTTCTATGTGGTGTTGCCTTAAATCTTTAGAAAGTTTTAACAAATGGATTTATTTGAGGTGATATTTTACTTATAAAACCTTGAATTTTATCTTTGCTTTGAAGCCATGTTTTTAAGTCATTGGTCTTCTGAAGCTAATAGGGATGAGACGGTTTTATTTTCCAACATACTCGATCCTGAACTAGAAGTATTTCCTCTTGTATGAAATGTTTGTACATGACTGTAACCCTACCATTTGGGAGGCTAAGGCAGGAGGACTGCCACAAGTTTAAGGCAAGGCTGGACTACAGAGATCCTCTGAAAAAACAATAAATAGTTGGGTGTGGTGGCACACATACACCAGCAATCCCAGCCCTGGAAGGCAAAGGCAGGAGCCAGAGTTCAAGGCAAACATGGACTCCATAAAACCCTCTCTCAAAATAAACAAATAAGCAAGAAAGGAGATGGGAAGGAGGGTGAAGGAGAGAGATGGGGACCAGCGGGGAACAGTCAAAAGATAACTTGGGAGTCAATTCTCTCCTTCCATCTTGTTTGGGCAACATTTCTCTTCTTGTTTCTGACATGATATATACTGTAGACTAGCTGACTCAGAATCTTCTAGGTGATTCTCCTGTCTTGGCTCTCATCGCACCATAGGGAGAGCTGGAATGGGTGCACATTCAGCATTTTCCCATGAGTTTTAAATTCACCATCTTGTAAGTTCTTTATTCTCTGAGCCATCTCACTGACCTCCAATTTTGTTATATTTTTCATTTTTCATATTATTTACTACAGATGATACTGTTGACAACCAAACAAACCATCTACCAGTGATGAAAAAAGGGCTCTTTTTCCTTAGCCTTCAGCAATGCCTTCCTCACTCTGTTTCAAGCCTTTGCTCAGTCTTCTTGAAGGTCCCTTCAACTTCAACTTAACACTAAGCCCATTCAGCGGATTATAGGCTGTGACTGCACAGAGCTGCCTCAGCTGTCTATTATAAACAATCCACCACAGACTCAGTGGCACAAAACTACAGTCATTTCACTATGTTCACACCACTAAGGTTCAGTACTCGGAGAAGATATAACAAAGATACTTGATGTCTACTTTGTGACCTCTGAGGTCAAGTGAGGTACTGCCAAAGTTGAAGATGCCTAGACCTGAGCTATATGCTGGACCCTTCATTTCTTACATGATGTCAACAACAACTGGAGTGTCCAGCTGTCCAAAATGTCTCCTTCACTCACATGGCTGACCTTCTCCCTCTTGCTTGAGTTTCTCATAGTATAGTAACTTATTTTCAGGATGTGCTCCATAAAGTGTTTTTTTTTTTTTTTAAGTTTAATGAGGTCTAGATGGAGGAAGCTGCAATTTTTTCATTATTTAATCTTCAAACCCCCAAGTATCATTTCTCCCACATTTTATTGATCAGGTGACAAAAGCCAACTCTGATTCAAATGGAACTGAATAATAACCTCTGCTTCTAGATGGGGATGGTATACACACAGTAAAGGAACTAATGTCAGTCTTCTTGAAAAAATACTACCACAGTGTGTATTTTAACTGCTAACTATAATTAATTTATATTCATTTAATTACTGATACGTTTAGATTCATCTCTACCATGTTTTCTGTATCTGACCATTTTTTAAAAATATATCTAATGTTTTTTACATTTATTATAGTTTCCTTTTTTGCTCTTTATTTGAGTAAATATACAAATCATACTCAACTAATTGCCATAAGGTGTACCAGTCATGTAACGGCCACCCAGGTCAAGAACGAAACGTTACCAGCTAGTCATGGGTGCCAAGTGTCTAAATCCCAACATCTAGGAGGCAGAAGCAGACGATCAGGAGTCCCATGCCATCTTCCTGTGTGGAAGGAATTTGAAGCCCTCCTGGACATTAGACTCTATCTCAAAAACAAACAAATACAGCTGTTAGGATTATACAGTGATCAAGAACACTGGCTGCTCTTCAGAGGACCTGGGTTTGATTCCCTTCACCCACATGGTGGCTCACAGACATCTGTAACTCTAGAACCAGGGGGGTCCAATGGCCTCTTCTAGCCTCTGTACTGAAAACCTACTGTGATACAACATGCAAACAAAACACTCATACCAAAATAATAATAATAATAATAATAATAATAATAATAATAATAATAATAAAACTAAACTAAGGTTTAAAAAGAATGAAAAAGCAGCACCTTAGAAACCATCTTCACAGCCCTCCTAATCATTAGCCCCTTTCCTCTTCCTCAAAGATTATTCAGAACTTCTCATTGCTTTCATTGTCATAGAAATAAAATCAGAGTGTCATTGTGTCTGGCTTCCTTTCTTTCAGCTATGCTCTTGTGCTTCAAAGCAGCAACTTACTTGTTTCTATTGCTTAGCAGCGTTACGTGGTATGGGTGTATTACAGCTGACCCACCCTACTGCCCAGTGAATTCTAAAGGTCTACTAAGAACAAAAGAACACCATGGAGCATCTCTGTGACAAGGATGAGGACTACTCTCTATAGAAAAGGTCAGCATGTACTTTAGCCTGAAGCCGCTGAGTGTCACTGTTTCTAGACTATGTGGTCATTTCAGAGCTTTGGGTTCCCTGGACTGAGAGAGGAGAAAGGCACTGTACCACACTTACAAACAAGGACAAACCAAGGTCTTGAAGTGTACAAACTTCCATGATAGCTTTGCCTCTGGGCAGATATTTCCTCTGAGCCATCTCTTTTCCTTTTTAGACAGGGTCACTGTGTGGTTTTGGCTGTCCTTAACTCCCCACGTACACCAGGCTTGCCTTCAACTCAGAGATCCACCAGCAGAGAGTAAAGCTGGGCACCATCACACCTGTCCAGACCCTTGGTTTAATGAAGCAGTGACTTTTAAGGAGCAAAGCTCTAAGTAAGAATGTAGAAGTCTTTCTATGAAGCTGTTAAGATTGGAAGCCCCATGATAGCCCAAAGCTTTAGGTTTTTGTTTGTTTGATTTATTACTTTTATTTTTTTTACAGCCCAATTGTTACTCTCTCCTGACCCACCCCGACAGTCCCTCATCCTATTCCTCCCTCACCCTCCTGTCTCCAAGAGGATCCCTTCCAATAGCCCTCCCTGCCACCAGTCCCGCTGCCAGGTCTCTCCACTCCCAGAGCATCAAGTCTCTTGAGGGTTAGGCACATCTTCTCTCTGTATGTGTCTGGGTCCTCACACCAGCTTGTGCATGCTGCCTGGTTGGTGGATCAGTGTCTGAGAGATCTCAGGGGTTTGGGCTAGTTAAGATTACTGGTCTTCCTATGGGGTCAGTTTCCTCTTCAGCTTCTTCCAGCCTTTCTCTAATTTAACTTTTGTTTGCTTTCTGTCCCCACAACCTTAGGTTCTGCTGGCCTAAAAGTTTTGGTTTGGGGGGAGGGTGGTTGCTCCTACCAGGAGCCACAGCAAACATTCCATTAAACTGGAAGCTCAGACTTCCCCCTGGTCATTTTGGGCTTCTAACGCCTTAAACCAACAGGCTAAGAAAGGAATAACAGTGTTAGGATTACCATGGGGAAACTGGGTTGCCTCTCCACAATGGAGGTAAGAAGGATTATGTCTGGAGTGCAGGAGATCCCTTAGGGCGTCTCTTAGTACTACCATGTCCTGTGATTAAAGTCAGTGGGAACTACAACAGCCTAATCCAAGCAGGAAGACAAAGGGCACAGACCCAACAGGAAGGAAGGTATGGGTCACTCCTCCAGGAAAAGAGCCAAGACCTGCTGAGGTGCTTGCAGATACAGAATGGGTAGTAGAAGAAGGCAGTTAGTTATAAGTACCAGCTAATGCCACATAACCAGTTGCAGAAACAGGGATATAATATGAATGTTTCTATTTTATTTTGTTAAGAACACATTTGTATTTCTTCCAATTTCTTTAACATCAATTGGTATTTAAGTTGAGACACTAAAAGAATATTCCCAAAGGATATTACCCCACTGTAATTTACAAATGTGTCTGTGACTGTAAGAGGAGTAGTTACATCATGTTAGGTGTATTCATGACCTTGTTACTGTTTCTTGTGGACATAGGTACAGTGGCAAGGAGATCTCTGAGTTCAAGGTCATCTGTGGTGGAACACACTTTAATCTGGAACCCACCTTCTGCTGGAGATCTGCACTGGAAGAAGGAGATTCTCTCTTCTTCACTTGCCTGCCTTGTGGGACTGAGCAGCTGCTAGTCCTCAGACTTCCACTCACAGCTGCTGCTGACCATTGTTGGGGAGTTAGCTACAGACTGTAAGTCACCAACAAATTCCCTACAAAGACTACCCATAAGTTCTGTGACTCTAGAGAACCCTAATACACAAATCTACAGACTACATCAGCATATCCTATTTACTCCACATTCAAGATAGACAGATTCTAACCACTCTCTCATCTTCCCTGCAATTCTCTGGGCCACAGTTTTCCTGACCTCAGTTACTGCAGTAAGCCTGTCCATGACCTCCTTACTACCACTCAGTCAATTCTCAACCCCTTTGCCAATGTAATCTTAAAACTCAAGATGTATTTAAAGTCCTTCAAAAATTCCCATTTAGTTTACACAACACCAGCATTTAAAATCCTTATGAGGTCTTACACGATATCTGGTCCCACCTGCTGGCCTCATCTCGACAACTCCCCCTTATCCCTTTTAGCATTTCTTTCTTATCCATGATTTCTTGGCCCTATATTCCTTTTTTTTTCTTATTTTTTGGGAGTGTTGGGGATTGAACCCTAGGGGTTTACACGTGAGAAGGAAGCTCTCTACTAAAGATCTGTAATCCGAGCCTCATGACTCAAGTACTGCATCAGTACTTTCTACATCCTGTGAGCTTTATGCCAATCTATCTGGTTTCCTCACTAGTCACCTCTATGTAGATGTTCCACAACACCACAAATTAATTATATATTTAGTATAGTTACATAATTAAAACATTTAAATTAAGGTATCTTCTATTACACCACCTGTGATAAATTTACCACCCACTCAAATGGTAAACAACTGTGTATTTCTTTCTATTTTCCCTTTTTTATGCCTACTCACAATGAACCAGGACCTGAACCAGCATCTGAAGTAACTCAAAAAGAACCCGTCTACATCTTTCCACCTAGAGTGTGATTCGTGACCTGAAACAAACCACTCTCTGCATGCTGAGCAGTGTGTTCTACACTCTGTGTGTGTGTGCTGAGCAGTGTGTTCTACACTCTATGTGTGTGTGCTGAGCAGTGTGTTCTACACTCTGTGTGCTGAGCAGTGTGTTCTACACTCTGTGTGTGTGTGCTGAGCAGTGTGTTCTACACTCTGTGTGTGTGTGCTGAGCAGTGTGTTCTACACTGTGTGTGTGCTGAGCAGTGTGTTCTACACTGTGTGTGTGCTGAGCAGTGTGTTCTACACTGTGTGTGTGCTGAGCAGTGTGTTCTATACTCTGTGTGTGTGCTGAGCAGTGTGTTCTATACTCTGTGTGTGTGTGCTGAGCAGTGTGTTCTACACTCTGTGTGTGTGCGCTGAGCAGTGTGTTCTACACTCTGTGTGTGTGTGCTGAGCAGTGTGTTCTACACTCTGTGTGCTGAGCAGTGTGTTCTACACTCTATGTGTGTGTGCTGAGCAGTGTGTTCTACACTGTGTGTGTGCTGAGCAGTGTGTTCTATACTCTGTGTGTGTGCTGAGCAGTGTGTTCTATACTCTCTGTGTATGTGCTGAGCAGTGTGTTCTACACTGTGTGTGTGCTGAGCAGTGTGTTCTACACTGTGTGTGTGCTGAGCAGTGTGTTCTACACTGTGTGTGTGCTGAGCAGTGTGTTCTATACTCTGTGTGTGTGCTGAGCAGTGTGTTCTATACTCTGTGTGTGTGTGCTGAGCAGTGTGTTCTACACTCTGTGTGTGTGTGCTGAGCAGTGTGTTCTACACTCTGTGTGTGTGTGCTGAGCAGTGTGTTCTACACTCTGTGTGCTGAGCAGTGTGTTCTACACTGTGTGTGCTGAGCAGTGTGTTCTACACTGTGTGTGCTGAGCAGTGTGTTCTACACTGTGTGTGTGCTGAGCAGTGTGTTCTATACTCTCTGTGTGTGTGCTGAGCAGTGTGTTCTACTCTCTGTGTGTGTGCTGAGCAGTGTGTTCTACTCTGTGTGTGTGTGCTGAGCAGTGTGTTCTACTCTGTGTGTGTGTGCTGAGCAGTGTGTTCTACACTCTGTGTGTGTGCTGAGCAGTGTGTTCTACTCTCTGTGTGTGTGCTGAGCAGTGTGTTCTACACTGTGTGTGTGCTGAGCAGTGTGTTCTACACTGTGTGTGTGCTGAGCAGTGTGTTCTACTCTCTGTGTGTGTGCTGAGCAGTGTGTTCTACACTGTGTGTGTGCTGAGCAGTGTGTTCTACACTGTGTGTGTGCTGAGCAGTGTGTTCTACACTGTGTGTGTGCTGAGCAGTGTGTTCTATACTCTCTGTGTGTGTGCTGAGCAGTGTGTTCTACTCTCTGTGTGTGTGCTGAGCAGTGTGTTCTACTCTGTGTGTGTGTGCTGAGCAGTGTGTTCTACTCTCTGTGTGCTGAGCAGTGTGTTCTACACTCTGTGTGTGTGCTGAGCAGTGTGTTCTACACTCTGTGTGCTGAGCAGTGTGTTCTACTCTCTCTGTGTGTGTACTGAGCAGTGTGTTCTACACTCTGTGTGTGTGCTGAGCAGTGTGTTCTACTCTCTGTGTGTGTGCTGAGCAGTGTGTTCTATACACTCTGTGTGTGTGCTGAGCAGTGTGTTCTACTCTCTGTGTGTGTGCTGAGCAGTGTGTTCTACTCTCTGTTTGTGTGCTGAGCAGTGTGTTCTATACTCTCTCCATTCTGAGCTACTTCCAGTGATCTTTGGAACATTTAAATGTGGTCATCTTTACTATTTACTTACTTTTCTCAGTGCTCTGACAAAGTTCCTGACAGAAACAACTTGAGAGAAGAGAGACTATTTTGACTCATGGTTTGAGAGGATTTCACATTACATCAGCAGGAGAAGCAGAGAAGCAGCTCAGCTTGTGGCAGCATGAAGGCAGGAACCAGGGGACAGGTAAACCTTCAAAAGCCCAAACAAAAACCTTCCACTAGCAAAGCCCCATCTCCTAAAGGTCCACAGGCTCCCAAAATAACAGCACAAGCTAGAGCAGGAATCTAAACCACAAGTCTATCACAGCCACTTCAGATTCCAACCATAACACCATGGTACCTTCTAGCACTCAGACACAAGCCACAGTGTCAGAGGATACAAAAGCTAGCTTCCAGGGTGTCTGCACCTCTCATGTCCTTATTATATACCAGCGTTATTCCAGTAGTTTACTGTGTGCAGTGTACAGTCAATCCGATATCCAAGGCAACCCCAGAGAGTAAGGAAAATTGATGAATACACATAGATTACATTATTATTCAAAATATTCACTGTTCCCCTCTGGTGGAGGGTTAGGGTATCTCTCAAAGGTTGATGCTGGATTGCCTACGCAACTTGCTGGGTCAATGGTATGTTAGTAAAGAAAATAAAAAAGCTGAGCATGGTCACACTCGCATGTGAGCCTGAGACACGAGTACTGCTAAGAGTTCAAGGCCAGGACTGGAGAGATGGCTCATCAGTAAGAGGTCCTAAGCTCAAATACCAGCAACCACATGGTGGCTCACAATCATGAGATCTAATATCCTCTTCTGGTGTCTAAAGACAGCTACAGTATACTCATAAAATAAAATAAATCTTAAAAAAAGAAAAAGAAGAAGAATTCAAGGCCATCCTGGGTTACATAAGAAGTTCCAGGGAGCCAAACTTTTCTTTTTCTCTTTTTTTTAATATTTCTTTATTTTATATATATGAGTACACTGTTACTGTCTTCAGACACACCAGAAGAGGGCGTCAGATCCTGTAACAGATGGTTGTGAGCCACCATGTGGTTGCTGCAAATTGAACTCAGGACCTCTGGAAGAGCAGTCAGTGCTCTTAACCACTGAGCCATCTCTCCAGCCCAAGCCAAACTTTTCTAACAAGGCTCTGTCTCAAAAATAATCATATAAAGGAAAGGGAAGAAGAGAGGGAGAGGACAAGGAAAGAGAAAGGGGGAGGAAGTGCACAGCTCACCTCTAAAAGCTTTCAGAGCAATGCTACATATGTTCTACCATACCTCGGTTTCCTCTGGCACAGTAAGAAAGCCTCCAACCTGCATCCTATAGTAACTACACAAAAGACAACAGCATATGCAAAGAACAAACCATGTTGAATAACTACTGACTTCTGGGAGCTGCTCATGACCACAACATAACAAAATTGACATATAAAATGGAACAGGCTTATTTGGTTTAAATCAGACTTCCTACAGGTGTTATTCCTGCATTTCCAATCCCACCCTAAACTTAACTGTATATTCTTTAAAATCTTTGTATTAGGATCTCATTATACAGTCCAGATGGCCCCAAATTCTCAATTCACCTGCCTTTCAAGTGCTGGGACTGCAGGTATGTCCACCATGACTAGCCTAAGAAACTTTTTTAAACAGAGCTCTTCTGCAGAGAGTTAGATGAGCACACACAGTGACTCCGAATGTCTGCGCTCTCCTACCAGGTCTTATCCTGCTCTACAGCGAGTACTTCATATGTGTCTCTCCAACCACACTCTGACCTCCCTAAGAACAGAATAAACCTTGCTCACTTCTGACATTCAAATATCTACCAATGCAATAAACAAGTCAATATGAAAATTACACCACTTACTGAGGTAGGCATAGTACATGACTTAGTCTCAGTCCTGGAGAGGCAGAGGCAAGCAGGTCTCTAGGATAGAAACCCTATCTCAAAAAAACAAAAACAAAAAAAAAAAAAAAAAAACCAGGAAGAATGTATACAAAAATATAAGACATGACTCTTTATAGTATTAAAAAAAAAACTATAGAAAATTTAACCTACTTAACTCTCAATTTGCTTCTATGGTTATCTGTTGAGAATAATCCCCAGCAGGTTTGTTTAGTAGCACATATGTACAATCACAGCACTGGGTGACACAGGAGGATCTTTATCTTAAAGTCAGCTCGGGCTACATAGTGAGATCCTGTCTAAAGAAGAGGAGGGCATTTAAAAACTAAATTCTAGAATAAAATAGAGTATATGTGGTGAAGAGCAAACTAGACCATGACATGGGGGTGGGGAGAGGTAATGAAAGAGCAAAAGGAGCAGGGACTAGTTGACGCTAAGCTCAGGTCTCTGAATCCAAATAGTTACACCCTCAAGCACTGAGAGCTCCAAAGAAAACAAGTACCAGAAGTACCATTCAATTTAAATTTCTAATTCCAAAGGAAAAAGAATATAGTCTTTTAAAACAGAGTTTAACAAAATCCTACACTGACCTAGAATGGGGCAAATAAGACTTCTGAAGAGAACTAAAAGTGAGAGTGAGTCACTAAAAATAAATTAATCAATAAATCATGTTAAACGCAATTTTACTTTTGTGACTCAGTTGTGTGACTGAGGGGTAACATAGAAAATATCAACTACAGATCATTGAATCTAAGCATTTCCTATGCCAGCCAGGTCTTAGGTTCACCACTAATGAAAATAAAATACTATTCTCAGATTAATGATCAAATTAACCTCAATCTGGATAGAAGTATCTAATGTTGCTATAGAATTTGAACTCACTTTGGATGTTATCACAACCTTGAAGAATTTTGCTAATGATTATAAGGCTATCAATAAAGATTAAATAATAGCATGAAACAATAAAAAAATCACAAATGCACAAGTAGAAATAGCTAAAGTTAAAGAGCTCAACATTAACTTCAGCATGAGAGATCAGCTTAAAAAGCAAGAGCCAGAGAAACAGCTCAGTGGTTAAAAGAACTGGCTGCTGTTCAGGACACCTAAGCTCAGTTCCTGGCATTCACATGATGGCTCACAATCATCTGTAGCTCTACTTCTTACAATGCCTTCTTCTGAGCTCCACTAGGCACCAGGCATGCACGTGTGCATTGCTGTATCTATAGGCAAACACGAAATAAAATTTAAAGATTTAAAAGTTAATATAGTTAGTTGATAATAGTACAGTGATATGAACAAGAAAAATTGTTATCGGTTAAGCAGTATCCTGAGTGATATTACCTATAGATAATAAATAGGATCAGAAGAGAATCATCAGGAAAGTTTAATGGACCTGACAAGTAAAACCATAAATAACTAAGAGAATCAAGAATGATCTTCAGGGATCTGGAGAGATGGCTCAGGGGTTATAAGCACGCACTGCTCTTCCAGAGGACCCTGTAGATACATGTTAAGGCGATATATGATGGGACAGGGGAGAGAGTGGAAGAGGAGGTGAGAGGAAGATGCCGGGGAGAATCAAGATAGAGCTGAGAAAGAGTATCTAGATCCAGGTGGGCTTAATTGGCTATAGGTAGATATGAATATTTATAAGGGATATTATAAGTCTTTCTATCTCATATAGAAGGGCTGTTTGTATCTTTGTTCATTGGATGTAACTGACTGTGTAGAGAGTTTGTGGTTTGAGAATTTAATATATAAACCTGCATGAAAAGCTACCAAGCCTTGGAGTCATGTTTGTGCTGGGTGATAAAGGAAAGAAACACGCTGGGGCAGTCACATCCACCCGGGACAGAAGCAGCAAAGGGGCTGTGGGGTGAACCACACCAGAGTTTTTAGAGGCGGCCTGGAGCGCCAAGTGTGGGGACCGACTGTGTGTGCCCGGCTCCACACTGGAGTGGCATCCACAGAGTAAGACCGCGGGGGCCGATAAAAGGTTAAGCAATCCTTGTAATATTTACTGCAACAGGACCCAAGTTTGCTTCCCAGCACTGGTGTTAGGCAGTTCACAACTACCTGTAACAGCTGCTCCAAGAGATCCTACAGCCTTTCCTGGCCTCCTGAGGTACCTGCACTCATAGGCACAAACACACAGAGACAGATTGAGCAGTGAGCCTACTTACAGAAATAAAAGCCCAAGAGGCTTTTGTCTCAGGTCAGGGAATTAAGGAGGCAGCCATCTTGAAAGTTCACCATCCTTACTACCTACTCATGGCCCCTCTCATCATGCCTACCTATCAGGGGCTCTAAGTTCTAATCTCTCAATAATACAGGAGTATCTCTTATGACGAGAATGACTTGGATTTTCCAGCAACAGAATCATCTTCATTCTTTCTTTATCAAGAGGAAATCCAGGGCTGAGGGAAGCCATGTGTTTATGTAGTGGCATCATCATAACACCCATCAATCTTGCTAAGACCCTTTCTGAAAGCCGCTGGCACAGGGAAGTAGTAACGCGCACAGTACTTAGCAGCTCAGTGTGTTGCAGTTACTCTGCTTTCACTTTTCTCTTCAAGTCTCATAAAGTCTAGATCCAGAAAGAATACCTTCATTAAGAGTATAAAACAGAAATGCTTTCTTAAATCTCTAAAGCTAAAACAGAACAAAGGATGTGAGAGGAAAGCTGTCCCTCTTGTGTCGATTAAAAAATAACCTTGGCTCTACTGGTTCTGATGAGCCAGCCACCGCCATCTTAGGTTTGAGAGCCATGTCACAGTAAACACAGTCATCCCGGTTCAGGATCACACCTCGGTTGCTGAAGGACTGGGCTGCCTATTCCAGGAAACTGCAGGCAAAAACAAAGGTAGGATTGCCTCTGTTATGACCACCAGTCGTTGGGCCTGCCAGGCAGCCAGGTCTTTGTCTCAGGTCTGACCCACCTTGTTATGCTTCTGTTCTACTGCAGAAGTCCACCTATCTCCTTGCCACACCTCCCATTTAGAACCCTCTAACTCCTGGACTTTAAAGCCCTATCTTTCACTGGTCCATTGCTGATCTCTTGAAACCTGCTTTTAGAGAGAAACAGCCAACACACGCACGCACACACACACACACACACACACACACTTTAATTGGTTTATTTAATTAGGCCAAGATGATTTGGGTCAGCAGTCTTTCTCCTGGAATTTGAATTAACGGTTCACCAGATATTGGTCATCATCAATCATAGAGCTGCTTCTCTGAAAACCTAAATGGTTTCCTTTGTGTCTTAGAAATATGATGAAAAACCACAATGTCAGTGCCAGAGAGAAGGGAGGATTCTGTCAGTAAAGGAAGAAGTCTCCCAGTGTATGTAAGAAAGCACATTAGAGATGCATCACAAGTTTTGTACATATATTAAAGCACAGTGCTACCACCTTCGCAATACTTTTAAGACTGGATAGCACAGAATTCTTCAAAGATCATCTATACCACTATTTGAAAATAGTAAAATGCTAGTCCACTGCAGTTGCAAATGTAATAAAGGAATACCTTAATAAGTGCCCACACTCACTACTTCCACTGCAGAAGGCACATTTGCATTATAATAGTTGCCATGGTTACTTTAATTCCATCACAGTGCTTTACTCTGATTGCTAATCTAAAACCTGGATGGTATAAGTTAAAAACCGAAAATCTTAATGAGGCTAACTCAAAACTCAGCCTACTCAAAAGTTCATGACCTACAAAAACATTTTGTTCTAGCAACAAAAATCGTACCTAAAGACTGTTATTTCCTTTATAGTCTATTCTATCCAATATTTTACTGTTATCCCAGAAAACTCTGGAAGTTGGTATTTTTATCTGTCTTACATAGCTTCTTATATTTAAAAAAAAAAAGGATAAATAATGCATGTTAATAAGGGCAATGAATCAAAGGAGTGATTGATTGCTAAATTCCAAGTATTTACTATCCTAGACTTTAATTAAAAATATTAGTAAAAACAAAAGGGCTCAATGTCTAAGAGCACTGACTACTCTTCCAGAGGTCCTGAGTTCAATTCCCAGCAACCACATGGTGGCTCACAACCATCTGAAATGGGATCCAATACTCTCTTCTGGTGTGTTTGAAGACAGTGACAGTGTGCTCATATACATTAAATAAATAAATCTTAAAACAAAACAAAACTGTCTTACATGAACTGTCAATATTATTTTCTAAAAATGATAACATGTACTTCTGGCTATACGAGCAGCACCTAATCATTAGTAATAACAGAGCAATGCCCAAAAAGCACAGAATAGAAAAGTGACAAGGGACTGGAAAGACAGCTCGGCAGGGAGGAGTGGGCTGCTCTTCTAGTGTCCTGGAATTCAGATCTCAGCATTCACACTGAGCATCTCACACCCATCTGTACCCAGGGGGATCCAATATGTCTGGCCACTTTGAGCACCTGCACACACACACACACACACACACAATTTAATAAAAAATAATAATTTCATGAAGGACGGGAGGACACCAGTGCACACCTTTCACCTCAGCACTAGGAAAGCAGAGACAAGTTTTATCTTCAGAGTTCAAGGCCAGTCTAGGCTACAGAGCACATCCCAGACCAGTGAGGGCCACACAGTAAAACTGTCTCAAAATAAAGTCAGAAAGAAAAAGTTCCTTTCCCCAAAAAATTTTAGTAAAGATGGCAAGAAAACGCAGGCCCTTGATAAACGGCGGACAAGAAGTAGCATGACAGATAAAATAAAAAATAAACAGGAGCAAGCCTTCTGGAGCCTTCTGGAGGCGGTCTGCGAGCTTGTCTGGCTCCCAAAGTGCTGTCAGACGTCTGCTCCAGAAAAGGACCCAGTGAGCAAAAGAAGAAATCACAATGCCCATGAGTTTATTTCCTTTGATGTGAAAATTCAAACACAGGACCATGAGCGTGTCAGGCAAGCACTCTACCCACTGTGCTATGCTCTAGGCACCTCACACAACTTCACACAGTTTTTTATGTACTCTTGACAAGGATTCAAAAAGGCAAAATGACACACTAACAGCAAACTGTTTCTATAATTATGATAAATTTATATGATGGAACATTCTAGAAATGTTATTTATTCTTGAATGTGAGGAGGGTAATACATGCCCTATCACATGTGTGAAAGTCAGAAGACTTTTAGGGAGTCAGATTTGTCTTTTCTCCTTGTGGTTTCTGCTGTGCTAGCTGGCCCACAAACTCCACAGTCTCCTGTACAAGTGCTGAGGCTGCAGATCTCAGCCTCACCACCACATCCAGCCTAAAATACTTTGTTATCGGTGTTGTCTGACCCAGAGGCAACCTAACAACCTTGTGATAGACAATAAAAGGCTAGGATATAGCTCAGCTGGTGAAATGCTTTTCTTGCCTCTTATAATGCCCCATGTTAAGTCTTTCGCACCACATAAAATAGATCTGGGGGTACACATCTACAATCCAGAGATATGGACATGAAGACCAAAAGTTCAAGGGTCAGGCCAAGACCTGATAAGAATACTGACTGGAAATTTGAGTTCCATCCTTGGAACCCACAAGATGGGAGAAATGACTCCCACAAGTTGTCATCTGACTTCCACACACATGTGCTGCCTCTGACTTACACAGACACACACACACACACACACACACACACGCACACACACGCACACACACTGAATAAATATAAAAAGTTGTTTTTTTTAAGGTTCAACATCTTCCTTGGCTACATAGCAAGATCAAAGTCAGTTCTGGGGAAGATAGAACTTGTCTTTTTAAAACAGTTGAAAAACAAACACTAAATTAGCCACAGATATGACTGCATCAGATACATCCAAGAGACAGAGATTAATTAGGTTGCTAAGTAGAGACAAGTATACTATAAATCAATAGTTCATAGCTAAGGCTCAGCTCCATAATCATAAGCATCAAGTGCTAATTATGTGCAAGGCACAAGGCACAGTCTACCAACAACCACACACCTGCTGAGCATAGCATACCTAACAGTTCAGCTAGACAAGCACATGAGACCATTCAAACTGTGTATGGTAGAACATACTTGAACTCTCAGCATTCTTCGGGTTGAGGTAGGAGGATTACCTGAGTTTAAAGCCAGACTGGGCTCCAGAGGAAGACTGTCTCAAAATAAAAACAACAAAAAACAGCGAAGAGATTATAATCAATGAAATATCCCACCAACGTAAAAGAAAAAGTCAATAAATTATTTCTGAGAACCCCCCAAATATTCTAACAATTATAAAATTTGTAATTTTATAATTATTAACTCAAAGATAGCTAAATAAAAAAGAATACAGACTCAGCTGTGTACCCTAATGGGTGTGCTGGAAGCAATGGGGCTTTGTTTTAACTTCTCAAACTTGTAATCGTAAGCTTTGCTACCGACCCCAGTTCTCGAGTAGTAAGTCAAAGGCTTATTATTTACTAACAGTGCTTGTGGCTTTTGGCTTGGGCTTGTTCCTCAACTAACTTGTAGCCTATCTAACCCATTTAAACTATTCTACTTCTGGCACACGACTGGTTACCTCTCCTCACTTTCATATGCCTGATCTCCTCAGAATCTGGGCAGCAAATCTCCTGCCTCTGACTATCTCCCAGAGTATCAATCTCTCTCTACAGAAACTCCTACCTTCTACTTTCTGCCTCTTGCTGATAAGCCATCAGCTTTTTATTGACATGTGATGCTCTCACAGAGTACACAGAGATTATCCCTACACAAACTATGAGTTGTTATCACCAAACAGTGTAAGAAAAGCTCATTGAAGCATCATTAAGCTGAAAAGACAGAGAATAAGACTGTATGCCAAACCCTGCAGTTCAACTACTGAGTAAGTTCTAACAGTCTTCCATGATGCACTGAAGGCCCTAATTAACAAAGCAGAGAGTTAAAAAAGTAGGTTGTTTTTAATACATTGTATAATATTTATAAACAATATATAATTATTGTTAAACAACTACAGCAAGAACTTATCAACAGAAAAATGTCGGCTAACAGTAGTCTTTGTGATGGGAATGTGAGAAGCAATAAAAGTTAACAGGGTTTCTCTGTCCTGAAACTCATTCTGCAGACCAGAATTAAGGATTTAACACAAGGCCCTGCATGTCCCAGATAAGCACACTACAGAGCAACATTCCTAGTTCTCAGTTTTCTTGAGATAGGGTTCATGGTATAGTACAAGCTGGCCTAGAATGCAAGCCCCTCTGACCTCTACCTTCCATATGCTGTGATTACAAGAATGGGCCAGCACTTTTAGTATAAGATCTTTTTGACTAAATCAAGGTCTGAACTATTTGTTCTCTGTTTTCTTCCAGTAGATTCACAGTCTGGGGACTTATATTTAAGGTAGCTTTTGCACGCACATACTAAGTGTTAAAAGTTCCACTTCATTTTTGTAGATATAGACATCCACTTTCCCCACCATTTACTGTTGGAGACTGTCCTTTGTTGAAACCAATTAGCTGTACACACACAAGGTTTATTTCTGGCATCTCTGTCCTGTTCCACTGGTCTCGTGTCCTTCTGCACACCAGTACAGTACTGCTGGTTACTGTAACTGCAGTACTAAGTCAGATATTACAATAGTTCCACCTTTATTCGTTTTGCCTAGTCCTTTGGCTGATCAATGGTTCCATACATTTTACAAGAGCTTTTTTCTGCATCTGTGATTTCCTTGGTATTTTGATAAGAGACTGTATAAGTCTATACACCATTTTGGGTTTGCTTGAATTTTTCAGATACCTTTGGATAACACAGATATTTTAACAATATTTATTCCTTTAATATATGAACATGTGACTTTTTTATCTTTTGGGTGTCCAGAATTTCTTTCATTCGTGTTTTATAGAAAATTGTTCTCTCAACTCTTTCGATTTAGTCCTAGACTCTTTTTCCTATTATATACTGGATTCCTTCGTCAGTTGCCTTCTCAGATAGCTCACTGTGGATATACAGAAATGCTACTGAATACTTTATCTTGATTTGGCATGCTAAAGCCTCACTGAACTCACTGATCAAGTTCCAACAGTTTTCTGGAGGAATTCTTAGGCTTTTCTATGTAAGATCATGTCATCTACAAACAAAGAGAATTTCATTTCCTCTTTTCCAATTCGACCTTGTGGTTCTTTCCTTTGATCTGACTACAGAAAACTGAGTGAAAAAAGTAGGCTGTAGAAGAATGTCTTTGATACATTATATAAAACTTATGAACAGTGTTCAAATGCAATTGTTAAACAACTACAGGAAGAATTTACCAACAGAAAAGGCTGGCTAAGGTCGTCCTTTGTGGAAGAAACATGAGAAGCGATAAGAAGGTAAACAGAAAGAGTCTTCAATTCTATTAGTCAAAGGTCGGGGGCATATACGGTAAAGTACATGCTTAGCATGTGTGAGGTTCTATATATAATCTCCACTACCAAAATATTTTTTTCTCTCTTTTGGTTTTTCAAGACAGGGTTTCTCTGTGTAGCTCTGTCTGTCCTGACCAAATTTTTCTTTTTTTTAATGTAAAGGAAAATTTGTAGCCTGTGTAGTGGCTTAAGATACAGGGCTGGAAAAATGGCTCAGTTGTTAAGAGCACTGCCTGCTCTCCCAGAGGTCCTGAGTTCAAATCCCAGCAACCACACGGTGGCTCACAACCATCTGTAATGAGATCTGATGCTCTCTTCTGGTGTCTGAAGACAACTACAATGTACTTGTATATAATAAATAAATACATTTAAAAAAAAAGAAAGATACAAAATGATATTGAGTTCAATTACTTTCAGCTACATAGCAAGTTTAAGGCCAACCTGGACTACAAGAGATCCTGTCTAGAAAAAAAAAAAAAAGAAGTATTAAGTACAATTCTCTCCATATGCTTCTGTATTATATATATATATATATATATTTTTTTTTTTTTTTCTCTTCTCAAGACAGGGCTTTTCTGTGTAGCCCTGCTGTTCTAGAACTCATTCTGCTATAGACCAGGCTAGCCTCAAACTCATCAAGATCTGCTTGCCTCTACCTCCCAAGTACTAAGATTAAAGTCATGTACCACCACTGCCTGGCTGAAATATAAAAATTTAAGTAGACTTTTAGCAAAATAAATATTCCTGTATCAAGCAGAAATAGAAAAGTACCAGTTTCAGAAGCTAAATTTGTAGAACTATTCAATTTATGTCCCTAGCATCTAACATCCTCAGTGTGATAACAAGCCTCAAGTATTCATACATACAAAAAGCTGTATATGTCAACTTTCCTTTTCACTAACAAAAAATTTCCCATAACCCGCTGCCAGAGATACAACAAAAGTTAGCTATGTACCTACCAATTAATACAGTCCTCTATAGAATAGGCAGGCCTTGAATTTCTTCCTGATGGCTGGAATTACTGATCCACACCACCAGGTCCAGCTTAACCAACACAACCCAATGTGTCATTCCCACACACATCAGAGTAGTTGAGACATTTTAAAGTTACTATTAGTCGCCTTAGTTCAGTCATCTGGTATATTGAATAGGGTTTTTATAGCCCAGGGTGGCCTGGGATTCCTTATGTGGAATGACCATAAACTATCCTGACCCTCCTGTGTCTACCTTCCAGTGCTAGAATTACAGGCATGAACCAACACAACCAGCTTCCCTTAGTTTTTCTTAAATTTCGTGCAAATCTACTTGTACACACCATGCATACCGTGAACAACCCACCATGGTGAGGTTACTGTATAATTACAGGTCTTTCCACATTTAACCTCCCATCTACATTCCTCAGTTCACACATTCATAGAGAACTCAGTTCAAGCTCCTCCACACAAGTGCAATGTGAAGCTTCCAATCCCAGGTGGATTTATGTGACTCAGCCAGGACCATGGAAGTATGTTAATGAACACCAAGGGAAGCTGAGCTTGGAACTCTGCTTACCCAGCAACCTAGGATGCAAGCTCCTGAGAGAGAAAAAAAGCAAGCAAAAGTAAGTACATCAAACTGAAAATGATACCCAGGAACAAGCAGTTCTAAAGACAGGAATTCAAATAAAACTTGTTTTGTCAAATTCACTGTTCTACAGACCCAAAGGCAGCTCTACTGTTTTTGCTTCATCTTCTCAGTTGAAAGTACCTTGGAGAAAATATTTGTTCCTTCTCAAAATAACCATGGAGAACACTGCTGAAGTTCCATGAAAATCTGTTTTAAGCATGATCTGTTGGGTGTCAAAGGGCGGGGATCAGGTGTGGGTCTGTGGTATGTGTGTGCATACAGGAGACCATGGAGATATACAGGTCTGTGTGTGCATACAGGAGATTATGGAGATATACGGGTCTGTGTGTGCATACAGGAGACCATGGAGCTATATGGGTCTGTGTGTGCATACAGGAGACCATGGAGATATACGGGTCTGTGGTATGTGTGTGCATACAGGAGACCATGGAGCTATATGGGGCTCTCTGTCAGAGAACTAACTTAGCAGGCTCTTCTACATGCACACATGGGAAATGTGTGTGGTCGTCTGTTAGTCTGTGTATCCATTTCTCTCTGGGTCTCATCTCTTTGTGTACACGAGCACAGTGTTTCTATCTCTCTGTGTCTGTAAAATGTTCTATTACTTTTTCTTACTTCCTCAAAACTCTTAAAATGATTTCTTTGCCCCTCTAAAAGTTTCATAAATAAAAAAATATAAAGTCAACAGTGAGTAACAAACTGGGATTCTGGCAAGTGTTCCCTTATACAAAAAGAGAGTTGCTGTTTGAGTAGCAAGATTCAGTTGAGTAGCAGGGATCCATCCAAAGAATTCCAAACCTTAAGAATCAGAATATTCTCTGACTTACTGATGTTTCAGGTCAGATCAGAATCTAACCATAAAGTACAAGTTACCAGTTTGTTTTAAATTTTTTTTAGAAGATCTGTTTATTTATTTGATGAGTACACTGTATCTTCAGGCACACCAGAAGAGGGCATCAGATCCTATTACAGTTTGTTGTAAGCCACCATGTGTTGCTGGGATTTGAACTCATGACCTCTGGAAGAGCAGTCAGTGCTCTTAACCACTGAGCCATCCCTCCAGCCCTACTAGTATGCTTTAAATAAGCCTTATGTAAATTTGATTTGCATAAACAAGTCCTAAGAGGCTAATGGCTTGTAAATATTCCGAGTATGAATTTCTGGACTTTTAAAGCTGGAACAAGGGACTAGCATAAAGGCTCAGCTACAGTGTGAAAAACTAACTACTTTCCAGGGATGACAATGCCTCAGTCGATGCTGAGCTCCTCAAGCTTTCATGACTGCCCAGATCAAACTAAAGTATATTTACTTTCCCCTCGTACATTTCCTATACTTTAAGTTCTAGGAAAAGAAGCCTCTCTTTAAACCTAGAGCATATAATGTTAACTTCAAAAGGCAGATAACACACCATTACCAGGAAAAAAAAAGACCAAAAATTTGTCCTACATCTTTATCACACATACTCATCTTGGTGATGCCTTAACGAGAAAAAAAAAATTAAATGTTGTTTTTGAAAAAGACCACACAGGAATACACTCTTCAAACTTGGTTTAAAAAAAAAAAAAAATTAACCCTGAGGATGACCACTAACACATAGGGTTTTTATTTGAAAAGTCACTGAGGCTCCAGTTTCTACCAAAACTTAAAACTATGGGGCTGGAGAGATGGCTCTTACAAATAATTGTTAACCTACATTACAAACAAAAAGTTTTAGATGGACTAGAAACCAAAATACAACAACACAATCATGAAAATGTAGAATTTTTATCAACGTAGAATAGAAAAGACTGACTAAGACATAAAATGTTGAAGCCACATGAAAACTATAGTCAAAAAATTATAGTTAGGAAGGAGTGGGTTGATGGGTGGGGGAGCACTCTCATAGAGAGGATGGGATAGGGGGATTCCAGAGGGGAAACCGGGAATACCGGCCACACCCTCAGGACCTGGCGTACAGTAAGTAGTCACTCCCTAAATATTGTATTAATGATGATAAACAAGAAGTTATAAGAAAAGGAACCCAATTTGTCAATTCGATCTATACATGAAAAGTACTCTCAGCCTTACTGTAAGAGAAGACTGTAAGTCCATAAGCAGTAAAAGAGTTCTCCCTATCAATTTTGTAAAAAAGAAAAAAAATCTAATATAGGTCAGGACAAATGGTAAGGGTTGTCTTGTTAGTTAGCAGATATATAACATTAGTATTTACATTTTGAACCTTTACACATTACCATACTCTGAAATATGACTGCCTAGCTAGGCATGTGAGACAGAAAGATCATACCAAGACCATTCTGGTCTACACAGCAGATTATGTTTGAACCATCTATCCCTCAAAAGTTATTTTGACTTCCAAATTTTCCTTTTAGATAACTATCCTAAAGAAACATTTCCTTGTATACATTTATGCAAAAATGTTTAAATTTTTTTTCTTTTATCTTTGTTTTTTAAAATAAAGTTTAATAAATAAATAAATAAACAAATAGCTGGATATTTCAATAAAGTTTTTTTCTCTTCTGGAAAAAAAAAAAAGAAACATTTCCATGTGAACACAAAGAGAATGCATACATAGAAGTAAGTACTACAGTGCTGTTTATCAAGAAAGAAAAAAGGAACGATGAGGATAGCTCTGCAGAGGATTCTCAGTACCTACATGGCAACTCACAGGTGTCCATAACTACAGCCCATTCCAGAGATCCACTGTCCCCTTTGGACCTCCGAGGGCACTATGTATGTGTGTAACACACAAACATATCCAAGTAAACATTCATACACACAAAATGATTTTTAAAGGGAAAAATGTTAAAGGTATGTAAGAGAATAATGTTTTAATAAACATCAACCTAGCAGTTAAAATAAAGGGGTGGGGACTGGATCTCCCCATTCTGAATAAAAAAAATCCAATCTGATGAACATTAGCACTAGGTTTCCTTTCGGTCAGAGTAGAATGGGCTAAGGAATTCATAAAGATTAAAAATGTATGCATAAAAAGTCCTGCACAAAGACAGATTCTGAAAGTCAGCAGGTTGAAGAATGGAGCTGCCAAAACAAAGAAGGTAAAGCAAGACTGAGTACTGATAAAATCCTGGAGACAGGAGAAAACCCGGGGAAGACTCTTTAATGACACTGAAAAGAGCATGATTAGAGCACCTGTGACAGAATGAGGACACTTCCTCTTCCACAGTAACACATAGAATAAGGTGAGCCCCCTGTACAAATAGGTTTGTAGATAGAAAGTACAGAGAGTTCCATGTGGGGTCTTCTGTTCTTGTAGTGAAGGAGAAAGCTTATAAATGGCTTAAATAGAAGGGCACATAAAACAGAAGGTATGTATGTATGTATGTATGTATGTATGTATGTATGTATGTGTATGTATGAATGAAAGTATGAAATAGTCATTTGCAATGGGAAGGTGAACTTGCTAGAGACATGCATAATACTGCTAGACATGGCCAATGTCTCACAAAGCTGCTGATTACGAATTCATCGAATTCATCGTGACACTGGTCTGTGTAGCTTTAAGATTTTCTTCAGCAATTTTCAGCTCTAGGGTTCAGGCAACAAGGAAGGTAGAAGGGTTAATATAGACAGCCCATTACTCAGTTTCACAAGCACTACAAGTCAATTTGGACTAGAATAAGCAGATAAGGAAGGAATATACAGAAAGAATATGAAATAGCTTCTAGGAAGAAAAAACTGTTTCAAGAATACACAGCTTAAAAAAAAAACACCCAAAACCATCAAATTGGTTTGTCAAAGATATTACAAGTGATGGTGACAAATAGAGCCTGTGGCTCCATGACTTGATCTTGTTACCTAAAGGCTAGTGCTACATGGGGATTTTCTAATAATGGGATGCTGAGAAAAATAAGGTAGAGAGGCCTGAAGAACTGAGTCAGCTGAAAGGATAAAGACAATGGAAAAACAGCTTAGTAAAACATGGATGATGAGACACCGGTGACCAAAGTAAACGATGATGACGCACGGTGGTCTCTGCCTCCTCCAGGACTGGTAGATGCTGATGTCCAAAGGGTTACACAGAGCAGTCTTAGCAGCAGCTTATGCAGACATCACATGGGAGTTTGGTCAGAGCAGTAGGGGCTGGCAATGTGACAAAGCCTCCCACTGTTGCTATGGGTAATGTTTTGTCTCACTGATCCCAAAGGCATCAGAGATTGGCAAAGCCTCAGGCATGTTAATTACTCTCTTTAAGCCTATATTTTCTCATCTGTACAATAAAGATAAAGCTACTCATCTGATAAAAGTTGTTATGAGGATTAACAGATAATGCAAAAGTCTGGCAAAGAGTATGTACTGAGAAAATTATAGACACATCACGAAGACCAATAAAGGAGAACAATATCATTAAGTCCTTTTTGTCCTAATATTTAAAATTTTTCATTTTAATTTTTAAAAATTAGATTTATTAACTGATTGTGTGTGTGTAAGAGTGAGAGGGAGAGAGAGATATAGATTGATTCACATGGAGGTCAAAGGAAAACTTCTCTGGGGACTTAGTTCTGTCTTTCACCATGTGGGTTCCAGGCATAGAATTCAGGTCAAGGTCATCATTATTGACAACAGGAGCCTTTCCCTGCTGAGCCATCTTGTTGGTCCTTCTTTTAAAGTAATCAAAAGGGCCACAGTGGAGCACTGGAGGTGATTAGAGGAGCTAGTTTTAGTCAGATATACAGCATTCAGAAAGGTTTTAAGGAAAGTCTTTTTTTTTTTATTGACATTATGTATATGAGCACATTGTACCTGTCTTCAGACCCCATCACAAATGATTGTGGGCCACCATGCATTTCTGGGAACTGAACTCAGGACCTCAGGAAGAGCAGACAGTGCTCTTAACCACTGAACCATCTCTCCATCCCTTAAGGAAAATCTTATCAACTAGTTTTCTAGCACCCCAGTTTATATACGTTCTAAAAACTCATTACCCAGAACTGACAGTTTTGATTGACAAATCCTTGAAAACTAAATTTAAAAATCACCATCTACTAATATAAGCCTCCAAAGAGAAGAAGATATCTAACTGTTCAGAATACAGCTGTGGAAGAGGGAGATAAAAATTATGCATATCTTAAACTATTTAACTTAAGCTAATCTTAGAGGGACAAGCAAGATGGCCAATGAGTAAAGGTGTTTGCCACCTTTGACACCTAAGTTTGATCCCAGGATTCTACATTATGAACCAATTCCAACAAGATGCCCTCCGACCTCCACGTATACACAAAAGCACCTGAATATACATATAAAATATGTAAGTAATACACATTTAAAAGTAGGAAGTTTAGTCTTAAAAAACTGCCATAAGAAACTTTCTCCTTTGTTCTGGTCTCATCAGGTTTCTAGCCATAAGTAATAAGACCATAAAAAGCTCCTATAAATTATAAAAAATCTTATCAGGATGACTGAAACCACCCATTGGGTGAATGAACTTTAGGTTCTCTAGCTGTCTATCACACAAACATAAGGCAAGCTGGGAGATCTAGGCAACAGCCAAGATGGCGCTGCTCCCATCCATCTCAGTTATATCTCTGAGTGGTTAATAAGGACTACTATAAGTCAAGCATGCATGACGCCTGTAATCCCTGCACCTGTGAAGGCTAAGACAGGATAATCTCAGGCTTAAAGCCAGCACGCTACATAAAGGAGCTTGTCTTAAAAGTAATTGCGGGGGGGGGGGGGGGGGACAGCAGAGATGGCTCAATAGTTAAGGGCACTTCCTGCTCTTGCAGTTCACAGCACCCACACAGTCATTCACAACAGCCTATAATTCATTCAGTTCCAGGATTTGAATCCCTCTTCTGGCTTCTGTGGGTACCAAGCACGCACATAGTAGACATACAAATATATAGTACTCCGTTTACACAACATGGTAAGTTTTTTTTTTTAATTTTTGAAGTAATTAGAAATTTTTATGGACCAATGATATAGCTCAGCAGGAAAAGGCACTTGCTGTGCAAGCCTGGTGGCCTGATCCACATAAAAGTAGAGAGCCAGATACTTGAAGCTGTCCCCTAGTCTCTTTCTATATGACCCCATTGCACACACACATATCCCCCATCTCTTTCTCTCTCTTACACACACACACACACACACACACACACACACACACCTTTTTTAAAGCCCTACCATGAAAATAGAAGGGTATTACTTAGAAATTCAATTCAAAGAGACTCTGAATAAAAATTGCAAATCTTTATTTTTCTCTTTCTCATTAAGAAAAAGTAGACCATTTGTATTTGTTCATTTGTTTGATTAGCTGGAAACTTTTGATCGAGGTGTCTTCCTCAAGGCACAGAACACACAACTGGAACCTTGGCATAGAGCAACCTCCTACAATTGAAACCTACACAATTTGGTTTCCAAAGTCAAACAAATTAGGAATCTGCTCGCTTTAGTACATTACTGTGTTACTATGAGACACATTTCTTAATCTGTTTCCTCAATAAAACAAGGATAACACTATCTTTAAGAGCTCTTAAAAGGATTAAATAAAATAGTACATATCAAGCTGAAAGTACAAGGCCTAGTACAAAGTGAGAACACCTAACAAGGGGGCTGGAGAGATGGCTCAGTGGTCAGGAGCACTGGCTGCTTTCCAGAGGACCTGGCTTCAAATCCCAGCTCCAACAAGGTGGCTAAGCAGACCAGCCGTAGCCCCGGTGCCTGTCGCTGCTACCCTTTTCTGTCTCCTTCAGCTCCAGGCACACAAGTGGTATATAGAAACAAATGTAGGCACAACACTCAGACACATAAAAATCAGAAGTTAAAAAACCTAACAGCATACTTCCCTTTCTAACTCTCAAAGGTTTAATCAAAGACTGATTCATAGAGAGACTTAATGAACAGAAGAAAACTGTTAGCTCAACAGAAAAAAACCAAATTCATAAATTTAAAAGTAAGGATAAAGCTCGGCATAGTGTCAGATGCTTAGAATACTAGAAGGTGATACAGATCTGGAGTCTGAGGCTAACCTGGGCTGCATATGGAACTATAGGCCCAAACAGTAAGTCTCTATCTTAAAGGGGGGGGTGAGGAATACATTATCGGGTTACAAGCTAATTACAAACAGGAGGCTAATATCACTGATTTTAAATTTCTTCCCTGTAAATGTTCTTCATATCTTCTAACTTTGCAATTCTTAGAGGTTCTTATTTGTACAGTTTTCTCCCATCTTCCTCTGAAAGCCTGACTCACTCCACTTTGGTCTTGGAATGACCTAAGCCTTAGCCAGACAGACACACCTCAGAGTTCACTCAGAAACTACAGATTGCTGGGGGGAAGACCAGAGACTAAGATCTAAGAGCTCAGAAAGTCTGTGTGGCACAAAGACAGACCCAGGGTTAAATACCTGTGCCGCTCTTTAGATGTATCACCTTGGGGTTGACACTAAACTCTCTGAATCTCATTTCCTCATCAGTAAGCCTGAGATAATGCCAACTGCATTTCATAATGTTCTTGTCAGGATTACAGAAATTCCCGTAACAATTCCTGGCACCTAAAAGGCCAATTAATGGTAACTATTATTAGGGTCCAACTGCCAATTGCCTTACTGAACATTTTGCTAGGCTGTACTTTTCTAACTGGCAAGGGAGCCACACTGCTCTCACATTCCCATGACTCTATCCAAAACACTCAATTTCAGTAATCTATAATTAACCAAATCAAGGGCTTAAACAATTCAGGGCAAGAAAGCATGAACATGGCTCAACTTACTCTCTCCTGACAGCAACAAAGTAAGTACAATGCAGATATGTTTGCCAAGAAAAATATGGAGTCTGTTTGAACATGGTCATTACCGACAGTAACATAAGCTCATACTAGCTGAGGTTCTTAGGCTTGTAGCCTTATTGCCAGAGTTTCAACTTCTCGGAAATCCTCCTCTGCCTTCTTTCCTCTGCTGTTCTAGCACCGGTTTCTAAGAACACATGGAAAAGTGCTCTTAACTGCTGTCACACTCATGATGGAACTTATTCCCAGTTTATAGATCACTACTTCAGAGACAGTTACTGACCTCACTGGAAGTGTGCTTATGAAGGAAAACTTCATACAAGTACCATAACCACAATGACGAGATCTGCCCTACAGAGTACAAGTTACAGGATGAAGGCGAGGGCCAAAAGTAAAGTGTGACCAAGCAACCTGTACCTCATTACGTTCATTCTTATAACGACTGAACTTGAGAGGTCTGACTCTTATGTACTTCTTTTGTGTGGCTGACAGAAATGACAGAACCAAAAAATAGATGACTGATACACGAATAGGAAAAGAGAAACATCAATGGAAATGTAATAACATAAGTAAGATTTCTGATAATTAAAAAAAATGAAAGCAAGTTACTATTTACACAGCTAAAGGCAACTATTTTGTTCCTAGAATACCCAATCCTTCCACACACTTTTTTATAAAGATTTATTTTATTATGTATGCGAGTACACTGTTGCTGTCTTCAGACACACTAAAAGAGGGCATTGAATTCCATTACAGATGGTTGTGAGCCACCATGTGGTTGCTGGGAACTGAACTCAGGTCCTTTGGAAGAGCAGTCGGTGCTCTTATCCACTGAGCCATCTCTCCAGCCTCCTCCACACACTTTTAATAAGGCAGACGAAGTCAAGAACAGAATGATTTATCTAGACTATCTAAGAAGCAAGACAAATCAAAACAGCTCACCAACTTTCCTCACTGAGTGACACTCTACATGGAGCAAATGTAGTCAATTCACTACTAAGAAAACTAAAGATTGTGCCCTTTAAAAACAGCAAGCCAAACATACTATAAACTTCAAATCCTGGCACACAGGAAGCTGAGGCAAAAGATCCTGAGTTCAAAGTCAGCCTGGCTGGCCTCAAATTTACTATGTAGCCAAGGATGACCTTGAACTTCTGGTTCTCTGGTCTCCACATCCTCAGTACTGGGATTACAGTTAAGCACCTGTATGCCTGATTTATACATTACTGTGGATCAAACCCAGTGTTTCTTGCCTGCTAGGCAAACACTCTACTGAGTGAACCACATCTACAGTCCCTGAGACCTTGTCTTAGAAAAGGAAAAACAGATAAAAGTTCAGGCCAGGTGGTGGCATAAACCTGCAATCTCAGTACTCAGAAGGCTGAGGCAGGAAGATCACAGAGGCCAGCCTCAGCTACCTAGTTCCAGGTAGCCTGGGCTACAGACTGAGACCCTTAACAAGACGAGAGGAAGGCAGTAAAAGGAAGGGGAGAGGAGAAGAAGCCAGTCAAGCTCAGCAACACCCTTACTTATGTCATACAGCTGCACCCCTGCCCAGGACTTTACCTGCTGAGTGTTCAGCAAATAACTCGGGCTTTTGGTGTGATTCTAAGTGTGAGGCAAGTTCAGCCCTGTCTTCATAGCCTTGAGGCTGCTGAGTAAATCTAGAATCATGGAACATGATGTTGATACTTAAAAAAAAAAAAAAAAACCAGGAAGAAGGCAGCTCAACAAGGAAATGTCCAAGAAGCACATTTAGAATTAAGAAGCAGACTCTAGGGAACTGGCCTGTGCCCTTTTCTGTTTTTTAATTCTTTATACAGAATCTACTGAACTATTACTAATATGTGTATTTTTTAGAGAAGGTCACAGTGACATATACTTAAGCAATGAGGAGAGAAATAATAAATTCTAGTAATTATTATTTAAGATTCTACTATAGGTACCAAGTTCTTTGTGATGACCACAAACATTTTTAATCCTTAATTATAATCAATGCCCTCATTTTATAGAAGAAATTACTGTATAGAATTTGCAAATTATTCAAAAAGTTAATACTAGGGAGGGACTACTATAGTCTGTACCTAAGAATAAAGTTCATTCTAAAAGTAATTTATTAAACATTTTAACCTTAAAAGAACTAAATTACAAACTTTAAAAAATAGTCACAAAAAAAAAAAAAAAACAAAAAACAAATTTTGGCCAAAGTTACAAACCATCTTCACTAGTAAGAAATATGCTTTGGATTTCCTAATTCTGACCTAAGTACTTCCAGCCCTAGTGCAGGCTGCCTCTTTTAAGTGTAATTCCTCCATTTAACTCTGCCTGGAGAGGGGAGGACACACCAAACTGCAAAGGACAAAGCATGTCCTAAAGCAGTTAAATTCCTTCAGTCTTGCCTCTGACATCATTTAGCACCACCTTTGAGAAATCAGAATGAAAAACTTAACTGCCCTAAGTCATGAGACAATTACAACAAAATGTTTTGCTGGATCCAAGGTTCACCTAAACTCTACACAGTAAACCCAACGTACACGTCATATCTTTTTTATTGTTATTCTGACAGAACAAAATGCACCCATTATAATGAAAAAATATAAATCATTGTGTTCATACTGTTTCCAGGAAATGAAAGCCATATCCTTTTAGATGATCCACGTCTCTTGTCTTTTTCCTCTTGTGCTGACTTAGCATCCACAGATGGGAGAAAAAACTGAGAGGAGGGGTAAAGGGTATAGCCAATATATAAATAATACAAGGGTACTATCATTACACCTTTCTATTCATGAAGGAAGCTGACAGCTCCAAATGATTACTTTCCCAAAAGTAGCAGACATTTCTCCCTAACGCTTTCTGCTCACAATATATGAATGAAATAAGCATTCTCTTCAGATACAACCTAGTAATCCAGAGACCTCTTCAGAGTGAACGAAGCATCTCCTCTCCATTACCCTTCTACAATCGCAGTACAAGAGAATTGCAATGGCTAGAAAGGAAGGGCACAGATCAGTACTGCCCTGTGGAAAGCTTGTTGGCCACAAAAAGGCAGAAAGACATCATCAGTACAGACGCCAGGCAACTCAAGAGGGTTTCCTGAGAGCTAACTACTGCTTTCTCGTTCTCCAAGGAAAAAGATCTTGCTATCCTTATCGCTGGAGGGAAGGTTTTTCTATGCCGCCGAACAGCCGGGAAAATTACACGCGGGAGTGTGCCGGAGTGTGTGTGTGGGGGGGGGGGGTGTAGTAGTATGTGCTTCTCATCCCTCTGCCTCGTTCAAATAGTAGTGATGGGCGCTACCTCCATGTTATTAGTAGCGAAGTACGCGCGTGGTACCCGGAGGCTTCGCTTCGCAGCGCAGCACCGAGTGGCGGCCGCTCTAAGAGTGGATTCAAGGGTGGGAAAAGACTCTGGGCTCCACAATCTAGAGGGTGTGGAACCGGGTGCTGCCGTGCTGTGAAGGGCCGCGGCTCCCATGCTCGCCCTCCCCGCCTCTCCGAGAAGAGAGGCAGCCCGACCCCAGTACCTTCTTGACCGTGCGCGGCGCCTCGGTGACCGTGCCGTCGGGGCTGACCAGGGCCTCGCCGCCGTCGCGATGCCGCTGGTGCTGGTGATGAGGGTCACTCCGTTTCATGGCCGACGCTTGAGGGACCTTCCCGGCCGCAGGGCTGAGAGCCGCGGTGGGCCCCGAGCCCGGGCCAGGGGCCGGGGGCCGCTCTGCCGCGGGAGCTGGAGCTGGAGCCTCTGGGTCCCCGCCACCCGCTGGGGGTACCATGGCGCCCACGGCCGCCGTGCTCAGTCCTAACTGGGGCTCCGCCTCGGAGGGGCTCAGATCCTTCAGCTCCACCTCAGGAACCTTGGCGGCTGCCGCTGCTGACACAACCTGCACCGACATCACCGCCTCCACTGCAACCGCCGACTCTGACTCTAGCTCCAGCTCCCACTCGGCCCCGCCTCCCGCCTCCCTTCCCCTTCCCTCCCCCATACCCCCACTCCTCCCCTCCATCGCCTCCGCTCCCACCCCCTTCCTCCGCCCGCTCGCTTGCCGCCAGCCCGGCCTCTCGAGCCCCGCCCCACCCCTGTCTCACTCGCGCGAGGCGCCACGGAACCTGTAGTGCGCTTGCTCCGGGCTGCACAAGACTAGAAGATTGTGGGACCTCAGCACCCAACTTGCACTGCGCGCGCGGGGAACAGACCGCAGAGCCCCCTGGGAGTTGTAGTCCTTTCGGTCTTCCTCCGGAAAGTAGTTTTCTGTGGAAAGGGAATTCCCAGGACAGCGACTAACAGAAAAGTATAAAAACGGATGACGCGACGGAATAGATGAGAAGAATGTCTCCAGAGGGGTTGCGGTTTCCGGAAAGGAATGCCAGAAACCCCAGGGAAAGTAGGGGATGACTCGCTCCCTTGACTCGCGTGAATTTCCTCCGGAGTGTGCGCATGTGTGCGATCACGTGGGCGACCTTTAAAGGAAAAGCGGCATGTCAGGTGAGTTGATTCCGGCTCCAAGCTAGAAGGCATGGTTTTTCTCCTTTCGGAACCTTTCTTCAGTGGGTTGGTTTCTAGAAGAAATCAAATAAGCCATTTCCTGCTCTCATGATTTCTGGCGTACTCTTGAATTAAGAAACTAAAATCAACCCCCTAAAGAAGAAAAACCCCTGAGTTTATTAAATATTTTATTTTTATTAAAAGTAAAACTGTTCAGCGGTTAAGAGCACTGACTGCCCTTCCAAAGGTCCCGAGTTCAAATCCCAGCAACCACATGGTGGCTCACAACCACTTTTAATGAGACCTGATGCCCTCTTCTGGTGTGTCTGACACAGCTACAGTATACTTATATATAATAAATAAATAAATCTTTTTTTTTAAAGAAAAGAATGTTTTCCAATAATCTTTTAATGATAAAAGAAAATTTTTATAATTTTAAGAATTGGACTAAAAGCCAAGCAATTGTAGCATGTGCCTTTAATCCCAGCACTTGGGAGGCCAGCCTGGTCTACAGAGCAAGTTCCAGGACAGCTAGGACTACACAGAGAAACCCCGGGGCAAGGCTTGTGCAGAGATAACAGCAACAACCTACTAGTCTTAGGGCTGGAGCGAAGGCTTATCAGTTAAGAATGTCTGCCGCTCTTCCAGAGGTCCTAAATTCAACTCCCAGCAACCACGTGGTGGCTCACAACCATCTCTGGTGTGCAATTTGATGCTCTCTTCTGACATGCAAATGTGCAAGCTGCTAGAACACTCATATACATGAAAGAAGAAAGGAAGGATAGAAGGAATTCAGACTAAAAAGCAGGAGACAACACCACACTTTCTAGGGGTTAGAGAGTTGGCTCAGAACTTACGAGCCCTTGCTGGAATTTGTTCCCAACAACTACACCGGGGAGCTCACAACCACCTGTAACTCCAGCTCCAGGGAATGTGACACCCCCTTCTGGTCCTACAGACACACACATATACATAAGCTTAAAAATTATTTTAATTGCACATTCTGTAAATTTTTATGTGAATATTACTAAAGGGGGAAAAGGTCATTAAAATGTGGTTGACTCTTTTAGCATATTATGAAGTAGGCTTTTTTTTTTTATTCTTAAAGAAACTGAGGCAAAGAGGATCACAGTTTGCAACGGCTCAGAAGGTGACAATAGCCCTAACAGCTCCCTCAGACCACTGGCCAGCTCATCACTGGAGACACTACTTTTTTCTAAGCAAGAATGAGACAAAGGGAAATCACCTCCTTGAGCTCCCACCATCTACCACTGGTACCCTGGAAGTCTCTTCGTTTGGTAGCTTCGGAGCTGTCATTTCCTCGTTTCCCAAGTCTGTGCCGAAAGGCACCTGAGCACTAACATTTCCATAAGAGCTGATTAGGTTTTCTTCTCATGTGTCCAGTTTTGATCATTTCCTTCCTGTTAGAAGAAGTGGGCCAGCGCTTCATTCTCCAGCTGTTGGGCAGAGGCTAACAACTTTACAACTGATTTCTTTCTTCCCCCTAAAGCACAAGGGAGCGTCAGCACAGCCACCTGGCATATGAGGAGCTCATACCCGGCAGCTGCTTACCTGGCCAGCCACTAGAATTGATTACCCAGCAGAAGAAACTGATCCTTCGGTGGGGTATGGTGATGAAACATAAGGAGTCTGAGCCCTGAAGAGAGACAGATGTTTAGCCCCTGTTTATCCAGATTCTACCATTGCTTGGAACCATGGAACCAAGAATCAGTTCACATTCGTCACACTTTTTAGCTCCATCTTATTCACCTGCTGCCTTTGAGGCACAGCTTTGTTGCTGAGGCAAGCCAAGCATCCGTGAAGGTGAAATTGCTGGGTTAGAAGCTGCAAGACTGTATACAAGTCTATTAACTATTAAAAGACATTTTAGACCTACAGGTCTTTTTCCCTCATCTGGTTTATTCAGCTTCCAGTCTTCCATGAGATATCTGACCAGTCCAAAAGAGAAAATTAAAAAACTAATGCTGAGGAATTCTCCAAGGAAATAGGCCAGCCGGATCAGAAGTACTGACACTCGTCCTCCATGGAACACCTAGTGCCACACCATGAGCAGACAGCCAATCACTTGACATGTGAAGCAAACCTCTAACATGAAAGCAAGATAAGGAGATAGGGATCTGGTACACAGTGAGGCCTTGTCCCCATCTCTAGCAGCACAGGAAAGGAGGTAGAGGCTAACACATCTTAAAATTATAGACAGCTGATAGTGCACAGTACTATCCCAGTCCTCGGAAGGCTGAGGAAGAAAGATCTGTGAGTTCAAGGCTGCCCTGGGCTACAGTGAGCCATTAAAGCCCACCTAGGCTATATAGACTGTGCCCCACTACCACCAAGTCACTTGGAGACTTACAATACTGTATGTGAAGAAGCATACAGTTTCAAAAAATAAACATCCAGAAAACAAAAGCACAGTTTAAATGAAAGCCTGATAGCAGAATTTTTTCATTAAAAAACTTTGAATAGAAAGTTTTTGTTGTGGTTGTTGTTGAGGTGGGAATCTTCCTGTGCAGCATAGCTGGCCTAGAACTTACCATTTAGACCAGGATAACCCAAGACATCAGCGAGTCCTCCTGCCTCATCCTCCTAAGTGTGCTGAGATTACAGGTGTGTGTACTCCTGTATAAAAGAGATGTTCTCTATCTTTTGCTCAGATGGTAAAAATGGTAGCTTATATGCATTTTAATGTATATTTTGGCATAATACATAGAATGCATTGAATAGCTGTAATGTTCTTTTTTTACCCCTCATATTTTTAGATGAACACATTGTTTGCATCTCAAAAGCAGAGCTGCAGGTACAGTTGAGCGGCAGAGCATTTTCTATGTATGCTCCAAGGCCTGGGTTCCATTCCTAGCACTACAATGAAAGATTACAAAACCGCAGAAGATTAAAATAAAGCATTAAGAGAGGGTAAAGTGGAAATGATGCAGATAAAGTACTCATTTGAAACCCAGAAATGTGAAAAATACATAAAATAAGTTAGATAACCTACTGACAAAGCACAGATAATAAAAGCCCAAATTCTAAAAGGACAAAAGAAATAGAGAGAGGAGTTGGGATACAACAGTGGTAGAGGACTTGCCTGGCATGTAAAACTCCAGGTAAGAGCAAAAAAAGGAAAGGAGCCACTAGATGCCTAGCAAAGTATGTGAAAACAGACCTCAGGTGATTTTATATCATATGGAATTTCAAAATCTGTAGACAGAAAGTATGTTTCCAATGCCTAGAGTAGAACTCCGTAGAGAATATGAGTTTATTCTGGCCACAACACATGACCCAGTCTCATAAACAAACAAACAAACAAACAGGACTAGCAAGAGACGCACTTCTGCAGGTAGAGGCACTTAGCACCAAGCCTGAGAACCTGAGTTCAAGCCCTAGAACCCATATGGTACAAGAAGAAAACTGTGTCCCAGTCCCATAATTGTCCAGTGACCTTCACATGGCCCCTACACATGCTTTCTACACATATATAAATAAATAATGTGAAAAAGCTAAAAGACCAAACAAACACAAAGCAATATATAAGTTGCTTGCAGTGTATAAGTACATCTGAAGTAAGAAAGTATAAGAAACTGCCAGGTGTGGCAGTGCCAGCCTATAATACCAGCTTATCCAAAGGCTGAAGCAGAATTGAGAATTTAAGGCTTTTGTGACATACACACAAAATCACAAGCCAATCTGAGCTATATAATAAGACCTGAGCCAGGCATAGTGGTTCATGCCTTTAATCTCAGCACTCTGAGTTCAAGGCCAGCCTGGTCTACAAAGCAAATTCTAGGACAGCTAGGGCTACATAGAATAACCCTGTGTTCAAAAGCAAAAAGACCTAAGACCTTGTTTCAAAACAAACAGTAGAAAGAAATCCAAGAAATACAGACTTCCTTTTAAAAAATCAGAGAACTGACTCCTGAAAGCTGTCCTCTGAAAACTGCATGGCATGTGGGCCTGGGCACATATTCCACCCTGAGGACTCCGGAGATCAAACTACAGTAGTAATGCCTGCACTTGCTGGGCTATCTAGCTGACCCTGCCCAGCATTTCTACATGGTTTGCATGCTGCAAGGCAAGCATTCTATCAGTGAGCTTTCTTTCCAGCCCTGGTTGCTTTGTGATTTTCCTTGTCTTCTCTCTCTCTCTTTTTTTTTAACACCAAAAGCTCAAGTGGGTAGAGAAATGGTTAGAGCAGTGTAGTCTGCTTTAAGGAAGTTGGGGGCCATGAGCTGGATAAGCAGTTAAGAGCACTGACTGTTTTTCCAGAGGACCCAGGTTCAATTCCCAGCACCCACATGGCAGCTCACAACTGTCTGTAACTCCTGTTCCAGAGGATTCAACACCCTCACGCAGACATACTTGCAGTCAACATAAAATAAAAATATAAAAAGAAAGCTGGAACTAAGAGAAGTAGGAACTGGAAGTCTAAGGTTGAGAATGTGGTAGGAAAACCCAAGAACCAAGTAAAGCAGAAGGCAGAGACGGAGGGAAGTGGTTCTCAGGACAGCGAGAACTGGATTCCAAACTTTTAGATGGAATGTTGGTCATTGTTTGGCATGGTCATTTCTGCCACTCCTTCAGAAATCCTGTAAGGCTGCCTGTTTGCTTGGGTGTCACATTTCTAGAGATCCAACTGCAGTTTGAGTCTGCATGCAGACGCACAGAAAATAGTACTGCCCTCTAGTGCTCACAATCTGCCACTGCAATCATACAGGGTTCTCAGCTTTGTGAAGGCCCAGACTGAACTCAATATCCTTTACACAAGCAATCCTAAGAAGAAAAGGAATGAAGAAAAGAAACAGTTAAATGTTCGTGGAGATGAAATGAAGAAGACTAGCAATTTTTTTTTAATTTTAGGAAATATTAACCAACACTGATAAGTTATTGCTTTAAATGTTGTCAGTGATTCTTTGAAGCCTTATTTCTGTACAGAGCTTTGATGGCAAGAATGGACATCACATGTGAGTGCAGAAGAGGGGACAGCCTGAGGAACACAAAAAAGAGAATCTGAGAGTAAATTTCTGCTGAGCCAGAAAGCCAGGACTTCAGAATCAGAAATACTGAGCCCGTGCCTACGCCGTTCTGGCTGTGGGGTTGTGTGTAAGTCACTTTGCTTTACTTTGTTGAACTTGTTTCTATGCAGAGCACCTCTAGTTGGATCCCTATCACCCTAAAACCAGAAGACCATGCCTGGATGCCAGTGTTACCATTAGCTGAATAGTTTGGAGCAGCCTCTTAGGCCTTTTATGCCTCAGTGTCTTGAGGGATATAACAGAACCTGGCAGGGCTATGAGATTGCCTGGGCTGAATCCTGTGGGAGGCTTGGGAGAGTGCCTAGCAAAGCCAACACTGGGTATTAGATGTCAGTGGTATAATGTGTCTACATGACACCTAGGATAAAACCAACATGCCCTTTCTCCTCTTAGTGGCTCGCTTAAAATCCTGCAGTTCCCATCACACATACAGCTCAAGAAGGGAAAACTCCTCACATGAGCCAGGTCAGCACTCTACAATATCCTCACATCTGCGGCTCTCACTGCCTTTTCTCCACATAATCTAGAGTGACTTGAATCCAGTTTCCAATCTTCTGGGATTTTAAAGAAGCAAAAACAATAAGCTCTCCTTGTGTCTGAATTCCTTTGACTGCCCAGAAAGGAAGCTGTGAATCAGAATGAACCCGACCTACTATCTCTGGTGGAAGACAGAGCACACCACTCCTGCAGTGGTGGAGCCTGGTGTTGGCAAGACCTGTGCCCATCTATATACCACCAGGAAACACTTCCCATGGCTACTCCAAGGGCTTCCTGCATGTCTTGATTCTCTTTATGTTTGGAATTTAGGGATGCAAAGGTGGCCACCAAGCATCTTTTTATCCATTTACAGCCAAGTAGCCAGAGAGGGCAGCCAGCATATTACACTAAATCAGCCCACTAAATGACCATACCAGCAAGCTCTCCTCCACTAATCAAAAAGGCCTCAGGAAGTTCTGGACTAGGTACATAAGCCAGAGCTGGTGCTGGGGAAAAGAAACACACATGAGCTTATACAAAAATGTTTTATTTACTGTTCATATTTCTTCTTCTCATACTGAGTCCCTGACCTGGAACCCAGCCAGCTTCTAAGGCATCCTGCAGTCTGGTTCTTGAATGTGGGGCACTATGAAAATGACATTGTAAAAAGTGGGGAGTCCCACCAGATATAAACGTTGGAAGAAGTAGCTTTCTTGCCCGGCTGAAGCTACAGAAGCTTCCTAAGGTAGCCCCTTAAGTCAGAGGGCTTATCCCCATTGGATGCATGTGAGGAAGAAAGGGTGTCTCTCAGAGGCCTGGAGCTGAACCAGTAGTCTCTCGCTTGAGACTGAGCTCAGAAGTAAGGTAGGGGTGTGTGTGTGTGTGTGTGTGTGTGTTTTAAGGTGCTAACCAGGAAGAGGTTTGCCGAGTGGAACTGAGATGTGAATGTAGGGATAGAACAGGAAAAGGAGGATGTGTCTTGGGCAGGGCCACCTATTGAGAACAGTTATGGCCTTTTAGGAGTGGTCATTACAGCTACTAGGAAGAGGAAAAACAGAGTCCTGTCCCCACCTAGACAAAGGACAAATGGCACAATAAACACTTTTGGTCCGAGAGTGCCAGAAAAGGGCGCCAACCCTCGTCTGCCAGACATGAGCTGGTTATTTCACTGGCCACCACAGCCCATTCTGGGTACTGTCACCCTTGCCTCTGCCATTCCTGTCCTAGTACAAGCTCTGTTGGAGACTAACACTGCCAGCCATTCTAACTGGTGGGCAGAAGCAAGGGTCCTGACTGCAGAGTCCTGCTTCTGACATGAGGCCTGTCAGTGGCTGTGCTCAGCTTGTTTCCATAGACTGGCTGCTTCTAGCCAGACACACACAGCTCTTGTAGGCACACTTGGCCCATAGGCTGGGTCAGATGAGACCCCAGAGGTATGCTCTCAGGAAGAGCCATAGAAAGGTGTGCATTTGTCTTTCCCTCCTAGGACCTGCCCTGCAGGCTCAGAAGTCCGAGTCTGCATCCAAGAGCTCAGCCTCCATTAGGTTAGTGCGGGAATGAATGGATCCCAGCCCCTGGAGGCGGCCCTGAGCCCAGACCCTGGGGGCTGAGGCACCAGGGAGAAATGGATCTTGATGAGGACTAGGCTCTGGGCAGAAGGGGTTAGAGACTAGAGTCCAGGCTCCCTGTCGGCAGGACTCCCCTGTTCCCCAGGCATTTGCAGCTACAAGGCACTTCTGCCGAGGCAGCTGAGGCAGCCGAGGAACTGCACTGGTGGCAGGAACAGGGGCAGAGTGGTGAAGCTCAGAGGCTGGCCCCAAGGGGCACACCTCCTTCTTCCTCTTCCTCCGCTTCTTCTTCCGGCCTAAACGCTTCTCCAACTCTGGGGAGATCTCTGCCTCAACCAGCCATAGGTTGGCTTGTTCTTCTGGTGGCACTGTCAGGAGGATAAAGAACACAGCTTAGGACTTTATTCTTTTCTTTCTGCCCTTCCCTCCCCAGAATCTCTATTCTTGAATTCTGGGACCCATCACTGCAGATTTGCGGAGCCTTGACACACTCTTCATATCCTCTGAGACCTTTCCTTCCTTCCCCTAGTCTTACAACCCCATATATTCAGTTCAGGAGCTCCTAACCAATGTGTCCACCCACCCCTCCTTCCTGCAGAAGACAGAGCCAGCATACCTGGAGTTGCCACAGGGGTGACAGACACATCCTGGGGCAATATGGCTCCTCTCCGAGCCACCATTTTGGTGACATGCTGGGCCCAGGCAGAGGAGACATCAGCTGAGGGTTCATTGAGGTCGAAAGCCAAACCCGCTTTGAGGATGAGAGGAAAGAACAGTGATGCTTCCTTATGTAACACCACATCTTTCCTAGCCAGTCCTTCCTACTGCAGCTGATAGGGAGCCTGCAACCAGTGCCCGTTCAAAACCTGATGCCCAATAAAGTAAAACTTCAGGTCATAATTCTAGTACCAGCACCATGACTTACTCTGGCTCAGAAAAGTCACTGGAGATGACAGAAAAGAAGGGAGAGGGAGCAGAGTCCTCAGAAAACTGCAGTACCGTGAGGAGGCCGCGGGAAGAGGGGGTGGAGCTGGGGGATGGGGGAATGAGACACACAAGGCACCCAAGATGGAGCAGCGTGTAAGTGAGTGCCTTATTCCTCAGTTTGTCAAAAAGTTCATGCATCCAAATGGAAACTGGCCTGGTACTGTGGAGGTCAAGTGTCTCAACAGGAGAATACATGGAGGCTCACCAACAGGTCCATCGTGGGAGACAGTGTGCATGCTGAAGGAGAGTTCCTGGCCCGGGTTCTGCAGCAGTTCACGACGCTTAGAGAAGGCCTTGGCAATCATCTTGCTCTTCTTGATTCTCTTGGGTTCATCATCACTGTGCCCAGTCAGCCTGAGAGCAAAGGGGTAGGGCTGGCAAGTGTGGGAGCAGCTGCTTTCTTCCCAATCTGTTGGAAGACCTGGGATTCTAGGTTTAAGGACCTGGAGTCCCAAGGATTCTGAGGAGCGGAAGCCTTCACAGCAACAAAACATGCCTCGAAAGCAGGGCTCCTGCAGGCCTCTCCTCTCAAAGTACTGGTTCTCAGACTCATCTCAGTGTCCCCTAGAGGGCAGTGGTGAGCTGCTAAGAAATTAGCCATCCAGACTTGCTTTGGCAAACACTACCCTTCCCCCTCCTGTGTTTTGGAAGCATAAGACAAGGCCCTCAAGTGAAGACATAAGGCTGAGAGTAAGAGAGAAAGGACAAGATTAGGTGGCTGCTGACCCCACCTGCACCAGGTGCGTCTCCAGATGAGCAGGGTGGCCTTGGTCCAGACCCAGGTGCTCATGGCAATGCCAGTGCCAAACATGGCAAATAGATTGATCTTCTCCACCAGGAGGCTGGGCCGATTCTTGATCTCACAGTCAGGAATGGGCTTCTTGGTAGGCAGCCCAATGGTCACATTGGCTTGGCATCTGTGATGACGGATGGTCAACAGCTAAGGCTATCAGAATCCAACAAGACACCCAAATATAAATCTACAGGAAAGAGCTGAGCCTCACTGTTTGATTCTCATGGTGAGGTGTTGGAGGTAGAACCCCACACATGCTACACGCTAACACTGAACTATACCACTAGTCTCAGTGACATGCTGTGTGGAATCATCTAGAGAGCTTTTATAAACTACTGCTGTCTGAGACTCACATCAAACTTCTGGGGCAAAAATCCAGCATTACTGTGGGTTACAGCTTCCTAGACTGAAAGGGGGAAACTGAGCCAAAGGCAGTTAGGGCAAGCATCCCTTCCCCTACTGTTGTATTCTTTATAAGGTTTCTTTAGGTGTATCTGTATGTATGTGTCTGTATATGTCCTGTGTGTGCCACTTACGTCCAGGTGTTTGCAGGGTCTGGGAGGGGGTGTTGGATCCCTGGAGCTGGAGTTACAGGGCATTTGGCAGCTACCAGGCATAGATGCTGGGAACTGACCTTGGGTCTTATGGAAGAATAACAGGCAGTCCAGTCAGAGCCTCCCTTGTAAAGGAGGTTTTTAACCATGACCCCCAGCCCTGGTTCACCTTTACTGAGATACAGAAACACTCAAGCAAAACTAGCAGACTTGACCAGGTTAGGTTGCTGAGCTGTCCAAGGGCCTGCTCCTGTGCAGTGACTCGGGGAGAGCCAGGCAGAGCACATGGGCTGGCTTCTGAACAGTTGCAAACACATAGGACATCCTGCCCAAGGGATGCAGACAGACATGTGGAGTTGAACAGCAACTTGGAAGCTATTCATATCTGAGGCAGGACAGTGGAAGACCACAAGCAGATGAAATGCTGCATTATAGCTGAGGCTCCAGTCCCAACCACTCCCACAAACAAGCCGGGGGCCCTCACTCACAGCACATAGTCCCGGAAGCTACGCTCCCACTCAGCCTGGTTGAAGAAGTCATAGAAGTGGCAGCTGAAGGTGATGAGCACAAAGCCAAAGGCCAGGAAGCCAAAAATGCCTGTGGAGTTCAGGGGCAGGATCCGTTACCAGAACAGACACAGTAGCAGCACCAGGGAGGAGGGCAACTATGTACTGAGTACTGAAGACAGTCGAGTCCCGGGTGACTATGTGCTGGGCTCATGTCAGGAACTGCATCCAAAATAGATCCAGAAGGTCCTGGAGGCAACTATGGGAGGCCACAGGGAGGGCAAGAGGCCCGTGGTAGCAGTCTTGGTACTGACCTGGATTCTTCCACTTCTCACAGGGAGTTGTCACCTCCACTATCACTACACCTTGGCTCTGTCCCTGAATAGTTAACTCTCTGTACTGTTTTTCTGCATCCTGGAGGCCCCAGCAGGACTCAGTACTGAGATGACCAGAGTCCCCTAGGCACCACTCACCCAGGCGCAGCATGGTCTCGTTGATCTTGCTGGCTGCCTTCTCACTCAGAAGCCCAGGGTGGTTGCTCTTGATGGAGAACAGAGTCATGACCCCTAAACAGAAAGAATTCAGGCACTAGCGGGACAGAAGATACTCTCCTGGGGGTACACGGGGTGCAGGGAAGGAGGCCCCATGGCACTGGAGAACTGTGACTAATTACACCCACCCTGACTTAAAGCTTGGGGAACCAGAGAATGAGAGAACAGCTATTAGCAAATGTGCTATGGGCTGCGGTAACTGGGACAGAGCCGAGACAACAGTCAAGGACAGAGAGGAAACCAGGTCAAAGCTATTCTGATGGAAAAAGCATGAAACAGAATCAATAATAGTATTGCCCAATAGAAATACATTGTGTGACATATAAGAAAAAAAATCCCAAATTTTCTAGTAGCCACATTAAAAAAACTATGTAATTTTACTCTATTTTATAAACCAAATATATTCAAAATAAAGCCACCTCTGCATTCCACAACAAATTATTGGTGATTAATTTATATTCTTTTTTTTTCTTTCTCCTCAAGTTAAGTCTCAAACACATCATGTTTTTTACACTTAAAAAGTGTCCCAGTTTGGCCTCATTTCAACATTCGTGGTTACTGGTTACCGTAGGGGAGGCACAGATGCGAAATATACATCAGAGACTCAGACGCTCTGCCAGAAAGGCAGGGAAGAAGGCTGAACAGAAGGCTGACAGTTCAGTGGGAGGAAACCAAAACTGACAAAGAAAACCAAGCAAAATGAGCTAGAAACCAAGGCAAATCATGGGCTGGCAGATTGAGACAGGGAAATTAGGGACCAGTAAATCTGTATATGTTATGAAAACTGTTTGTGTATGTTAGGGGTTGGCATGACTTGGAAACCAAGCTCCAAAAATATGAGAGTAAATATAAAAGTACTGTGAACACACATAAGCAATGGCCCCAAGATGATCCGTGTGCACCAGCTGGGTGTCCCAGGGATTTACCATGCAAGTGCATCCTGACAAAGGGTAAGAGTCTGGAATCCAGCCAAGTTCCCCTCAAAAAAGCCTAGAGGAAGAGGTACATTTTTCTGTCTTCACAAAAGTACTATCCTGCCTATAGGACCGTCTTCTATACTGCACCGATGTTTAGGTAGGTATCAAAGGACGGCAATGGGGCTGGAAGCTCCCATCCCTATTTCCACAGAGCAGGTGTTCAGTGCACTGTTACCTGGCTGGCCCTGGCTGAGTCACTCACCTCGGATGAGGAAGTAGCCTCCCACGATAAGCACCAGGCCAATTGGAGCCAGTACAAAGCCAGCACGGTACCGATAGTTCTTGTAGCCTACAAAACAGATGCCACTCACGGAGTCTCCATCTACCTGTGGCGGGAAGGTGTGGAAGGGATAGTTATGACCCTTCCTCCAAGCTCGCCCCATCCAGGTCCCCAGCCCCCAGCCACGGTACCTGAGCCACAGCGAGGATTGCCACAGTGAGGACAAAGGGGAGTGACCATGTGAGCAGGTGGAAGTAGGATGTCTTGCCCGAGAGTGGCTGGTAAGTGGTACCCAGGGCTTTGAAGGAGGTGTGCCAGGCATAGGTGAGGACCACGAACCAGACCACTCCAGCCATCAAGGCATAGTACACAATGACAAAGATGATGACACAGGACAGGGTCTCGCTGGAGCTGTGAAGATGTGCGGTGTCACTTGGAGAGCCACTTTGTACTCCACCCTGTTCCCAGGTCCAGTCTACTAAAATGTGGAGGGTCCCCAGGAGCTGGGACACAGGTCGGATGTGAAGAGGCTCTAGGCTACATCTCTGAAGAATCACAAGTGTCAACACTGAACTCAACAGGTCAGTGCTAACCCTACCCATTACGGCCACCTTCAGGTCCGTCCCCTTCATTCTGTGGAAGATGCGCATTAGTCTTTCTCCTCTCCTCTGGGTCCCCAAGATACTTACGTGGGCTCTCCAAATCTCATGGTGCCATCTGCTCGGCAAACAATCTCCCGGCGAGCACCATCCATGAACTGGGCCAGCCAGCCAATGCTGCCCACGAAGAAACACGCATTGACGTAGAAGAGGATAACCGCAGGGTAGCGATTGGAGTTCCGCCAGTCAGCCACAAAGGTGGCCTAAAGGGAGAAGCGCCACGCGGTGAAGTAAGGGTCTGTTCTGCTGCAGACGCCTTCATCTGACCCCAAGACCCCTCATAAGCTTCCACGGGTCCCCTACCAAGTCGGGCCGTCAATCCTGTACCCTTGCCCTAAAAGCGCTGCTCACCAGTGTGAAGAGTGTGCAGAGGCCGGTGACTGCCCCGAAGGCTGCGATGTAACTGTGCATGTCCTGGTGCTCAGCCTCGGTGAACAGGGGGTTCTGACACTGGATCCCACAGCCTTCCACGTCTTCGTACCAGCTCTTGGGGTTGTCTGTCCTCACCAAGGGCGCTTCGCACTGGCCTGAACTGTTGAACTTGATGTTTTGTACCTCGTTCTGACATGGGGAAGGAAAATCAGGGTTAGCGATGTCTGGGAAACCGGGCGAGAGCAGACATGCTGGCTGCAGGCCCACTGCTGCTCAATGGCTCTACACCTTTGCACAAGGTACTCAACTGTTTCATTTTTCTCATCTGAGAGAGTAGCCCCTAACTCACAGGACCTCAGGATCTGATAAGAAAGGGTTAAAGTTCATGTATGTAAAGTACTTGTATGTAGTATATGATAATTAGTATGTCCTCTTCCAACCCACACTGCCTCACATCCCTGTCTTCCTGCTTCTAGTGCTCATGTGTATATGCCCTGACTTCTTCTACATGTGACAGAAATCTCTCCAATAACACCACAATCCTAACAGTGGTCATTCAAAAACGATTCACCAAACATGATCAGGTCAACAGAGACCCAGACTGTGTTACAGTGTGGGCGCACGGTTCATCAGTGCTGTGTCTGCAGGCGCAGGGTCTCCTAGGAGACACATCTTCCCTGCATCCTGCACAGTGCTGCTCTGTTCCAAGGCCAGATTACCTCTTCTGCCCCACAGGCTACTTACTGGGCAGCCTTCGGGGAAGTGGTCTGGTGTGCAACGCAGGAAGTCAGGCCACCCTCGCTCCCGTTCCACAATGGCACAGGGGCCTCGGGTGGCCTGGCAGAGGGTGCGGCTGGGTAACTCCACGCGGTCATTCTCACACTTGGGCATGTAGACAGCACATAGCAGGGGCTGGATCACTGCCCAGCAGCGGGGGGCATTCCGGAGGCCTGTGAAATGGTGATAGTATGGGACCTTGTGGAAAGACCCCTCCCCATCGACCCACTGATACAGTTGTAACTCCTGCCCCTAAGCCTTTGCCATAGCATTTCACAGGGCAGCCTTTGTGCTGCAGACTCATGCATTACAGGACACTCAGCACCCCTAGACCCTGCTCCCTCTAAATGCCAGCAGAACCCCGAAGTCACTGTGACAACCAAAATTACTCATCCCCAACTCCCTGGATGTCAACTAAAAGAGGGCTGGAAGGATAGTCGAGCTCTTTCAAAAACAGTTTTGTTATATTGCCATATTTTAGTTTATGTGGAGATATTGTGCCTGCACATATGTACCATGTGAGGTCAGTAATGGTATTGGATCTCCTGGAAATGAAGCTACAGATAGTTGTGATCTGCCATGTGGGTTCTGGGATTCAACAGGGTCCTCTGCAAGACCAACAAGTATTCTTAACTGCTGAGCCATCTCTCCAGGCCCACACTGTGTATGTATATATATATATATACATATATATATATATATTTTTTTTAAGATTTATTTATTTTATGTATGTGAATACAGTGTCACTGTCTTCAGACACACCAGAAGAGGGCATCAGATTCCATTACAGATGCCCATGTAGGTGCCCATGTAGTTGCTAGGATTTGAACTCAGGACCTCTGGAAGGGTAGTCAGTGCTCTTAACCACTGAGCCATCTCTCCAGCCCCACTGTGGGGTTCTTAATCAGAGGTTGGTTACATTTTAGGCAAGTCAAACTTGTGGTTCATTCACTAACGGGCACCACTATAATACTTGTGTTAACATTCTTTAAAACAGCTGCCTCTTCCCAATACCCTGCTGAAAAGTGGTGTGGCCTCTGACCGAGAACCTCGGGCTGGGATTGTTTCTTCAGGTGTTTTCTGAATCCTTCTATGGGCGTCTCTCTTCTCACGCAGAAGGGTTGTGGGACCCATTTACCAGAACCAAGAGATGTTTCCCCATGCCCAGCCACAAGAGCCCTTTTTCACTCTTACCAAGCTGAGGCAGAGAGAAGAGATGGGAGCTTAAGAAGAGGTACTCAGAGGAGCCAGGAACTGCAGAGCCAGAGGAGGAAACAGGTCAGATGGAGAGAAACAGAGGAGGCTCTGTCCAGTGCAGAGGGAGGAAAGATGCTGTCAGCACACAAACAGGTGTGTCCCCAACCCAGCCCCGAGGGAGCTCAGAGTGCTTTCTGCCTACATGATAGCTCTAAAGTCACACCTGCTTTGGGGACACCGACACTGCAGGCAAGCTGTACTAGAAGGATCTCTGAGGTGAGAGCCTTTTTGTATAACTGAGTCTCTGACTAGTGGGGGCAGGTCACCAGTCTTTTGGTGGAAGGTTCACAATACAAAGTACAGGGTAAGGAGTGTGGACATTGTGATTAGTCTGCCTGGGACCGTATCCTGGCCCACCATACCCTGGCTGTGTGTTCTTGAACAAAGTACATCATCTCTAGCCTCGGTCTCCTTGTCTATAAAATGGAGCTGACAGATGTACCTTGTGCAACACTGGGTAGAGTGAGAAATGGTCCAGTCTATGTGCTTGGCACAGCACCAATCAGGTACTGTGTCCTTGAGGAAGACTAGCTGTTCTCATTACCAGTCTGAGCCTAGTCTTAGGCTTCACAGCTCCAACAATACTCCAAGGTGCCAAGAAAGTCCCTGCCAGTTATGAAGCAATGTCTTCAGGAAACAGCTTCTCCTCTGGTGCAAGTCACAGTCACTGGGAAGTTTCACCTAGAGGGAGGACCCAGTCCTAGCAATTCTGAGCTGGCGGGTTTGAGTGGAAAACAGACCGACGGGGAGACCACTGTGAGAGGGCTGTGCAGTGTCTGGACTGGGAAGGACATGTCCTCACTATCACATCATGAAGTAAAGGCAGCCTAAGAAGTAGAGCTCGGACCACTGAGCAGTCAAATGTAAGAACACAGTGTGCTGTATGGGGCATGTTGGGTATTTCTCCATGTGATCAAATGGCTGAGTGGGGGCTGTGGCTAATGGCTGCTGCCCAGCATCTAGAGAGAAAAATTACAACTCATATTGCTAGCCTGGGAAAGGGTCCAGATTCACAAGTAGCATTCCTATTTAATGCATATCATTTCTGCACCATTCTTAAGACAAAAAAAAAAAAAAAAAGAATCCATGTAAGTTGAACCACTATAACTTTGGGGCTGTCGGCTTAAGTGCAGATGAGGAGCCAATGAGATGGCTCAGCCAGTAAAGGAGCTCGTCACCAAGACTGACAAGCTGAGTTTGAATTCTAGGGCCACCTGGCGAAAGAATAGAACCAACTCAATTAAGTTGTCATCTGACTGCCACATGTCAGACATGGCATGTGACACAATGCATGTTAGACACACACACACACACACACACACACACACACAAGTAAATACAATAAAATTTGTTTTAAATGAAGATGAGACTATTCTCCATCTTGAACATGGTGACACAATACTATACTTTTTATTAAAAAGGTTTCAATGACATACAACTCTATGTTTTTGACCAAATTCACAAACTATAGAAAAAAGGGAGCATGGCGCCGTGGATCTAGCTCAGTAGCTCCAGGGCTTGCCTAGCCCAGTGCTATGGTTGATTCTCAGCGCCACATAAACCCGGGTCCCGCTTGGAGGCTGGGAGGCTGATGACGAGAGGTTAAACCTCACTCTGGACATCATACAAGTTCAAGGCTAATCTTGGATGTATGAGATCTTACCTCAAAGTGGGGAAGGTAGATCCTATGGAGTGTTTATTAAACAATACATTAAAAATACAAAATGGGGGAAAGGTACCTAGAAGGTTGTTAGAAGCATCAAGCAGTTTTTACTTTCCCCCCTGGATTTTGTGACACTGTTTTCCCCTTTTCTCTACTTTTAAATATTTGATTTCATAGTTTAAAAACAAATCCTCCTAGGAAAAATAAGATTTTGTTTTGGTGCACACCTTTAATCCAAGCACTCAGAGGTAAGCAGATCTGAGTTCCAGGCCAGCCTGGTCTACAAAGCAAGTTCTAGGACAGCCAGGAATACACAGAAAAACCAAAAAAAAAAAAAAACCCACAAAACAAAACAAAACAAAACCAGGAAATTTGTTTTGTTTGTTTTTGCTTTTTAAAGACCAGAGCCTTACTATGTGGTTCAGTTGACTTGGAAATCAATAGCAGCTCACCCTGGCCTGGAACTCACAGAAATCCACCTTCCTCCGCCTCCCAAGTGCTGGGATTATAGGTTTGTGCCAATGCATCTAGCAAAAGAGAGTGAATCTTAAAAACAATTAAGGAGCCATCTAGGGATCTGTTTAAGTCACAGTTCTTACAGAACAGAAAGTTCCAGGGGCCGGAGAGACGGCTCAGCAGGCAAGAGTGCTCTCAAAGAGGGCCTGAGCTCAGCTCCCACAACGGCCACGCAGAACCCTAGAACCCCAGTTTCAGGAGAATCTGGTCTCTGGTCATCCTGTCACCTGCACTTGTGTGTGTGTGTGTCACACACACAATAATTCATAATAATAAATCTTGTTTAAATATCTTACTCTACTTTTTTATAAAGATTTACTTACTTATTTATTAATTTATGTGAGTCCACTGTAGCGTCTTCAGACACCAGAATAGGGCATTGGATCCCATTGCAGACGGTTGTGAGCCACCATGTGGTTGTGGGAACTAAACTCTGAAAATGCAGTCAGTGCTCTTAACTGCTGAGCCATCTCTCCAGCCTCAATAAATCTTTTTTTAAAGAAAATTCCAGGTAGATCAAAAATAATTGCATTTCTTTAAATTAAATTAGTAGAAGAAAAGATGGTAAATGAGGGGTATTGTTTGTTTCATATGTGTGTGCATGACTGCATGAGTGTGTGTGTGTGTGTGTGTGTGTGTGTGTGTGTGTGTGTGCGCGTGTGTAGGCTAGAGACTGACATCAAATACCTTCTTCTATCACTGTAAAACTTACTTTTCTTTTAAGAAAATTACATTTTATTCTGTTACTTGGGGGATGGGCTGCACATGGGTACACACATGATTGGGACTTTGGTGACAGCTTTCAGGAATCGGTTCTGTCCTTCCACGTGAGTCTCAGGGACTGAAGTCACTTGGCAGCAGGTGCTTTTACTCACTTGGCCATCTGACCAACTACCCCTTTATGTTCTGCGACAGGGTCTCTGGCCCTAGAGCTCACTGACTTGGTAGGCTCGCTGACTCCTAAGTCTACGGGACCCTGCTGTCTCTATTTTCCAGTGCTGGGATTAGAGCAGTGCCCGTTAATGTCTGAGTCCTCATGCCCCCACAGCAAGCACTTTTCCCACCAAGTTATTGTTCTAGCTACAGTGGCTTGAATGAGAATGGACCCCATAGGCTCATATATTTGAACACTTGTTACCTGCTAGAATTATTTGGGAAGGATTGGGAGGTGTGGCCTTGTGGGAGGAGGTGGGTCAGGGACAGGCCTTGAGGTTTCAAAAGCCTACATTATTGCTAGTTAGCTTTTTCCTCTTTCTGCCTCATGCTTATAGGTCAAGATGTTAGAACTCTGAGCCACACCCGCCTGCCTGCTGCCAGGCTCCTCACCATGATGATCATGGACTCTAACCCTCTGACACTGTAAACCCAAATAAATTATTTTCTTTTATAATTTGCCTTGGTCAGCTGTCTTATCACAACAATAAGACAGCAACTAAGACACTAGTCCTATTTTGTTGTTTGTTTTTAAGACAGGCTTTCTTTACATAATCTTGGCTGGCCTACAACTCACTAGGTACTTCAACCAGTGAAGGTCAATTCACATGAGTGAACCTCTCAAGGATGGGATATTAAAATCATCATGCCTGGCTTTAGACACTATTTTTTAAAACCTTGAAGTGAGAATGACTTTTTGAAGCAACACACACACACACACACACACACACAAAACAAACAACAACAAAACCGTTAAAGTTATGAAATGAACAAATTAAAAAAAAAAAAAAAAAAGAACTCCAGAAAAAAAAAATCTGATAAATTCAATAGGGTAAAAAGCAAGAGATTAACAACCACCTGTAGCTCCAACTCCTTCTGGTCTCCACACTCATAAATAAAAATAAATATCTTTTTAATCATAAGTAGCATACTGGGAAAATAAATTTATATATCAATGGTAAAAAGGCTAATCTCTGGTTTTTGGCTTTTGGCTTGGAGGAGGCAACTGTGCAATTTTCTTCGGCCGTCCTGAATTGGGTTCATCTGACACCAGCTGCCTCTACCATGCCGCCTAAGTTCGACCCTAAGGAGATCAAAATCTCATACTTGAGGTGCACCGGAGATGAGGTCGGTGCCACATCCGCCTTGGCCTCTAAGATCAGTGCTCGGGGTCTGTCTCCAAAGAAAGTCGGTGATGACGTTGCCTAGGCTACTGGGGACTGGAGAGGCCTCAGGATTACAGTGAGACTGACCGTCCAGAACAGACAGGCCCAGACTGAGTGGAGCCCTCTGCCTCTGCCCTGATCATCAAAGCCCTAAAGGAGCCACCAAGAGACATGGAGAAATCTGTCATGCATACCTAAAAGAACACACAAAAAAGCCAGTATTTGAGGGGAACGGGTATCAGCAAGCAGAAGTGAGGTTTAATGTGTTCCTTTTCAACCCTATGCTCATGTACAACCTGTTCCTTAAAGCAGTGTGTGGTGGCACACACCCTTAATCTCAGCACTCAGGGGCAGAGGCAGCCCAATCCTGAGAGTTCTGGGCCGGACAAGCAAGGCTATCCAGTGGGTGCTGGTCGGTCTTGTGTGCTTGTGTTTTAGTTTTATTCACTTTGGGCAGAAGTTGACCTTGAGCACTTGCGGCCTGTGCCTCCATCTCCCAAACGCTGGGCTTACAGTTGTGCACCACCACAGCTGGCTTTCGGGTTTGGGGGGCTTTTTTCCTTTTTGTTTTAGGCAATTAAGTTAAAAATAAAATACAGAAAAACATATTTCTAAGATGAGAAAAACTTTCAAGAGAAGAAAATGAATCTAGAAAGAAAAAATTTGTATCCATTAATTTTTAAAAATGTTTAGAAGGTGTATGCGTGCGTGCATGCGTGTGAGCGAGAGAGGGGTGAGGAGAGGGAGCTCAAATGTGCTCAAAGGAAAACTTGCAAGAGTTGGCTCTCTTTCCACCTTGTGGGTTCTGGGAATGGAAGTCACCAGGCTTGGCAGCAAACCTTTACCCCCTGAGCCATCGCACCGGCCTTATTACTTATTTATTCTGTTCATTAATTTATTTTCTTAGGGATGGGAGTCTCACTATGTCTCCCAGGCTGGCACTGAATTCAGGATACTCCCAGTTTATTCTCCAGAATAACTGGAATTACAAGCATTTACTACCACACCTAGTCCTTTTTTATTTTAATAAAATATGAAACAAAAAGAAAAATAAGAACACGGTGCTTTAGTAATAAGAGTAGCAGTATATGAGTATTTTTTTATTCATGAAACTTTAACGTTTATTTACTTTTTATCTAGTTACCGAGACACAATCTCACTGTGTATCCCTGGTCCACCTAAATCTCCCTTTGTACACCAGGCTGGCTTTAAACTCATGGAGATCCACCTACCTCTGCCTCCCAAGTGCTGGGACTAAAAACGGCTGTGCTGCCATGCAAATTTTCTATGTGAAAATTCTATGGATAGAATTTTAAAATAACAATTTTACGATTTGATTCAGATTTTTATTACTTATTATGTGCGTTTGACATCGCACTTGTGGAGGTTAGAGGAGAAGTTGGGGGAGTCAGTTGTCCTTCTCAACCCTGTGGGGCCTAGGAACAGAACTCAGGTCACCAGGTGTGGGAGTACGCAGGCGCACACCCCACAATAAATAAATTAAGATGAATTTTAAAATATATGTGTATGTACACTCGAGTGTCTATGTATCACCTAAATGTGATGGTTCAGAACCTAGAAGGCTGAGACAGAAGGATCGCAAGCTTGGGCTAATGGTGAATTCCACAGTACATGATAGTGAGTTCCCAGCCAACCAGGGTCACTTGAGACCTTACCTCAAACACAGCACACTCGCGCGCGCGCGCACACATACACATACACACACACACACACACACACACACACACACACACACGCACGCATGCACACGCGCGCACACACACGGGGGGGGGGGAACTCAACAGCCAAGGCTCTCCACTTGAGGCTATAAAATGGGGGCCTCGCTTGCGGTTTACCTAGAATCCTTGTAATGTTAACAGAGCTGTGGCTGTCTCAGTGGAATCAGATCCCTGAAACTCCATCATGCTCACCACTTGACAGTACAGTGGTTAAATGGTCCCTTACTACTCAGTTACTGTGATCTGTGACTCCAGCCATGTGTTCACATGACAGGACTGAAGAACATTTCATTCCAAATCAGCATCATAGTTTGTTTGGAATGTCACTATGTAGCTCTGGCTGGACTTGAACTCACAGAGATCTACCTGCCTCTGCCTCCAGAGCACTGGGGTCAGGGGCTGTTTCTTTTTCCATTCATGGATGCTTTGGTTGCTTTTATTTCTTAGCTGTAATGCTGCAGTAAGCAGGAGCATGAAGCTGTCTCCTCCGCCTCTGATTTCACTGCCTTTGGACATGTATCTAGTAAAGAGATCTCTTTTAGAGGAGTCTCTATACTGATTTCCACAAAGGGCATGGACACACACACACTCATAGAAGCACACACATATACATACTCACACACATGCATACTCTCACACACACACTTACACACACTCACACACACTCGTGTAAGTGTTCCTTTTTCTTCTAATTCTTACCAGCACACTGTTGTCTTTAATATTTTTTTACATTAGCCATTCTTCCTAGGCTGAAGTGACATTTCACTGTGGCTTTGAGTGGCACTTCCCTGGTGACCAGCGATCTGAGTGTCAAGTGCTTTGTGACATCCATCTTTCATTTCCTTTAAGGGTGTCTATTAAGATCTACTGCTTGCTTATTTTCATTTGGTTTGGTTTTTCTATCAAATGAGTTTTGAAGTTCTGAGTATATTCGGGATATATGATCCTGCCAATTGTTTTAAATCCCATGTGTTTCACTTTATAGATTTAAAAATGCTGTGTTGAGAGTGCGGCTTTCCCAGTTGCTGAGCTGACCACGCTGTAACACCATGGTAACTAAGACAATGTGATACCAACAGAAAGAAATCCAGCAACGCACACATTTGATTTGTGGCAGAGTAGTAGAGAACGGAAACTGATTTTAACAAATGATGTTGAAAGCTCTTGAAGAAATCAACCCCAGGTGAATTATGTGCCTAAAAGTGACCAGGGAATTTATAAAGTTTCTCATAAAAGAGAAAATTCAGTATTTGGGAGGAGAAAAGGTTTTTTCTAAATAAGGCACACACACACACACAAAAGAACAAATCGCAAAATGTTTGATAAATGACTACATTAAAGTTCACATACTGTGTTCAACTGGAGACAACACAAAGAAGAGAATGTGAAATAAACCATGATATTTTTAACACTCACAATAAACAAAGCATTCATATCCAGCACATATAAGAATTCCCATCCATCTAGAAATGACAGATAGTGCTCTAGAAAAATAGACCAGAAATTTCAACAGATACTTCACAAGAGAAATCCAGTTAGTAAACAAACAGTTGCAAAGACGTTTCTACTTACAAGCAATCAAGAAAATGCAAATTACAGTACTAAGGACTAATGGTTTAGGTTCGAATCCCAGCATGTTAAGAAAACCCAAAATTAAAATCACATTTGGGAGGCAGAAACAGGAGGATCTCTGTGAGTTTGAGGCCAACCTGATTTATAGAGTTCCAGGACAGCCAGGGCTACACAGAAGTCCTGTCTCTAAAAACCATTAAAAAAAAAAAAGGCAAAAATGAAAATTGGGTGTGTGTTCTGTGCTTGCATACTACACATACACACACACACACACACACACACACACACACACACACACACACCACAAATTTATTTATTTCCCAAGTACTAGGACTCAGACATATGTCACAATGTGTACACACACACATACACACACACACCAGAGTGTGTGTTTTTAATTGCCCTCAGCCTGTTTTGGAAACAGCCAGAAGAAAATTTTTCCAGAACTATCCTTGCAAATTATCCACCATCACCAACAACATCCCAAGCTGAGGTCTGAAAGACCAGTGAGAAATTCCTCCCAGTCTTTGTGCGGCTGGCTGGGCCCTGGCTAGGCAGCGGAGCCACACATCTGTGTACACAGACATGGCATGACAGTGGTCTAAGAGTCTTCTCACCAGCTGCAGGCCTCTTTGCCCCACTTACTAAACCATATTTGGCCCAAGGTGGCTCAAGCCCTGGCCATTGTTTGTCTGGTCACTTTGGCATGCATGGTAGGAACCATTTCCTGCTGTAACAGGGAGACACTGAGTGAGTGACAAGCAAGTCTGGAGACATGAAAACATGGAGAGACCTGAGTTCTGGACACACCCAGAAGGCAGAATGACCTGGTTAAAGACTTCATCACTCGCAGACTAGGTAATCTGGGTAAAGGAAGATACAGTGGCCTGTTCTCTATGGAAACCTTCCAGATCGTCTGCAAAGCTCCATGTAGATATTCGCTAGCACACAAAGCCAAAGCCACAGCCATACTTCCGTCCTCACCCTACCTCTGCTCCCGGTACACAGGAAGAGCAGCAACATCCATGGCATCTCAGTCTGACACTGTAATCTTCCCAGACGTCAGCCTGTTACCCCATCCTCACCATATCCTGAACAAATAATCAGGTTCCAGGTCCTCCCCTCTCTCTGGTGGCTGTTTTATACAGCAACCCCTGCCCCCCAAATGAATATGTGTGCACCCAAGTATGTATACATACTTGTATATACACCGCATATGCAGGTGCCCACTAAGGCTGGAAGAGAGCATTGGACCCCCTGGAACTGGAGCCCTAGGCTGCAGTGAGCTACCAGATGTAGGTGGTGGTAATCAAACCCAGGTTTTCTGCAAGACCAGTGAGTGTTCTTAACCACTGAGCAATTGCTCCAGTCCTTCCCTTGTTTTGGAGTCTGAGTCTTGCACTTTACCTGGCCTGTACTATCTACACAGAATGACCTAGCTCTCCCAATGATCCTCCTGTCTCAGCCTCCCAAATGCTGGAATTAGAGGCATGTATTACCACACCTAGCCCAAAGACACCTTTCAAAAACACAGATACAATTATATTTCTACTTTGCTTTAAAATCCTTCTTTATGGGCTGGAGAGATGGCTCAGCAGTTAAGAGCACTGACTGCTCTTCCAGGGGTCCTGAGTTCAATACCCAGCAACCACATGGTGGCTCCCAACCATCTGTAATGGGATCTGATGCCCTCTTCTGGTGTGTCTGAAGACAGTGACAGTGTACTCACACACATAAAATAAATAAATAAATCTTTTTTAAAACAATCCTTCTTTATTATAGGCTCCTGTCATCTTTTGGTAGATAGCATCTTAACTTACTACAGGGCAAGAAGCCTCTGGTCCAGTTCTAGGCCGTTACTCTAAGTACAACTCTCTGTTCCTCTAACGTTTCTGCCTCTTCCCATTCTTGGTCACTGGTGAGATGAGATGTCAGTTTCTCTGGGTTTCCCTTGCTTCCTAAAGCTCTTTGTGTATCTTCAGCACCTACAATGTCATCATACTTTTCACAGGCATTGCTAACACCTGTTTAGTTGTCTTTCCTCCCCTTAAAATCAGAGAGCTCATTTCTGTAATTTTCATCTTGATTTATCTTGGTCTCTGCCCCAGGATGTGATGTACTCAGTACAAAATTGACTGAATGTGGGGATTCAGGCTGCATACTCAGCCCAGAGAGGCTCTGAGAAACACGAAGACTGAATCTCTACCCTCCAAAGTTTATGATGAACATAAGGTAGTATATCTTTATTGCCCACAAAGCCGCCTGCCAAAGTTAGACAACGTCTAACTAAATCAGGATCTATAATACCAGTCAGGACAAACACTAGCTCCTGCCTCAAACCTGCCTGTGCTTCTCACATGCAGCTCGCTTTCACCCTCCCCATTTACTGACCCAGACTGTGCCAGCACCTGCTTCTAGTTCACACACAAAGAAAAGCTGTGAACCAACAATGGGCAGAAACAGGAAAGGACTCGGTGTGACCCAGAAGCTCGGGGCTCAGAGCTTGTGCCCCTGAACCACCGTGATTAAGCAGCTAGAGAGACTAAAACCTGAACAACCACTTATGGCTCTAACTTGTGCACACTCCTGCAGCTCAGCAGCCACTCCCAGGAGCTCACAGCAGCGTGTGAGCTCGGGAGAATTCATTCATGGGCCCAATGAATCATTTGATACACACACACACACACACACACACACACACACACACGGTGGGGGGGGGCGAGGAAAGGAGGAAGTGGAGGAGAGCGTCCTTTCAGCAACACTTGATGATTATCTAGTGCTGAAAGCTCAGGATTTTTCATATGGCTGCTTCCTAAATTAAGTCTCATTTCAGGCGTTCAGAGATACCTTACTGAATATTTCTTTTTTTATTCTTTTTTTGAGGGGGAGTGTTTGTTTTTATTTGAATTGTTTTGCTTTCTTTTATTATAATACAGGGTTCCATTATGTGGCCCTGGCTGTCCTGGAACCTGCTCTGTAGACCAGGCTGGCCCTGAACTCAGAGATCTGCCTGCCTCCGGGGTGCTGAGATTAAAGGCGTGTGCCATCACACCTGGCTAAATCTTTAGAAAAAAATTGTTTGTTTGTTTAGTAGTGAGAGGAAGGGGGAGAGCAGGAACATTGGTGCCACAGGTCACACATGGGTGTCAGACAACAGTTTTCAGGACTCAGGTCTCTTCTGTCTTGGATTCTGGGAATGGAGCTCAGATCATGGGGTGTGCAGCAAGCTACCTGAGCCACCCTGGGGTTTTTAATCTTTCTTTCATGTTCCTTTTCCTTCTGTCAGTCTCTTGCACATATGCAACCTTAAAGACTACAATTATATCCCCTCTGTATATCCATTCTTACATCTTCTATACTACATTTATGCAAACATATTATCATAAGTGTGTATGTGTGAAATCACACAGACCTTACATTATAGTAATTTATGGATTTTTTTTTTTCAAAGCTACTGTTGATTACATATAGCTTCTGCCTTAGATTCTGGCTTTAGATTGATTCTAAGGCTCTCAACCTTCCTAATGCTGCAACCCTTTAATACAGTTTGTTATGTTGTGGTGACCCCTCCCCAACAATGGAATTATTTTGTTGTTACTTCATGATTACAATGTTGCTACTACTGTGGTTCATAGTGTAAATACCTGTTTTCCGATGGTTAAGAAACCCCTGTGAAAGGGTCATTCGGCTCTCTGGAGTGGTCTCCACCCATAGGTTGCTTTGGAACCTTATCTCCATAGAATACAGTTCTACCTCCTGGGTACCAGCCATCCTCCAAGTTCCTACTCCAACATCTGCATCAAGCCAAGAACCTTAGGACCTCAGGCAGCAGTCGGCTACAGCTGAGAACTCCAGGAGTCAAGCTGACAACACACCTCAGCCTATGGACGGCACTACCTCCCAGGAGGATCCTTCCAGCCCGAGGAAGAGCTAAGGCTAGGCACACTGTCAGGCCCTCGGGTTTGCTCCTGGCTCTCGATTTTCTTTCCTTTTTTCCATCAAGGGCAGCTTCTACATCACACCAAAGTGGGGGAAGGGTCGGGATGAGGGATGGGAAAGTGACAAGGACCCAGCACCCTACAGGCTCTCAGTCCAGATGGGTGACAGGCAGGTAAACCATTCTAAATAACCTAGGAAGGACTTGTTTGATCCAGTCTGCCATTTCCAGGCTCTGCCACAATCCTACCCCAAGTAAAGGACTTCAAGCACTCAGTACGGTGCCCGCAGGATCTCAACGCCCTAGACAAAAATCATTGGTTCCCTGACTGATCTAAAATCAAGATTCCAGGTGGCTCGTTTGGCTTTTAGTTACTACAGGAGGGCATTTTCTCCTTCACAGAATTTCCAAGTTTTCCTCACCCCTTCCCTCCAAATCCTTAAATGTCTTCCTCCTTCATCCTTCCCTTTCTTCTCTCCAACCCAGATTGCCCCAAGGTCTGACCTCTGCCCAGAATCCCCGTGGACTACTGCTTCACGAATACATCTCTCCCCACTTTGCTATGGCTGAGCGCTCCCTCCTCACCGGCCTCGCATCCCCCTAACCCCATCGTTACTCAGACTCTTTGTGGCCGACCGGCTTCCCTGTTCCCTTGCCCCCACCCCTTCTCCATCACGCAGGGTCCCTTTCCCACACACAACCTGTCCTAAAAGTTCCAGGCTCATTCCTCCAGCTCTCCCGGGTGCAAGCCGCGCCCGCCCAACGTTGAAGCCTGAGCCTTTTCTTCCCGTCAGTACCCGGTCTCATCACCTCCGCGTCGTCGCAATTCGGACTCCCGCGCTTACCGGACCAGAGCACGAGCTTGCCGTGCGCTTCTTCCTGCGAGTCCGAGTCCCCAGCCAGCAGCGTGGTGGTGGCTCCATAGGGCAGCGCCGAGCCCAGGCACACGTTGAAGCGCAGAGGCTCGCAGTGGGCGGCCCGGCCGCAGTGGCTTAGCAGCGGCGGCGGAGGACTGGTGACCGGCGCGTTCTTCCTCGTACTCCCGCCGGCACCGCGAGGCCCAGGCCCGGTCACGTTCCCGCTCAAGGCCGCCCCCCGGCCCGGGCCCCCCAGCAGTACCAGCAGAAGCAACTGTAGCAACCTCCGGGGCGCCAGCTCGGGCCCACGCACGGGGCGGCCAGAGGCCATGGCCAAACCGCCAACTCAGCAGAAGCTGAGGCGCCCCGGAGCTCCCCGGAGTCCCCTGGCCACACACACGACCCCGGGGGCCGCGGAGGCTACTTAGGCGACCGGTGCTCCCCGAAAGTCTGGGGCCAGCTTTCGCCAGGCGCCGCGCGCGTCCGGGCCCCTCGGTTTCCAACTTTGCAAACTTCGGAACCCGGGCTCCATGTTGAGCAGCGCAGGCCCGGGCCAGGATGCACGGACCCCGGACTCCCTCGCCTCGATTGGAGTTGTCTTCAACCCTGGGAACCCTCTGGGGCCCCGATCTCCAGCCCCATTCCCTCTCCCACCATTAGAACCAACTCCCAACCCCTCGATGGAGGCCAGGCGTGGGCCGGGGGTGGGGGGGTCGATCCCCGGCTCCGCCCCCAAGCCAGCCCGCGGCCCAGCAGCCACCTCCGCGCGAGCGCGCCGCAGCCCCCTGAGTTCTCCCCGCCGACTACCGAGCTCCTTTGTTGCTCTAGCTGGCCCTGCTCTCTGGAATGCACGGGCCTCGCCGAGCCAAGCCCGGCCCCCCTCCGCGGAGCCTGGGGGGAGGGCCTGGGCGAGGAAGAACCAGGGGAGAAGCTGGAAAGGAGGAGCCCCAGCTTCGGCGGCCTAAGCGCCCGAAGGGGCTGGGGTGGGGTATTCGGGAATCTTCACCCGACTATAGACCCTCGCTGTGCGGGGGAAAGATATGTGCAGGTTGTGTCCCAGAGCTGCTGCTACGAGGTACTCAACTGCACCTTTAGTTGATCCTAAAGTTGTCGGATGTGACTTTTAGGAGAGGACATTTCTCTATGTTTAGGGTGGCAGGGGATGCCTAAAGCAGGCAAGAGTTTTCACTTCATCCCTGCCCAATTCCCCAACCCTGCCAATCTTTCTTGCTTTTTGTTAGATCTTTCAACTTCACCTAGAACCTGGAGGAGAAGACCCGGAGTTTGGGACTTCTGCTTCTTCACATTCTTCCTGCTTCAGATTTAGGTGGGGAAATGACCTCGGAGTCACTCAGAGTAGCTGCTGTTACCTGTGGGAACAGATGTCCGACCTGCGAACATGTCAACACCAAGCCTTTATTACTCAAATGTGTCTGGATGGCGATTTCCATTACTGTCCCCGATGCACCTTCGGTTTTGTCTACAGGAAGCCAGCCCATCTTGGATGAATACTTGTTGCCCAGCTGCCTCAGAAAGTTTCTGTTGTTCTCTTTCCCGCTCCGCTCCACTTTTTCTTCACTGTTTCAGGCAGCTCCTTTAAATCACAGCTCCCTTAAGCAAGGTTAAGGTTAGAAGACTTAACCTTGAGTAACTTTTTCCTGTTAACAGACAACTCAGTGGCTCAGCTTTTCTTTTCTTATTTCTGTAAGAGTAGCTCACAGCCTAGCCCGCCTAGCAGAAATAGATCATTTCTGTTACATCTGTTGTTTAAAAGCAAATTAGCTACTAAATTTCAGATACATCCTTAATTGGTACCTGGATCCCCCGAGTTATATGAGGAATTTAATTCAATTTGGGGGCTCATATTATGTTTTAGTTTTATTCTTGATGGTGCGATAAAATATCCTGACATAGCAACTTTAATAGAAAAGGACTTATTCTAGGCTCACAGTTCCAGGTCATAGTCTGTCACTGTGGAGAAATGTAGACAAGGAGTTAGGGCAGTTGGTTGCATCCACAATCATGAGCAGAGTGAAATGAATACACACGTGCTTACTGGTACCCAGCACCTTCTCTGTACTTAAACAGTCCAGGATCCCCGACCTAGGGAATGGTGCTGCCCATCACAGGCAGACTTGCCTGTATCACTTAGTGTAATCAAGACAACCACCCCACAGACATACCAACAGTTGGCTTCATCTAGAGATCCTGAATTGAGATTCTCTTCCCAGAGGATTCTAGAGTGTATCAAGTTGATAATTAAAACTGTCAACAGAAGCCTTCCTAAAAATCCTAGGATGTACTCAAGTGGTAGAACTTGAGGGTTTTTGTTTTACTGTGTTGGCAAGGCTTGCTCTCAAGAAACAACCACAATGTCCTGCAAAGCAGCTAAATTCTCTCTTCCACCTCTTATACTCTGTATCAGCATCCACAGTGTCCTGATATAGTCTATGTATCAATATCCACAGTGTCCTAATATAGTCTATGTATCAATATCCACAGTGTCCTGATATAGTCTATGTATCAGCATCCACAGTGTCCTGATATAGTCTATGTATTAATATCCACAGTGTCCTGATATAGTCTATGTATCAATATCCACAGTGTCCTGATATAGTCTATGTATCAATATCCACAGTGTCCTGATATAGTCTATGTATCAACATCCACAGTGTCCTGATATAGTCTATGTATCAATATCCACAGTGTCCTGACATAGTCTATGTATCAATATCCACAGTGTCCTGATATAGTCTGTATCAACATCCACAGTGTCCTGATATAGTCTATGTATCAATATCCACAGTGTCCTGAAAAGCTGAGAAATTTTCTCCTCTGGTACAGGGACCTTATCTTCTTACACTCTTTGTATCCACATACCATTTACTTCAATTGTATATACATATTAATCACTTTATTAGATGCTATAAAATCCATGAAAATTCATAGCAAAGAGAAATACGTTTGAGAAGTGAATGATGTGAGATTTGAACCCATTACTAAAGTGTGACAAAAAGAGACAAGAAAGAAAGAAAGAAAGAAAGAAAGAAAGGAAGAAAGAAAGAAAGAAAGAGACAGAAAAAGACAATACACGTGGGGAAACCATAACAACAACTGAGAGCACGTTTGAAAGTTGTTGAGGGATAAAAATGGTCCCCATGAGGCCAAGAAGAACTGTGGCCGTCGGGCTGTCGAGCTGGGGTCTCAATTTCTTCCAGGTTTGGCACCATTTGATAGGTAATTTTTCTGGTGCCAATGAAATGAGCCAATTTAATCCAGATTAGATTATACTAAAGGCAGGTTTATTGGGAAGCTACTCTCAGGTGGGCAAGTTCATTGGCCCCAAGGACCAAGGTCAGGGAGGTTGCCATGATCGGGGTGGGGGAAGAAAGCAATATAGGGTGTTGCACCAGAAAGAGAAGAAGAGAAGAAAAAAGAGATAGAAAATACCTGGAATATATATAGGGGAGCCTCTGGGGAAAGGGCAGTCCAGCCCATGGGCTGGAAAGTTCAGGGGTGGGGGCAGGGTGTGCCAGATAGGGACTGAGGGATGCTGGGAGAACTGGAGGCCAGGTCTGCTTTAGTGTGTAAAATATGCACCTCAGTTCCCCTATCCTGGGATCAGAAACCAAACACTGTTGATAATTAAAAAAATGCAAATGATCTGGAGAGTGATATTAATCATTGATATCTAGTAAGATGATGTGGTAAGAACATGAAGGGCAAGAAGCTGGAGGCAAGGAATCTTCTGGAGGCAAGTCATGTGTGATTTATGGGAAAAGTAAGATAGACTGTGTCACTGGGGCATAGCATCTCCCTGGGAAAACAATTTAAAATATAATGATCTTCTTCAGGGTTTCTGTATTATAAATGAAATGGCTGTTAGAACCTGTCTCCATCTGCACTGTACAGAAAACTGCCTTGGAACCAAAGTCACATGGACACTTTACTTTGTGAACTTCTCCCATTTTCTGGCTGGTTGTTACCATGGGTAGTTTTGGGTTTTGTTGTTGTTTGCTTGTTTGTTTGTTTGTCTGTTTTCATGGTTTTTCTTATTCTTTTCTTTTTTTCTTTCTTTTTTTTTTTTTTTTTTTTTTTTGAGATATGCCTGGAACTTGCTGCTTAGACCTAGTTGGCTTTGAACTCTGATGTGCCTGCCTCTGCCTGCCAAGTGCTGGGATTAAAGGTGTGGGCCACTGTGTACAGCACCATGGTAGCTTTGAATATTGGTGGCATTTTCTCATGGGATACTCAGTATTCCATACATTAAGAAGGAACTTCCACATGTGCTGATACAGCCACCTTTATCTGCCTTAAAACATCAGACAATCCAGTGGATTGAAAGCCTTCTTCTGGCCTCTGAAGGAAACACACACACACACATACACACACCATAAAAATGCCCAAAGGTAATTCTTCAAGTTATGAACAATGGCACTACCGTTGCCTGCCTGGAATTGTTTGGTAGGGATAAGAAAATTTCATGGTTAAACATGGGAGCATAGACCTGTGGTGCTTAGGAAGTGAAGGTGGGAAGACCAGAAATCCAGTCATCCTGGGCTATATAATAAGTTGGATGTCAGCCTTGACTACAAGAGACCTATCTTCTAAAAACAGAAAAAGACAGACAGACAGACAGACAGAGAAGCAAGCAAGCTGGGTGGGCAATGATGGTGCACACCTTTAATCCCAGCACTTGGAAAGCAGAAGCAGGCAGATCTCTGTGAGTTCAAGGCCAGCCAGGACTACATAAAAAAAAAAAAAAAAAAAAAAAACCTGTTTCAAAAACTCCAAAAATAAAAGATTAAAAAGAAAGAACTATGGCACAGTGCCTTCACACTGGAAATAGAAAATGGGAGTTTTGGTTTGGGTTGTTGGTCACAGAGTCTTGCTACTTGGCCCTGCTTGGCCTTGAACTCTTGGGGTCTCTCCTGCCTCATCCTGCTGAGTGCTGGAATTGCAGCACAGCTAGAAGGAACTGGGAAGATGGGTCAGCAGTTAAGAGCAGGAGCTGTTCTTCCAGAGGACGAGAGTGCAGTTCCACTATCACATGGAATCTCACAGTCATCTGTAGCCCACAGAGACTGGCACCCTTTTCTAGACTCTGCAGGCAGCAGGTACGCAGAAAACAGTAACTCTTTTTACAGAGCGAAAGATGTTTCTCTGAGGCAGGGTGCTCTCTGAAGGAAGAGGTGAAAGATGCGTTCTCCTTGCTCTGCTGTCTTTGTGTGTACTTGACTGTCGTCACCAGACTTCAGAGTTCATTTCTGGAGGATTCCGCTGACCTAACAAAGGGAAGTGGGAAGTCAAGCAGAGGAAATGCTCATGGTGCTGTCCTGATGGTGCTTGTTCACAACCACAGGACCAAGTTCATGTGCATGGCAACACAGCAGTGTGCTATTCCCTGAACACAAAAGGAGAAAGAGGCTATTGAAAAGGACAGTGTCTGTCAAGGACTGAGGTTTTCTAGTGGTCCTTGACTAGCACACAGCCTTTCTAGGCTGGTCTATCCCTTCCTGCAAACACAAAGACTACTGAAGTCTGTTGAAGACACGTCAGCATGACTGGATGTACTCCTGGTCCGCAGCTTGGTGCCGTGATGCTAATTCCAGATTCACAGTCTAGTCTACGTGTCCTGGCACAGTCCTAGTTCAGGGCCATGAGAAGTTCCCTCAGCTTAACAAAGCTTTACAGCACTTGATTTGCTACATGTAGCTTCTTGATTTCTGAGTCATTCTCTTCAAATATCTTGGTTGACTTTTGTGACTTGCCTTTGGGCCCCATCACTCACGGAGATTGACATCAAAGTGCCTGTCAGCTCGCCACGGGCCTCCTTGACACTGTTACCTCCTGACAGCTCAACTGTTGCACTGGTCAGAACCTGGAGTAAAGATTGCCTCTGCCAGTTCTTTCCTTCCCTGGTGTTTCATTCTTCATCAGAGCACAAAGGGAAGAAGCTAAACGAACGCAGACAGAAGACGCACCCTCAGAGAGGTTGGCAAAACAGATTCCAAACTGAAAACAGGTCTCGTCGCTAACTTCTGCACACTTCCTTTTCTGCCTTCCCAAAAATAAGCGGACAGTTGTGTTCCGATAAAGCAGCAATGAATAACTCTAAAATAAGATGGCAATTCCATTTATAATAACATTTCAAAGAATTAAATACTTTTGAGTAATTTTGACCAAGGAAAGTGAAAGGCCTTCCACAAACCACAAAACAGGGACTGAGGAGCTACCTTAGCAGTTAAGAGAAGTTGTTCTTGCAAAAGACCCAGGTTCAGTTCCCAGCACCCATATGCTGAAATTACTTCAGGTCCAGGGAATCCAGTGCAGTCTTTTGACTCCCTTAAGCTCACATATACGTACTCTGTATAGGTATTTTGCATGGTGTAAAGGTCAGCAGAGGGCATTGGCTGAAGTTACATATAGCTGTGAGCTGCCATGTGGGGGCTGGGATTTGAACTCAGGACCTCTGGAAGAGCAGCAAGTGCTCTAACCACTGACCCATCTCTCCAGTCCTCTAGTTCATTTTTTGATGAAGTAGCAAAAGTAACAGTGGAAAAATAAATTTTTTTTGGAAAAAGAATTTTATCAAGAAATGATTACTATGGAAATTAAGTGCCTATAGATCAAAGGAAAAGAAATGGTACTTAACTATAAGAGCTCAAAGACCAATTCCAAAAGAATCATGGGTTTAAGTGAAAATTTAAAACCACGGAGCTTTTCAAGGTTTCCTGTTTTTATGTGTGTGTGCCCACCTGAGCTTATGTGCACTCCATGCATGCAGGTGCCCACAGGTACAGGTTAGTTTGAGCCACATTTTGTGGATGCTGGGAACAAACCTGGTCTTTTGCAAGAGACGTTAGAACTTTCTTAAATACTGAGTTATTGCTCCAGCTCCCAGTTGCAAAACTTTTAAAAGGTATAAGAAAAAAATACTAGGACTTTTACTGACAGAGTTCTTCTCTTCCTCCTCCTTTAATCAAAAATAGATTGGGGGGGCAATGGTGGCAGAAGCCTTTAATACCAACTCTCTGGAGGCAGAGACAGTAGATCTCTTTCAGTTCAAGGCTATCCTGGTCTACAGAGCTAGTTCCAGGACAGCCAAGAAAAATCCTGTCTCAAAAAGCCAAAGAAGAAAAAGAAAACAGACTAAGCGGACTTTTTTCCACACAGTATATTTTGATTATGGCTCCCCCCTCCAAATCCTCTCAGATCCTCTGTACTTCTCCATCCTCCCAAATTCTCCCTCTCCCTCCCCATTAGAAAACAGATATCTAAAATAAAATAAGACAGAATAGAAAAAAACTGAATAAGACAAAACAAACAAAGGAATAGGGAAAAAAGCCAAAGAACAAATATAAGAAACACATATTAGCACAGACACACACACACATTAGCACACACAGAAATCCCATAAAGACACAAAATCAGAAACCATAATATATAGCAAAAGACCTGTAAGGTGGGGAGGGGAATCCCAGGGAAAGCATTTGTTATGAGACAAAACCAATCAAACAAACAAAAACCTCCAATAATACCATCGAGTTCATCATTCGTGTTGGATATCTCCTGCAGGGCTAGAGGCCTGCCCTTAAGTGTGGTTTGCATACCCAATGAGACTCCATTGGAGAAAACAACTTTTTCCTTTTCCAGTGCTTATTAATTGGAGATAGCTTCTGGGTTAAGGATGGGACTGTGTATCATTTCTTCTTTCAGCACTGGAACCCCATCTGGCTTAATCCAGGCATGGTGACTATACTGGCTGGTTTTTGTGTCAACTTGACAAAGCTGGTGTTATCATAGAGAAAGGAGCCTCAGTTGAGGAAATGCCTCTCTGAGATCCAGCTGTAAGGCATTTTCTCAACTAGTGATCAAAGGGGGAGGGCCCAGCCCATTGTGGGTGGTGCCATCCCTGGGCTGGTAGACCTGGGTTCTATAAGAAAACAGGCTGAGCAAGCCAGGGGAAGCAAGCCAGTAAGTAACATCCCTCCATGGCCTCTGCATCAGCTCCTGCTTCCTGACCTGCTTGAGTTCCAGTCCTGACTCTGATGATGAACAGCAATGTGGAAGTGTAAGCTGAATAAACCCTTTCCTGCCCAGCTTGCTTCTTAGTCATGATGTTTTGTGCAGGAATAGACACCCTGACTAAGACAGTGATACACACTTTTAAACACAGCACTTGGGAGGCAGTGGAGCTCTTGTGTTTGAGGCTAGCTTGATCTATAGAGAGCAAATTCAGAGATAGCCAGGACTACACAGAGAAATGCTGTCTTTTTTTTTTTTTTGAGAAATGCTGTCTTAAAAACAAACAAACAAACAAACAAAATCAACAAAAAATCAAAACAAAACAAAAACCAAATGAACAGAAAAATTACAAATCAACAAAGCCTTGTGCTTCAAAGTGAGTTCTAGGACAGTCAGGGCTACACAGTGAAACTCTGACTCAAAAAAACCAAAATAAAGCCAAAAAGCCCAACAATTCTAAAATAGACTGGTGGTATATATACACATGTAATCAAGACCTCAAGAGTTCACCAGAAAGATTATTCATCTTGGTCATATATCCTTGGTCATATATCAAGTTTGAGGCTAGTTTAGGAGATATGGGACCTTATCACAAATAAGACAAAACAAAGCTACAACAGAACCCAACAGTGAAACAGTGAAATTACAAATTCAATGGATCAAAGAGACACAAAGGGGACGTCAGGAGAATAAATCACAACAGGAGTGGGTGGAGTGCGGCTCTGAAGTGGAAGGTGAGCTTTGCAGCCTGGTTACTTGTAGGGCTGAGGTTGTTCAAATCCCACAAATTCAAATGCATCCTGATCAACATAACAGGAGCCTAAGGGGAAGGAGTGATAAGGGAATGGGGGAGGAGAGAGGGGGAGGGGAGAGAGGAGAGAGAGGGGGGAACATTTAGATGGCAGATAAACAAGAATTCAACTTCAGTAGCAATCAGAGAAATGCAAATTAAACCACAATAAGACATCACCACACACTTAATAAAATGTGTCTTTTGGTGTGTGGCCATAAAGGGTAACACCTGTTTATCTGCTTTGCATATATGAGGCCCTGGATTTCTTAGACATTCAAGAGAGCTCAAGTGTGTGGGCGAGCACACGCCTGCGCACGCACACACACACACACACACACACACACACACACACACACACACACACACTCATAGAGGCTCTCCTGTACACATGCCCCTAGTGTTTAACACCAAATTCTTGAAACCTGCAGAGAAACTGAATCACTCACTCTGTTGGTGAATACAACATGATGCCCTTTGGAAAACAGTTTGTTCCTGAAATCAAACAACACATAACGGAAACAAAAATAACATATATGTATGTTTGTATATTTATATATACATACATATACATATACACATATTCATACACATACACATACATATATACACATTCCTGAGCATTTATCCAAGAGATATGAAGATTTATTTTCATGTAGAAACTTGTATACAAATGTTCACAGCAATTTTATTTGTAATAGCGCCAAACTGGAAACCAGCCAAATACCCTGTAACAGATGAGGGATAAGTGAACTGGGATCTGTCTGTCCTTATGACACAGTACTCAGAATTTCAAAGGACAATGTTATTGATACAGGGAAACTGGGTGGATGCTAAAGGATTTATAAAGGGTGAAAAGAAAGCAAGTCTCACGGGGATGCCTACCAGCGTGTCCACTGCTGCATCATTTGTGAAACAGCATAATTACAGAGATGGAGAACAGATTAGTGGTTGCCAGGGGTTACTGATGGTAGGGAGAGATGGGTGTGCCCGTAAAGGGCAACACCAGTGTGTCTGTATGATGACACAGTGAGATGGGTTTGTTTTTCCTTCTAGTACTGAAGAGCACACCCAGGACACCTGCACAGATAAGTGGCACACCACTGAACAACACCGCCAACGTCAGGATTGCATTTGCATTTAATAAGAAGAAAACGTGTGGGGCTGCAGAGATGGCTCAGTGGTTAGAGCATGGACTGCTCTTCCAGAGGTCCTGAGTTCAGTTCCCCGAGACTACATGGTGGCTCAGAACCATGTGTAATGGGATCCAATGCCCTCTTCTGGTGTGTCTGAAGACAGCTACAGTGTACTCATATACATAAAATAAATAAATAAATATAATCTTTAAAAAATACTGCCTTGTATCCATCCCATAAGCATTTACAATTGTCAATTAAAAATGAAAGAGAGCTGGGCACAGTGGCACATGCAGGGTTTTAGGAAAGAAAATGTGTGTGGGGGGTGGAGAGATGTTGAGACTGGGATATCAGATGGTTCATGCTGCCTGTAACTCCAACCCTGGGGGCCCAGTGGGTTCTCTGGCTTCTGTGGGCACCCACAAACACATGGCTCACAGGTGCTTTTTAAGATTATAATTTTTAAAAACACAAAATAAGCTGAGCATGGTGGCACACATCTTTAATGCCAGAACTTGAAGGCAAGAGGCAGGAGGATCTTTGTAAGTTCCAGGCCTACAAAGTTCCTGGTCTACAGATAGTTTGAAGACAGCTCAGGCTACACAGACAAACCTTGTCTTGAAAAAACAGAAACAAAACAAAAACAAAAAACCCGAACAAATAAAATAAAATAAAACGAATACTTATTTTATGTGTGTGTGCGCGTGTGTGAAAATGCTTATGTGTGCTTTGAAGTCCTGGAGAGAGCATCAGATCCCCGAAAGCTGGAGTTACAGGTGGTTGTGAGCCACCCAGTGTTAGTACTAGGACCCAAACTCTTTTTTGGTTCTACAGAAGAGTAGAAAATGACCTTAAATATAGAACCATCTCTCTAGTCTTCTTAATTTTATTCTGTGTCTGTGTGCATTTGCACATGCGTGGATGGTGTCCACAGAGCCAGAGGGAACACTGGATTCCTCAGAGCTGGAGTTGCAGGCGTTAGTGAGCTGCCTGACGTGGGTGGCGCTCTGATGGAGGAGTAAGCACCCTGAGCGCCAGAGCCATCTCTCTGGCCCTCGCACTTCCATGTTTTTATAAGTCAAGCAGTGATATAGTTCACTCAAACAGCTAAGTGGACTGTGAGGTGACTACGCAAAGCTATACATTTGAAAAGATTATATGGAGTTACACATGTGCATGCAAATGAGTGAGTACATAGCTGGTAATCAGATGTGATTGTTTGTATGTGCTTGGGCCAGGGAGTGGCACTATTTGGAGGGGTGGCCTTGTTGGAGTAGGTGTGTCACTGTGGGTGTGGGCTTTAATACCCTAGTCCTAGCTGCCTGGAGGCCAGTATTCTGCTAACAGCCTTCCGATGAAGATGTAGAACTCTCAGCTCCTCCTACACCATGCCTGCCTGGATGCTGCCACGTTTCTATCTTGATGATGATGGACTGAACCTCTGAACCTGTAAGGCAGCTTCCAATTAAATGTTGTCCTTACAAGAGTTGCTTTGGTCGTGGTGTTTGTTCACAGCAGTAAAACCCAAAGACATCTAATAAAGATGATTTATTAGATTGGCTTACACAACATGGCCTGGATGTCCAACAACAGTCGCTCAGGCCTCAAGGCTGAATGCGCCAGCAGTCCTAGTGGGTTCCTGCACAGCCATTGATCTTAGGGTGGTGTTGGAAGGATTGCTTCATGGTGGACCTATTGGCTTTGTATACAGACTCACCAGGAAGACGTGGAGGCAATTCATTAATAAACAAAGTTTTTTTTTTTTTTTTTTTTCTCAGCTTTTCATTGTTCTCTTGTTTGTTTCTTTGATCATTTGTTTTTGAGACAGCATTTTACTATGGTAACCCTGGCTGGCCTGGTATTTGCTAACATAGGCTAGGCCAGCTTCAAACTCAGTTTTCCTCCTGCCTCAGCCTTCTAACTTTGAGGATCACAAGCATTTTCCCTAAAAATCTTGACAAGAACACTACCCTTTAGTGTATGACTACCCTCTGCTAGTTAATATATTCCTAGCCTGTGCTAGTTTTTTCAAAGCCTCCATCATAGCTTTATGATATGTAGAGTGTGTGAGCTATAATGCATATTTGAATAAATCTGTCTCCTCTAGTCGAGTATAAACTTAAAAGGGCAGAGACTTGTCATGGTCCCTTCCTAGTAAAGGCACCTGGCAGGTCATGTTTGCCGAGGCAGCAGAGTTTGTCCGCTGTAGCAAGTCCACTGACTTTGCCAAAGGCCACATCACGATATCCACTCCAGACTTACCACAGAGGAGGTTCCGATTTTTTTTTTTTCTTTTTTCTTTTTGAGGCAAGGTCTTGTGTAGCCCAGGCTAGCCTCAAACTCACTATGTAGCCGAAGATAGCTTTGAACTCCTGATCATCTCAGTGCTGAGATTTGCTGAAATCATGGGTGTGTAGCACCACGATTGGTCAAATCTTAATTTCCTTGCCAACTGCTTCACTTCGTTAATTTCATTTTAATAAATGTAATTTGTCAGCAAATGCCTTAAGTTTTCCTTCCTGTTGCTGGGACAAATTAACCATTCAAAAGCAACTTGAGGGAGAAAGGTTTTATTTGGTTCACAATTCCGGTTGTAGTCAATCACAACAGGGAAGTTAACACAGCAGAAATATGACAGTTAAACCATTGGCCTATGTCTATGACAAACGCTCACAGTATGTTTTATTGTACTTCTGTACTTGACAAAATAATTAGCCCTAAAAAGTTCCACATCCTAAATACCCAGCACACATAACCAACCATGTGACCTCACTTGGTAAAGGGGCGTTGTCTGTGTGATCAGTGGCCGAGATGCCCGAGGGTGGGTGGACTAGGTTATGCACGTGGGCCCAGGCGAATCACACGAGTCTTTAAAGGCAGTTCTCTTAGCAGCAGAACCAGAGAAAGGAATATAAGGACGCACCCCACCATTGCTGACTCAGAATAGAAGAAGCAGCTACAGCCAAGGAATGCAGGAGGCTGCAGAGACTGAGCAGGCGAGGAGGCAGATGCTGTCCTGGAGTCCAGCAAGGTTCCAGAAAGGACTGTAGCCCTGCTGACTCCTTGCTTCTGCCCCATACCAGCCTTTTGCCTACCAAGCTGAGGGCAGACCCTCTAGTTGTCTTTTGCATCAAGTTCATGAAAAGTACTGGAGCACCTACTGAAAGTGGGCACAGCCCTCTCATTTGTTTCTAGTTTTCTTCGCTTCTCAGACACATTTATTAACGCCACATTGTAAATGGTACTTAGGTAACTATACAGTGATGTTCCATGTCCCCACCTACACAGCTTGCTTAAGTTTAGCGGATGACATATTCATCTTGAGTGGACTCAGGGGGCAGTCAGTGACGGCCATGGGCAGGTGCAGGGCTGGAGCCTTTCAAAGCTTTACTTCTTTTATCAGCACTCCTGATTTTATAAACGATGAGGCTCAGTAACCCCACTGCTACCCAAATTTCCTGGTAAACCTGGGTATATATAGTAGGCTAAGACTTTCTTAATAAAGGTTTGCAGCATCTCGGCAGGACCAAGGCCACTGGCAACACCTCTAGTCTTGTTCTTAAAACAGACTTTTATTTTTATGTGCACTGATGTTTCCCCTGCCTGAGTGTCTATCTGAGGGTGCCAGGTTCTTTGCAACTGTAGTAACAGACAGTTGTGAGCTGTCATGTGGGTCCTGGGAATTGAACTTAGGACCTCTGGAAGAGCATTTGGCGCTCTTAACCACTGAGCCATCTCTCCCGTAGTTTGTTTTTGTTTTTTAAAGTTTTTGTTTATAAGCAAGAGGAACCAAGTTGAGCTTCCAAGAGCAAAGGCAACAGGTCATCTGTGAGCACACAGGGCACCATGGGGAGCCCAAGGTAAAAAGCAGGTTGAAGGTAAGCTACTCCATGGCCTCCTTGCTCTGGCCCCTCTGTCTCTGTCTCCCCTCCCAACCTTCACTCAGCCTTATTCTCTTTCTTCCTAACAGGGAAACACTCAATCTCTGCTCTTCAGTCCGTGAACAGTCAGAGAGCCACCCTTCAACATCCCTTTGGATCTAGAATCTCATTCTCAAAGCTGAATTTCCAGAAGAAGAAATTGACTCCAGATTATTTGTACAAGGTATCTGATGTGACCCTTTTTGGAGAGGGTCATGGCGGATGTAATGAGGACTTACTACCGTATGGTGAGACCTCAGTTCAAGGGCTGAGTGTCCTTGTAAGGGAGAGGGAAACCAAGACACAGGCAAAGACAGAGGTGGAAAGATGGTCATGGAAGGATGGGGAGCTTCCTTGAGCCAAGGAGTGCCCAGGACTACCAGAATCTGGAAGAAGCTAGAAGGTTCTTCTTACCTTAGAAGCTTTGGGTGATCATGACCCAGGCAAATCTCATTTTCAGACTTGTGGTCTCCAAGGTCAGGAAGCAACAGTGTCTGAGCTTAAAGCAATGTGAGCTTTGGCATTTGGGGTGGCAAATTTAGATTTAGAAAGCCAGAGTAGTGCCCAGCATGATCCACTCCTTTATGCCCAGGGGACTAGATCTTAGAGCACAAATGTGCCATTTCAAGACCACCCCCCCCATGGAAGGATGAATTGTGTGGGGCAGATGTCCTGCAACCATATCTGCCCAGTTCTCTAGAGCTGGGATAAATAGAGTCTTGGCTTCTCTCTTTTCTGATTTCCCTTTAAAGCATTCATCTCTTTCACCTTTCTGGAACGTACCGTGGCATGTGGTATAAGATACAAATCGGTTGTTTTCCATATTGCAATCTGTTTCTCTAATGATTTCTATTAGTGCCCTGGCTATTCTGACTGCTGCTTTTCACTTATTAAAGTGAGCACTGATGTTTGACACTATTTTTGGACTTTCTGGGCTCTGTTCCTCTGGTTCATCAGGTCTCTGTCATGGAGTGAGGAAACTTGGATGGGGGAGGGGAGGGTTGATCCTAAGATCTCATGCCTGCTGGCCACTGAGCTACAGTGACTGAAAAGTAATCACCAGCAGCGTTCTGAGGTCACCCCTTGTCTTATGTCTTCCTCTAGATGCTCTGTCTATAGCAATCTGAAAGATCTACTTCCTGTAAACATACTTTGGAGAGAATGGGGGTGTTTTTGAAATGTTTCTAAGGTTTTAAAAAAAACACATTAGACCTCTTCTGGTAGTAGTTGGGATGTATACCTCCTTTTCTCCCCTTTTGTGAAGGTTTCATTATGTTGGTCAGACTTGAACTCCTGGTTCCAAGTGCTCTTATATCTGATCCTCTTTCTGAAACTGATCCTTGTCCTGTTAACATGCCTAGCTTTACGGCAAGTTAAAACATAATGAAGCTTGCATACTAACTAACCATCAGTTAGGTATGTACACGCAGTATTTAGTCAATGTCAGGTGAGAATTCCTACCTCATTCTTGTAGGTAGCCAACTCTGATTATGTTGTTTTCCTCACCTTAGGTCATGCATAAGGCTGGAAAGGAAAAGGAGCTTTGCCCTTCTCCAAAAATGTCTATAAGCCCTACATGGTGGAAGGGCTTTTGAGATGTGGTTAAATTAAGGCTTTTTTAAGCTTCATTACATTGTTATTTTACTTTGTGTGACACAGACACTGAGACTCTCTGGTGTGTGGCAGTCTGGGGCTATCTAACAAAAGCACATTCTTACCTCCTATTTGATTCTTGGGATCCAGCACAGGCTTGGGAGCAGGTGCCTTTATCCCCTGAGCCATCTGACTGGCCCCAAGAAATGAGTCGGCCATCCTGGAGAATCACAAGGCCACATAAGAAAGTGGGGGAGTCAGAAAGTTGACAGAACTTAGGGAGGTATGCTCTGAAGAGGAAGGGGACCCCATGGAGTCTCTGGGAGCTGGAAAGATCCCCCCAGAATGCCGGGTCCTCGACACATTTGGATTCTGGCTCAGCCAGGCTTATTTGGGACTGCTCTTTTCTAGACTGCCATGATAACAGATGTGTGTTCCTTAAAACACTATCTTTCTGGGTAATTTGTTGAAAAGGGAAAATGACAGGAGACAGAGGCAGGTGGACCACTGTGAGCTTGAGGCCAGTCTGTTCTACATGATGTTGACCCAGTGACACCTTACCTCAAACATGAGAAAGACAGACAGACAGGATAGAAAGAGGGAAGGAGAAAAGGGAGGGGGGGAGAAGGAGGAGGATAAAGAAGCCATTTGTTTAATTAAGGGTGTGAGCTAGTGCCCCTTTCTTGCCACCCCACCAGGGTTCAATGCTGGCTTCACCCCCTACTTCTGACTTCATAGCTAGATTTCAGCTGTCAGTGAAACTTCACCATTGGAATCTTACTCACCTTGGGTTTTTTGTTTGTTTTTTTTCCAAAATCTTACTTTTTATTTTATCAGCTGTTCTAAGCTGATTAATGTTAAGCTCTCCTGATTGACTTAAGTTAATTGGACTTTGCAGAAATTTAACTGGAGAGAGAGGGGGGAGGGGAAGAGGAGAGGAGAGGGAGGGGGAGGGGAGGAGAGGGAGAGGAGAGAGAGAGAGAGAGAGAGAGAGGGAGAGATAGATAGATAGAGAGAGAGAGACAGAGACAGAGAGAGACGAGAGACAGAGAGAGACTGAATATCAAGAAGTTTTGAACAAGGTATTTTCCTCTTCTAGCAAAGGACAAGTGCGGGGGGAGGGGGGAGTGTACCCACAAACTTGAATTTAGGCAGAATCCTTGAGCTGTGTTTCTAAACATTTATTCACTGAATTTTAAAGTCTGGGGTATTGGCAGAAATTGGAGATCCGTAGTCCAAGCAGAACCCACTCCAGTGAGCTACTTTAGGCTGTAATTCTGACCACTCCAATCCCTAACTCAAGATTCAAAGAAAGAAACAAACGCATGTTCTGGGCACTGTGAGAGAACAGCGTCTTACCAGAAAGTGTGCTTTTGTCCCCACTTCACGCTCCTCCCTAGGAATAAAAGGTCTTTGCTCTTCATTTTACATTCGTGATGATTTTATTTCTTCTTTCTGTTGTTTCGAGCTGGGAGCTAAACACTGGCCAGGGCCCCAGGCTCCTGCTGGAAAGGAGCCCTCGCCGGCGCAGGAGGCTGGCAGAGGAAACGCTGGGGAAGGGAGGCGCACGCTACGCTTTTGTTTCCTAGAACCTGAAGGATTCTCTCTAAGTCTCCTGGGCCAGACCAGAGACCCCCTCAATCCAAGGCCCTAGCTGCAGGGGCCTTGAGAAGACCACCGGACGCTCTCCTGGGTTCTCAGGTCACATGGAAGGGACCACCCATGTAGCAGAGCCGCCCCGCGCGCCCCGCCCTCTCAAGCTGTTCCAGGCGGAGGAAGCCCCACACATAGCTAAGTGCTTGCTGAGTCCTCCCTAACGCAGACTGGGCGTCAGTATCCAGTTCCTCCAGTTAAAGATGGAGGATGGGTCAAGCCTTCTTAGTGCCCCTTCGTTCTGATGTAAGTGCTCTCTCTTAGTTCCTTGTCCCATCCTAAACGAATTTCAACCCACTGTAATTGGAGAAAAAGCAAGCAAGTAAGCAAACAAAAATCTAAGTTTGGAATTTGGAAATAAAGTAACACCATTCCTATAGATCCGTACCCGAAATCTTTCTACCTAATTTAGACCCGAGGGTTCTACTCTAATGTAGACGGGTCATGGGAGGGAACTGGAGGCATTGTGCGGCTCAGAGGTCTCAAGTCTCTTACAGAAGGCAGGCCCACAGTTTGTTCCCTTCTGCTTTTCTTCTAGTTGCCCGAATGGAAAATGGATGCAGGACAGCTTAGCCCATGTCAACAAACTTTTATTGCCATTTCTGCCAGATTCCTGATTCTTACACTGTAGAAACACTGAGTTGTGGTGCAGGGATCCGGGTGGGAGGCGTTGCCACTTCTCTGCCAAGTTAAAGAAAACCCCACTTGCTGGGGCGGGAAGGCCAGACAGAGAGGAATTCAAGGGCATGTATGGCTTAGTCCAGCTTCTCCCGAATGCTGAATATCGGGACCATGCTTCCAAACATTTATGAAGCGGGTGGGGATGAATTTGGCCGCTGCTGTACCCCTTGCCCTTGCTGCCATGTTTCCATGGAAACGAGGAAGGGGCAGGATATAGCTCACATTGACTACCTGGGGCAGCAAGGCAAGCATTTGGTAAACACACCCCCTTCCACTCCCATCCCCCACATACTCGGCTGTCCCCATCCAACCCTAGGCCCACGCTGCTCTGCCCGCTTCACTCCCTTCCCCTCTGGAGCTGGAATTATGCCAACTGTACTCCAGGCAGGGCTGCTAGTGTCTGCACAGCCAGGTCTCCCAGGCTGCAGACTCTAGGTCCACCTAGCTCAGCAGCAGCCCTAACAGAGCTGTCTGTTGTGCCTCACTGAAAAGTATGCAGCTAGTAACTCTACAGCTTTCTGTACCCTGTGGTTTCCACACATCTCTGCCCAAAGGAAACCAAAAACATAAACTCAAATGTTCAAGGTCACAAACAGGACAAAATAATTCTCGGGCAATGCTGAGGCTAGGACGGGGAGATGAGGCACATCCTTCTGAGACCTGAGCCATCTTGTGTCCTGTCTTCCGGATTGAATCTTTCCACGGGGCCCCTCACTGTACTGGGTGCTGCTCTCAGCGCCCTCTGCTGTTGGTCCATGAGAATGCTCATCACCGTGGTAAGGAGGCACAGGAAGGGTTCTCAGTACCACGGGTCAGCTCGGTGCTGCTGGTTGTAGAACTGTAGCTTGATCTGATCCTTTATTTGACTCACGAGGACCTGGGACAGCAGGATTCCCACCAGCTGCACAGGGCAGAGACTTGTCAGCAGGATCGACTGTCCTGCTTTCCCAGCGGCTTCCCATCCCTCTCTGGCCCCTCTCTGATCCCCGATGCTCCACAAATGACAGTCTTTGCAGAGTTTTGTGGGACCTACCAGTTGGACAGGGTAAGTTACCTGTGGGATGGCCAGGCCTAGGGCCACACCGCCAAGCAGGAATAGGTTGCTGTGTATCCAGTTGACCAACTTGTCGATGCAGCCGTTAGTGTAGATGACTTTACTAGCTTCCAAGTAGTCCAGAGCCTGCATGCCTTGGCCACACATTGTATTGATTACTGCCTGAAGAAAAGGTCGAGAAGACAAATGGTACTCCCACACCAAGAAACACTGGCTGATAGACTCTCCAGCTTCCCCAACCTCCTAAGTTGTTAGAGAATGTTTGTGGAGAATACTGGAATAAAAATGGCTAAACACAGAAATCCTTTCCTTTGAGCTCTCCCGATCCCACCCTCCCCTCATCTGGGCCCCATGTGGACTCAGAGTGAAAGGCTAATGTGGCACCACAGCGTGGTGAAGACACACCTTGCACAGCCAGGAGCAGTTAAGCTCAGGAGCAGAGTGTCACCGTAACAGCTTTTCTGAGCAGGAAGTAACTTGGAGCTTACTGAGGAGGAAATGGCGTGCAGCGTTTGCTCACCTGGTTAGGGGTGGGCAAGCAGCAGGAGTAAGGCACAGAGCAGCGCTCACGGCTAGGGTTGTCCTCCGAGCAGTTGAAGTACATATTCTGAGACCAGTCTCTGTAGGAAATCCCTCCGCAGCAGCTGAACTGCAACAGAGCCCACCAGAAAGGTAGGAGTCACTGATCCTCACACTGAGGTGGCCAAGGTCACCAAGCTCCCCCGTAACCTCACGCTTCTCAGTGGCTTTCACTAAAGACATTCTCTTAATTCCCTATTTTATATAACTTAGTGCTTGATACGCCAACACACACACACACACACACACACAGAGAGAGAGAGAGAGAGAGAGAGAGAGAGAGAGAGAGAGAATTGTACATATTATTCAAATTTAACCTCTTGGGAGAAGGTTCTGGATTTATAACCCTATAAAACAGTCTGGAAAAGGAGATAATCAAGAGGTGGCTCTCAGTAATAGAGCGAGCATATGCTTAAAATGTTTGACCTCTGGATTCGCTCCAGCACTACCAAAAATATGTTTAAAAAATAATTCAAACCAAAAGCCTTGACATCAGAAAAAATCACAAGAAGAAAATCTTCAGCATCAGGAGTCCACAACTCCTCCACGAAAGCAAACCGGACTCCAGAGCTGAGGCCGCTGCAGCTGGGGCACAGAAACAGCACTGGGGTTGAAGGTGCCTTGATTCAAAATGTGACTTCGATTCAACAACCAAAAGCGAAAGCGACTGGTGTCCACCGTCGACAAACAGAATGAGAAAGCCACACAAAGTATCATTTAGCCTTTAAAAAGGAAATTCTGACACACGCTACGTACAACATGGATGAAACCTGAAGACATGTCAAGTGAAAGCAATCACATATGTATAATTCCACTCACATTATATTCACAGAAAGGTGAGTGGTGGCCTCCACAAGAGGGGCATGGAAAGTACTGAATGGGCAGTTTAGCAGGAGAAGGCGAAAAGGTTTGTTTTTCTTATTACTTGTGCATGTGTGCATGCTTGTCTGTGAACACACACACGTGTGCCGTAGTGTATATGTAAAGGCAGATGACAACTTTTGGGAGTTAGTTCTCCTCTTTCATAGTGGATTCCTAGAGTCAAGCTCAGGTTTTCTGTCAGCGTTTTATAGGAAGCACTTCCACCTCCCCAGCTGTCTCACTGTCCTGAAGATTTTTGTCTCATTTTGTTGTTGAGATGGGGGTTCCTGTAACCAGCTGGCCTCACACGCCGTATGAAGCCAAGTCTGGCTTTGAACTCCTAATCTTTCTAATTCCTTTTCAAACAGAAGGGACAGTGTGTACTGCCATATTGGCAAAGATGGAAAAGTCCTGCTAATAGATGCTGGTTATGGCGACGTGCAGTAGGATTTTCCCCTTCTATGCTGGGGACTGAACCTAGGGCCTCACATACACCAGGCCGGTGCTCACCACTGAGCTATAACCCGAGTCTCAGCAGTTATTCAGGCTGTCGACACTCGGGTGGGCCTGAAACTATCTTAGACTCCCAACTAGGGAGGACTGCGAGTTTGTCAACACATCCACCTAATGTAAATCTCTCTTTCTGAAAGTATAAAATAGAGTTTATTCAGGGCGGGGGGCGGGGAATAAAGAGAAAAGTTGGGGGGGAGCCAGCACTGAGCACACGGAGAGAGATGGGAAAGGGAATGGGAGAGAGGGGAATGGTAAGAGAGTAAGAGCAGGACAGCAGGAGAGCAGTGTAGATCTTTCAGTACGTAAAGTGGTAAACGCTGGGTTGTGGGTATAACTCAGTGTTGTAGAGCATTTGTCCACGGTGTTCACAGCTCTGGGTTCTGCTTCTGGTTTACCAAACCAAGCGAAACAAAACAAAATGGCTTCTGTTTTTTGTTTGCTTGCTTGAGATAGGGTTTGTTTGTTGGAGACGGCACCTGCCTCTGTGCCCCCCAGGTGCTGGGATTAAAGGTGTGTGCCACCACCACTAGGCCCAAAATAGTGTTTTTTGATTACATATATTTGGTCACAATTTTTAATGTGATATATAATAAAATATGATTGTTCCTCATTCCCCTATACAATGCTCTTTTTTAAACTCTTCCAGAATCCCTTTGTACATAAGATAGTCTTTCCTCTCTTCTTTACATAAGCATATGTATTATTACATACACACACATATATATGTAAAATATATGTATATTATCTACATTATATATAATATATACATTTCTATACTTGTACATGTGTGCATACATATTACATATACATGTAATGCTATATGTAGCATCCCATGACTTTAATAGTACCCCCTTCCCCAAAGCCCTACCTAGAACACATTACTTATCAGGTAGAAGTACACAGGCCTCCAGAGCGAGGCATTTCACCCGTACCCCAGGGAGCCGGGTGGTCAGCACACTTGACTGGTACCTTCTTCTGGCCAAAGTCGATGAGGTTCTGAAGGTCCAGGTCGTCCCGATAGTGCACAATGGCACTGCTGATGATGTCACTCACTTTCCCCCGAGCCTGCCAGGGACAGTCAGGCCGCAGGATTAGTTCATGATCTATTAATCCTCTCAGAAATAACGGCAAGCACAGATCAGCATTTGTGGTGGTTTGAATGAAAATGTCCCCCAAGTCTCGAATGTTTGAGTACTTAGTCCCTAGTTGGTGGCACTGGTGCAGAGCTGTAGTGTGGCTCTGTTGAAGGAAGTGTGTCACCACGTGTGGGGCTTTGAAGTCCCAGGACACTGCTTCCTGCCTGCGGTTCAGGATGTGAGTCCTGCGCATCCTGCGTCTGCCATTATTCCAGCATTGCTGCCGTGCCTCCCCTCCGGATTGGTGAGCCCCAAGGAAGTCTTCTCTGACTCTCCTTGACCGTGGTGTTTTACCACAGCAGCAGGAGAGTCACCAGCACACCAGCATTCCATCTTTTGCTCTCCTTTCCAGAGGTCTCTATGGTTACTGTCACGGCACACTGTATAGGAGGCAGGAGGGCACCCCCATACGTACCACACAGTGTGGTTGGAGGCCAGGGTAGCCCTTCCCTCTCTATACCACGTTCCAGAGGCTCAGCACAGGCTTGCTGCTCTCCCATCCCACTCTGGGTGCGCGCTAATAGTTGTCCCGGCTCCAGTCTTTCTGCCATTCCTATGCATTGCCCTGCTCCAGTTCTAGCTTCCCTTCGTATACACTGGGTAATTCTATCGCATCCTGAGTATCACCAACTCATCAGAGAGCCTTGCTCTGCCACTCAAAGGCCTAGACATTATCGAGAAGCCCTGTCAGCTCTGGTGAAGAAGATGATGAAAGCACACCGAGCCTCCAATCTCTGTTCACTCAGGATGGAGAGGGAGCGCCTGACCGCGGGGACAATGCCCACGTCCCTCCTTCACATCAAAATGGGAAAGCATAATTAAGAGACCCATGGCAGTAAAGGTATTAGTGCTGGAGGGGCGGGCGATCACAGACTAAAGCTAACATTAGGGCAGCTACCAACGGTCAGGGTCACATCTCCTCAGGTCATCCGTGATCTGAGTCAGCCCTGAAATCAGGCCTGCAAAGGAAGACTGTGTCGGTTTAGGCCCATCCACTGCGGACCTCGGGTACCAGTGGGTCAGAGCAACAGTGCTCCTGACATCAACAGCTTCTCAGAACAGCGCATTATTATCTACCTCTCTCTACCTCTGTGTATTAGTACCCAGAGGAAAGGAATTTGGTTTTGTTTTAGCAGAAAGGGGCTCACTTGTGAAGACACTGACCTCTAGTGGACACAAGAAAATTGCTCTTTAGACTGATCTAAGCCAGGACTTGGTAAATACAAATCAGCTCAGCAGCTCCTAGCCCAATATTGTACCATGGTCTCTCTCTGCTCAACTACTTTTTTTCTATGGCTTTCTCTGTTTATTGAGACAAGGTTTACCTATCTAGGTCCAGCTGTCCTAGAACTCATTATGTAGATCAGGCTGGCCTGGAACTCAGATCCACCAGCCTCCACAGCACTGGGGTCAAAGGTGTGCACCACACCCGGCTTCCGTTCCTATGACTTTATTTTATAGTCTCGTACTTTATTCCTGGTAGCTATTTGTAATTTGAGAATGGAATTCAGGTTTGTTCCCCCCTTTTTTGGGGGGGAGCTTTTGTTGTTCTTGTTTGGTTTTGTTTTAGAGGTGGGGTCTCATTGGGTAACTTAGGTTGGCCTGGAATGCACTATGTAGACCAGGCTGTCCCGGAACTCAGAGATCCACCTGCCTTTGCTTCCTGAGAGCTAGGAATAAAGGGATGTACCAGCACACCTTGCCACATTTTTGTTCCTTTTTTTTTTTTTTTTTTTTAAATAGACAGATTTCTCACTGCATGGTCCCAGCTACATTGGAACTCACAATGTAGGTAATATTGGACTCAAACTCGTGGAAATCCCTCTGCCTCTGGTTTTCCAGCGCTGGAATAAAAGGAAATACTGGTTCTTAATTAGGGCTGTTGCCTCAGGCAGTCCACTTCCAGATGCAGGAGGCACGGTTCAAGACAGGATCTGCCTTTTCCCTCTGCTTTCCACACCTAGCTCAATAAACAGTACTTGAATAAGAGTGTCTTCCCATTGTCTGTGGTTCGGTCGCTGAGCACTACTTAGTCGTTTACCTTCTAAATTATGTAGGTCATTTTAATGTCCCTTCCCCCCATGGCATCAGGCTGTCCAAGGAAAACACCTTACATTCATGAAATTCTCCTTAAACAGACTGATGTTAAAGGCCATTATTCATCCCCAAGGAGAACCTTTCAAAGGCTGATGCTTCCCAGGGGACAGAGTACAGTGGTTAATTACTCAGTAGGAACTTCCCCTTCCTCCCTCTGGTACTAAGAGGCCTCTGGGGTCCCAACCTTACCTTGTCTGAGAAGACGAAGCCCAGGATGCCAGCAGCCAGCTGCAGCAGGAACACAATGGTGAGGCAGATGGAGAACTGCAGCACAGTCAAGACAAGGAGACCAACATCACTCCTCTTCTCTACACACCACCAACGTGACAGTGCCACGAGGTGCTACCCTACTAAGTCACCCAGAGCAGACGTCTGCAGCGAGGAGCGGACAGCGCAGGCTTGGAGGGTAGGAGGGACGGGGCAGAATGGGCCTCTATAGGGCAGTAAGGAAGCTCAAGGGAAAGGATGGAGGGAGGCTTTTCTGCGCGGCCAACCACTCACTGTCTGCAGAAGGCAGATGTTCTCTCGAAGGGATCCGATGCAGCCGCAGAAGGTGAGAAGGAACATGAGGACGCCCACCACGATCAGCAGGATAGCAGGGTCCACCGCCAGACAAGCCAAGGCTGCTTCTGGGAGAGAGGCTGACCCTCAGCTGGAGCCTGGGCCTACTGAGGGGCTCCCAAGAATGAATGAGGGGTATACCCACTCTGTTCTTTCTGAACTGGGGGAACCTCCTTTCCTGGTGAAGAATATGGGAAAGACCTCACAGGGGAGAACAAAAGTGTGCGGGAGGAGTCCTGGCATGTAATTTGAGGAACCAGGGAAAAGCCTTTTTTCCAGGATTATGAGTAGAGCAGCCGCTTTTGCTCTAGAGACTCTTGAGTGGCACTGGGCTCACTAGCTGGGTGGCTTCCTAGATTCTCTGCAGAGGAATTAAGGGCGCGTTACTTCAGGACAAGCTAAGGGGGCAAAGTCCTTGACTAACTTCTCTCCAGGGCTCAGGAAAACCCAGGTGAACTGCCAGTCAGAAGTGGCCCCAGTAAGACTGGGTTCAGGGAGCTGCTCCTTTGACCTCAGCCCAGGGACAGAGCTGAAGCAGGCAGGGTACAGAGAGGCAGAAGGGAGACCTGTAACCCACCTGCGTGCTTCATCAGCCTGGCATAGACACCCACAGCCACCATGACCATAGAAATGACCTGTAGGAACAGGAAAGGAGTCAGGAGAAAATGAGAGAACTTCTAGGAGGTCAGGGAAGGTCAGTTCCCTGGGGCTCAGGTGCAGCTAGCTATCCCTACCCACCACTGCCAACGGTGCTTTACATCCTCGAGAAACTCCCAGCACTGTCTCCTTCATTCTCAGTAGCAGTCATCTTGTGAGACAGACAGTGTCCTCATCTCACAGGTGGGGAAATTAAGACACAATTAATATTATTAAATATATTAATAAATATAATTAAAGCATAAGTTTAATATAGAACAGAACAGTGATTAAAAACACAGGCTTCCAGATAGGTCTGGAAGTCTATACCTGGAGGTATATAACTCAGGACTACAGCACAAGGCCTTGGATTCAATCACAAGCACAAAACCTTACACACACACACACACACACACACACACACACAAACATACACACACATACACACACACAAACACATACACACACACAAACATACATACACAAACACACACACAGAGCATGAATTTCTGGGAGATTCAAACACTGAACTCCATTTGGAACAACCTTCTGAGTCTGTTGGTTTCTGCATGTGAAGACGAATTAAGGACAAGGGGCATGTGTGATGGCTTATGGCAGCTAATTCAGTGTTTAGGAGGCTGAGATGGGAGATCAAGGTTGGAGGCCAGCCTGTACTACAGTGCAAGAGCCTCCCTCAAAGAAAAAAATACATTTAATTCCCATCTGTGTCTGTGGGTACACACTGAAGCCAGAAGAGGGCACAGAAGATTCTCAGATCTCATGGTAGAGATAAAGGTGTCTGTCAAGTTTTGTGTGGGAGTTAGAATCTCAACTCCAGGCAGGTCCTGAGTTACAGCAGTAAACATTCATAACCACTGAGCCATTTCTCCAGCCAAAACTACTTAAAATACAACCATATCTTCATTTTTCTGTTTTTTTCTCCCCCTCCCCTTTCTTTTTGTTTTTTGAGATGGGGTTTCTGTGTGTAGCCCTAACTGTCCTCTAATTCCCTCTGGAGACCAGGTTGACCAAACTCAGAGCTCTGCCTGCCTCTATCTCCCAAGTGCTGGGATTAAAGGTACCAGTCATCATTGCCTGGCTAAACTTATATTTCTTATGTCTTAAAAAATGTTTTAGGGGCTGGAGGGATGGCTCAGTGGTTAAGGAGCACTGACTGCTCTTCCAGAGGTCCTGAGTTCAATTCCCAGTAACCACATGGTGGCTCACAACCATCTGTAATGGGACCCGATGCCCTCTTCTGGTGTGTCTGAAGACAGCTACAGTGTGCTCATACACAAAATAAACAAATCTTTTTTTTAAAAAAGTGTTTTAGGGGTTGGAGAAGAATGTCAGCAGTTAAAAGCACTTGATCTTGCAGAGAACCTGGCTTGATATCCTAGCACCCACATACCAGCTCACAACCCGTAACTCCAGTTGGTTACCTCTGGAAGAACCTCTGGCTCCTTCCTCTGGCCTCTAAGGACACTTACAAACACGCAGGCAAAATGCTCATATGCATATAAATAAAAATATAAGTTAATCTCAATTTTTCACATCTGCCTGTTTATGTGTGAACACATACAACAGCACACGTGTGAAGTACGGGGACAACGCGCAGGAGTTGATGTCTCCGTCCACTTCATGTTTCCCAGGGATCACGTTCAGGCTGTCAGCCTTGGCAACAAGCACCTTTGCTCACAAGCCATACTGTCAGTTCAGGAAAAAAATTGTGAGAGTTGAATAAAATAATGTTTGGAAAACACCTAAATTTCTGTCACTGAATATTATATACCATCACCAACAGGACCACACAGGAATTGTTCAATTCTGAATTCTAACTCACCTACATCAGAAAGCAGGTCTTCCTGGAGGATGCAGGCTCTAGCTCTCTAACTGCATTGGAAGCCAAGGATAAAAGTGCACACTGAAGCAGGAGAGTGTGTGCTTACTGGCTCTACCATGGAAAGGAATCTTTATAAACTCTGATTCCAATATGGAGGAATACGGATTTAGGCCTTAAAAATGTCATGGCTCCTCCCTGTGAGAGCAAATCCACTAGAGGCTCCCAGAGGCTCCCAGAGGGGTCTTTGTCTCCGAGGCCTCCAAGAGTGCCTGGTAGCCCCGCTGTCCTCTCAGCTTTCAGCTCAGTTTCTAGGCTGGTGCTAAGCAGCAGCTCACTGTTACCATGGCAATAGATTAGGCCAAACTCTGACAGAGAGGTCTCAGCAGCAGGAGCTTGACCAGCTCAGTAGGGAAGGGTATGGCAGCTAGATCCCACATCCTGCAAGACAAGAATCTGCTGGAAAGAGCCACCTGGGAGGTCTTCAGTGAAAGAACAGAGCTGGGCCCTAGGACAGGTAATAGGGTCAAATTAGTCCTCTGTGAGGAAGACATCTTTCCATGTGGGAGTTATTTCTGAAAATTCTTTACTATTTAGCAGAGGGAACGTATGTAGTTAATGCTAATCCGAGGTTAAAAGTAAACTGCTGGAGTGCTTCCTTAGGAATCCACAGTGATCAGCCCTGTCTCCTCACCCCCACCCCAGTCTGGCCCTTCCTCTGACTTGGATCCAGAGATTATTAGCTTTCATAATTTGCTTGGGCAAAAACAGGGCAGCTTAAAGAGCTGAATGTGGGGCTGGAAGTGACCCACAGCTGACTTCCTATAGCATAGCCAAACTTAAGAAACATGGAGAAGCAGGGAAAATCCTAGGTCAGGGATACCGAGTCCTTTAACAGTCTGAGCAAATGTGTCTGTCCCTTAAAACTTACCACACCTGCGTCAGCAAGATGGCTCAACAGGTAGAGGCTCTTGCTGTGCAAATATGGCAACCTGAGTTCAATACCTAGAATCCACTCCACAAAACTCTGCCCTCCACACAGCCTTTCCCTCATCACTACACATAACTGTAGTTGTAAATGTCATCTTACTATGGACTTAAATTAAAACGAGTATCTATTTTGTATTTCTATTACTCCTAGTCTCCTCACACACTAACATTTTCTAGATTGGATAACTTTATACAGGGTCAAACCGGCAGGTGTGGTTGTGCATGCCTGCAATCCCAGTGCTCTGGAGGGAGAAATGGGAAAATCAGAAGCTCAAGCCCAGCCTTGGCTACAGGTACATTGTAAGTTGGAAGCCAGAATGGGCTACATGAGAACTTATTTCAACAATAGAGACAGAGATGGGAGAAGAAGAATGGGTGAGAGGGAGAGAGGCTACAAATCACAGGGCAACTTAATTCTCTCCGTGGGCATGTAACTACAACACGTGTTCCATTGACTAGGGGCGGGGTAGAATAACACCCCCCAAAGACTATAATGCCATAATTCTATGAACTTGTGAATATATTACCTTATGTTGCAAAGAGACTTTCTGCAAATGTGATTTAGGATTTAGAGCCCACCCCCTCCCCACTGCCACCGCCCAGGACCAAATATGGTCACAAGCAGATCTTATGGGAAGGATGGAAGAGGGGCAGATTCAGAGAAGCGGAACAGTGGGAGCAAGGATGGGGGTGATGCATTACCATGGAACAAGGGATGTAGGCAGCTTCATAAGCAGAAGGACATTTCCCCAGAGAACACAGGCAGAAACATGGGATTACAGACACCTTAATGCTAGCCCAGGAAAGCCTGTTTTGGGCTTTGGACTTCCAGAAATGTGAAATACTAAATTTGTGTTATTTTAAACATTAAGTTTGGGAAAACAGAAACTAACATTCAAATCCAGTCCACTGGCTGCTAGATACAGTACTGTGAGGGCCTGCAGTCTGAGCGTTATTCTCAGAGGAAGCACATCTATAGTGAGGGCCTGCAATCTGAGCCTTATTCTGCAGAGAAAGCACATCTATAGTTTAAGCTCCACTTGGCTGCCATTGAAGTCACCTGGGCATCTGGAGGTAGAAGAGACACTTCAACTCTTACTGTCCAGCCTGCCCTGCAAATCAAGTATTAGAATCCCCGGCCAAGAGGCCCAGCAACTGTTCTGAGAGTTCCTGGTGATCCCACAGTGCAGCCAGTTTATAAACTTTTGAGCCTCAAGTGCAGCCAACCAGGAATGGAAAATGGAAAACAGGTTACATTAAAATCCAGACTGAGGCGAGAATATTACTGTTAACCTGGTCGTTAAGAGCGTCTCTCCCCTGAGCCCTCCAGACCTACTCTTTACAGCTTTGTCCTCCACATCTCCATTCCTGCCCTCGTTGCCCACCCTGGAGCCCTCAAAGCTGCTGTCATGACAAGGTTAGTGCTGCAGACATTAACAACAGCAACTTTAAACTGTTCAGAGTTTCAGAAATGGATTCAGACACTCACCTCTTAAGCTCAAAGGGTAGAAGGACATTTAGCCAAGTGTGTATGGGTGCTGTGGCAGCATCTGAACACAACACAACCCCCCCCCCATTCTAGTAATCTTCCTACGGTACCAATCTTTAGTACAAAATCCCCATAGTAAGAATCCCACCAATGACTTACTTTCACGAGGATAGAGATAAAGTCACTTCTCTACTTAGAATGGGTTTTCACACAATGGAAAGACTGATGCTTGGATAGAAACTATTAAAAGCTAGGTACCATTTCCAAAATAGCTGAGCCTAGCTTTAGGAAAATTTATGTTCCTGAAAAGCTGTCAGTCAGATGATATACAATCATTTGTATGAACCATGCCCTTTATTCTTATATAAAGTGAGTTATCACCTTGGAATAAAAATGACCATCCCCTGGGCTCTGACTAGTTTAAGACCAGAGCAGAAATGTATTAAGATGAGCCTGGAACAGGATGGGACAGAAAATAAAGTGCTGAGAAGTAAAACGGGGGTAGGGGACTGGCTCAGGGGGTAGAGCAGTTGCTGTGCAAGCATGAGGACCTGGGCTCAGATCACCAGCGCCATTCAAAGCAGGGCGTGGTTAAGCAAACCGGTAACCCCAACACTGAGAAGCACACATCTGCAGAGACTGCTGACCGGCCAGCCTAGCCAAATCGGAGAGTTTCAGACTCGGTGAGAGACTCTATAGGAAGGAAAGAACACAGAGAAGAACAGAGGGAAACGCTCCGTATCTTCCTTTGGCTTCCACAAGGGTGCTCAGACACAGAGACACTTACAACACACAATCAGAATTCTCACACTGGTGAGACACAAGCACCAAGTCAATGAGCTATCAATGGCCAAAGCTAGAGAAACTTGAGTATCGGAATAAATAAAATGGGGGCTGAAGATATGGTTCAATGATTAAGTGCACAGTGTTCTTACAAAGGACCCAAGTGTGGTTCCCAGTAACCATAGTGGGTGACTCACAAAAGCAAGTAATGCAGTTCCATGGGATCTGATGCCTATGTCCTCCCTGGGCACTTGTCCTCACATGCACACACCTACACAGAGCACACATATAATTTAGAATAAAGTAAATAACTGTATTAAATTAGTAACCGTAGTATGAATTAGCTGTCTGTGCGGCTATATGAATGCAAAGACGTGACTTAGTAAATAGAGACCATCTGAGAAATGTAGCCATGAAGGAGACAGAACAGACCTCATTACCCCTTATGTGCATAGTCTTTCTTCCAAAGAGCGCAGCACAGGAGAGGAAAAAGCAATTGCACACCGAGGAAACCCACCAATAGCACCTCAACCTCTCCTTCAAGGTCAGTAGCAATTGGATGGTGGAGATGAGCCATTGTGGTCTTCCTCCTCAAAACCCACAGGAACACCATGAGCAGACATCAGGCAGTTCTCATAAAGGAACCATCTACAAAATACTACAATAATATCTCAACGACCCTCAAGGCCATAAAAAACAAGTCAGAGACTGTCACAACCTGGAGGAAGGGAACATGACAGCTAAATGTAATGTGGGATCCTGGGACAGATAGGAGAAACTAAGGAGCCTGATTAAAGTTCAGAGCATAATGCTAATGCTGTTGTTATAACAGGTACAGCATACTAACCTATGGTGTTAGCATGGACTAACTGTTCTTTTCAAGTACTTATTTAAAAGGGCTGGTGAAATGGGTCAGTGATTAAAGGGGCTTGGTGACATGACAAGATATGAGTTCGAGTCCTAGGACCCACATGATAGGAGAGAGCCAACTCTGGCAAGCTGTCTTCTGCTCTTCAAATAGTATGTCACATGAATGCCCATACTTAACTTCTACATATACACACAATAAATAAAAATAAATGCAAAAAAGTCTATTTAAATAAAAGGCCACCCTTAAATTTTTACTTTTATAAACTTAGGTTTCTGAGGTGGCATCTTTTATTAAAACCTTTTTCATATAATATATTTTGATCATGTTTTCCCCTCCTCAATTTCTTCTAGATACCACCCATCTCCCTACCCCACCCATCTTTATTCTCTCCTCAACAACAAAACCCCCAGAAAAACAAGAAACTCAAGGAGAAAGAAAATTCCACCAAACCAAAACCCAAAGCAAGCCAAGACCAATAAGCCAAAAGAATGCTAAAACAAAACAAAAAGTCCACAAAATACCACGGAGTTAGTTTTGCGTTAGCCAACAGCCCCTGGGCCTGTCTGAAGTGTGGCTGATAGCCTCAGTGAGAGTCCACTGCAGAAACGTGACGTTCCCTTTGCCACTCGGTATCAAGTGCAGAAGCTTCCCAGCCCTCTTAGTGCTGACCCCGTCTAGTCTAGGCCTATGCAGGGCGTATGCTCCAGTCTCTGGGGGTTCATATGTGTATCGGTCCGGCTGGCTCCTAAAGACGTGGTACCACTCTGGCTCCCACAAACTTTCTGCCTCCTCTTTCACATAGATCCCTGAGTCTTTTTTTTTTTTTTTTAAGATTTTTAATTTAATGTATGAATATCTGCATATATACCTACACGCCAGAAGAGGGCCCAAGATCTCATTATAGATGGTTGTGGAGGATTTGAACTCAGGACCTCTGGAAGAGCAGTCAGTGCTCTTAACCGCTGAGCCAACTCTCTAGCCCAGTCCCTGAGTCTTGGAGGGAGGTGTTTGATGAAAAATCCCCGTTTAGGGTGCGGTGCTCCACCTTCTCTCACTCTCTACACATTGTCTAACTATGGGTCTCTTCGTTGTCTACTATAAGGAGGAGCTTCACCCACGTGGGCTGAGGCAATGACTCCGGCCAGTGTGATCAACAGGGGCCCTAACCAAAACGGGGCCGGGCTAGAATGGAAGCTTGGGATGGTACATTTTTAAATCATTTATTTGTTTTATGTGAATGGATGTTTTTCCTGTACGTATGGCTGTGTGAGGGTGTTGGATCTCCTGGAGCTGAAGTTACAGACATTTTTAAGCTTCTTTGTGGGTGCTGTTCTCTGGAAGAAGAGCCAGTTCTCTCATTAACCACTAAGCCACCTCTCCAGCCTCTCGTAGGAAACCTTTCAATGGGGTCTCATGTCAACGCTGGCCTCAAATTCACTATGTAGCTGGGGATGACCTTGAACCCCTGATGCTATCTATCTACCGCACCCTCCTACCCCAGCCTCCCACCTTGCTACAACACTTGGCAAACCACACATTTTTGACAGGAATTTTACATAGGTACTGTTGCATTTTGAGGGAGCACAAGACACTGGTTTCTATCATATAAAAACATAATTTTGCTACTATAATATTCTATTAGATATATGTCTCTGCATGTCATAAAACAACACAGGCAGTACTGTAAACAAACAGTTTCCGTGTTTCCATTACAGTGTTGTGAATGGGGCTTTTTCCCCGTCCCTTGCTAAGGTTGATTAGAGGGTGAACAGCCAAGGCATGGATACTGTTCAAAAAGAAAAATAGAAATGTAAAAAAAAACCCAAAATAACACCCCTAACTCTCCATTACTTTGGCTTCTCTTGCAAATTAGAGAAAGACACACATGATTTGATACATGTGTGGGAATAAGTCTTGTTCTACCCCCTATGGTACTAGTTCAGGACCCCAAGCTGAGGCACCAAACATACATAGGTTCCCAAGCTCAGTGTCAACAACTACAGGCAAATTGATTGCTGGTTGCTTGCCAAACCCTGAGGCAGCCCTGGGAGATAGGAGTAGAGCCCTGTTCCTAGGGGACACACACACACACACACACACACACACACCGCTCTTGTAAGATAAAAATATTAATTATTAATATAATTTCATCTTTCTATGGCTAACTGTGAAGCTGTGAACAAAGGTGTTAGAGCTGGCCTGTGGCGTCACTCCCATCCACACACCATCCTCTTTCCTGAGCAAAGCTTCATCTAAGGGCCTCCTACCCAAGCCCACCCCAGCGGGGGACTCCTAGGGGCTGTTTCCAAGGACAGTGGTAGTAGCTTCCTCCTGTGAGTGCCTCAAGTCAGCACCAGACTACCCTTCATTTTCTTACTTACTTGTTTATGTGTGTGTTCACACATGCATGGGCATGTCACCGTGTAAACATGGAGCTCAGAGAACAACTTCTGGGAGCTGTTTCACTCCTTCCATGCTCCGGGTCCCAGGGATTGAACAGGGCAGCCAAGAGGGCATTTGCGTCTCCATTTTACAGAGCTGAGGTTCACAGCATTCAAGTGACTTTGCCGAGTTCACTCGGTTAGTGAGTTGCTGAAATGGGATAAGAACCTAATTCTAGTCCTCAAAGACTTAGGACCACAGCCACTGGGCTGGCTGCTTTCTTATCTCTGCGCCAGTCACCCGGATCCTGTGTCTTCTCCACGGGGCAGCATGAAGCAGGAAGAGCTGCCCTCAGCCTCCAAAGCAGATGGAGCTCAGAGAGGGGGGAGAGAGAACATAACAGGGGACCAGCAAGGCCTAGCGGGAAGCTCAGCAGGATCTGTGATATCTAGAAAGAGCAAAGCGGGGAATGAAGACGCAGGGACCACCAGCTGTAGTGAGCTGCAAGAGAAAGCACAGCCTTGCCTGGCTCCACATTTTATAATCCAGTCTGCACATAGTTCTTTCACTGGAGTTTCTTTCCCTCTTCCGAAGATGGTGAGGAGTGCTTGCCTACAGGAGGCCCGTACCCAATCCTTAGCACTACCAAAGCCAAACACCACTGACTCCATGCTAGAAGAAGTAGAATTGAGTCTCTACTTTGTTTCTGAGATATTCTATACTACTTCTGGGTGGACTGCAGGAAGTAGCAGCCTCCTAGACCAAAATGAGGCCCTTCCTTCCTTCCTTTCCCAGGAACCGCGCAAGCTAGGCCTCTAAGCCATTCCAGCGCTGCTGTCCCTGGAATTCTGAGGAGGCTACTGTGTGACACCGGCCCTTGGCTTGCTCCCTCTGAACTAGATGATGTCACCGTGATGAAACGGAGGAGTTAACAGGGCCCTTTCCTGACCTTGTCTTGCTCAGCCCACGGCTGCTTTCTCTCTCTAAAGGGAATGCATGAGGAAGGGAAGGCCACAGTGTTCTACACAGTATAACTGTTCAAATTCGACAGTTACTGGACATAATGATCCATGTCTGGAATCCCCAAACTCAGACAGCTGAGGCAGGGGGACTGCTGTGAGTTCAAAGAGAGTCCAAGCTGCAAGGTGAGGTTCCCTCAACCCCAATCCTAGAAAGACCAGTTTAATTCATAGCCTGATAGTCTGTTACCAAGACCATGAGAAGAATTTTACACTTTCTAAATTCTTTCAAAAATGTGCTTAAATTTTAGCATTCTACTTAGTGCAAGACTTAGTGCAGCAGAGTTGCTAGGGGAGATGAGAAAGCAAGAGAAACGTGATGGCTGTCTCCACTTATGGTGGCTTGAAGTTTGTTTGCTCTTTAGCCACAAGGTCTTTCTATGTGCCTGTGCTGGCTGGAACTTGCTATGCAGAAGTGCAGGCTTGAGCGAATTCACTGTGTAGTCTATGTGGCCGAAGTAGCCTCTGCTTCTTCAGAAGGATGGGGTTACAGGGATTCACTAATCTTGCATTTCTGTTGTTTTTTAAAATATCTGGAGATAAGCATGGTGGCTTATGCTTTATAACATCAGCATGCAGGAGGCCAAGGCGATGAGACCTATAAGTTTGAAGCCTGTCTCAAAAATAAAAAAATAAAAATAAAAAATAAAAAAGAGGGGCTGGAGAGATGGCTCAGTGGACAAAATTTGTAGTGCAAGCATGAAGACCTGAGTTCAAGTCCCCAGAGGCCATGTGAAGACTGGACTTAGTAGCACATGTCTAGAATCCCAGTACTCCTACTGTGAGATGGGAGGCAGGACAAGAGAACCGTAGATACTCGGAGGCCAGCCACACTAGCACAGGCAGCCTTGAATAAAAGACCCTGTCTCAAACAAGGTAGAAGGTAGGACAGCCAGGATTGCAGAGAGGAATCCTGTCTCAAAAAAAACAAAAAAGTTAGAAAGAAAGAAAGAAAGAAAGAAAGAAAGAAAGAAAGAAAGAAAGAAAGAAAGAAAGAAAGGAGGGAGGAAGAGGAAGGAAGGGAGGAAGAGGAAGGAGGGAGGAAGAAGAGACGAAAAGGGAAGAGAAGATGCTACACTCAGTGGCATGAGTGTGTCTGATCAGAAATTCAAGGTCAGACTTGGCCACCTTGAGTTTGAGCCCAATCTGTCTCAAAACACAAATCAAAACAAAACCAAGAATCTGACTGTTTCACTTACTGAAGCCTACGTAGCCTGTGGGTGCAGGAATGCAGGGGTCAACCACAGCATTCAGGAGAGTGCAGATCAGGAAAGATGGAAGGTCCTTCCGGGATTTTGTTGGGCTTGTGGTCTGGTCACGTCCCCCAGGCTTCTGAGAAGTTACAGAGAGCGCTACAGGTGGTCTGGGATGACTCTGAATGCCTGGAGGACTCCATGAATGAGTCAGAAGGTGGGTTACAATGAATGACTGCTGCGGCTGCTTCGTCCAAACCAGGACATTTATTCTAAAGGTGTTTTGAAACGACATACACCGTCGTATGACGAGGAGTTCGAGGTTAACATCTCCGATGGCTTCTCTAGGCCGTGTGATGGCCATGCGCCTTTTGTAACACAGCAATATTAGCTCAACACTTCCAGTACACCTACGATTCTATTGACTACGGTCTGGAGTGTAAAAAAGACTCCTCAGCAGTGGCTGGGACTGGCCTAGGGAAGACCCAGACAGGATCCAAATGTGTCACAGACAAACAGAAAAAAGCCAGATGCTGGGGGTGGCAATCACATGTTGGGGGAACTGCTTAGAGGATGGCTGTCAGGTAGAGGAGGACACAGTTGGGTACCTCACTGAGAGTGCTCGGGCAGGCAAGGCTATGCTACATTTTCACAGAATAAGTCTATGAGGCGGGGAGAGAGAAAGGACACTGGGCCTCGATCCAAGAAGCCTTGCTCTCTCAGGCAACAAGTTCAACACCCACTCCAGCCCCAGGTAGTAAGAATCCAGAATCAAATAAGGCGGTCTCCACACTCGGGGGCCTAGGGTCTAGGTGGGGAGTCAGACAAATAAGCTAATGGCTTCAGTACAGAGACCAGCAAGAAAGAAGCAGGGCAGCGCTGAGAATAGCCCGCCCAGCAGGGCCCTGGGCTAGGACACTCCCACATCAGTGTGCTCTAGGATCTTGGAGAAGTTACTTTCAGACCATGAAAACTCAACAATCAGCCCAGCAGCCTGATTCTGGGTAGAAAAATCAGAGCTTCCATGCCAAAGGGGAAACGAGATTTGAAACATAAACGGGAGGTTTCTAATTCCAAGGGAGGTACGGGCTTCTGAATCAGATTCCAGATGCCTTGGGAGTCAGGACTCCAGCTGCAGTAGATGTGGCCCTGCTCATGCCCAAGTGTGACCCAGAGGATGCTGGCTACCTTCCTAAGCATCTTTGTAACAGATACAAAGACTACTCCTACATAGCTCCCCAGGAGCTGGCCAGACAGACACTCTTCCTGCAGAGTGATCCAACTGTCCCAGCTGTGGGTGCTTTCCAAGGGGGAATTTATTTCATTAGGACACTGGAAGCCTACAGGGGACAACACATGGTCACCAGTCTCTGAAGGGCATGGGAACAGAGATGAGCTCTGAGCTGGAGAAGTGTGTGGACTATAACGGGAGCTTTGGGCATAGGAGGGAAGTGTCAGTCAGTACAGCCTGAACGGTACTATCTTTTCACCATCTCTTAGGGCGGCCAGCGTCCCAGGGACCAAGACACAGAGAGACTCATGCTTAGATCCTTTAGGTCTTAGAGAGAACAGTTCCCAAAGTGATTTATTCATCTATAAATAGTTCATACAAATAGACAAATTCCTCCTTTAGAGGAAAAAGATTAAGGACAGAGAGACAGACATGTTGGCTTAGCGTCACACGGTAAGTGGGTGCCTGAGAGAAACTGGGCCTCTTGTCCTTCCGGGCACTATTTCGAGAGCCACCAACTTTTTGCATCTGCAGTAGGTCCAAAAGGGGGGTTCTGCTCTGATTTGGGGGCAGTAGCAATATGGCTAGCCTCTGATTTAAAAGGAAACACTTTTTATTTTATCTTAGTTTAGTTTCTAGGTGGGATCGTGGTTATCCAGGCTGAGGCTGTCACCCATGTGAGCAGATGGCCAAAATGCCTTCACGAGGCATTTTACTTACATTTTAACATATTTTAAATTATTTTTGTACACATGATTTTATTTACCTTCTTCACCAAAGTAAACGGGCCTATGAGCCTGGCTCTCTTCCAGACTGTGACCTCCCAGAGTTATTTGATAAAAGAGGCATATGAACCAAACAATCCAAGAAAATGGTCCCGAACACAGAAGTGACAGAGGCACCCAGCTGCTGACACTGAGCAGGGCCTTGGCTGAAAGGTGGTTTCACTGGCATCCGCCCCTTTTCGGTGAGTTCCCCTCAGTGCATTCCCTCAACCCTGCAGGGTGGTGGTGAGGAGTTTTCTTGTTTTCAAACTGCCCAGGGAAGCAGAACTTGGTTGACTGGTTACCCCGGCCACTGTAGACGCTGTGTGGATCATGGACTTTCCCTACAGGCATGCCTGTTCAGTAGAAAATCACCGGCCCGAGCCCACTAACCAGCTGCTGGATACTGGTGAAAATGTTGACCGTTGTTTCGATGTGACGTTTAACAAGATGCCTGCTGGATTTTCTTGTACCCTAGTTCTAAAACGGAGACTGACAGAAGCCCAAACTCCAGTCTTCACAAGAGCACACTGGCTGAGAGTGAGCATCATTACCACCCTCTGGGCGTCTCTCATTTGTCCCAGAGTCTGTACTTCACACTAGGGCTGCCCTGAAACCTTTCCAGCAGCGGCCTTAGACATCTGCTCTGCTCCTTCTCCCACTATTACTCCCTCCCGCAAACCAGGTTGAGGTAGGCAAGGATGAAAGGCTTGCGGGGCTGCAGCTTTGGTGCAGTAGAAGCTTGCAGAAGAATTAAGAGAAGGGGAAGGACTTCCCTATGTTATAAATCCAGAGGGGCCCACGCACTCTCTGGCTATGAAACAGGACTCAGCTAGCATTTTCTCATGGGCTCCCCTTCCCCCTGAATTCTCTGCCCTCTCCTGCCATCTCCCAATACACCGTACTAGATTTTTGTTGGGAGGAAGGGAAGGCCTGTGGACTTATTTACCCAGATCAGTGAAATCAACAAGGATGGTAGAGCAGGGATAGAAATCCAGGTGCCTGGAGCTCTGGGTTAGTATTGTTTACACTTTTCCACCCCAGACAGAAGATTCCGAAAGGACCCACAGCCTCCAGCCCGACAACAAGATCTTATTTGAATTATCTGAAGACTGTCAGCTCCAAGTGGAGAAGCTGGTCCTGAAGAAGGTAGGGCAAAGTTTAGGGCCGTGCTGGAATACACATCGGACCTGGAGACCATTCTTAACCCTTTTCAGCCCTGACAGGAGCAGACACTTGAGGCCTGCAAAAGGGACAGATATTGCCCCTTGACACAAGCTCCTGAGGAACTGGGGCGAAGGAAGGCTTGGGGTTTCTCTTCCTTCCCTCTCCCTCCACCCCCGCCCCGCGCCTGTTTTGCCAGTCGGGCCTTCCAACCCCCAGGCCTGAAAGTCCCTAACCATGAAATGTGCCCATGGGGCTGTCCAGCCAGCTCTTTCCCCAACCCTTTTTTATTTTATGGCCTGACACAGATCCTCATCCCTGCTAACGCTTCATCCCTGGCAGCAAGGATGATGCCACCTCTTAACGTCCCCTCCTGACACGGCGCCACTGTGGTGTTCCTCACCAGGAGAAATGCCCCAAGTGTCACCAGCTCAGAAAACTAGGAAGCACTGCTCGACACGCTCCTGGGCACCGGGCAGCTCAGGCCGAACCTCCCAGCCTCAAGCAGCCCCCTCGGCGCTCCAGGGATGCCGGACAGTCCAGGTGCCCCCTGGTCCCCCGAATCTCACCCAGAAGAGCATGTTGAAGAAGAAGAGCAGGTATTTCACCAGCGGGCTGACGAAGGAGAACTCCTCCCCGTAGGCAGCCGGTATGCCAGGTCTCCGCGCCATGGTCCAACGCTGCCCCCGGGGGGGCCTATCTCCCAGCGGCCGCCGGCCCACCTGCGCGTCCTGCAGCCCGGGGCGGGAGCCGCGGGGCCACGGGGCCCCAAACCCGGAGCAGCCGCGCCGCGCCGCACCGGGAGCCGCCCGAACCGTGCGTCGGGGAGCCGCGCGGCCGGGGAAAGGCGCCGCCGCTGAAGCCGCGGCGGGCAGCGTGAGCGGCGGGGACTCCACCGCGGCCGCAGACCAGCTTGGCCCGCCCCGCTCCCAGGAAACCGGGCCCGCCCCCCGGACGGCCATTGGTGAGGCTGCCTGAGTCTGACTTCTCATTGGTCGGCGGCTCCTGTCACTAAGCAGCCAGCCATCCCTCTACTCGGGGAGGCGGGGGAGACACCTGTTCTGTGAGGGACAACTTGCTAAAGGGTCAATGGTTCTGCTTCTCCCCGCCTAGACGGAAAGCCTGTGGGCTGCAGCTGCTTAAAGGAAAAAGAATGAGGAAAAGGAATGCTCCCTGCATCCCACACCCACGTCCTCTGTCCAGTTGCTGGGCACCCAGCCAACACACATACGTTAAAATCAACAAGTACGCACTCTGTCTGTTGAGCAATTCGCTAAACGCTGTGGGAATAGAAAAGAAGGTGATCCTCGGGGGTCAAAACAACAAAACCAGAGCGGCAAACGACGGGTACTAACAACTGGAGAGTGAAGAATAGATACAACCCAGTTTAACATTCAAATACTTTAAATGCTCATTTTTTAAAGACCCCTTAACCCAATAGTGGAATTCTCAGACCATCCTCATCCGTCATTACTGTCCAGTTCCTCTATCCAAACCCTTTCAGAACCTTGGTCTACATGCAGACACCTGTTGTTTTGGTTTGCTTTTCTAGTACGCTGATTGGATATGCACAGATTGAGTCCCGAGTACAATGTGGTGGACATTGTACTGGCTACACAAATAATACAATCTGAACCTGGGGAGGAGTCCGATTTTGCCATTAATAGCATGATCTCCCAAGCTACCCGTTTTTGTAACGTTGAGTGGGGAGAGCTGCAGACGTTGATCACATTAGACTCTGTTAGCGCATGTAAATCATTTACACAGAGACAGCTAAGAAGGGGGTTCACTAAATGTGGTATTTTATTTCACTTCTTTAAAAGATTCTTTAAAAAAATGTGTATGTGTGTGGGCCTACGTTATGTATATGTACCACCGTGCATGCAGGTGCTAATGGGGGTCAGAAAAGGGCGTCAGATCCCTAGTAACTAGAGTTGTGTGGATTTATGAGCTACCTAATGTCATTCCTGGAAACTGAACTTTGGTCCTCTGAAAGAGCAGCGAGTGCAGTTAATAACCAAGCCATATCTCCAGCCCTGGTATCTTGTTTCAATAGAATTCAAAATCCAGTGTGAAAATACAGTAACTGCAGGAATAACTATTATGTAATAGGGAAGTTGTCATGGCGAGAGGCACTGGAGAAGGATGAGATTTAGAGTAATAGAGACATGGGGAAGTGAGGTCCAGGTGGACACAAAGGTGTGTTAAAGCATCTCACTTTTCAGGGCTCGGTGCAAGCTAATGCATACGTGTTAAACTGAATGGAAGTCGTGGAAGGATTTGATCAGATTGCTGAGTTTGTGTTGAATTGATTGGGAAATTAGCATTTGGGAGAGGGAAATGGGCTAAGATCTCTGTTTTCAGATAGAGTTGGGAAGAGGCTGAAGAAAATTTAATCTCAGTACTTAGGAGTCAGGGAGAAGTGGATCTCTGTGAATTCGAGGCAAACCTGGTCTACACTGAGTTCCAGATCAGCCAGGGGTACACACTGAGATCCTATCTTTAAAATAAATGGATTTGAAGAAATCCCAATGCTATTATTCTGGTAAATGGACATAGCGTTAGCCAGCCTCCTACCTTCCATCTTTATACCCACAGGTCAGTGCATCGCTTAACCTTCATCAAAGAAGCTCCTTTTTGCGTCAATGCTGATTAATAGAGGCCCACGACCGGTCAGCATACAGGGAATAAGAGACTGTAGAAGGCTCGGCTGTAAATAGAATGTCTGTATTACAAGGTCCCATCTCACCAAAAGCTCAGATATCACCAAGGAAGAAGTAGGGGGTTGTAAGAATGAACGGCAGTATAGATTAACAGCAAAACGGTATTTGTGAGACACGACAGGGCTGTCACAGGTCCTATGTTGCAGTTACAGTGGCTGAGACCTCAAGCACAGGCACTACATCAAGCTGGCGAAAACCCCAGCATGCACAGAGGACAGGATCATGGAGTCTGTTTTTGTTGTGAGACGAGGTCTTACTATGCAGCTCTGGATGTCCTGAAACTTGATATGTAGATAAGACTAGCTTCCAATTCACAGTCTTTACCACCTGAGTACTGGGATTGAAGTTGCGCACCCCACTACTGAGCCCAAGTTCTCCTGAGTGTGAAGCCAGTGCTCTCTCAGTGGCCTGCACCCACAGCACTGCCCCCTTTTCTGAGATGATGGCGGAGGCTGTTCTCAAGCTCCGGGACTCAAGTCATCTGCCCGCTGCCTCAGCCCATCAGCAGCTGGGACCATCAACCGTCTGAAACTGTCCTGGACAGCAGAATCTGTTTGAGTGTAAGAAGTGCAAGGGGACAGGTGGTAGCGGGACACACCTTCAATCCCACCAGCACTTGGGATGGACAGGGGCAGGGCAGGGGCAGGGCAGGGGCAGGGCAGGGGCAGGGGCAGGGCAGGGAAGGGCAGGGCAGGGCAGGGGCAGGGGCAGGTGCAGGGGCAGGGCAGAGGCAGGGGCAGGGGCAGGGGCAGGGCAGGGCAGGGGCAGGGCAGGGGCAGGGCAGGGCAGAGGCAGGGGCAGGGGCAGGGGCAGGGGCAGAGGCAGGGGCAGGGGCAGGGGCAGGGCAGGGCAGGGGCAGGGCAGGGGCAGGGCAGGGCAGGGCAGGGGCAGAGCCAGGGGCAGGGCAGGGCAGGGACAGGGCAGGGGCAGGCAGGTCTCTGAGCTTGAGGCCAGTCTGGTCTACAGACTTAGTTCCAGGACAGCTGGGGCTGTACTAAGAAACCATGTCTCAAACAACAAACAAACAAACAAACAAACAAACAAACAAAGAAAAGTACATAGTGTACTAAGGTTAGGTTTCCATTTCAGACATTAACAAAAGCTTTGAGTGCTTCTCTATCAGAAATCCTCCTAAAACCGGGCATGGTTGCTTCTGTCAGCTTCTGGCGTTCTCACTGGGCAGCTCACAACTGTAACACACACACACTCTCTCTCTCTCTCTCTCACTCACACACACACACTCTCTCTCTCTCTCTCTCTCTCTCTCTCACACACACACACACACACTCCCTCTCTCTATCTCTCTCTCACACACACACACACACACACACCCTCTCTCTCTCTCTCTCTCTCTCTCTCTCTCTCTCTCACACACACACACACACATTCACAGTAAATGAATTATTATTAATATAAATATAGATATTGAATTAATCTACCTTAGCCTTCTATTGTAACCTGGCTACCTTCCAGCCCCATCCAATAATACTTGCATATTATTGGTCTGGCCCTTTGGGTTTCAGGTGTGTTTCTATGATCTCTCTATCCAAATCTTCCATCCCTCTTGCTGGTCTGAATCTCCCTCTCACTCTCTCCTTCCTCGGGCTGGTGGATGTCCCACCCTATTCTCCATTCTGCCTTGCCATTGGATGATCAGCATTTATTGACAGGACAGAGAGTAAATGATAATAATTGTTTACAGGAGATTCTTGGTTATAGGCATTACAATGCTGCACCCAGATTGTAACAGAAAATTCTGAGAAATCAGCATTTAAATAACACCAGGGTAAAGTTTACAAAGTGTACAAAACCATCACGCCTACAACACACACACACACAACACACACACACACACAACACACACACACACACACACACACACACACACACACACACACACACGAGAAACTCCAATGGTAACTGTTGGGATTCTATAAACCCTACCTCTCAGTTACCTAGTAACAGCCAGGTATACCCCACCCCTCAATTACCTGGCAGTAGCCAGGTATGCTCCGCCCCAGTGACCTGACACTATAAAAGGGGCTGCTTGCCCCTTCCTCTCTCTCTTGGCCTCTCTTGCCCTTGTGCTCTTGCAGCCTTGCTCTCCCACCCCTACCCCTCCTCTTCCCCTTTCCGTTCCCCCCTCTGTCCCACGTGCTCATGGCCGGCCTCTACTCCTCTACTTCTCTCTCTCCCTCTCTCTGCCTCTACCACCCTCTTAACTCTCCCATGACCTGAATAAACTCTATTCTGTACTATACCGTTGTGTGGCTGGTCCCTCAGGGAAGGGATTCCCAACATGGGCCCCCCAGAGGCATCTCCCTTGCCCCCAGGCCTCGCCGCACCTCCATGGGCCATATGCCCCCCACTCTCTTCATCCTTCCCCTAACATTGGTGCTGTGACTCGGGTCGTCATCCTTTCACAACATTGGTGCCCTGTGACTGTTCCTTTCATTGGTGCCCCGTCATCTTTTCCTTACAGTAACCACAGCACTTAGAACGATGGTGAGTCAAGTGGTTTTGGGGCCGTTTAGAATATACCACTGAAAAGATAAGCTGTTGTTCGGTACCCACCAGAGAAGACTGCATGGGTTTAAGCCAATAGAAGTCTCCATTAGCTAAGTGGTGACCACACTGGGTGTTCAGGATTCTGGCGTAGCACTGAACCTTTCTCAGGTTGAGCTTTGGAGCACAAAAGCTGAGTTCTGGGCTGACATACTTCACTTAACGAGAACAGTTAGCCAGAATCGGAACTACAGAATCCCAAAGCAGTGTGGATTTAGAGACTTCCCAGAACTACGGACTCTGGGCCTTTGTTGTAGCTTTGACAGGAATTTTACAGCCTGAATGTTCCTTTCATCATGGAGTCAGTCATGCAAAGGCCTGGGGCCCTGTTACCATGTTAGGGGGTTGGAGAGTTGGCTCCCTCACTAAGAGGAATTGTTTTTGCAAAAGACCCAGGTTTGACTCCCGGCACCCACGCGGTGGCTCACAGCCTTCTGTAACTCTAGTCGAGGAGATCTAGCGCCCTCTTCTGACCACCATACACACGTGCAGGCAGAATAGCAGTAACAGAAAGAAAAGGCAGCGCCTAGGACACCAGAGAGCCGACGCCTGCTGCATGTGTGAGATTTACAGATTTGTTGACATCATGGTCTCTGGTTCATAGTCTTAGTCCATTTTGTTGTAATAAAAATATGTGAGGATCAGTGCTTTATAAAATGAAGAGGTTTACTTAGCTCTTGGCTCTAGACGAGTAAGAGCATAGTGCCATCGTCTACCCAGCTCTGACGGAAGCCTCGTGGCTCACGGCATCACAGTGGCAGTGGCAACTGAGGATCCAGGACTCAGCAGAGATGGGAAGCTCTCATAAGAACCCATTCTCGGGCTGGAGAGATGGCTCAGTGGTTAGAGCACTGACTGCTCTTCCTAGATCCTGAGTTCAACTCCCAGCAACCACATGGTGGCTCACAACCATCTGTAATGGGATCTGATGCCCTCTTCTGGTGTGTCTGAAAACAGCTACAGTATACTTACATAAAATAAATAAATAAATCTTGTTTAAAAAAAAAAAAAAGAACCCATTCTCACAGCAATCATCCCAGTGCCGGGACACCCACATTACCTCCTTCAGGGAAAGTGCTTGTTGACTCAACTGGCTTCCTCTGCCTCCCTTCCCCCACGAGGCTCATCATCTCTGGAGACCAAGCTTGTAGCTCATGAACTCCTAGGCATAAACCACAGCAAGTGGATGTGCTTTCCACTGACACATACCTATGACGTGCAACCTTCTCTTTGTGCATTCTTTTGCTTGAACCTTCGTATATGTTTATTTTAAATTTGCAACCGATCCAGAACTACATTACCCAGGTTGGCCTTGGACTCATGGGCTCAATGAACCCTCCAGGCTTCTCTCTCTTCTGGAGGGACTGTAGACACAGTGCCACATGCCAGCTCTGAAAGTATTTTCAAATATGCACAGAGGCAGAAAGAATAATAATAAAAAACTTCGGTATTTCCAATACCAATTTATATGTAGTTTGACATTTTCTTCATCCATTTTGTGCTATCAATATATTTAACTCCAGTTAATTCTGTCTTCCTAAAAATAATAACTCCAACATAAGTATAAGAACACAAATCCTGGTAATCTTAGTAATAATTCTCCAATAACACTTTAAACTTTATTCATTTAGGTATTAATTATTTGGTGAGCTAGTTAGAGACAGTTGCATGTATCCTAGGCTGGCTTTAAACTTCTTCTTTTTTAAAAAAAAATATTTACTTATTTATTATATATGTGTACACTGTAGCTAGACATACCAGAAGAGGGCATCAGATCTCATTGGAGATGGCTGTGAGCCATCATGTGGTTCCTGGGATTTGAACTCAGGACCTCTGGAAGAACAGTCAGAGATCTTAACCACTGAGCCATCTCTCCAGCCCTGGCTCTGGATATCTGATCGTCTTGTTTTCATCTCCCTAAGTGGCGCCACCATGCCCCCTCCCCCTTTTTTGGGTTGCTTGTTTGGTTAATGTTTCTTTGGAGAAGGGAGCTTACACAATTCACAGTTCAAAGTCAACTGTGAATGTTGGAAGCCAGCTCTGTTTCCATCATGTGGATCCCAAAGACTGAAGTCAGGTTGTCAATCCTAGAGGCAAGCACGACTAGCACTAAGCCACTGCGCTGGCCCTACTCTCCTTTAATGTGTTTTCTTCTGAGTGCAGCATGTGTGCCTGAAGCCCACAGAGGCCAGAGGAAGGCATCACATTCTCCAGTACTGGAGTTACAGACAGATGTGAGCTGCCATGTAGGTTCTGGAAACCAAGTTCAGAGCCTCTGCAAGTGCAGTCAGAGCTCTTAACCACTGAGCCATCCCTCCCGCCCTTGCAGTTAGGGTTTCTATTGCAGTGATAAAACACCACGACCAAAACCAGCTTGGAGAGGAAAGAGTTTTAGGTTGCAGTCCTTCATTCAGGGAAGCCAGGATACTTTCTTAAAGTATCTTAAAGATACTTAAAGATTCCTTAAAGGTATTTCCTTAAAACAAGGCAACAGTCTGGAGACAGGAGCAGAAGCCAAAGCCACAGAGGAATGCTTCCTTCTGACTTGCTCCTGATGGCTTGCCCAGCCTGTTTTTATTTCTATCATCTAGGACCGGGGTGGCCTGTCCGCTGGGGCACTAGCCTGCCCACATCAATCAAGAAAATACCTCACAGCTTGCTTACAGACCCATCTGGTGAGGGCAATTTCTCAAGTGAGGCTCTTTGCTCCAGCCTGTGTCAAGTAGACATTAATGGTGGATCTAGATGGAGAGAAGGGGAGAACTGGGAGGCATAGAAAGAGGGAAAGCCTTAATGTATTATATAACAAGAATTATTTTCAATAAAAGGAGAAAACTAGCCAGCATAGGGACCAATAAAGAAAGGGTATTTTGAGATGTTCTGACCAATGCGATTTTAAATGACAAGGCACTCATCTTAACAGGCTGGTATTACTTAGTGGTCTGATGCTTTGTGATAAATAGCTTTCAGCCACACTTAGATGTTAAGTTTTTTTTTTTTTTTAAATCTGCTTTTGGGACCAGGCATGGTGATGCATATCCTAATTCCTGCACTCAGGAGGCGGAGGCAGGCACATCTCTTCAAGTTCGAGACCACATAGCCAATTCTGGACTATGCAGCGCTCCATAGAGAGATCCTGTCTCAAAATAAAGAAATTAAATACATACGTAAAAAATACAACTCTTGCTCTTTATATATAAAAACAACTTAATCCAAAAAGAAAGACAAAATTGGATAAGACTATTCTGATCCTGAAAATAATTAATAACTCAGAAAAGGCTTAAACTTGGGGAATATGAAGTCAGAATTATATTGGATTTAGCACATTTCAAATTTATTAGACAACTAGAATAAATACTAAGTACAGTCACATATTAAAATGGAAACATGATTGGCAGTGCTCAGAAAAGAAAGAGAACAGACTTGGTATGATACGTAGAGAAAGCAGAACACATTTAGCAGTATAAAGAGCAGACCGTTTGCTGACCTCGCACAGGAACTACGTGCTCAGACCAAGCCTGAGCCTTTCTCAAGACAGTCAGTGAGTCTAAGGCTGCAGAGCTGGAAATAGTTTAAACTGAAACCCAAACCCCAAACAAAACCTAAACAAGACAACCACTTGCATGCACTGTACCTGAATGTTCAATAAATGAGATAATTAAATTAAAGCTGGTTGGTTTCTCAGGAATAGGTCTCTCTCTCTCTCTCTCTCTCTCTCTCTCTCTCTCTGTGTGTGTGTGTGTGTCAGTGCCAATTGCTTTCTTCAATTGGTCCCCACTTTATTTATTTACTTATCTTACTTGTTTGTGTGGTAGGGAAGTTGTGGGTTTGTGAACAGTGAACAATCCTAAGCGCTGGTTCTGTCTTTCCAACATGTGGGCTCGAGGGACCAAATACAGGTTTCCAGGCTTTGTGAGGCTCCCTCACCTGCTAAGCTAGCTTGTGCCATCACCACACTCCTTTCCCTGTCCCTCCGTATCTGTCCCCAACCCCAACAAAAGAAAACATAAATGAAAATAGAAAAAAACCTCACTGTGGAAGCTGCAGTGTGTCACAGAGTGTCACACAGTATCCCCTTTTGCCCAACTAGTTTTACTTGCAATGAGTCATTGGTCTGGTTCCAGGTCTTTGGCTTTTGCGCCACTTTTCAATGTTGCATTGAAGGGACTCCTGTCCGATATCCTGTTGCCTTGAGTCATGGAGATCCTGCAGCTTTGGTTTCACTCCAACAGTTCATAAACGGGGTAGATGCTGGGGGCCCAACTCAAAGCCCTAAGTTTGGGCTTCGGTGGTAGCTGGATTGGTCAGTCTGCCTCTCTTCCACTTTGCCCAGGGGAGGGGCAGGGCCAGCTTGCCCTGGTGCCACAATGGCAAAGGGCTCTCTGCTCTCATGGGTGACTCTCCTGTACCCACACCACCAGAGCCAGCTCTCCCATGCTGCCCAGGTGCATGCGTTGGGTGTAGCTCACACACACTCCACCAGGGCAAGCTCTACTGTGGGGAGGCGGGAGTGGCTGCAGTCCCAAGCACTGCAGTCAGCAAGAGGCAGGGCCAGCGCTCCCACTGCGCAGGTGAGGGGCGGGGCCGGCGCTCCCACACTGCCCAGGTGAGGGGCGGGGCCGGCTCTCCCACACTGCCCAGGTGAGGGGCGGGGCCGGCTCTCCCACTGCCCAGGTGAGGAGAGGGGCCGGCTCTCCCACTGCCCAGGTGAGGGGAGGGGCCGGCTCTCCCACACTGCCCAGGTGAGGGGCGGGGCCGGCTCTCCCACACTGCCCAGGTGAGGGGCGGGGCCAGCCTTCCTGCATGCTGCAGGTTGTAAGAAGCTGGACCAACTCTGCAGAGCCCTCAGGTATCAACATGGCCCCAGGCAGCAGCCCAGACCAGAGACATCAGCATGGCCACAGGTGGCAGCACAGGCTCCTCACACCAGGCTGTTCCTCATCACCCAAGTGTCTCAGTTTACCTCTCTTAGTGCCCACGTCCTTCTGCTCCTCTTTGTCCCCCATCTCTCCACCACATACTTGCTCATCACAGTGGCACCAGCATGGCAGTAGGTGGGCCTGGACAGCAGGCCTCTGGATGTCTTCCCCTCACGATTATTTTTTAAAGATTTATTTTTATTTGTGAAGAAGCCAGAAAAGGTGTCAGATCCCTTGAAGTTGGAGTTACAGGTGGCTGTGAGGTGCCCAGCATAGGTGCTGGAAGATGAACTCGTGACCTCTGGAAGAGCCATAAGCATTTTTAACCACTGAGCCATCTCTTCCGAATAGAAAAGGGAATGTGGACAGGAAACCGGAACCATCTCAAAGTGTAACGTCTTTATTGCAGTGCTTACGGCACAGTGGTGTCTGCATGTACTCATTCAAACATATGTAATGTGTAAATTAAGGTCCACAGAACTGTTAGAAATACAGCAATGAGTATGTGTTTCTCGGCCAAAAAATGCAAAGACGAGTCACCACTGCCCTTGAAGAGCTCACTTTCCTGCTGGGGAGTCAGATACAAATGGAACTCCAAGAGGCATTTTAGACCAGCTGTCATGCCACGTTAAGTAGCCCACACCTGCTTCAACCTCATCCATAGAGGTAGCGGCCATTTTGAACAATTCAGTTGCCCACCTAACTGTCTTAGTCCAGTTAATTTCTATTTCATATTATGGGATTAATACACGGCCCACCAGCCCAAGAAGACCACTTAACTTTCCCCCTCCAAATCCAAATTTTAGCTAAACCTCTAATGAACAACTTTGGTAGCTTGAGAAGACAGCCATGATTTTGCCATGGGGACAAACAAAAAATGTTTTTTTCTTTTTTTAGCAGGAGAATGAAGAGGAAAGAGAGGGGGTTGAGAGGAAGAGCTTGTCTGCTCCCTAGGTCAACACCTCAAGGCCTATTGGCTTCTTGAACTTAAGTCCCAGAGAATTCCTTATTAGTATTTTATAGAATTCGTATTGAGCCTGTTTTAGTCAGCGTCTGCTTTTTTCAGCCAGACAGTCCTAATCAATGCCATGAAATTTATGAACCAAGACCTACTGGAGCAGGAGGAAGGAGAATGTGACTTTGGTAGAAAAGAATGGTCTATAAACGTGAAGGGAAAAGCTAGAAACAGAGCCAGACGGGACGCAGATGCTGCTGAAGAGGGATGTACCATGCAGGCGTATGTGAAGGACAGACAGCAGCCGGTGGTCCAGGGTAGAGGACGCTGAAAGGAACGGCAGGGAAGTCGGAGGCAAGAGCCTCAGGATGAGGAAATAACCACATACACAAGCACGCAAAACACTCATGCATGTAGGGTAAAAACAGATGAATCTTTTTAAAAATCCACCTATGGTGAGCCAAGGGGATAATAATATAATCATGCTCCTTGAGCTCATCACTCAGAAAAATGGTCCTCATCCCGTACACTCGGTCTCTTCACCCCCCTCACGGTCCCATCATCCCGTACACTCGGTCTCATCCCCCCCCTCACGGTCCCATCATCCCGTACACTCGGTCTCATCCCCCCACACACGGTCCCATCCCTGGACTTTGTGGCATGAATCCAAGGCATAATACTTAAACCTCAATTTTTTATGGATTTACCACCATCACTGACACACAGCACAAGCAGGGTTTCATACACTGCAAGTTTTCAAAAGTTATATCATATAAGATAGGAACAAAACCTGTGAAGCCACCTGAATCATGTCCACTGTGGGTGGCTGTTACCTGCCTCAGGACCCGACTTGGAGGACAGAGAAAAGATGAGACTGGTTTTCAACACACTGCTAAAGTATCTTAGCATCTCTGATCCTAATTGTAATGGAGGTTGAGGAGGCGAAGACATGGGAAACTGCGCTAACACGATTGTGCTGTTGAAAGAAGAAAGCAGGCATGGCTCGGTGACAGTGACATCACTACCATATGCATGCAGCTACCAAGCATTGTCCTGACACCTAGGCAGGAAGCCTGTCGTGAGTGCGAGATTGCCCAGTTCCTCATTCCACAGTTTTGACCAACCGTTGTAACGGCATTACTGGTATGTTTGTGAGAGAGGCCGAGCCCTGTTCAGCCCCTGCCTCCGCAGCACTGCCATGTAAAAGGTGTTCTCTGAAAGCCGAATAGAGAAGAGAGAAATATTCAGTGGTAGCCAAACAGATTGTAATTGTGGTATTGTTGGTTTCAGGTGGCCTATCGTGATAAGACAACACAAATAGAAATAGCTTTGTTGTGTTACTTATACAAAGGTTATGGACTTGGTCCCTGCCTTTAATCCCAGCAGTGGGGAGGCAGAGGCAGGCTGATCTCTGTGAGTTCAAGACCAGCCTGTTTCACATACTGAGTTTCAGGACAGCCAGGGCTACATAGTGAAACTTGTCTCAAGCAAACAAATAATCAAATAAAGAGTAATTTACTTACATACACTGCATCCAAATAGCCAGATGGCATCTACACACGCTGTCGGCGCTCCGTATGCACGGGCTCTGAGCTCAACCAGCCGTTGATCCATATTTTTCTTTTTGTGGCACTAAGAGTCCCACTTAGGAGCGAGCACATGGTTTTAAAGTATTTCACTGAAGAGGCAGAGTCAGGAGGATCAGCACAATGAGACCCTGTCTCAGAAGTCCAAAAATTAAATGGATGAACGAATGAAAGCTTGAAGAGCATTGTGTCTGTATTGGGTATGTCCACCTTTTTCCTCTTCGTTCTCTGATGAACAATACAGCATGAAGACCAATAGCATTCAGTGTGTCAGGCATTACAAGTAACCTAGAGGTGGTTCATAGCACGCAGGAGGGTGTGGCTGGGTTAACTGCAGATGTGTGCATTACTTAATGATTTTAGCATCCGTGGATTGTGTTCTCCAGGTAGGGGGTCCTTGAATAAATCCTCTGTGGATACTGAGGGACTGTATTTCCTGCTTTGTTTTCTTTTGAGACAGAGTTGCTCTACATAACCCTGCCTGGCATGGACAATATACTATATTGATCTGGTTGGCCTTGGTCTACAGAGAACTTCCTGTCTCTGCCACTAAAGTTCTGCGATACATGCCACCAAGGCATGTGCTCCCAAGCTAGGCTTACAGCTGTACTTGTAAATGACGGGGTGGTGAGTTTAAGTCACTACCACAGCCCACCCTCCACTTGGTGTCTGTACTCTGTCACTTTTACACACATTGGCTTTTACACACATTGGCACGCTCAGCAATGGCTCAGCAATGGGGAGAACCCTTTCACAGGCTTCTGAACACATCCAGTGAGGGGTGATGTACAAGCTGAATACCATAGACCCGGGAACAACTGAGGTAACTGACAACAGAACTCCATGGCTCACTTGGCAAGCACAACCCCGTTCTGACCCGTACACTTTGGGGGTTTAGGACCCAGTATCAGTCCAGTTCCACCTTCCCTGTGATTATTACCTCCCTTCTGACTGTGTAGTAGGACCCTTCTTCACTGGAAGCTTACATTGTGAGTGGCTGGACCTTGCTCCAGTCTGTAAACTGGCTAAAGCATTAAGATGTTTATTATGGTGCCGTACCTAAAGTGTCTCTACTTTAAAAACAAATGAAGGGTGTAAAGGCTAGGAGCATGCCTCAGGAAGAGCACATGTTAGTCTGCCTGAGTTCCTAAGTTCAATGCTCAGCAGCACAGAGCAAACAAACAATCTTTCTGTAGGCTGCTCCTCTAGTCTGGTTCTTCCGACACAACCTGATGTTGCCAGAGATCATGACTGCTTTGGCTCCACTGGCAATTCCAGAAACCACAGCACTTTGCTGACTCGCTGCTCACACTCGCCCCAGGCCACCCAGAATCCCGTTCTCCTCTCTGCATTCACAGAGCTCATTTTAATGGCAACTGTCTCTGCCATATGCTTGGCCTGCAGAGAGTGGTCACCAAAGACTTCTTTAGGGGAGTACTTGGAATTACAGTGTATTTCTCCTTGCTTTAGGGACCCTCCTGGTGGGCATAGGAAAGGGTAGATGAGGCACATAAACCTACTCTGGTGTCCCCAAGCCTTTGGTAGTTTTCCTCTAGAGATGTGATTCTCTACTGGAGCTGACTTTGCCTTCCAGCAGCACTTGGCAATATCTGAAGTCACTTTTGGCCATTATAACTGGAAGAGCGTTACTGTCTATTAGGTAAAAGCCAGGGTACTCCCAAATGAGGCAAGTCACCCAGGACATAAAACTAGATATCTCACTTAATTCATCCTAGTCTTGGCCCAACTGCTGAACACTGTACAATGCCTTTGGTATTCTTCACTTCCAACGTTGTACATCTCTACAGTGGAGGGAATATCCTTTGGTTAAGTCACCTTCAGGTTTAGATTTCTGTTAACTAGCCACAAACAACCAGAGCCCTGTTAGATTGAGAATTTCTTCAGAGTGAGTATTTATCAATAAAATTGGCTGACTCAACTTTATACTGCCTTCATTCTGGTCCCATACTCTTAGGATCCATTCCCACACATATCCCCAGGTTAAGATACATTGACTGTTAAAAATTGTGAACTTGCTGAAGAGATGGCTCAGTGGTTAGAGGCACTTGTTGCTCTTGCAGAGGACCCAAGTTAGGTTCTTCTACACTTATATGGTGGTTCACAACCATCTATAACTTCAGTTTCAGGGGATCCAACACCCTCTTCTGAACTCCAAGAGCACTGTGCACACATGGTGCATGTACATACATACAAGCAAAACATACATGTACATCCAATGAATAAATGTAAAAGCAAACAAACAAAACCCTGAAATGGTACACTTTCTTCAGTCTGGGAAGATGTACAGTAGAGGGAGAATCCAGGTCTTCCCTGTGTGCCTTATCTCTTCATGGTTAGACTTTGCATTTTAGGCTGTGGAAACTGCTTTAACTTGGGACTTAGAGATCTAGGGGCAGTGAGAATCAGGGGGTGGGTTCTTCAGGGGAAATTGCATCCCTTGTAAAGTACCCACCCTGAGGGAAGTCTTTGTGATGTCTTCAGGCAAAGAAAGTCTGTCACAAGTCTTTAATGGAATGACATGGGAGAATAAATAAAAATACTGAGGTGTAATTAAATTTTACATTTCAAGTATGATCCATTCTTTACAGGTATGATTTTGTTACACAGAAATAGAGGTGATTTGTCTGTTTTGAAAGAGAGCCTGGATATAAATTGGTTTTCACCGATTACATTTGCTCTGTTATGAAATTCATTTGTTTGTGATGGCGATTGCTGAGATACCTCTGTCCCTGATTGTGGGCAAAATGCAACTCACCTTTTTGAGGGGAAGTTTTGTAATGGTACACTGTTCTCTGTGGTACTTTCCTCTTGCAGTACACTGTCCTCATTGGTACCTTTTGTGGGCACTCACCATGAATAAAACCCCGTGATAATAATATCTATGCAGGTAATTTGGACCCTTCCATCTCCAGCAGAGCGGGGCTTATGGGAGTGTTCAAACACAGAGTAGTGAGCCTGCTATGGATACCCATTACACTGTGCTAAGCACTGAGGCTCAAATGCTGCTGAGGAGCCACTATAAACTTGGGTACATACACTCTAGCTCTGAGCTTGGCTAAGTTATTTACACTGAAAACAGAATTGGGTCTGGCTTTGCCAATGATAAGAGAAAATGGATTTAGAAAAGTGTGTTAGCCCTCCATGAATTCTCGTTCATGGAGGTAAAGGCCGGAAGACTATCTTGAATTTCAGGCCAGCCAGGGCCACATAATGAGGAGTCTTAGACAACCTGAGATATAAAGTAAAACCCTGCTTAATAGAAGGGAAAAGAAACTGGGCAGTGTGATGTATTCAGAAAGCAGAGGAAGTTCCTGTAATTCCTGAGACCCACCCAGTGGAGGGAGAGAACCAACTTCTGAGTTATCCGCTTACCTTTGTGTGTGTGCTACGGCACAGGTGCACATAGAAAGTATAGTCAGATATCTTGTTTAAAGATTAGAGGCATGTATCCTGCATGGCTGGTAACACTGGGTCTAGCTCCCAATGCTTTTTAAAATAAAATTTCTTGAAAAGAAAGGAAAACCCAGAATGATGAACCATATCTAGGGTCCCAGCACTCAGAAGTTGGGAACAGGAGACCGTGGCTCAAAAATAAAAATAAAAATAGTAAAAGGCTTTGTGCACTTGTAATCCGAGCCCTAGGGAGTAAACTAACAGCCTATTCCAGGCTAGTAAGAGACCTTACTACAGAGAGAGAGAGAGAGAGAGAGAGAGAGAGGGAGGGAGGGAGGGAGGGAGGGAGGGAGGGAAGGAGGGAGGGAGGGAGAGAGAAAGAGAGAGAGGGAGAGAGAGAGAGAGAGAGAGAGAAAGAATGGCATTGGAAGAAATACATGCACACATGGGCAACACACACACACTTTTTTTTTTTTAAATCTAGAAGCCCACTGTCTTTCAGGATTTTCTTTTGCACATGTATGTACACGTATGCACATAGGTCTGATTGACGCTTATTATTTCTAGAAAACTGGACAATGTCAGAAGCAATGTCTGGAATTTTTGAAGATCTGGGGGAAATTACTTAATAATTTCCATTTGCATTATCTTTTGATCCTCCTATAGTTTTACTAGTAACTGTTTTAGATGAATTCTTTGTGAGTATTAAAATTGTTTGCAAATGTTTGCTTTGTTATAATCAGCATATGTTTTGCCTAAGGATTTGAAATCGAGCCTTAAACCAAAAGGAGAGGATGGTAACATAAAGTTAACAGTCTTGCTGAGATGAGTCAGTGGTTAGAAGCATCCCTGCCCTTGCAGAAGAGCCCAGTTCTGTTCCTAGAACCTAAATGGAGGCTCACAACTCTCTGTAACTCCTACTCCAGACTGGAAACAGGAGCTACAGGGGACTGGATGCTCTCTTCTGCCCTCAGCAGGTTCCTGAATTCGTGTGATACACAGACCCTACGTTCTGATTCTACCAGGAAGAAGTTCTACAAGTCAGAAATACTTTACCAGCTGTTACAGTTTGAATGTGACTATTAACTCATGCTTTTGAACACTTGGAGTACCCCCATGTTTGTGGTCAAGGCCCACCTGCCACCTATCAATGTGTCCTTTGGCTTCACGTCCGACCTTCGATCCAACACTGGTGGCCAGGCCTTCCCCCATTCGTGTTTGACAACAGCAGCCGTCCCAGCCAAGTGGTAGTTGACACCACAAACGCAAAGGCCTGAAGGAGGACATCCCAGCACTGGACAACTTCCTGGACAAACTGTAGGCAGCCTGATACTGCCACACGCTGCACAGTGCCTGCCCCTCAGAAGACACCTTGACACTGTCCCCACAGTGTTTCTCTGGAGGCTGCTGGGACCACCTTGACATCACTCACACTTGCTACCAATTCTTTTTATTTCTGAATTACAAGGCAGCGGGAATCGCCCTCTGCAGGCTGGACTGGCAAGCAGTGGGGTGGGCAGGACACGGTTATTAACATTTTCAAAGGGAAACATGCAAATGTCCAAAACTCAAAATAAATGCATTCAGAGGTTTAAAAAAAGAGATCTCTTTCTTTCCTCTCATTACCCCCTTTTAGTTGACCTATCCACATACTCATATAAACACACACACACATGACCTATCCACATACTCATATATAAATACATACACACACTCACTCCAAACTGTATTGTAGATATGAGACAAACATATGGTATTTGCCTTTCTTAATCTGCTTTAATTCACTTAACACAATGATTTCTACTTCTGTTCATTTTCTTACTAATGTCATGCTTTAATTCCTTTTGTAAATTTCATAAAATACCATTATGTATATGCACCACATTTTATGTACCTATTCGTCAGTTGATGGACACCTCAGCTGGCTCTCTTTCCTGCCTGTTGTGAGTAAAACAGCAATCGCAGCAATGCAGTGCTGAAGTTTGCCTCTAGGCATTGTGTTGCCAGAGTGATGCCGAAGACTACACAATGGCTCCAAGTGGCTAGAAGCAAGTTGCTAATGGACGTGTGACTCTCACGTAGTAAAGCTTGTAAGTCAGGAGCATGCTGCGAGAGAATAGAAAAGTCTAACATGTAGGAATGGTGGGTCCTGGGAGATTCTGGACTTATTAGCAGGTTTCTGTTGTTTGATGCTCACTCAGGAAGACAGAAACATCATCGTCTGTTAGACTCCACTGGAAAATTCCACCTTTGCCCAACCTCCATGGATAATGTCTTTGTTCTAGACCCTAATTAAAAAAAGACAAGAATCAGGAGCGTCATGGAGACAGGACTGAGGAGCACCCTGGGCCTTTCAGAGGGAGATAGACCAGAGATACAGCATGGCTTAGAAAACCAAAGCAGACTAAAGAGTAGCAAGAGTTATATTTGAAGCTTATGGTGCTGGGTTTCCAAAAGTTCCCAGCTATGAGATGCAAAAAAAGGGTTTGTTACCTGGAACTTTGAAATGCCGTAGTAGATGTTCAGTCTGGACCATATCTGGAATCGCAGCCTAAGACAGAAGAGACATTCCTTATGCAGGGAGAAGAAGGGGATCCAGCACATGCAGAGGATATGCTATGGCTTGATGTGCCCCTTAGTTTCTGTGTTGGAAACCTGTTACCAAATTCAACAGTGTGGGACGTGGGAATAACACATGTGGTCAGGTGGACCCTATTATCGTCTTCAGAAGTCAACTTTCCCTCATCCCTGTCTGCAATAATTTTGTGAACTTGATCAGATTGAGAAATGTCTGGTAAATTAGTAAAGCACATCTCTGAGCATGTCTGTGTGGGTATTGCCATTGAATAACTGATTGTGGGAGCTCTGACTCAGTGAATGCTTTAATCCATTCATTAATTCAAAATTTAAACAGGCAGTGGCAAAGGCTGGACCTGAGGGAGCATGTAGAATGTCCATTTCTTATTTTTTATTTTTAAATGTGTATGAGTGTTTACTGGCATGTACGTATGTTTGCCAAATGCATGCCTGGTGCTTGAGGGGTCCGTAGGAAGACAGCAACCTCCTGGAGCTGTCGTCCCGGTGATTGAGAACTGCCATGGGGGTGCTGAAAATAGGGTCTTCTGCAAGAGAAGGAGGTTTCCTAAACGCTGAACATCTCTCCAGCACCTAGACGCTCATTTTATAGCTTATTTTATTTAATAAAACTATAAAAATAATCTTTTCCTTACTTCTGCTAATGGAAGATGTCTTTCCTTCAGCAGCTGCCCCGGGGCACAGCGCTGTGAAGTTTCTTTAAAGATGGGTAAGGAGTGCTAGAATTGAAGTCATTATCAAAGAAACCTGTCCATCATCACAGAGAATGGGGGTGGATTTTGGTTTTGCTATTTCACTCCATTTGCCTCTCTCCTGGGTCTTGTGTAACCCAGGCTGGCCTTGAACTTGATGAATACGGAAGGATAACCTCAAGCTTCTGGTTTCTCCTGCTTCTACCTCCTAAGTGCTGGAATTCCGTGCTATGTGCATACTGAGTTTATGTGGTGCTGAGGAGCCAACTTGGGCCTTGGCATGCTAGGCAAGCAGTCTGCCAACTGAGCTAGAGAGCAGGCAAAGAATGGATTTGTTTTAGGTGTGCCCACTGTTTACACTCTCTGCCCCCCCCCCCACATGCTCACACAGGCTCACCATGCTATAACTACAGCAAAATGGCCCTCACCAGACATAGCCCTTGATCTTGGATTTCTTAGCCTCTAGACCATACGCCCAATGAAAGTTTATTGTTCACTATTTACCCAGTGCGTGTTATTCTGTAGAGCAGCAGTAAACAAAGAAAGATAATGTATTGATTACTTTTCTCATTGCTGTGGCTGACTTCAAAGGAGGGAAGGGTCATTCTGCTCGCGGTTTCAGCCATCCCAGGCTGAGCAGGCAGCAGGGAGAAGCAGGAGCAGCCAGGGGCTTCTGTGAAAGCTTCCAGAGACACACTTCAAGGAATGCCCTTCAACCTAGCCCAACCTTCACAGTTTCATGGCTTCCCAAGGATTTGCATTTAAATCCATCAGTGGATTTAACTCTTCATTAGGCAATGGTCTCTGGAAACAGTTGATCTAGATGTTTCTCAGTTCCGTCAAGTAGACCATGGAGATTGACCACCAGAGACACGGTGGGAGGTGAGAACGGGAAAGGAACACTCCTTCCCTTTTTCTAGAAACTGTAGCATTACTGTGGACCTGCTAGTCGTGGGGGGGAGGGGCGGAAGTCCCAACAGGAGAGGGATCCTGGGAGGAAACCCACAATGAAAAGAGACCAAGCTGAGGCTTAACCCAAGCCCTGTTGATGTTTAAGCCCAAAGACGCAGTGGTTCCTATAATCAGCCCCAACCTTAGGCCTCTCAGCTATGTGGGTCAATAAAATTCTGTGTTGTTTTTTAATTTATTATATTTTGTTTGTTTGTTGCCTACGTCAGATAAAAATAGTCACTTTGCAACTGAAAAAGAGCTGACCCGCATACCGCTCCTTTGGCTGTGTGCTGTGAACATCAATAGGGTTCTCCTTCTCTTAGTCCATTCCAGGGCCGCCAACCTGCCAGGCAGTAGTCAGATCTAGGACTGCTTTGTAGCTTAGCTTTCCCTTTACCTCTGGCAACGGTCTCCTTTCAGCAGCATCAGCAGGGAGCTCACAGTGGGACTTCTTTAAAGGTAGATCCGGAAGGCTAGTTAGGTAGTCAGCAGGCCCTAGCTCCTCAGGCAGGTGCTCTGTAATGGTCAGCTCTCTAGGATGATCCCACCACCAGCTCCTGACAGAGGTGGAAAATAACCTCAAGGAACATTGCTCTCCAAAGCCGGGGATAATCAAGGGATGAGTCAGCCTTCTGGAGAAAATTGTCTCTGCCAGTCCCCAGCCCCCACATCAGCCAGGCCTGCAGGCCTGCTTCTTTCAAGGGCATAATAATACCTTATATGTGAAGGCACAGTACTGCTGTGCTTCTCAAAGCACTTGCATTCGTTATCTCGTTAGGATACTGGATTGCTATTTTTTTCTCTTCAGATTCATTAAAAAAAAAAAAAAAAAAATCAAATCCAGCAAAGCACATTTTCATTTGGCTTTCAGCAAGCTTTGAGAAGAGAAAAATCAGAATTGAATCCAAGAGTGGAGTTTTTCTAGAGACAGATACACCCTGTCTTTCTTGGGCCCAAGATATCAAGAAGGACAGGGCTAGAGTCTAGAGAAAGCACACACTGGGAGCTGACTCGTAGGTCTTCGTTCCAAATCTGCTAGGTATTTGTATGACTAGGACACGCCCTGTAATCTCTCAGCTGGTGGCAGGAGCAGCATGGGTGACGTCATCAGTGCTCTTTGAAGAGAGACAGGCAAGAACGTTAGCTTTTCCCTCAAACTCTGGGGAAGGGCCTGCCCCGCCCCTCAGTTAATCTTTCCAGAAAATACCCTTATAGACCAACCAGTGGCCCGAACCCCCCTCTAATAGAGTTGCCTAAGGTATGTGCATATGTGTGAATGTTCATGTATGTGTGTGTGTCCATGAGTGTGCGTCTGTGTGTGTGTGAGTGTATGTATGTGCATGTGTGCATGAATGTGTGTGTATGTGTGTGTGAGAGAGAGTATATGTGTATGTATGTGCATGAATGTGTGTGTGAGAGTGTATGTGTATGTATGTACATGTGTGCATGAATGTCTGCATGTGTGTGTGAAAGCATATATGTGTATGTATATGTATGTGTGCATGAATATGTTCATGTGTGTGTGTGTGTGAGTGTATGTATGTGCATGTGTATGGGTGTATGTGTATGTGTATTCATGTGTGTGTGTGTGTGTGTGTGTGTGTGTGTCTGCATTCACATGCCACACTGAATGTGTTGATGTTAGAGGATAACTTTTGGTGGTTTGTCTCTCCTTCCATGTGAGTTCTGAGAATCAAAACTCAGGTTTGCATGGCAAGTACTTTTACCTACCGAGTCACGTTGCTGTTCTTGTATCCATCTTTCTATGTGGCCACTGGAAATCCAAACTCATGTCTCATGCATGAGAAGAAAGCGCTTTCCAGACTGAACCCTCTTCCCAGACCCCAACCAAGACAATGTAATGTTTGGTAAGAGCAGCCAGTTGTGGACTGAAGTACCCTGAAAGGCCATTTTTTAAAGATTTATTTATTTTATGTATGAGTACACTGTCACTGTCCTCAGACACATCAGAAGAGGGCATCAGAGTCTATTACAGATGGTTGTGAGCTACCATGTGGTTGCTGGGAATTGAACTCAGGACCTCTGGAAGAGCAGTCGGTCTTCTTAACCGCTGAGCCATCTCTCCAGCCACTTTCAAGTTCAGCTCCAAGTTGTTGAAGATTCTGCAGGTTGATAAACTAGAATTTCCTGCCTGCTGAAAGTTAAAATATTGCCAACCAGAATCAAGATTACATTGAGCTATCTTTAATCTTGTTATCAGCCATTTATCACCTGTTTATATCTTTGGGTAAGCATCAAGTAAAAAAATGTTACACTGCATTCATTTAGCAGATCACCAGGCTCTACCAACCTACAAACCGGAACTATGGTTAGATGGCATCTGAAACCTGATCAGAAGCGTCCCTGGCCTGCTGTAACCCCATGGATGTCCTTATCAATGCGTTTGGTAAATGCGCTGGTTGGGTATTACCTTTTTGCTCTGTGACTTTAAAATGTTATTCATCTGCTTGCTTCCTCGGTGGAATGAGTCTTTGGGTAATTTAAACCTGTGCCCTGGACTGTGATTACTCACACTGGGCTCTGAGAAAAATATTTCATTTCCTTTGTGGGATGGTTGGTCTTGCTCATCAAGTTGACTAGATCTGGAATCAACCAAGAGACATACCGGGCCAGTGAAAAGGCTCAATAGGTCATTATGGTCAGAAGCTGTGTTTGATTCTGGAAACCTGTAAGTGGATAATTTACTCCCCCAAATTGTCCTGTGATCTCCACATGTGTGCTTCCTGCTACATGAACAATAATAAAATAAAATCTATGACAGGAAGGGAAGGAGAGAGAGACAGCCCCCCCCCCTGGGGAAGATCAGTAAAGGCATTTCCTGAAGAATTAACTGAGGAAGCCCTTAGAGCAGACAGCAGACATGAAGAGGAGATCTGAGGGAAAGGCTTCGCTCCGCCATCTGCCCTCCTTCACTGCCTGCTATATACCCATTCTGTTGCTGTGACTGCTGCTACCATCCCCTGCTAAGCACCAGAACCCAACTTCTCTGCCTTCAGGGGCTCTCCAGAAATTCTCCACGCTTTCAGCACCAGATCAGGATGATGAGACATCCAGTCCTGTGAACTGAGTAGTTACTGGTTCTCAGCTTCTCTGGGATGCAGGCGGCCATATTGGACTATCTAACTGGAATCATGTAAGCCAATCTTCATTGTAACATGTGTTCACTCACTGTTTCTATTACTCTAGAGGACACTGACTACATTTTTGGATCAAGACCCAGTCTACATTTTGAGCCATAACCAGTTTGCTTTCTCCTCGCTTGTAGCTTCTTGCTGGATTCCTCCTTCTTGTTTCCCCAATCCTCAGCTTTAGGAGCTCCATTCCGCCTCTCTCTGTGAGGGCTAAAGCCGTGTTTGGGTTTAAATTACTGTGTTGAAGAGATCTAACCTTTAAGCTGCACTTGCCCAAGGGATAACTTCTTGGAATGCTGGGGCTGTTGTTCGTGTAAGATAACAAGCCATGAGTATTTTCTCTCGTAAACAAGTTTGGTTGCCCCAAATACACAGGATGTGCTTGATCTCACGTAGATTGAGGTATGTAGGAAGGAAGGATGTCAGAATGTATTTTTGCCCCTAATTGGATGAAAGTGGGAAGTATGTAACCTTATGGGTTTTGTCTTTATAAGCCTCTGGCTAAGTAATTTGGGGCCATGCTCTGGGAATCCCCGATATGGATGGCCAGTGTCTGTTACTCTAGCCAGTATTTAATAAAGCTTACTTCAAACTTGGCTCAAATATTGTGGTAGTCGTCTCATTCTTGACCAGGGAGATTAACACCTTCCCTCAACGCAACTTGACTGTCAGGCAGAGGTTAAGACAAGAGGGCTCATTTGAAACACTAGTAGGTACAGACCTTCTAGTATGCAGAGAGAGGGACCACAGCTAGGGAAATAAAGATGGCGACTTCTTCCTTATCCTCCTGACTTGAGACAAAAACCTGGCATCTTAAAACAAAGGTGTGGATTGTGTCTGTAAGCAGGTGAGGGCAGGTGAAAGACAAGGCTGGAGCCTGTGATTGGACAGTGGAAAAGGAAGGCATGCGGAGAGGTTTTGAGACAGGAGAGATAGGAGAAAGCAAGAGGCAGGAAAAGGACTTGCTTTTGGACAGGGAGAGCTTAGAGGACAAAATGTAGCTAACCAGAGGCCCTGGTTTAGATGGCGGATCTGTCAGGATTAACCACAGGAGGGATTATATTTAATATACAAAATTAGGATACTAGTTGCTGCCCCCAGTGTTACCTGTTGATCCTAAACCGAGATTGTGTGGCGTTTTTCTTCATGCGGCAATTCAGCTGGGTTCCAGAGAGAAAGATATGGTGGCAAAGCATGGGTTTTCCAGAAGTGCACCCCAGCTAGACTTGTGAGTTTACATGTGTGGGGGCTGGTGTCAGATGGAGAGATCTGGAGGAGTTTCTGGTCAGAGAGTCTGCCCAGATGAAAACAAACCAGGCCCACCAGTGCCCCAAGGCAGTAGCGTGGGTATACTTTTTAAATTATTTCATGCAACACAAAGGCATTGTAGGTTTTTGTCTCCCACTAGCAGGACCCCAGCTGATGGCTGGCCACAAGTTCAAGGCCTGATCAGTTTATGCCACTCAACAGTTCTAGGCCAATTAACCATCCTAGCTCTTTTCAAACTGACCAACTCTAAATGAGGGAAGAAAGAAGATGCTTCAGGGGCTTTAAAACCCTGGGCCTCAAGAAAGGACTGGTTTTCTGTCTTCTAAGGCCTGAGGGCACCTGTCTCCACTGCTCTGCAGAGGTCTTTTCTCTGTTGTCTACTGTGTGCATGTGGCCCTCCCTGGTCCCCAAACACTCCTTTCTTTAATTATTGGTTCGGTCCACAGTGCTTGAGATTTCTCTGCCACTTGTTTCAGATTTTTCCTGCCTTTTAATTTTTACCTGGCAGAGATACAAACCCAACGGAGCACCCTAGACAGCATCACTTCAGGGTCTTGTCTCTAGGATTCCTTCTTCTCCCACTGCACAGTGTCACCCCTGAAGAAGGGAGCCCCTGCTTGCAGTTCCAGGGACGAGAAAGGCAGCTGGCAAGGACAGAGAACTTTGGGATGCTGGAGGATGCTTGATTTGCTGGGAAAGAGCAGAAATAACTGCTAAGGGCAATCAGAAGACAGCAGGCATGACGTGTTAGGAGGGAGTTTCCAGTTCAGCCATCTCAGGAACAAGTTCCACCTGGCTGACAGGGCCAAAGCTGAGTTCATGTTCCTAGGCCCCAGAACTCATCTCCTTTCCTGCTTCTTCAGGTAGTTCTCGTTTGTCTGTTCACCAGTGATAGACAAAGGTGCTGTCTGCCTGCCATCTAAACGAAGACACAGGTCATGAATGTGCTGCCTGTCTTGACTTAACTGATGACAAGCAGCATGCCCACTCCTCTGATCTCTTGTCATTCTAAGACTCCAGGCCAGAGTCCAGAAGGGGACCTGACTGTAAAAGCTGACCCAAGGACCCTGAAACCAGGTGACTCAGATGAGGTCCAGCACCAATGTTACCTTCCTTGTTTTAACCTCTTGTGTCAAAATAGGATTGGTCAATGCACCAGTCCACCTCAGCCCTCTTGCTTTGGGTTCCATCTTATAAAAAATATACAATCTCCCTTAGAGATGGGGTTCAGATCACAACTGACCACCTCCCTAAGTGCTCAGAAAATACAGCTTTCATTTTTTAAAAAAGATTTATTTATTTCATATATATAAGTATATTGTAGCTGTCTTCCAACACACCAGAAGAGGGCATCGAATCTCATTAAAGATGATTGTGAGCCACCATGTGGTTGCTGGGATTTGAACTCAGGACCTCTGGAAGAACAGTCAGTACTCCTAACCACTGAGCCATCTTTCCAGCCCCAGCTTGCATTTTTAAGCTTCCATATCTGAAGTGAGTTTTCTTGGCTTCACACTGAACCCAACAGATGCAGAAAAATAAAAAAAGAGGTTGTAGCCTTTTAAAGTCAGAGGAGCAGGGATGGAGGACTCTGAGGAAAGCAGGGAAGGCATGAAGAAGCTTCCAGAAAATCCATACAACCTTCGTTGAGGTCAGAAATGTACACATACACACTTGAATGTGCCTTTGGGATGAAACCAGACCCCAAGGTTTATATAGGACAGAAGTCTCATCACCAGAGTCCCGACCAGAACTTCTTATGAATGCTGAACAACAAACTACTTTGAGTAGAGAGGGTAACAAAGTCACATTCTGCCCTGGTTACTGAGGACTGGAAATACTACTCTATTATGTTCACCACAGTGATGGGGGAAATCTCCAAACTAGAAGGCCCTAGACAAGAAAGTAAATTCTGTGCGTCTAGACGACGTCATAGTAGTCTAGGATAGCCTAACCTAGTTTAACATGAGATACTGTCTCAAAAACAAGCCAGAAACAAGACAAAGATGAGTCTGGGGACCTTGGGTTGAGTGAGTCTTACTGGAATCCTGTCTGAGGGTTTGGCTCTGGAGAACCCCATAGACCACACCCATACTCACCCCACAGGGCTGAATGGGAAAGAAGGTGATGAAGCAGAAAAGGAATTTATACAGCCAAGCCATACTGCAAAGAACTGGGCGGACAGCATCTCCTTGCTTGGCTGTAGGGTACCGACGATAGAGACCTCCAAGAAACAAAGGCAGAGAGGCTGAAAATGTGCTTAGCCGATTGGGGTTGGCCTGTCACTCAGGCTGGTCATTACCTCAGTTCTGCAGGGTCCTTCAAGCATTGGGAGAGAAGATCCCACCTCCACCCTCAAAGTCTCCCAGTTCCTGGAATTTGAGAGAAGCTGGTGCTGGGTGGGTTAAAGGGAAAACCCTGTTTGTTGGGAGAGATGTTTGATGAGAGTCTCCTTTTTGAGACACCTTTCCTGTGTTCTGGAATACCATGCTTTTAAAACTGGCAGTGGTCAACCCATCTGAGGCAGGACAGAAAGACAGGGAAAGTTTAAGGGGACAGGAGAGGAAAAGAAGCCCCACCCCGTCAAACTTAGTTTGCTTTTCTTGCTGACTGGGAGTCAAGAAACATCAAAACAACTGATAAAGCTAGAAACACCTGCAGGTAAAATGCAAGTTTTCCTTCTCAAACAAGGATGTTCAAGACAACAATCAAACCGGGTAAACTGGGTGTGTTATCACATGCCTGTAACCCCGGCATGGACTAGTTGCTAGCAAGAGCATCAGAAGCTAGTTCAAGTTCAACCCGGACTACACTGGACACTGTTTCAAGCAAGAGACAGAAAGGAAGAAGAGAAGGACAAAGGGGGACAGAGAGGAAAAGGGAGTTGGAGGAGGAAGAGGTCGATGAGGGGGTGAACCGACATGCTTACTTAGGAACAGAAAGTTTGTAACCTAGAATTGCACTCCTCTTGAATACTTAAATCAGAACAGTGTGACTCAAAAGTAATCGCCTTAGAATTTCCTATACAAAAGAAAATTATGGGGCTGGAGAGATGACTCCGTGGTTAAGAATACTGTCTGCTTTTCCAGAGGACCCCAGGTTCAGTTCCCAGCACCCATTTGGCAATTCACAACCATACATCTGTAACCCCAGTCCCAGGGGGATCCGATGCCCTCTTCTGTCCTGTGTGGTACACCAAGCACAGTCATGCTGCACAGACGTGTGCAGGCAAAACACACATCCACATAAAATATAATAACAGGACTCATTTCACTTAATTGATTTACATCCCAAATACTGTCTCCCCCTTCTCTTCTGAGAGGGTGGGTCCCCCTGGGTATCCCCCCACTGATGCATAAAGTCTCTGCACGATTAGTCGAATCCTCTCCCACTGAGGCCAGACAAGGCAGCCATGAAGACCGAGCTGTGTGTCTGCTACATATGTGCTCATGTATGCTTTTTGGTTGGTGTCCCAGTCTCTGAGAGTTGTCAGGGGTTCAGGCTAATTGTCTCCTGTTGGGTCCCTTACCCTTTCAGGGCCTTCAGTCCTTCCCTCAACTCTTCCATAAGAATCCCCCACCCCTGTCCAAAGCTTGGCTGTAGGGATCTACTTCTGTTTCAGTCAGTAGCTGGGTGCAGCCTCTCAGAGGACAGTGACATTATTGGGTTTCTGCCTGCAAGCATAACAGAGTACCATTAACAGTGTGAGCAACTGGTGCTTGCCCATGGGAGAAGTCTCAAGCTGGGCCAGCTTTGGTTGGCAATTCCTTCAGTCTCTGCTCCATCTTGGTCCCTGCATTTCTTTTAGACAGGACACAGTTTGGGTGGGAAGTTTTGTGGGTGAGTTGGTGTCCTTATTGTCCACTGGGGGTTCTACCTGGCTACAGAAGGTGGCCTCTTCAGGTTCCACGTCCCCACTGTTAGACGTCTCGGCTAAGGTCACCCACGTTGACTCCTGGGAGTCTTCCCCATGCCAGGTCTTTGAGACTTCCTACAGAGACCCCCACCCACTCAGCCCTGACTGCTGCAAGTTTCCATTCACTCTCCAGGCCCTGTGGCCCTCTGTCCTGTCTCTTCCCACACCTGTTCCTGCCCCCTTTCCCTCCCCCACTCTCTGCCTCCCATTTCCACCCCCCCTTCCTCCCATGACTGTTTTATTTCTCCTTCTGAGTGCAATTCAAGCATCCTCACTTGGGTCTTACTTCTTGATTAGCTTCTTTGGGTCTGTGGAGTATATCACGGGTGTCCTGTACTTTGTGCTTGTATCCGCCCGTCCGTGAACATATGCCATGCATGTCCTTTTGGGTCTCAGTTACCCCACTTGCTACCTCACAAATTTTTTAAAAGAAAATTATTTTAAAACATTTTAAGAAATAAACTGGGGCTGGCAAAATGGCTTAGTAAGCAAAAGTACTTGCCACCAAACTTAACAACCTGAGTTTAATCTCCAGAACCCACATGGTACAAAGAAAGAACCTATTCCCACCAATATCCTCTGATTACACATGCACCGTGGTGCATAAAAACACGTAAATGCATAAATAATTTGTAAAATCTACTTAAATTTTAAACGGCTGTCTTTGTTTGGTAGGCTTAGGCTGTCTAAATTTTTAGCCCTGGTGGCCTTGAATTGGCTTGCCTCAGAAGTGTTAGGATTTCATACCCAGCTAAATTTTGCTTAACTTTTAAGCCTTGTTGTGAATTACATCACTTGAGCAATGTGACTTAGAAAAGCCACAGGATTATATAAAATTCACAATGATGGAGATAATTTGGGGTTTTGCTTTTATAGTACCAAGTAAGTGTTCGTGAACCCCAAGACACCAGTCAGGAGTTGATCTGATACAATCACACCAGGGTCTCTATTTGGGCTAGCTCAGACTTGTTTCATGTAGATTTTGCTACCCTGTCTTAACTCTAGAAATGGGCCGTGCTACCAGCCCCCACCCAGCTTCTCTTAAATCCACAGATAAAAGACTCACACACAGTTGTTCATTTTCAACTTGCCTTTTTGGCACAATTGCTAGTCACTACTGTCTCTTACTAGAAAAGCCTTATCAATTTCTTATCTCCATACTTCCCACTTGCCCTAAACTTTAGTGGCTCAGATACACCTAATCCCTGCTAAACATTCCTGACCACCTGGCGGCAGGAGTGGCTTCTCTCTCCAAAGCATGGCAAACTCTCCTCTTCTTCCTTGCATCTTTCTCTTGCCTCCAGGGATCTGGAAGTCCTGCCCATTTCTTCTGCCTAGCAATTGGCCCATGGCGTCTTTATTGATAGATCAAGAACTCATTGGGGAACAGGATAGCATCAGGGCTTAACTCACCACCTACCCATAGGATGGTTGGGGGGTGGGGGGGACTCTGAACAGCCATCAAAGGCAATCTTTTATAGAAAGTGGCAAGCGAGGGGTGAGTGTTCCTAGCCTGGCAAGCATCTAATTGGGGTGCTGCTGTGGACTTTAGCATAGTTGGCTAATGTTGGAACTTAACTTCTGATCTCTTACTAATTGGTGGGTTTGTTGGGGTTAGCCTCGAAACTGGAGCTAGGATGAGGTTTTGTTGGTGGGGGGAGTAACTTTGAAACTAATGCTAGGTCCCGGCCTTTTAGTTTACTTGAGTTCAAACTTAGGTCAGGTTCTTCAAGATGGGAGTTTGAACCAAAAAAATTTGGTCTCTCTCTTTTTTTTTTAAAAGATTTATTTATTTAGTGTTTATGAGTACACTGTAGCTGTTTTCAGACACACCAGAAAGAGTATCAGATCCCGTTACAGATGGTTGTGAGCCACCATGTGGTTGCTGGGAATTGAACTCAGGACCTCTGGAAGAGCAGTCAGTGCTCTTAACCGCTGAGCCATCTCTCCAGCCCAGGTCTCTCTCTTTAACACCTACACTGCAACCTAAAATGTGAACTCTCTCTTAATCCTAATGAGCTCAGTAACTTTGTTTCATTGGGAAGGGTAGCAGAGGTCCCTGAGGGAGAGAACCAGAGGCAGTGCTGTGCTGAGTCTCCTGCTGCACACATTTAGGGCCTGGTTATGACAACCCCTCAATCTCAGAAACACCTTATGCACACTGATGTTTTCTTCAGTCTTGAAGTGGGAGAGAGATTAGGTAAATTCAGGCTGGTAGAAATTCTTCTCAAGGGGACAGACAGCATCCGTGTGTGCATTGTTGATCAGGAGTCAGACCCAAAGTCTAAGGAGCATTTAGTAAGCTACACAGTAGAGAGGCTGCACTCTTGGCTCTCCTTTCGCCCATTTGGCACCTGCAGCCCCAAGTGAAGAGCCGATGTTTTTGGCTAATGTAGCCTCTAAGCACCTAGTTGGAACATATTTTACACATAGAATAGATATTAACCTTGGGGTCCAAAGGATGGACTAAAGTGAGTTGAATCATGCTTACTTAATGTTCAAGTGGAACCCCAGAATGTGCCCCTACTGGGACCAGGGTCAAAGAACTAGGGTCTCTGAGAATGTATTGGTTAAGTTGAGACTATGATTAGGATGTGTTCCAAGTCAATGTCTGGTATATTCTCACACAAGAAAGGGCACCTAGAGAGCAGATTTGTGGGAGGAGTTCCATGTAACATTGGAGGTAGATACTGTAGTTAGTGAGGGTCTATAGGCAATGCCTAGGAGTGCCTGTCCTACTGAAAGAGCCAGAGTTGGGGTCAATCCAAGGCCAGTGGGGAAATTCCACCACAAACCTCCAAGCACAAAGACCCTCTCTTCCAGGAAGAAGAAGAAAAAAAAGTTAGTTTAGTTCCTGAAACAGCTACAAGCCAAACTTGTTAGACAAAGCTACTTGTAACTCCCAGTCGACCCCCCCCCCTTGGGAAAGAAAGTACTGTATCAAGTGAGTCAGTCTGAAAGTTGTTTCGCTTCACCAAGTGTGCATAGTACCTGTCTAGTACCATTGTTTAAGTTCTGTCCCAATTCTTTGAATTTTGCCCCAACTGTTTGCAAGATATAAAATTCCATTAGAATCAGGTTTGTCTCCCCCTTGAAGTGGGATGGCCCGATGTCGGAATGATTAAACTCTCTTGCTTTTGCATCGATCACTGTCTCTGTGAGTCTCTTTGACTCTTTGAGTCTCTCTGTGAGTCCTGGAAGAGGTCCTATTCAAACCTCACACTACCAGAAGACAGGCATAGAACAAACAGTGCTTTTGTGTGAGCTTTGAAAGTCACCTGTATTGACAAGCACGATAGCGCATACCTTTAACCCCAGCAACTGGGAAGCAGAGGCAGGCAGATCTCTGTGAGTTCAAGACCAGCCTTTCTTCAAAGCAAGTCCAGGACAGCTGGGCCTACACAGTAAACCCTGTCTTGAAAAACAAAGACTTTTGTGGCTCTGACACATACTTGAGAAAAGCAGTTTAAAGGGAGGGAAGGTTTATTCTGGCCCACTGTTTCAGTGTTTCAAGTCCATGTTCAACTGGTTCCAGTGTTTCCAACCTATGGTAAGGCAGATTATCACAGCAAAAAGGCATGGTCTATCTGACAACACATTTCCTGGTGACTAGGAAGCAGAATGGGGAAGAGGCAAGGTCTGTCCTTCCTGGCTTCCTTACGCTGCTTCTACCACCTGGGCCCTGGCCCCCAATAATAGCACTGTATTACATGAAGAAATTAACCCACTGATTGACTCAGTCACCACACCCAAATCTTAGCAGCTGGCCTTCATACGTGAACCTTCAGGGGACATCACAGCTTCAAGCCAGAAGAGAACAGTTTCCTCACATTCAGTGTATCCCAGAACCAATGATTTAACCAGCAGAGAGTGTGTGAACTGGTTATTGTATCCATGAATCGTCTAACATACGTGAGTGAGGAATGTGGCTCAGGCACAACCCACATCTATATTTTAATTGCTCCTCTGGCAGACCAGGGTGGTTCGTATCAGCACTTAGGCCATAAAAGAAAAATCAGAAGTTTAAGGGTACCAACCCTGGACTACATAGGGAGTTGGAGGCCATTCTGACCTACAGGAGACCCTGACTCAAAATATAAAACAAAAACAAAATCAGTCTTCTAATAATTATAACGGACAAAGGCTTAGTGTATACAGCACTTGGCTAATATGCATGAGGCCCTCGTGTGAGCCCACCATCATGAAGAGTTTTAGAATAACAATGTTAATGTCAATCTAGGGCTGAAAGCTACATGCTGGGCACATCCACAGTGGTGTTACTTTCCTGGAACGACCTCCTCAGCTAAGTCAGCTGTGAAATCAGTGAGCTTTACTTCCTGGAAATCTGCACACAGGTCACCTGAGCAGGAGAGTGAAGTCCCATGGGAGAGAGGCTCACTCTTGCCTTGCTGGGCTGAATGATGTTTGCCAGGGTCCTTTTTTATAATTCCCCATGGCCCCATCCAACAAAGGGCTTCCTTCTGTCTACATGAGGGGCACGAGCCTGTTCAGAGTTTTCTTGTGGGGCTAGAAAACAGAAATTGTTCTGATTTTCCCGTCCCCAAAGTAAAGCATTTAGAGGGGGAAAATGCGTTAAGAGTAAACATGAAATAGACGCTTTGGTGCAGTTCTGGGCCAGGGGAGAGCGAAAGTGATATTGTGAACTTGGGTCTGCACTGGAGGAGGGGGAGGGGAACAGAGCTGGCCTGTAGGCTGATTGTTGCCTTGGTTGGCTGTTCCTACACCTCTAGAAACAGGCGTTCGTCCAGTGCAGTCAGTGAAGCAGGGCAAATGCAGAGCAGACGCAGAGTGCCCCTCAGGCCTTTCCCTTCGCCTGGCTGGGAACCACCATTAGTTACTGAGTAACCTGACGAAGTTAATATGCCTTAAAGGCCTTTGTGGGAGTAGCAGCTTAAAAGCTCTAACTAGGCAGCGAGCCCAAGGCCAAAAATTGGGAGAAACCCGATCCTGGCCTAAAAGATGCAGCTGCAGGGCAGAGAGAAACCAGTTCCGTTCAATGGGTTTGATGCAGGAAGCAGACGAATGAGGAAAAGAGGAAAAGCGGGGTGGGGGTGGGGGTGGGGGGGTGCAAGCTTTTATGCTACCTCCAGTTGCCTCCGTATAGTGGGACTGAGCTGCTGGTGACCCAGTTGGACAGGATACGGTCAACTCTGTCCCTCTAGTATAGTATCTATCAGTACAGACTTTTTTTTTCTTTTTCAGACAGGGTTTATGTGTCTTTGGCTGTCCTGGAACTCACTATGTAGACCAGGCTGGCCTTGAACTCACAGAGACCTGCCTGACTCTGCTTTCCAGGTGCATATCCAGAGGTTCGCAGCTAATTTATGGTTCCTTTGAGAAACTGCTCCCCTCAGCCTGCCCTGCTCCCCGCACCCTCCCCTGCTCCCCGCACCCTCCCCTGCTCCCCGCACTCTCCCCTGCTCCCCTCACCCTCCCCTGCTCCCCGCACTCTCCCCTGCTCCCCTCAGCCTGCCCTGCTCCCCGCACCCTCCCCTGCTCCCCGCACCCTCCCCTGCTCCCCGCACCCTCCCCTGCTCCCCGCACCCTCCCCTGCTCCCACACCCTCCCCTGCTCCACTGCTCAGATGGCTGTGGCTTCTCTGCTCCGCACAAACCCCTCTCTTCCGCACTCCTTTGGCTCTGCTCAGTGCAATGCATTTGCTCTTTTCGTGAGCTGCAGTCGTTTCTTATTATGCTTTATATCCACACGGGCTGTGAATGGCTCCATATTAGATGCACAGGGATTAATCACAAGGAAGTGAAAGCCCTAATCAAGCCCAGCATACGGTGCATGCGGGCTTCTTCCTTTACAGGCTCACATCCCCACGGCTCCGGAAACTTCTGTGTTTCATCTCTCACCTTCTCTTCGGCTGGTCTTTAGGATTCTTTTCCTCCCGTTTGTCTTCAGACAGGCAGTTTCACTCCGGCCTCTCCATCAACTGGCTGGAAGCTCCTAGAAGGCAGGACTAGGGGCTTTTATTTCCCTCTCTAGCCTGATACCGTACATTGTTCCCAGCAGAGTTTCAATCGGGTTTCTCAGTTAATGAATGAATTTCTGAGCTTTTAGCCAAAGTTATCTTCTGGTCTCCGTCACACAGCGTCTCGGCGTGGCTTTTGGTTTGCTTTTCTAAACAGATTTTTTTGTTGTCTTGGGTGTCCTGGAACTCACTATGTAGACCAGGTTGGCCTCCGACCCCGCCCCTACCTTGATCGAAGATATTCAGTGCCACGGCCCAGCCCGGCTCAGTGTGTCTTAATAGATATTTGTTTAGGAGGATCTGTTATCCACCATAGGGCGGAGACATAGGGTAGGTATTGAAAGGATGAAAAATATAGCCTAACCCCTCCAAGGACCCCAAGCTAAAGGAGTCTTAACCCCGCGCCTAAGAACCCCCAAATAACTCAAATTTCAGACCCTGCTCTTTGCCAGTAAGCCGATATAAGGTCACACTCCTTGCTGTTCCAGAGCCTGCTTTCTGTATGAAACTGGGTAAAAGGGTGTAGGACAGGCTCTTGGATCCGAGAGCCGGGCTTAGTAAATCTGGCTTCTGCAAACTGCACCATAGAAACACCCCCCCCCCCCCCCAGTGACTTCTGACCGCCATTGCCACCCCCACCCAGGAGACCGCGCAAATACAGCCCTCTGAGACTATAGGGAAATGATTGGTTTGTAATTCACAGGTTTTGCAATGATTGGCTGTAACTCACAGGCTTTTGCTATGAAATGATTGGTTTGTGATTCGCGGGCTTTGCCATGATTGGAGGGCTTTGTTATGAACCATATAAAATCTGTCCTGATTCTGCCCTCAGGGTCCGCAGCCCTCTACTCCAACGTGGTGTACAGGTTGTGGGCCCCAAGCACGCTTGGAATAAAAATCCTCTTGCAGTTTGCATCAAGACAGTTTCTCAAGAGTGATTTGGGGTGTCGCCTTTCCAGGGAGGGAGGAGAACCTGCACTTTGAGGGTTGGAGGATCCCCAACCCGGGAGTCTGGCCTTTCAGTATCAGTGGAAGTCTATTGCTTTCATAAAATACCAAGACCAAACTCAACCAGGAATAGAAAGATAGTTCAGTGGTTAAGAGTACATGTCCTGCTGGTCGTCCAGAGGACCTGCATTTATTTCCCAGCATCCATTTCAGGTGGCTCAGAACTTCCTGGAACTCCAGCTAAGGTTGGGGAATCCTCCACTATCAGTCTCTCCTCACGTGGCATATACTCAGAAGGCGCACACACACAATCATATTCATATAAGTAATATAAATGTACATAATACATATAATTAAAAATCAACTTTGGAAGGAAGGGTTTACACGGTGTGATGGTTTGTATATGCTCAGACTAGGGAGTGACACTATTAAAAGTTGTGGCCCTGTTGGAATAGGCATACCACTGTGGGTGTGGCATTAAGACCCTCCTCCTAGCTGCTTGGAAGCCAGTATTCTGCTAGCGGCCTTCAGATGAAGATGTAGAACTCTCAGCTCCTCCTGCATGTGCCTGGATGTTGCCATGTTCCTGCCTTGATGATAATGGACTGAACTTCTGAACCCATAAGTCAGCCCCAATTAAATGTCCTTATAAGTGTTGCCTTGGGGGCTGGAGGGATGGCTCAGTGGTTAAGAGCACTGACTATTCTTCCAGAGGTCCTGAATTCAATTCCCAGCAACCACAAGGTGGCTCACAACCATCTGTAATGGGATTCAATGTCCTCTTCCAGTGTGTCTGAAGACAGCCACAGTGTACTTTTATATATAAAGCAAGTGAATAAATCTTTAAAATAAATAAATAAATAAAGAGTTGCCTTGGTCACAGTATCTGTTCATAGCAGTAAAACCCTAAGACACTTGAACTTAAGGCAGGAACCTGGGCACAGGAACCTGAAGGCAGGAACTGAAGCAGATTTTTATGGAGGAGCACTGCTTACTGGCTTGTTCAATCTGCTTTCTTGTGCAGGACAAGGCCACTTGCCCAGGGGAGGCACTGCCAGATGGGCCCTCTCAACATCAACCATTAATCAAGAAAAATGACACTTTCCTACATGCTAATTATATAGTGGCAATTCTCAATTAAGATTCCCTCTTCTTGGATATATCTAGCTTTGTGTTAAGTTGGCAAAGCCCAATCAGCACAGCAACTAGAGTCTGACGATTGTTGTACTAATCTGCATTAATAAGGCATGGTGGCCCACAGTTAACCTCAGCACTCAGGACACTGAGACAGGTGAATCTCTGTAAGTTTGAAGTCAGTCTACATGGAAATTTCCAGGCCAGCTGTGGGAGTGTCCTGAGACCTTGTCATAAGGTGGGGAGAGAGTGAAGGTTGTTGGCTTAATTAGAGTGACCATGGGTGGAGAGCCAGTTCAATGGAGAAAGTGTGGCAAGTCTGAAGACCAAAATTTATATCTACAGAAGTCACATCAAACCTAGGCAGGTGCGGCTCTAATCCTGGTTCTCAAGACTGAGAGATGGGTACCCACAGGGTAAGATGTTCTGGCAAACTGGCCCAAGTCAGAGCTCCAGGTTTAGTGAGACACATGAGCATGTGCACCTGCACATACGTGTTTGCCTATGCACAGGTGAAAGGTGAACACACAAGCCCATACACACTCATGTGTGAAAGTATCTTTTATTCACCTAAAGTAATTGTTGTCTCTGAGGATTACTGCCTTGTCTGCTAACCAAGGCCCAGTCCTCTGAGATTCTAGCCTCTTTATCCAGGCCTAGAAGGTTTCAGCCTCTGAGAATTCCTGGGACTAAAAGAAATGTCCAGTGACATCTCTCTCACTGCAGCTATTTACTGGAGTAAGAAGTGAAGCTACTGTGGAGGAAGCTGTAAGCTTCCCTTACTTCATGAAAGTCAAGTGGTGTGTGTGTGTGTGTATGTGTGTGTGTATGTGTGTTATGTGTATGTATGTGTGTGTGTATGTGTATGTGTGTGTATGTGTGTGAGTATGTGTGTGTGTATGTGTATGTGTGTGTGTATGTGTGTGTGTATGTGTGCGTGTGTGTATGTGTATGTGTGTATGTGTGTGTATGTGTGTGTATATGTGTGTGTATATGTGTGTGTATGTGTGTGTGTATGTGTGTGTGTATGTGTGTATGTGTATGTGTGTGTGTATGTGTGTGTATGTGTGTGTGTATGTGTGTGTATGTGTGTGTGTATGTGTGTGTGTATGTGTGTGTGTGTGTGTGTATGTGTGTGTGTGTGTGTGTGTGTGTGTGTTGAAGCTGATGGTATACATAAGCCTGTAATCTTTTCTATTTTGGAGATTAAGGCAAGAGAATGAATGTCTAAGGCCAGCTTAGGCTACAAAGTACACTTAAGGCCTGAACAATTTAGGGAGCCCATCTTAAAATGAAGAGTAAAACAGAGGCTGGAAATGTAACTGAGGTAAAGGGTTTGGCATCTAGCACAGCCTCTGGCCGGTACAAAGAGGGGGAAGAAAGAGAATGTGATCAATCAGTAACCAGGGTGAAAACCTCAAATACTTGCAGAGGCCAAAGGAAACAATGTGAGTAGCCTGGGTGGGAACAACGTGACCAGACCCTATTACAGGGCAGCTGCTGGCTGCTCACAGGAATGGTGGCCCAGGATCACTTGATTTTACATTCTGCATAACCAGCCTTCTTTTTTTAATTTTAAAATTGTGGATGGTTGGGAAGGAGAGTGAGTACCTGGGGAGACTTGAGCTTGTGTCTTCTGCACTCTTAGGGGCTCAGCCATTTCTCTAGCTCCCTGAAACCAGCCATTTTATGAACCTTTTCCTTATCAGGAATCTGTCCAAGACTAGGAAGAGGGCAAAGGAGATTATTATATGTCCCCAGTGAATTATCCAGGACCGTGATGGGTTCTCCAGGGAGCTTCAGATTCTATAGCATCCTGAACTGTTGCTGGAGAGATAGACTGTGTTCAATTATCAAGGTGGTCGGATAATCATGAGGTCTTTGTAAGTACAGAGAGAGCCAGAAGACGTAGAGAATTAAAACAATGAAGGTGATGTCATGGTGATTCCTGGTTGTCAACTCGACTAGATCTGGAATGAACCACAGTGCAGAATTGGGATGGCTTCCCTGTGATCCTGACTTTGAGGCATAGAGGCTATGGGTCTTAGGACACTAAGGCAAGGAGATCTCTGAGCTCAAGGTCATCTGGGACAAAGCAATTTTCAGATCCAGGTGTGGTGGTGCACACCTCTAATCTGGACACACCTTCAGTTGGAGACCTACATAAGGACATTGGCAGAAGGAAGGCTCTCTTAGCCTTGTGGGGCTGACCATCTGCTAGATCCTCGGACTTCACTCACAGCTGCTGCTGACCATTGTTGGGGAGTTGAACCACAGACTGTAAGTCACCAACAAACTCTCTTACTATCTAGAGACCACCCATAGGTTCTGTGACTCTAGAGAACCTTGACTAATATTAATAATGCAAATGAGGATCTAAAACGATGAAACCTGCCACTACTGGTTTTAGTGATGGGGAGGAATGCAGATGTGAGCCAAAAAAAAATGCAAGTAACTTCAAGATGTTAGAAAAGTAGCAAGCACATCAATTTTCTCCTAGCACCTTTAGGAGCAACATAGCCTGGCCACACAAGATTTTAATCAAACAAACCCATTTTGGCTGCTCAGTCCTGAAGAAAGTTAATTAACACTCTAAGATATTAAAGGATTGTAAGATGACAAATTTGGCTTTTGTTTTCAAAATGTGTACAAGTGAGTTCTTTTTATTTAATTAACTAATTAATTAATTTATTTATTGAGACATGGTTTCTCTGTGTAGTCTTAGCTGTCCTGTAGACCAGACTGGCCTAGAATCACAGAGATCCCCCTGCCTGTGCCTCCAAAGTGTTGGGATTAAAGGTGTGAGGCACTACCACCCAGCTCCTGTCTTCCTTCCTTTCTTCCTTTTCTTTTTTCCTTCCTTCCTTTCTTTTATAATTTTTTTCTTTTTTTATATATACAAATAAGTTCTTTTAATTATATATGTATTTAGGGCTGGAGAGATGGCTCAATGGTTAAAACTACTCTTGTAGGGGACCCCAGAGTGGTTTAAGCAGGCACATAAGTGGTTAGGAACTACCTGTAATTCCAGTTCCGTCTGGTCCCCTCTGGCATCTGCATGAATGATGTAAATAAACTCATGCAGGCACATATACACAAATAACTAAAGGGTTTTTTTGTGTGTGTGTGTGTGTGTGTAAGAGAGAGACAGAGACTTGTGATTAAACTCAGCAACGATCTCAACGTTCACTCTGGGTAAACCTGGGCTTTAATCGACTTGTCTAGGAGCCTTGAACCAGTACTTGACAAGAGAAGGCATTCAAGCCAAAGGGCTGATAAGCAATGCACAGGCAGCTTCGTCATGGGGGGGGCACCAATTAAATCTATAAGGCAGCTCAGATGCCAGCCACCCAGATGGCTGAAATGACACCTGACACTGGTTTGTTGTCAAGGATTTGGAACAATGGGGGCCTTCTTACAGGGCTTGTGAGAATGTGAACTAGTATAAACCGGTCTGCAGCTGGGGAAGCTGGCCGCATGGTTCCATTCTTTACTTAACAAAGCCAACACAATGTGCGTGTAGGTGCTGGAGCAGGGCCTCAGTGGTAGAGCAGCCTAGCATTCCTGAGGTCCTACGTTTCCAGTTCAGAACCATAAATTAGTGTGCACCCGAATTTTTCAAATGCATTTAAAGAAATTATTTTATGGGCTGGAGAGATGGCTCAGTGGTTAAGAGCACTGACTATTCTTCCAGAGGTCCTGAGTTCAAATCCCAGCAACCATGTAGTGGCTCACAACCATCTGTAACAAGATCTATAGCCCTCTTCTGGTGTGTCTGAGGACAGCTACAGTGTACTCATATATACATAAAATAAATAAATTAAAAAAAAAAGAAGTCCTTTATGATAGTCCCAAATTAAAATATCCCGAGTGTCCGCAATCAATTAACGTTTCTACAGTGATATACTAGCACAATGACAAAGAGTGTCACAAAAGAACTCAGACGTGAGCAGGGTGCCGTGGTACACACCTTTAGTCCCGCCACTCAAGTGCAAGCTGGTGGAGAAGGATCTCTGTGAGTTCAAAGCTAGCCTGCTACATAGAGAGTTCATGGAGAGATCCTGTCTTAGAAAAAAAGCAAGAAAGAAAGAGAAGAAAAGGAGGATAAACTTTACTACAGCTAGCAGAAGTCACACACATAAGTATCTATTGTATTCCTCGACATGAAATTCGAAAGCAGATGAAGTCAATGGGTGGGGCCATCTTAGTTCATTTCCTGTTAGTGTGACAGATATGGGCTGTCTTACAAATCTAGGAGAGTTGATTGGACATCTCTGCCAGTCTGAGAGTTAAAAGTTAGGAAAACCCTTAGACTCAGCAGGAAGCAATAGGTAAGCTTTGTTATAGGCATTGAAAGGTCCAGTGTTGGCACAAGATACCTGAGGACCAAGTTCTCAGCACAAAGGAGATGTGTTTGCACCAGAAGGTCAGAGGGCAGGGCATAAGAGACCAGGGCAGGAGAGATAGCATGAGGGACTGGGAGGGGTATTTATCCTGGAGAGACAAAAACCTGACTCTAGATAAAAAGGAGACAGATATGACCCACAGGCAAATGACAGCCTATATACATAAAAGAAGAAACCCTGTATTAAAATAAGGTGCTTAATTTTAATTGGGCACATTAAGTAGGTATACCACAAGGAAGCTGGACTTCAATACTTTGATAGCTGGATCTTGGTAGTCATTCTGAGGCTGAGAGTGGGGGTGGAGAAAACGTGGTCTAGTAAGGGACTAGACCTCGGGGCCAGCTTTAGGAATGTAATTTAGCGGCTTTTAGCAAGGCAGAGGGACTGGGGGAGGAGCCAGAGCCATGTTTGCCATGCTCGGGTGAGCTAAAGCCCCTTCAAGGCCCACAGCAAAGCTTACAGAGAGAAAGGTACCCTCCAGAGTAGAGAGGGGACAGAAATGTGTTTTCCCGGGGTTGCTGGGGGATTTAAGTGGTTTTGGTGGTCTGGGATGAGTTTCTTTCCCCTAATTTTAGGTTGACCAAATAAGACGGCAAAAGGGGAGTTCATAGGCACACATCAAGTGGCCATGTATTTATGATGGCCCAGGGGAGGTCCCTTACCTCAGATTTTGAGTTTGGTGAACTTGGACAAATTAAGAAGAACTGATAGGTCCATAGCTTCAGATAAACATCTTCAGGAATGGTCTTAAATAAATCTGATGACCCTGTACTGGGCAGCAGGAAGTAGGAAGGAGGAAAGGAGGGGGTGGGGGAGGAAGACCCCTCCAGCCTTTTGCCTCAGGCCAGGAGAGGGGAAGAAGAAGTGTGATTTCTTTATCTATCAGTGGCCTCTTTCTGTCTGTCTGCATGTTAGTGATACGTCTAGCCTAGTCTCTCATTTATTTAAACCAGATTTAATGACTTAAATCTGGGATCCCAGTTCTTCAGGGCCTGAGGCAGGAGGACAGCCTTGAGTTTGATGCCAACTTAGGCGACTGAGGTACATATTAAGTTCCAGGCCAGCTTAAGCTATAGGGTGATAAACGGCAGTGGCAACGGCAAACTCTCCCATTCTCTGTGTCTCTGCGTCTCTGTCTCTATGTCTCTGTGTGCACACACACACTTGTAGGAGTCAGGGTTGTGGTTCAGTAGTAAAGTGCCTCCTACTGTATGTGAGACCCTGGATTGAGTCCCTGGTGTCACGCGCCCACGCTTCCCGCTGCTAGGAACAGGCGTGCAACAAACAAACAGATTCTTCTGCGGATAACCTTTATTGTACAGCACTTTGAGCAGGGGGCTTCTTGAGCAGGAAACTTCTCTCTGAGTCGGGGACTCCCTACCGGGTTCTACTGTCTAGACGGCCTCTCACGCGCAGTCCCCCACGAGCGTTCTCTCTGTCCAGTCTCTGTCCACGCGGGACCTCCCGCAATCTCTTTTACCGAGTCTCTCTCCACGTGGTATCTCTCTGCCATCCCTCCACGTGGGGTCTCCCGCAATCTCTCCACTGTCTTCCTCTTCTCCTCCTCACGTGGGGGAGAAAATGTACTACTATATATGCCTAGGAGACTCGTGTCGCTACCTGATTGGTGTGCCCTCCAGTAACTCAATAGTATGCCCCGAGAGCGGGCTATGACGTATGTGGCGCATGCGCATTAAGTCTCTTGGCTGGGCAACAGCTCTGTTTGCTGAGTTCTCGGCGGGAAGCCGGCGCCATGTTTGGGTGTGGCACAAATGGCTCCCTACACCCTGGCATGCAAAAAAAAAAAAAAAAAAAAAAGAGCCGGTGCTGAGGTCTGTGGTGCCCACCCCTTCCCTGTTTCCTTTCCTCCCCATTCCTACACTGGATTCTTTCAACCAGATTTCACGATAACTCACGATAACACTAGTCACTCAGAATGTTCTCCTGTGAATAATTTGTCTTTTGTGAATTTTATACCTGCTAATCAGGTAGCCTGCTTTCTGTGATGTAATCCATGTCCTACAATTTGTCTCTTTTACTGTTACTTTAAGGCCTATGGTTATTTCTAAGCTCCTAAAAGGTTTTTACCCAAGCTGGGCATAGTGGAACAAACCTTTAATCCTTGGGAGACAGAAGTAGGTGGACCTGTGTGAGTTCGGGGCCAGACTGGCCTAAAAGTGAATTATTCCAGGACAGCCAGCACTACATAGTGAGACACTTTCACAGGGGAGGGGGACCTGGGGTATGCCAAGTTTAAGATACATACATTTTGTGTTTTAAAACTAACTTCTTTAAGTTTTCAAATGACTCTCTAAGTTTTCAGTTGTCCAATTTAAGACATGTACATTTCAGAACTGGTTTCTTGGGTTTTCATTACAATCCAGTTTTTCTTTCAAAAGTTGTTTTCAAAGTCCTAACGACAGGGGATAGATGATAGTTCTGTGGTTAGAGCACTGGCTGTCCATCCAGAGGATCTGGGTTCAATTCCCAGCTCCCTATGCCTAACAACCATCTGTAACTCAGCTTTCAGGGGAAATGAAGCCTTTTTCTGATCTCCTCAGCACCAGGCACACAGTATGCATACATACATGTGGGCAGTGCACACACTTACACATAAGCAAAATATGCACACACATAAGTAAATCTAAAACATGTTTTTAAAAAAGAAACAAATTTATGAAAAACTGTTTGGGTGTTTGTATAATATGTCTGAGAACACAAATGTTATTAAATCTTGCAAGTATTATAAACAACAAATGTGTCACAGGACTTAGCCACTGTTATATACTTAGGCTGTGTGTGTGTGTGTGTGTGTGTGTGTGTGTGTGTGTGTGAGTGTATGTGTGAGTGTGTGAGTGTGTGTGTGAGTGTATGTGTGAGTGTGTGTGTGTAAGTGTGTGTGAGTGTGTGCCTCAGTCAATGTCACGTTGCCAGATGAAGCTACTATGACAGATATGACCAGATACACCCTTATGTAAACTACTAGAAAGGCATTTATAACGGTTATTTGTCTGGTCCTCTTATTCTGAAAGAGGATGAGAGGTAAAACCGGGAGGAAGGAGGGACTCCTGTAAGGCAGAGTAAACTTCCGTAAAGTGTTTCCATGTTGCAAAGCAGAGGTCAAGATGCACAAAAACACTGGCTTTGGGGAACTTGAAGGAATGGTAAACCGAGTATGGCGGCACATGCCTAATCCCAGTACTAGAGGGATGGAAGCCCGAGAATTAGTTCAAGGTTATCCTCTGCTTCGTGAGACCGAGGGCTAAAATTAACTAACTAGTTAATGGTCAATTAATAATTAATAGAACAATTAACAGTTAATTAATTAAAAGAAGAAGATGGTAAATGTGTGGTGAAACCCTTTCTCATCCATCTTGGATCAAGGAAGATCTATTCTCAATCAGGCTGTTTAGATTTGTCTCACGTGGAGTACCTCTCTCAGTCACAAGAGGGCGGTGTGGCCACACCACTTTTGGTTGGCGTTTGGGGTGTTGGCTGGGAGTAATGGAGAAGCCTTGTTTCCTTCCATTTCCGTTTCCGGCGCCAATCTTCCTGCCCGATGCTCTTTTGTCTCCTCCCACCAATAACAAAGCTAGGGAGAACCTGTGGGGCTGGGGGCTAGGAGTCTTTTGCATCTCTGATGTACTGAAATGGGAAGCTGGTAGGAAGTTCTACTGACCTCACAAAGGTGTATATTGCCCATGCAGGCTTTCAAACGGAGAATACTGACTTAGTAGGGGTTTTATGGCTCGCTCTGTTTGAGTAAGGAGAGTCAAGACATGGGCTTCAAGTAGGCCAGTCTAGCCTTGAGGTTAAGTAGCTGAGTATGATCATGGTCTTCTTCCACACACTCAGCCACACGGTAGACTTTACAAACAATTATTCAACACGTGTGTGTGTGTGTGTGTGTGTGTGTGTGTGTGTGTGTGTGGCCGTGAGGTGGGTGTGGTGACCTATGCCTTTATTCTCAGCACTCCGGAGGCAGAGTCAGGTCAGATCTCTGAGTTCAAGGCCAGCCTGGTCTACCGAGGGAAGCCCAGGACAACTTGGGCTAAACAGAGATCTGGAAAAACCTAAATGAAACCAAACTAAACCAAACCAAACCAAAACGAAACGAAACAAAAAAGCTGATGGCTGTAATTAGATGCTCTGAGAACTAGAGCAGGACAGAAGGTTCCAGGCCAGTCTAGCCTACATAGCAAGAGCTGTCTCTGAACAAACAAAACAGCAGGCTGTGCCCGCAGCTCAGTTGGCAGCACGTATGCTTGCACACAGGAAGCTCTGGCTTCAATGCCCTACACCACGTGGATAAGCCGGGGTGTGGTAGCCCCACGTTTACTTGCAAACTCAAGCCCATCATTTCTCTCACTGTTCAGTGATTCTTCCTCTTTCCAACTTTCCTGCTAGGTTCTTCACCAGCCCCACCCGAGTCACACACCAGCCAGGTGGACATAAAAGACCATTCATGCCCATGTTTCTCATGTCACACCCGAGCATACAGACTCTCCTGGGTGTTGTTGAAATGCAGACCAGGTCCCAACCCCAGAATCACTGAGAGGAGGAGAAACCCACACTGTTAAATAGGGCCCGTCCTCCACCGTACCCGCATGGCTAACCACGGAGGTGAAAATTTGAGTTCTGTTTGGTTCAGCACCAAATTGTATAAGAAGAAACAAAAGTTAAGTGACTTGCCCAAGTCAGCAGTATCCCTGTGACATAAATCAATGTCCTGACCCCTGATCCCCCACATAATTGTGCTTTTGTTCTACTTTTTTGTTTTTGTTTTTGGAGACAGGGTTCATTTTAGTAGCCCAGGCTGTCCTAGAACTCACTCTGTAGACCAGGCTGGCCCTTGAACTGGATTCTCTTGATTCTCTCCCCAGTGCTGGGATTAAAAGCGTGCACCACCATTGCCTGTCTGCTCTAGATTTCTTAAAGCTACTCTGGAGCAGAGTTTTAAATAGGCATTTCATGGATTTTGCAAGTATTTGGTTATAAGAGGATTAATCTAAAAGAAAAGAATCATTATTATTTATTATGATTATATTATGAATCAGGACTGTCATTTGTAAACTATAATTTCTAATGTTCAAACCACCGCAGTTCTACCATTAGGGGTTGGAGAGATAGCTCTGTGGTTAAGGACACTGGTTTCTCTTCCGGAGGACCTAGATTTAGTTCCCAGAACCCATGTAGCAGCTGACAACCAGCTGTGTCTCCAGTACCAGGGCAGTCACATGACCCCTTCTGGCCTCTGTGGGCACTGTATGCCCATGGAAGACAGACATATATAAAGGCAAAATGCCCATATGTAGAGAGCCGTTTGTGCCGCACCCAAACATGGCGCCGGCTTTCCGTCGAGGACTCGGCAAACAGAGCTGTTGCCCAGCCAAGAGACTTAGAGCGAATGCGCCACATACGTCATAGCCCGCTCTCGGGGCACACTAATGAACTACTGAAGAGTGCACCAATCAGGTAGCAACACGAGTCTCCTGGGCATATATAAGCAATGCATTTCTCTCCCACGTGGAGATCCCCTGCTCAGAGTATTGTACAATAAAGGTTGCTCGGAGAAGAATCCTGTTGTTGCACGCCTATTCCTGCCGGCGGGACATGGGGCACACGACACCCATATACATGAAGTAAAATAAAAACAAAAAGTTAGGATAGAAACTCCCTCTATACATAATTTTTTAAAGATCTAAAGGCAATTAAAAAGGACATATAGGGTTTTTTAAAGATTTACTTTATTATTTTATGTGCATGAGTATTTTGCCTGCATGTATGCATGTTTACCAAGTATGTACCTGGTACCACTAAGGTATGAAAAGGTGTGAGATCACTCAGTACAGGAGTGATGGACAGTTGGGGGCCATCGTGTGGGTAGTAGGAGCTGAACCTGGGTGCTCTGTAAGAAGCGACAAGTGCCTGTAATCACCGAGCCAACTTTGCAGCCTCAACATAGAGTTTCTGATGAATAAGTTCAATGAATAAGGCTGGAACATAAAAAGCCACTTTGGAAAAGAAATGAACTCCAACCCATGCTTCATATCATAAATAGAAATTAAGACATTACTCATAGACTTATACGTGAAATATCAAAACCTAGAAGAATGAAGGAGCTGGAGAAACGACTGAAGGAGCTGAAAGGGTCTGCAACCCCATGGGAAGAACAACAATATCAACCAACCAGACCCACCACAGCTCCAGGGACTAAAACACCAACCAATGAGCACACATGGAGAGACCCATGGCTCCAGGTGCATATGCAGCAGAGGATGGCATTCTCTGGCATCAATGGGAGGAGAGGCCTTTGGTCCAGCGAAGGCTCATTTTCCCAGTGTAGGGGAATGTCAAGGCACTGAAGTGGGAGTGGGTGGTTGGGAGTGGGAGCGTCTTCATGGAAGCAAGGGGAAGGGGAAAGGGTATGGGAGGGAGGAAAAGATAACATTTGAAATGTAAATACAGAGAATATTCAATGAAAAATAAAAAACTAGAAGAAAAATCTTGTAGTATTAAAAAGATTTCTTGGTAAAATTTAAATTTATCAATAAACAGGATACATGAAATAAATTGGGTTTTATCAAAATTAAAATTATTGTTGGGAGGGAGTAAGATGGGGTTTCTCTGTGTAGCTCTGGCTGGCTTGGAACTTGCTTCATAGACCAGGCTGGTCTCAAACTCAGAGATCCACCTGCCTCTGCTTCCTGAGTGCTGGGATTAAAGGTGTGCACCACCACCACCATCTGGCCACAAAATTTATAATTTCTATCAAAATACAAGTATAGCCATACCTGGCCATACACATCTGTAACCCCAGAATTCAGAGGGAAGAGGGGGGAGTTCAAAACTGGCTTGGTCTACAAGAGATATGTTTCACATAAAAGAAAAGCAAATTTCAAACATTGGCAAAGATGTGGAGAAAGAGAAGCCCTTTACTCGGTGTTAGGAGAAGTGTATGTTAGTATAATCACTGTGGAAAACAATATGGAGGTGTTTCAAAAAAGCTAAAAGTAGAGCTTCCCCACAGCTCCGCTCTACCACTCTTGGGGCATTTACATGAAGAAACTGAAGTTCGTATACAAAAGAGATACTTACACACCCATGTTCCATGTTCATTATGATACTGTTCACAATAGCCAGATTATGCAGTGAACCTAGGTGCTCATTAACAGGTAGATGAATAAAAAAAGGGCATACACACACACACACACACACACACACCTAATTCAACCTTAAGGACAAACTTGTAACTGGATTTTTATTTATGTGTATTTGTGTGTCTATGTAAGTGTCAGATGTGAGAGTTAGATTTGTTTCTTAACTGTTCTCCATTTACTGAGGCAGGATCTCCTTGTAAACTTTTTATTTCTACTTTATGCATATAGGTGTGTGACCGAACGCATACATGTGCACTGTGTGCGTGCAGCGTCCACAGGGCCAGCAGAAGGTGAAGCTATAGCTGGTCGTGAGCTGTCGTGTAGATGCTGGGAATTGAACCCAGGTCCTGTGGAAAAGCAGTCCGTGCTCTTAATGACTGAGCCATCTGTCCAGCCTTGATGCAGAATCTCTTGATAAGGGCTCACAAAGTCAGCTAGTCTAGGTGGCCAGCATGCCCTTGGGTTATGCTGTCTCAGCCTCTGCAGCTCTGGGGTTACACACACTCACACTGCTCCTTCACTTTCACAATGAAGCACCTTATCTTAATTACTTTTTTCCTTTTTTTTATTAGATATTTTCTTTATTTACATTTCAAATGTTATCCCCTTTCCCAGTTTCTCCTTGGGAATCCCTCATCCCATCCCCCCTCCCCCTGCCCCGTGAGGGTGTTCTTCCTCCCACCCTCCCCTACACTGGGGCATCAAGACTTCACAGGAAGGGCCTCTCCTCCCATTGATACCCGATAAGGCCATCCTCTGCTACATATGTGGCTGGAGCCATGAGTAGTTTCATGTGTACTCTTTTATCTTAATTAATTTTTAAAATTATTTTTAATCAATAAACTCTGTGTGTTTACACTCGCACAGTGGTCAGAGGACAACTGACAAGAATTGGTCCTCTCCTTCCACCAGGTTGGTCCTGGAACTGAAGTCAGGTCTATGAAGTGTGGTAGCAAGTACCCCTGCCACTGAAGTGTAGTTCAGTGGTCAGTGGCTGTGTGCTCTTAGTTTGCACCGGCTTTGAGCTCAAGTGTCCCCACCAAAGTTGAGCCACAGAGCTTGGATTCCAGTGCTAATTTTTTCAGCTATTCATGAACTTTACCGTGCTCCGGTCCCCCATCTGTAAGATGGGCACTGTGACAGTACTTGCCTCCTCGGGTTGGTGTGATGATGAGATGAGGTAAAATGGGCTGGAAGTTACAGCTTACTGATACAGTGCTAGCCCAGATATGCGAGATGCTGAGTCCGACCAGTGTTATAACTCGAGCGAGAATGGAAACAGCATCTACCCTCTTTCTCTTAAAGCCCCAGAATCCCAGTGACAAATAGAGGCATGATTCCACCAAAGTTCATTCTGAGGAATCACTGGTGTGTTGGGAATCCTTACAGAGAATAGGTGTGGGGCTGAGGGGCTACTGACTGGGTGTAGATGCTCCGTAGGTGAAAAGCTTTAACCCAGCAGGGATGAGGGCTTCCCTATAGCCACATAGCCTTGTCCCAAAGGCTTTCCGGCCTATACAGTATCGGCCCCTCACGGAGGCTGTGCGCAGTTAAGGCAGTTTCATATATCAGGCTGCAGCTTAGGGATGTGATAGTCAGCAAGTCCAGCTGACAAGTCCTTTTACAAGGGCACATAACTGAAATCCCCAAGACAGTAGTTGCTGGGCCAGGAAGACCCATGACACACACACACACACACACACACACACACACCAGGGGTACAGAAAGGATCCACTGATCAATTAGATCGGCTCTTGTGGTAAGGGTAGGTATGTGCTGTTATTTATTTTTGGAGCAGGAATGAGGATCTGCCAAAAATAATTAGGCAAGCAGCAATTGTGTGTGTGTGTGTGTGTGTGTGTGTGTGTGTGAAAGCTTTGGGGCTGTCCTGGAAATAACTCAGGAAGTCTCCTCTTTGTAGAAGGACCGATTGAACTGTTCCTTTGGCCTATCTACTGCTCTGTGGTTTTTTTTCCCTTTGCTGTATATTTCTTTCTACGGCACCCATGGATACGAAGGACTTGACCAGCTGTTGATAAGGGGAGATTTAAAAGGTATGCAGGACAAGATTAGTTACATGGAACTGAAATATGCTCTGAGTCTTTGAACATTTGTTAATCAGGCCTGTGTGTTCTTAGTGCCTGAGAGCTGCCTTTTGTGGCCACTGTCTGGTCAGAAGTTGGTTAACTCACTACTCCCTGAACAAACAGCATGTTTGGAAGCTTGAAAATGGAATCAAAGCATGACATTTCAAACAGACTACTGGACTTCGGGGCTACAAGAATTTCAAAATAAAAGGACACCATGATTATCACTTTGGATTAGGTTTGGCACTAACAAAAAAACTTAAAAACTCTTATAAAAGTCTGAAGTGTACTGCTTTCTCTTATAAAATTCTCAAAGCATGTGGTCCTGAGTTAATTGGATACAACTTGTTTCTCCAGCGAGGCTGTGGATTCGCTCATAGTTAGAATTGGCTAAGCAAAACAGTAGTAATGAGGTTAGACCATTCTTACTGTCACAGGCAGTGGGTGACACTCCAGCCCGTGCTCCTGTGCCCGTGTACATACAGATGACACCAAGCAGACTCAGTGGGACTTTTCAAAAGCCACTGTTTGCCAGACAAGAGCAGTACTTGGGAAGTAGAGGCAGGTGGGTTTCTGAGTCTGGAGGGTAGCCTGGTCTACAGAGTCAGTCCCAGGATAGCCAGGCTACACAGAAAATGCCTGTATCAATGCCCCACCTTCTAAATAAAACAAATTAATATCACATGAAGTTGGGAGGGGGAAATGGTGAGGGCATAGGGGAAGAATCAAAAAGGTAGAAACGGGACTAGAGTTGATCAATACACATACATGTATGAAATTCTGAAACAAGTTTTATTAATTTAGTTACTTTGCATCTGTTTCCATCAGCTGCTGGGGGAAGCCTCTCGTGACAGTTATGTTGGGCTCCTGTCTGCAAGTACAGCAGAGCATCATTAGCAGCGTCAGGGGTGGGCTCCCCCACGGGCTCTCTCACGGGCTCCCTCACAGGTTCCCTCACGGCACGGGTCTCAAAGCTAGACCAGTCTGTGGTTGACATTCCCTCAGTTTCTGCTCCACCTTGGCCCCTGCATGTCTTCTAGGCAGGACAAATTGTAGGTCAAAGGTGTTGTGGTTGAGTTGGTGACTCAATCTCTCCATTGCCTGGTTACAGGAAATAGCTGATTCAGGCTCCGTATCTCCAAGTGCTAGGGTCACCCACACAGATTTCTGGGAGTTTCCACTGCCCTAGGTTTCTAGTTGTCCCAGAGATGCCCCCCACCCCATTCCAGTTGTCTCCCCCAGTACTATTTCTGTCTGTCCTCTCTCTTTAAAGATTTATTTATTATGTATACAGCAGTCTGCCTGCAGGCCAGAAGAGGGTGCCAAATCTCATTATAAATGGTTGTGAGCCACCATGTGGCTGCTGAGAATTGAGCTGAGGACCTCTGGAAGAACAGCCAGTGCTCTTAGCCTCTGAGCCATCTCTCCATCCCTCTCCATCCTCTTTTGACCTGATCCCTTCTGTTTCCATCCCACCCCCATCCAGTCCCCTCCCATTTCATGACCTCCCATCCTCCAATCATGGTGTTTATTCTATTTCCCTTTCTCAGTGAGATTCATGAATTCTTGTTACTTAGCTTCTTTGGGTCTGTGGTTTATAGCACGGTTATCCTTTACTTTAAGGTTAATATCCATTTATAAGTGAGTATGTGCCATGTTTGTCTTTCTGGGTCTGAGTTAACTCAGGATGACCTTTTCTAGTTCTATCCACTTGCCTGCAAAATATAATTGTTTTTAATAGCTGAGTAATACTCCACTGTGTAAATGTACCACGTTTTAATTTATTCATTCTGTCGAAAATTTTTCCCCGAGACAGTTTCTCTGTGTAGCTCTGGCTGTTCTGAAACTGACTCTGTAGATCAGGCTGACCTCGAACTCACAGAGATCCATCTGCTTCTGCCTTTCAAGTGCTGGGATTAAAGGCGTGTGGTACCACCGACTGACTTAGAATTGTTTTAATTAAAACTTGTTATTTTATGTGTATGGGGGTTTTGCCTGCACCTCTTTGTGTATACCACATGCACTCAGTGTTCATGGAAGAAGAGGGCACTGTACACCCTGGACTGATGTTACAAGTTAACAGCTGATACCCTTCACCAGCAAGCTTGCTCTCTCCAGTCCCTTGTTTTTCTGCATTTAAGACTGAAAAGAGGCAGCTTCTGGTGTTGCTGGTGGAGGTGGATAAAGAAGAAGCAGGCATTTGCCGCTCGTTCATGTGCTCTCTGTCTCTCTCTGTCTCTGTCTGTCTGTCTGTCTCTCTCTCTCTCTGTTTTGTTTTTTGAGACAGTAGCCCTGGCTGTCTTGGCCTCGAACTCACAGAGATCTACTTGCCTATGCCTCCTGAGCGCTGGAATCACAGACATGCACCACTGCAGGGCCCAGCTCATGGTCCTTACTGCCAGCTGTCAGCATGCTGTTGGATATTTCAATTACATCCTAGTGGTGAGAATTTAGGCTATCTTGTTATAAGGGATGTTGGAAAATATAGTCTTCATGCTAACTATTCTATTAGTGTACTATATTAGAGCATTACATCAGGAAACTAGTAACCCCCACCACAAGATCATAGGGAATTAACACAGGAAGGCCAATGTTTTAGTAAGAACATAACGAAAAAGACTACGTGTAGATTGTGTTGATAATAAAGAAATCTGAAGAGAAAAAAATCTATTTGCTAAAAAAGAACATTGCTTATCCCTGGAGCCTTGGAAACAGACCCTTGTAGGAAAGAGACGGGCATGAGGAAGACCCATCCACATACTGTCAGGGAAGGTGGGAAGGCAGGGTTTGCAGCCAGGCCCAGCTGCTACATTCTTTCTCATGGTGTGATGGCCCCATAGACTTGTGTTTGAGTGTCTGGCTTTCAGTTAGAAGGTGTGGCTTTGTTGAAGAAAGTGTATCACTGTGGGAGAGGGGCCTTTGAGGTCTCATATGCTCAAACTATGCCCAGCATGGAACACAGTCTCCTTTAGAACAAGGTGCAGAACTCTCTGCTGTCTCCAGGACCACAGGAGATGCATGCTGCCATGCTTCTCAACGTGACGTGGAGACTGAGCCTCTGAAACTGTAAGCCAGCCCGAATTAAAATGTTTTCCTGTTGCTGTGGTTGCGACGTCTCTCTCTTCACAGCAATGAAACCCTAACTAATGCACCTTGTCTGGGTGGCCTCAGCTAGATGCCCTCTTACCCTGAATAGTTACTTAAATGGTCTCCTCTGTTGCTTTCCTACTCTCTATCCGACAGCCTTTTCATTCTGTGTCTACAGACCAACCGGAAGACAGTGTGGCTGAGGGAGGACTTCCCTGAGGCCAGCCTGTTACAGTCAGTGAATATGCAACTTGGAGCTGCCCTCAGGGTCCTGCTCTGGTTCGGGAGAGTCTGCCCCTCCCCTGGGGATGACCATAGATAAACCTTTGTCCTTCAGAGCACAAGGTCAGATTCTGGGTAGTGGCCATTGTTCTGAGGGAGTGTCTCCTATCTTCCTTATCTGGCTTTGAGAATAATCTGAGAAAGATGTCAGCCTTGGCTACATTTCACTGTCTTGTAGTTCTTCAAGAACATGCAGAAGACAGCGTGAGAGCCTTAAAGATGGGCTGTGCCCCAGCCTCTGAAGCCGCTCACTTCCGAGAGGACAAAGGGAGAAGCCTCCTTTGCCTTGCAGTTTGGGGCTGATAGAAAGGCTGCCTTCTCCAGTTGGTCGTGGTTTGTGATGGCACTCCCGGCACACAGACATGAATGTAAAGCAGTACAATGGTGGACATCAAAGCTCTCACTTGCCTGTGACTTCTGACCCCAGACATTGGGTTTGCTTTAGTGTGGCTGTCTATCTGTTTTTTGAAACACATTACTTTGTAGCTCAGGTGGGGCTAGAATTCATTTAGTAGCCCATGTTGGCTTCAAGCTTACAGAAACTCTCTTGTCTCAGCCTCCCATGTGTCCAGACTCTCTCCCTCTGTGTATGTGTGTATGTTATATGTGTGATTGTATGTGTTTGCACATGTCTGCATAGATGTATGAAGGAAAGTTTCTCTGAGCTTGAAGCCCAGTGGTTTGTTGCCTGGCTGGCTGTGTGCTCCAGGAACCTGTCCGTATTCCACCCCTTGTCTCCCGTCACCACCAGAGTTACAGACGGTCACTACAACGTCCAGCTTTATTTGTGGGCTGGAAATCCGAACGTCAGTCCTTGATTCTGTGTGGTAGGCACTTGTCTCTAAAATGTTTCATTCAGCAGAACACTCTGCCTGCCCAATGTCAGATAAAGAGTTTGTAGTGTTCCAAGGGCATTTGGAGCACATTCTAATCCACTGGGGGCTTTCAAGTTCCATGTCCTGTACTCTTTTCTTTCCGTCATGAAAATAACTGACTAAAGATTATAAACAGAATTCATGCTTGAAAACTAAAGTACACACCCAGGAAAATAGCAGGCAGACGCTCCCCCAGTCCCCCCCCATCCCGTTGCTCGAGGGCAATCACTGTGAGCATGAGGGTGTGCTCTGTCGAGCTAGCGTTATTTGTTTAGATGCATTCCAGTGTAACAAGGGGGCTGTTAGTGTGTGTGTGTGTGTGTCTGTGTGTGTGCTAAACTGTCTAAATAGTGAAGAGTGTCTAATTCTCACTTTATCTCAGTTACTGATGAACAGCAAATAAAACTCAACGCAGAGGGTACCAGGTGCAGCAGGGTCCTGGGGTCCCCTGTGTTATTGACATTAAAGTGGGCTATTGGGGAAGAGGGTGTGTCTTGTATAATGAAGCTGCCTTGCCTTAGTGGTGGTTGTTTTTCTCTCATTCTGAAGTCCTCACTCCTTAGAAGAAACCAGTGCTTCTAGGGTCTTCTGCATTTCTCTCACTGCACTCCACACTCCCTGTTTTTACATGAATATACAGTAATGTTGACACCTTTGACATTTTTTTAGTCCTAAGCATTTCAATACATGTGCAGATCCTGTAAGAACCTCCCCAGACAGCTGGCCCACGCCTTTAGTCCCAGCACTTGGGAGGCAGAGGCAGGCAGATTTCTGTGTTCAAGGCCAGCCTGGTCTGTACAGTGAGTTCCAGGACAGACAGCACTACATACAGAAAAAACTTAACTTGAAAAACAGAAAAGCAAACATGCAAAGAGAACCTTTCCAGTTATAGGGTAAAACACCTCACCTCCATAACCCAGACAAGTATAGGGAACCAGTGACTGGTGACCCTATTTGGTTTAGGGTTATAAAGACTTCACTCTCCGGATAATCCTTTTACATTCATGTGCAATGCAAGCAATGCTGGAGCCCTGACTGCATTGGACTACACATATTTCCCCTCTCTGAACAATAGTGGATGCTTCTCTACTGGTAATAAGAACCATTGTTGGAGAGTTTTTATTCAAACACATTCTTAAGAGTTCCAGGCCTAAAGAACTGAAAGGCTTGTCGGGCCTGAACTGATCTGGGGTGCAAGCTCAGTAAGGCAAAGCTGTGGACTCTTTGGGGAGAATCCCCTACTTGCCTATCTCATGCCCATGCATTAGTAGGAAAGCCTAGTGAAGTCAGAAGTACGAAAGAAACCCGCTTGAGTAGTAGAGATATTATCATATAACCCTACTCTATCAGTTAGAACAAAGAGCTACCTTCTTGGTGCTCCTTAGTCACCAAGGTCGTCCTTTTCTTGAAACCCATACAAGGAAGAAGCAAAGAGTAGTTAGTCTCTTGTGTAGTTATCCTGCCTATTTTCAAAAAGTTATCCTGCTACCTTGGCAAGTCTGTGTGAGCTCTCATCTTTGGTTCCTCAGATTAGAGGCCGAAAGCCTGGAAACATCAGGGCCAGCCAGGAGGTGAGAAAATGCTTTCTTTACTGCCTTACTGCTAAAGATTTCCTTCTTGGCTTTCTGCTCCTTCCTCTCCGATGCCTGTAGCTGACAGCCATCTGAAGTAGTCAGTGTGGCCAGAGCACCATTAGCATTCACCTTTGCCTGACTCCTGAGCAGCAGAGCGCATACAACTGAAGCAGATGCATGCCAGGACTCAGGTCCTGGGGAAAGTGGGTCGCCCACAGATGGATGCTCTTCCCCAGCTACTTCCCCCAAGGCCAAACAAGCAAGGCAGAAGGAAAAGCAGATGCCCCTCTTCAGCCATGAATAAGAACCCCCCTCTTAGTCGACTGTATACCAAAGTCAAACTCTTGCAGCTGTTTGAGATTTCCAACCCTTCTTTTTCTCCTCTTCTCCTTTCCCTGTCTCTTGCCTTTCCCATTTAATCTTACAGGAATGTAAAGGAATTTTGCTAGGTCTTGCCCTTGGATTGTTTCTGCTCTCTGAAACAGAATGTAACTCTACGGCTATCTGAATTTTCAATGTTTTCTCCCAGGTCTGATTCCTGTTTTCTTTTAATTTTACATGTGTCTAAGTTACAGATGTCTAGCCCTGAGTCCAAACATTAAGAACACAATTTACTGCTCGCTCTGTGGCTTTGCTTGAGTAGTTTCCAAGCTTGCCTACTGATGATTAAAAGGGAGAGAAACTCAAATTAAAGGTGTGAAAACCAGATGTTTATTAGCCAGGAAAAAGATTACCTCCCCAAATGGGGCCTCCCTCTGTCCTGTGCTTAGTTGACTGCTTCTCCTGACATTAAACCTTCTGTTGTCTGCCAATTAGCAGGCACAGGATAGACACTTAAGTCGTTAGGGCATCTTCTAAAAAGTGACTCTCATGACAGGATAACCAGATTGTGGAACTGAGCAATTTAGACTCTTTCCAAAGCAAGACAGATCGACATAGGTCAGCGCCTGTATGGTGTGCGCTGGTTCAGATGACAGTGACCCCTGAGGCTCAGGTATTTGCATGGTTAGTTTCTGTTGATGAACAGTTTGGGAGGTGTTAGGAGTGGTTGAAGTGGGCATGACTTTGCAGGAGGAGATGTGTTACAGGGGATGGGCTTTGAGGTTTCAAAAGTTCACATCAGCCTCCTCCCCCTCCCCCTCCCTCCCTCCCTCCTCCTCTGGATCCCGATGTAAAGTTCTCAGCTGCTGTCCCAGTGTCCTGCCTGTCTGCTACCCTCAGTAATAATGAACTCACCCTCTAAAACTGTCAGCCAGCCCCTATAAACTGCTTTCTTTTATAAGAGCTGCCTTGGTCATTGGTGTGTCTTCACAGCATAAGTAACAAAGATATATGAATAATATGAATGACTTTAATCTTCCTTTCTATAGCTTTTAAAATATCTATTACTAAATTTGGGGGATGGGGGGTTTCGCATTCTCTGACTAACATAATCTCTAAATCTAAGGGTCCAGGGACCCTTTCTTCTCTATAATACAAACTGGCATAACCCACCCTGTCTAATTTGGGAAGAATTTCCTCTTAACTTGATTACTAACAAAATGTTTTGTAGATTTTCCCTCTCCCATTTCCTGCCAAAACTCTAAGGAAACAGCCACCTCTTAGATCCCGGCCCTCTATCCATTTGTCTGATTGGGGGAACAGCCGGGACCCCAGCGTTCTTATAATGGGTGTGCTAAGCCACCACTCTAAGACAAATACAGCCCTCAATTCTCTTCCAGGCAGTAGCTCAACTTGTGTCAGCAGCTTTCATAGGAGGCTCGCTGAGGTCCACTCTCTGAAGAGGACTGAAGTTACGGAGGAACTCAGACCTAAGGGTAAAGAGACACAGTAGCACTGTATGATGTTCATCTAGCTTGAAACTGGAGATATTCGACATCTTAAGGAGGGACTCCACACAAGGCTGCCCCAGCAATTGCTAGTTCTTCCCTCTCCAAGAAGCCCTCTGAAGGAATCAGATCAAGAATGTTCTATTTTTTCCTCTCCTTTGTTATCAACTTGAATCCATTTCTACCAGTAAGTCATGCCCCTCCCCCTGCCAGAAGTGGTGGTTAGGACAGAAACTGACAAAAGGTCAACAATATTTTATTGTGATAGTGGCAGGCTCTAATACAAACTGCAGGGCAGATGAAAATGGTATCAAAATGGTAGCCTTGACTATATTACTATCTTTTAAGTAGAAATTTCCTGTAAAAGATAAAGAAAATAGTCTGAGATCCCATACATGCTGGAGTTCATGGCTTTCTATAAAGAAACCTTCATCGACCAAGGAACAAGGGAAGCCCCAAAACAATGGGGCTGACCCAGAAATTGTGAATGATCTATTCCTGAGAAGTCCACATGATTTTTGGGGTGAATACCCTGCCACCTTCCTCTGATGGGTCATGAAACCCAAAGCTAAGAATGTTAAAACATAGTATTTGAGGACCATAGCAGAGTTTTCTGTCACCTGACTACCTAATGTTTCCACCAGCATGCTCACTACGGGATCTTTCCTTAGGCTATGGAGTTTTCAGTCTCGGCTTAGACACCCCTTTGGTCTCTTCACTCTTAGGTCTGAATTCCTCCATAACTTATGTCCTCTTTCCAGCTATGGGATTCCTGGGTGAATGCAATGGCTTTTGGCCACCCTGTGGGTGTCATGTGATCACCCCTCAGTGGGCCTCTTGTGAAAGGTGCCGACTCTCGTGTTGAGCTACTGCCGGAATGGGAAGATGCACTTGGGAGAGAGGCTTACTGTAGCCATCATAAGAAAAGCAGATGCCCAGTCAGGTAAGTCAAGGGTGAAAGCCTGTAGTCCGTATGACTAAGGAATATAATGAAACGTATGAACCAGCCTGCCTCCATCTTGAGCTTGAAAGCTGTCCTATAATAAAGACAAACTAGATTCATTTCTGTTTATGATTAAGTCTGTTTCTCAGGGATGTAACCTTAACTATACATGGTTCTATACACATGTTCCAGAAAACAGCCACATGACTGTTTCAAATGGTTCTTGTGACTACCTTGAGTGACCACCTTGTCACCATGTCTTTGCTCAAGGACTTTGCTATGACCAACGTGTCATGGTTACATTCTGCTCTGAACCCCCACTAGTCCTACCAAGTCCCCCATTTGAAAACCCCAAGTCCTGAGCCCTTACGACCCTTGGTCTTACCCACACCCAGTGCTTATCTCTTGAACCCTGCCTTTAGGGCGACACAGCCCACGTGAATTAAAAGCATGCTTGAATTAATTTGCTCATGATTTGAGTTGGTGGTCTTTCTTCTTGTATCTGTGGGATTAGCAAAACGTATCGAGGAGTTTTGGTTAGTTGGGATTCCTGTTTCCTTTATCTGCTACCTTTTCATTACTAGGTGCCAGTATGTTCATGACTTAACTTTAGATTTATATTCCTGTTACGCATTATTTGTACCTACTGTGTGAAACACAGAGGATTAAAAAATTAAAACCAACTAGGCTGAGGTGGCATATGTCTTAAATTTCGGCACTTGGGAGGCAGAGGCATGGAGATCTCTGTGTATGAGTGTCTACAGATTGAGTTCTAGAATGGCCAGGGCTACACAGAGAAACCCGGTTTCTAAAAACAAGCAATAGAACCAGACCTGGATCATCTGTCTGTTGGACAGAGAGGGAGGTTGGAGTCTAGTTCAATAGTGCTTGCTTCGCATGTACATGGCCTGTGTTCATTTCCCAATACTGAGAAAAAACAAAACAAACAAAAAGTGAAAGATTTATTGGTTAGCAGTTATAGAGTTTCAAATTTTAGGCATCTATTTCCAGAAGGGTCTTCAAAATTGCAAAATGATGCCTGTGTGGTCGGGGTTTCTTTTGTTTTGATTTTTTTCAATTTTGCCACGGCCCTCACAGCTGGGCCCTGGAAGCTTGGCTGGGAATAAAAGATTAAGAAAGACAGCCACACTCTTTATCCTGCCGCCTCTCCACCCACTTTCACCAGACCTGCTGATCCGGAACCTTACAGGTTAGATTTCCTTCCTGCACCCATCTTCCCTGCCCACCACTGAGTCCTCTGGACATGGCCAGCTATTCTAAGCAGCCTGCTATACCCGCTGGACCTGCATTTTTCTACCACCTGTCTGCCCACATTTATCAGATCTGCTAATCTCGAACCATATAGCACAAGGAGTCTGCCACACTAGGACCATCAAGGCCCCTTCCAACATCTACTACAATAGGAAATCTAAGGACTAACCCCTCTCGGTGGTCAAAGAACCTTGAAAGAACATAGTCAACAAAAGCCAGGGCAACATGACACCTTCAAAGCAAGCCCTGGATGTGCTAATACAGCTGAAACATAAGAAAATGACCTTAAATCTGATCTTATAAAGATGATAGAGGTGTTTTAAGAGGAAACAAATCCCTTAAAGAAATCCAAGAAAATATAATCAAACAGGTGAAAGAAATAAATAAAACTGTTCAAGACCTAAAAGTGGAAATAGAAGCAATTAAACACACACACACACACACACACACACACACACACACACACACACACACACAACCTGAAGGAATCCTGGAGATGGAAAACCTAGGGAAGAGAACAGGAACAGTAGATAAAGGCATCACCAACAGAATACAAGAGACAGAAGAGAGAATCTCAGACCTAGAAGATACAATAGAAGAAATCAATACATTAGTCAAAGGATAAAGAATACTAAATCTAAAAACTCTTGAAACAAAACATCCAGGAAATAATGGATATTATGAAAAGACCTAACCTAAGAATACGAGGAATAGAAGAAGGTGAAGAGTCTCAGCTCCAACACCCAGAACATATTTTTAACAAATCATAGAAGAAAACTTTCCCAACATAAAGAAAGAGATGCCTATAGCCATACAAGAAGCTTACAGAACACCAATCAGATGAGACCAGGAAATAAAATCCTCCTGCCACATTAAAAAAATACAAAATCTATGGAACAAAGAAAGGATACTAAAAACCACAAAGAAAAAAAAGGTCAGGTAACAAAGGCAGACCTATCAATAATTAGACCTGACTTCTCAGCAGAGACTCTAAAAGCTAGAAGGGCCTAGACAGATATAATGCAACCTCTAAAAACCCACAGGTGTTAGACTATTATACCCAGCAAAAATTTTCAATCACCATAGATGGAGAAAACAAAACATTACAAAACAAATTTGAATTTAAATAGTATCTATCCACAAATTCAGCCCTACAGAAAATACTAGAAGAAAAACTCCAAGGAGGATAACTACATCTAGGAAAACACAGGAAATAAGTAATCCCATGATAGCAAAACAAACAAACAAACAAACAAACAAACAAAAAACAACCAAAAAAAAAAAAAAAAAAAAACCAACCAAAAAACCAAAAAAACAAAACAGGGAAGTGTGTGTGTGTGTGTGTGTTAGCTGCACAAACGACCTCTGCACTCTCTGCAGCCTGCATAGCATCGGCAAGATCGGTGGCACCCAGAACCACAACTACAGAAAGCTGATGTTCGACCTGATGTTAGATCACCTGCACATCATCCCGGACCGGGTCTACATCAACTATTACAATGAAAACACAGCCAACGTTGGCTGGAATGGCTCCACCTTTCGCTTGAGTCCTGGCCTCACCTGCACCGCTGTTCTTCGACCTTGCTGCTCGAAGTGTTTTTTTTATGTTTATCTACCTATACTACCCATAACAATGCCCACCTTCCAGTTGGGAGAAATAAATGGTTTAAGAGACAAAAAATAATAATAACAATACAAAGAATCAATGAGGGCTGCAGAGATGGTTCAGCAGTTAAGAGCACTAGCTGCTCTTCCAGAGGTCCTGAGTTCAAATCCCAGCAGCAAACATCTGTAATGGAATCCGATGCTCTCTTCTTGTATGTCTGAAGACAGCAACAGTGTACTTATATATAATAAATAAATCTTTTTTAAAAAAAAGAATCAATGAAACTGAGGGCTGGTTCTTTGAGAAAATTGGAAAGATGGACAAACCCTTAGTCAAACTAACTAAAAAGACAGAGAGATGGTATCTAAATAAACAAAATCAGAAATGAAAAGGGAGGCATAACAACAGACACTGAGAAAATCTGAAGAATCATTAGGTCTTACTTCAAAAGTCTATACTCCACAACATTGGAAAATCTTAATGAAATGGATGATTTTCTAAACAGATACCACTTACCAAAGTTAAATCTACCTCAGGAAAACTATCTAAACACCTCTATATCCCCTAGGGAAATAGAAGCAGTCACTAAAAATTGCCACACAAAACAAAACAAATCAAAACAAAACAGCCCAGGACCAGATGGTTTTAGGGCAGAAGTCTACCAGAGTTTCAAAAAAGACCTAATACCAACACTTCTTAAACTACTCCACAAAATAGAAACAGAAAGAACACTGCCAAACTCATTTTATAGGCCACAATCACCCTGTTACCTAAACCATGCAAAGACTAAAAGAAAAAGGACATCAGACCAAATTTTCTTAGAAATATTGATGCAAAAATACTCACAAACAGAATCCAGAAACACATCAAAAGCATCATCCACTACTATCAAGTAGGCTTTGTCCCAAAGATGTAGGGATGGTTCAATATATTAAAATCCATCAATGTAATCCACAATATAAACAAACTGAAAGAAAAGAGATCACAAGATCATCTCATTTGATTCTGAAAAAGTCTTTGAGAAAAATCTAACACTGCTTTATATTAAAAGTCTTAGAGCCATCAGGGATAAAAAAAAAATACATACCTTAACATAACAAAGGCAACATACAGCAAGCCAATAGCCAACATCAAATTAAATCAAGAGAAAAAGCAGTTCCACTAAAATCAGGGACAAAGCTGGCCACTCTCTCCCCATCTATTCAATATGGCACGTGAAATTCTAGCTAGAGCAATAAGACAAGAAAAGGAGATCGGAGGATACAAATTGGAAAGAAAAGTCAAAACAATGATATTTGTGGATGATATGGTAGTATATATAAGTGACCACAAAAAAATCAATATCCCTCCTTTATAATGATAAATGGGATGAGAAAGAAATTAGAGAAACAACTCACCCCGTTGCCACAAACTAGACTCATCTGGGAAGAAAGAACTTCAATTGAGCAAACACATCCATCAGATTAGCCATGGGCAAGTCTGTGGTACATCTTCTTAATTAATAATTAATGTAAGAGGGCCTAGTGCATCGTGGGTGGAAGCACCCCTGGGCAGGTTTTCCTGGGCTGTATAAGAAAGCAAGTTGAGCAATCAATGGTGAGAAGCCAATACAAAGCATTCCTCCATGATCTCTGCTTCCTTCAGGGACAGACAATAATTGAACTGGGATACATACGCTGTCTTACTCAGAGTTCTATTGTTGTGACAAGGCACCATTGACCAAAAGCAAGTTGGGTAAAAAGTTTACTCTGCTTACACTCTCAGATCATAGTCCATCACTGGGGGAAGTGAGACAGGAGCTCAAGCAGGGCCGGAACCTAGAGCAGGACCTGATGCAGAGACTGTGGACAGGTGCTGCTTACGGCTTGCTTCACAAGGCTTGCTCAGCCTGATTTCTTATCGAACCCAGGACCACCAGCCCACAGGATGGTACCACCCACAGTGGGCTGAGCCCTCCACTATTGATCATTAATGGAGAAAATGTCTGGCAACAGAAACCAAAGATAATGTCTTTTCTCCTACAACCTTGACAGCAGATGAGTCTCCTTCAGTATGATAATTAAAAAGTGCTATTTTGTTGTTTTCTAAATGCATTCCATTGAACACTGGGAAAGCTTAACTTCTCTTTAGGTGTGTATTGTTCATGCACAATTCTCTAATAGGTGGTGTTGGGGTTTTCCAGGGATCAAAGAGCAAAGGAATGTTGCAGAGATCACACAACAGACCTCATACAAGAGATTTACTGGTGGGAGTGCCACTTTCTGAGGAGAGGGGCAAGGGAGAGAAGAAGAGAGAGGAAGGGAGGGAGGGAGGGAGGGATGGGAAGGGAGAAGGAAAGAGGGCAAGAGGGAGGGAGGGAGGGATGGAAAGGGAGAAAGAAAGAGTGCAGGAGGGAGGGGCAAGAGAGAGAGAAAGAGAGAGAGGGAGGGAGAGGGGAGGGAGCGAGATGATGGCATGGGATTTATAAAGGGTATGCAGCTCATGGTGACAGTGGAAGTGTGTTGCTGGTGATGATGGGGCTGCTGGTGCTGAGCTGCTGAAAGCAAGCTAAGGGAGCACCTGGCTCTAGAAATGTGGGCGGCTCTCAGTTTACTGACAGTGTTTTATATCCCAAGTGAAAAGCTGGTACAAAGCAAGAACACTCACAGCAGTGCCTTATCATTGCTCTTTACATAGGGAGAAGACGCGGAAACACCGCCACAGGGCACAGTTATCCTTTATGTTTCTTGGATTTAGAGACTTTGGTGAAATTATGGAACTGCCTGTAAGTGTCCCCAGAAGTTCTCTCCAGGTTGTTTGAACCAGGCGGCTGGAACTGGGCATACCCATAGTAAAAGGAGCTCACCGAGGTAGGGCGGAAGTTCTCTTTCCTCAGGAATGCACCTTCCTCTGCTCCAGATGGCTCCAAGGACTGGAAAGCAGGTACCCTTGACATTTCTGACACCTGGTAACCATATATGCCTTCCATAGGCACAAACATGCATTTGCCATTCATAGATTCTTTCTACATTCAATCTATAGGCACCTCCTTCTCACAGCATGGTGACTGCTCCATCAGTGCACCGGGCCCCAACACTACACCCCAAGGAATGCTTGAGATGTGCCACACCCCTAATTCCTTTCCTCTTGTTGCGTTGCTTTGCTTTGTTTTGTGGCAGCATCTCACAGTGTGACAGTGAACACTAAGGCAACAGCACCCCAGGCTGGCCTTGAACTTCTGACCCTCCCACCTCTACCTCTTGCCTTCACTCACTGTCCCAAACCTCTGACATTTTTTTCTTGAATGAAGCTGGTGCTGAGAAGAGGATCAGAATTAATCAGAAATCCCAGAGAAACAAGGTAGTGGCCTAGTGTTGTAAAAGAAACAGCAAAAGTCATCCAGGGCCGTCCCCCTGTCTCAGTTCTTACAATGTCGGCCTGAGGATAAGGGACTAACAAAGCATACTATGAATTACAGCAAGACCGAACTAAGTATTTAAACTAAGTATTATATTAAACTAAGCTAAATCTAAATACAACTGCTTCCTTTGACTAAATCAAGCCTGAGATTTAGAAGAAACATTTGAGTGTTATATTGCCTCTTATTGTATATAAAAAAGAAAATTACACGGGCTCTGGAGATACTGGCAGTCATGAGGCTAAGGCTAGCCCACCATTGGAAACTATAAGTTTTAGGTCAGCCTGGACAATATAGTAAAATCAATCCTCTTAAAATAGTAAACTAAAGCCTGGCCTGGTGGCTCATGCCCTTGATCTCCTTTTCTTGTCTTATTGCTCTGGCTAGAATTTCAAGTATTGAATAGATAGGGAGAAAGTGGCCAGCCTTGTCTTGTTCCTACTTTCAGTGGAATTGCTTTCAAACCAAAGCAAACAATAGAAAAGCTGGCCAGCTGAGTGCTGTACACCTAGGTTTGAGAATCAACAGTGGACCATCCTGAAGGTCCTGTCTCAGTGTGTTTTCTCTTTTGTTACACTCCGGCTTCCTGTGTTGCTCACTCTATAATAGACTTTATTATTAAAGGTGGCTAATAATTCCTTTTTTTAAATACTGAGTCACATGTAGTCCAGGCTCCTCTTAAACTCCCTATATAGATGAGTATGATTTTAAACTCCTGATCCTTCAGCCTCTGCCTAGGATTGTACTACTCTGTCCAATTCCTAAACTCAAAGTTCTTGGAGTAGTAGCCAAATTTAGACCAGCATCCAGTGCAGAAAGGACATGGGTCACAGCCTTGGGAATCTTGAGTTAGCATCCTCTTCAAGGTTGTTCCCAGCATAACCCTGGATGGAGGAAAGTTAGGGAAGAAAGGATGGGAGAAAAAAAGGACCAATTTCTAAAAAGGAGTGTTAGAGGCAGAATCTCTTATGGATTCCTATAGCATAGGAACCTTATAGGAGTCAATAGAAGACAATCGGAGTGATTACCCATCCCAGTTTGCCTGGGACTTTTCTAGGATGACACTGGAAGAGTCCTAGATCAGGAAAACCTCTTAATCCTGAATGAAGAACAAATGGTCCTAAGAGAGTGACCATGTACCCACATTAAAAAAATAAATCTTTAAGAAAATTACCTTTTAAAAAAGTCGTGAGGAATTATATTTAAAAAAAGATTTATTTAATATGTACTGTCGCTGTCTTCAGACACACCAGAAGAGGGCATCGGATCCCATTACAGATGGTTGTGAGCCACCGTGTGGTAGCTGGGAATTGAACTCAGGACCTCTGAAAGGGCAGTCAGTGCTCTTAACCACTGAGTCATCTCTCCAGTCCAGGAATTGTATTTTTTATTTAACTAAAATTATAAATAGTACATATAACTGTACGTATATACATATATTTTTTAAATGAAGTTCCACCACGTGGTCTAACAGTGCTCCCTCTGAGTCATAGACTATCTAGAAAAACCTCAGTATTAGGAGTTGTTGGTCGGTGAGTCTGGGACACTTCCTTGGCTGCCTCTCAAGCTGAAGGCCAGTCCCTACTACTGAACCACACACTTAGGACCTATAAGCCTCCTTCCTGAGGATTAGCTTTTGTGGTACTGAAAGGTTCAGTGAAAGCTTCCGAAGAAGGACTATAATGTCCAGCGTTGTTCAACAAGTTCCCCAAGGGTGCAATAGTGGCTCTCATACTATGGTGATAACCTACAGCTGTCTAACTGGACTTAAGGTCTGTTAAACAAGAGGGAAATCCTGCCTATTCATGGAGACCTGGTCAACCAACCAGCCAAGTCGTTGTCGGGGGGCTGGGGCAGCAGAGAGCCTCTCAGGGCTCTCCCATTTATACCCTCTCCAGAGTCCTCAGAATTGAACATTTTGCAGCTGGCAAAGATCAAGCCTCTGTTAGAGCATAAGGCAAATCATAATTACTTGCTGTGAAGCAGCCTCTTATTCCATACCTAGGATTAAAACAAAAACATATTCATATAACATACTATAAGATAACTGAGTTTTTAAAGAAATCAAAACTCACCACAACTGAGAGTTCTACATTTGGATACACAAGCATCAGGAACGGAGAGCCACTAGACCTGGCTTGACCTTCTGAAACTTGAAAACCCACCCTGAGTGACACATTTCCTCTAACAAGGCCACAGCTACCAATTATTCTAAGTAGTGCCACTCTCCGGTGACTAACTATTCAAATATATGAGCTATGAGGCCATTTTTATTTAAAGCACCACACCATTAAACCCGAGTTTGGTCTCCCGCACCCATGTTCTTCTTCTCCTTTTTTTTTTTTTTTTTTTAAAGGCAGTGTATGTGGTATGTACTAAGTCAGTACTGGGGAGGTGGAAACAGTAGGATCCTTGGGGTTTTCTGCATAGCCAGTTTATCCTAATGGTCAAAGTCCCAGGACCCCTTGGAATACATTGTTTCAACCTAGGCGGGGGCTGGCAATCAAGTGCTTTTACTGCTGTAACAGAGATTGGAGTTTGAGAAACAGGCGGTCAGCATCATCAAAGACTTGCCTTTCCCTTTCTATTCCCAGTTAGCAGACACTGTAGGGAGTCTGAACAAACAGCTGACCACTCCATAGTTCCAAAGTGTGTAGTCTTGACCCTGTAGCCAGATGGTCAGCCTTGAGTCTCAGCTTCAGGCTGTGAGAGCTTCACTCCTAAGGATCTCTGCTCTTTCTCCTCCTCCTCATCTTTCTGCATAGGGAAGGCTGCCAAATGCTTCCAGGCTTTCTGAGTCTTGCAAACCCCACCTCCCTGCCCAACCAGGTGTCATCTAGGTCACATGTAAAGGTATTAAAACAAACCATTAGCAGTGTGTAACTAGTATGTGCCGATGCCATTTTTAAAGTATGAGGTACTTATAAAATAAACTCTTAAATATTTTTAATAATTTTAATATAATATTTATATTTAATATTTTAATGCCTGACTATGAACAGGTATCTTTGGACTGCTTAAACTCTGTTGAGGCCTTTTTAATCTCTCTGTAGTCATTCTGTAACTTGAATTGAGTGTGTGCAATTACAGTGAGATATGTAATGAGCAACTTGAAAGTTAACATCAGTTGTTAGGACTGGAATAAAAGAACCAATGATTGCAAATGTTAAGCTGTCTTGGGACATTGGAACTACTTGGCAAATTGCTGCTAATGAATCGGGGGTAGATTGTGCATTTATTGTTATTCAACACTTTTTTTTTTCACATAGGCTTTCAAGCTACATAGCTGAAGATAATCTTGGACATCTGAGCTTTCTGTCTCTTCTCTAGGCCGGGTTATGTAGTCTGGGGACTGCTCATGCATTCTAGGCAGGCACTTCTCCACTGAGCTAGACCCCTGGCCCTGGCCTTCAAGTTTTACTTCTGTTTTTGTTACAGTCAGCCTGGCTTTTTTGTTTTGTTTTGATTTTTGAGATGCCCTGGCTGTCCTGGAACTCACTGTTTAAATGAGGATGATATCAACTTCACAGAGATTCTCCTGCCTCTGCCTGAAGTGTGTGAGATTAAAGCCACATCCAGCAAGGCTGGCTTATATAACTTTTTTTCAAGATAGGGTTTCTCCGTGTAGCTCTGGCTATACTGGACTCTCTTTGTAAGCTGGCTTTGGACTTACTTGTGGTAAATATTAAAAAGTGCTGCTGTTGTTGACACTGTGGTCTCACTCTACAGACGCCGCCCTAGTGCAGAACCGGGCACCCAGGCGCTACCACAAAATCCATAAGCCACCCCTCCACTCAGTTCACCTCCCAGGCGGTTTATTTCGCCCATCTCAGCCATTGCTCACACACTGTCCACCACAGCCCTCTCTCATCTGTCTCTCTTTTAGTCTGGAACTTTGGCTTCCGGTTCCTGAGAGGAGTTGCAGGCCACCACCCTAAAGCTGCTTGCCCCGGCTGCTCCTCTACCAGTCGAGAACTTAGCTCACATCCTCACAGCCCGGTAAAAACATGACTCAAATCCAATTACTTATCAAACCAGGTTTATACGTTAAATTCTCAATCCACAAACCCTCTACACAATACGTTTACAACCAGCAGACAAAAATACAAACTGTCCATCCAAAAAAGATAAACTAGACGCATAAAAACCCTTAGAAGCAATCATAACGACCTCATTAACCTAGAGACGAGCCGAGAGGAACATACACATCTGCCTCCATCTCCTCCTCCGTCAATCTTGGCCTGTCGCCTCCTCTTCCGCTCCTCCAGCTTCTTTTCCCACCCACCTCTCCACTGTCCAATCATGTATCCTTAACATAAACCTACACTTATAGAGATCCACCTGCCTCTGCCTTCTGAGTGCTGGAATAAAAGATTTATTTATAAGTATTTCAGTGTATGTGAGTATTATTTAAGCGTATTATTTAAGTGTATGTGAGCACACTGTAGCTGTCTTCAGACACACCAGAAGAGGTCAATGGATCTCATTACAGATGGTTGTGAGCCACCGTGTGGTTGCTGGGAATTGAACTCAGGACCTCTGGAAGAACAGTCAGTGCTCTTAACTGCTGACCCATCCCTCTAGCCCAAATATGATTTTTTTTTTTGTTTTTTAAAGATTTATTTGTTTTATGTATGAGTACACTGTGTCTGTCTTCAGACATACCAGAAGAGGGCATCAGATCTCATTACAGATAATTGTGAGCCACATGTGGTTGCTGGGATTTGAACTCAAATTCTCTTAACCACTGAGCCATCTCTCCAGCCCAATTGAAAATATCCTAAATGACTATGTTTTCTCAAAGTTAATTAGCATGGGTAGGCTATAAAACTAAATTAGTCTTCAAATATGATTTTTAAAAGAAACTTTTGTAATCTCTTCATTCCTCTAAGTTCTCTGTAACCTATGTATAAATGTAAGATTCAAAATTTATATTAGTAATTAAGGTTGGAATTAAAAGAAAATCTTGCAATTGCCATAGCCACAACTTAGGGGTAGTTAGTGATGAAACAGACTTATTCTCAAAGTCCATTCACGTTTGATACAATCTGTAAAGACGTGAATGTATCAGTCTGAGCTCCGTGACAACCCTATGCAGCACTGCAGGGAACTGGGGGACATATTTGACACTCTCCTTCTCCTACCACTGTAGAAGTAACAGCTTCTGCAGTCTGTTTCAGAGAGCTGAGCTCTTCTCTTCGGTCCTGTTGCCATGGTCCCCACCACATCCATTCCATTCTCCAAAATGTATTTTACACTTCACCATCTCCATCTCTCATGCCTACACTAGGCCACTATGGCTCCTCACCAGGATTACTGCAACAGCTTATTATTTTTGTCCTTGTCCAAGGCATTTAGTGTTGCAAGCTGGAATGTTTTAAGGGAAGGCTCTAAGGAGCTAAAAGCCAGACAATTAAAGCAGTTTCTGTTCACTTACCATGTTAAACAATCTCTTGGAGACACAAAGATATGAGGGCTGTGTTTGCTGTGTATCAAGTCTTTCAGCTGGTGTGGACTTCTTCAGTCTATATATTCTATAAAATACACTTTCCTCTTTTTTTTACAGACTTGAAAATTTGTTGCCCTTGACTGAAATACTTTTTACATTAGTCTCCTATTCATCAGTCTTGTCTTAGGTTAAAACATTTTAGATGATCGTCCCATTCCCTTCAGTCTGGAGAGTTTCACCTAATTTTTTGAAAACAGGGTCCTGTAAGTCCCAGATTGGTTTCAAACTTACTAAGTATCCAAAGATGGCCCTGTACTTCTGATCTTCTTGTATCTGACTCGAGAGTGCCGGGATTACAAGTTCATGCCGCACACTTACGTTGTTATGTGGTGTGGGGATCAAAGCCAGGGCTTTGTGCATGCCAAAGAGCTCTCTGCCAATTGAGTGATGTCCCTGGCCACGTTTTGGTGACTTTTATTTATTTTTACTTTATGTTTATGAGCAATTTTGTCTTCATGTATGTATGTGCACCATGTCCATGCCCGGTGCCTGAGGAGGTCAGAAGAGGGTCCTGAGAATTACTGTAGAGGAATTTTAATCCAGCAACATGACTGCTCTGGTGTGGGACCACATCCAAAGACCTTCTAGGTCTGTATGATCTTTCTGGAATGCAGACAGGCCCCACACCTGTAATCCCGCTGTCTGGAATACAGACGCACCTTTAGCACACACTTTTAATTCCAAATAGTAAGGTTAGTTTATAGAAGGAAGCAGCCACGGTTGAAAGTGACGTCTAACTGAGGAGCAGACAAAGTGACGAATCAGAGACAGATCTGACAGAATGAGTCAGAGAGAGGACACGCCCACTCTCACAAACTCGGAAAGAGCGGTGACTTAAGAGAGCAACAGCAGCCAGCATAAAGAGAATGAGAGAAAAAGAGAGAGGTTTTAAATAATTTTTAAATTTTTTATTAGATACTCTCTGTATTTACATTTGAAATGTTATACCCTTTGCCCACCCCACTCCCCTCTTCCCTCCTTCTCTACTTGTCTTCACAAACGTGCAGTAGCTCCCAATCACTCTCTCCACCTCAGTGTAGCATTCCCCTACATTTGGAAAACATGCCCTCCCTGGACCAAATATCATCTCACATCGATGATATTCTCCACATATGCAACTGGAGCCATGGGCCTCTCAATGTGTGCTCAATGGTTTGTGTTCTAGTCCATGGGAGCTGTGGAGGATTTGGTTGGTCGACAATGTTGTTCTTCTCATGAGGCTGAAACCCTCTTCAGCTCCTTCATCCCACCCGCCAACCCGCCCCCCCCAGCACACTTGCCGGGGGAGGGGGGGTCCCTGTACTGGTTAGCTGTAAGCATGCTCAGCTGCATGACTCTGGCAGAGCCCCTGAGGAGGCACCCCTGTCTGGTTCCTGCCAGCAAGCACCTCCCAGCATCAGCAATAGTGCTTGGGTGTAGAGAGCCGTTTGTGCCGCACCCAAACATGGCGCCGGCTTCCCGCCGAGGACTCAGCAAACAGCTGTTGCTCAGCCAAGAGACTTAGTGCGCATGCGCCACATACGTCATAGCCCGCTCTCAGGGCATGCTAATGAGTTACTGGAGGGCGCACCAATCAGGTAGCAACACGAGTCTCCTGGGCATATATAAGCAGTGCATTCTTCTTTCACGTGGAGATCCCCTGCTCAGAGTGTTGTACAATAAAGGTTGTTCGCAGAAGAATCCTGTTGTTGCACGCCTATTCCTGCCGGCGGGAAGTGGGGCGCGCGACACTTGGGTCCAGTGGCTACACACGGGTTGAATCCCCTGGTGAGGCAGCCCCTGAGTGATCCCTGCTTCAAACCCTGCTCTTCCACTTGATCCTGTACCTCCTCCCATGAGGGTTTTGTTCTTTCTTCTAAAAACGACTGAGACTTCCACATTTTGTCCTTCCTTCTTTTTGAGCTACATAAGATCTGTGAATTGTTTCTTGGGTATTCAGAGCTTTCTGGGGCTAGTATCCAATTTTCAGTGAGTGCATATCATGTGTGCTCTTTTAGTGACTGGGTTACCTCACTCAGGATGATATTCTCTAGTTTCATCCATTTGCCTAGGAATTTTATAAAGCTGAATAGTCCTCCATTGTGTAAATGTACGACACTTTCTGTATCCATTCCTCTGTTGAAGGACATCTGGGTTCTTTGCAGCTTCTGGCTATTATAAATAAGGCTGTTATCAATATGGTGGAGCATGTGTCCTTATTATATGCTGGAGCCTCTTGAAGGTATATGGCCAGGAGTGGAATATCTGGGTCTTCAAATAGTACTATGTCTAATTTTCTGAGGAGTCATCAGACTGATTTCCAGAGTGATTGTACCAGTTTACAACTCCACCAACAGTGGAGGAATGTTCCTCTTTCTTCATTTACTTGCCAGCATCTGCTGTTATCTGAACTTCAGACCAATTTCCCTCATGAACACTGATGCAAAAATACTCAATAAAATTTGTGCAAACCAAATCCAAGAACATATCAAAACGATCATCCACCATGAGCAAGTAGGCTTCATCCCAGGGATGCAGGAATGATTCAATATATGGAAATTCATCAACATAATCCACCACATAAACAAACTTGAAGAAAAAAACCACATGATCATCTCACTAGATGCTGAGAAAGCAGTTGACAAAATTTAACACTCCTTCATGTTAAAAGTCATGGAAAGAGCAGGAATTCAAGGTCCATATCTAAACATAATAAGAGCAATATACACCAAACCAGTAACCAACATCAAACTAAATGGTGAGAAACTTGAAGCAATCCCATTAAAATCAGGGACCAGACAAGGCTGCCACTCTCCTCCTATCTATTCAACATAGTACTGGAAGTCCTGGTCATAGCAATTAGACAACGAAAGGAAGTCAAAGAGATACAAATCATAAAGGAAGAAGTCAAAATATTACTGGTTGGCGATGATATAATAGGATACTTAAGTGACCCCAAAAATTCTATGAGTCAACTCCTACAGCTGATAATCAACTTCAGCAAAATGGCTGGATATAAAATTAACTTAAAACATATCAGTAGCCTTCCTCTACTCAAAGGATAAACATGCTGAGAAAGAAATTAGGGCCAATAGTCACAAACAATATGAAATACCTTGGTGTGACCCTAACTAAGCAAGTCAAAGATCTGTATGACAAGAACTTCAAATCTCCGAAGAAGAAAACTGAAGATATCAGAAGATGGAAAGATTTTCCATGCTCATGAATTGGAAGGATCAACTTTGTAAAAATGGCCATCTTACCAAAAGCAATCTACAGATTCAATGCAATTCCCATCAAAATTCCAACTCAATTCTTCATAAAGTTGGAAAGAGCAATTTGTAAATTCATCTGGAATAACAAAAAATCTAGGACAGCAAAATCTATTCTCAACAATAAGAAAACTTCTGCGGGAATCACCATCCCTGATTTCAAGCTATATTACAAAGCAATTGTGATAAAAACCACATAGTATTGGTACAGAGATAGGCAGGTAGGTCAATGGAACAGAACTGAAGACCCAAAATGAACCCTCATGTAGACTGTCCTGAAGCTATTTGTATTTTAATGTTAATTCCACTTCCCCAAGAAGGGCTGCCCAGTAACGTACTCAAGAGGTGACTTCATCTGAACCTTCCCATTTTAATTAGTAAAATAAAAAAAACAAAACAGTGACTGGGTGGGGTGAGGGACAGAAGTAGGTCTGAGGAGGTCAGAGGGCAAGGAGAAGTTGTGGCAAGATGGAAGTTCCCAAGGACCAGCTAGACCCAGGTGATATTGACGTTAAATAGCTATGAACATTAAGGATTTTATAGGTCTAATATCTCATATAGAAGGGCAGTTTGTATCTTTGTTTATTTGGTGTAATCTTGTTGTGTAGAGGGTTTGTGGATTGAGAGTTGAATATATAAACTTGTATGAAAAGCTATCGGGCTGTAGAGTTATATTTATATGGGATTTTGGGGCAGGGAAACACCCAGGAACAGAGGCGGAGAACAGGCGGTAGAAAACTGCTAGGGAGTTGTGTGGACAAGCTGGGCCGTGGTGTAGGCTCAGATCGGGTAACAGAGATGAGTGAGCCTCTGTATCAGGGTCAGGCCTGAGGAGTGAAACCTCGGGGCCGACAAAGAGATAAGCATTTATATTTTTTAATATTTACTGCAACACCCTCACACCTATGGTCACTTGGTCTCTGACAAAGGAGCTAAAAACTTTCAATGGGAAAAGGACAGCCTCTTCAACAAATGGTGTTGGTTCAACTGGTCGTCAGCATACAGAAGAATGCAAATCGATCCTTTCCTATCTCATTGTACAAAGCTAAAGTGCAAGTGGATCAAAGACCTCCACATAAAACCAGGTACACTGAAACTATTAGAAGAGAAAGTGGGGAAAAGCTTAGAACACATAGGCACAGGGGGAAATTTCCTGAACAGTACACCAATGGCTTATGCTCTAAGACCAAGAATCGACAAGTGAGACCTGAAATTGCAAAGTTTCTGTAAGTCTAAGGACACAGTTAAGAAAACAAAACAGTAGCCAACAAATCCCACATCTGATAGAGGTCTAATAGCCAATATATACAAAGAACTCAAGAAATTAGACTCCAGAGAACCAAACAATCCTATTAAAAATGGGGTACAGAGCTAAACAAAGAATCCTCAACTGAAAAATACCAAATGGCCGAGAAGCACCTAAAGAAATGCTCAACATCCCTAGTCATCAGGGAAATGCAAATCAAAACAATCCTGACATTCCACCTCACACCAGTCAGAATGGCTAAGAGAGAGAGAGGTTTTTAATGAGACAGTTTTACAGAGACAGGTTGCAGAGAGAACAAGCTAGATACAGGTGAAGACAGAACGAGCTAGAGAATAAGGAGCCTGAAGAGTAGAACAGTTTGCTATAGTGAGTTTGAAGCCAAGCAGAACAATTCAGTGAGAAGCTGAGACAAGCCAGTTTGAATCAGTCCTTTTTAAAAGCAGTTTTGAGCCAGAACAGCTGAGTTGAACTAGCCAGACAACGTCCAGAAAGAACTAGAAAGAGTGAGCTAATTCAGCAGTAATTCTCCAAGACAACAATTACATTTAGCACATAAAAGTTAATTTTCCAAGTCACAGATGTTTGTGTACTAGCACATGATTGCTGGAAAGCAAACTTAGGTCCTCTGAAAAAGCAACACATGCTCTTAACTGCAGTGCCATCTCTCCAACTCCTAAAGGTTTTGATTAATTCCAGTGAACTTTTTCTTTTCTGACTGGTTTTGGTAGCATGGCTAAGAAGCCATTGCCTATTCCTAAGTCATGACTATACACCAGTTTTCATTCAAGAGTACTATAGTATTAACTTCTTTTCTCTCCTTTTTTTTTTTTTTTTTTTTTTTGAGACATGGTTTCTCTGTGTGTCCTTGGCTGTCCTGGAAGTCACTCTGCAGACCAGGCTGACCTCATTCTGGATCTAAAATCTGCCTGCCTCTGCTTCCCAAGTGCTGGGATTAAATACATGTTCCTTGCTTCATCCTCCAACCTCTAGAGCTCCCAGCTCAAACTCCAGGTTTCATTTAAGAAATCTTGTGACTACCTGGTTAGGGGAGGTACATGACTTTAATCCCAGCACTCAGAAGGCAGAGCTCCTGGACAATTGGAACTACAGAATAACCAGAACTATGCAAAAAACAAAACCAAAAAAACCAACCAAACAAACAAAACCCCAATCAAACAACAACAAAAAACCCTGTATTGAAAAGCAGGCAAAACAAACAAACAAACAAAAGAACCTTGTAATCTTGGACAAACTAAATAACCTTCATTCCTTTAATTAATTTCTTCCTTTTTCTGAGACAATATGCCATTATGTAGCACAGGCTCACCTCAAATTTGTAGCAGTCTTCCTGTCTCTGCCTCCCAATTGCTGGGATTATCCATACGATCCAGCATGAACAGCCTTAAATTCTCATCTTTTAAAATGAGGTTTTAGGAGCTGGAGAGTCGACACAGTCGCTGATTTTGTAGAGGACCCATATTCAATTCCCAGCACTTATATGACCACTCACTGTAACTCCTCTAGTGCCAGGCATGCAGCATGCTGTACATATGTAGGCATAACACTCATACACATAAAAAAAACCCTTAAAATGATTTCATGACAAATGATTCACCTTGGAAGGTTGTTAATCTATAACGATAATGCTTAACACGCTGTCAGCCTCCATTAGATAGTAACATTTACCTCTAATGCGCCAGCAATACTAGGAAACTTTCTTGTGTGTGAACTGAAGATTGCTAGACTATTTATTTATTTATTTATTTATTTATTTATTTATTTATTTATTTATTTATTATTTACTGAGACAGGGTTTCTTTGACTACTCTTGGCTGTCCAGGAACTTGCTCTGGAGACCATGCTGGCCCCAACTCAAGAAATAGGCCTGCCTCTGCCTCCCGAGTGCTGGAATTAAACCTGTCTGCCATCACCGCCTGACTTTTGTTTTTTAAAGTCAGGGCTTCATGTGGTAGAGGCTGGTTTTGAATTCCTCCTGATCGTTTTGTGGCTAACTTCCAGAGCTGAGATTACAGGCTCCCTTGAACTGATGTTTCTTAAACACTCCTTGCAGACGGGTGAAGAGGAACCGGGAGGAAAGACTTCGAATTCATTGCTGAGGAGATAAGACATGCTTAGGAATGTTAAGACTAGCCGGTCTTAAAGCTCAAGTATGACTTAGGAACCTAGGAGACCGACTTCTACCTACTTCCCCCTTGGTCCTTCCAGTCCAGCACGGCCACTTCCGGGAGGAGGAGGGGAAACATAGGAGGCGTGCCGGGAAGGAGGCAATTTGTGGTGCACCAGACGGAAGTGTGCCAAGTATACGGGCGACCGCTTCCGGTCCGGGGAAGCTCTGCTCATGTTCGCTGCATGGTTTGTGTCATGCGGAGGTAGGCCTCTGAGAGCAAGGCGGGAGGTGTGGAAGCAAGAACCCGTATCCGGACTCTAGTGTCTGGGATTCTGGCGGGAAGACAAGACAAAAAGAAGCTAGGAACCTGAAAACGACCTATCCGCTGTTTCCGAGGGGGCAACTTCCTCGAGGAACAACCCCCCCCCCCCCCTTCCCTGCTAACGGCCAGAAAGGTGGAGATGGCGCCAGTCAGGGAGCGGCTGTGGCCGAGACAGTGAGGACGCTTGAAGGCAGAGCAAGCGGAAGCCTTGGGAGAAGTTTCGGACTCTTTGCTGTCATCGCCGCCGCTTCCACCACCATGGAAGGAGCCAAGCCAACCTTGCAGCTCGTGTACCAGGCGGTGCAGGCGCTTTACCACGATCCAGATCCCAGCGGAAAGGAGCGCGCCTCGTTTTGGCTTGGGGAGCTGCAACGTTCGGTGAGGTTCGGGGAGAGGCCGTTCTGAACCGCGGGACCAGGGCCTAGTGGATCTAGGTTTGAGCTGAGATCCTGAGCCGGACGGTTGGTCTTGGGGGATCCACTCTCCGAAGGAGCTGGTGCCGTGGGGTGGGGCTGAGCAGCAACATCTATGCCGCCTTTCAGAAACTAGTGGCAACTGATTGGTCACGAACTGGCCCTTTCCCTATCCTGTAGAATCTGTTTTGTAGTTCTGTACCTTGTGGCATGGTTCTAGCCCTCCTTTAAGTTCCACCATTGCCTTTTCTTTTTAGGCCATGCTTCTATGTTTTATCCTCTTAAACCAAAGCCAGCCCCAAATGCTTCTCCACCTCTCACGTCAGGATGCTTTTGATACACTTTCCGTATTCAAGGGTTGCATCTGGCAATGCCTTTCCTTTGGTAGCATTCCCACCCTTCAGTTTTCACTCATGTTAGTCTCGAAATTTCTCAGGCTTCTAGATTCGTGTTCGTACAAAACTTCTCTCATTGGAGTGCAACATAATATAAAGAAAAATTATGGTTTCAGGAAACCTTTGGAGTTCTTTTGTTTTATATCTGATTCTTACCTTATTCTATATTTATATTTATAAGATGGGTATCATAACTTTTTATTAACCCATATAATTATATAAACATGTGGTGTAGTGTGTGTTTTATCTATTGTATTTCCACATGTTAATTTTAGGTTCATGTGTATTACTTTTTGACTCACACTTTGTATTTTCTTCCTTGATTTTCACACTCATCTTCGCTATGTCTTATTTTTATGAGTTTTAGTAGCTGGTGATTTTGCTGACAGTGTTTAGGTTTTAGTCTATGAACTCTGAAATTCTTTGAAAACTAAGGAGGCTCATGCAGACTAAGTACACGCTTTCTTTTTCTTTTCAGTCTAGCTTACATCTCTACCTCTATCTCGTCATCCTTCATCTTTACGTGTCATACTCACAAGCATGTTTTTGTTTGCTCCCTCTTATCTGTTTAACTCATAACTGATGTTTGATGGTGTTGTGTCCTCTTAAATAAGCACCTAGGTTGCAAGTACATAATTTTAAAAAGTATTTGCCGCTTTAACTTTGATAGTTACTTATAAATGTGACACTCACTTTCTTGTTTATAGTGTGGGAAGACAAGTAAGATTTTCCTGGGTGTGATGGCACTCAACTTTAATCTCAGCAGAGGCATTCTAATCTCTGAGTTCCAGAACAGCCTGGTCTACAGAGTTCCAAAACAATCAGTGCCATATGGAGGGGAGAAAGGTTCATCGGAGGCTTCCCATGCAGGCCTTGTGTAATTTTTAGTTCTGCAATCAAAGAAATTGCAGTTCCTCGATTTTCATACAGTTTTCTAAACTATAAATAACCTACCAGGTGTCCCTGCTGTGTATCTACTGATGGTTTTAAATCAGTACTGGAGTGCTTATCATGGGCAAACAACTTCTAGATGTTGGTAATTGGAAACAAAACACACAAATCTGTGCTAATCACATAGTATACTCATGATCTTCAACACAGAGCTTAAAGTATTTTCTTGGCTCAACCTTCCTCTCCCTAGTTCCCATTATTCTGTGCCATCTGTCCATCTTAGAATCTCAGCAGGAAGGTATGACCAACATGACAGTAATTAGCATGGAGAATTTTCTTTCTCTGTTTTTCTTTATTTCATGTATGTGAGTACACTGTTGCTGTCTTCAGACTCACCAGAAGAGGGCATCTGATCCCATTACAGATGGTTGTGAGCCACCATGTGGTTGCTGGGAATTGAGCTCAGGACCTTTGGAAGAGCAGTCAGTGCTCTTAACCACTGAACCATCTCTCCAGCCCCTTGTTTTTTGTATTTTAATCTTTTTTTTTTTTTTTATTAAAGGTACTGGGGATTGAACCTAGGGTCTCACATATGTTGGGCAAGTTGTTAATCTCTGAGCTGTGTTCCCATCCTTTTTACTTTATTTTGATACAAAGACTTGTTAAGTTCTCTAGGTTGGCCTTTAACTCACAATGTAGCCTCTAAGTAACCGGGATTACAGGCCTTGCTTTCCTTTATATGCCTGAGGAGAGTATATTATAAAGACAGTGTTTGTTTATAAAGTTGCCGCTATAATGGTACCAGAAGAGATAATATTATAATCTGTAGCCAATTTTTTTTTTTTTTCCTGGAAGGAATAGAGAGAGGAGCAGTTACTTGGCTTCTTTGAGGGAGAATGATGAGTTTCTGGTGAAAGAACCTGGGCTCCTTTGCAGTGAGGGAGGTGGAAGAATGAATTTGCTGACTCTTCTTCTGGGATTTTTTTTATAGATGGAGCCAATCAGAGCCAGGGGACATTTGGAGGCAGAGGCAGGTAGATCTCTGAGTTTCAGGCTAGTGTGCTCTGCATCATGAATCGCAGGACAGCCAGAGCTGTATAGAGAAACCCTGAATCAAGGTGGGGGAGGGGAAAGGGGAGAGACAGTCTGCTGGAGCAGAAAAGATAGTAGAAAAAGGGTGAGGAAAGCCTAGCATACTTATACATCATCATTTGGGCAGCTTCAGTGTTTAACTTTATTTACTGTGTATTATGTGTGTGGACACACTTGTGGGTTCTAGATATCCAAGATAGTCAGGTTTGGCAGCAAGTGTCTACAGGTTAAGTCATCTTATGTGCCTAAGCATTTAAATGAACAACTCAGTTAACACCTGGGCCTTTTCATTCCTTTATTTTCTTCAGGTCATGTAGTTGTACCCTGGATCTTGTTATTACCCAAATCACTTCCTCAGATACCGTTCTCTGGGCATAATTCACTGTTTACTGTTTTCTGGCTCAAGAATTTCAAGTAACCCTATTTTGAGTTTTTTATTATTTTGCCGTCTTGGATAACTTCAGTTTTTATCAAAACTTAAAAGTTTTACTTTAAAATTAAAAATTTTTGGGCTTGGGGTATTTTTTTTAAACATTTGTTTTCTATGTATATATAAGTCATTTGTTCCCAAATGTCCACAGTATAAAATGCCCACCATATATGTTCATATTGATAACCCATTTTCCCTGTTACCTTAAATAAGCTTGTAGCCCTAAGATTTATCAACTCCCAAAATAGCCCTCACCCCAATGACAATAAGTTTATTCTTGAGCCAAATATGAATGATCATGCTCTATAAACATGAATTCAGGGTGCCTTGATTTTGTTGTGTTATGGAATTGGTTACATGAGATTGTATTAGTTATGGGACAGCTCAGTGCTTAAGAGTCCTTATTGCTGAGTCAGCGTTCACGCCTCAGCACCTGTCTGGCGACACAACTTCCTGTGCTCAAATTCCAGGGGGTCTGATGTTTCCTTCTGTGTACATACTTAACACACACACACACACACACACACACACAGGGGGGGGGGAGGAAGAAATTAAAAAATAAAAACAAGGAAAGTCAAATCCAAGAATTTATGGAATATATTGGTGGACCTTTGGTTGAGCAGGTTATAGGAAAGAAACAGGGAAAACTGCTCCAGGTCTTTTGTTTTCTAGAGGATATTTTGTTTTGTTTTGAGACAGTTTTTCTATGTATGTAGCCTTGGCTGACCTGGAACTTGGTATGTATACCAGCTGGGCTTGAACTCAATGGAAATCTGCCTTCCTATGCCTCCCAAATGCTAAGATTAAAAGCATATGTCAGCACAATTGGCTCTAAGTAGGTTTTAGGTACTATCTGGTAACATTTTTAGCTTTTGGATTGGTAGAAGTTAGTGGTTACCTGAGAATGTACCTTAAAGTTTGAAGGACAATGAATGGCTATTGAGGGGTTAAAAATAGTCCAAGATAACTTGGCTCTGTATCTGCATCATTCTAACTTTCTATTAGACGTTCTAACCAGCCATTGAGCCTTACAGCGTCTTTAACACAAATACAGATTTTTGGTATTTGTTTGTTTTGTTTTTGTTTTTGTTTTCATTTTGAGACAATGATTCTCTGTGTACCCCAGGCTGTCCTGGAACTCACTCTGTAGACCAAACTCAGAAATCTACCTGCCTCATCTGCCTCCCCAGTGCCAGGATTAAAGGCGTGGGCCACCACTGCACTGCCTAGGTGTGAGTATTATTATTGTTATGAGTTTTAGAGTTCAACTTTATTCTTTTAAGTTAAGTCCTTCCTTGAATGAGAAATTCTCAAGCTTTTTTGGGGTGGGGTGGGAGAGATGAGGCAGAGTTTCATTATGTAGCCCAGGCTGTCATTGAATTCTGGATCCTCTTGTCTTAGCCTCCTATTAGACTTATAGTGTGCTGTCTTGTTCTAACTTTTTCTCAAAGGGGGGTGGTGGTAGTTGGAACAGGATTTTGCTACATAATTCAGCTTGACTTAGATCTTATTACTTTGTGGCTTAGGCCAGCCTTGAACTTGAGTTTCCTGTGCTTCAGCTTCAGGGTGGGCTACTGCCCATGTTGTTCCTTACTGTCTTCCTGTTGCTCATTCTTTTCTGGGTCACTTTACTTTGAGCAGAGTCCCCTAGTCTTGGGCCTGGAGATTATGAGTTAAGCTGCCTGTGTATTAGCTGCTCCCTTAGGGAATGAGGGAAGGTGATAGAACTCAAGTGTTCATTTAATCTTGTGTTTTTAGATGATATTCCTGTCCTTACCTGAGTCTTTTCCTGGGTATCCAGAGATCTATTTGAATCTTGCCAGAGAAACCAGAGTAAAAACCTCCTCTAGGATAGGGGTCTAACTGCTGCCTATACAGAGTTGGGTTGTATTTGAGGCTTATATAATTTTGAGCTTTAGGATTCAGTTTCCCCATCTAAGTTCATCCTATTCCCCAGGCAGATTTCAGCTTTTTTAGGTTTGTCCCATGTATGTGCTAGGTGATGGTGGCACTTGTCTTTAATCAAAGCACTTGGGAGGTTGAGGCCAGCCAGGGCTACACAAAACCCTGTCTTCAAAAACCAAAAACCAAACATCAGCAAAAAAGATAGTTTATGTATCTCTCTGGTTTCTAAAGTTTTGGTGTTACCGGTTTTGTTTTTGTTTTTTGTTTTTTGTTTTTTTTTGTCGTGTGGAGTTTTGCCTTCCTTTTTAGAAAGTGTCTCTTGTAGCCCAAGATGGCTTTGAAACCTCTTCAGCTCCTGATCTTCTTGCCTCTGTCCGACAAATGCTGAGATTACAGGTGTATTCTTGAAAGTCCAGGTAAAATAGGTGTTTTCTGCTGAACCTTTACTGACTTTTTTCACCAACATTCTTGGAATTCTGCAGCCATTGTGTTCTCTGTGGTATGTCACTGATAACTCCAAAATAAAAGAAACTAAGTTATTTTTTTTAATTGATCTTAAATTCTATGTAACAGCAGCTTGCACGTTCTGAATACTTAGTTTCCTTTAGCCATTTCCAATGTGTATACAAAATTAGACAATTTAGAGAGCTATGGGAAACCGACTGCCTCTTTCTAGAGTAATAATTATGCTGCTTAGTTGTTTTAAGTTGCTTCTTTTACAGAGACAATCTGTGGGCTAGAAGTTATCTTACATTGTAGTTCAGAGCTGGAGGTGTGGCTCAGTTGGCAGGTTGCTTGCCTAGTCTGTATGAAGCCATAGACTTGCTTCCCAGGTCTGCATAAGTCAGGTGTGGTGGTGCATGCCTATAATAACTTGGGAGGTGGAGACAGGAAGACAGACTTTGAGGTCAGCTGCATGAGGGCTATCTTAAAAATATCAGAGAAAGGCAGGCTCTGTAGTCCTGTTTGGAAACCAAAAGGAATGATGAAAAGTATTTTAAAAAGTAAGAAGAATATGAAATAAAGTCATGCCTTAATGGACTTAGTTGATATTTTGATACATAATTTGTCACATGTCCGTGAAAATTTTCTTAAAGTAGTATGTCAGAAACCAAGGTTACCAGCTTCTGATTTTTATTTCTTTTCCCTCTGGACATTTTAAGACATTTAATTTAGGAGGCAGAATAGTAAGAAGCAGGCCTTTCTGCTTATATGTGTAGCCTGTGCTTACCAGCTGCACTTTCACAGACAGACTTTCTTAGAATCTTTTCCTTTCAGTCACGGGTTGGTTCATTTTCCTTTGCTGGCCCACTGTTTCTTCCAGATTCTTCTTATACTTAGCAGGTACCAGATGAAAGGCAGACAGTGCAGTTGATGTCCTAGTTTCATCACCTGCTAACAAGTTACCTAGGCCTCTTCTGCCTGGATTCCCTTGTAGAGTATGGGTGACCCCAAAAAACTCTCTGCAAAGTCTTCACCTAGCTTAGGACTCCTTGATTCTTCTACTTAGGTATAATGTCTAGACCTTTGGTTTGTCTCTAGCAGTTGTATATTTTCTAATTTACTCTGTCTTTTATTGATCTATTTTTGTCCTCTAGTTAAGTGGCCTTTAAAACACAATGATTTTGGAAGAAAGCCTTTTTAGAAAATAAAGTGTTTCTATACAGCTTCTGAGGGTCAGTTAACTTAACGAATATAGGAGTGAATACCCTTCCCTTCACATTGGAAGAGGCTGAGTGTGTAAGTAAGCAATAAAGAGGAAAGGCCATCCATCCTAAGATCTGACTAATCTACTTGTAACATTCCATATGGAAGTGATTATTTTTATTATTTATGTGTGTTTCTTTGTATGAGTTGTGCATGTGAATGCAGTGTCTACAGATGCCAGAAGATGGTATTAGGTGAAGCTGGAGTTACAGGTGATTGTGATGATCAGATGTATGGTTGCTAGGAGGTAGACCCTGGACTTCTTCTGTAAGAGCAGTATTTGATCTTAACCAGAGCCATCAGTCCACCTCCTTTTGTTTTTAGAGACATAGTCTCACTATGTAGACTCAGTTGACCTGGAAGTTGTGTTGTAGACCAGACTGGCCCAAATTTATAGAGATTCTCCTGTTTCTGCCTCCCACTCTGCCCAGAGAGTATGATATTTTTTTATTGTGAGAAAAAAATCCAGAACAGAACTTAACCATTTTAGCCATTTTTGTTGTTTTGCTTTGAGATAAAGTCCCACTATGGATCCAAGACTGCCTTTGAATCATGATCTTTTTTCCTCAATTTGACCATTGATAGATTACAGGCTCAGGCCTGGCTTTTAAAAAATACTTATATGTATTTGTGTGTGGGTATATTACATGTGTGTGGGTACCTGCAGAGGCCAGAGAAGGCATCAGCTCCCTGGAGCTGGAATTAAAGGCACTTGTGAGCTGCTGCCCAATGTGAGTGCTAGGAATTCAACTTAGGTCCTTTGAAGAGCAGCAAGAACCCTAACTGCTAAGCCATCTCTCCAGCCCATCTTTTAATCATTTAAAGTGTCATTAGATACACGGACACTGTTTTTGTTACTATCATACATCTCTAGTATTTTTCCTATAAAAGCTAATTTATACTTATTAAAACACAATCAGTCCCTGTTCTTCTATACCATAACATTCTGTTGTCTTTGAAATGGATTGTTCTCTGGAATTAATACTTTCGTAGTGTTAGTTACAGACTTCTTTCGCTTAACACAGTGCTCTTAGGGCTTATACAAAAAGTCCCTGCTTTCATTTCTTTTGGGATATATGTTCAGAAGTAGAATTGCAAAGTTTTTTTTTTAATTTTAATAACTTTCTTAGATTTTTAGAATTTTAAGCTTTAAATGTGATAAAAATTAAAAATCTCATCTAGTATTTGAATTGTTAGAAATTTACGTAGGTTGGTAGGAATGAAAGTTTTCTGTATTTTTGGCTTTCAAGAAGCTGCCTTACTTGGGTTATTCATTTGCTCTCCAAACAAACGTTCTCTTCTACCTTGGCATTCTATTCTCCGAAGAGCAGCAAGTGCTCTTAACTCTCTCTCTCTCCAGCCCCAGGTCTGTTAGACTTACTACAGGAAGTTGAGATTAGACTATCTTGCCTCTATTCTTAGCAACTTTCATTAAATAAATCTGTCATTGGTTGGTTTTCTTTAAAAATGCATCAACCAAACACTTTGTTACTTTTCATGTCTCATTGGATATTACAGAAACTCATTTTGTTTGTCAGGGCTCTTAGGTTCTGTGGAGGATTTCAAGTAATTCAGTTTAGGTTGTTTTGTGCAGGATTAATTAGCAGTCATGGTTTGAGTCTAATTTGGGTGTGTGCTTTCAGTGGTGAAGCCCAATCATTGATTTTGGTTGGTTTGGCAGTTTTAGAGCTGTTGGTGTAGCAGTGAGTCCTGGAGCAACAGTGCATCATTAAAGAAGAAAAGAGGCACTTTGCAGATTTGCTGTGAAGTATATAATGAAGGACTTGGAGCTAGTGAAAGATTGCTGGGCCATAGCCTGTCCCATATTTATCACAGAGTCATAGAAATACCCTTTGAAAGAAAAGGCTGATGTAAAGACCTGTTCTGCTGCTTCTGCTGTGTGAAGAAGGTGATTGGAATTAGACCTTAAATGGAACATGTTCTCTTGTTGCAGTCTCATTGAAATGTGCTGCTAGTGGGAGCTGCAGCTTCCTCCTGCTGACTCTGAGCCCCAGGCTTCAGTTGAGATGACCCTTTGAGAATGTGGAGCTTAGTCCAAGCCTGAATTTCAGTGGGTAGCACCTGGCATCTGTGGCTAGAAAGTCCTTGAAGTGTAAGTGCTTTATTCTCTCCTTGTAAAGAGTCCTCTTTGTTCTTCTTTATTCCTTTTCTTTCTGCAGTTTAACAGGAAGGATGATGAGCAATGGGGTCAGAATTTGGTTGGCTTGGTAACCAAAGCAAGGTAACTTGTTACTGTTTTAAAGCAACAGGTCTCTTTTTCCCTCTCCCAGTCTCTAGAATGCAGAATGAAGAAATGAAATGATGAATTATCATTTCTCAATGTTTAGTATTGGCTGGATTATCGTGAATAGAGGGCTTTTCGGGGTAGGGGAATTAGATTCTGAGTTCAAACTCAGGATCTTACACACACATGCTAAGCAAATGCTCTATAACTGAGATATATTCCCAACATATACTCCTCAGAAGTGGGGATTGAACCTAGGACCTCATGCGTGATTGGTAAGCACTTTACCATTGAGCTGTATTCCCAATCTTTTCTACTTTGTGGTTTGAGACAGAACCTCTCAAAGTTGTCCAGGCTAGCTTCAAACCATCTGTATAGCCCAGAAAGACTTTAAAAAACAAAACAAAACAAAACAATTTTCTTAGTAGTTTTTTTTTTTTGCTTTGTGAATCAGGGTCTTATAGAGCCTAGGCTGGCCTAGAGCTCATATATTGCTCAGAGTGACCTTAAGATCTTGTTTGTCCCTCTTCTGCCTATCCAGTGCTGAAAGTATAGCATGTACCACCACTCTTGGCATTTAGTAGCTTTTGATTATCATTTTGCCTGGTTGTTTTACAAGTCATTCTCATAGTCTTATTCCAAAAGACAACTATTAGAAAGGAGTAGTGCATTCGAGTAGTATACCAGGCAACTTTAGGACTTTAAAGGTCTAGCTGGGCATGGTGGCTTGCACCTGAATCCTAGTACTTAGCAGACTAAGGCAGGGAGATGGTCATGAGTCTAAGACTAGTCTGGGGTACGCAGTGAGGCACCTTCTCTGTTTTAAAATTAAATTAGTAGGCATTTAGAATTAGAAAATACCTCTTCCCTTTTGGTTCTGCTCTATGTATTTTTACAGGAGTAATTTGGGAATTTTTCTAAGGTCAGTTTCCCACAAAATTGTCCTAGGAAATGTATATAGCTGTTCCCTATAGTTCAATTAAAAAGCAAATGCCTGTTTTCATAGTTTTATACTGTCACTGTGATAAATTTTCTGAGATAAACAAAAAGAGGAGAAAGATTGATTTAGGTTCGTGATTTCAGAGTTTTCAGTTCATAGCCATAAACCCCATGGTCCTCAGATTATGATGAGGCCAAGTATCATGCTAGGGAGTGCATGTGGGACAGAGCCGTTCATGTCATGGTCACTAGGAAAAAGAAAAGAAAAATGAGGGCCTTAGAACTAAGTATACCCTTTAAGGATGCACATACCTTGCCCTCCTACTTCTTCATCTAGACACCACCTCTTAAAATCTCTGTCCCAATAGTCCATTATGGTTGGGTTTTCTATTTTTAGTTGTATTTATTTTGTGTGGGGTAAGGACATGTGCATGCCATGGCAAATGTGTGGAGGTCAGAGGAGTCATTTTTTTTTGTTTCCATGGTGATCTCAGGGATCAAATTCAGGTTGTCAAGCTTGGGGTAAGAACCTTTATATGCTGAGTCATCTCAATGACCCTCATTTATGGATTAACCCATCGATGAAAGTTAAAACCTTTATGATCCAGCTACTTACCAATTATGCCACCTCTAAACATCGATGGATTGGTGATTTCAGTCAATGAGGTTTGGAGACATTTTAGTTCTAAATTATAACCTCCGTCTTGATCCCACAATAATTAGAATATGCAAATTTCCTTTCAGACAGAGTATTTTAGTTATTTGTCGAGTTGCTATAACAAAATACTTGAGAAGGCACTTTTAGGAAGGTTTGTTTTGGCTTACAGTGTCAGGGAACATAGGTTATCATGGCAGAAACAATGAGCTAGCAGAAATAAGAGGCAGCTAATGATGTTGTATCTACAGTCAGAAAGCAGAGAGCTACGAAAACTTCTGTTTAACTTTTCTTTTTTGTTTTAGTTCAGGATCTGAGCCTGTAGAGTGATAGATACCATTCACATTTAGGTTAGTTTTCTACCTCATTTAACCTACTCTAGATAATAATACCTCACAGGTATTCCCAGAGGTTTGTTTCCATGGTGATTCTAAATCTCATCAAGTTGAGTTTTCTACCTCATTTAATCTACTCTAGATAATAATACCTCACAGGTATTCCCAGAGGTTTGTTTCCATGGTGATTCTAAATCTCATCAAGTTGAGAATGAAGAATAATCGTCTCAGAGGGTCTCATGTAGCCCTGGTTGGTGTCACACTTACTGTATAGCCAAGCATGTACTTGAATTTCTGAGGTTCCTTCTGCCAATATCCTGAGTGCTCAGATTATCCTAGGATATAGTATTTGCAGTAATGCTGTTAACGCAGGGTCTTGTTTGTGCTTGGCAAGCATTCTACTGACTGAGCTGCATCATCCACAATGCCAACGTGATTTTCTATTTGGTTTAGTTGCCTCAATCTGAATATGCTGCTGCTTTTAGTATATTTCAGAAACTATTTTGAAGTATGCTCCTTCTAGAAGACTTTTTTTCTAGAATTTTCTCTTTCAAGTTTTTGTCTGAAAATTTTCTGCAACCCTATGTTGTGGGGACTCTGGTGATTGTCTTGTCCCTATTTCCTAGGTGTTGAGATTATAGTTGTGCATCTTAGTACATGAAACAAAACTTTCAGGTTTTAGATTTTAGCTAGAAAAAAACATCAAGGTTCTTATCACTAAAAATAAAAATTCAAGATCCATCCAGGAAAGGCCTGTGCAGTTCTACAGTTGAGAACTCAGAGGTATTTCTAAGCTCAGTGCTTGCAGTGCAGGAGTGAGGGCCTAAGTGTGGGTTCCTCAGAACCCACATAAGTCTGGAAGCAGGAGTGTGCTTCTGTAACCCTGAACTGTTAGGGGTCATGTGAAGTGAAGATCAGAACCCACAGAAGCCTGTGGGCCAGTCGCCTGACCTGCATAGTGGTGAGCAACAAGAACCCTGTCACAGCATGGAAGGTGAAGACCTCCACCCGAAGTTGTCCTCTGACTTCCATATCGGCATCATAGCACTGCTATGCTCTAAGAAAATGGAGTACAAAGGCTAAGTCATCACAGTAGAGTTTTACAGTTGAGCTGAGAGTCAAGGGTAAAATGAAAACTTACTATGCTAGAGACATTCTAGAGAAGTCTTTTCTGTTACTTTGTTACAGAATAAGTCAAACTAAAGTTATTGTTTTTGTTTTTGTTTTTTTTTTTTTTTTTTTTTTTTGAGACAGGGTAAAATCAGTAATTATGGTGCTGGAATGGTGCTCAGTTGGTGATTTTCTAATGTGTGTGAGTGTCTGGGTACATCTCCAGTACCACAAACCAGGTGTGTGGATTTATCATGCTCACACTCAGGAGGTGGGGTCATCATTGGCCACATAGCAAGGAAGAGGCCAACTTGAGCTACTTGGGACTTTTGTCTTTTAAGAAAGAAATCAGTAATTATAATTTTGTTTTTCTTTTTTGTTCCTTCTTCCTTTTTCTTTTTTTCTTTCTTTCTTTCTTTTTTTTTTTTTTTTTTTCTTTTTGAGACAGGACCTTTTGTAGTCTAGGGTAGCCTAAACTCTATATGGTGCTGAGATGAAGCCTAGAGCTTTGTACTATATCCTCAGGCCCGTGCTGACTTTCCTCCTTTGTATGTGTTTTTCCAGCTGTCCTATGTTAGATTTTTGGGAGTAGGGTAGGGTGAGGATTGAACTCAGGGTTTTGTGCAAGTATGCTACCACTGAGGCAGACTTGACATCTCCCATAGTAGCATTTTAAAACAGACTATCTGGAAGAATCTTGAAGCTTTTATAGTGTGTATAATTATTATAGTAACTTGTGGGCTGTGGTCGCATCCATTTTCTGCATATATAGAAAAGCTAAGATTTTTTTTTAATTTTAAAAATTATATACTGTACAGTCTTGAATGTATAATACAGTGTTTTTGTATAAAACCTTATAAATGATCAGTGGTAACATCAAGATATAGAATATCTATTACTCTTTTTTTTTTTAAACGACTTTATTTTGCAAAACAAAGATACATGTAAAGATTTTAAACATTTTTTGCTTAAAATTATACATTTTTGTCAGTACTGTTTTTTCAGACATTAAAATAAATTTTACATAAAACCATGTGAATATGTTTTTTAGTCAGTACTTGATTTTTTTTAAGGGCTTGACAGTATGCATTGAAAACGTACTAGTTGAAATAAGCGTAAAGTACATGCAAAACAAAATGCAACATGGAAATAGTCAAAGTCTTCTTGTTTTGTGAATATATGTATATTTTTTTGTTTTCTTTATTTCTTGGACTTCATACAGTCTGTGAGTTGTTTCTGGGGGAGTGCAAGCCTCTGGGGTTAGCATCCCACTATCAGTGACTGCATATTATGTCTGTTCTTTTGTGACTGGGTTATCAGAATATCTATTACTCTTAACAGATTACTGAACACTTCTCAGAAATTCCTCCTGTTCCCCAACAGGAAAATATTATATTGGAATATCTGTGTAAATACTGTGCCATTTTATAAGAGACACTTGAGCACCTGTAGATCTTGGTTTCTGGGGTTCCTGGAGCCAATTCAAAGATGCAGAGGGACAAATGTTACTTCTTGCAAATTGACTGGAGCCCTAGGCTGGATTAGATAAATATTTGATTCCTTTGTCATTTCCATCTTTCAGCTATTTATTGGAGGCACATATTTGCTTACCTATCATTGTGAAACACATTACTCTAAAACAAAATAACTGGAAACAAAGCTCGCTCGCTGTGCCTTATAACTTTGTAGGTTGGGAACTCTTGCAGGGCTCTTTGGTTCACTGAGGTATCCATTTAGTGATTGGGTTAGTTTGGAAGTTCTTAGATACAGGCTAGACACTAGTAGGACAGCCTAGAAAGTTAGACTTAGGTCCCTTTGCAGTCTCAGTGCCTTTCCACGTTTCCTTACCGGGAGAGTAATCGAGATTACTATGTGGTAATTGGTTCTTGGAGTAATGCTGAGAAATTTGGCAAGATTTCTAAAGCTGTGCCTGACCTTACTGGTTTTCGAAGTTCCATAACATCAGTTCTACAGTGTTTTGTCACTTACACAAATTACCTAAGGCCAAATGATATTAAAGGAGAAGAAAAAAATAGATTTGATTTTTAATCTAGAAATAGCAATGAATTACAGCTCTCTCTCGCCCATTCATTTTTGATGATGTACGTTGTTGTCGGTGCTAAATCTACTGTTTTTGGTATGATGATCTATAGTAAATACGCATCTAAAATCTGAAGTTCCTCTGTGTTATATCCGTATCTCTTCTATTTTAAATTCTGGATTGACAGCTTATTTTTAGTTATCCCATGCTAACTTAATAGCTTTAGACTAATAGAACCAATACTACCACTATCAATACACATATGAGAATAGTTATGATTATTAACTTACTTACAGGATTGGGGAGCAAATCCAGGCATTTGCACAGGAAATAGAAGGGTGCTATCTCTGACAAATGCTCTCAGCCCTGTTCCCCAGTTTATTTTTGTATGCTTTCTTCCTCATTCTTTGGTGGCTAGAGTGTAAACTGTCAGACAGTGTGAACACTTTCTTTGAATCTTCATTTGCTCTTTACTAACCATCAGTGTTGAAGCCTCATCATCTAATCATTTGGTTGTCTGAAGCTTGGCTTTTAAAAGTTAGTTAACTTGTATGTATGTGCATAGGTGTGAATGTGGCCACACCACACCTTTGGAAGTCAGAAGATAGCCAATGGGAGTCTCTCATTGGGTAGATCCTGGGAAGTGAATGCTTGACAGCAGGAACCTTCTAACAGTAAACTGTCTTGCCTGCTAGAAGCCATTTTAGAAAATGTTTGTATGTATATGCGTGTGTATGTATTTGTGTGTGATTAATTGTGGCTGCTACAACACTCACATTGAAGTGAGAGGATGGCCTTATGTCAGTCGGTTTACACTGAAGCAGGGCCTCTCTAGCTGTTTGACACTGCAATGTTCACTGTAAACTTGCAGGGCATTTTCCTGGTCTGACTCCCAAAAGTACCAAGGTTATAGAAATATGCCATTACTGACTGAAGTTTATATGGATTCTGGAGATCCACATCTTAGTCTAAGTGCATTTACCAGTCAAGCCTTCTTCTTGTTTCTGAAGTTTATTGTTGGCTTTTTTTTTAAATTAAATATTATTTAGAAAGGGCTCAGGGGAACAATCTCTGAATTATTTTTTAATCTCTGAATTCTTACATTCAGTTTGTGGCTTTTATAATGGAATTTAATTTGACCGAATAGAAAATCTTTGTAACTTTTTAAAACTATTTTCACCATATCATATTTAATTTTTTCTTGAAGTGTTTCAGTAAAAAAAAAAAAAGCCAACATAACAAAAACAGAATTCAATTACTTTTTTTAATATGTGTGAAAGATTAAAAAGGATAGTATTTACCACTGTATTAGAGAAGAAACCACCACTTAATCCACTAGTGGAAGACACGGATGTCTTAGCAGCATTAATCAGGCAGTCTCTTCAAAGTTCTTCTGGTGTTAAATTTTCACTGTTAAGAGTGTACTGCTTTCCTGCTTACAGTATGGGAAAGAAAAATCCTTACATATAACATCTAGTGTCAAATGTCATAGGCAATGATTTTCTGTCCTATTTCATATAGAAGGAAGATGTGTGTGTGTGTGTGTGTGTGTGTGTGTGTGTGTGTGTATGTGTGCTTGCTTGCATATGTATGTGCGTGAGTGCCTACAGATACAAATACATACAATAAGTCTTAGCTGCATATTTGATACTGCAAGACATAGAGCACCTTCAGTGGTTTTCTTTTTTCTTTTTCTTTTTGTTTCATTTATTTACATTCCAAATGTTACCCCTCTTCCTAGTCCCCCCTCCAAGAGTTCTTCACCCCTCCCTCTCCACTTTGCCTCTGATAGGGTGTCCCCTCTCCACATCTGTGTCCTCCCTCTCCCACTGAGGACAGACAAGGTGGTCCTCTGCTATGTATTTGTCAGGGGCCACGTGTATGTTCTTTAGTTGGTGGCTTAGTCTCTGGGAGCTCCCAGAGATCCAGTTTAGTTGACATTGTTGGACTTCCTATGGAGTTGCCATCCCCTTCAGCTCCTTTAATCCTTCTCCTAACTCTCAAAACTGATTAGCATTTTGATTTTTGGTTTCCATGCCAAAATCAAATCAGTTAAGATATAATACAAAATGACAGATGTTTAGGTCCTTTCCAAAAGCTGTTAGAATTCTGTCTTAATCCCAAGCTAAAATCAAATTAATGTCTTTTAAGATGTAACTCCTCAACAATTCAAGAACTTTTAAAAATGATTTACTTATTCTTATTGTGTGCATTGGTGTTTTGCCTACATGGGTGTCTGTGAGGGTGTCAGGTCCCTTGGAACCTGTGAAAATTTCATTTGGACCAAGATGTGTTTTCTGTTCTATGAGGTGTTAACGCTGGAAAAGAATGTCTAATGAAACCAGTGGAATATATTTTCTATTTATAGATACATTAAAAAGTTTTAAGACTTAAGTCTCAGAGTGAACAAAACATTTAAAGGAAAAAAGGAAAGAAACATTTACAAATAGGGTTAGAAGCTTTTTAGTAATGTTATACTTTTAGTAGAAATTTCTGGGACATTTTTCCTTATCATCTCCCAGTATAGTTTATTATTTTAATTTTTTAGAGTCTGCCTTTTGATGCATTTAGTATGTCTTAGGCCATACTAGAATGAATCACAAAGTCTTAGGGAATACTGTTATTAAAGAGGATCTACAAACTTAAGGTAATTTGTCAAATTTTTCTTTCATTTTATTTAGTCTAGCTATATGTTAAAGTTATCTGACTTTAAAATATTTATAGAAATAATATACTTTAAGATATCTTTTTTTTACTTTCAGGTTCATGCCTGGGAGATTTCTGATCAATTGTTACAGATCCGACAGGATGTGGAATCATGCTATTTTGCTGCCCAGACCATGAAAATGAAGATTCAGACCTCATTTTATGAGCTTCCCACAGATTCTCATGCTTCTTTAAGGGACTCGTTGCTAACTCATATTCAGAACTTGAAAGACTTGTCACCTGTCATTGTAACACAGGTAAATCCTGTACTCACCAAGGAAATTTGTAAGGTCATTTGGATACATTACATTCATTTTGGTTAGCATTGATAGGCCATGTAAAAGTAATGTAATTTTATTGTTCCATTTTCAAAACTGTAGCAAAATAAAAATTTTAACCTTTTTATTAGTCTTTGGTTCATTAGGCTTCAACCATTAAGTATTGGAAGTGGGGAGGTGAGTGTATGTTTTCTCTAGTATGTGCTCCTCACTGTTAAAATTACAGATGATTAAAAAAAATCTATACTGTTCCAGGTCAGAGTCTTGTAGTTAACTTTTTAAAAGAAATCTTTTCTGGGAGTTAGTAAAAGTCTTATAAATGAAACATTGAATGTTTTGGATTTCCCCGTTAGCCAGGGTAATACATTAGAAAGTAAAGTCTCTCCGTGTTCCTTTACTTGACATAGATCTGCTCTTGGATAATGCGTCCAGAGGGGAGTGGGAAGAGAAGGGAAATGACATCCACTGAGGACTGAGTCACAGGTCTAGGCTTTGGCTTTTAGTCAGAGTATACTTTGTCTTGAAGTTCTGTGGTCTTGCCAAATAAAGGTAAAGAGTGGCATATTCTGAGAACATCTATATGTTTTAAACATATTTTGTTGTTTTTTAAGCTGAGCATAGTGGTTTAAACCTATAATCCCAACAATCGGGAGCTGGAGGAAGGAGAATCAGGACTTCAGGGGCAGTCTCTACCACACAGTGGGTTTGAAGCTCGCCTCAGCTACATAAAACTGTCTCAGAAACACCAATGCAAATATATATTGTAGCTATCAAGTATATTTTGTTGATTTTTTTTTTTTTTGGTTTTGTCTTTAATTTTTAAGGTTAATTTTAAATCCAAGCAGTTTGTAGCTAACTAGATAAATGGGTAGATAGACTTCCAAGGGAAAGGAGGGAAAAGGGTGCTAGTCTTTAACTGTCACATTGTTGGGAAGAAATGTGGTGTCTGCTTTCTGTTAGCTTTGATGGTGTCTGTTTATCAGGTCTCTTCATTTATTTCATCTCTCTTCCTGTTCAGCTGGCTTTAGCAATAGCAGACCTCGCTCTACAGATGCCTTCTTGGAAGGGTTGTGTACAAACGTTGGTAGAAAAGTAAGTAATTTGTATCTTTTTGGATCACCATAAATCCACACAAAGAAATCTGCTCTACTAACTAGACATTTGATTATTTTCTAAATTTTGAACATAAAATTTCATATTTAAAAAAGGTTTTAAAAAAGTTAATTATGTGTAGGTGTGTGTATCTGCACGTGGGTGTGCACATGAGTGCAAGTGCTCACAGAAGGCCGGTGCATCCTGTTTTCTGGAGCGGGAGTTACAGATAGCTGAGAACTATCTGATACAGGTGCCAAGCACTGAATTTTGGTTCTCTGGAAGAGCAGCAAGTCCTCTGAACCATTAGCTGTTTAATTCTCCATTTCTATCAATAGGCTTTTTATTTCTCTTCAAAAAATTATGTTTGTTTATTGTGGGTATGCATGCCACATTACTTATGTCAAGTTCAGAGGACAGCTTGAGGGAGGAGTTGGTTCCTTTACCATGCGTGTTCTGTACATTGAGTTCAGGTCATCAGGCTTCGTAATAAGCACGTTTACAGACTTCAGTTTCTCCAGCCCCTCGGTTATATCTTATTAACTTTGTTTAAAGAAAGTAAATTTGGGGGCCGGGCATGGTGGTTTCGTGTCTTTAATCCCAAAAGTCAGGAGGCAGAGGTAGGCAGATAGATCTGTATGAGTTCAAGGTTAACCTGATGTGCATATTGAGTTCCCAGCCTATTAAGACTACATTGGGCTGGAGAGATGGCTCAGCAGTTGGGAGCATAGATCGCCTTTCCAGAGGTCCTGAGTTCAAATCCCAGCAACCACATGGTAGCTCACAACCATCTGTAATGGGATCCAGTGTCCTCCTCTGGTGTGTCTGAAGACAGCTGCAGTGTACTCATATACATGAAATAAATAAATCTTTTTTAAAAAGGCTATATTGTCTACCAATAAGTGGATGAATGAATGAGTATAAACAAACAAGGCTACCTTGTCTGCCACTAAGTTGATAAATAAATAAACTCACGGCTATGTTACCTATTAATCAATCAATGTAATCTTTATTTTTGGTATAAACTCATAAATCAACATGACATAGACCTCATGAAATTGGTGGCTATCTTTTAAATTGAGTCATTATGATTGGTCAGACCTGCAGAGTCAGAAAGACATTGGTGTTGAATACTGGAGGCTTCTGATAATACAGAACCAAACCAAATTAGCAAAATCTTTAACATGTGCATGTGAGGCGGCTCATACTGCTTTTCATGAGAACCTAAGCTTACTCCACAGCACCCGAATCGGGCGGCTTACAGCTGCTGTGACTCCATACAGACAATTAAAATAAAAATTAATGTTTTTAAACAGCTAACTATGACTGGCTTCCCTTCTTTTCTTCCTCCTTATCAATTCTCCCTTCTTTTTCCCTTCCTGTTTTCCTCAGCCATATAACAAGTTAGAAGCCAGCATAGAATGCATGAAAATTTGTCTTGAGAAAGCAATATTTGTTGGGCATTGGTGGTGCATACCTTTAATCCCAGCACAGGGTGGGGGTGCGGGGGAGTCAGGAGGCTGGTGAATCTCTGTGAGTTCAAGGCCAGCCTGGTCTACAGAATGAGTTCCAGGACAGCCAGACCATGCAGAGAAACCATGTCTTGATAAAACAAAAAAAAAAAAAAACAAAACAAAACAAAAAAAAAACAACAACAAAAAAAATGAAATGAGACAAAGATTATATTTTCATTTCTTCTTAATATTTGGAATGCTGCTTTTGTTGTTTGGAACTCTGGACTATTCTGATGGGTTGTACTGTGATTGTATATCTTCTGGCTCTCAGTGACTAATGATATATCCTTCCTTTTTTGTTTTCCAGATATAGCAATGATGTAACTTCTTTGCCTTTTTTGCTGGAAATCCTTACAGTGTTACCTGAAGAAGTACATAGTCGTTCCTTGCGGATTGGAGCCAATAGGCGTACAGAAATTATAGAAGATTTAGCCTTCTACTCTAGTACAGTGGTATCTTTATTGGTAAGTTCGAAATTGTCATTGGTTGGTAAAGGGCAGAAACCATGGTGTTGTTATTTTGTAACCTGATTGCAAAAAAGTTTTGAAGCAGCTTTCTTTGCAAATGTGGCCACTTTGGCATTTATACAACACCTTTTCCCCCTTTTTTGGTGGGAGTTGAGAGTTTAGAGACATGGTTTCTCTGTGTCCCTGACTGTCCTAGAACTCTCTAAGTAGACCTCAAACTCACAGAAATTCGACTGCCTCTGCCTCCTGAGTGCTGGAATTAAGGGCATAAACTACCACCACCTGGCATATACAACAATACTTGTATACTATGAAATACTCTAAAATCTATACATCTTGAGCATCTTTGTTATCCTGTGAGGGTTATATCTCTATTTTGGGAATGGGCTTAATATTATTCAATTATCAACTTAGAACTTGAACTCAGTTTTTTTTTTAATATTTATTTATTATATATAGCTGTCTTCAGACATACCAGAAGAGGACATCAGATCCCATTACAGATGGTTGTGAGCCACCATGTGGTTGCTGGGACTTGAACTCAGGACCTCTGGAAGAACAGTCAGTGCTCTTAACCACTGAGCCATCTCTCCAGCCCTGAACTCAATTCTTATGATATATAAAAGCTGTTGGCTCTTGATAAAGGACCACAATAAAGGAAGTGCATATAAACTTATTTTACTATGAAAAAGATAAAGAAAATTGGCATAACAGATAATAGAAGACATTATTAGACTAATTATACATTAGGTAATATCAGAAGTGGACTTTTTAGTATTTAGACTGGAAGTGGGTAGATTTGCTGTTTATATGCTGGTAGTAGATATAGGAATTTTATTGAACACAGCTGGACTCTTTGGATTGCATGTTATCTATGTGTATTATTTTAGACTGTCTTAGTAGAACTGAATAATTTTCACAGAGACAATATGGCTTGCAAAGCTTGAAATGTTTTATAGTCTGGCCCTTAAGGATCTACTATCCAGATTTATTTTCTCAATTATATGGCTATTTTTCAAGGATTTTTTTTTTTTTTAGTACTACAATAGCCTACATCAGCAAAAACTTATTTAAAATTATATTCAGTTCTATATTAAACCTGTTTGGAAAATAAGTATTTTTAAATTTTTAATTGATTTATTTTTTTAAAAAAATAGTATTGAAGAAAATTAGAAAATAAAACCACAATTATATTCAAATAACTTGGAAAACATATCCTGTGTTTGTTTTCTTTTGTGGTGTTGGAGCTTGAACTCAGCCTCTTGTATTCCAGAAATGTTCTACCACTGAACTACAACCGAGAGTCTCGTTTGTTTGTTTGAGACAGGATTTCTCTCAGTAGACTAGGCTGGCCTAGAACTCAGAGCTCTGCCTGCCCCTGCCTTCTGAGTGAGTGTTGAGATTAATGATGTAATCACCACATTAATTTTTTAAAGTTACATATATTTATTGTGGGGAGGAGAACATAGATGATTTTCTCCTCCCATTTGGGACCCAGGAGTCAGACTTAGTAGCATGCGTCTTTAAGTTCCCCAGCAAGCCTTTTTTTTTTTTTAAAGAGTCTCGTGCATCTTAAGCTGACCTCAAACTTGTTACATAGCAAGTTTCATAGCTTCATAGCTGAGGATGACCCTGAACTTCTGATTTCCTCTTCCACCAGATTCTGTCTCTCAGATGCAGTATTATAGGTATGTGCTAACATACCTGTCCTTCATTATTTCTTGATGTTTTTATTTTTCTATTATGTTTCTGTGTCTGTGGAAATCAGAAGACAGCATATATTCCCCTGGAGCTAGAGTTCATAGGCAGTTTGAGCTACTCAGTGTGGGTTCTGATATCTGAACTCTGGTTCTCTAAAAGAGCAGCAATGCTCTTAACCTCAGTCCTGAGCAGTTTCTTCAGCCTCCAGTCATTTTGTTTGTGAGATGATTTCGTAGAACCAAGTGTTCTCCTGCTTTAGCTTCCTGAGTAGTTGAGACTTGTGGATACCAGTGCACTGACTACTATTAACCTTTTAACATACTCAGCCCCACTGAGTAAGGATTCCTCTAAAGACATTAAGCCTAATACCTTAGGGCATCAGTTGCATGTGATGGGTTCTCTACTGTGTTAATAGTGTTACTACTACCTATTCCTTTAGCATCCTCATAGAGATAAACTAAGAGGCCTGATGAATTTTTAAAAAATATTTTTTAGATAACACGTCTCATAGTTATTTCATGCTTCATCAATATCAGGTCTGATTGGTACTTCATTAGTAATGTTGGGGTTGCCCCTGGTTTAGGGTAATGACAGTCTGATGCTTTCATGTCTAGTGTGCTTTTTCCTATTTACAGTGTACTTTATAAAAATTGAATATTTTTTGAAAATCTATTTATTTTGGATCTCATTGTCTATCTCTGACTGGCTGCAGATCCCCTGAAACTGGGATTACAGATAGTTATGAGTTATGAGATAGTTGTGGGTGCTGGGAATAGAACCAGGGACCTCTGGTAGAACAGCTAGTGCTCTGATCTACTGAGCCATCTCTCCAGCCTGGTTCATAGCAGGCCCTGGCCCTGAAGCAAGGCTTGTGAGGTTTGAGTCCTTGCTGTATCATATTAAGCAAGATAATTAACTCTTCTTCCTCAGTTTCATCATCTGCATAATGGAAGTAATAGTATCTATTTCATTTTGAGGAGACTGAGTTAATGTATTTAAAGTTAATAAAATCATGTCTAGCACATAATAGGGTTCAGTAAACTGTATGACTGGTCACTTGTTTTTTTTTTTTTTTTTTTTTGGTTATATGCTCCTTCTTTGGCCAAATGTAATGCCCCTGAATAAACTTGTATAGCCTTTCTGTCTCTTGTTTGTTATCCTAAAGGGAAACATTGATTCTAATATGAATGTTTTTGCCAAGTGTAGCAACTCACACTTGTCATCCTAACACTTGGGAGGCTAAAACGGAAAGTTGTGAGTTTGAGACAGCCTGAGCCATAAAATGTTGTCTCAAGAAAGTAAAAATAAATCTGAGTCCCTCAACATTGTTTTATAGGAGTGAAATGGTGTGAAGTAACATTAAAGTCTCATTTCTCATCTCTCCAAGCAGCCTGGTACTGCCTGGGGAGCACTAGTAAGAACAGTCACCAGGACTAGGAGTGAATACATTGTTGCTAGATCGTATGCATGAGTCCCTGGACTCCATCCTCAGCACCAAAGGCAAACAATACCATCATCTAAGGGGCAGGCAGATTTCTGAGTCAGAGTTATCTAGTAAAGAAACTGTCTCAGAAGGAGAAGGAAGGAAGGAAGACAGAAAAAAGTATCAGTACAGATTATAGTTAGATGAAGCTTTGAGTCTGGGGGATTTTCCTATGTAGTTTATATTTCTAGTGTAAACATAACTGGAATTTTATCTCTTAGACTGTGGTTGCCACAATCTTGAAACATTTTTAAATTGATACCAGTTGATTATTGGCAGTGAATTAAGAGGCATTATTCTGTGATAACGGAGATGGTTCTGATAGTCCAACTGCCAGACTCAAGATCTGGCAGATAATACATTATAGGATAGAGCCCTTTCCTCTCTGCCTCTTGAACCTCTCGGCTGTTATGTTTTAAGCTCACTGTCCACAAGCTATCCTGAAATCTTTTCCCCTTGAGGAAGTTGCATTATGTGTGACTTTGGCTAAATATAGCACAAAGGCTCAGATAAAGGCAATGGTGACTTTTGGTCTGACTTGTTTTATGCCTTTTATAAAAGCTTCCCTTTCATAGTATTGGGAATTGAACTTAAGGTCTCAGTGTATTCTAAGCTATTATTTTGCCATTAAGTTATTTCCTATATTTACAGATCCCTCTATAAAACAACTTTCTTTAAAAGGCTTTTTCTAAAAAAATATTTAAAAAGTCTTATTTATAAAGTCTTCCAGGTATTTTGCCTGCATTTTTGTCTGCACCATGTGAGTTCCTGGTGCCCTCTGAGCCTAGAAGAGATGTTGGATACTGTGGAACTGGAGTTACAGATGGTTATGACCCACTCTGTAGGTACTGGAATTCACCCTGGGTCCTCTGCAAGGGCAGCAAATGCTTTTAACTCCTGAGCCATCTTTCCAGAAACCCTCCCCCAACATCTGTTTATGTAGTGTTTGTGTGTATGCGTCTCTACCCCAGTACACATGTAGAGATGGAGGGTAACTTGAATGACTTGGTTTTCTCCCTTTGTTATGTGGGTTGGAGGGATTAAACTCACGTCATCATGTTACCTGCTAAGCCATCTTCCTCTCTGTCTCTCTCTGTGTCTCTCTGAGACAGTATGTCTCATTGATTCAGTTAGACCAGCTGACCCAGCAAGTCCCAGGGACCCTCCTGTCTCCTTCCCCAGCACTGAGATTACAGGTGTGCTGATTAATTGCTCTAGTCACCACGCTTGGCTAGAGTAGTGTTGGGGATCCAAACTCACATCCTCATGCTTGGACAGCAAACAAACACTTCACTGACCAGACAGTCTTCAGAACTTTAGGTTCCGATCTTCATACGGAGAGTAAACAGTGCTATACTTCAAAAATAGTTGTATTGATAAGAGTACATTAGTGCATAAGCAAGAAATAAGAACCTTAGTTACTTTTAATGTCTAGTTTGAGATCTTTATCCTTTCTGTACCTTAGCTTCCCCATTAAAAAGAGGAGATAATGCATTCTGTAGCATTTTACTGAGAATCATGGTAGTGGTAATAGGACTTAGAACAGTGACAGAACTGTGACTGCCTGTGCTGCATTATAGGCACGGTGATTATAATGGCGACTTAAGTATAAAGTTTTTTTAACTATGTTTTTCTTCTATTTAGATGACATGTGTAGAAAAAGCAGGAACTGATGAGAAGATGCTTATGAAGGTCTTCCGATGTTTGGGAAGTTGGTTTAACTTGGGAGTTTTGGACAGTAACTTCATGGCTAATAATAAGTTATTAGCACTCCTTTTTGAAGTTTTGGTAAGTAAGGCTGTCCCTGCCATTACCACTTGTAATAACTGACCTCTGGGCCATCTCAGTGCTTTGTTTGTGTCCTAAGGACACCATAAAGAGAAGTAAGTGTGATGGCTCGTGCAGAGGTAGCTGCAGGACTAGAAGTTCAAGGTTATCCTTAGCTAAATTGCAAATTGGAAGCAAACCTGAGCTAAATAACACCCTCTTAGGGGAGGAAAAAAGCCCACTGAAGCTTCATGTGTAATAGAGCATGTGCAGAAGGAAGCATGCTACTATTCAAATGACCTCTAAAGGTCAGGCTTTCAGTTTGCTGAATGTGGGAACCATTAAGCTTCTGATGCTTCTTTTTGAGGTTGTTAAAAGTGCTTTTCATTATTTACTTTGTGTATATGTGTTTTTATATGAAGGCACGTACATGCCTCTGCACCTGTGTGGATGTTAGAGGCCTCTGAGGATAACTTACCAGATAGCGTGGCTATTCTGTGTTTATCTCCCATGTACCACAGGAATTATCCTTCTCAGTTCTGGGGATCCACCCTTTGTTTCCTAATAAAACGTCTCCACTATTGCTACTTGAAAAATCAGGGGTGGTGGTGGTGATAGAGAGATAATGTTTAAGAGCACTGATTGTTCCCAGAGGATGCAGGTGTGATTTCTTGTCTGCAACTCTAGTTTTGGGGATTTGACATCTGGCCTCTGTTGGCACCAGGCGCTCATGCGCGTGCGCGCGCGCGCACGCACACACACACACACACACACACACATACACACACACACACACACAAACTTAAATATTAAAAATTGGGATGATTTGCATGTTAGCTCTCCAACTTAAGTGTCTGTTGTTATCCTAGAAACACTGAACGATGATGGCGGTCACTAAATTCACAGAGGTCTCAGTTCTGTCGGTAAATAAGAACCCTGCGGCTTCCCTTTCATTGCTGTGAGGCAGTCTCAACTGTGTAGCCGACTGGCTCCCAGCTCTGTGTGGTCCTGGTTGTCTTCAAATTCAAGATCCGCTGCCAGCCTTAGTGCCGACACTGGAGTCTGCTCCCATATTGGCTCCTCCTTGGACCTCTGATATTTTCTTAGTCTTATGAATTGATTGTTAGATTTGTTCCCAGCTGTGATGCTTAGATTGCCCTTTACTGTGCTTTTTGGGTTGATTGCTTTTTTTTTTTTTTTTTTTTTTTTGAACGTCCTCAATTCAAATTTCCAAAGAAAATGTACACAGAGAATAAACAGGTTTTTGCATGTCCAAGAAATATTTTTATTCTTACTGTCTTTGAACTCATTTGAACTTGAACACATGATCTTCTTCTGCCTCCACCTTCCGAGTACTGGGACTAAGGCGCTAGAATTTATAAAATTGCATTTAAAAAATCAGTTATTATATGTGTGTGGATGTCAGAAGACAAGTTATGGAGGAGTTGTCATCTCTGTTATTTGGGTTCCAGGGATCAAACTCAAGTTGTTAGGCTTGCCAAGTGCCTTTATCTACAGGGCCATTTACCAGCTCTGAGACTTGTTTAAAGTCAAATCTAGCTTGGAACTTACTCTGTGCCATGGTGATCTTGAATTTGTAGTAATTCTCTTGCCTCATCCTCCCACAGTGCTTGAATTATTAATGTCATCTGTGATGCCCAGCAAGAAGTAGTAGCTTTCATTTTTGGTTAACTCATTAGGTAGCTGTGGTTTTAGGTCCATTGTTACTTTCTTCAAAATTTCAAACCTTTGTGTTCTTTCTTATATGCTTGCATGTGTCACTATGAATGAGAAATTGGGAAACTTTGCCACTTCTATATTATGCCTCTTCTCCGCCCAGATTTATTTATTTACTCATTTATTCATTTATCTATTTAGCAGATAAAACAGAAGAAATCTGGTGTGGTAGAATATCTTTTATCCTAATACTTTAGATCTCTGTGAGTTTAAGGCCAGTTTGGTCTATATAGTGAGTTTCAGGCTAGCCAAGGTTACACAGTGAGACTTCATCTACAAAAGGGAGGAGGGGAGGTAAAAAATAAATAAAAAGAAGAACTTATATGAGTCTGATTTAGGGATAAAGACTTCATTTTCTTGGCATGTCTGGAAATCTTGGTGAGGTCTGCTATTATGGGGCTGTTCATAGTTTACTCTCAGACAGACATAGTACACTGACATGTATTTCTGTAATCCTAGCACATGGAAGGCGGAGGCCGGAGGAACAGGACGCTAGCTGCTACATAGTAACCACTCTACACTGCAGGGCTCCTTGTCTCATCTGACAAACAAAAAACAGTTTTTAAATGAAAGTTGTAGTTGTTTTCCTTGGACTACAGTGATTCTGATTTCTGCTTCTGTATTCCTTCTATTTTCCAGCAACAAGATAAGACCTCATCTAACCTACACGAAGCTGCTTCAGACTGTGTGTGCTCCGCTCTCTATGCTATTGAAAATGTAGAGACTAACTTGCCGTTGGCCATGCAGCTTTTTCAGGGAGTCCTGACACTGGAGACTGCCTATCATATGGCTGTGGCGCGGGAAGATTTAGACAAGTGAGTAATTGTTGGAGTCTGGAGCTCTGTGTTACCTACAGTCTGCAGTTTTTCAAGTCTTACAGTTCACCCGTTGTTTCTGGCTCTCTGTGACTTTGTTAGTGTTAAGTGCATGCTATCTCAAGTGCCGTCTTGGATCCGGGAGGGGGTTACCATTAGATCCTGATTGTATTTCCTTTACTCTTAAAATGAGAAGACTATAAGAGATAGGCATAGACTTTAAAGTATCTAGTTTAGGGGCTGTGGAGATGGTTGAGTGGTTAAGAATGGGTTATGATCCTGCAGAGAATTTGGCTTGGTTTTTAACACCCATGTCTGGACCTTCATACTTGCCTGTAAGACCAACACCAGGGAACCCAGTGCTTTCTGTACTATGAACACAAGCATATACCCACAGGGAGATGCATAGTTTAACAACAAAAACCAGTTAATAATGGTTTCTGAAATGTCTAATCTAGAATTTAAATTTTTTAAGATTTGGTTTTGTTCTTTTAATTTTTGCATGTCTGTGTGTCAGTGTGTGCGTGTGTGCATGCATGCATATGAATGCAGATATGTATAAAGATCAGAAGCATTGGATCCTGAGCTGGAGTTACAGAAGGTTGTGAGCTACCTGATTAGGGTGTTGGAAATCATGCTCAAACCCTCTAACAAACAAGTGCTTTTAGCCACTGAGCCATCTGCAGAACCCTAACTTGGAATTTTTATTAAAAATTTGTTGTAGAGAATATGAATTGGCTTACCGTTATACACTTATCTGTATAGATGTGAACAACCTAAGCACAAGCATTTGCCCCAGAGGTTATGGTACCCAGAGTGAGTTATTCACTGTATGGCCCTCAGCCAGGAGCCTTAAGTTCCTTTGACTATGAGTATGAAAAGCCCAGATTCTTGACCTGGTACTCTCATTCCACCTCCTCAGGGTTCTGAATTACTGCCGTATCTTCACTGAGCTATGTGAAACGTTCCTGGAAAAGATTGTCTGTACTCCAGGCCAAGGTCTGGGAGATCTTCGAACTTTGGAATTGCTTCTTATCTGTGCAGGCCACCCTCAGTATGAGGTAGTATCTATGCTGTATTAGGGCTGTTATATTCTCTGGCTGTGTGTAGCATATTCCACCTTCTTGTTGAGAAAACTACAGTCTTGTTCTTAATGTGACCTGAGAGTTGCATCTGGTTTATTTTTTCAACTTGTTTATTTATACATGGGTTTGGGGAGCAGCGCACACACTCCAGTGCGAGTGGCGCACGGCAGTGTTGAACAGGCGGTTCTCTCAGGAATTGAACTCACTCAGCAAGCACCTTTACCCAGTGAGCCATCTTATTGACCCCATAATTGGGATATTTTAAAAACTGTGTTTGGGTTTCTGTTTTGTTTTCCTATTTGGTTGTCAAGGTTGACTGTTGTAGGCTACTCAGAGAATTGATCAAAAAGAAAACCTGTTACCTTTCTACTATGCACTCAAACACACACACACACACACACACACACACACATACACACACACACACACACCCCAGTCCCAGGACAGGAAGCAAATGCAGGAGGATCTTCATGGGTTTGAGGCCAGCTGCTGTTTATAGTGGGTTTCACTTACAAACAAAACAAAACTTCTTAAAGGTTTTATGAGTTGGATATGATAGCACATGCCTAGAATTGCAGCACTTGAAGGCCAGGGTAGGGGAATCACATGGGCTGCAGTGTGAGCACCAGGCTAGCCTGGGCTACATGGATGCTATATTTATTAAAATCATGGTTTTTTTTTAAGACACCCCCTTTGTGGTGCTGAGAATCAGTCTTAGGGCTTTGCATGTGCTTGGCACATTGATACCACCAAGCTACATCCCCAGCCAGTCCTTCCATTTGTTTTTAAATTTTCTAATTTTTAGGGGCTAGAGATACGGCTTAGTGGTTAAAAGAACTGGTTACTCTCCCTAAGGACCTAAGTTACTATAATATAGCTTTAGTCCCTAGGGATTCAAGACCCTTTTCTGGCCTTTATGGACATTTCATTTACATAGTGCACAGCCACATGTACAGACAAACATGCATATACATAAACATAAGTAAGAAATTTAATTTTTTCCTGGTTTTTAGAAGGTTCTTTGAGAAATTATACTTCCTTTTTATTACTTAAAAAATAATAAAGGGGGCTGGAGAGAAGTCTTGGTAGTTAAGAGCACTACCCTTCCAGAGAACCCGAATTCGGTTTCCAGCATCCATATGTGGTGGTTTACAACTACCTGTAACTCCAGCACCAGTAGGATGTGACACTTCTGACATCCCTGGGCACCTGTACTCACCTGGACTTACTTCTTCCCACATGGCACACAATAAAAATAATAAAAACAACAAACCGTTAGATCATGTTTGTTCATTTATTTATTATATTTAAGTACACTGTATCTTCACACACACCAGAAGAGGGCATCAGATCCCATTACAGATGGTTGTGAGCCTCCATGTGGTTGTTGAGATTTGAACTCAGGACCTCTGGAAGAGCAGTTGGTGCTCTTAACCATTCAGCCATCTCTCCAGCCCTCGTGTTTACTTAAAAAAAAAAAAGTAGCTGGGCAGTGGTGACGTATGCCTTTAAAGGCAGGTGTATCACTGAGTTCCAGACTAGTCACAGAGTGAGTTCCAGGACACCGAAGGCTACACAAAGAAATCTTGCCTCTAAAAGGTGTGGGGGGGTGGGGGCGGGGGTTCGGTCTAGGGTTGCATTTCATTTTGAACAGCAGTTCTTTACCCTTAATGAAAAGGAGCAACAGCAGGTCCCTCACCTGTGCTTGTTCTGTGTTATTCCTGTGCTTCTCAACTTGTGCTCTTTGTTTGTCTACAGAATCTCCCAAGGAGTTGTAGACTGGGTAAAATTTAAAACACTATAGCCCTGTGTGCTAGCAGTCACTTCTGAAGTAGCCCGCTTTGGAAGCTAGTTGTGATTGAAATTCCATCCATTTTTACCACCCTTCATGTTCATGAAAACAGCCAAATGAGGACTAGGCACGGTTGTGTGCACCTAGAACCCCAGCACTTGAGAGGTGGAGGCAGGAGTGCAGAATTCATTCTTTGCTATTTAGTGACTTTGAAGTTAGCCTTCACTACATGAGACCGTGTCTCAAAATGGGTGACTAGAGTGTGAGTGCAGGATTGTAGAGGAATTACAGTTGGCTAGCCTGGTAAGAAATCTTCTAATGTGAGTATTCCTAAACATTCCAGAAGTTTGGGGAAACTGAGCCTTAAAAAACATGTTTTCTATAGAATTTAATACACTTTGGGAAAAGTTTTCTCCAGTATAAATAGAAAATATAAAGTTAGTTATCTGAGTGGACGTTGAGGCCTACTTGGGAAGATATTTAAGAGGGAACATAACAGATCTGTAGAAAAGGTGGCTTCATACATGTTATGAAATAGTGGATGTTCTGTATGGTAAATAGAAATGAAACTATTTTTTCTTCTGTTCTTTTCCTTCACAATAAAACCATCTTCTTTCTTACCTAATAGGTAGTAGAAATTTCCTTTAACTTTTGGTACCGACTAGGAGAACATTTATACAAAACCAATGATGAAGTTATTCACAGCATCTTCAAAGCGTACATTCAGAGACTGCTTCATGCCTTGGCTCGACACTGCCAGTTGGAACCAGACCATGTAAGCACCCTTGTCTACTTTAAATTTCTATGTTTTGGTTTTAATTTGAAAAACTGAAGAAAAAAAAAGGTAAAAGAGCTAACAATCTTCAAGTTTTTTCACTTTAGCTTACAGTAAAGAAGTCACTACTAGTATAATAAAAATTAGACCTATGTAGGAAAATTGTTCCTTCTGAGCCAGCAATTGCTTGCCTAGGGATTTGCTGTAATGATGTTACAGAAAATGGTTATCTATGTTCAGAAACTTGATGAACCACTATACAGCAATTAATAGTGATAACTTCTGCAATTGTAATTTTAGGATAACTGATAAAAATCAGTGTCAAATTTTGTGCCTTTTTTTTGTGTGCCTTTTTGTTTTTGTGTAGTATAAGGGACCAAACCTAGACCTTCCTTGCCTATGCTAAACCAGTGCTCACACTGAGCTACATTCCATGTCCTTGGTGGTTTGCTTGGGTTTTTTTTTTTTGTTTTTTTTTGTTTTTTTTTTTTTTTGTTGTTCCATTTTGTGTTGAGACAGGGTCCACTGTGTAGTGCTAGCTAGCCTAGAATTTACTATTTAGATCAGGCTGCCCTCCAGGTCAAGAGATCCACCTTCCTCTGCCTGTCAAGTACCATCACACCTGGCTTTATCCTTGGGTTTTTTTTGTTTTTTGTTTTTGTTTTTGTTTTTGTTTTTGTTTGTTTGTTTGTTTTCCGAAATAGTGTTGTGATATGTAGTTGAGATCAGTTTTGAACTCCCAATTCTTCATCAGCCTCCTGATTGCTGGGGTTACAGGTAGGCACCACCACATTGGTTTCTATTTTGTTTTTAATCATGTAGGATACATGGTTAGGTAAAAACTAAGATTTAAAAAAAAATGAAAAAAAATGTGTAAAGATGTTGGGAATTATCATTTTTCTCCATGTGTGTATACAATTTCTTTATATTATAAGCATTTGATAATTTAAAAGAAAACATATAGACATTGGCTTAGAAGAAAACATTAGACACAGGACAGGGTTCGTGGGCAAACTCTTGCACCTTCTTTGTGCAAAGCCCCTGGACATTTTTCCTCCGTTATTCGATCTTTCTGCTTGGTTGTTGAGTGGCTGTAGTCTAGCTTCTGGCATAAACTTAATTGCTTATAACATTAAATCTGACTTGCTCATCTCTGAACTTTTCTAAACTGAGGATCCCTAGGTCTAGTTCTGAGCACGTTTTGTTGGAATATCCCACATGAGCTGCTCTAGTTCAGTGCTTACACTAAGTGGGTTCCTGCTCTTTGCTGGTTCTGTGACACCATTTCCCTTACAATTTTTTTTTACACTTGAAAGTTTATAGTACTTTTGAATCGTATTCATTGTTTAATATGAAAAGCTATTATTTTTCTTCATTATTTCTCCATTTTAGTTTCTTCTTTCTAAGCAAGGAGGCTGAACTAGATGAGCAGTTCTTAATGATACTAAAGGATGAATACTTTGTATCCATGGCCTAAGATTTTTATAGCTGCCTTCAACTGTCTCAGAATTAATTGGTAATACTTTCATTTAGAGAAATGTATTGGGATAGGACTTAAGTCTAAAATATTATTTGTGAAGTTAGTGTGAGAATGATTGGCGTTTGTTGTTTTGTTCTAAGATTTTGAAGATCTCAGATTTGTTTGTTCAGTATTAAGGAGCTGTCCTAGATAGGGTGTAACTTTTACCTCTTCTTTACAAACAAGGTATACAAAATAGGCATACATAGTCACTTACATAAACTGAAGAATTTTTCATAGGAAAGTGGAGTATAGACTCCGCTGACATACTTGGGGAGTTTTGCAGTAAATATATAAAAGATAGTTCTGTTCTGTTGTCATTAGGAGCTGTTCCAGTGTAGAGCTGGACTGCAGTCCCCTAAGTGGTTAGTTTCCAAGCCTGGTACCCACATATCTCCTTCCATGGGCCCAGTAAAAACATAACTACACAATAATTAACTTATCAAACAGGTTTATATGTTAAATTCTCAATCCACAAATTCTCTACACAATAAGCTTGCACAACTTTATAAACTGCTCACCTAAATAAGATAAATCGACCCATAGAAAGAAACCCTTAGAAATAATTATAGCAACCTTATCTATGTAGAGATGTGCCGAGGGAAACATCCATGTCTGCTTTTATATTGCCTCCTCCTAAATCTCTTTTTTCCTACCTCCTCTTTCCTTACCAGAACTCTGTCTCCTACTGTCCAATCATGTACCACCTTGATACCAACCTACATATTACATATCACCCTTTGTGTGCAACTATTACCATTTGAAAATATTCTTTTTTTTTTTTTTTTTTAAAGATATGAGCACACTGTCACTCTCATTAGACACACCAGAAGAGGGCACTGGATCCCATTGCAGATGGTTGTGAGTCACCATATGGTTGCTGGGAATTGAACTCCGGACTTTTGGAAGAGCAGTCCGTACTCTTATCCTCGGAGCCATCTCTCCAGCCCATTTGAAAATATCCTCAAGGACTATGACTATGTTTTCTCAAAGTTAATTAGCTTGGGTAGGCTATAAAATTAAATTAGTCTTCCACTCCATCAGAAATCTGAGAATGGCCAAATATTCAAAAACATAGGAAGCCTAAACACGGCTTTTAGAATTGAGACAGGTTATAGAGACAATTCTCCACTAGCAGTTCCCTGTTAGCAACATGTAAGAGCAAGTCTTCAGCCTTCTGGCCCAGGATCACTGACAGACCTTTGAAATGCAGAAATCTTGAAGGGCTGATAATTTGGATCCTCAAAGATTATCAGTTGACTGTTCTGCAATGTGTTCCTTTCTGGACAGTAGTAGTCTGTAGATGAAATAGGCAGTTTCTGCTCAGTGGCTGCCTAGCCACAAAGTATACCTCACCTGGAGGTAGAGATGCCCACTTCATTCATTAAATCCACCAAAAGGGAACTGTAAAGAACAGATATGTCTCAACAAAAGATAAATAACATTAAATGGCACAATTAATGGCATAAATTATGGATTTCTGGTGTTTTTGAAAGCTATCTAACTACAAAAAGGATTTCTGAATTGTTAAGCCTTGACTACTCTTGGCCATTTCTAATTGAAATATTCCAAAAACACCCTTTTAATTGGCTCAGAACCATGAGTTTTTTAAATTGGTTTATTAACTTGTTTAATTAACCAAAAACTGTATAATAGCAGCTATAGGACTGGGTCTAAGCCTTGCATTCGAAAATGTATAGGTACAATACTATATGAAGGCAATAATACTAATCTCGAATTTAAATCAATAAGAAATTAGGCTGGAGAGATGGCTCAGTGGTTAAGAGCACTGACTGCTCTTCCAGAGGTCCTGAGTTCAATTCCCAGCAACCACATGGTAGCTCACAACCATCTGTAATGAGATCTGATGCTGTACAAATCAATCTGGCGAATTCCTCCCTGTTAAATTATGACCATTTCCTAATTTCTCATAAAAACAACCTTAGAATAACCACATTCACCTCCCAAAGTCCAGGGAATTTGGTCGATAACTCTTCATAGCTTCTTCAAGCTGAATATGGGCGTTGAGAATCTAGAAGGGGGGAAGGGATGAAGAAGCCGGCCAGGCCTCAAGAAGGAGGGCCTCACCAACAATTGTTGTAGTCTCTGAGATCAGGAATTTAAGCAGGCCAGTTCAGCGTTCTGATGACAAGCTTCACCATAGCTGTACATTCTGATATATATATATGTGTATATATGTGTGTGTATATCTCAAAGAAAAATTTTAGTATCAAGAATCTTTTTTGTTTGATCTTCTTGAATCTAATTTCAGGTGGTCTCTCTTTATCAATCCATATAATTTTGCAAGGCATGTAGAGGGTAAGCACCCTTTTTTAAAACACAAAGACAAAATCTTTCTCCCAAAATAGTGTGTGTCCTTAGGTCGGCAACCAGTGTGTCTTGTATTTTATATTCTCTCCCAGAGGAAATAATAAAACTACAAAACTCAACATCACACCCATTTTGGAATTTAAACCAATATAAAACAAATGGATAAACTAAAAAACTATATGCTCTTACTTTTAGGCCTCTAATAATCTGTCAAGTAAAGAAATCAACTCAAGTTCCTGTGGATCCCACATTAAGAGAATATGAGCCTCCTGTTGTGGTAATTTTTAAAATAACCACAAACCCTCGCTAGCCAGTATCTGACTAGCCATGTGGCCGTTATGTGGGGTAATTCATAAAGCAAACTAACACCTTTTATCAATTTCAGTATCAATAAGTAAGCAACTTGTAAAAATGGGGCCTTAGCCCCAAGTATTTCAATCTATTCAGTTTTAAATCTGGAACGTCAGATCTACATTTATTAATAACTTCTCTAATATATATCTGTATTCGTTCTGCCTGGTGTACAGACTTCTATTTTTAATAACCTTCTTAATTTGCAAATATCCCCATTCTCTACTTGGTGTCAGTGATTAATTTACTCTATCTTAATTCCAAACCACAGGTGAAAATCCCCCTGTGATTCAGGTGAACTCTGTATTCTCTTCTAAAAGAAACTTGACTGGATCATTAAATCTGTACCCGTTTTCAAAACAAATAAACCAGCCTCTGACTCTGTAGTCTGTCTGCCTTCTCACAGCAGGGCCCCTACAGCCTACTGGCTGAGGCTGTCTCTGTGTTTCTTTTGTTTAAGGTTCTGGAGCTTGAGACATCACTGGATTCAACATGGCGCTGGCCCCCATTACTTAGAAAACAACTCTCTCTCAGGCTAATAATCTTAACTTTCTAGTGGATTCTTGTGTAACACATCGGTTTGCCACCTGACATCAACCTACAGGGGAGCACTTGAGGAGACCTTGTGTGATGATGGAACATAGAAACATTGTGGTTTCGGACTTTGATTCCTTAATGGCTTTTTCTTCTCTATGGATTTTATAAAGGGAATCGACAGCTTTGGTGAGTTTTGAACAGGTGGTACATACTTTTGCGTTTCAGGAGGGAGTTCCTGAAGAGACTGATGACTTTGGGGAGTTTCGAATGAGAGTGTCAGACCTGGTGAAGGACTTGATTTTCTTGATTGGATCTATGGAGTGTTTTGCTCAGGTAAGTTCACTTGGAGACTCTTGGGCCAGTTTTAGCGACAGATTCATTGTGTTTATCTTGCTTCTTTCTGTAGCTTCTGTAAATGTTCCTTCTTCCCCCCAAGCTTGGTGGCCAAATGAGACAGTAGATATGTAAGTGCCTAGCACATTGCCTGGCATATAGTAGCAATGTTTGTTTAGGGTCTGATAAACCAGTTGTAGTGGACAGATAAATTCAGTTATGGTTTATTCTATTACTCTTACTGAGGAGAGAAGTTCCATGTATGCATCTGAGGAATGTGGCAATCTCCAGGAAACTTACAGGGATTTGAACCCATTGGGAAAAATGAGCAGGTTTTCCTGCTTTGATCCTGGCAACTCTTTAGTTATGTGGTATTTCCTTGGTCCATAGTTACAGTTAGATTCTTGTGCAGCTTCATTCCAGAGGTGGCTATTACTAAAGTCAAAGAGTCACAGTCCTGTGGTTTCCTGGTGATGAGTAAGTGACATTTGACCTCATATCATCATTCCACTTATGTTAGACTAACCTCAGGGATTTTTATATTGCTGGATCATACTTTGATGAGCTCCGGTGTGACTGTTTGGATGCTGTGTTGTAGTGATACCAAACTAACATAAGAAAAATCGGGAAGATGAAGGTTTGACACCCTTTTGTATATAAAATTTGTCTATAGTCTTACCCAGGAAAATTCATGAAATTACAACTTTTCATTGAAAAGCATGTCTTTGGAATCACTATGGAGATTTTAGCAAACAGACTTAGTGGGCAGATGACCTATACTCAGATTTCATCTCTTTGCTCACTGGTTCTGTGTCCTTGACTTTAATTTTGACTTTTTATGAATTTAATTATATAAGCTGCCAATGTTGCCAAGTGTGTTTTGTGGAACTCCAGGTTCAGAAGATGTTCTTCGGCAAAAATGAAAGCAAACAAGCTAGCTAAATCATTAACTGAGATTGTGAAATGATAGAAGTATCTACATGTGCACCAAAAGCTCTGTGACACCATGTGAGACAGTTTACTCTGCTTTCCTTTGTAGTCTCTCTTCTGACTGCAGACGTTTGCTTTGTTTTCATGCTTATTTATTTTTGATTGTAGACATTTTACTTAGCCTAATACCTAGTCATGTTCCACACACGGGTATAATCTGAGAAATTAAAAACCAGAACATCACTAGGTGTTTTAGGTCTGCCTTTTTAAAAAACTGTGTTTGGAGAAGCTGTTCTAGAGCCTTCTGAGCAGTTGCTCTCAGCACTGTAACTTGCACTACTCTTTGATGCAGACAGTAATTAATTAAAATATACAGCAGGTGCATATACAGAATCTGTGTTCATGGAAACCTGTTGATCTGCTGTTAAGACCAGAAGAAACTCATTAATGTTTAAATTTTTTCATAATACTCATTTTCTGGAGACACATGATAATCTTGGTAAATAAACTCTTGGTGTTCTAAATACACTAGCTTAGACAGTAGAGTCAGCTCCTTGTTGGTAGTGAGGATACAGAACATGAACGTACTGCTTTTTGCTGGCTCTGCGTGATGATTGGGCTTAAATAAAGAACCAGATTTCTTTGAACTAACATTTTTGTTTTGTATTTGGAATTCTGTTTTTCTTTAATGGATCCATAATCCACCTCTTCTTCTCTAGTTGTATTCTACTCTGAAAGAAGGCAACCCACCCTGGGAGGTGACAGAAGCGATTCTCTTTATCATGGCTGCTATAGCAAAGAGTGTTGATCCGTGAGTGTCTACTAAGTCTTTTGTTGGGAACTCTTAACTATAAGAGAAAGGAGATTTACACCACATTTTTCTATGACATATTATTGGAAAGTCTTAAAACTGCTAAGCCGCTGTCTAGCCTTCCAACTTTAGTTCAGTGCAGGGTGGCCTGCATTGATGGTGCCGTATTTTAATATAGTTCCTAGAGTAAAACTCTTTTTCTACTCTTGATCTAGGAATAGAATACTGATTCCCCCCCCCCCCTTCAGTGGCTCCTTTGTGACAGTGGGTGTGATCAGGGAATTGGAGTATTACATTGTTGGTATTTGCTTAAAAATAATGAGATAGGCTTTAACCTTGGAAAGTTATTCTTAGCTTTTTAACTATATTGATCTTTCTGTATTGGGGAATCTATGGGTTTTGGAGGCAGAGCAATGGCACCATTTCACCTAAAAGAATAGAGATTCTAAATGACAGTTGTTACTTTTGTTATTACCATTGAGAAATTGTATATTATTTACATTTGTGTTTTAAGTGCTGAGAATGAAAAATTATGGCAGTGCTCTTTAAACGGTTTGCTTGTGTCCTGAGTTTTTACACTGATGTAGTAACTTTAAAGCTGCATTGGGTTTTGATCAGTTACTTACATTCAGCGCTGTTTAGGACTTTGGTTGGAAAGCTGGCTAAGCAGATGGGCACCTGTTAAAAGCACAGTGTTTCTTCCGTAGCTAGGGCCTAGCTTTCAGGGCCTAGTCCATGAACTAGACATGTTTCCAGCCCAAGAAATGCGCAAAGAGACGATTTAGGTCTATTTTTTTTTTTTCTAATAAAAGTTCTACTTAATTACTTACTATAGTCTTTGCTCTTAGTGTCTTTTGGAACCTTCTTGGATGGTCTGAGGGTTACCAAAGTCATCATTATTGTACCCAGTGGATGCTGATTTGAAACAGTGCAGTAGATAGACTTCTATCACTGACTGAGTGCCCTTAGGAAGCTTAAGGTATCAATGAGAGAATAACTAGCTTCTCTTCACTCCGATCCAACATGTGATTACAGGGTTCTGTCTTGGTTTTGGGTTGTCCATGTAAAGGATGTAATAACCTAGTAATTAGGAGGTGTGCTCATGCCGAAATCCTGGGTCTCTTCATTCTAAACATCTTCATTTCTGGATTAAATTCCGACTGGAACATCTTCCATGCTGTGTTTTTAACCCAGTTTAGTAGAAGGATGAGTGTGGTAAATTCACAAGACTGTAGACAGTGTTTGGTTAATTTAAATTTTCCCCTCTTGGTTCAAACCAGGGCAACTTAATGGCTCCTCCTGCTTCTTTTCTTGGGTTCTTTTAGTTAGTGAGCCAGTACACCTCAGCTTTCCTTTTCCAAGTTTCCATAGGGAACCGTGGAGGATAACAGCTAATAGAAGTGTTCTACGTGAGTTGTTTGGTTTGTTCATTCATTCATTAAAGCATTAAACAGCATTTCTTGAGGGCCCACTATGTGCCAGGTACTGTTCTAGGTGCTGCAGATAGGGGAATAAATAAAATAGATTCTTTAAAAGATGACTTTGACCTTCAGCTAATATTTTAATTTCCTTCAGAAGAAGGAGCAATGGTCTTCCTCTGGAATATTGATATTTTTATTTTTTATCTTTTGTTCACTTTTGAAGATTTGGAAAATATGCAGGGCTCGGGCATGTGCCTCAGTGGTAGAGCACATTCTTAGTACCTCAAGAAAACAAGAAACTAAGCTCCTTGACTGGAAAATGTTCAGCAGTTTCATTTGGATAGTTATTTATTTACTTAGAAGCCTTTTAGGCAGTACGAAGTTTCACTGCAGCCTATTACTTGGCCAGAGCATTACCCTATAGACAGTAACTGTAAGTACTTGCTGTACTTCCACAGGGAGAACAACCCTACACTTGTGGAGGTACTAGAGGGGGTTGTCCACCTCCCTGAGACTGTGCACACTGCCGTGCGGTACACCAGCATTGAGTTGGTTGGTGAAATGAGTGAAGTGGTGGACCGGAATCCTCAGTTCCTGGGTGAGTGTGGCTTCTGCCTCTGCTGCTGCCACTTGAGCTGCTACTGGTGTCTTCTTTCTTTTGGACTTGTTTTCCTCTTTCTTCTCATAGAAGTGTATTGTAAGCTGCTTAGCTGGGAACACTTGGGGGGTGGACTACTTAGTACTTTTCTTAGAGCACAAACACTTTAAAAGTTTAAAAGACTTGTTTCTGCTAGTCTCTGATACACATGTGAGTTAATCAGACTATCCTTCTAAAACCTAATAGACTGAGGTTTTCTCTGTTAAATACATGTTAAATGTAAAAGCTAAGAGTTACTGTAAATATAAATTAAAATGAACTGGAGAGTTGGAGTTAGAATTTGAATTATTTATCTCAGTACCCCCTGAAATCCAAAGAAAATAAAAAATTTATCCAGAGAAATATTTAACCAAATTCCTGATATTTAAGAGACTCATTCTGAGAATTTTTTTGTGTCCCAAAATATGTAAATGTTTGCAAATAATCTGCCACAAAAAGAAAGGATGTTTTCTTTTTCTCAATTTGTGCATGAAGTCTATGATAGGTGTGCTCAATTTATAACCACTCTTTAGGTAGAACATTCCATTTCATAATGTTTGCAAGATTCCTATGGGTGTGTGTGTGTGTGTGTGTGTGTGTGTGTGTGTGTGTGTGTACACATACGTGATTTCTAGGAGATGGAGTTCAGAATTTTGTATGCCCTCTTCTATCACTCTGAACTTCTTTCTGAGATAGGTCTTTGCCCATGTCTACCCCAGCCCTGGGTCACAGGTGTGCAGTGCTGTGTCTGCCTTTCCTGTAGGTTCCGGGGATTTGAACTCTGATCTCTGGACTTAGCACTAAGCACTTTACCCACTGAGTCTCCTCCCAGCCCCCAAATTGCTGTTTGTTAATTCTTACATTTCTATAGTTTTTGTATCTGTTTTAATATTAAATTTTCTTTCTGAACTATTTTTCTACCAGTAAGCAAATTTGAGGTCATTGTTTGTTATATCCAATAAGCAACGATGTTCAATACCTACTTGCTGATCTCATTCAATTTGTAAATCAGCAGTAAATAAATGCTGTGTTGTTAATATTTATTGAAAAATAATCAAAACTGCTAATGTTCCATTTCCTGGTTCTTGAGTTTTTTTGGCGGGGGTGGAAGGGTGGGTATTGTTTCAGATTCTTGGTCTTCTGAGTCTTTTAACAAAACAGGCTTGGGCTTTTTAAGGAAGAGGATAGACTATACTAGGCTGTGTTACAAATTAATTAATTTTATAGTATTGAGGATCAATTCTAGGCCCATGTGTATGCTAGCTAAGCATCCTACTACTGAGCTACAATCCTTAGTCTAAGATAACCATTTTAATTGAGTTTTGACACACTCTCCTTTTGATTCCTTCAGAGGTTTGTTTGTTTTTCATGTTAACATGAGAATGACCTTACATTTTTAAAACATGTTTAATATTTCTTTTTTCTTCAGTTTTTTGAGTCAGGGATTCTCTGAGTATCTCTGGCTGTCCTGGAACTCACTCTATAGACCAGGTTTGCTTTGAACTCAGATTCCTTGACTTGTGCCCCTAGAGTGCTGGGATTAAAGGCATACAACACTACCACCTGGCACTTTCTGTTTTGGTTTGTTTTAATATTTGTTTCCTTAGAATATAATTTTATAAAGAAAGGTAATAAGATCGAGTAGAATTGGGCTGGAGAGAGGACTCAGTGGTTAAGAGCACTGGCTGCTCTTCCAGAGGACCTGGGTTTAATTCCCAGCAACCACATGGTGGCTCACAACCATCTGTAATGGGATCCAATGTCCTCTTCTGGTGTGTCTGAAGACAGCTACAGTGTACTCATATACATAAAATAAATAAACCTATATTTAAAAAAATAGAATTAACTCTAGAAGTAAACCTTTGCAGTCAACTTGTTGAAACAGTTGCTTTTGGTAAAATAAAGGAATAGTGGTAAGTTCTTTCATTTAGAAGTAGTACAGATAGTTTTTAAGAAGCGGTTTGGGGGATAAAGCACTTGATCTGCAAATTTGGTCTGACAGATGAGGTGGCCAACAGAAATTTCAGTATTAGGGAGGCAGAGACAATATCTCCGAGACAGGCTGGCTAATAAATCAATCAGCAAGCTCTGTGTTCAATTAAGAGGATCTGCCTTGGGGGCTGGAGAGATGGTTTAGAGGTTAAGAGCACTGACTATTCTTCCAGAAGTCCTGAGTTCAATTCGCAGCAACCACATGGTGGCTCACAACCATCTGTAATGGGATCTGATGCCCTCTTGTGGTGTGACTGAAGACAGTTACATTGTGCTCATATATATTGAGAGAGAGAGAGAGAGAGAGAGAGAGAGAGAGAGAGAGAGAGAATCTGCCTCAATAAATAAAATGGTGCATGATAGAGGAAGACACCCAATCCCAACTGCGGGGCTACACATGCATGTGCACACATGAGCATGTATATACATATGTGCACATACACATAACAAAAATGGTGTAAGTGTTAAAGATGTATTGACATGTTGTTTTAAATTATGAGTAACAGTGTGGATATATGCAACATAGGAGTCAAGTGCCTGCAGAATCCAGAGGCATCAGATCATTCTGGAGCTGGTATTATAGTCAGTTGTGAGCCACTTAGTGTGGGTGCTGGAAACCGAGGTCAAATTTTCCAGAAGAGCAGTGCATACTCTAATGATCAAGCTATCCCTTGGGCTCATAGTCAGTGGTTTTCAAACTGCTGTCTTTAGGGTTACAAGGAACAGATGATTACAGTGAAGAAAAAAATTGAAAGGTGAAGTGAATGGAACTTAGGGCCATCTGATACTACATCAGTAAGATCAGCTCCAAATTTGTGGGTTGTTTTGGTTTTATTGTTGTTTTAAATTTTATCTCGTGTATTGGTGTTTTGCCTGCATATGTGTCTGTGTGAGGGTTTCTGATCCCTTGGAACTGGAACTATACAAACAGTGAGCTGCCATGTAGATGTTGGGAATTAAACCTCTGGAAGAACAGCCAAGTTCTCTTTAACCACTGAGCCATCTCCAGACCCTGGTTCACAAGCTCTCACTCTGTAGCCCTGGTTGGTATGGACTTCATTACGGAGACCAGGCTGGCTTTCATTCAGAGATTACCTGCCACGTCTGGTGAATTTTGTACTTTTTATGCGAAGGGTGCTTTATATATTTCATTTTATAAGTTGCTTTTGAAAAACAGGTGAGCCTTTATTGCAACAATAAAGTATATACTTTTCTGGAGTATATATACTCAAGATACGGGATTTTCATATGTATATACATATCTAATTTGTATTTTGCTTTATTTCTTAGACCCTGTATTGGGCTATTTGATGAAAGGCCTGTGTGAAAAGCCTCTGGCTTCTGCTGCAGCCAAAGCCATTCATAACATTTGTTCCGTTTGTCGGGACCATATGGCTCAGCACTTTAATGGACTCCTAGAGATTGCCCACTCCCTTGATTCTTTCATGTTGTCTCCTGAAGCCGCGATGGGTTTGCTAAAAGGTTAGTAACAGATTCCTCTATACCATTACTTGAGGTTAATCAGCTATATAATGTACTTAGTGATAGTGAAGGTAAATTATCCATTCAGGGGTGAGTGTTTAATATGTCTTCATACCTTCTTAGCAAAACTTAAGCCTGTCAAGTTATTTCATGTTGTTTGTATACCATATGCTTGTACAGCATAGTTAAAGATTTGGGATAGAGGCAGCACAATCATACTAAACATACTCATGTTTGCTGCTATGAAATGAATTTTGAGCTTTATTAGTGTGAAAATTATTCTGAATCTTCTAAATATATATAAGATACACAGTTTTTAAAACAGTGCTAATCTTTTCAAAAAATTCTGTTAGTCTGTGTAATTGTACTTCTTGAACCCAGCCTTTATGCCCTTCATTTGAGTCACTTTTGTTTTTCAGGAACAGCTCTTGTTCTGGCAAGACTACCTTTGGATAAGATTACTGAATGTCTTAGTGACTTATGTTCTGTTCAGGTTATGGCGTTGAAAAAGGTGAGCCCAAATGAGTAAGGAATGAACAAATACATGCTTATGCATAGAACAAAAGCATCATTTTTATTTACAAGTTAGTTAGATATGTTTAAAAGGCAAGAGGATGGACTGAAATGTATTAAAATTAGTAATTCTCAGGATCTGCATAGTAGAAAACAAGCAGTTGAATGTTTGCTTGCAGCAAGGAAATGGTCTGGAAAAGGCACTATTAGGTAATTTTGTAGGAACTGGAACATTAAACTGTGTAGTTAGGCCAGAAGCTATAGGTCAGTCACTTGATATGGCCTCTTGATGAAAACATGAAGAAGCGTAGCAAGTACTGAGTGTATAAAGGCTACTGTTACGTTAGCATAGTGATTTCCGTGAGTGTGCATACAGTTTAAAATAATAAGGGAGGGCAGACATTACCCCCTGTACTTGAGAGGTTGATTCAGTAAGAGAGACAAACTAAACTAATGTTGAATTCTAGGTCGCCTGGACTAAATAGTGACACACTCTTAAAACAAAGAAACAAAACCAGTGTCACAGTTATAATAGTGCAGTAAATACATCAGTCGTATTAAATACTTCACAAATACTGGAGTAAATGGTGCACACTGATTCTTTTAGTGCTAAAAGTTTTTCAGTTCGTTATAAGTCAAACTGACTTTTTAACCATATAGTCTCTCACTGACCAAAGTATTGTTTAATTGGCAGGTGACTATTTGAAAATCAGCAGATAAAAGACTGAGTTCAGGTCTCAGTAACCTCTTCTGGCCTCCTTGGGCACCAGGCTCACACACAGTATACTTAAATGTACACAGGCCAAACACTTTAAAAAAATATTTAAACTGTATATAAATGTTACATATTATTAATATAAAGTAACAATGTATAATTTCTATTATAGACAACCCCCCCCCTTTTTGTATCTGACAGGGTTTCTCTGTATAGCCCTTGCCGTCCCATTACTTACCCTGTAGACCAGGCTGGTCTTGGACGCACAGAGATCTTTCCACCTCTGCCTTCTAAGTGTTGGAACTAATGGAGTGTGTCACCACTGCTGTAGACAGTATCTTGATCATAATTAAATGAACAAAAACAATCAAATCACAGTACTTAATGTATCTTCCAGAGTGATCAGATAGTAAATGCGCTGATATGCAGTCTGATACAGAGTGCAACAAGTAGGAAAGTAGTTTTCAAACAAAATTTGTATGACATTTGAATAATTTTTTGGATTCTCTTAAAGAAATAAGCAGTTAAGGCAAGTGTTGCTCTATAAAGGTATCTGTTACATATTCGCTAAAGGTCTGTTTGTGTTGATGTCAATGTCTCTTCAGCTGTTGTCTCAGGAGCCCAGCAATGGCATTTCTTCAGATCCCACTGTCTTCTTGGATCGCCTGGCAGTAATATTTAGGTAAGAAGAGAATGTCTAGACTCGCTTTTTGTAGTTAAAATAGAAGCACAATGAAACACCAGAACAAGCCAGCCAGCAGTGGCGATATGTGCCTGTCATCCCAGTTCTTGGGAGATGGAGGCTCTTAGGTGATACTGCTATTTCTTTCTGCTGGTGCAGATACAGTACTGTTGGAATCATTAGTCTGTATTATATGGGTCCGGAAATTAATGAAGTCTCTTCAGTGTTGGGTGAAATAAATCCTTTGCATTCCAGAGGAGCCATGATTAAAAGGACATTTGAGTAATGGTGACCAAAACTTTGCTGAGTTGCATAGTTTATAAGTTTGTGAGACTCATAGGCAGTTGGGATCTCAGAGTCATGCTCGCATAGAAGCCAGTGTTGGACATCGTTTCTGCTTATTAGCGGTTACTGTCAAGTATCTTTTTGGACCTGATATAACACTTTCCTTCCATTGCTAGGAGTCTGTTTGTTGTTTCTTAGTAGCCCTAACTGTCTTGGAACAAGCTTTGTAGACCAGGCTGGCCTTGAATTCAGAGAGATCTGCATGTCTTTGCCTCCTGAGAACCTGACATAACAATAGCTTTTATTTTTGTGATAAATGAAAGAACATCTACAGTGATATAAACAGATACAATTGTGATGCTACTGTTAAACTTAAGATTTAAAGAGTAGTATGGAGTTCATTGTTAATCATGCTGTTTCCCCTGGCTTCCCTTCAAATTAATCAGCTGTAGAACTAGACAGAGAAGTTGGAATATTTCATGTGGATCCGTAATTTGTATCAGGTTCAAACTAAAACAGTGGCAAACCTTGGTAAGCTAACTCTTAGAGCCTTTTAGCCTTTCCTTTTTTCAGACAGTGTCTTACCATGTAGCTTTGGCTGGCTTGGAGCTCAGTATGTAGACCAGTGTCTGCCTTCCGGGTGCTGAGTCAAAGGTGTGCACCATCACACCTGGCTGAGCTTTTTTTTAATGCTCAGGGAAGATCAGACAGCTTACACTGGTTGTTACTGATTTGGAAAAATACAGTTAGGCTTATGAAGAGAAATAATAGAAAAGGTATAGTGCCTGTCCTGCTGTCCACATAGCCAGAGCTGCATGGATTTGCTTGTTCTAGTGGAAGTAAACAAACAGGTGGCAGTTTAATATTTGTGTGTTTGTGGGATGGCTTAAATTATGTTTGTATTTGCTTGGATGGGCTAGAAGAATCGGCTGGTGTAAGTAAGTAACTCCACCACCTGATTTTATGAGCCGAGAGCATGGTCTGGGTTCCCAGTTAAATTTTTTCTTCACTGTTGGGGGTTTTTGTCTTTTCACAGACACACCAATCCTATTGTAGAAAATGGACAGACTCATCCATGCCAAAAAGTCATCCAGGAAGTAAGTATTGATGGGTATTCTTTTCTTTTCCCTTTAAGGCCTTGAGGAACTTGGTTGAAGAGATACTGTGTTCCTGGTTCATAAAGAGATCTAAGCTATTTTTATGGTTTGATTTTAGGTTCAGACTTGATAATAAAATAGTTGGAAAATGCACTGAAAGGCCAAAAACATAGAAATTCTAAAAGTAACTAATTGCTAGTGAGCTTAAGAAGCCCTAGCACAATCTTTATCCAAGCTAATGCATTAGCTTCCCTCTGTGTAACATTTCCTTTAGACTTTTGTTTGTCTTCCACTTCCCTGGAGCTGCCTTTGATTATCAGTTTCCTCTGTAATTGTTTTTTATCCTCACTAAGGAAACCTGAAGTTTAGAAAAATGTGTATTTTATTTTTATAAAATTGGAGTTGGGTGTCTTGTTCTAAGTAGTCAGTGTGTTTCTCTCAGGAAGCAGTTTTATGTTAGTAATGTGTAATATACGAATCTGTGAATGTATTTACATTCTGGCTGAGTCAGGCCCTGTGTACTATTATAAAGAAAACCTTATCCACATCAGACTGGTGATGATATGTGCTGTAGCCCCAGTAACTCGGGAGGCTGATGGAGGCTGATGGAGGATGATACAGGACCAGGCTAGACACAGGCTTGAGGTCAGCCTGGGCCACAGAGTGAACCGAAGGCCAGCCTGGGCTATGGTGTGAGACGACTATCTCTAATGACAACTAATAATAATAATAACTTGTTTAAGCCATATCAGATGTTGCCAATTTAGGATTATTTTCTCAGCTATTAGTTGATGTTTTTTTTTTCCCCCATACTCTTAACTTTGATTTAGATATGGCCAGTTTTGTCTGAGACTCTAAATAAGCATCGAGCTGACAATCGGATTGTAGAGCGTTGTTGTAGATGCCTGCGCTTTGCGGTTCGTTGTGTAGGCAAAGGGTCTGCAGCCCTGCTACAACCACTAGTCACCCAGGTGAGTCCTCATGAGAGAGACATGCTGTGTACAGAACTCTTATCTTCAGGCCAGAAACTTTGCTGAAGAAATGAAGTCTTTTTGATTGACTAGAAAGGAAAATATATTTTAAATAAATAAATACAGAAAGTGGGTTATGTTATCTGTAGAGAAACGGCCTGTGTAGACGTAGTCTGAAGAGACTAGATAAAATCATGTGAAGAGAACAATGTGTGCTCAGCCTTTGTGTGCCAGTGGCAAATGTTTTCATATTAATATCTTTGGTGAAAATGAAACAAGTCAAACTTTGCTGTTTCTTGGCCTAAACACATTTTATTCTTTCGTGACCATATTTTACTGTTCATACAAGTCTCTTTTATTTGTCAAAAATAATTTTGATTCTCTTTTTTTTTTTCCCACCAAGTGTGTAGTTACATCCATGTGTACAGTGGGAGTGCTGTCCAGTTAACAAAGAGTGTCTTCCTCAGTTGAGCTCTGGTTTTATTATTGAGTTGGGTTTCTCCCTGAACCTGGAGTATCCTAGCTACCTTGCTCCAAGGGCTCTCTCTCTCTGCCTCCCAGTGGTTGGAAATACTGTCCAAATCTCCCCAGTCTCACTTGATTCTTTTATGATTGATTGGCAAGTAATTATGATGGCGTGATTTGCTGAATAGTAATGACATTTAGATCTGCATGAGACGCTTAACCTTCGATCATCAAGTAGTTTGTGCTGACACTGACCTGTCAGTGTCCCAACAGCCGCTGGAACTTTATGGCTGTGAGGTGGTGGGCACTTTGTGCTATCCTAATGTCAAATTAGAGTTAGAAGATTGACTAAGCTAGTGAGACCTACACTTTTACTGTGTGTCCCTTAATGAGAAAAAGAAAAGAAAGTAGGGCTGGGCATGGTGGCATAGACCTTTAATCCTAGACAGTAAGACTCTGTTTTGGAAATACTACCCTATGTCCTAAATTGCTTGTAGTTGAAGTATTTGACACTTCTTTCAACATTTTGTTTGGAAGGAAACTAGTCAAATGCATGAAAGAAGTCTTTAAAGAGACAACTTGAAAGTTAAGAAATAGATCTTTGTGTTTTACAGTGTGTTGCCAAAAAAAAAAAAAAAAAAAAAAAGTACTACTTTGCTTTTAAGAGAAAAGCCCCATCTGAATTTCTTCTTGGAGATTGATTCTTGTACTTCAGATACTTTGTGAAGGGTAAGATGTGGAGTCAATTGGGTAATTTCTTGTTGCAGATGGTGAGTGTATACCATGTACATCAGCATTCCTGTTTCCTGTACCTTGGCAGTATCCTTGTGGATGAGTACGGCATGGAAGAAGGCTGTCGACAGGGGCTGTTAGACATGCTCCAGGTGTGTTATCCTTGGAGAGAACGGGCCAGGCCCTAAGGACATGCAAGCCTTTGTTGTGTCTTCTTTACTCCTGTCACAGTTGCAGCATACTGATTTTCTAGTATCAGGGAAATAGACACTTGGTAATTGTTTCTCTTTTTTCTATTTATTTATTTTAGACAGGGTCTCACTGTATGCCCTGGAACTTGCTCTTAGACTAGACTGGTCTCAAATTCACAGAGATCTGCTTGCCTTCCAAGTACTAGGATTACAAGCTTACACCACTGTGCCTAGACTTTTAATTTCTTCCTAAATTTGTTGGGGTGTGGGACAAACATACCACTTTAGAGTGTGGAGGTCAGAAGACAACCTGTGGGAGTTGGCTTTATCGTGTAGGTCAGAAGATCTAACTCAGATCTCAGGTTTGGTGATTAGACTTTTCTAGTGCATATATAAAATGTCTTTACTAATGCTGGAGCTAAAGAGATGTCTCAGAGGATAAGAGCACTTGCTGTTCATTCAGAGGACCTAGGTCTGGTTACCAACATCCACATGGCTTAGAGCCATCCGTAGGTCTGACCTCTAAAGACACCAGGATGTAGATGGTATACATACGTAACATATAGGCAAAAACACTCAATACAGATAAATACTTTAGAAGAAAAAAGTTTTAATTTCTAAGTTCTGTGTCAAGTATGGTGTCTTTTGATTGCAGGCATCATAAGAAGTTATGATGAGTTAGAAGCCAGTCTGGGCTACATAACAAAATTTTTTTCTCAAAGGCATAGAGACTTGAATTCAAATTTTCAGGTCCCAAGTAAGAAAAGGAGTAACATACATACATCTGTGTGTCCTACCAGATGCACTAGTGCAGGCATCTGTGATCTCATCCAGTGCTTTTGTGGGAATTGAAGATCTGGGACCAGGATGGTCTATGCATACAGTAAAAGAGACTCCATCTCAAACAAGGTGGAAGGGAGGATCCGTACTTAGGTTGCCATCTGACCACCACATTCATATACACACAAACAAGCTTTTAAAAATTCCGTGAAATATTCAAATATGATAGCTCATGGCTATAATGTCATTCAGGAAGCTGAATCAAGAGGATTACTGTGGTTTTTGAGACCAACCTGGGTGTACTGTGACTTTAGCTGAGGAGCTCTGTGACACCACGTTCAAAATAAACAGATCTTAAAGGGAGACTCGACACAGTTCCTGGTCAGTCAGCGACTCAGTCTATTTGCTGTAATCAATTGAAATCTGTACTTTTATCTCTTTCTGAAGTGTGTTTTGTGTATATGATGTGTGTTATATGTGTGATACATCAGTAGGTACATATGTGCGTGTGTGTGCTCACGCGCACATTTGGAGACCAGAGTAGGACTCTGTCTGTTGCCTTGAGACAACCCCTCACTGAAACAGAAGGTCACTTTTCCTCAAGGCTGGCTGGTTAGCAAGCTCTTATGATCTGCTTGTCTTTGCCTGCCAGTGCAGGTAATGGAGACCCAAACTCAGTTCCTCATGTCTGCATAGCAGATGCTCTTCCCCACCCAGTTGTCTCCTTCTTCAGGCCGTGAACCTTTTTTGTTTGTTTTTGTTTAAAACAAACAAACAAACAAAAAAAAACACAAGAACTTGTTTTATAAACTGGGTAAGGGTTCTCTTCCTAATCCACTCATTACAATCTTGTCATTCCCCGAGTGCTTCTTGTACTCTTCGTGTTTGCTATACTGTTGTGACATTCATGTATAAGCGTTTGTTTTTAAACTACTGTCCCATTCTAGGCGCTGTGCATTCCCACCTTTCAGCTCCTAGAGCAGCAGAATGGCCTCCAGAATCACCCTGACACTGTAGATGACCTGTTCAGGTTAGCCACGCGGTAAGTCTACTGAAGAAAAAGACTTTATGTTAACTGCTCATCCCTTGTCACTCCTTTATTTTGACATCTGGCATTTTATTGAGGTCAGTAAAATGAGGTCATTGGGAAAAGTAGACTAATGATTCATAATCTCTTTGTGAGCTGGTCTGTCAGCAGCGTATGGAGTATTGGGTGGGAGCAGAGGAGAAGGAATATGCACAAGATAAAAATCTATTTAGGTGGGCTAGAAATGCCTAAAGCCCAACATCAAATGAAGAAAACGTAGTGCTTAATGTTTTAGGGGTACCGTTGCTATGATGAAACACCGTGACCAAAGCAACTTAGGGAGGCAAGGGTTTATTTCACTCACAGTTCTATGTAACACTTCATTATCAAAAGCAGTGCGAGGGTAGAAGCTGATGTAGAGGAATACGTAATGGCTGGTGTCCCAGGGCTTACTCAGCTAGCTTTCTTATAGAACCCAGGACTATTAGGCAAGGGATGGTCCTACCCTCCATAGGCTGGGCCCTCCCACATCAGTCACTAATTAAGAAAATAATTTACAGGCTTGCCTACAGCTTGATCTTAATGGAAGCTTCCTCTGAGTTGAGACTCCCTCCTCAGATGTCTCTAGCTTATGTCAAGTTGACATAAACTTGCCAGCACACCCAGATAATCTCCAGTGTTACTGTCTCATGATACTCTGATGATTTCACTTCATTCTACCTACTTTGTATAAAATTATATCTTAGAACCAATAAGTGCTGAGTTTGTTGTTTCTGCGGCTGTTGTTTTGTTGTTCTTTAAAGACATGGTCTCCTTGCGTGTCCCTGACTGGCCTAAAATTTCACTGTGTAGACCAGGCTGGCTGAGATCTGCTTGCTGGAATTAAAGATGTGCACCACCATGCCCAGCTTGCTCTGACTGTCGTAATTACTTTCCCCCTGGCGAGCAGATTAAGGAAAAAGGGTGTATTTTGTTTATGGTTTGTTGTTATTGTCTGTCAGGTTGGGGAAGTTTCAGCAGCAGGAGCTTGAAGCAGCTGGTCTCATTGCATCCACGTCACATAGCAGAGAGCAGTGACTGCGTGTGCTGTGCAGCCTGAGATCCCAACCCAAAGAGTGTGTGGGTCTTCCCATTTCAGTTAACCTTATCAAGATAGTCCCCCACAGGGATGCCCAGAATCCTGTCTCCCGGGTGATTATAGATCTGAGTTCAAATTGAGATTGACCATTTCACTGCCCCCTCCCTTATAAATACGTTTGCAGCACAATTTAATGAAAAGGATGGTTTATCTGTTTTGTTGCCCTGGTATGTGCACAACCCCCTACACACACACACACACACACACACACACACACACACACACACACACTTCTCCAGAGTGGCCCATTTATTAAAATTTATTCTCCCACATTTAAGTATTATTGAAATCAAAGTTTAGGGTGGACATTGGGATTCATTTTTGATGTACATTCTGGGTTTTCAGAAGGGTCCAATGACTAGTTACCATTATATTATTAAAAGTATTCAATGCTCTATTTGAACCCTTCTTCCCTATAATTCCTAGCAGCAGTGGTGTTTGCCCTGTTTCTTGCCTGCTTTCATAGTCTAATCTTGTTAATATCTTCCCATACTAGATTTATTCAGCGAAGCCCTGTCACCTTGCTGAGGAGCCAGGTGGTCATCCCGATCTTACAGTGGGCCATTGCATCTACCACCTTGGACCACCGAGATGCCAATTCCAGTGTCATGAGATTCCTGCGAGACCTCATCCACACAGGTGTAGCAAATGATGTGAGTATGAGCATACTTTTCTACTTCGTGGCCTTTTCTCTCTTGTTTGTGTTCTTGATGTAGTTGACCTATACCATCAGGGATCAGCCACTGATCATTAAGTCACTAACTTGTAGGTCTCATGTACCTGCTAAGTGCTGTAGGCTGTACAGAAGAGTGCTAAGCCATCTTTGCTCCTAGTTATTTGTTTCTTCTGACAGCATGAAGAAGATTTTGAATTGCGGAAGGAACTAATTGGACAGGTGATGAACCAGCTTGGACAGCAGCTCGTAAGCCAGTTGCTCCACACATGCTGCTTTTGTCTTCCCCCTTACACCCTACCAGATGTGGCTGAAGTGCTGTGGGAGATCATGCAGGTTGACAGACCGGTAAGGTTCTTCCTAAGGCGTCTGTTGTATAGGTCCCAAGTCTAATCAGCTTTGCTTCCTTGAAATTGGCCCTAAGTTTGAATCAGCTGTGCTGTGTATGTTCTTGGAACCAAATTTAGGCACATTGCTAAGCTCAATTTGAAAGTAAAGGGGCCGTAGAAAGCCAGTGATTGATCATGGGGGTTTCTGAAAGTGTCTTGTTGCTGCCATGAGGTTTTTATGACAGATCACCAGAAGTAAGTCCCGAGCTTTGGGCTCAGAGACACCTACATATTATTATTATATCCAGTTATGTATATTCAGTGTAAGTCACTCTGGAATCTGTACTGGACTATACATTAGTGGATACAAATATTAAGAGTCAACCACAGTATATACACCTGATTGATTTCCCCTTTGGGTCTATTTGACCAGGTCTTTTTTCTAGTTGAATATTTAAAAAGTTGAGGAGCTGCTGCTCGTACAGGCTTGTCTATACCCCTGGCCTGGGAGATTTTATAATGCTGTCTAATAATGCCCAGGTCATCTCAACCTCATGCTCAGTGGGTAATTGAGGGACCTTCAAGTGATTTCAGCACTAGCCACATAGTCATGATTGTTCTTATGCATATCACATGAAATTTTAATTATTTTTATTATATGGGTATATGTGAATTCCTACATATTCGTAAACAACACATGTGCCTAGTACCTGCAAGAGTCTGAAGAGGGCATCAGTTCCCTTGGAACTGGGCTGGTGTGTGAGTGCTGGGAACCAAACCATAGTCTTCTGCAAGAGGAACAGGTGCTTTTAAGCAGAGTCATCTCTCCAGCTACCATGTCAGAACTTTAAGCATAATGATACAGTATAAAAACCGATAAATTATTTTTGAAAAATATGATTTATTATCTTTAGTGTTAATATGTAAGTCATTTAGGAAAATATACACAGAACCTAAAATGACCTGTCTTCCAGAACCAATAAATAAATAATAAGTACGAAATGGTACCTATACACCCAGCAGGAGGCCCATTTAGGCCACAGTACCATTATGAAGACTTGTAAAGGAAAAACTTACACGTTGAATTCCAAATTCCTTATTTTTCTATGGTGACAAATGCCTTTAACCTCAGCCCTCGGGAAACAGGCAAGCATATTTCTGAGTTTCTAGACAGCCAGGGTTACACAGTGAAACCTGAAAAACAAAACAATAAAATAAATAAAACAGGTACATAATTGCACACACCTGTTACCCCAGCTAATTTCATACTTAGGTGCCAGAGGCAGGAGGATCACTATACAAGTTGGGGCAAACCTAGCTATATTCCGGGAAGCCAGGGATTATGTTTAGGCCATGTTATAGAAACAGAGACAGTGTAAGGGTAGAGAGTGTGTATGTGTGTCAGCATGTGTGTTTTGTGTGTAATTTGTTTATTTTTCTTAAGACAGGATCTGACTGTATAGTCTAAAACTAGTCTGGAATTCCCTATGTAACCCAAGTTTGCCAGAAATCTCAGTTCTTGTGCATCTATCTTCCAAGTGCTGGGATAGTGACAGAGGTCTCTGTGCCTGGCTCAGCCTCACTATGTAAAATGTGAGCTGGAGAGGCAGTTCAGCAGTTTGATTCCCAGTACCACCCACATGGTGGCTCATCTCTAGTTTCAGGGGATCTGATACCCTTTCCTGGCCTCCAGGAGCACTGTGCTCATGTGTCATGCAGACATGTATGTAGGCAAAATGTCCACCCATACATACACATGCAATAGAATAAAATAAGCCACACACACTGTAGGACACTCATTAGTATTTTTAGTTATGCCTGGCTTGCCTGTAGTGTCCACAAGTATTCTTTTAATTCTTTATCCTTTGCTTTGATCTTTTCTTAATTTCTTTCTGTCTTCTCGAAGTTATAACATGCTAGCAGCATCTTTTTTACCCATATCTTTTGTCCTTGGTTTCTCTGGTGTCCAAATGTTCACTTTGAATTGCTTTTGGTCTTTAAGCTTGAGTTTTCTAGCACACAGCAATTTTTTTTTTTTAGGAATAGACCAAAAGTCTCATCCAGAAGAGACTTTACTTGCAAGATATGGCTGGCCTGTGTCTCTCTGGAGAGAAGCTAGACCTGCATGTGCAGAGTTCATCAACCCAGAGTGTTTGAAGGCCTAAAATAGTATTTTGTTAGTCTGATTTAGTCCCAGCTAAAGGGTGCTCCTCTGGTATCTGAAGGGTGCCGGGTAAGTAATGTTAAAACTCTGATTCAATCTCTATGCAGACTTTCTGTCGGTGGTTAGAGAATTCCTTGAAAGGTTTGCCAAAGGAGACAACGGTGGGAGCTGTCACAGTGACACACAAACAACTTACAGATTTCCACAAGCAAGTCACTAGGTGAGTGACACTGGGCCCTTGTGACTAGAAGACAGTGGCTCACTGTGTAGAAAAGTCATCTGCTTACATTTGAATTCCTTCCATCAGTTGTTCCATAGCATGTCAGTGCGTGACAGCATCGCCATGCTGTGTATGCATGTGTACACGCACCATACTTTGTGTTCTCTACATGGTGTTCATGTCAGTAACAGTTTTCAGTATAAAATGAAATGTATTTTGGGGCTTGAGAAGGCAGTAGAGTCAGAGGAAGAGAGGAGACAGAGAAGGTCAGAGGGAGGGAAAGAGCACCATGGCAGTAACTTCCTCTGTGTTTTATAACTGTTAACCCTTCTCTGATAGGTAGGACCTTTAGAGTTTTGGCTAAATGTTAAGCATGGGCATCTGTTCTTAACACTTGTGCAATGATACGTAAGACAGAGTGGGTGCTTTGGCAGGTTGATAATGTCAGGGAGAAAAACCTGGAAATACAGTAATTATCCATCAGTAGAGAACGGTTAAGTAATTCATCATATGTCTACTCTAGTAAATATTCACTAAAAAAGAAATACATTTGCTAGATGAGAAATTGTACAAGCAAGGCAAGGTGACACAGGCCTTTATTTTATTTTTGTCCATGATGAGGAAGGAACATCATGTTGGAAGAATATAGAAGAACAAAGTTGCTTACCTTGTGGTGGCCGGGAAGGGCCAGGATAGGAGTACAATGTGTACTTCAAAAGGCTGGGGAGACTGCCCAGTATCTAGAAGAGTGTTTGCTCCTCTTCTAGAGCAAGTTAAAAACCCTAGCTCCATCACAGGCAGCTCACAAATTGTAATTGTAGCTCTGGAAGATCTGGAGGGAAAGTTACGGTGTAGGAGACTGAAGAAACTGGGTGTATTTCTCTTGCATTCATGACGAACAAAGAGTTGATGCTGGTGTTTAGCTGGTTTTCTTTCGTATTCAGCCACATTTAGGTTGGGTTTTCCCAGTTCAGTTAACCGAGCTTGAAAACTTCACACACATGCTCGGAGAGTTGTCTCACGTGATTCTAGAGCCTGTCAAATTGGCAATTAATATCAGCCATTATGAATGTATGTGCCCGTTTTATTTATTTTTCTGTTAGTGCACATTTAAGGTTGCTTCTCTTCTTGCCTACTGTGAACCATGCTGGTATAAAAAACATTATTATAAACATGGATGCTGCTGTTACACATACCTTCTAAAACATGGAGCCCAGTGAGGTGACAAAGACCTTTAATCCCAGCACTCATAAGTCAGAAATGGGAGGATCCCAGTGAGTTTGAGACCAGCCTGTTCTACAAGGTAAGTCCAGGCTAGCCAAGGCTGCATAATAAGAACCTCTCAAAAAAAAACCCACAAAAAACAAAAAAACACAAATGGCTTGCTTTGGGACTTCACAACTCAGGACCTACAAGGTAGAAAGGGAGAACTAACTACAAGCAAGTTGTCCTCTGATCACAACACATCTGCTGTGGTACACACACCTATAAATGAACAAATAAACACACAACACACACCAATAAATGAATGAATGGGTGGATGAATGGGTGGATGAGTGCATGGATGGGTGTGTGGATAGATTTAAAATGAGTGTAGGGGCTACAGAGAATGCTCCTCAGTTGAGAGTGCTTGCTGCTCTTGCAGAGGTCCTAAGTTCAGTTTTCCAGCACTCATGTTGGGCAGCTTAACCTATAACCGTAGCCCAAAGGGATTCACCACCCTCTTCTGGCCTCTGGACACACACTACCACCACCACCACCACCACTACTACTACAATGTTATAATTAAAAATAAATATCTTTTTGTTGTTGTTTTTAAATCGAGACAGGGTTTCTCTGTGTAGCTCAGGCAATACTAGAATTCTGTAGACCAGGCTGACCTGGAACTCAGAGATCTACCTACCTTAGCTTCCCAAGTACTGGGATTAAAAGTATGTGCCACCACCACCACCCAACAAAATGTTTTATTGTGGGTCCTTTGTTTTTGTTTGATTTATTTTGAGACAGGATCTCTGTGTCTCCCAGCTCTTGATAGTAGACAGTAGCCACTTGAACAATTGAAACCTAGTGTAAGCTAGCACTTCATCTGCTTATTGGATATCTGTATCCTTTAAAACTGTCTAAGTCCCATAACCTTTTCTGTGATTATTTCCAACTTTTTTGAGACAAGATTCTACTGTGTAACACAGGGTGGCTACAGCTGCCCATGGTGACCCCCCACGTTGGCCTCTCTAGTGCTGGGATTATTGGTGTAAGGCATCATGCCCAGCTGTTTGCTGTTCGGTTGGTGGAATTACTTTCATATTTGGCCTGTTAACTCCCTACCAGATACATGATATGTAGATAGATCTCTTCTCCATTCCTTTTAACTCTGTTAATTGTGTCCTTTGATGTTCAGGGAAGACATTCATGTTCTGTTTTTAATTTTTGCAGTGCTAGAGATAGAACCTAGCATATTACATGTGTCTTGCAAGTATTCTATCACTGACCTGTGTTACCATTCTAACATTGTTTAATTTATGTATCCTAACCAAGATACTTGTTTTTAACCTACCCAAGAATTGCCAGATTCAGAATCATAAAAAAAGGTCCGCTAGGTTTTCTGTGAAGTTACATTATTAGATTTCCTTCTTCCCTTCTTTCTTCCTTCAGCTTATTTATGGTTGGGAATGGTTTTTGGTGGTGGTAGTGGTGGTGGTCATGGTGGTAGGTTTTTTTTTTAAGACAGAGTTTCTTGGTGTAGACCTGGCTGTCCTGTAACTTGCTCTGCAGACCAGGCCAGTCTCAAACTCACAGAGATCTGCCTCAAGTGCTGGGATTAAGGCATGTACAACCACTGCTTGGCAACTTACAGTTTTCTTTACAATGTTTATTTAAATGACTGGTTTTCTTCTTGTAATGGTCTTAGCACCTTTGTTAGGAGATCCGACACAGTGTACATGAGGATTTGCTTCCAGGCTCTGTTTCACTGATCTATATCTGGCTTTATATCAGTGTCATGCTATTTTGATCACTGTGGCAATATCAGAAATTTTAAAATCCAGAATTTTGAGACCTCCAATTTTGTTGTCCCTTTTAAAGACTGTTTTGAGTACTTGGGAGTATCTTGAGATTCCATTTTAATTGTAGAAATCTTTCATTTTTCTGTAGTAATGTTGTAGGTTTGATGGCTAACAATATTAAATCCTCTGAGCTGGGTGTGGTGGCTAATTGTCTCTAATTCTAGCTCTGGGAAGATGGAAACACAAAAGTGACAAATTTACGGTATCCTTACCTACATAGCAAGTTCAGGGTCAACTTAAGCTGCATGAAACTTGGGCTTAAAAAGAAGTGGATTGCTGAGGTGGGAGGATCAAGTTCAGGCCAACCTGGGCTGTATAGGTAGTTTCTGGTCAGCCTGTTCTATAATGTGAGATTTTGTTTTTAACTAAAAATTTTTTTAAAAAGGAAAAGTGGTGTTATTTTGTAGCTTATTAAGTGGCTAAAAATCATGCTCTAGAACTGATATTTTAATTTGTATCTACTGACTGGATGGCTGAAAATTAGCATGGTAACTGGCTTTTGTGGTACATTTATCCAAAGTGATAATTACCGTCCTGGGTAAGAATCTATGGACTTGTGTAATCTTATGAAATGATTTGATATCCTTTAATGGCGATTCTTTCCTGTGGGGGTGGTATGTTGCCTACATACAGTCTCAGGTGAAAATTGCTTCTCACTGCTTGTTTCCCTTTGCTAGATCTTGCTGGTCAACAAAAACCATGATCAGTTGACTCTGACTTCCTAGAAGCAAATGGAAGCCTAGGGGAAATCTTGCTGAGACTGTTGGTTGCCATTGTGCTATTTTAATTTCGGTTAATTCATTTGCAAATACGGTTAGTGCTACCTTATAAGGCTACTAACAGAAGCCAAATAGTATCTCAAACCTTCTTATACGTAATAGATGATCCATGAAGTTTAACTCCTTTTTGTTTGGAAAAGAAGCTTCCAGAATGTCATTGCCTATTTGCAAAACTAGCTTGGGCATGTCTCTTGCCAACTTACAGAAGCCACCCACACACTTTGGAATATGTCTCCACAGGCCCAAATGTTCTTGATAGGGCTTGTATATAACGAATAGAGTAATGAATACATCTAAAATCAAGGTCACAAGCAACATTCTTACTCAAGAAAAGGGCAAAGGAAAGGTCCTCAGTAAAGCAACATTGAGAATAACCATATTCTTGATCCTTGCCCAGTGAGAAGCAGTTTGAACCAAGTAGCCTTCATTGCCAAACAAGTTCTGCAGCTCCCAGAGCAGACTGTGACAGAGAGAGAGAGAGAGAGAGAGAGAGAGAGAGAGAGAGAGAGAGAGAGAGAGAGAGAGAGAGAGAGTATGTGTGTGTGTGTGTGTGTGTGTGTGTGTGTGTGTGTGTGTGTGAGTGTGAGTGTATAGAGCTAAAAGGAGGTTTGGGATTGCTCACCTTCTCTTAGTAATTCTCTAGTGTGTGTGCCCTTGAACCTGTGCATGACTCAGTCTCCCTTTGGTATAAAGTCCTCTAATTCTTGCCTCAACATGCTGCTTTGTCTGCCTCCTTCGCAGGGAGGGTGAACTGGTTCAGCTTCACTGTAGCAAGTCCCAGCCTGCTCTGCAGTGGTGTTAGTGATTCCCTAGCTTTCTTAGTTGGTCAAGTTAAAGAAAGCTGAGCCTTATCCACCTAGCATATATCCCCCCCCCCCCCCCAAATAGTAAACCACCACTAGCTCAGATTAAAGTGTCAACCTTTAGCACGTGCCTAGGATTATAAGTCTCGAGGAAGAGTGACCATAAACGTATTTAGGAGAGGAATTTGAATTATGGGACTAAAATATATAAAATGGAACCTAGAAAAGTAATAGTGAAATCAGAGAGCTGAGATTAGTCAATGCAATAAGAACAGAGATGAGAAAATAGTGCTTTTTTAAATTCTCCTTTCATTTTATTTGGGTTTTGTTTTTGTTTTGTCTCTTCATTTAGCTTTTTGATCCTTTTTTGTGGGCTTACCCACCAAGGACATTTAAGTTCAAAATTAGCTGGAGTTTTTGCCATATTTGCCAGTCACTGGTAGGATTGGGGATAAAAGTGGAGCTAACTAGAGACCTAGGCCACTCTTACTGTCTTACTGTTCTGATTAATGAACTTATATAAAGAAAAGCATTTAGTTTTGGGCTTGCTTACAGTTACAGCTTCACTTATCATGTGGCCCCATGGGCCTACAACCATATCATAATGCAAAAGTCCCCACAGTCGTTCACGGTCTCTTGACAAGGCTTTTCACTGCTTACAAGTCAAGTCTGAGACTCATGGCAGTCTCTTAACTTGACCCCTGTAAATTCAAAATGGAAAGGCAGATGACACACCTCCAGTGTCAAGGGCACAGACTGTGCATTACTATTCCACAAAGACAGAAAGGGAGCACAGTAAGGAAATACTGAACCAGGGCAGACTCCAAACTCTTCATCTGCATGTCTGATGTCAAAGCACTCTTCAGATCTCCAATTCCTTTCAGCTTTATTGATTACAATCAGTCCCCCCCCCACCCTCTCTTTCTCCCTTTGTCCCTCCTTCCCTCCCTCTCTCACTCTCTCTGGTTCCACACCCTGTTAGCAGTTTTGCTCTGCAGGTATCACTCTAATATCTTGGAGTCTCCACCACAATCCACACTTCACCTTTATAGCTTCATACAGTGGCCTCTCTGGGCCTCCATCCAGGGACACTCTCACAGATGCCTGACCTCAGTGGCTTTTGTAGCTGAGTCTAAAGTCGGATTCGGGTGGTTGAAGCTGCCAAGCTCTGCTGCTAGCTGGGGCTGGAAGTTGACTTCCTAATTCAAATACATTTGTGCCAGCTTTCTGTTGATGGTTTCCTTCAGTGCTAAAGCTTTTCTCTATACTTTTTATCTCTTAGCTCCTTTACACTTCCAAGTGCTCCTTTTCCTCAAATTGCACCTTTTGTATTTTTACTTGCTCGGCTTGGTCCTTTTCATATATAGATCTGTATAAGGGCGACCACTAATCACCACATGACAGTTAATATTAAACTGTTTTTGAAATCTCTTCTGCCAATGCCGATAATCCAAAACTCCCCAATTTAATCTCAAGCAGACTTTGGGACAAGGGCAAAAAACAGACACATTGTTAACCAAAATATCAAAATACCACAAGAAGAGTCTCTAGTCCACTTATTAATACTCTCCTCCTCCGAACCTTCTTGAGCCCAGCCGCCATAGTCTACAATGCTCTCGGCACCACTGTCTTCCACGTTCCTGCTACAATGACCCATTAAGCCCTGCTTAAAGTGCCCAACCAGTGTTCTTGTTCCAAGTCCCAGAATCTTCCATATTCTTCCCACTAAGGTTACACCTATCAGAGCAATGCCCTACTCCTTGGTATCAATTTCTATCTTAGTCACTATTCTATTGCTGTGAAGACACCTTAACCAAGACAATTCTTATAAAAGAAAGCATTTAATTGTGGTCTTGCTTATAGTTTTGGAGGTTATTATCATCGTGGGGAAAATGGCAGCATGTAAGTAGATGTGGTGCTGGAGAATCAGCAGAGAATTCTGCATCTTGATGCATAAGCAGAGAGAGGCAGACATGCTGGACTTAGCATAGGCTTTGGAAACCTCAAAGCCTATCCCACTGACACACTCCTCTAACAAGGCCACAGTCAATCCTTCTAATCCTTTCAAATAGTGCCACTCCCTGGTGGCTAAGCATTTAAGTATATGAGTCTATAGGGGACATTCTTGTTCAAATCACCACAGGGAGCATCATAGCATGTAAACAGGCATGTTTCTGGAGCTGAAAACTTTGCATCCTGATTCACAGGCAGCAGGGAGACAGATCCTGGGCCTAGAAGGATATTTTGAAACCTCAAAATTGGTCATTTTCCACCCTTACCCCATAACACAGTTCCTCCAACAAGACCATGCCTCCTAATTCTTCTAATCCTTTTAAACAGCTCTACTCACTGGTGACCGAGCATTCAAATATATTAGCCTATAGAGGCCAGTCTTAAACCATAACACTTAACTTCACTGTTTACCACAGGTTCCCTTGTATTCAAGTCTTATTTGTTTATTTATTTATTTACTTACTTACTTAATTTGGAGGGTTGGTTGGTTGGTTGGTTTTGTTTTTTCGAGATGGGGTCTCCCTGTGTATCCATGACTGGCCTAGGATTCACTTCATAGATAAGGCTAGGCTGGAACTCATAGAGATCCTCTTGTCTCTGCCTCACAAGCATTGGCGTGCACCACCATACTCAACAATTTAATTTCAGTGCTCTTTTTCTTGCTCTCAAAAAAGAGACTAGAGACAGGTATTTGTCCATCTAGGTTTAATAGAAAGATCTCAAGTAAAGGCGGTATAATTTCAGACTTGTAGAATATTAGGATAATAAATGAATCGAGTCTCCAGCACTTTCTGGATACCTGTGGATCTTCTCTCGGTCAGCCACACATCAGCCTCTGGTGGGCTACTTGCCCTTCATCCTGACAGTGGGAACAGGAATGGCATGAGCTTGCACACTTACTTGGCTGCTCCCTTAGCACATGGTTTACTTTGAAATAGACTAAAAATGTAACATTGTTAGTAAAGCTCATCAAGTACTAGGGGATATAGCTCACTGGTAGTTATTGTATGCCATGCACAAGGTCCTGGGTTCAATCCCCCAGTATGCCAGATGGAGGGTATGGTTAATCCATTACATGTTTACAGTGGAGAAAACCTAAAAGAAAATACTCTGTTGCCAACTACTGGAATTGAGTCAAGGTTTTTTCATCATTATTTTGGACCTTTATACTTGTTGAGAGAATTTGTAGATAGGCATTTTGACACTTTTCTGTTGGATAACTCTTAACAGTTACCCCCTGTGGTATTTAACCAGCACAGGGTGGCAAGTCTGCTTTCTTGTAAGTTTGAGTTCTAGGTGATATCCCTGTGCCTGAGTCCCTTGCCAGGAGAGGGCTTCAGGGGAATGTGAGGAAGTGCTCCCTTTTCCGTTTGCTTTTGCTTAGCTTAGGGTTCAGTTAGCTAAGCTGTTAGGAAGATACCTAGAAGAATGAGGTTCTCAGTTGGTTTCTAAGTGGGTTTCAGACAAAGGAAACTTTGAAAAAATGGGGTCAGATGAATATCACTGTAACACCTGGGCATTTCAGCATTCGTTAGAACCAGGTTCTGCTTATTCATTTTCCATTACTGTGTGTGTGTTAACCCTTTTCTGTCTTCTCCTCCTCCCAAGAGGAAATCCGGAGCAGTCTGTTGAGCTAGAAGATTAATGACTGACAGACTAGTTACCAGACAAGGCTTTGTGAACAAAATCCATCATAGAAGGGAAACAAGGAATGCTTGGGACCTAAGTGAGCACACTCAGAACTAAAATGCTCTGAGCCTTATGGGACCTGCCGGCTGGCCGTCTTCTTTGAGGGCACCTAGATTTCTTCTACCTATGTCAGGAATGGCGAGTCTTGCTAGAGAAACTCACACTTACTGAGTTTCTTTTGCTCACTGCTCCTGTGTCATAAATGTTTTATATAAATGGGTTTGATCCTCTGAGTAACATGAAGTAGATAATAGAGACTAAGGCAGAAACTGGTGTCTTGCCCAAGAACACAGGAGCTAGAAATCAGCTCTAAACAGTCTCCGAGCCCATTCCTTGAGAACCACCAAGCTTATAATTATCTTCATTTATAATACTTAATTTTGACCCTGAGTTCTGGGAAGATCTCACACAGAGCCATGAGTGGATGAAAATCATTTCCGGCAGAGTTGGAACCCTCTTTAGTGTGCCTCCTCGGCCTGTTAGCTCTCCTGTCTCCAGTCAAAGACCACCCATCCACCTTTTCTTTTCTAGTGCTGAGGAATGTAAGCAAGTTTGCTGGGCCTTGAGAGACTTCACCAGGTTGTTTCGATAGCTCAAGCTCACACTCCTGCACTGTGCCTGTCATCCAGGTGAGTTGTGTGTACGTCTAGTTCTTTCTGGGCTCTTGGGTAGGTTTGAGACTGGGGATATGTTTAAGGCCCATAGCTCAAATCAAGGAAGAACTTAGTGTTCAGCTATTTCAGAGACTGAAATATTGAGGACCTTTACTGTCTTGGGCCAGAGCTGGCTGATCATCCATGTATCTGGATACCATTTTCCACTCCATAGTTAGTGACTATTATAGAATGCATCGGAAAAATGTGTTCACTGAGACACTTTGATGTGTGTTTGGTAACAATCAAGTCAGTACTTTTAGCCTCTACTACTTTGCTGAGAACAATGGTGACCATAATTCCTGACACGTTTCTTCTCAAACAGACTTGCCAAACATAATGTGAAGCAGTTTGTTCTTCCTGCTTTTATGGTTGGAATGCCAAGGAGCTGTAGGAAGCAGAAGTCCTTTGGCTGTCTCCTAATGGTCCACTTTCTCCATGGCCGTCCCTTCTGATCTGAGGCAAAGGAAAGAGCTCAGCTAAGGAAAGGAGTGTTGACTGGGTGGCAGTGTGTAAAGAAAGGCAGTTCTCTAAGCCTGCCCTTGAGCATCTTAAGGAGAATTTATTGTCCTAATAGGCAATACTCAGAATCTGTGGCATTTACTGGTGGTTTGATGTTCAGTAGTGCCTTACCACACCCTCAAGTGAACTAAATGTTGGCTCTTTAATAAGTAATGTCTTCTGAGGTTGGCAGGGTTTGCATGTAGGCAGCTGTAGATGTTCATCAAGCCCTTAACTAAGCACCAGGTACCGTTCCTGTGTGTTGAATATATTAACCAAGAGACTCTTCCTGCAGCTTTCTGTTAACTATACTCATTTTACAAAGATACTTGAAGGTCAAAGGTGTTCAACTATTTGTTGCAGTTAGAAACTAGGAGAACTCAGGTGTTCTTCACTTTTAACCGCTGTAATAGCTGACATATCTGTATAGCGCTCTTTCCATAGAGTCTAAACCAGTGATTGTTAAACCGTTGTTAGTAAACAAAGTGTTCTTTCAAAATTAAATCCTCCATGAAAACTCAGCATTTGCTCACAGACTAGAGTTTTTCTGATGGTTTTGCATGGAAGATTCCACTGTGTTGGCTTCCTCCCAACCTTTACATCATCCTTAGTGTCTGCTGCTCAGTGCAGAAGACATGCTGCAGGCAGTGGTTTAGTGAAGTGAATGTTACCTTGGAATTGCAGTTGGAAAAAGCCAGACTTAGGTTTTTCCGTTTGTCAACCAGAGCGCATGAGCACAGAACTGCCTTCAGGCTGGCCCTGGCCTTCTCTCTGCCGGGGCTCACTAGACTCTCTTCTCTCTCGTCAGGAATGTCTTTTTTACTAGAAGACAGGAAGAAAACAACCCAGACTGTGTCCCACAATCAGAAACCTCCGTTGTGGCAGAGGGGCCTTCACTACCACCAGACCATCCCGCCACACGGGGAGACACTTCACCGTCCAAGGCATCTTCAGGAGTCCCTGTTTGGGGTGTGAGAGAGAAACGGCGCGCGGTTTTTAACAATGGCTGCAGCCTGTCCGGCGTGGTGGGAGGGGAACTAGTTTCCTGGTGAACTTCTTTCTAAAAGGAAAAGTAATTTAAGGAAAGTTTAAAAAAAGAAAAAGAAAAATTTAAAAAAGGAAAGCTGAGGTGAACCCAGAACTGAAATACGCACCTGGTGGCAGATGCTGCACACACATGACACACACCAGCACGCAGTGCACACGCTGACACACGGCAGTGAGAGCTCTGAGACACGTGACCTTAGGAAACGTGGGAATGCACGCATAATACAGCAACCGTTGGAATTAAAGAGGCAGGGCATCTCCTCTGCTCGCCTTCGTTCAAACGGGAGAGCAGAGGAGACGCCCTCCCCCAGCTGTCCCGCCTTTAGAGATGTCCAGACGGAGCCAGTTCTCATATCATGGTCAGGGTGATAGTCTGGACTAGCCAAGGTCAAAGTTGCTTTTTGTAGAACCCAACCCTGATCCTGTTGAGTTGCTGAGTCCACTCCAGTCCACATGCCTTTGTCATCAGCCTTGGGGAGAAAAGCCAAAACTGGGGTGGGTGGAGAGGGCAAATGTGTATTAAACCTTTCTCTCTCCTTTTTTTTTTTTTTTTTTTTTTTTTTTTAGGGTTTTTTTTTGTTTTGTTTTGTTTTTTAAGTGACTTATTTATCCACAAACATGGGGTGGGAGGGGATTAAAAGAAAGAGGTGAGAGTATGGAGGGAATGTATTTACAGGGCTACCTGTATTTTGCTAAAAAAGTGAAAATTAATTGCCTTCAAGAGCACTGTTCTGTCCTGTGGTGTAGCCATCTTATGAATAAATCAACAGCACCAAAAAAAAAAAAAAAAAAAAAAAAACAGAAAAAAGAAAAAATAAAAACCAATTTTTAAAATTTTACCAGTGTTTTTATTTCCATTCACTACTCACTGCTCAGAAATGATGGGCATCTGAGCAGAGAATTAAAAAGGCATGCTCACTGTATAAAGGCATCACCTGTCAGTAAAGAACTAAGCAGCCTATAGCAAGGCAGCAGGATAGTAAGGTGGGATATCCGGGAGACATGGGAACCTGGAAAGAGTCAGGCAGGCCTGAGAGATTAGCCAGGGTTGTGGAGGAAGTTGGACGTATGCTACTGGGAGGTAGCCAGTTACGAGGCAGACTAGAGTGTGTGACTGGGTTAGTGGAATTACAGGCTGGTTGGGAAGAGCCTCGTGTATGGCCTGGGCATTAGTTCATAATAAATGAACCCCTGTGTCATTATTTGGGAACTGGGTCAGACAGAAGACCAAACAGTTACTACAAGGAGCTGCTGGCTCTGCATCTCACCCTCCACACAGCCTCAGCGGGAGTGAACTGTGTGCTCACATACAAGTGCACATAAGCTGAGGCTAGGTATGTTTTATACACATTTTCGTGGGAGGGAGACACGCACACAGAAGAGGCCAAAGCCTCTGCACTTGAAAGCACCAGCATCAGAACCTCACAGACCAGGAGGTAAGAACTTAACCAGATGTAATGTCTTGGATGGGATCCTGAAACCCAAGGAGTGGGAGAGAGTTAAGAAATAATGAAGCTCTAGCTGGCTGCTGGTGGCTCACCCCAGTTCTTGAGAGGCCGGCCTGGTCATTTATAGAGTTCTAGGACAGCCAGGGTTACACAGAAAAAAAAGGAAAACAATCCAAAAAAAAGCAAGGAGTTAATAATATTTAGTTAGAAATAGTGTGAAGTGTGCAAGAATGTTCTTATTTTAGAAGCTTTTCCACAAATTTAAAGTTATGGTTTCGGTTCTGAGACAGGGTTTCTCATCTCGGTTGCCGTGGGATGACTTTGACCAAATTGTCATCCTCATCCTCCCAGCTTTTTGTTGCATTATTTTATTACATGTATTTATTACGATGTGAGGAGAAAAGTGTGTATCACACCGCACGCCTGGAGGTCAGAGGGAACTCAGCTCTACCATGTAGGTTCTTGGGATTGAACCATTAGGCTGGATGGCAAACACCTTTACTGGCTGAGCCATTTCTCTGGCCCTCGTGTTATTTTAAGAACCAGTGTTGAAAATTCAAATACTCATTCATCAGTAGTCAAAAATCACAACCTGAATCCCATCAAGCGTCTGAACTCCAGCAACATACAAAACATGTCACCCAACAGGTCCAGTCGGGAACAGTGCTGCTTCGCCACTAATGGAGAACATGAGTTCTCTGGGTGCCACTGGGTACGGTCACAAACGTGTGTGTACATGTGGAGGCCAGTGGTGGGTAGTCTCTTTAATTCTCTGAGAAAAGATATCACAGAACCTGGACCAGTGAGATCCAGGGATTCCCTTGTTCTGTTTTCTGATGACAACATATGCCTCAGTGCCTGGCTTTCTTCTCTCTTTTCTCTCTTTTTAACTTGGTAGCATGGGCTGGGGGTCCAGAGTCGGGATCGTGAGCACTGTGTTGACAGCCATCTGTCATCATGAACCGGATGCTTGATAAGAATGAGAACATTTTCTTTAAAGGAAAAATATTTTTTTTTAAAGGAAAGATACTTTTGTTCTTTAATAGCTGGGGATTTTAGCTCAACACTCCCTGGCAGGTTTTGCTAGAGGAATTGAGGTAACTTTAAAAGTTAGCTACCCTGGGGTAATTGGCCCTGTGTATTGATGGCCTCAGGCTAGTGATAGTCCTTCCCTCCCTCCCACTGGGGCTGCTGGCTTCATTTCTTCAGAGGCAGGCAGAGAAATCACCAGAAGGTGGTGCTCAAATAGAAAATGTTTGGGGAAAGTGTAACCTCAGGCCTCTCTTCTATGTCCTTGTTGCCCTGACTCTGCTTCCAGGAAACTCGGAACCCTGCAGCCAGCCAGGCCTGCTGGGGCTACTACTTGGCTGTGTCAGTCCACACAAGCTGCCCGAGGAAGTCCAAGTCAGCACTAACTGTAGCCTCACTATTCCATGCCAACTGGGTGCATGGGCCAGGACCCCTGGCCAGCATCCAGGCCTGCCATAGGAGGAGCCTGGATCATGGGCTGCAGCCGCTGCTGGGACTGCCAGATGTGATGGAGCTCCTTGAACTGCTCTACCATGTGGTCTTTGAGATCCGGGTTTGAGATTTGCAGCCGAATGCTGTCTGCCGACCAGGAAAGCTCCCCCGAGAACATCTCCAGCAGCAACCGGGCTGCAACAGGTACCACCTGGGCAGCAAAGGGGAGACAGGACAAGGAGAACTGTAGCAGGGCTGTTCAGCTCAGCTGGGCATGAAGACATCCAGAAGCAGAAGTAGATAGTCTCCTCCAGCCCTAGCAACCAAGTCCTCATAGCCTGGAGAACCCCACCTCTACCCTAGGCCAGGGGCCCAGCTCGGCTCCTAATACTCAGGCTCCATCAGAGCTGGCTAGGAACATACCTGCACAGTAATGAGCTTCTTCTCTCGAGGTTTGAGGTCAGGCCATTCTTCTCCAAAGCAAAAGAAGATCTCAAAAGGTGGAGGGATATTGGTTTGGCCCTTCTGGAACAGGATGAGTTCTGCATCAAGATTAAGGCCTTTGGTTAGAGGTCACAACCCTGTCCTGAGTGAGGGGGAGCCAGGAGGAGCACAGAATGGACCTCACCGTTGAGAAACTGCTCTAGGCTAAAGAGCTTTGTCTTGACTTCCCGCTGGATGGGGTTGGGGCAGGAGCCATGGACCGAGGCACAGGGCCCACTCCAGAACACCTTACACTGGCACAGACGGATGGCGTACAGGTCCTGGCCCTGCAGCTGCAGGATGAGCCCACGGTCCAGGACATCTAGCAGCTGATTCGTATAGAAACGCTGCTTGTCACTGGGGATGTCCTCTGGGCTAGGGAAGCGCACTTGCTCCAGGGTCACAGGGCCAAAGAGTTCCACTTGCTCCTGGGTAGCCTCCAGCTGGCTATAGAAGAGCCTACAGCCTTGTGGGTTGCTGATGGTGAGGGCCCGGGGTGGACGCCCCCGGTACTGGAACTTGATCTCTAGGTCAGTCACTGTGGAGCAGAGAATCAGGTTGCCCTTGCTGTGAGCCTCACGGCTCTTCAGCAGCTATGTAGTAGGCCCAACTTCCCCAGCCTCCCCAGGAAGACTGGCCTAAAAGCCATGGTCCTTCCATGCAGCCCTGCCAACCCGCCTGGCCCACCAAGGTCCTTACAAGGCAACATGTGGGGGCTGATCAGCAGGTCAGGCAAGAGCTGTTCTGTAGGGGGCTGGCTGGAAGCCAGAGGTCCAGGCTCCAAGACCTCAGGGAGAAGCTGCCTAAAGCCAGCAGGATTTCCAGAAGAGGGGGCCAGGAGATTTGGGTCTGGGGCAGGGGGACCCAGCCCTACAGGTGGCTGGAGAGCAGGTGGCCACTTGGTGTCTTCTTTGGGTAAGGAATAGGGTGCTATGGGAGGCCCAGGAAGCACAGGTTCTGCAGAGGATGGGATGGACACAGCTGTTAATGCCACCTCTAAGAACGATCTCCCAGGCCTAACTCCCAGACTTGCCTCCCACAGCCTCTTAGCGCCCTCTCAAGTGCCCAGCACTGTTTATGCTACACGCCCCACCCCCACCACACCACCGCCCAGCCCCACCTGTGATGCTCAGGCCTGGTAGCATTCTCTGGAGCTGGAGGGAAGACAGGCAGAGGAGGAGGGAAGGGAGGACAGGTTATTAAGTTGGTCTGATGCTGAGGAAATGGTGTTCAACAAAAAGCAGTCCCTCAGCTCCAGCTCAGTGGAGGCCAGCCTCCCCTGCTGGTTCCAGACCTGCCATCCTCAACAGGTCATGAAAGCTGTCAGTGTCCCCATCTCCAAATGTGCATTCTGCAGGCAGTAGTACCCACCAAGCCCAACTGAGGAGGTCAGGTAGACATGTGACACACTATGCAACAATAAAGCCCTTCAGAGCCACCAAAGGATGACCTGAAGACGAAGGAATGCTCAGTCCTAGGGCAGGGAAGCAGAGGCCCCATCAGGGCCAGTCTCACAGCGTTTACCGAGTGCAGCCCCTTCCCGACACGTCTGCACACACCTCTTCCTCCTCCTCCTCCTCCTCTTCTCCCAGAACATAATCATCAGTGGGCTGGGACTCTGCATGTTGAGGGAGAGAGAGCAAGGCAGGAAGTCAGTGATAAAACGGGAACCAGGGCAGGCTGTAGCTCCATCTGAGCAGCCAGAGGTCGCCCAAACTCCTGGGGTTCCATGTCACCCATACAGCTGCCCATATATGGGTGAGCTGAAGGAGCTGGCATCAAGGAGCAGCAGGCAAAGGCCTCCCCTAAAGCCAAGAGCCCAGAGCAAGGGCAGTGGTCAGGAAGAAGCACTCGGAGCCCTTGCCCCACTCCCAGATACTCGCAGGATTCCTGGGATTCTGACCTAGCACAGCCCCTGTGGCACCCTCTGGAGCCCTCGGCTGGAAGGTCCTTGGGTTTTCCCGTACCCAGAGGCCACAGCTTTCCAGGTGGTCACACAGGGCCAGGCATTATACCTGTGGGAGCAGGGCCATTGGAGCAGACCTCGTAGATCTTGTAGGGCTGAGGTGGCATGTCTCGAGGGCCATCATAGTACAGCTGGAAGTCACGGCTTTTGTTAAGGGCGCAGCGCAGGTTGGCCTTCCACTTGGCTGGGTCAGCCTCATCCACCCCCTCTGTGTACTTCCCTGTCTCCTTAGCCCAGGCCTATGGAAGGACAAGAGGAGATTACAGGGGACCCTAACTGTCGCTGAGGCCCTAGCAACTATTATCCTAGAGGAGTCAGTGCTAAGAATTTTGGCCACCAGGATAAGCCTTGCCAGACAGGCTTGTTAGGTGGATAAGACCAGACTTTGTTCAACCCTCACAGTTCAGACAAACTCAATGAATTCTACTCGCTGCTGCTAGGACAGCAAACAGGTACAATCTCAAAGGAACACAAGGAAACAAGGTAGAGAAGAGCTTGTGGCTTGGAGCCAGGCCGGGTTTGAAGCCAGGCAGACCAAATCCAGCTGCCTCTGTTTTGGATCCTCCTTGACAGTACCTGAGAAGACCAAGGAGTGGACACCTTTAAGGAACTCGGGACTCTACCCATGTGCAGGAATACATGAAGGATGAGTGTTTTTCTTGCTGTTTTGTTCTCCTCCTCCTGTTCTTCTGAGACAGTGCCTAATGTAGCCCAGGCTGGATCCAAACTTGCTGAATAACCAGGGTGGCCTTGAACCTTTGATGAATCCACTTGTCTCCATTTCCCAGGTGCTGGGATTACAGAGCCTATGCCTCCAGCCCAGCTGTCCTCCCTCATTACTACTACTGTTGTCGCTGCTGTGGGTGGAACAGAGTCCCACAGTTGCTAACCACGGCCTCCAAACCTCTGGCCCTCATCTCTGATTGATCTTAGTCTTATTGCATGACAATTTGGTGATGTCAGGACAATAACTGTTTCTTTTCTTTAATCTAGCAACTTGTTTTTAAAATGTATGTTAATACACTGTCACTGTCTTGAGACACACCAGAAGAGGGCATCTGATCCCATTACAGATGGTTGTGAGCCACCATGTGGTTGCTGGGAATTGAACTCAGGACCTCTGGAAGAGCAGTCAGTGCTCTCAACTACTGAGCCATCTCTCCAGCCCTAAACTAGAAATTTAGTTGATAGAACTATATAGAATATAGAAATATTCATGCACATTGTGGTAAGGATTAAGTTCAAAACCTAAAAAATAAGATTCCAAAGTTTTTAAAATCAGCATCTCTTTGGTCTAACTCTGAACTCTAGACCTAATCTGACCATTAAAACAAAGGGTAGCCACCATGCCTGACGACTTGAATTTGATCCCTGGAACTCACACTGTGGAAGGAGAGAATCAACTCTTCCAAGTTGACCTCTGACTTCCTCACACATGCTGTAGTGCATGCACACTCCCCATAAATCAATAAAAAAAAGGAAAAAATTAAAACATATATGTGGGTTGAATGTCTTGGTGAATATCTGGAATTCATCCAAGCACTTCAGAGATGGAAACAGAATATCACAAGTTCAAGGCCAGAAGGAGTTACAGAACAAGTTTGAGGCCAGCCTAGGCTCTGCAAGAATGTTTCAAGAAATATAAAATAATAAAGTATGGGAGTGGGGAGGTACAGGTACGGGGCTGCTACGAGGCCATTCTAATCTATGTAGTGAGTTCCAGGCTAACCAGGATTATATAGGGACCCTATCTCAAAACATATCTAAACATTGTTAAATGTGACTAGATTCCGAGTTTGCCTATTGTATACCTATACAGAAACCTTAAACATTATATATTCTGTTTTAAAACTACTGTTGTAGGGCCTGTCCAGGATTAGGGTTTGTTTGGACATGGTGCTACATGTTTATAATCTCAGCCCTTGGGAGGCTGAGGCAGGAAGATGACAAGTCAAGCCAGCCTTGACCTCACAGCGTGTCTGGTCAGCTGGGCATTACATAGTGAGACCCTGACTCAAATCCCAGACCAAAAGCAAAAGAGGAGTTGGTAAGTTCATTTAGGACATGTGGTATAGAATGTGTACTGTATGGTCCTGTATGCCCGAGTCAGGTGGGCCCAGGATGATGACCGCGCCTCTCTCTGCTCTGGAAGCCTCCTAGGAAGGGCTGCCCCAGATGTCCAGGCAGCACCTTATCCAAGGCTTACCTTGAAGATGGTGTTGTCTCCATCCTGGCTGGGACCATGCCTTGTGGCATGGCGCCAGGGGATATAGAAGAGTTTCTTTTCCCCATTGACCCACTGAAGCCCTGGGTACTGGCAGCTGTTCACTTGGGCCACCAACCAGGGCTTCAGCCTCACACGTCGGGGTGGTGGGGGAATCCCTGGGGCTGACTGGTTCATGGCAAACGACTCTGTGGGAGAAAGCAAAGCACCCTGGGTGGAGAGGTCATGCAGATGAGCTCCCCAGCCCATCTGGGTGTCTGAGGTCAGACTGTTTCCCTTCGGTTTCTTGTCACAGTTCACTCAACCTGTGATTTCCATTAGGGCTGAAGGAAACCTCTGTGCTAATGAGCTGTGGGCACTTTTGTTCAGTGGACCACCCACCCATTCTTGAATTCGATCAGTACCGGCTGCTGCTTCACTAGAGAAGTGTCCCAGATGTGTTCCCCAGGTCAAGCCACCCATCTCTATAAAGTCACAGCACAAAGAAGTCTCCCTTGCATGGAGGTGGGCTAGCAGGGGTGATGGGTACTTCTCTGGGGTTGGCTATTCCTCCCGCCTTATCTGTTCTGTCTCTGCTCAGCTTCTCTCTCTGCAGCCTAGCCAACTTCTCACCCCTGAAACTGCGCTCCTCACCCCTAGCACAGTCTCTAATCTAGACTCCTGTCTCAGGCTTCCAATACAAGCTGGTCCTAGACAGACCATGTGAGAGGGATTAGAGATGGGTTCCTTTGCAGGACTTGGAGGTTTGGGCCTTTAGGGTTAAGATCACATGTAGCTCTGGTGTTTCTCCTCAGCTCTCTCAGGAGTGAAGCTTCTTCCCCAGAGATCCCACTAATCCAGTCCATTGACACCGGCTACCCAACCTAGGTGGTGTCTGGTTCCTGCTTCTTCCTGACATCCATTCAGTGCTCCTGTTCACAGATCTGTGCCACACACGCGGTGGCAGGAAGTGCAAACCAAGGTCTGACACTTCCTGTTGAGGTTGGGCTGTTGCTTTGTATTGTGTTGCTAACATTGGCTTGGTTGCCTCCTGGGATGAGGAGGGTCTCATGATAACCCAAGTGATTCTATGTACCCCCCCAAATTATCCCTGATTGGGGAATAATGATGCCTACAGGCTGAAACTGAGCAGAAGAAAGACAGGCAGAGCTTTGGTTCCCAGGCTTGGGGTCTAAGGAGAACCACCTGAGAGGTGGAGGAAGGAGAAGAGGCCAAGGGGTGAGTGAGTCAGGAAAATATGGCCATGGGGGCGGCCAATTGGAGTTAAGAGCAGCCAGGATGGAACATGGTGGCTTCTCGATGGGGAAGCAGAAGTAATAGCATGAAGGGTGGGCATCTGCCCAACTCTGGTACATTAGAGGGTTGTTGAGTGACTTTTATCTGGGAACTGAATAATCAAAGACGGGGTGGGGACCTCCAATTGAGAGTAAATACCACGACACAGCTTCCCAATGGAGGTAAGCACAAAGCCACAGGCCCTGCCTCACTAGAGTTAGGTCCACAGGACCTATGAAACCATGGTGCTCTTCCTCTACCTGCCCCCTCTCCTCCTGACAGAACCCGAAACTTACAGCAGATTAGAGCTCCCTCTCATCCATCTTCCCTCCTGGGAAGCTCTCTCCTTCCCTTGCCCATGCCCTTAGCCTTGAACTCTTGGGTTGGGGGAAGGGGCACCGGAGACAGAGAGGCTTACTTAGGTTTCCCCTGCAATCCCCCACTTTGGGTTGTGGCTGCTACATGCCACATCAGGCTAGCAGTGTTCGTACTTCAGAGCAGTGTATACCTCAGCTGCCCGAGACCCACAGATAGAAATGCCAGCTTTGGACCGGGGTGGAAAGGCTCCCAGCCCTGCCCCCAGCCTAAGAAGAGGTGGCTCAGTTCCTCTTTCCGTCCAGTCACCACCCTGACCTAAGGGAAATGAAAGTGTTCTGATGGGACAGCTCAGAAATCTGACTCACTGCGCTGACTTGTGGGCTGATGGAGGGCGGGGCATAGAGAAAATTTGTAAGAGTCCCACCAAAGTCACCCCCACCCCTTCCTCTAGATCACCCCGTCTCCCAAACCTACTGACAACACCCGTGTCTTTATAGCTCCTAAGAAGCTTTAATCTTCGAATGCAGGGTGATCTGGACCAGCAGCCAACAATTTGACCATAGAACGGTGGACACAAGGATAAGCAAGTTACCTTGAACACACACACACACTCACACACACTCATACATTCATATACACACACTCATACACACACATACACACACATACACTCATATACACATACTCATACACACATACACACACACTCATACACTCATATATATACATACATACACACTCATACTCATATACACATACTCATACACACACTTATACACACATACACACACACTCATACACATACACACACTCATACACTCATACACACACACTCATACACTCACATACATACACACACACACACACACACACACAGAGTGTAAGTGTGTGTGTGTCAGGCACGCAGCTGGCTGGTCAAGAGTAGTATGAACAGGAAGAGCAGAACACTCACTGCCCTGCTTCAGGGACCAAGGAGCCAAAGGACTACTGTGGCTTTCTGTCTCAGTCTGAGGATGAGGAATTAAGTCCAGAGAAAGGTTTGAAACTGTTGGTGTGGCCTCAGTGTTAGGAAGTGGCAGTCCCTTCAGATGGCACAGTGACAGAGAATGAATCCCCATAGCAAGCCAGGGCCGAGAGAGGGCACATCATCTGGTGGCAGAAGGGTCTCCTGAGCAGGGCCAAGTTCAGCATCCACCCCACAGATGCTCCTTCCTGCTCAAAGAAAGGCTTAGATCTGAGTCAGATCCTAGGCCTGCCAGTTCTCAGTGGCAGTATCTAAACATGGCTGCCTTCTTCTGGGTCTGGAGGTTTGGAACAAGATCAGTGTGGCACCCAGACTGAGATGTTAGGCTCTGAGTCCTGTAAAAGAGACATGAACAGAGCCCCTGCCATCTTCGATGTCAAAATGGGTATGGACTGCTGATGACCTCAGGAGGCATCTCACGTCTCATGAGGCACAGAAGCAGCCCTTGAATCCTGACTAGGATGGAGAATCCCAGAGCTCTTCCCAGGGTCAGGGGTCCCAGGAAAGGCTGCCTGGGCAGTCAGGTTTCTGAGAACTTTGGAGGGTTGGTGGTGAGACGCTGCCACAGTGGAAGTAACAGGCAGAGAGCTCCAAGCCCCTCCTGTCTGGTTCTAAACCTCACACCCAGTTCAAGGCAAGGCAAAGGGTTACCTGCACTGAACTTAAGCATAAATCCCGCCCTCTCCCGGTGAGCGACACACCCGGGGCCCTGCCCCTTCGGAGCGCACACAAGCTGAGATTCTGCGGCAGGTGCGGCAGGAAGAACCCTCTCTCGGCTTCCTCCCAGGGGCCGGTTGGGGGACGGCCAGAGTGCGAGGGAAAGCCCCGAAGAACTTTTAGTTTACAGGAGTGGTCTCCTACCTACCTCTTCCCTAGTCTTTAGCCAGGAGCTTGGGAGTAGGGACCAATACTGTCCTCCTGCGAGGGCCTTCATCCAGCCTCTGTCGGCCCGGCCCACATCCTTTTTGGTCCTGTTCACTTAGCCCCACTTCAGACCAGGCAGGTCCCTAGTGATCATCCCTGCAGACTCCACCCCGGGCATAGCGCCAGGGTCCCCCTGGGTCAGCCCCCCGGAGTCTCCGCGGGGAACTGGCTTAGTGTCCCTTCCCGGTCCGCTCCTCTGGCTGGAAACGTGTCCACCCTGCTATGCCCGGAGGAGGCCAGGAAAGCCCCCACGTCCACCCCTGCTACTAGGTACCCACTCTGGGTCCACTGTGGGGGGGGGGGGGGTCGAGAGACACCAACGCCGAGGTCGGGTGCTAGCCCGGGACATCTCTTCGCCTGCGTTTCGGCCAAACTACTCTTTTCCTCCACGTTCGTGTTCTCAGTTCCATCTTAAGTTTAGGGGCAGACCGTGAAGAAACTGGACCAAGCATTACGCACCCCCGCCCCGATTCTTCTCGACCCCTAAGAAGATCGGCGTCCTCTATTTGACACCGTCTCCCTTCAAACCTGTTCCCACAGATTTCTGTCCCCAGCTTTAAGATCCTTGGGAGGGATGACTGCTTGAAACCTCCACCTCTTTAGTTGAAAACGTGAGGTGTGGCCGGGAAGGAGGGACGAGCTGTGCCCCGCCGGAAGGGTCGGGGTTGGAGCCTCGCTCCTCGGTGGTCCCGGTCAGACTGCGACAGGGCGCTTCGCATCCTTGACCCTGGGGAGGGCAGGGAGGATGTCACTGGGCCCTCGGGATCTTTCCCGCGCATGCGGAACGATGGCCGCCGGGGCCCGGCACTCCGAGCTGGCCCGGCGTGGAGCGCTTTGGAGACGTTCGCGCTGCCGGGGATAATCGCCCACCACGGAGGAGCGGGACCCCGCCCCGCCCCGGGCGCGCGGGTCTCCGTGGGTCGGGGCGGTGGCAGTAGCCCGGGACGGTTCCCACCGCCCTCGGCGCACCGGGCCCAGCACAGCCCCCAGCCCCCGGACCTACCTGTCCGCCGTGCGCCCGCGGGGAGCCTAGAGCCCCGGCCTGGCGCTGAGGCCGAGCTGAGCTCTCGCCGAGCCGCGCCGCCCGCGGGTCGCCCCGCACTTCCGCATCGCGCCGCCCCCGCCCGGGGCAGCGCCCGCCCCGCCCCTCGCCACCACCCGGCGTCCCCGCGCCCTCACCCGGCGCCCCTCGCCGGGCTCCTTCGGGAGTCGGGGGAGACAGAGTCACCCAGTCCCCAGACACCCTATAGCCGGTCCCCACCTAGTCCGCGCCCGCCGGGAACTGGAAATCCGCTGCGCACGGGCGTCAATGGGGCCACACTCCAAAGGCGACCGAAAGCTACCTTTCAACATACCTTAGGCCACTCCGTCTCCTCAGTCTTAATACCCTCCAGATGGCACCACCACCCTGTGACTGCCAAGCCCACCTCTTTCACCCCCACCTTCACCAGGGTTTGGGTTTGCCATTTGAGCAGGTTTCCACCACCACCACCGGTTCCATAAACCCGCCTCAACTTTCACACATCTTGTTCATGTAGGAACATTATTCGCTGATTTCCATTCTTCAACTTCTGGGTCAGCATCATATTATTTGATAGTCTAAGTGGTTTCAGGAAAGTCTTCTCCTTGAGTCAGCTTCTGGTGTGTTGTGTTTTGTGTTATTTGTTGGTTGGTTTGGAGGGAGGTGGTTAGCAAGAACCGGCTTCCAGAGTCTTTCCATTTGATTTTCACATGTGATTTTAACGTGTAATTTCCGCTGAAATTCAGCTTAGTCGGGGACCAGATCTGTCGTCATTTTTTTTTTTTTATATTCATTTGTCACTGATAATGGGACCAGCTCCTTACATTTGCTAGCTAAGTATCCACCTGCTCTGCCCTGTCATAATTCTACAGGTTTATTGTTGTGTTTGTTTGTTGCTTTATTGGATTTTACCTTTTTTAAGGGAAAAAGTTGTGTTGCCTGTGCGACTCCCGAAATCAAACAATTTTTCTGACTCAGATGCCTTGAGTAGCTGAGATTTGGTGTACTATTATAGGCAGCTTAACTAAAGATATAAGTACATATATTTTAAATGTTTACCATCTTAATTCTTTTTAGTGATTTATTTAATTTTTGGATGTATATGAGTATTTGGTCTGCATCGTGAACATGTAGTGCCTGAAGAGACCAGAGGAGGGCGTTGGATCCTCCGGAACTGGAGTTACAGACGGTTGTGAGCAGGGGGGGGGGCATGTGGGTGCTGGGATCAGAACCCTGGTCTGCTGCAAGAACAGGAAGTGTTCTTAACTACAAGACATCGCTTCAGTCCTAGAGGTATTTTTAGTGAACAAATATTCTGGATGAATTGTTAAATTAACATTTTATTACATTTATTTTGTGTGTATATCTGTGGTACATAAGCATGTATAGGTCAGAGGACAGTTTGTAGAAGTCAGTTCTCTCCTTCATATGCCTGGCCCAGGGACTGAAGTAAAGTTGTCAGGCTTGTCAGCCAACATACTAGCCCCCTACTATTCACTTTAGATAGCAAGTAAAAATATATATATTTACCCTCTACATTTTATGCCCTTGGATTGCTGATAGATACAGTGGAATTAATTAATTAACTAATTATTTAATTAGTTAGAATTTTGGCTTTTTCCTTCACCTCTGCTGTCTTTCCAGGGATGTCTGGATTAGACTTCAATGAGCAAAGAGAATCCAGTGGGTTTGTTTTGTTTTCCTTCTTTCTGTATCTTTCCCCCTCCTCTCATTGTAGCCTGAGTATAAAATGGAAATATTTTACTTGTATCTGCTGAACACATCATCCTCTAGCATATGCTAGGCCCTGTCCCACTGAGCCACAGCTCCTTCTGTTTCATAGTCTTTAAAATGTCAACCCTGGGAGCGCACCATTACAAGGCCTCAGAACCCTCGGAGTTCTCCTTGTCTACAATAGAAGGTGGGCTGCCAGAGACTGGAAGACTGAGGGGCAGTCTGATGGGCTAGCCTGGAGTTTCCTTCTGGAGACATGTGGTGTTATGCAATCAAGCAGCACTGAACCGTATACTCGGAAACAGTTAGGGTCCTAAATGTGATGGAACCTGCTATTTAACAAGTTCTGGGGAGCTAGAAAAATATCCGAGAAAGGAAATTGTACTAGAATTTTTAAAGAACAAGAGACAAGGCTATCAGAAAGCAGGCCAAGGTCAAGCGTTGGGCTGCTCATCTCTAACCCAGCACTCAGGAAAGATGAGGATTCAAGGTGAGCTTCCATTCTATAGAATGTGAAGCTAGACGCTAGAAAGAAAAAACACAAAAAATAAAAACAAACAGACAAACAAACAAAAACACAGAAGATCCCAGCACTCAAGAGTCTGTGATTCCAAGGCCAGCCTGGTCTACATAGCTAGTTCCAAGATAGCCTGGGTTAAATAGTGATGTCTCTCAAAGAGTGGGGATGGGGGGATAAAAAAAATGTAAACCCTGGGTGGGTCTGGTCATGGTGGTGCATGTTTGCACGGGGGCAGCTGAGGCCTAAGCCTCAGCAGCAGGTCAGAGAATAGACCTGCTCCACAGAGATTCCACTCCATTCGGATCTGCTCTTTCCTGCCAAGGAGCCCCTTAGCCAAAAATTGCCCTGAACCAGAGACATGTGTCTGGAGGAAGGAAGAGGACAGAGACATGTTTCTACAGGAAGGAAGAGGACAGAGACATGTCTCTACAGGAAGAAAGAGGTGGTGCTTGCTGAGTGGACAAAGACATGTCTCTACAGGAAGGAAGAAGACAGAGACATGTCTCTACAGGAAGGAAGAGGTGGTGCTCGCTGAGTGGACAGAGCTTCAACTATTCCAAGAACAAAGAATCCTGTGCACTGTCACCAGCAAAGGGGAAGTGAGGCCCCAGTCTGGTGCTTAAAATTAATATCAGTTCCCCTTGCTCATTCAGGGGCCCATCGGGGTTCAGAAAGACTCCATAGTCTTAGGAGGTCATCAAGGGGCCCAGTGACTCCCCAACCAGTGACATGGCCCTGTCCCAGATCAGCTTATGGTAAGAAGTCCCTTTGTCCGCTTTGGGCAAAGGCATGGTATGAGGTAAAGAGGCAGAGGAGTTAAAGGAAGCTGTTCCACCAGAGGGAACTGAGAGGAGCCCAGTGCAAGTGACCTGTGTAAGGAGAAGCGAAGCTTACTCTAGTCATCCTGAGGCCAGCCCACTGTAGATCTGCCTGAGAACGCTGCCGCCTTTGCCGCCCAACCCCACTTTCTCTGGCCTGGGCTTTGCAGGTTCTCTGGGCTGGCCAGTTTATCAGAAACACGTATGTCTGGGAACTTGTGAGTCCAATCCAGTATCAAATCCCAGAAACTGAGAGATGACCCCCCCCTCTGTTGGAGCCAGCTTCCCATCTGTGATGTGAGATGGTCCCATCCCCGTCACACATGGGATCTCCATATGTGACAGCACATGTCAGATGCTCATCACAACACCTGCCAGGATAGAGGGCTAAACAAATCTATGCATCCCAAATTCACTGTGCTGGGGCTTCCGGTCTGTGGGGTGGGACAATTAGGCTCAGCCCCTATCAGGTAGTCGGACTGGGTGAGCCTTGAGGGGCACCACCCAGGCAGCTTTGCTTGCATTCAGTGGAGAACCCAGCAGAGGTAGATGTGACCTTCTTGGAACTTTCCAGTAGTTTTATGGCCTGTGTTAAGGACACTGCAGTCGGCTTCCACTCTGTTTCTCACTAACATACTTCTGAGGTATGACTCAGAAGTCCCCTGCTCAGCTAGAACTGTCACATGGGCCTCTTGGACCTCAGGTCCTGACTTTTGCCAACCCACGCTCAGTGTCTCTTCCTGGGGCCGAGGAAGCGGAGCAGACACCACTGCCATCCCAGGCTCTCTGCTTCTTTGTCTCACTAAAAAAAGAAAAAGCCACTTCCCTTTCTCTTGCTGGTCACCTCTGCTCTCTGTGAAGTCTTGAGTGGACTACATTTTGATTTTACTCCTCTCTTTGGGCCTTGCTAAAGCTGGCCTAGGCACCCACCACCCCAACCCAAATCCCAGCATTTCCTAACATCTTGCGCCTCTCTATTTAACCCCAGATGTGGGGTTTCACCGGGGCTGCCTTTAAACAGCTGAGGTGCAGATGTCTCACTTTCCTCTGGGATTCTTCTCCTTCCACTCTTCCTTGGGTCTGCCTTGGTGCTACCACCCTCCCCACCTTAGGCCTGGTTAGAAAGGTGCCCAGACTCTGCCGGGTTAGATGCTCACACCTCCCCACCCCCTGAATTTGGGTTTAGAATCTGCTAAACTCAGCATAAACATTGCCCCGAACAACTTCCCTCCCCATTGCTGGATTCTGTCCTTGAAGGGCCAGGGCCTGCCTGTTACCAGCCGTCTCCAGCCTAGCACTGTGGCTCACAAAGCAGGCATTTGGCAAGGAAGAGAAGGAAAAGGAAAGCTGTCTGTAAACTTCGGCCTTTTGGGATTCTGGTCTTGTCCTTGGGTTGTCCCCACAGGAACCCGCTGAGGATCTCCTCAAAGTGAAAGAAAGCAGAGAACTTGGGAGCTACAGCCCCTGAGGAGGCTCACAGGCCAGGGCCCTCTCCTTTCTTGCTTACGAGGAAGAGAAGGGTGCCAGGCCTCACTAGAATGGACCTAGACTTGAGTTCTTCGAAGGCCAGTGTCCTGCATTCTCAGTGATCTCCACAGTTCTCCTGGCTAAGACCCTGATGCCCACCCAATCTGTGGTGTTGGGCACACTGGAGCCATGAAGGAACTGAGGGGCCCAGTGCCTGTGGAGACCTTCTGCCCATATGTCCGGTCCCTCTGACATAGCCTTCCTGTTTCCCAGCCTTCTCTTCCTCACTGGCACTTCCAAACACTTCCAAAGGCAGAGACGCTGACATGCCTTCATGCTTGACCAGAAACCGTTTCTGGGTGATGGAGGTAGAGGAGGAAGAAGAGGTTCATGCTCAGACCTCTCCCAGGAGCTGCTACGTCAGCCGGCAACTCCAGAGCTTCGATGTGCAGCAGCAGATTCTAGGAGTGCCCAGGACTAGGCGCAGGCAAGCAATCCGAATCCACTTGGGGTCTTGGCAAGCCTACTTCATCCTGGGTACCGGATGCAGTTCTGAGGCTCAGGGTGAGCAGAGCAAGAGAATAGAAGGAGGACCCTCGCACACGCAAGCTACCCTGAACCACCCAAAATGGGCATGATGCTCCCACTGTCCCTTCACCCCTCACCAGGGGTGGGGACGAGGACAGCTGATGAAACCAGATGCTGGGTTATGAAGCCAACACAACCTCTAGTGACATTTTATCTCTCTGGAGTCAGATGGGTACAAGATCACACTGAGATCTCAGTCTATGACAGACACGGTAAGTGCATCTGACATCTGAGAGTCACTAGGCTGTGAGGTTACCTGTGCCTCCACTTACCAAAGAAGTAAGCTGGGTTTCTTGCTAACTGACTCTATGAATTTTGGCACCCTCCACAACTCACGTCTCTATGTGTAGAGGTTAAATTTTATTTATTTAAAACTAGTTTGATTTTTTTTTTTTTGGAAACTAACAGTAGATTTTATTTTATTTATTGGGGGGGCATGAGAAGAAAGTCTTACTATGTAGCTGAATCCAGCTGTGTAGACCAGGTTAACTTCAAATTCGAAGAAATCTGCCTCCCTCTACTTTCTGACTGTTGGGATTAAAGGTGTACACCACTACTTGGATTCTTTTTTATTTTTATTTCTTTAGACAGGCTTTTCTACGTGGCCTTGGCTATCCTGAAATTTATTATTATAGACCTCACTGGCCTTGAACTCACCAAAATCTACCTGCCTCTGCCTCCTGAGTACTAGGCATCCACCCAGCTAGAATAATTTTAAACTTTATTTACTATTTTTGTTTTGTGTTGAATGTGTGTGCATATGTGTGTGTGAGTGTGCATATGAGTGTATGTATGAGTTTGTGTGTGTGTGTGTGTGTATATAAGTGTGAATGTGTGTAAGAGTGGGTATGGATGAGGGTGTGAGTGTGTATGAGTGTGTATGTGAGTGTATGTGTATGTGGGTGTGAGTGTGTGTATGGTGAATGTATGTGTATGTGGGTGAGTGTGTGTGTATGTGAGTGTATGTGTATGTGGGTGTGAGTGTGTATGAGTGTGTATGTGAGTGTATGTGTATGTGAGTGAGTGTGTATATTTGAGTGTATGTGTATGTGGGTGTGAGTGTGTATGTGAGTGTGTGTGAATGAGGGTGTGAGTGTGAGTCTGTGGGTGAGTGTGTATATGTGAGTGTATGTGTATGTGGGTGTGAGTGAGTCTGTGTGGATGAGGGTGTGAATGTGGATGAGTGTGTGTGTGTGTGTGTGTGTGTGTGTGTGTGTGTGTGTAATATGTACACAAGAACTGGTGTTAGGGACAACACCAGGGCCTGGCCTTTGCTAGATGCCCCTGAGCTAAGTCTCCCACGTGACCCTGTGCATTCATTCTCATTGTCGTCCTTGATGACCCACTTCTGGTAAAAACGGTACCCGGACCTCTGCCTTTAGATTCAAATGTCAAGATGTCTTCTCTGAGAAGAAGCCTCTGCACCTAAGTGTTCCCCTCTTTTGCAGTACTGGGGATCAAATCCAGGGCCTTGTGCATGATAACCAAACTCCATACCACCGAGCTAAACCTTTGGCTTGCAAAATGTTCCCTTTCATAGTTGTATTAAGGATCCTTCAGTGACTTCAACTTAACCAATTACAGATGCAGTGACCCTCTTTCCAGAGATGGTCACGTTCTGAAGCACTGGAGGGTAGAAATTGATAGATGAGTCTGAGGAATTAGGGCACAACTGTGAGGACATTTCACTCACCCTGCTCTCACTGAACCTGAGGCCGTATTTCATTCTCATGCACAGAGCAGCTGTCCGCTTGCCCTTTGCTTGAAGATGCTGAGACTCTGAAAGAGGAGGTGGTTACCACGGGCGCACAGCAACCGGGAAATGAAACACAGGAATCCAAAGCCAAGGTACTAAAGCCAACTGCACGCCAGTGTCTTCTATCGCTGCAGTCAGGTGATGCTAGTCGCTCGGCCTGAGCTTTTGTTCAGTCTCTCTGCTTCTCAGAGTTCTCACTGATAAAGTCTTGATGTGCACTGTCAGCAACAAGACGCATGGCGTGAGACGAAGACCAGCAGGTCCAGTGCCTTTGCACACAGGGCGTGTGTGGAGAATGAACACAGCCACTCCGTAGGGCAGGCCCCACACGCCGTTGGCGCTCACCTGCTCTTTCCAGCCATCTTAGTCAGTGTTCCACGGCAGTAGAGACACCGTGACCGCCGGGGCTGGCTTACAGGAAAGAGGTTTGGTCCATGGTAAACATACTCGAAGGAATAGCAGCAGGCAGACATGGCAGTGGAGAGGTAGTTGAGAGTTCTACATCTTGATCAGTAGGCAGCAGGAAGGGAGAAACACTGGGCCTGGCTTGAGCATCTAGGACTTCAAAGCCCCGTGCTCAGTGACACATTTTCTCTAAAAGGCCACACCTACTCCAACAAGGCCACACCTACTAATAGTGCCACTCCCTGTGGGCCTATGGGGCCTATTCAAACCACCATGCTGGCTGTATGCCCAAAGCAGATGAAGACCCCTACACTCTGACAGCCTTGAGCCTTCTGACCCCCAGGATAGGCTGCCCCTGAGATCCTGAAGATGCCCCCAGTGTTTACCCTCCATTCCCTTCCCTCAGCCACATATATGTATGTGTATGCGTATATGTATGTATATGTGTACAGGTATATACACACATATGTGCATGTGTGTATAATATATATTTATGTGTGCATGTATATATAATACGTATGTATCTTATATAGTGAGAGAGACAGCAGAGTGAGGCAGCTGCTACAATGTCCTTCCCCACAGATGGACCCTAATATTCTGTGTGCATTAGAGGTGGATTTGTGCCCTTGAACTTCTTGAGGCAAGCAAGCTGCCTTAGCTAGAAAGAGACCCTTGGGAAACCAGGACAGTAAAATGAGTCTGCCAGGGAGTGGGGCTTGGCTGGTCTCAAAGGAATCATCAGAAGTGATGGGAGCAGTCCCCTGTCTTCACTGGGCTGTGCCACACACACACACACACACACACACACACACACTCACTCACACACACACACACTCAGGACTGTAGTTGAATTTGACTGTAAGTAAACTAAAATAACTTACTGAGACAGTTTCGTGAATCCTAGGCTGGCCTCGAATGTTCCGGGTGCTAAGATTGTAGATCGGCACCACCATGCCTGGCTCTGGGGAGCAAACGTTCATGAATATTGAACATGTTCATGCAAGTTGGGCAAACATGCCAACAGTGCTGCGACAGCCTCATCCTTAAATACAAAATTTGAAGAATTTTTAAAAAAATATTTTAAAAAAGATTTGTTTCATGTATGTGAGTACACTGTCCTCAGACACGCCAGAAGAGGGCATCAGATCTCATTACAGATGGTTGTGAGCCACCATGTGGTTGCTGGGAATTGAACTCAGGACCCCTGGAAGAGCAGCCAGTGCTCTTAACCGCTGAGTCCTCTCTCCAGCCCAAATTGGAAGAAATTTAAGTCAGATAATAAGGTACACACTTATACTCCCAGAATTTGGGAGATAAAGGCTAAATAATCAAAGCCAAGGTTTGGCTGCATGAAACCCTGCCTCAAAAAGAAAATGGCTGGAGAGATGGCTTAGCAGAAAAGGCCATAGGATAGCATGGGGCAGTGGGGGCGGGTAGAGAGAAGCTGAAACCAAGCAGGGAGAAGCCTTTAGGACCCATGGTTACCCCAAGCTTAACCCCACAACCAGACACATACACCAGCTTTTCGCAGGCTAGGGGTCCCTGATTGGATATTAAGGTTGTGAGTAGGTGAAAAACTGATTCTCAAAGGCTCTAAGAACGAGGAGAATCATTTCCCAGGACTCCAGCCTTTCAGGTCGTTGGGGACACTTTTCTGAGGACTCACTTCTGGGCCTGTATAGACTGTGGACAGGAGACGGGATCAGGGTGGAATGGGACCAGGGTATCTGTGATAGTTGCTTAACTGTTGCTATGACCACTATGTTCTGGTTTGACGGCACATCATGGTGGGGAAGGTGTAGCGGCAAGAGTTTCGAGTGACTGAGATCTCACTGCGTCTGGGGTGGGAGGCAGAGAGAAGTGAGTGCCTGTGCCTCACTGCCCCTTTAATTTAGTCTGGGAACCCAGCACATGAGATGATGCCCCCACATTTGGGACAGATCTTCCCAAATTAAGCCTCTCAGAAAACACCGCCATCCATACATCTAGGGGTATGCTTCATGGTGATTCTAAATCCAGTCAAGTTAATGATAAAGATGAGCCACCAGTTTCCTTGCTGGGCACTGAGGAGCCTGCAAGCCCTTCCTGAATACCTTCCCAAGGGATGGGTCCCTGAGAACTGGACTACTCGGGGAAACAGGCTGAGTTTCTGGACATAATTGGGTGTCAGTTCCTCAGGAGATGGGAGGGACACCTGTGCCCAGAACTATTGGTCTGTGGTTAGAGTAGCATGAACGTGAAGGCAGTTGCTAAAGTTTGTCGTGCACGCCCCCTGCTGGGATCGGCAGAGAATGACAAGTATTTTCAGACTGCCATGGAGACAGAGCTGGTGGGCAGCTGGCCCGACTGAGACTTACTTGTCTCCTGCCCCTGGCAGGACAGAGATGGACAGTGACAGGCACCTGCACAGGTCTTCATGTATGTTCTCTCTCCATCCCACCGCCACACGCCCTCGTCTGCTTAGAAGTCACACTTCTAGGGTCAGATGCTTTGAGGCTTGGGGACAACTGTATGACTGAGGAACGGGATGTGAGGCAGAAGCCTACATCTGGTCTCCACAGGAGTCTCTCAGACATTCTGCCTCTTCATCCACCTTGAACCAGACTTGGCAGGTAGCAACTTTGGTTACAAGGCTTAGGATTCCGGGAAGCCCAGCATCACTGAAATGAGTGGTAGGGGCCTAGGTGAAAGTTAAAGAACAGAGTAAGGAATTCAGGGCCTTCCACTGCCCCTTACCCTCAATGCTCCTACGTCCAGACCCTGTGGTCTGCACTGCCGCCACCCTCGGGGGCCCAACCTCAGGGGCCCATCCTCAGGGGCCGGCTCAGATCCTGAACTTTATGCCTCCATAAAGGAGGGGCTCTGCTTCTATAACCTTGTTGGTGCAAAACCCCTGATGGAGCTCAGCAGCCCTTTTGGTAGATGTTCCAGGGCAGGAGAGCAGGCAGTAGTGCCAGTCAGGGGACCCTGACAGCAGCCATGCCAGAGTCAGAACACATATTTCTAAAGTCATTGGCACGGTCCTGACTCCCACAGTCTGGGGTGATTAGTGTGTGTCTGAGTGTGAGGCTGTACCGTCTCATTAAAGACACAGCTCGCACACTACTAATGTGAGCATCTTACTTCTGTTTCCTGGGGACCCGTGACCCAAGGCTTGTCCTTCTTAGGTCTATCCTATAGACAGCTTGCCTGGTGGGGACAAGAAGACAGTACAGTACACTGTCCAAGGGGAGTCACTGAGAGAATAATGTGACCCAACGCAGGTGTGTTTAAGGCTTGGTCTCCGGGTCAGAGTGTAGAGGTGCCAGTAATGTTAAGGGCAAGGCCTGAGTTGGAGGACGTATTAATGATGGCATCCTCTAATGAGCGGATCTAGACCAGTCCCTTCCACTCGCCAGCACCGGTGCACGAATCCCGCACTCCGAAGGCAGAGGCAGCAGGCTTGAGGCAAGTCAAAGTCTAGCTCTGCCTCCGTAGTGAGGTGAGCTCACCAAGAAAGTTAAAACGTCCCTGTTAGATGAGGAAAGGCTCTCACCGCTTCCTGTCAGCACTGGACTGGAAGAAGAAAGGACAGAAAACGTACACAAAGTAGGAAGGAAAAGACAGAGTGGTCCTTGTCTGCAGGTAATGGAACTGTCTATGTATTAAATATGAAACATTTTTTAAACTAGAATCATAACTGCTCATGAGGCAGGATAAAAGGCAGGGGAAGGTTCCAACATTAAGTAAAGAAAATGGCTTCCATGTTACACTACCGCCAGCTACTCTCTGGCCCCAGTGGTCTCGCTGCCTTCATGGCTAACCCCGTACAGAGACTGCCTATCTCATGGCTAGTAGTCACAAATCCCTGTAACCTGATAAGATCAAAACTATATAGGCTTGTAATTTATCAGTCACATTTATATCTGTAAATTCTCAACCCACAAAGCATCCACACAATAAACTCCGAGCCAGTTGATATCGGTATAAACTGCCCACCTAATTAAGACAGTTGTCCTGTAATAATCCACCCCTTCTAAGATATCCATAGCTACCTGTGGCTGTTTAAAGTCACAGGGGTCTGTGTCATCCTTCTCCTCTTCCATCTTCTTTTCTTCTCCTCTTCCTTCTCTGTCCCATCTCTAAAATTCTTTCTCTTTCACTGGCCAATCACGGGCCTTGCCGGTTCTTGTACCTGCTCTAACCTGCACATAGATATCAACCCATACACCATTTTCTAGGAATCTTCCACAAACCTCCCACTTACAAGGAAAGGATGAGTCCAAAACCCCTTAAACAACTCTCATGGTTTCTGGCTTTCCCTTGTCGGGTCACGATCCAGCAAGCCATCTTATGTGTCTTCTCCTGTGAGGAAGATAAGGGGAAGATGGGTTAGCCACCTTTGGAGATAGAGCTTGAGAGTCAGCTATCAACATATATGGCCAATGCTAAGACAACTAACTCCTTTTTTAGAGAGGTCTGATTTCTGGGGACCCATTCACTCATCCAGGGTTAGGGACCAGAGGAACCACCGGGTTTCAGGATTTCTCCACCTCATCCTTATGCTTAGGAGCAATAGGAACCCTAAGCATGGTTATCCAGGGAAGGCTGAGATAGCAGAGATCTTTAGCCAGAGTTCTCAGCAGAGGGGAATTAAGTTGTGTTAGGGATCTGTGGGGAGTCACGGAGACCAAGCTATTGATATAAACTGTCTTGAGAACTTTAGTAATGCATTCAAGTTGCCTTATAGTCAAAATAGGAACTGCTAGCTGAATATAGCTTTTTATTTTGTCATAATTACAGTGAAAAAAAATACAGATTCTAGATGTGCTAGCCTATGGTACATTCCATAGTACCACACGGTCACATAGTGGCATAGCCCAAATACAGAACATACTCACTAACACCAAAAGTTCCACTGAGTCACCCAGGAGGCATTGGAGAATCAGAGAGCGGGGCCTGAGGGCCGAGAAGAGGAGAGAGGAGGAGAAGAACTCAGCAGACAGACACATTTCCACTCCTCCAGTCCTGTAACCACTTAGCTGCTAACGGATATAAATTCCAGTGAGTCTCCAGTGCCCAGTCCCTGGGAAAAGAAAGTCAAAAGGGACTGGGAAAATAGTGAGATGAAACACTAGGTCTGACACGGAGTTTAATCCGCAGGAGCCGTGTGATGGAAGAAGAAAACTGATTTCTAAAGTTCACATGTATGACATGGTGCATACATGTTCCCGCCAATAAACACATAAAAGAGGAGCAAGAGGGCTGGAGGTTCAGAGCACTGGCCGCTCTTCCAGAGGTCCCGAGTTCAAATCCCAGCACCCACACGGTGGCTCACAACCATCAGCAATGGGATCCGATGCCCTCTTCTGGTGTGTCTGAAGACAGCGACAGTGTACTCACATACATAAGAGGTAAGTAAATAAAATAAATCTTTTTTAAAAAGAGAGGAGAGAGGCGGACAGGCAGGATAGTAGGCAGGCAGCTGCCGGGCCTCCTGGGCTGATGAAGCTCTCTCCTGTGCTGTTAGAATGGAAGGTTTGGAGATCACTGCCAGCTCTACAATATGTCCACCCACCAGGGCTACAATGTGCATTTCAGCAAAATTACACAGTTCTCTCACAAAAGCAAGCAAGACAAAACAAATCAAACAAGAAAACCCCAAACAAACAAACAAAAAATAACTCAGCACGCTCCTAAGATCCCAGTAGATTCTAGGTGACACAGAAGTGTGCTCCTAACTGTATTGTCCTGTGAACAGTGATTATCAGGAGCTCAGACTGACGTTTGTGCTCCAGCAGACATCCTGATGCTTCACACTGCCCCTGGAGTCCAGACAGTGGACCCGAAGCCTGCACTGGTTAAGAGAAGCCGGGAGCTCAGCCAGGGGAAGCTCGACCATAAAGAGCCAGCTCTATGATGAACTCCAGCTGGACGCCTTGAGGTCCCCAGCTGTTTCTGCTGGATGTGTCTGAGTTGATGACGCGCCTTTTCTGCTCCCATTTGTTCTTAGAAGCCTCACCCGAGGGGATACTCGGCTCTGCCGGAGACCCTTTCTATGGAAAACTCCCGCTGACGGCCTCAACAGGACTTCCCTGACGATATCTGCCGGATGTTCTTCTATCGATTGGTCTGTCTATCTATGGACTTAATAAACTTACTCATGGCAGTTGGCTTTTTGTCTCCACACTCCTGTCCCGCTGGCAGCACCTCTGGGATGACCTCAATGCCACGACCCAGCTGCGACCCAACCACAACCCTTCGAAAAGGAGCCGAGCCCTGCGGGGGCGCTGCCCGGGGCCCTGTGGGCACGAGGCTACAGCAGGAGCTGATGACCCTCATGATGTCTAGTGACAAAGGAATTTCTGCCTTCCCTGAGTCAGACAACCTATTCAAATGGGTAGGGACCATCCACAGAGACCTGAGGTATAGACTCTCCCTAGAGTTCCCCAGTGGCTACCCTTACAACGCACCCATAGTTCCTCACTCTCTGCTACCACCCCAGTGTGGACACCCAGGGAACATCTGCCTGGACATCTTCAAAGACAAGCGGTCTGCACTATATGACGTCAGGATCATCTTGCTCTCTATCCAGAGCCCGCTAGGAAAACCCAACATCGATAGCGCTTTGAACACACACGCGCAGAGCTCTGGAAAACCCCACAGCATTTAAGAAGTACCTGAAAGAGACCTATTCTAAGCAGGTCTCCGCCCTGACGCCAGCTGTCCAGATCTCTTTTATGTCGTCTTCCTTCTGAGACTGTCTGTCCTTCCTTCTTGATTTCTGAACTGTGCTGTTATTTTTGTTTTATTTGTTTTTGAAATGAAGTCAGCTTGACCCCTTACAGTGTATATTAAATAAATACATGATGCTTGTTTTTGTATAAAAATAAACTTATTCATTCAAAATTTAAAAAAAAAAAGCTATTCTAGATCATTTTCTGGACTTCACTGCATGGAATTGGCATAGTTGGTAGGCTCTCCAATATACTGTTTCCTATAAAAATGAAAGAGGACTTTCAGGACGGTGGTAAGGCAAGCTTGATCAGGAACTCCGATGACTGCCTTAACTTCCCCGGCGGTTTCTGCAGGGTGTTTGTAAGCCTCTGATTGGATGATGTTTCTGCTTGTCATTTGTTATTATGCCAGGAGGCCTCATGTGTGGGGACACTGCCTGCTTGGGACTCTCCAGGAACTTTAGCTCGCTGCCTCAGCAGGGCTTGTCCAGTGCAGTTCTGCCGGATGATTTGAGTACCTGGTGTGATATTTTGCTCTTTCCCTCTAAGTCATGTATTAATATACTTAACAGACTTACTTATTCAAACCCAAAAGATGCTGTTGTAGGTCAGTCTCAGGACCACATGTCTTAGACAGACGAGGCAGTGACACCAACCAGGGGTGTGTGCTATGCTTTCCATCCTCCTGCTGTGCAGAGGTGGATGTGTGGTTGGATGACCAGTGCAGTCTCTTCTGTTCTCTGTGTCGTAGTCCAAGATAAATTTGCCTGTAGGTCTTTGTCTTAGTCTCTGCTTTCGGAGGACTCAGGGTAAATCAACCTGTGCAAACCCACTGACATAGGTTCTTCTATTCACTTAAAAACAGACTCAAAACAAATTGCTGTGGGGACCAGGCTGCCCGAAACTCAGAGATCCACCTACCAAATTCTGGGATTAAAGATACATGTAACCAGTCTGGTTTGACAGACTACTTTTAAAGAAAAAGAGTATTTATTTATTTATTTATTTATTTATTTATTTATTTATTTATTGCGTGTGAGTACACTGTAGCTCTTCAGAAGAGGGCATCAGATCCCATTACAGATGGTTGTGAGCCACCATGTGGTTGCTGGGAATTGAATTCAGGACCTCTGGAAGAGCAGTTAGTACTCCTAACCACTGAGCCATCTCTCCAGCACAACAGGCTACTTTTATATTCCCACTTCACAGAGAAGGAACCTGAGAAGTTTCAGCATCTACCAAGATCACTTGGAAGGTAAAGGGAAGGACCACTGGGCACAGGGTTCTTCTGTGAAGAATGGGGAGGAAACAGTGCTAGGGACCTCACATTGAATCCAGACTCTGGGCTTACATAAAATAGGACTTTGAACAGCTTACCCAGGATGCCTCAGGTGGTTTATAGGTGAAAGAGGGGCAGAGGCACCCCACTCTGCATGGTTGGAGTACAAATTAGAGACCATGAGAAAAGTACCACAGGCCAGGAATCATTAAGATCGTTGCCCCTTCCAGGTATGTATGTATGTTTGTATGTTTGTATGTATGTATGTATGTATGTATGTATGTATGCATGCATGCATGCATGTATGTATGTATGCATGCACGTATGTATGTATGCATGCACGTATGTATGTATGTATGCATGCATGTATGTATGTATGCATGCATGTATGTATGCATGCATGCATGTATGTATGCATGCATGTATGTATGTATGTATGTATGAATGAATGCATGTATGTATGTATTTGTGATAGGGTTTCTCTGTGTAGCTCTGGTTTTCTTGGAGCTCAGTTTGTGGCCTGGTAGAATTAATATTTTCAATCCACACAAATAGTCTCTGAGGAAGGTGATTAGAAGTGAGGGCCAAAGAAGAGAAATTGGCTACTGTGGGCTGGTGGGATAGCTCAGCGGGTAAAGTGCTTATAGTGAAAAGACTGATGATCTAAGTTAGGTCCGCAGTGGAGGGAGAAAACCGATTCCTGGAATCACCCTCTTAGGTCCACATACATGCTGTAGTTTGTGCAATGTCCAAACACCCCCACCTGCCTCCCCACAACACTAGTAAATACATCTTAGAAAGAGAAAGAAGTCGGTCACTGTCTGAGATCACACAGAATTAAGCAGTAGACCAGACCCAGTATGAGACCTGGCCTCCTTGTTCCTGCCTGGTCTGCAACCCTAACCCCATCGTTCTCCAACAACTGTGCAAGAGGCACCCAGGAGACAGAAACAATGTTCCTGCTGGAGATGTGGCTCAGCTGAAAGAGTGTTTCCTTGCATTCATGAAGCCCTGTTCCATTTGGAACACTAAATGTAGTAATCTCCATGGTTGTAAGTCTCTGTAACCTTAGCACTCAGGAGGCAGGAGAATCAGAAGTTTAAGTTCGCCTTTGGCTACATATGGAATTTGAGGTCAGCCTAGACTAGAGACTAGAGCATATTCTTTTTTGCCTCTTCTTTTCTTCTCTGTCTTTTCTCTGTATCTCCTCTGCTCTGTCTCTGTCTCTCTCTCTCTCCCTCTCTCTTCCGGGGTTGGACAAGAGCTACTAGTTCCTGCTTTCACTGGCTTCCATTGGCTCTGGCTTTTCTGTTGTAGCATGACCCTAGTTCCAAGACACAGAGGCAAGGTTTAGTCACACTCTCCCTCCTCCCTGTGCAAACTGCTTAACCCCAGGAGGGGTCAATACATCTTCGAAGAAGAGACCCTGCCCTCTTTCTCTCAAGCCTTGACCCCGAGGGAGACCTTCAGTTCCTGCCCTGCCCAGCTGGGGAAGGTGACTTCACATTCCAGGTCTTCAAGGCCAAGACAGGGACTTCTTTGGCTGGATTTACAGCTCCACCCTCTATGTCCCTGTGCCTGTGAACAGGGGGCCCCATCCTGCCTTCCCAGCTGCACAGAGTTCTTTCCCAGCCCTAGGCTCCTCCCCTGAAGTAAGCCCAGGGCTTCCTACTAGGGCTGAGCCCCGAGGTCCCCCTGCATTCTGACTGGGGAAAAGCAGTTCATCTAACCAGAGAAGGGAGGCCTAAGCCTGACTCTCGGGCCCCCTCCCTCCCTCCCTCCCTTCCCCCAGCCCTGTGTGTGTGTGTGTGTGTGTGTGTGTGTGTGTGTGTGTGTGTGTGTGTGTGTGTGTGTGTGTGTGTTTTATTCAGGCTCTCATTCATGTATCCCAGGCTGGTTTCAAACCTGCTCTGTAGTCTATGACGGCCTTGAAACTTCTGATCCTCTTACATCAATCGGGAAAGCTGGGATTCGGGTGTACGGCACCACGCCAGTTTACACCCAGGCATCTTGTATTTCAGCCCCCTAGATTCTTAATTTAGGTGACTTCGCTTGCTGTTCACTGTACTGATCTAAAGTGGACGCTGGTTTTACTGCTTATAAACAGGGAAACAGAGGCCACAAGGGAAGCTAGGGGTTATTTATTTTGGGACGGGCTTAGAAGGGATTAGGGTGGAATAAAGGTTGGAAGGAAACAGGTACAAGAATAAAGACAGTGAACAGCCACATGGGTGCTGTGAACAACTCCAGTCCTCTACAAAGTAGCAAATGCTCTTAATCATCTCTCCAGCCCCTCGCAGAGGGGTTTCAACCCAGCTTTGCCTTCTGTTCCCATAACTCCATGAGGTGAAAGAAAAGTCACCGGGACCCCTAGAGGATGAGCAGCCTGAAAGGGCAGGGACCTGGATGGTCTGGGTCCCCCACCCCTCACCCAACTTCCTGCAGAACTTGGAACACTGCTGTGGGTCAGGATCCTCAGGGGGCACCGGGCGGGGGCGGTGAGAAGCCCAAGGTGGGGTAGGGGAGCGGGCACCAAGGGGCGGAGAACGGCCTGGGTGGGCGGCGGCTTGAGTCTGCACCCCGCCTCCCTCAGAGCCTCGGAGCCCAGACCTACAGCGAGGCGGGTCTAGCGAGCATGGCCGGGGCTCGGGCGGCGCTGCTACCGCTGTTCCTGCACCTCGGGAGCTTGGCGCTGGCCGCTCAGGGTGAGTGGGGGCGTCCTGGGTGTTCTTCAGCTTCTGGCTCAGCCCAGCAGACCGTCGGACCGGGCCAGACCACTTCTCCAGCCCGCCTGGGCTGCGTGTCCCCGGCCGGCCTTGGTGCCCTCTCCGTCCCTCCCGTCGGTGGGCGAGCAGGGTGGGGGCAGGGCGGCCAGACAGGGGTTGCTGAACCGGGCCAAATCCTCCTGCAGTCCCTGACGAGGAGTCCTGAGCAGCAGGGAAGCAGGGGCTGTCCTGGCATCTGGGTATCTGAAGTTAATTATTTGTATTGAGAAGGAAGGGGGGAGGGGGAGCGCGCTCTGTGGGAACTAACCTCGTCCTGTCAGGCTATAATGTAAGTCTTGGGGCTTGCACGACCGGGTGGTCTCTGCAGGAACGGGTAGGAAGAGGGCGAGGGGGAACCAGAAGTTTCTGGTGAGCATCCAAGCTCGTGCCACTTCCAGGACTGTCTGCAGATCTTCCAGGAAAAGGGACTGAGTCTGTCTTTAGCTGGGGATCCCGGAGGACACCCCGACTGACTCCTTGACCCCTCTGTTGTGCCTGCCTAAGCAAAGCTGAAGAAGCTGGTTGGGTGCTGGGGCTTTAGGGGTAGGGTAGCTAGAGGAGATCACGCTTGGGTGAAGGGTTTCAGATCCTCAGACGCTGTTTATCCTTGTGGATGGAAGTTGAGGGGAGGGACCATGTCAAGACAGTGGCGATTTCTGGGAACAAGGTGAGAACACATTAGGTAGGATGCTGGTGGTGTGAAGGCTAGGACCTCTGGTGGGAGAGGGGTAGGGTCGGATGAAATCTTAACTTGCTGCTTGGCGCCTTGTGCTGTGTGAGAGGAGCAAACGGAAGTAGGGGCTTTCTCCTCTGTGAAGACCGCGGGGGATGGGGTGGGGAAGGAGAGGAGGCGGTGGGTTTTGAGACAACTGAGGGAAACCAGAGATTGGTAGGAACTAAGGATACAGGGGTAGTGCTGAGCCCCAGATTCTTACCTTAAGTAACTGAGGTGGCATTCATTGAGACACGGGCTGGCAGCATAAAGAAAGGAGTAGGTGATATCCCCCTGCCTCCAGACCTAGTGTCCCTAGGAGAAAGACTCTCGCTTACTCCAACTGTGCTGATTGACTTGCCACTGTGGGGAAGAAAGGCCAGTTATCTCCTCCAGCCCCTTTCCTGGTCACCACCTCTGGGGAGACTCCCACTTCCTAGATGTCTGTGGGAAGCGCCCTCTCCTCTACCTTCCTGACTTGGGAGTGGACATAAGGTGAAGGGGATGTAGCTGGGGCCCACCCCAGGCCTAAGGCTTCCTTCCTGGTCATGATGTTGTCTAGCACGAGGGACAGACAGTCTTCACTGTGCCCGGAGTGTGGCATCCACCCGAGGCTTTGCCAAGTTCAGCACAGCTAGATTTTGCTTTCCAGAGCCCATTCCATCCAATATGGCGGCTCCTGTAAACAGCGGGGTGGGCAGAGCCCCTTTCTCCAAGCTGCTCATTTACTGACAGCTATGGATGAGTGGACATGCGTGATGTACACACACCAGCTCGCCAAGCTCGTTAAAGAGCCCTTCTTGCACGTATCCAACACCCTGGTCTGGCATTTCAGCCTGTGCTGTCTCTGGATCCTAACCCGGCCAGACCTCCGAGCCATCTCTGACCCACAGTGGGTCCAAGCAGCCCACCTCCATGACTAAAGATCCCCACAGTTACAGCAGGCTGCAGGGGGGCTGGGTTGGAGTACTGCTGTGTCCCCTTTGGGAAATTGATGTAGGCCACTTCCGTGCATTCAGGCATTCAGGGCTTCTGCCTCCTCTCATTTCTGCATTGTCATGGTATTCCTGCCTCCTTGCTTCCACTTCAGCACCTTTATAGACCGAGTCTCCTCCCCCGAGCAGTAGGTGGAAAGGACAGGGCACAGGTGACCCTTGTCTCCTGTATGACTCAGAGACCCAGGAGACCTTACCAGCCTACAGGTCACACTGGGTTCTTGTGCCCTTCAGGTGCAGAGGTCTCCAGAGAGCAGCCTAGACCTGCTGACTATCAGCAGGTACCCTTGGCCCCTGGTGAGACCCACCAACAGCAGTTGTGCCCCCTGAAGGCGAGGCTGGAACGGCTGGAGGCAGAGGTGACTGACCTCAGAAAGCAGGTACGGTCAGGGCCGGGATGGGGCGGGGTAGGCTTTGTATATTGATTGGGAGAAGGGAGCGGAGCTTGAGTTTGGAGGCTCTGAAGACACTAAAATTTGGGTTTGTTGTTTGTTTTGTTTTAGAAAGTGTCTCTCTAACATACCCCATCTGTCCTGGAATTTACTGTGTAGACCAGGCTAGCCTTGAACTCACAGAGAGCTGGAATTAAAGGCACTGCACCACAATGACCAACCTTTGTGTTTATCTTATTTTTTTAAGATTTATTTTTATTTTATGTGTATGGGTGTTTGTGTGCATGTATGACTGCTCACCATGCTGAGTGCCTGCTGGTTTTCAAGCTCAGAAGAGGGTGTTGAGGCTCTTGGAACTGGAGTTACAGACTGTTACTAGCCACCAGGTCCTCTGAAGGAGTTGATCTCGACCACAGAGCCACCTCCTTGGCCCTTGTTTTGTCTGTTTGCTTTTTGTTTTGATGGTGCTTGAGAGTAAACCCAGGTCCTCACACATGGTGGGCAAGGACTGTACCACTAAGGTGTATCTCCTCAGCCCTTAGAATTTTGTTGTGAAAATACAGAGAGGTTCTTATCTGACCTGGTCTTAAGACCTCTTCATTTTGAGATGGGCTTACATAGTCTTTCAAGGATTTGGCAAAGAGAATGGAATACTGCCAAACACAAGGCACCACTAGGAAAGACCATGGCTGGGTAATAAATGTCTTTAAACGCCAGACAGAATGATGCATGCCTGTAATACCGGAACCTGAAAGACTGAGGCAGGAGGATTGGCATGAGTTTACGATCAGACTGAGCTTTACAAGTAACCACCAGCCAAGGCTCACCCCCCACTCCAAATTACTCTGTAATTATTGGAGCATAGAACAAGTCCTAAAATTCTGTGCGCAAGGAATAGTTTTATCTTCCTTAAAACATGCTGAGTATAGGGCACACACCTCTGCTCAGAAATTCTTCGTATCCTGCCTCAGTTTCTCTGTCTCACATAAGAAAGCTGCTCATAAAGGAAGTTGAGCTGGGCCTCCCACCTCCCCCTCTTGCTTTCCCCAGAACAGGGACCTGCAAGCCAGGGTGGTGCGGCTGGAGTCCTGTGGGTGCTGCTCAAGCTCCCCCCAGTGCTGGGGGCCTGATGCCTGTGTGTGCCGTGATGGGGACACGCACTGTGACCCCCAGCCCAACCTGCCCCACTGCCGCGGTCAGTATCCTCCCATCCTCCCATCGTGGTTATCTGGGGGCCTGGAGAGGGAACTTGGGTGACATCGGTGTCTTCCCCTCAGGCTGCAGCCACAATGGGCAGTCCTATGGTCATGGGGAGACCTTCTCCCCAGATGCCTGCACCACCTGCCGCTGTCTGGTGAGAGCCTCAGACCCACCTAGACGTCTCCCACCTGTTGCTGTCTCCTGTCTGCCTCTCTTTAACCACCCACCACCGACATGCTCTGCTCGTGTTAGGGAGTCTGCCTGCCTGTTCTGCCCAGACTTTCATCTATGACTTTGGGATTCCAACAGGTTCTACTTTTCGGAGCTCAGTCTCCACAAACCTGTTGGGCCCCAAAGCTTCTTGGTGGGATTGCCCCAGAAAGAGGAATGCTTAAGAGGCCTCCATACTCATCTGCCCAGCATGGAACAAATGCAGAGACCGGTTGGAAGGCTGCTCTGGGCACAGGGCCAGAGAGGACAGGGGGCTGCAAGCAGGCTCTGTTTCTACAGAGCAGGCCCCCTGACTGTAGGATCCACTCAGAGTTCAATCCCACGGAATAAGAAGTCAGACTTGGGGACCTGAAGAGCAGTAGCACCAGTGACTCGAACAGAGCTGGGTGAGGGAAGGCAGTGACTTCGCAGGAGCTTTTTGTTTGCCTCAGACTCATATCCAGCACTGGCCGGCCTAGAACTTGCTGTGTGAGCAGGTTGACCTCAAACTCACAGATGTCCTCCTGCCTCTGCCTCCCGAGTTCATTTCTTAGCTAGGCTTTGCAAAATCTGAATTTCAAGTAAAATGCACTTAAAATATATATATTAAGTATACCCACATAATAATGGGGACCTTTTTTTTTCTTTTGAGAGTGAAATTCTGATCCTCCAGCCTCTGCTAGCATCCCAAGTGTGCACCACCATGTTTGCTTTTTTATTTCTTGAGATATGATCTCATACTGTAGCCTGAAACTTACTGGGTAGCCCAAGCTGGACAGGTAAGAGAATTAGGTCTAGCCTCTGCCACTGTTAATGTCCCTGTTGTTCTGCCTTACCCCAGGCTTGGCCCTGCCTCTGGGCATCAGGTTCTGGAGCCTGCTAGAGCTTTGAGGTTAGCAGGATATCCCGGCATGGATGGTGGGGAGAATTCAAGGAGGGTTTGGTGTCTGCAGGCAGGAGCTGTACAGTGCCAGAAGCCTTCATGCTCTGAGCTCAACTGTCTGGAGAGCTTCACCCCACCTGGAGAGTGTTGCCCCATCTGCCGGCCAGGTAACTCATCCCCTCGGCCTCAGTGGGGCCACACCTATTGAGTGAGCCTTCCCCGGGGTTCTATCTTTCCTTCATGCTCTCTGGTGACCCCTTGTCATCCTTCTAGGCTGTGAGTATGAAGGGCAGCTTCACCAGGAAGGGAGCAGCTTCCTGTCCAGGTCCAACCCATGCCTCCAGTGCTCTTGTCTGGTGAGTTGGTGCAGCCTCTGCCCAGGCCTGCGTTCCTGGACCCTCTCTGTCCCGTTCTGCATGTCAATCAAGGTTAGCTCTGTACGTGTCTTCTGAGCCTGGTGCCATTGAGATCTCTCCCTCCGTCCCTACTGGACACCTGCCCACCTTACACTTGCTGGAGGTCATGTGCAGGGGTGTTAAGGACATTGTCCATTGTAGAGGAGCCTGGTTCGATGTGTGCCTGTGAAATGTTCGCCAAGTCCCTGCCACAATCCAGTCCTGAGGCCTGGACAGTGCTGCCCAGTCTGCCAAGGTGAGAACCCATCACCCTCCCATTTATTCATTCATTAGTTTAATGTGTATGGATATTTGTTTTGTTTACGTTACATGCCTGTGCACCATGTGTGCCATGCCTGTGGAGCTGGGTGCTGAGGATAGAACTCATGCCCTCTGGAAGAGAAGTCAGTGGTCTTAAGTACTGAGCCATCTTTCTAGTCCCTGTGACACTTCTTTTTTTTGTAGAGTCCCCATCAGGTTGTTCCTATTTCTCCACTCCAGAGCCCTCCCTTCCAGACTGATGTTTGATCAGTGGACAAGCAATGCTAGTCCAGCACATTCTGGAGCTACAGTACCTGAATTCAAAACTCCCCACTGTCTCTTAGTCAGTTCCATGACTATAAGTCATTGTGCTTTGGTTTCTCCATTTGTAGGGTGCATGTGATACACCTTCTGGTGCTGTATAATCAATCATCAATAGTTCTCATCTGCTCTGGGTGCCCAGACATCAGGGATTACCGCTAGATGGTGACCCCAATTCACATCAACACTATAAAGTAGAGTTACACAGGCAAGAGGCAGAAGCAGGGACCAGGCACTGCTGAACCTAAGGGGAGACCAAGTCCTCTAGATGCATTCCAGGGGGATCCTCGCTGGATCGACACTTTAGATAAAGAACAGTTTGGGAAGGGGTGAGAAAAATGAGACAGGAGTGTGGGAAGAGGACTGAATGTTCAAAGACTTGGACTTGCCTTTGGGTGTGTGTGTTTGGGGGACCTATGCTTAGAGGGAGAGGAGGAGCAGCCACCACAGTGGGGCTGTGCTGTGTAGGGAGGTTTGGAAGAGTGTGCTGAGGAATGGTGAGAACCTTACCCTGCCTGGGGCATCGAGAGTCCCTGAGAGTCAGAGGTAGGAGCGTAAGAGGAGGGTGGAGAGGAAACCAAGATGGGGCCCAGGATACCTGCTGTTAGAATTATTCTCTGTCCTCAGCCCCAGGCTGCACAGATGGTAACTCTCACAGGGACCACGGCCAAGAGTGGACCACTCCTAGAGACCCCTGCCGCATCTGCCAGTGCCTGGTGAGTCCTAGGGCTGCTGTTGGGGACGAGTGTTCCTCACCTGTTCTGCCACCAAGCCCTCTGGATTCTTTATTTCATTCCATGGGCCACATCTACAGACACAGAAAGGAGACAGAGATACAGTCCGTTGTTTTGTGGGTCCTGTGAGCAGGCAGCTTGCTGGGCTTGCCTGTTTGCCCTGTCTGTTCTGCAGGCTGGTAATCTTGGCCCACAAAGTTCATGATTCGTGGAGAGCCATTAGGGCAGGAGACACTGGGTAGCCAGAGTTCCTGGGAGTGAGGACTACAGTGGAGGTATCAAGCCTGGTAACATGATCCCTTAAGATGTGGTTGGCTAGAACTATTGCAGAGCATGTGGTAGCAAATGCCTTTGATCTCAGTATTTAGGTGGCAGAGATGAGAAATTCATAAATTTGTGGCTAGCCTGGGCTACATAGTAATACCCTGTCTCAAAAACAAAAACAAAGGTATAAATTGGATGTGGTTACATATGCCTGTGATCCCAAAGAAGGAAAACCATGACTATGAGGACAATATGGGTGAAACCTTGTCACAACAAAAACAAAACAAAACAAAAAACAAAAAAAAAAGAAAGAAAAAAGAAAAGGAAAGGAAGAAACCAAGACAACTGAAGAGGCAGCAGAATACAAAGGGATGGAAAACATCTTACTAATATTCTGTGTTGATTGCATGTAGAAATAATATTTCACATGTGATAGGTAAATTACAGTGTTAAGTTTTCATTTTCTTTGTTTCCTTTTTCTACTTAAAAAACATTTTCTGAGGCTTCCATGGCTTGTGTTATTTCGTCCTTCAGCGTCCTGGCTGTGGGACCGCCCAGGTGGGTGAGGCTCCCCTAGGCCTTGAAGTGTGAGTTCAGAGGGGAGTAGGAAGGATGTAGGGCTATTGGAACAAGTACGACTGGCTTCCTGAGTCACACTCCCCCACTTTCAACCCCACAAACCTATGCGCAGATAGGTAAACTGAGTCACAGATAGCCAAGTGACATGCTAGTTTCCTGAGGCTTCTGTAACTAAGGAGTACAGAGTAAGTGACTTGAAATGACATGATACAATCCATGGTTCTGGAAGCCAGAAGTTCAAGACCCAAGGGGTGGGAGGTTTGATTGGCTGGGAGGGAGGGCTGTGCTGGCTTCTGGTCACTGTCAGCATTCTTTGGTTTCCGTAGCATCCACATATTTTTAAGGTTTTATTCTTACGTTTCATTTATAGATTATAAAAAAAAAAAGACAGAATCCTACTATATAGACCAGACTGGCCTTGACCTCACAGAGGTCTGTGGCCTCTGTCTTCCAAGTGTTGGAGTTAAAGCTGTGTGTCACTACAGCTGGCCTTGGTTTTCTTCTTTTTTCATAAATATATTTCTTACATTAAAAAGTTATTTTATGTATGTGGGTGCACTATAGCTGTCTTCAGACACGCCAGAAGAGGGCATCAGATCCAATTACAGATGGTTGTGAGCCACTATGTGGTTGCTGGGATTTGGGAAGAGCAGCCAGTGCTCTTAGCCACTGAGCCACCCCCCCACCCCCAGCAGTCAGCACTCTTAGCGGCAGATCCATCCCTCCAGCATTGTGACATTCTCTCTGTGAGTGTGTCTGAATCTGAGTTCCCCTTTTCAGAGGAACGCTGGTCATGTTAGATGAGGAGCCAACCTAGTCCAGTAATACCTAGTAACTAACTACGTCTTCAACACTGTTCTCAAAAGAGAACACATTCTGAGGTTGATCAGCCGTTTCAACCTACAAATCTGAAGCTGAACTCTGGAGGGGGGGGCTCTCTCCTTTACCCACCCTTGTCAGGAGGGCCGCATCCAGTGTCGCCAGCGCGAGTGTGCCAGCCTGTGTCCATACCCTGCCAGGCCCCTTCCAGGCACCTGCTGCCCGGTGTGTGACGGTGAGTCAGGACTGGGACGGGGTCTCTAGAGAGGCCGGAAGTGCTGATGGCTGGCAGTGAGTTTCCCCTGATGAGAACCCGAGCACCTTTCTCCAACAGGCTGTTTCCTAAATGGGCGGGAGCACAGCAGTGGGGAGCCTGTGGGTTCCCAGGACCCCTGCTCCAGCTGCCGCTGTGCTGTGAGTATAGCTGCAGGGCAGGGGGCCTGGCTTCGGGCCCTGCCTGCTTCCTGCTGACTCCGCCCTGTTGGCAGAACGGGAGTGTCCAGTGTGAGCCTCTGCCCTGCCCGCCTGCACCCTGCAGACATCCGGGCAGGATTCCTGGGCGATGCTGCCCTGTCTGTGATGGTGAGTGGGGACAGGGTCATCATTCACCATGCGCGGGGGTAGGCACCACCTAGAGACAGGCTCTGGACGGTGGTGAGCTCTTCTTGCCCGGCACCTACATCCCTACCCCACAGCGGATCCCAGCCTCTCAAGGTGCACACGGCTCTGTGGTAGCCTAAAGGACATGCCTAGGTGATCTTCCTCAGGATGGAAGTAATGCCTTGGAGTGGCATGGTGCTTCCTGCTCAGCTACTAGCCCTGTCCCCCTGTCCAGGCTGTAAATACCAGGGACACGAATATCGGAGCCAGGAGACCTTCACCCTCCAAGAGGATGGCCGCTGCCTTCGGTGCACCTGCCAGGTCAGTCAGTGGCCCTACCTTCTGCCCAGCTCTGGGACATTTCTTTTGTTTTTTTTTTTTTTTTTTTTTTTTTTTAAGATTTATTTATTTTATTTATATCAGTACACTGTAGCTGTCTTCAGACACACCAGAAGAGGGCATCAGATCTCATTACAGATGGTTGTGAACCACCATGTGGTTGCTGGGATTTGAACTCAGGACCTCTGGAAGAGCAGTCAGTGCTCTTAACGGCTGAGCCATCTCTCCAGCCCTCTGTATTATTCTTACAGGCTTCTCACTTAACCTTCTTCCTAGGCTGGTGAAGTATCCTGTGAAGAACAGGACTGCCCGGTCACCCCCTGTGTCCGCTCTGTCTCCAGCCCCCAGCTCTGCTCAGGTGTGTGTCTATGTTGGGGAGCAACTGTTGAGGGTACTATTTCCATGGGAGAACCCCAGTCCAGAAAGGGTGGTCCACTAGGCATTTCAGAGTTTGAGCAGAGGATATGAGCCAGGCTGCCTGTGGGCTGGGAAGGACAAGGATGGATGAAGGTTGCCATGGTGACAGACCTCCTCGGTGCAGCTTGTGTGCTCAATGGTGAGGAGTTTGCTGAGGGGATCCAGTGGGAGCCAGATGACCAGCCCTGTACTGTCTGTTCCTGCCAAGATGGAGTACCTGTGTGCAGGGCCGTGCTTTGCTCCCCTGTACCCTGTGAACATCCTACCCAGCCGCCCGGTGAGTACCCAGCCAGATCCTGTCTTCTCTGGCTTTGACCGGCCAACCTGACCAGCCTGCCCCACTCAGGTGCCTGCTGCCCTAGCTGTGAGAGCTGCACCTACCACAGCACGGTGTACGCTAGTGGGCAGAACTTCACAGATGTGGACAGCCCTTGTCAGACCTGCCACTGTGAGGTACATTCCCAGGCCCACAGCCGCCCCCAGAGCCAGCCCCTCCTGGGCTCCCTCCCGTAGCCTCTTCCCTGCTTCCAGGATGGGACTGTGAGGTGCTCGTTGATCAAATGTCCTTCTGTAACCTGTGCCAAGCCCCAGAGTGGACCGGGCCAGTGCTGCCCCAAGTGTCCAGGTAAGCATTTGTCTGTCTGGCCTTGGGGCCCAGACCCTGTTGTCACACAGCGATGGCTTTCGTATGTATTTTTGGTCCCACATAACTGAAACCTCTCCAAAACTCACAAGGACATGGCTGGGAGGGAAATAAAGATTTGTTATCCTTTTGTGTTAGGGGACCACCCTTCCCTGTCACCCTACAAATCCTCTCAGATGCACTCACCGATGTACCCAAGTAACACAGGTTCCTGCAGCGGGGGCAGGATGACAGCACAGTCCCCGTGGGTGTAGGCACACACACGTGTAAGCTTTACTCAGCACCCTCAGAGACACACATCCATCTCCATCTGCAAACAAAGAGAAAGGGACTCACATTGCTACACACGGCCCCCTCTTTTCCTTGGCTGGAGACAACCTCCAAACTGGTGGCTCTGGATTCTGGGAGCTTGGGAGAAGCTGCAGGCGGAACCCAGCGCTTCGGTTCTGCCTGAGCTCCGGTCTCCACTGTCTGGTGCCCAGACTGCATCTTGGAGGCACAGGTGTTTGTAGATGGGGAGCGATTCCCACATCCAAGAGACCCCTGCCAGGAGTGCCACTGTCAGGAAGGCCAGGCTCACTGCCAGCTCCGTGCCTGCCCCAGCGCCCCCTGTAGTCACCCTCTGCCAGGCACCTGCTGCAGGAATGACTGCAAAGGTGAGTGTACCTGGTGTGGAGGACCCCACTGGGGTTACCCCTGGGGACAGAGGCCCATAGCTGCCTCCTCCTCAGGTTGTGCCTTTGGTGGGAAAGAGTACCCCAACGGAGAGGACTTCCCGCACCCCACTGACCTGTGTCGCTTGTGTCGATGTCTGGTGAGGAAAGGGGAGCCGCATAAGGGCTGGGAGGTGTGTACGGGGCGGGGGCCACTTCGCAGTAACCCGACTTGGCTTCAATGGTCTGTCCTTTCGCAGAGCGGCAATGTACAGTGCCTGGTGCGTCGCTGTCCGCCACTGTCCTGTCCGCAGCCAGTCCTCACTCCCGGAGACTGCTGCCCTCGGTGCCCGGGTAGGCACCGCTCCCCCAGCCACCCCTCCCCTCCACTCCTTTGTCTTGATTAACCTACTCTTTCCTCAGATGTCCCTGCTGGCTGCCCACAGTCAGGGGATAAGGTCCTAGTCCGCCACCAGGAGCACTTTCTCCAACCCGGAGATCCCTGCAGCCGCTGCCTCTGCCTGGACGGCTCGGTGTCCTGCCAGCGGCTGCCCTGCCCTCCTGCGCCTTGCACCCACCCGCGCCGGGGCGCCTGCTGCCCCTCTTGCGACGGTACCTCCTTTGTGGCACCCTGGGTGGCAACTCCCCTCTCTTTGCCATCTGCTATTGGTCTCCAGCCTTAATACACTGCTCCCCACTTACAGATGCGCCTTCCCTGGGGTCCTCCTTTCTCGTCTCTCCTACCTACTTTAGGTAGAAATTAAGGACGGAGGTTCACTGGTAACCACGGTCTGGCCCCCAGCCACCATGGTCCCCCCCAGTCACTGCCCTTCCCCCTAGGCTGCCTGTATCAGAGGAAAGAGTTTGCCAGTGGGGAGAGCTTTGTATCACCCAATGTCTCGTGCCACGTGTGCCTCTGCTGGGAAGGCAGTGTCAACTGTGAACCCAGGGCTTGTGCCCCTGCACCGTGTCCCTTTCCCGCCAGGGAAGACTGCTGTCCTGCCTGTGAGGGTGAGTGTGGAACCCGGGAAAGCCAGGCCAGCCTCCTCTTCACTGCCCCAAAGTAGATCAAAACCGTAAAATAAGTTTTACAGTAAGAAAAGGAGGCGGTGGTGACACACACCTTTAATTCCAAGCCTCGGGAGGCAGAGGCAGGCAGATTTCTGACTTCGAGGGCAGCCTGGTCTACTTAGAGACTTGCAGGACAGCCAGGGCTACTATTCTGTCTCACAAAACAAAAACAACAAATTGTCCTGCACCGATGCCTGAATTTTCTCTTGTTCTCAAATAATTTGGTTGTGTGAACTTGGGCAAATGGCCGAAGCCTATCAGGCATGTAAGAAAGCTCCCCACTCCGTATCATTCGTGTTATCTTAGCCATCTTTATTTTTTGAGACAGGCTGTCATGTAACCCATGCTGGCCTCCATCTTGCTGTATAATGGAAGAATCATTTGTTCTGTGCTTCTCTCCCCTCCCAGATGCTGGCTTATAGGCCTCCATCAGCAAACCCAACTTATTCTAGCATCTTCTACCAAGTGTAATTTTATTTATTTAGTGACTTTCCTCAAATGAACAGGGTGGAAGTCAGAGGACAATTGTCAGGAATCAGGTCTCTTTTCTACCCTGTGTTCCCAAGGACTGAACTCGGATTGTCAGGCATGCTGGCAATCCTTTATGCACTGAGACATCTCCTTAGCCCTCTAGATGGAATAAATGAAAAAAGTTAGGCTTGTCACAAATAGGGTTACCATTAGAGTGAATACAATTAAAATGCAATGCTGCTAAATTCTACTCGGGCGTGGTGGCCCATGCTTGCAGCTCTAGTACTGAGACAGTTTAGATAGCAAGATCAAAAGTTCAAGGCCAGGGCTGGAGAGATGGCTTGGTGTTTAGAACAGACTGCTCTTCTAGAGGTCCTGAGCTCATCTGTACAGCCATCTGTAATGGGAGCCGATGCCCTCTTCTGGTGTGTCTGAAGACAGCTACAGTGCACTCATATGAAATAAAATAAAATAAATCTAAAAAAAAATAAATGCCCTCTTCCATTCCTTAAAATAGAACTTAAATCCTTGGGGCTGGAGAGATGGCTCAGTGGTTAAGAGCGCTGAGTGCTCTTCCAAAGGTCCTGAGTTCAATAACCACATGGTGGCTCACAACCATCTGTAATAGAATCAGATGCCCTCTTCTGGTGTGTCTGAAGACGCTACAGTGTACTCACAATAAATAAATATTTAAAAAAAAAAGAATCTTTAAAAAAAAAAAAAAGAACTTAAATCCTCAAAGAAGAGAGCTCAAGGCCAGCTTCAGTGATATGGGATTCTGCTTCAAAGAAAAATCTAGGGTCTGGAGAGATGACTGAGTGGTCGGTAACACTGATGACTGTCTTCCAGAGGACCCGGGTTTAATTCCCACACCACACGGTAGCTCACAGCTGTCTGTAACTCCGGTATCTGACACCCTTACATGGACGCATACACAAACAAAACACCAGTGCACATAAAATTATGAATAAACTTTAAGAATGTATCTGATATATTTGTGTATGTGCGTTAGATCTCACACTCTTTAATCTGGTGTGCGTTTACGTGTATGTGTGTGTAAAAATCCAAACACTATCACTCTTCTTCATTGTTTTTCTTGACACAATGTCTCCTAGTGATCCTGGAGCTAAACTGACAGCCAGCAAGCTCCGGCAGCCCTTTGTCTGTTTCCACTGAGCTGGGGCTGAGGGACGGCCCAGTTTGGCTGTTTGCTTGGATATTAGGAGCTGACCTCGGTTCCTAGTGCTTACTGCAAATATATGCTTAGCCACTCGACCGCCTCTCTCCCCTCCCGTCCACTGTCTCCATTTCACAAGTGCTGGGATTATAGGTGTGTGTCACTATACCCTGTTCACCTGGGTGGGTTTTATTTTGTTGTTGTTGTTTGTGTTTTTAGATTTATTAGTTTGTGTGTATGAGAGTTTTGGCAGCATGTATGTCTGTGTACCATGTGTGGTGCCTAATGCCTTCAGAAGTCAGAATTGGTATCAGATTCCCTGGGACTAGAGTCACAGATGCTCCCGAGTCACCATGTGGGTGCTGGGGATGGAATTCAGGGTCACCTGCAAGAGTAACAAGTGCTCTTAACTGCGGAGCCACTTTCTTATAAAGGGGATACAGGTAGAGTGTCATAGAGGGGTGCAGGCCAGATTATCTCTTCCTTAATCAACCTGAGTTTGACCAAGTATTGGGAACAGGCTACCTCTGAGCCGACACTGTATCCCTAACTCTAGTCTGGGAGAACTGGTCTACTAGCAGTGGCCCGATAAGCACTTAACGCTGTGGGCAGAGCCTTGTGGATTTATTCTACAGATGGACACTTGAAACTTGCAGGGGCAAAGGGGAGCCTGCCTAGTTGCCTGTCCAAACCCCACCCAAATAAGTCTCCTTCACTAGATAGAGCCTGGACCTATCCCCCACACCTCCAGGTCAAGCTCTGGGAATGACTGCTGTCCTCTTGCCCCTCTCTGCCCTCCTCTTTGGTTCCTCCTCTGATAGGCTGTGAGTATTTGGGAGTAACCTATCTGAGCGGCCAGGAGTTCCCAGACCCCCGGGAAGCCTGCAACCTGTGCACCTGCCTTGGAGGCTTTGTGACTTGTACCCGCCGGCCCTGCGAGCCTCCAGCCTGCAGCCACCCGCTCCTCAGGCCTGAGCACTGTTGTCCCACCTGCCAGGGTAGGAGGGCACCTCCCCTCCCCCTCACTCCTACGGGGCTCCCAGATGACTAGGCACCAGTGGGCAGGAAGTTTGTATACCATGGGGAACCCCATCAATTGAACCCTGAGATACACACACACACACACACACACACACACACACCTCAACTCTGAGATACACACACACACACACACACACACACACACACACACACCTCGACTCTGAGATACACGCGCACACACATATATTCACACACGATTACACACAGACAATCGCACGCATGCACACGTGTGCACACACATTCTCTTACCCCCCAGAATTCCCATGTGCATGCCTTGCCCTCTTTGTCCCACTGTCACCTCACTCATTGGTCTTTTGCGTTCTGAACTTTCTTACTCTTAAACTGTCTTGCTGCCCTCTTAAAATGTCACCCCCTGAAAACTATCCAGTGGTTCCCATTGCCCTTGAGTCACCAACCAGGAGGGGCAGCTTCTCCTGCCCAACCCTCTCTGACCCACCCCATTTGGCCACACATCCAGCATGCTGGTGCCACCCTGTCCTCTCCCATGTAGTCAGGACACGCCCCTTGGCCTTTCACCCCCATTTCCCATCCACTGTCTTCCAGCCTCTCCCAACATGCAAATCTCTGCAAAATCCTGTAGCCTGGATGTTTTTGTCCCTTGCTCCACCCCTTCCTGTCCTCCTCTGCCATACTATCTCTAGCTAAACCGTGTGGGTTTTTTTTTTGGGGGGGAGGGTCCTCAACATGGCTCTGTATGTGTGTGTGTGTTCATGCAAGTGACAAGAGGGCTCTGGTGCCGGTGGCCTTCCCATCACATTCTCCATTTTGCCAGGATGCTTGTACCACGGGATCACCGCTGACCTTGGAGAGACCCTTCCTGACCCTCTTGACCCCACCTGCTCCCTCTGCACCTGCGAGGTGAGCTGAATCTCCGGGGTCTTGGCATCTTCCCATCCTTCATCTTCCTTTCGTCTGCACCTAGGTTGCAAGGAACACATTTTGCTTGTGACATCTGGTGGGACAAGGTTGGGGTCAGGTCTCTGGCCAGGGGAAAGGGCTGGATAAGCTTGGTAGGGTGCCCGCCATGCAGGTAGTGCAGACTGACTTGAAGGTGACTTGGGAATCCGAGTAACAGTGTGATCTCTCCCCCAGGAAGGTTCTATGCGATGTCGAAAGAAACCATGTCCTCCGGCTGCCTGCACACACCCTTCTCCAGGCCCCTGCTTCTGCCCTGTCTGTCTCAGTGAGCATGGTTTGCAGCTACCTTCTGTGTGCCTGGCACCTGTGCCTATCTGCCCCGGCTCCTTCTGCCAGCTCTGAGGTGGGGCAGGGTGGTACAGACTCCCTTCCCACAGGAAACATGTCTCCCATAGGCTGCCTCTCTCAGGGCCGAGAACACCAAGATGGAGAGGAGTTTGAGGGACCGGAGGGCAGCTGTGAGCGTTGCCGCTGTCTGGTATGTAGAAGCATGGCTGGGTAGGGGGGGCCCATGCTTCTGGGTCCGAGTCTCCATGGCAAACTTGACCCTGGATCTCCTGCTGGCAGGCTGGCCAGGTCAGCTGTATGAGGCTCCACTGCCCACCTCTGCCCTGCTTGCTTCAGGTCACAGAACCAGGGACCTGTTGTCCTCGGTGCACAGGTATACCCTACCCTGTACTCACGCTGAAGCCCCTGGCTCTGTAACCCTCCTTCTGCCTCTCTTGCCTCAGTTCTTGGCTGTCCCCTAAGCAACATTCAGCCTTTTCTCTCCCAGAGCATCACACCCTTAGTGGGTTGGCTAGATTCCTCTCCATGTGGCCGCTCCCTCGGCCATAGTAATCATCATTAATAACAAGTATTGAGCACCTTATATATGCAGTGTACTAGACCCTGAGCTAAGCATCTCTCTCTCCCCCCTCATTTTAAGGAGCACCATGATCTATAAATGTTATTCTTCATCCCATTTTTATTACATTCATTCATTTCTTTTGGTTGGGGAGCACATCACAGCTTGCATGTGGCAATCAGACGACAACTTATGGGAGTCCTTTTTATCGTCCTTCACCACATGGATCCCAGGGATGCAACCTGGGTGGATAGCAAACGTGTCTCCCTGGTCCCCACCCCCTTGTTTTTAACGACAAGAAAAGGGAGCTGACATAAGTGACATCATTTGCCTGGTCACTCACATAGCAGGTATCAGGGTTGAGGTGTACATTCTGGCCGGTGATTTGAGAACCCCAGTCTTTTTTGGCCAGCCTGCTGCCTCTCACCCTGTCCTGTGTAGTTAATCCAGAATTGGATCAGCATCTCTGGTGAACGAGGCAGGCCAGATAGAATTCCCACTAAATACAGACGACTGAGGCTTGGAGAGATACGTGGGGCACATGGGTAGTGACAGGACAATTCACGCATTCTGTGTCTGCCTACTACATACCTGCTTTGTACCAGTGCTGTCTGGTGCTTGCAGCCTTGATCAAACAAGCAAGTGGCTCCTTACACCTCCATAGACATGAGTTCTACCCTAGTCAACATCCATACCACATCCCTGCGGAGCCCCCCGATGTCTGCGGAGCCCCCCAATGCCTGCAATCCCCCCCAGTGCCTGCAGAGCCCCCAATGCCTGCAACCCCCCCAGTGCCTGCGGAGCCCCCCAATGCCTGCAAACCCCCCCCAGTGCCTGCGGAGCCCCCCGATGTCTGCGGAGCCCCCCAATGCCTGCAAACCCCCCCAGTGCCTGCGGAGCCCCCCAGTGCCTGCAGAACCCCCACCTCAGTGCCTGCAGAGTCCCTTGGTTCCATGCTGACCACAGGTGGGGTTGTGGGTGCAGAAGTTCAGATCTAAGACTCAAACCTTACCTCTGCCTTCTGGGACCCAGGCTGCATTGCTCATGGGAAGGAGCATCCTGAAGGTAGTAGCTGGGTACCGGCAGACAGCCCCTGTTCCTCCTGCATGTGTCACAAAGGCATCGTCACTTGTGCCCAAGTCCAGTGTGTTAGCGCCTGCGTCTGGCCCCAGCAGGGGCCCAGTGACTGCTGTCCTCGATGCTCTGGTACTAGGAACCTGGGGTCGGAGTTGGGGGTGGGGGAGCCTTGGGTGGGAGATGAGCAGTCACCCCTCTCTGGGTGTGAGAGGGGCTCCAGAAGAAGTTGCCTCCGTCCTTGCTCTCTAGTTCCAGAGTGGGGAGCAGGAGCTGGAGGGTGGAGCAGCGGCTACTCTGTTCTGCTGGCAGCCTAGAGGCTCCTTGTTCTGTTCTGTTCTTGTCTTACCTCAAGGCTGTGAGCACAAGGGCAGAAAGTATAAACCTGGGGAGAGCTTCCAGCCTGGGGCAGACCCATGTGAAGTGTGCATCTGCGAGGTAGGAGAGGGCAGAATGTGGGGGCTGGAAGTGTGGGGTTCCAAACTTCATGGAGCAAGACCACGGGGATCAGAGTGTGTGGGAGCAGGTCTGGATTCAGACAGGACGCAGGTCTGAGTGGGGAGGCTGCAGATGGACCCCTGGCTGGTCTTTGGGATGGTAGTGTTCATGGATAATGAGAACCCACATGGAAAGGGTGAACATTTTACTTCAAACGTAATTATGAGGTCTGGGGATACGTGTTTCAGTTGGTGAAGTGGTTGCCTAGTATGCACACGCCCTAGCATCACGCTCAGCACCACGTACACAGGATATGTCTATAATCCTAGCATAAAGGACCAGGAATTCAAGGCAAGCCTTGGCTACACATCAAGTTTGAGACCAGCCTGGGCTTCATGAGATGCATCATCAAGACCAGATATAATGGTGGATGGTGTTATAAGCCAGGCAGTGATGTGGGAGGGGTATGAAGAATGCCCAGGGGTTAAAGGTCACATGACGGGTCGGACCCCAGGAACTTGAAAAAGATCATCATCTCCAGATTAAGAGCAAGCTGACCCGCCCTCAGCACCCAAAGACGGGTGCAGCAGATGGGGGGGGGGGATCCTGGTGCCTAAGAGCAGCTCGGGTTCCATGGCTTTGGACTCACCTCTGCTCATTCTTGTTGCAGCTGAAACACGAGGGGTCCCCCAGCTTTCACTGTCACCGGCGGCAGTGCCCCAGTCTGGTGGACTGCCCACCAAGCCAGCTTCTTCCTCCTGGCCCCCAGCACTGCTGTCCCGCCTGTGCCCGTGAGTCCCAGGCTATGGGCTGCCCCTCCGGAGAAATGCTAGTAGAGTGAGCTGGTCTCCGCCCACAGCCCTCTCCTGACCCAAGCAGACAGTTCTGGAAGCTCTTGCCTATGTTGACAAGGCTCATTCTATTCCAAAGGGAGAGGTGCTTGGCAAGCTGGGGGTTGGGAGAGCTGGCCGCCAAAGCGGGTGCCATCTGGTAAAGCATCTGGTAGGTGGCACTGCAGGGTAGCAGTTATCCTCTGGCTCTTTGGGAGCTGTGAGGCAAAGGGACACTGAGGGGATAGAGAAAGCCATTCTGTTTCTTCAAATAAGAATTTATAAAGATGCTGGGCAGGCTGTGGTGGCGCTCGCCTTTAATCCCAGCACTCAGGAGGCAGAAGCAGGAGTTTGAGGCCAACCTGGACTAACAGAGAAACCCAGTCTCAAAAAAAAAAAAAAAAAAAAAAAAAAAAAAAGAATATGTAGGAGTAAAGAGAGTTGTATTTTTATTATAAATATTGTAAAATAGCACGACTGTTTCCTAGATTTGAGGCTTGGAGTGTGCTCAGCCCGGCCATCCACCTTTGGTGCAGAAGCCAGCTGTTATCAGTGAAGTGCATCCTGGGCAGGATGGCTGGGCTTGGCATGCACACACAGTCTTCGTACATACTGGCAGGGTTCTCCGCGGGGCCTCTGCCCTGCTGCCCTCTTACACTCCTTACTGTAAGGACATACAGCTCTGTGGTGACACTTTCACCTTAGCCAGCTTTAGTTACACACAGCTCAGAGTATTCAGTACATTCATAATGTAAAACCACCATGGCTTCCATCAGAAGATCTATCCTTATAGTACTTGTTAGGATGAGCCGCAGGAGTGAGAAGAAGCCTCCTCTATTAAGCACCTTCTGCATACCACACACTAATCAACTGCAACTCACCTTATTTTCACAGCCACCCAGTCAGGTGATCCGGAAATGAAAAAAAAAAAAAAAAGGGGACTCTGAGAAATAAATTAATTTGTCCATCAGTTTAGTGGGACCATGCTGGAACCTGGGCTGCCTCAGTTCTTCCTTCCGCCTTTGGGAGATCACAGGAAGGGAAGTGACAACAGGCCCGATGGCCTGCTGTGCTCAGTGCTCCACGCTCCCTGAGGGCATGCTGAGAGAGCCCTGCTGTTTCCAGCCCCGCCTCTCTTAGCAAAGCCAAGTTCTCCGGGATGCTAAAGATGCCTGCTTTGGCAGCACATAGACTAAAATTGGGCTAGCAAAGGACAGATTTCTTTGCTGTGGGGATTATCATGGTCCCTGTGCAAGGGTGGCATGCAAATTCATGGATCATGAATAGTGAGCTAACTTTCCAAAAAAAAAGTTCCTAAATTTTCGGGTTCTGGGGATGTTTGTCTGTGTAAGACAGAATCCTGAGGACAGAGCTGGGACTGAGTCCTAGCCTGACTCTGGTACCCCACACTGGTTCTTGCTTTCACAGAGGCACTGGGTAACTGCACAGAGGACCTGCTGGGGTCTGAGCTGGTGCCACCGGACCCCTGCTACACCTGCCAGTGCCGGGTGGGTGCTCTTGCTGTGGGGACCCTGAGAGCCCTCCAACCCCTTCTCCTGCGCTGTGAGCTGAGGCTGAGCCCTTCCTCTCAGCAGCTGAGCTGCTGCTCACTCTGACACCTGCCCCAGTGTCTACACCCTACTCCCAACCCTGTCCCCACCGCTTCACAAGGTCTGCGGGTTTCTCCATGTTGTATTTCCATGGTCACAACAGGATCTGACATGGGTCTGCACTCACCGGGACTGTCCTGAGCTCAGCTGTCCCCTGTGGGAACGCCACACAGCCCCTGGCAGCTGCTGCCCTGTGTGTAAAGGTGAGGGGCCAGGCTTGGTCTCCCCATCAGAGAGAAGCCTAGGTTGGAGGAGGGATGGCATTTGTGGGTGCCCTGAGGTCTGCAGTTAAAATGTTCCTTTTTGTGGAAATAGAGGAGCTATTCACATGGGTGGAGAGAGACCCATGCAGCAGAAGGAATAGGGACCAAAGCCTGCATTCTCAAGCCTGAGGGTTTCTCGGGGGCCGTAAGGACCCCAGGCTCACTGTAGATGATGCACTTTGCAGGCGGGCATCAGTCCCACTGAGGGTTCCAGGGACTGGCATTTTGGGTCTCTAGGACTTTATAAGCAAGCAGCCTGAATTTGCATTCCACCAGACACACCAGGCTTGCTGGAGGCTTGCTGAAGGAATTGGCGCCCTTGGGTGCTGGTGGAATGAGGAGAGAGCACATAGGGAGGACATTCATTCCACCTTCACAGACTGCATTCTGGAGAGTTGGCATGGAGAGCCGGGAGGACCCCAGCAACACTGCCATGACCTGCACCAGTGTAACCTGGGGACAAGAGGGTGGGTCAAGGGAGGCAGGACAACATCCTCCAGCCAATAGGGGCCCTGTGGGCAGCAGCTGCATTGTGCTGGGCGAGGAGCTGAGGCCTGGGCTCCACGCCCACCTGTGCTGCTGGATATTCTTGTGGACCAGAGGAACTGTGGAGGAGACACAGAAATTGCAGGTCATGGCCCGGGTCTTAGTTAGGGTTTTTTTTGCTGTGAAGAGACACCATGACTGTGGCAACTATTATGAAGGAAAATATTTGGGACTGACTTACGGGTTCAGAGGTTTAGGCCATTATCATCGGGACAGGAAGCACAGGGGCTGCAGGGGGACATGGTGCTGGAAAAGTGGCTGAGAGTTCTACATCTGGATCTACATACAGGCAGCGGGAAGAGACAGAGAGACACTGGGCCTGGCTTGACCTTGTAAAACCTCAAAGCCCTCCCCCTGTGGCACACCAGCAAGCCACACCTCTTGTAATGCCTCTCCCTGTCATCTATAGGGGGCCATTTTCACTGAAACCTCCACAGCCTGACTCCTTCGGGAAATCCCTAAACAATGATATCTGTCTTTAGTGGGGCTGTTCAGAGCATACCTTGAGGAGAGCCAAGAGCTCTCCTGTCCTTATGGCTAAAGGTGCCTAAAGCTGGCACGGGCCTTGAGCAGTGCCAAGTCGGGGGGTGTGTTGATGGAGGAAGGGTAACATAGGCAAGTCCCCCTGTCTGCCCCACCAATGGTGCAAGTGGGAATAGAGCCTCAACTCCTTGGCCAGCAGAACGATACCCCCGTCACTCACATGGCCCATATTTGCTGGTGATGCTAGACCTGCCTCCCTTTGCTCACTTCCTCAGATCACGTGTGGCAGGCGCAGGTTATGCTAGTGTTGCTGGGTCCTGCTGACTCCCTCACTCCCCTGCTGAGGTCCTCCTCCACACCGTCTGAGGAGAAATGGATGTCCGTCCAGAAGCACTGCTGTGTTTGGGTAGGGCACTAAACCTGTCTCATTTCTCCTCAGACCCTACCCAGTCATGCATGCATCAGGGCCGCTGGGTGGCCTCAGGAGAACACTGGACAGTGGACGCCTGCACCAGCTGCTCCTGTGTGGCTGGCACTGTGCACTGCCAGAGCCAGCGCTGCAGGAAACTCGCGTGTGGCCGGGTGAGTGCCTTGGTTGGAGGTTGTAGGGCCAGGGCACACAGGGCACTCCCATCCCGGTGCGATGGGAGGGGGCTTGGGCTTCTGTGTCATCTGCGAACCAGGGAGCCAGGGCTAGTGATGTTCCTGGAGTGACCACCAGGGGGTGAACCTGGGCCCAAGGGATCAGAGAGACCACGGGAGGGCTGAGGCTTGACAGAGGAGTGTCCTGTGACTGTGTTTGCGTCTGAGGCCAGGATGAGGTCCCTGCCTTGAGTCCCGGCAGCTGCTGTCCCCACTGTTTGCCCCGGCTGGCTTCTTGCATGGCCTTCGGAGATCCCCATTACCGCACCTTCGATGGCCGCCTGCTGCACTTCCAAGGCAGCTGTAGCTACGTGCTGGCGAAGGACTGCCACGGCGAGGCCTTCAGGTATGAACTCCCTCTTTCCTTCTCCCTGACACCTAAACCTGGCACCTCTGACCTCTGGCACCCGGGCCCTTCCTCCTCACAGTGTGCACGTGACTAATGACGACCGGGGCCGGAGGGGTGTGGCCTGGACCCAAGAGGTAGCCGTGCTGTTGGGAACCTTGGCTGTGAGGCTGCTGCAGGGCAGGATGGTGATGGTGAGCCAAGGACCCAGGGAGGGTCAGTCTTCCACAGTCCGTCTGTCTGACCTGACGTGGCCTCTCCCTCCCCCGCCGCCTCTTTTCCAGGTGGACCAGCACACAGTGACTTTGCCCTTTCTTCGGGAGCCACTGTTGTACATTGAGCTTCGAGGTCACACTGTGATCCTGCATGCCCAGCCTGGGCTTCAGGTGTGGCCAAAGGGCACAACAGGGTGCTCCTGGACCCTTAGTACTGCTGATGCTTCTGTAACTTCCAAGGCAGGCGTCTGCTCCTGCCTGGTGGGAGGAGAAGGCAGCGGTGGGAGAATGTAACTTACATCCTTAAGAAGGAATCGGTGTCAGAGACCTTCGTACTCTATACTGAGTCTGGGTATGAAGTCAGTGGATCAGGAGACAGTCAAGGTGCTCTGGTGGTCTCTGAGGACTCTCCTGACTCCCATGTGGAAAAGTAACTTGGTCTCCAGCTTGCAACCCAAGCCATAACTTACAAACCCAAGCTGAGGACACTTGACCCCAACTCTGATGGTGCTGTGCCTTCCTTAAGTCCCCAAGACAGTGATTCTCAGGAAGTAGGTCTTGTTTCACCTGGAGCCCAGTTGAAAGATGCCCAGGAGCAGTGGCAGCTCTCCCTGACATTAGTGTTTGGCCAGTGTTATAGCCATGTATACAGGCTGGGAAAGTGTCCTTCAATGAGCAGTGTGCACCTATCCACCCCACAGCAGGGGGACTACCAAATTAGTGAGTGAGCTCCTTGGGGTCTCCGTCCTTACTCCTCCCTAGTTCCAGCCTCTCTGTACAGGTACTTTGGGATGGACAATCCCAGGTGGAGGTGAGAGTTCCCAGCTCTTACAGGGGACAGACTTGTGGCCTCTGTGGGAACTTCAATGGCTTTGCCCAGGATGATCTGCAGGGTCCAGATGGGAGGCTCCTGCCCACAGAGGCAGCATTTGGGAATAGCTGGAAGGTGAGTAACTTGGGAGCAGGAAGTTGAATTGCAATAGGCTAAAGGAACTGGGTACAGGCCCCTGCTATGGGACCCAAGACAGACTTTTGCGTTGTCATGGAAGCCAAGGGCTAAAAACCTACCTTAGTTAATGCAAGAGACAGGATGGCCTGTAAGGAAGCCATGTCACCCAAAACCCTACAGCATACTCGGTTACTCACTGGATATGGGACCTTGATCAAGCCATTGGTTAGCCTTAGGTTATTTGTAAAAAGAGGACAAGATGAATGGAGATGGTGCTTTTCTTTGCTGTCTTACTGGTGTGGGTTTTGATGTAGAGTCTTGTTAGGTAGCCAAACTGGGCTCCTACCTGCTACCTGCTCATCCCAACCTCCCAAGAACCAGGATCACACCCCGGTGGGCACTTTTGATTCTTTTTGTTTTGTTCTGAGACAGGGTCTCAGCATGACCCAGACTGTCCTTGAAACTCTCTGTGTAGTCAGGAATAGCACTGAGCTGCAAGTCCTGCCTGTCTCCAAGTGCTGAGATCACACGAATGTGCCGCCATTTTCAGTTTTTCATGCCACCCAGAGCATCAAAGGCGGGGCTTTGTGCAGGAGACAAGCACTCTTCCAACTGCTGTATCTGCAGCCCAGCATGTGCTGTGTTTGAAGGGACAGCTATGGTACCTTTGCTTTTTCTTTTCTGATACAAAGTCTTGCCATGTATCCAGCCCAGGAACCTCCTGTCCCAGCCTCCTAATGCTGGGATCACGGGTGTGTACCAGTGTGCCTGGCCCTTAAAAATAAGCATATATTATTTATACATAATAATTTATTTCATTTTGATATTTTTATACATGTGTATAATGCATTTTATTCACCTCCCCTGCCACCTTTTCTTGGTCTCCCCATTAATGTCCTTCCTCTTCCAGACTGGCTCACACCTCTACTTTCTGTAGTAGCTTGTAGCAGAGAGTTTGTTTACGGGAGCATGACCCGTCCTGATTGAAGGCAGATTTTTGCCGGCCATGTTTTCACATCATGGTTGCTCTCTCTATGTAGGTCACCAAGGGACTGGGGCCTGGCCGGCCATGTTCTGCAGGCCGAGAGGTAGACCCGTGCCGGGCAGCAGGCTACCGTGCCAGGCGTGAGGCCAATGCCCGGTGCGGGATCCTGAAGACTTCGCCGTTCAGTCACTGCCATGCTGTGGTGCCACCAGAACCCTTCTTTGCTGCCTGTGTGTACGACTTGTGTGCTTGTGGGCCAGGCTCCCCAGCTGACACCTGTCTCTGTGACGCCCTTGAAGCCTACGCTAGCCACTGTCACCGGGCAGGGGTGATTCCTGTGTGGAGGGGTCCTACCCTCTGTGGTAAGGGGGTGATACCAGTTTGCATTGATGGAGGGCATAGAACAGAAAGGGGGGCAGCCCAGTAGACTTAAGTCTGGACAGGGAGGGCACAGGGAACCTGTAACGTATGGAGTAACAGCTAGAGGGGTGCTGGGGGACCTCTGTGATTTTGCTTTCTTCTCTGCCTGCAGTGGTGGGCTGCCCTGTGGACCGTGGCTTTGTATTTGATGAGTGTGGACCACCTTGTCCCCGTACCTGTTTCAACCAACACATACCCCTAGGGGAGCTGGCAGCCCACTGTGTGAGGCCCTGTGTTCCAGGCTGCCAGTGTCCTGCAGGCCTGGTGGAGCACGAAGGCCATTGCATCTCACCTGAGGCCTGCCCACCGGTCCTGCTTACTGGAGACTAGCCAGCTCACCTCCTGTCCAGTCCCGGTCAGGAGCAGCTGCCGGTTCTGCCCTGAGTTAGGAATAGCCTTATCCAGGACTTGTCTGGCCAGAAGTTACCCCTTGGTAAGCAGCCACCTCCAAGCCATAGCTGCCCTGCTCAGGCAACGGGATCCTGGGTCTGTCTTCCACAGGTCCACAGCGTCAGAACAGGAGAATAAACTCTGCACTTGCCCGTGACTTCCCTGTGTGTGTTCTTCTTCCTGGAACTTGTGTCAGTGGCTGGGCTGTGGGGAGTTTGGGGCCCAGTGGTCAAAGGGTCCTTATGTCTCTATTCCTGGGCTGCCCCAGCCGGCCACTTCCTGGTGCTGTCTCGGAAACTTTGAAATGGAAAGGATAACCCAGGCCCTTGGTCTCTGCCCCATGCTCAGTCTGTGTGGTAGGCGTGGCCTGTGACTCTTACCTGACCCTTTGTGGATCCATGTGACACCTGGCGGGGGCTGAAGAGCCACTGAAAAGAGGCACAAATCGTGCCCAGCCTTCCTCTTTCTTCTGGGCTCATTGTTCTGAATGCTTCAATGCCTTCTTGGTTACTCTAAGAACTGGTGACACCGGACTCCATGGTGACAGAGACGAGAGAAGTTCAGCTCCATGTGCAGCATTTGTGCACATGCACCAGTTCCCTTAGAAACACATGTGAATGCACATCTGTGTGCGTTCGCAGCCACGGCACCAGATACACATACAGACAGCAAAAACAGCTAGCCAGATGTCATTGTGGGGAAAGGTTTTGGAATAAGAAAGGCCTTAAGTTTTAGGAATCTTGCTGGGCAGTGTTGGCGCACACCTTTAATGCCAGTACAAAGGAAACAGAAACAGGAGAATCTTTGTGTTCAAGGCCAGTCTGGTCTACAGATTGAGTTCCAAGACAGCCCAGAGAAACCCTGTCTTGAAAACAAAAAATGAAAAGGGTTTTAGGAATCTTGGTTCTAAGATCAGGGGACTCTGTTGTCACCAGTGATCCTAATATAAGGGAGTGAGGACCTAATTGCCCCAGGGGAGGTAGGTGCCCCTAAGCCCTTCATGATTTCCTTAGGCAACAGAGTACTGAATTGAACTGGAGGCCACTCACCCTTCCCAGCCCAGCCTTCTATCAAAGAGAGAGACCATTTTCATTGGGAGCCAGAGAGGAAAGTTTGCACCACCTTTCTTGCTGGTGTGACAAGGCCGGGGTGCTCAGGACAAGAGGAAATGGGCTGTAGAGTTCAGGATGTCTTGGTTTTCCATTGCTATAACAAAACACCCAACACTCTGATTTATAAATAAAAAGGTTCATTTTGACTCTCAATTCTGGAGGCTTCCATCCATGTTGTTTGGGCCTTTGGTGAGGACAGTGGATGGCGTTAGTGGGGATTATTTGCTGGAGCAAACTTCTTACATCATGAACCAGGAAACAGAGTCAGGACAGGACAGTGTCCCACAATTCACTTCGATTGTGACCTAAGGGTCTGTCTGTCTTTATCTCTGTCTCTTCCTTCCTTCCTTCCTTCCTTCTTTCCTTCCTTCCTTCCTCCCTTCCTCCCTTCTTTCCTTCCTTCCTTTCTTTCTTGTTTTTGTTTCAGGGGGTTTTGTTTGTGTTTTCAAGACAGCGATTCTCTGTGTAGTCCTGGCTTTCCTGGAACTCACTCTGTAGACCAGACTGGCTTCAAACACAGAGATCCACCTGCCTCCCAAATGCTGGGATTAAAGGTGTGAGGATAACTAGAATACTTCATTCCTTAAATCTCCCAGAGGTGTCAGCCCCAGGGACCAAGCCTGGGCTTTGGGGGAATAGTTGACATTTCAGCTGTAGAGGAGACTCCATCTGTTTTGGTTCTTTTCCTTACTATAGTCTGCATATGTACATGAGTGTAGCAACAGCATACATGTGTATGTACATGAGTGTAGCAACAGCATACATGTGTATGTACATGAGTGTAGCAACAACATACATGTGTATGTACATGAGTGTAGTAGCAGCATACATGTGTATGTACATGAGTGTAGCAACAGCATACATGTGTATGTACATGAGTGTAGCAGTAGCATACATGTGTATGTACATGAATGTAGCAACAGCATACATGTGTATGTACATGAGTGTAGCAGCAGCATACATGTGTATGTACATGAGTGTAGTAGCAGCATAAATGTGTATGTACATGAGTGTAGTAACAGCATACATGTGTTTGTACATGAGTGTAGTAACAGCATACATGTGTATGTACATGAGTGTAGCAACAACATACATGTGTTTGTACATGAGTGTAGCAACAGCATACATGTGTATGTACATGAGTGTAGTAACAGCATACATGTGTATGTACATGAGTGTAGTAACAGCATACATGTGTATGTACATGAGTGTAGCAGCAGCATACATGTGTATGTACATGAGTGTAGCAACAACATACATGTGTTTGTACATGAGTGTAGCAATAGCATGCATCCTGCATGGAAGGGGAACAGGTGGGATAACCCTGAACAGTGGTTAGCAGGTGGGCAGAGGCTGTACCATTGCTGGATTCTTACTGCTCACACCCACCTTTTACTATTGTCCCTGGACCATGCCTTTCCAAAGTGTTTGCCATGTCCTTCCAAGTGAGAAGCATTGCCGTGAATCAGAAGCTCTCTGCAGCCAGTCTCATGGTGTGTCAGTGAGATGGTCACAGCGCCTACCACATGTAGAGGTGCGTGGGGGTTGACACACGTGATGCTGCCAGGTGCTGATGCTGTCACCATGACCCATGGTGACCATTTAGCACAGCTGGAAAATTTTGGATGTACTCTGGTGATGGTTAATTTTAATGCTCAACTTGACACATCTGGGAATCATCAGGGAAGAGCATCTCAGTGAGGGATTGCTTTGGTCAGGTTTCCCTGAGCCATGTCTGTGGGGGTACTGTCTTGATTGCTTTAGTTGGTGCGGGAAGACACAGCCTGGCAGTGGATATCACTGCTTCCCCAGACTGTAGGAAGGTAGAGAAAGCTGATACTAAGTGCCTGCAATCTTTGCTTTGCTCTTGGCTTCAGAGGTAACATGACTATTGTCTCAAGCTCCTGTCGCTGTGACCTCCCCACACTGATGGGCTGCAACCTGGAATTGGGAGCTAAACCAAACACTTTTCCCCTAAATTGGCCTTAAAAAAAAAAAGCTATGTGTGTGTGTTTATGTGTATGGGTATGCGTGTGTGTGTATGTGTGTGTTTATGTGTATGGGTATGCGTGTGTGTGTATGTGTGTGTTTATGTGTATGGGTATGCGTGTGTGTGTATGTGTGTGTTTATGTGTATGGGTATGCGTGTGCGTGTGTGTTTGCAGGCAGACATATAAGAACACAGAGATCAGAAGAGGATGCAAGACCCTTTGGGATTGGTTTTCCAGATGCGTGATGTGAGCTTCCATGTAGATGCCGTGTCCTCTGAAAAGAGAACCATGTGCATAGCTGCTGAGGCTTCTCCACAGGACCCGCTGAGCTGCTTTTGTCAGACCATTTTCCCACAGCAACACAAATAAAACCATGACGATGCCTATGTAAGATAACTATTAGGGTCATAAACAGGAACTTGTACCTCTGGCTCTGCATTCCAGCTTTAGTCCACGAAACCTATCCCAGCGTGACCCGAGTATCCCGGGAGGCAGAGTCCTGCTCAGGTGTCAGGGCTCTGCATTATTGAGATCAGAGCTTTTGTTCCCTGTCCCCGTCCTCGACCTCCCTGAGGCTCTTGCAGCAGATGCAGATATTGAGGAAGGAGAGAACACCTGACTTGGTCTCTTCCTCATGGCACAGGCAACCACTCCTGGGCACCCACGACTTCCCTGCAGCCCCAAGCAAGCCTTGAGCTTGTACCAACTCCTCTTCCAGCGCCCTGCAGATCTAGGCCAGCTCCAAAACACAATACAGCAGGTAAGGAAATCCACGTGCTGCTCCCAAGGGAGCGAACAGGGGTCTGACTCCACTCTTGATCCCCACTCCAGGTTCATGAGGGCTGGGACTACCCCCCAGGGCTGGAGCTGCTGGAGATGAAGGGGAGCCAGCGAGCCCAGGAGAAGGTAGGGAGGGGCTGGAGTACGAGGGAAGTAGATGTAGAAGGCAGAGTGGTTCTTTCATGTTCTCCTTTCTCATCCATCTGCAGCTTCTCTGGGACTTGGAGCTGCTGGCTGGGGTAGGGCTGGGCCTCTTCTGGCCCCCTCGGGCCAGGCTCTGCAGCCAGAGTGGCCAGACTCAGCATGCATGGAGCCAGCGCAGCCAGACCTCGGGCAGAACTGTAGATGAAGACTTGGAGCCTCTGGTGAGCGAGCTGAAGAGGTTCAGTGAGGTGCTGAAGGAGCTCTGGGGGTGAGAGGTGGACTCTGAGTTTATGATTGCCCAGCTATAAATGTGTGATGATAGGTCCTTCCAGATCTTTCTTCAAAGGCTTTTGAGAGAACCACTGTACTCACTGGAACAAAAGGGTTTCTACCGCACCCAACAAACACCATGTTCTCCTAACCCAAAGACTGAACAGTTAACAACTAGCTGGTGAAATTAACCGGGGACCATATGCAAGTCTTTTCATGTGGCTGCCCAGAGGGAAGGATGCCACCTGGCAGATTTAAGAGGGCAAAGGCACTGGTGCCCAGCATATCCGTGAGCCAGAGATTCAGAGAGGCCTTTGCCATGGGCTCCCCTCAGGCTGGGCTATCTTCTGGAGAGGTGACTGGTCCCAAGGTAGAGCACCTCAGTCCTGTCACTGAGATCAGGTCATGGGTTTCTCCGGCTGAGGCATACTCTGTAATAACAACCGCCAGCAGTGAGCACTGAGCAAGTTCTGTCAGCCTCGAAGGAGAGGTGGCACAGAGGGTGGAGGCCGGCTCAGAGCTTCCTTCCCCACTGAGAGATGCTACCCTGTGGGTCTGGGCTCACTTGATCCTTGCAGAGTTCCAAGCTGTGCTCCTCACCCCAGGCTGTGGAAGCACACAGCAAGAGCCATCAGCTTCTAAAGGGGTGAGTCTTGCTTCCCGGGGACCCTACGTTCTCAAGACGGCCTCACAGTGACAGAGAACATACTTCATGTCACAGTCCCCCTAGTGTCCTTCCTCCTGCCTCCAATTCCCGGGATCCCTGGATTCAGAGTTAGGCAGCTTGAAGGGACTGGGGAGGCCAGTGGGGCCAGTCTAAGCTACCTCCTCACTGAAGCTGCTAAACTGCAGGAGGCTGTATGCAGAATCTCCCTCCACCTCAGATCTGGATGAAGCCAGAAGTGATGGAGGCCCAAGGCTGGAGGGCTGCATTATACCTGCTGAGACTGAACCTGGTACACCCACAGGAGAGGGGCAAGAAGCCAAGGGGGCAGCTGCTCCTGGAGCCGGTAAGCCGGACTAGACTGGGAGGAAGGGCACCTTCAGCCAGGTCATTCCTCATGTCACAGACTTTCAGTGGGTGTCAGGATCCGCTGGTGGCGAGTAGGTTTTAAATACATTCATATTTATCTATTTTTTGAGACAGGATCTTGTTGTGTAGGCCATCTTAACCTGGAACTTGCTGTCTAGTTCAGTCTGCTCTTGAACTCAAAATCCTCCTCAAAAGCCTCAGCATCACGAGTGCTAGGATTACAGGTGTACCATGATGCTCAAGGGAAGTAGGTTGTGTTACCAGCTGGTCCAGTGGGATTCTGAGTGGAATCTGGAGCTCAGACAGGAGCAGCAGGAAGAACCAGCAGTTGATGCCCAAGGAGGAAAGAACAGAGCAGCAGCCCCATGCCGTCCATTTGCCACCTTTGTGCCAAGCACAGGGCTATACAGACACACTGGAGGACTTGGTCTAGCCTTAGATCACAACCTTGTGACAGAGTTAAGACATGAAGTTGGCAGATAGGATTTGGTGAGAAGGATGCTCTGGCCTTCCCCTCCCTCCAACCCCTCCCGGTTGTAAAGGGAATTGATTCTCAAATTGTGTTAAACAATGCACCTATCAAAGCTATATACTTCCATTTGTTTTATCATTGGAATGAAAAAGTGCTAATTGTCTCTTTTTGATTGACAGGATTTTTACAACTATATTGTCTCTTGGGAAATAGGGATATGAATTACACTAAATTACCTGGTTGGGGGCAGGCACAGTATGACTCTCTAATAAAACCACACCTCAGCAGGAAGAAGGAAAGGTTGTTTTCCCACCTTTTCAGGATGGTTTCTAAAGCCTGAGAATGTTATAAAACTTTTGTTCAAAAAGCCCTTTGAAAGCTGCATGTATGCCCACAGAAAACAAACCCTGCAGTTACTGTTGTGAATATTCAGCCCTGTTTTCCCTGCAAGAGAAAGAAGTTATAGTCTGCAAAGCAGCTGATTTAGGAGCTATGAAATGCAGACCCTCGGGCCGAGTCTGACATAGGGAGTGAGTGAGCAGCAGCGAGCCCCTCCTTTAGATTTCTCTGGTTAATTATGAAGACTTGGCACCTTTTAAGCCAGGCTCTGGCTTCAATTTTCATTATGACCTTCTTTTGAGTTTGTTGTCAGAAACAGCTTAGTAGGATTTTCTTTCTTTCATAACAGAGAAAGTAAGGCCCAAACAGTGGGATTCTTCTGTGGTCCTGAACCTCCACATCCAGATAAAGTGTGTGTGTGTGCGTGTGTGTGTGTGTGTGCGTGTGTGTGTGTGTGTGTGTGTGTGTGCGTGTTGTCATTATGTCATAGGATCTCAGCAAATGGGCCCTTCTTGTGGTATTCTGGGGGAGGACTGTGCAGGTTCCTTACAGAGGTCTCTCCAGGCTACAAAGTTGGAGTTGGCTGTTGCAGATATAGGTGACACACAGTATGCAGTGCGGTGTGTGGCAGACGGTGTGCTGTGCAGAGTATGCAGTGTGTGGCACACGGTGTGCAGTTCGAAGTGCACAGTGCATGGCACATGGTGTGCAGTGCACAGTATTCCCAGTGGTAGGAAGGAAGATGCAGGGGTTGTAATAACTTGAAACACAAGTACCCCCGTTGGAACTCCTCGTTTAGGGCCTACCCAGGCATCCTCATTTTTATTGTTGTTTTGTTGTTTGAGACAGGGTTTCTCTGTGTAACCTTGGCTATTCTGGAACTCACTCTGTAGACCAGGCTGTCCCCAGACTCACAGAGATCTGCCTGCCTCTGCCTCCTAAGTGCTGGGATTAAAGGCGTGCACCACTGCTCAGCTTCAAGCATTTTCATCCTAATTTGGGTGTAATGCGAGTAAGAGGCTAGATGCCAGTAGATGTCGGTCATTGGCTTTTCACCCTCAGGTTGCTTACATCCCACCAGCAGCAGTAGCTTCAAGGAGCCAGGAAACTCCAAACTTAAGGTGAAAGGGTCATGGGTAAGGTTTCTTGAAACGGGCAGCTGGGGTGGAGTCTGCCTGGGAGAAGGCTGCAGGGGTAAGGTGGGGCTGCTGAGGTAGGAGGGGCCAGTTCAGAGACCTTTTAAAGGGCATAAAATGGGTAAGCAAAGGTAAGTGGGTAGTGGTAGTAATGTTATGATATGGAACCCACTCGGGAAAAGCAGTCACGGGGCTCCCGCACGAACTTTTTGGGCCCATAATGTTTTTCCTTTTAAGGACCCAGAGAAAATGGAAGAGAGGAGTCAAGCAGAACCGAACATTCAGAGTTCCTGCGGACAGACCCTCAGAAGCACACTGGAGGAAAAGGTGGGCCAGGAAGCCCCTGAGCCCTCTGGTCTGGCTTCCCAGGGTTTGTCAGCTCTCCAAGATCGCTCCACGGAGTTCGGCTCTGGCCTGGGCCAGGAGGGAGCAGAACCTGAGATGGCGCTGACTCCTCAGGGTCACCCAGAGCCACCACTGGGTCAGCGAGGACAGTCACCTCAGGGTTATAAAGGAGAGTCAATTCAGGGACAAGACAAAGGGGTTCTTCAGAGTCAAAGTGAAAGGAAGGAGGCTCAACAGGGCCAGGAATTAAAAACCCCTCGGTTTGGGGAAGGCAATAATTCAGAAGTCTGGGGGGGAAAGACCACGGCATGGCGCCAGGAAGAGAGCAACCCTAAGAGCCATCCTAGCGACTTCTGCAAGTTCCCAGAAAAGAGGGTAGCAGGACCCCAGGATAGTAGCTCCCAGGCGGCACAGGCGGCAGTTACCCAGGAAGGAGGTCGGGCTCCTCTTCCTGCCGCACGTTCCACCCAGCCACTGCTCCGAGGCCCAGAAGTACTTGCTTCCGAGGCGCAGGAGTGCCAGCCAAGGCTCCCCAGTGCTCTCAGGGAGCAGAGTGGCCCTAGGGACCCCAAACCCTCCAAGGCCGCATGGCCTGCGCCCCAGAGCAGGGAGGAGGTGCTGGCCAGCGCAGGGCAGGAGGTTCTGCAGCAACTGCTGGAGCTGAACAGTGCGGCCAGGCAGCGGCGGCGGAGGGACCGCGAGCAGCAGCGGCTCCGGGTGCGTCTGAGGGCTCAGCAGTGGTGGTGGTGGAAGGGATGGGAGGGACACTCGGGCGGAGCTGACTGCCGCCTCCCCAGGTCCTGGAACGACTCCGCATCGTTGCGAACCGCCATCGCCGGGTTCACCCGCTGGGGCTCGCTCCCAGCGTGGCTCAGATGACACCTCAGGCAAGAGCTTGGGGAAAGGCCACCAAGGTTGTGTCCCCTGAGGGGATGAAAAGGATGGCAGCCAGCTGCTTCTAAAGGAGGGGGAGGGGAGGGTGCTGGGCGGCCCCCTCTTGGCCACACTTGCCCGCTCAGAGCTCTTGTCAACTAGGAGGACGTAGCAGGACGGCAACGCATCTTGCGGGAACTGCTGGGACAAGTGAAGTACACCGAGGCAGGACTTTGCAACTGCGGGCACTGGGGGTGAGGTAAGGGGCAGGCAGGGAGCGGTAGGTGCCCCTTTGCCCTGACATTTGATTGACAAGCCACTGTCTTCCTAGGAACGCCCAGAACTTCCAGGAGCTACTGTCTCCTGGCACTGAGGAGCCTTCTCCTGGAGAATAGCTTCCACCCGACCCAGCCTGACCCTTCCTTTGCTGGGTCCCCACAGAGATACGAAGCTGATGGTTGAGGAAAAGGCTAAAGGGTGACCCTAGGTGTGAGACAGTTTTAGAAAGGTCCAGAGGGAAGCGTTAAGACCAGGGAGAACACGCACGCACGCACGCACGCACAGAGCAGTAAGGTCCACCAGGAATACTCCTATTTCTTCTTTTGGTTCCTAAGTCACTGCCAGGCCCAAGCTCAGAGGGCCAGATCTCGGGGGTCCAGGAATGCAAAGGCACCATTCTTACGGAAGAATGACTCAATTCGGCACATCTTGCAGGAGACCAATTCTTGCTTTGTTGCAGGTCCTGGAAAAAGATGTCAAGATACTAGGGATGGGTTTCTGAGGAGGGGGTCTCGGAGCACAGGAGTCTCCCGAATAGCCCTAGGACTCTGCCCATGCTGTATCTACCCTGCATAAATAAATGAAAGGGGCTTCTGAAAAGTGAGGACTACAGAAAAATACGTTTGGGTGCTGGATCATCTGGCTCTAAGATGCTCCACCAGGGCCTTTTTAGCATCTAGATGATGGACCACTAGCTCTCTCCACAGGCCAGGTCAGAGGCTGCCTATGTTTATCACAGGGACAAACTGCAGAGACATGGGACTTTCCTTCTACCTCCACCTCACTTCTGGGGCTTCCTTTTGCTTTTGTTGGGAAGCTGACTCCCCTTACTTTCATGTCAGAGGAAAATGAGAGCACTGTGTTGTTCCCAACCACCCACCTTTTCTGCACGTGCTCAGGCAGTGGGACACACTGCCCTCACTGACCCCATGACACATATAGTCTTGTTTCCCTCACACTTTTGAAAAGTCACTGGGCTCCCTGACTTTCAGCCTCACAGAAACAACAGATGCTCACCTTCCTGCTGATGCCGCCCCAGCGGCCTCAGTGACATCCTCGACCTACTATGGCCGCCACAGACCCGTCCTCAAACACCACTAGCCCTATTCTAATCTTGTGGGCAACTCTGTGGGCTGCCATTGCTTGCCCTCCCTGTCGTGTTTAAACCATCAAGAAGTAAGCCACCGAGTCTTGTCCAAAACATCCTTGATTTCAGTTTTAATCCTAATTACATCTTCCAAGATAACAGAAATGCCTAATTCACCAGCCTAGAACTTTCAGTCTCTCAAATTCATTATCACTCACTTGCTTAAATACTCAGTAGCTTCCTCTCAAATTAGGATAGAACATGTCCCTGCCTCCCTGACCACCACCACCCATTACACAGAGCTCGTCTCTGTTAGACCTATTTCCTTGCCCACAATCTGGCCTTTCCCTAGAAAGTTTACTCTCCAGCATGTGGTCGGAGCTCCGTGTTTGTGAGGGGACTCATTTATGGGAGGTTGGGGCTCACCCAGCTGCCAGCCATATGTGAAGTTGGTGGTGACGGGTAACTGGTAACGTGTCTCTGGCAGGTCCAGTTTTCGGGTGTTGAGATACCGGTAGCGCCCCTGGAAGTCATGGGAGATGCCTTCATACAGCAGGGCTTTGGTGTCAGGCGGAACTGGGTACATTTCTGACAGAAAAGGAGGCTCTGGGGAAGGGCTGGGGGCTTTAGATGGAGCTGTTTTGGAGACAGGTGGTAATGATACTGGGGCCTTGGGCAGCAGGGTGGGCAGTTTGAGGGGCAGGCGGGATGCAGCCTTAGCCTTCTGCTTGGCCTTCACCAGAGTCCCATACTTGCGCTGCCACTCACAGCGCAACCTCATCTCTTTGAGATATTCCTCCTTCCAGAAGTTTTGCCGCAGGGTGTCCATGTTGAGCTGCCTCGACATGGTGGCAAAGAAATGAGCAGTATGGGGGTTTAGCTACTGCTGAGTGTGCACAGCAAGTGGACAGTAGGTGGCTGTCCTGGGATGGTCACCTGGCAACCAGGCCTCACCTCACACAGGGCCAGTGTTGTGGTTTGAATATGCTTGGCCCAGGGAGTGGCACTATTAGGAGGTGTGGCCTTGTTTGAATAGGTGGCATGTCACTGTAAGGAGTGGGCTTTGTGACTTTCTTCCTAGCCACATAGGAGACAGTCTCCTTTAGATGAAGAGGTAAAACTCTCAGTTCCTCCTGTGCTATACCTGCCTGTGTGCTGCCCTGCTCCTGCCTTGATGATAATGGACTGAACCTCAGAACCTGTAAGCCAGCCCCAATTAAACGTCCTCATAAGAGTTGCCTTGGTCATGGTGTCTGTTCACAGCAATGAAACCCTAACTAAGACAGCCAGGATTCTGCCTGCCATTGCCCTCAGCGGAGTCCTGTCACCCCTTCTGGGGCAGCCTAGGAGAAGGGCTCACTAACTAGACATCTTGATTTCCAAACCACTCTAGATCAGTGGTTCTCAACCTTTGTGATACTTTGACCCTTTAATGCAGTTCCTCAAGTTGTGGATCCCCAACCATAAAATTGTTGTTGTTACTTATGACTGTACTTTTCCTACTCATCAGTTGGAAATACCTGAGTTCTCTAGAACAACCATCTTATGCAATTTCTTCTGTCTCTTGGGTAGGGCCCATCCCAGCTTTATGAAAACCAAGGAGAAGAAGCAAAGGTAGAGAGATTGGGCTCAAACTTTGTCCTCCATTCCTGAAGCCAGTCTCTAATCCAGGTGACCAGTCCTTGAATAACCCCCCCCCCATTTCCCCCTAACCCCACTCAATTCTTTACCTTGCTCTTGGTAGCTTTCCCATGTTTGCAAGTCTAATGTCTCCCAACACTGCAACTTTCACGTATCCAAACCAGCACCCATTTCAGAGAGAATATTCCTTTAATATCAACAATGACACTGCTTGACAGCAGGGGGAGGTAGTGGAGAGATGATTGGGCTTTCTTTTCCTACCCAGCTTAGACCTGAACAACAGAACCCCAACAGCCAATCAGTGAAGAGGAGTGGAGGGGCTGGAAACCAAGGCTTGAAACTTAAATAGAGGCTGATAAACTGGGAGAGGCCTGGAAGTGTGAGGAGGGTTAAGGGCTGAGCAGCTCTAGCGCAGGTCTTCAGCGGTGAACATGCCCTTGGCCCTGCGCAGGATGGAGTCTTTGGCTGCGTCATAGGGATGTTCCTTGGACGGGATCTCCAGCACAGCTGGGATGGACCTCTGGTGGGCATCAAGGGCGTGCCGAACCATCTCTGCGATGTACTGGTTGATGAGGATGATGCCGATGTCGTCCCTGTTTAGAAACTGCCTGTTGGGGGAGAAGAGGAGAAATGACAGTGGCTGGAGGCACTGGGCCTTCAACCTTATCTTTCCTTGGATGAAGCAACTGCACTGAGCTCAGAGCCACACCGGTGAGGGTTGGAGTCCACACATTTGCTCGTAAGGGAACTGGTGATGAAGACCAGGATGCATGTCTGTGTGTTCTATATGTTGCCTCTGTGGAGGAGAGGCAGAGAAGAGGAAAGTAAGTATGAGCCCCTTTGTATCTACATAAGAGTCTAGAAACACAAAAGCCTTATTAACAAAACAAACAAACGAACAAAACCCTCAAAACTACCACCTACCACCAAATAATAAATAAATAAATAAATAAAAAAGAAAGAAAGAAAAGAAAAAAAGACCAAGGCCAGCCTGGTCTACAGAGCTAATTCCAGGAGAACTAGGGCTACACAAACCCTGTCTCATAAAACCAAACAAAACAACAAAACCTTTTTGTTATTACTGATAGAGGTTGAAGGCAGGAGAAGATGCAAGGATGGGGCGGCTGACTGACTCCTTAATGTATATCTTCTTCTGATTTTACTAAATGTTTAAGAGGTAGGGTTGAGGAGACCTCTGTCGGTCTCAAGATCTATGCTGATTAGGGTAGGGGGTGGACCAGGAGGATATCTGCTATAAGCCAAAGTAAAGGTGGAAAGAGCAAACTCAGCAGTGCTCAGCAATGAAGGAATCATGATTTCCAGACAGACTGTCATTCTGGCCTTCCTCTCACATGATCACCTCCACACAGACACGTGCACCCATTCAGCCATGTATTTACTCGTTAAAAATAATTTGCTGGGCACCTACTTTGTGCCAGCATGGAACAGATTTGGCTTGGTGATTTTAGATCCTTTCCTGTTGGAAACATGGTAAATTCTTGGAAGTAAGATGTCCTCCAGTGACACTTGACTGGTTTCCTTAGAGATCAGTCTCCCAGGTCAGAGCCTGCCACATTGCAGGCTGTGGGAACTAGTCTCAGCCAGCATCCCTGGACTGGGCTACTGAGGGAAAACAGGTAAGGGCAGTTTATTCCTGAGATTTGCATAGGAGTTCTAGAAAAGGAGTGAGAGAAAAAAACAGGGAGTTGGCATCCTCAATTCTAGTCAGTAGGATACTTTCTGGCTTAAAAATAATGCCTGCACCCACTTTTTGAACTAGGACCCAGGGCATGAAGTGGGGAGTTGAAGTAAACAGTCTTTGTGGAAGGCCATAGTTCCCGGATGTTTCCCCCATTGTCACAAGGCAGACTGAGGGAGCTGTATAAACAAAAGCACAGGCGAAGGTGCTTGCTATGCAAGCCTACCCCCCCACCACCCAGTTCTAGCCTCAAAGCCCATAGAAAGAAAACTGACTCCACAAAGTTGTCTTCTCACTTCCATGTGTGCACACCTACCCATGAATACACACACACACACACACACACACACACACACACACACCACACACACACAGTGTAATTAAAGAGTTTTCTGCCTCTTATGGTGTGTCTTCAGGCCTGTACCCTAACCTATTCACTCTTTATTTTTCTCACTCGTAAGTGGGAAAGTGGGAATAACCACTACCTTACAGAACAGTTGTGAGCCTCTAAAATAAATGAATATTTACCTTATCGATATAAATATAAAATTATTTACAATAAATATTTATATTATAAATGTGTGTGTGTGCGCGCGCGCACACACACACACACACACACACACACACTGTCCTGGCCTACGTTGGAGGAGGTTTGTTTAGGATACAACTGAAAAGACTAAGCCAGAGAATGCGCTACAGGGGAGCGTCAGGGACCCCGGAAGTGGGCTGAACATGCCGGTCAGCACTGGTCAGAGGCTCCAGGAACCAATTACAGCTGGTGCAGATCACAAGCTCCACTCCTCTTCTAAACTGACACACAATCATGTGATGGGGAGCTCCAGGACCTACCGTAGGCTGGAAGGGAACTTAGACGGCGGAGGCCCCTGCTCCGAGTGGACAGACGGCTTCCGGGACCACCACCTGACACCCAAGTTAACAGGCCGCCAATCTCCCCGTGCTTGTAGCAAGCGGAAGAACCCATTTAGGCCTCACAGGCTACCGTACCTGAATGTGTCTTCGATCTCATTGATGGTGGTATCCTTCTCCACTACCAGGAAATTAGGGTGGCGGTTCTTGTTCAGCTCCCCTATACCGCCCAACAGAAAACCAGTCACCGTGTCCTCGTCTCCAATCACCGCGATTAGTTTACCCCTGCCCGCCATCCTGTCAGCCCGGCAGAGCGGTCCCCAAACACCAGCGATGCCCCGCCTCCACAGCGGCCCCTCCCTTCAGTTATGCGCAGTTCCCCACCTCCCGGGCATGCGCGCTAGCAGGAGCTCGGCTCAATCTGCGTACTCCTGCGCCATAGAGGCTGGAACCGCGGAACTACGTCCCCCAGAAGGCTGAGCGCCACAGGCCTCTCACTGGCATTCTGTCCTTTATTTTTTCCTTCTCGGAAGAAAAGTATTTGAGCCTAGAGTTATTAGAAACCGAGACTTTACGGGACATATGCTTTTATTTTTTTCCTGTGTATGTTATTTTTGTTTTGGCGTTTTGAGAGATGGTTATATATCTCAGGCAGGTCTTGAACTTGCTGTGTTGGAGGGGACGGATTTACTGTTTCTACTTTCCGAATGCTGAAATTATAGGCCAGCGCCATACACAAAACAGAACAGTGTATGCTTGATTTGTCTGATTTAATTTTTTTGTTGTTGTATCTGCAGGACGGCGGTGAAGCAGGCCCAAGTTTGTGAGGTCATAGTACACTCCATGGGAGTCACCTGGTCAACCCAGTGCTTTTTTAAATTTTTATTTTATTATTATTTTTTAAAGACAGGTCTCAGTATTTGCCTCCGAAGTATTAGGATTTAAGGCTTGTGCCTGCCATCAACCCCCACCTCCCTTTTTGGTTTTATTTGGTAGATTTTTTTTTTTTTTACCTGCTATATGTAGCCTTTGCTGGCATGGAACTCAGGTTGGCCTTGAACTTGCAGCGGATGATCCTATTGCCTCATCCTCCTGAACGCTGGGATTACAGGAATGCACCAGTTTTTCCTGCCCCTTCATTTGTTTGAACTCCTGCCTCAGTCTGAGATTACAGACATGGGCTGCCACAACTATCCAAAAAAAGATAGTTCCTAGCTGAAAGGTCAAGTTCTGAATCTGTATGTTGTACACACGCATGTTAACTATGACATGCCTAATAATTACTAAATATATATTTAATTACTAAAGAAATGGGCAAATTAATGATGACACTGTGCAGTGCTGTAGAGAACCAAGCAAGACCTCGTGTTGTTAGTTGCTAAATTTAGAGAAATACATAGGAACAACTCCAGCATTTAGGAGGGTTGCCGCAAGCTCAAGGCCAGTTTGGGGTAGGAGGGGCACCAGCACATTTGAAGAGATACCATGACCAGGGCAACTTTACATTTAATTGGGTTACATTGAATTGGGGCTGGCTTACAGATTTAGAAGTTTAATCTGTTATCATGACAGGAAGCATGACAGTTTGCAGGCAGACACGGTTCTAGAGCCGAGAGTTCTACATCTTGGTCAGAAGGCAGCCAGGACAAGGGTCTTGGTCACACAGGCCAGACTTGAGCATATCTATGAAACCTTAAAACCCCACCTCCTCAGTGACACACTTCCTCTAACAAGACCACACCTCCTCCAATAAGGCCATACTTGCTAATAGTGCCCCTTCCCTCCCATGGGCCAAGCATACTCAGATCACCACAACCATATATTAAGATTATCCTAGAGCTAACCTCACAGCTCAGTGAGTAATGCCACACAGCTGATGTCCTAAGTCAAATTTCTAGAACCTACACGGTGGAAGGAGAGAAGCAAGTTCTGCAAGTTGTCCTCTGATCTCAATACATTTGTTCTATGGAACACACAAACACACACGGAGGTACACTAAATAACTAAATAAATACAAACAGGGTGCAGTGGTACAATCCTTTAATCCCAGCACTCAGGAGGCAGAGGCAGGCAGATCTCTGCGTTTGAGGCCAGCCTGGTCTACAGAGCGAGTTCCCGTATAGCCAGGGCTACATACCGAGTCCCTTTCTCGAAACACACACACACACACACCACCGCCGCCACCACCACCACCACCACTACCACTGCCACCACCACCAAGCAAACAATCAAAATTACAGAATTTAAAAGTTTTTCTGAGGACTAAAGGGTCATGGTCACCAGGCTCATACTTTAGAGCTATGTTTGAGCAGCAAGCAACAAGACCTGTCTTCTAGAGGCTGTACCTGTTGGGATAAGAGTAACATTCTTGCCGGGTGTTGTTGGTGGTGGTGGTGCACACCTTTAATCCCAGCACTCTGGAGGCAAAGGTAAGGGGATATCTGTGAGATCAAGGCCAGCCTGGTCTATAGACCTAGTTCCAGGACAGCCAGGGCTACACAGAGAAACCCTGACTTTCAAAACAAAACAAAACAAAAAAGGTAACATCCCTCAGAGTATGTACTCTGAAATGAGTAGGTTGGAGGGGAAGGGCTATTGTTTTTCCAACAAAGATAGACAGATGGCTAGAGAGGGGGGAAGGGGAACCTTGGGTATGGAGTGCTTGACAAATCCACATGGTCTAGTGTAGTGGTCGTGTCTATGTCTGGCAGTGAATTTGGATCGTTGACTTGATTGAATTGAGAAACACTGATCCTAGGGGACTTGTGATACATGCCTTTGTTCTCCCAGCCAACACAGTGAATGTGGTTGGTTCCATCACATAGGATGGGACCCAACACTGAGTAAAAAGGCTAAAAATGTCAATGTAACCTCAGTGTCCTCTGATGTGTTTACCAACCTAGTCACAAGCTTCTTGTTGCTGTGTCTTTCCACCATGAGAGACAGTAACCTCAAACTGTGAGCCAGAAGCAGCCCTTCACCCCTTGGCCTGAGATTTGGGGTAAACTTCAGTCTCACTCTCCGCTTTGCTGTTTCAAGGTTTCATTTGGACTTAGCACTAGGTTCTCAGGGCTGGGTCACAGGACTCTTAAAGGTGTGAGAAGAGGCCCACAGGTGCTCAGCACCTACTGCCCCACCATGGCTGGGTGAGAGTAGCTTAATCCACTGAGTACCCCAAGCCTCAGGGAAGGGCAGCAAACCAGCTCAGTCAAGGGGGGGTGGGTAGAGAGTAAGACCGTGGGCAGGAGCATTAGCAGAAGTCCTAGATGAGCACACATGCTTTTTTTCCTTTTAATATTTTCTAAAGATTTATTTATTCTATGTGAGTACACTGTTGCTGTCCTCAGACACACCAGAAGAGGGCATCAGATCCCATTACAGATGGCTGTGAGCCACCATGTGGTTGCTGGGAGTTGAACTCGGGACCTCTGGAAGAGCAGTCAGTGCTCTCAACCATCAAACCATCTCTCCAGCCCAAGTGGCCAGATGCTTAAGAGAACAAATCTACCTTTAATGGGCTGGATGAGCTTTTAGGAGCTAAAGCAAGTCAAACACATCTCTGCTCCTTGGTCCAACCACCGTTTGTCAAATGGGACCATGATGAGGAGCTAGGGATGAAGGATTAATAGAACGTGAGTTCTGCTCTCAGGAGCACCCTGCAGGGATAAGGGGAAAGTGAGAAATACGAGTGGGAAGAGCAGAGATGCAAAACAGAAAGGTTCCAGAGGAGCCTTGAGGGAGTGAGGAGAGGCAAGTACTTCTTGTCACCGACAGGGGACAGTGCTATATTGTCATCTGCAGCAGTCTGAAAGGTCCTTTTCTGAAACCTCTCTTAGGTAAAGCTGAGACTTTTTAAAATTCGTTGCAGAAAAGAATTTCAGTAGCGGCCAGTACAAAGCTGGGTTCAGGTTTATCAGAGATTAATGTAGACTTAGCAAGGCGGCTCCCCAGCCTGTGCTTGGGGAAAGGATGGGATGCACTCAAGTATGGGCGTAGGCTCCTCAAGAAAGAATGGGGTGTCTCCAGCACAGCCCTGAGCGTTATTTTGGTGACTTCTGTGGTCACGTCTCAGAGGGTTGCTAAGGAGATTAGATGAGATCATAGGGTGGACCCTCATGTGCCCTGGACAGACTTTACAGCTGATAAGTAAAATCCTAAATCTCACAACGTTTTTATCAACACGGTTTAGTCTTCGTTACCATTTTAACATTTTTGTTTGAATTATCTCTGCATAAGAGGAGTACTGTCTCTATGTCGACAATCCTCACAGAAAATGTTATTGTGCTGGGATCCTTGAGTCTCAGACTTTAGCCAGACTCTAAGGGTAAGGAGGCTCCTCCTTTTCTTTCCTGCTCCCATGAGTCTTTCTACCCTGTGTCATTCTTAGGACAGGAAGGAAACGAGGAAACCTAAAGAGAGGAAGCAGACAAGGCACTGAGTGAAGTTTGAGGGCCGGGGCCACATTGTCTGGGGTCTCAGTAGGATCACTATGGAGTGAGTGGCAGGGAAGGGTCTATAGTTACAGGGTGCATCCAGTGAAGAGAGCATTTGCCCTGCTTTGCGACTTGTTCACATACCGTTCATGCCTGTGTTAGAGCTGTCAGGGCTAGGGGGGCTTAGATCGACTGTGGAGACCATGCATACGTACCCATAGATCAGGATCATAACCTCAGGCGGAAGTGTGCCCCGGGGAAGTGTAGAAGTTGGTGGTTATGACTCTGGAAAGGCCAGAGAGGTTCAGGAACATTTCTGTTGGCCAGAAAAGGGAGCACGGGAAGGCAAAAGTGGCCAGAACTGCAGCCTAGGTCCCCCCAAAACTACGGAGGGTGTTGACACAGAGTGTAAATGAGGACCAGGTACACAGGCTAATCACATGTGGGGAGACAGGCATCTGAATTCAGGGATGCATGAAGAAAACCATCTCCTGCAATGGCTCTAAACCAGAGGGACATGAGGCCATTAATGGGATCCTTTCTAGCTGCATGGGACATGGAGGGGATGTCAGAGCCAAGAGATTAGATCAGAAGCTGCTATGAAGTCCAGGAGACCTGAGCTAGGTCAAGACTTGAAATGAGGGGGTAGTTGGCCCAGGTCTGATAGAGGGTCTGGAGTGAGGTTCAGGATTCTCATTTGGTTTCTGATACAGAGCAATACTGCTGAAGTCAGAAGTTTCAGTGTTTGTGTTTTGAGACAGGGTCTTTCTACATAGCTCTGGCTGTCCTGGAACTCACTAGGTAGACAAGGTTGGCATCAAACTCTGAAAGGTCTGCTCCCAAGTGCAGATTCGATCTGGGATTAAAGGTTCGCATCACCAGCACCGGCCTTGTGGTCACAGTTCTAGGAACCGGATCTGAAGAATCCTTTCCAGCCCTTAACAGTGTCTGCTCCCATTGCCATCAACCAGCCTTCTGGCCAGTGGGGGCTGCTACCTCACTGGGTCCTCTGTTAGCCAGTGTTCCAGAACTCCTGTCTTCCCCAGGTCCTTGCCTCAGCCCGGGATCAGATCATCTCACCTCTGTGTGGTCCTCTACTCTGGATCAGGAGGCAACAACGGACACACACACACACACACACACACACACACACACACACACACACACCATGTTCTCTCTCCCCACCCCCATATATATCACACATAAAGAACAGCCAGGCCTTCTCAACAGCTATGCTTTATTTGGTGTTTTCCACATGTGCAAAAGTTTCCCAGAGAACTGGGCCCCATGATGTGTATAAAAACCCCCAATGGGGCAGAGCTGTGTCAGCTCCCAGGAGGCCTGGCTTGGGCAGAGCGCGTCACCCAGGCCAGACCACATGGTGCGATGCCACCTGCTGCTTGCTCTGGTTCTGCTTCCCCTGACTGTTCTTTCTTTTCCAAGCCCCTCACTCTAGGGGTGTGGGCACCAGATGGGCCTGACAGAGTCCTCAGGCGTGGTGGTTTGTGAGGGTGTCTTCTTTCACACACAGATACCCCAACTCAGTGCTTGCCCACCGGCATTAGCCCCCTCTGATCCCCAGGGATTACCCCCCAGCCCATTTAACCCCTTATATGACAGTCTCTACCCCAAGCCTCACCCCAGTCAGCCCTAAGGCCACACTTGAGGGACACTGATCGAAGACAGATAAAGTCCCCCCACCCCTTAAGTGGCACAGTGGGGTGAGGTGATTGCACCACCCACGACACACCTAAGGCAGGTGTTTTAGAGCCTGATTCTGTGTGTGCATGGGGGTGTGGCACATCTGTGCAGGTATGAGTTTGGCAGGATGTGGGGCTTGGGCTGAGGGAGGCGCTTCTGAGATTCAGGGCACATTGACCTTGAAGGGGCTTCCTGGGACACTTTCATCACCCCACTTGACAATGAGGATGTAGTCTCCTTTCTCCTTGACAGTGTAGGTGACGTTGTAGACACGGTTCCCCATGTGCTTCACATACACTTCTTCACAGGGAGTCTTGGGCCCATGCACACCCACCATCATCATGTTGGTGCCTGGAGAGAGTGGCAGAGAGGAGTGACTCACACCAGGGCCACAGGCAGCCCACATCCCTGGCCCTGGACAGCTTCCTGCTCCCTCCCTCGACCCGACAAACCTGCTTTGCTGCAGTCCACAGTGAATGAGTTCTTCTGACCCACGAAGGCCTGGGACAGGCCAGGGCCCCTTGTCACCACCTTGCTGGCGTCTGAGGAGAACTTGGGGATGGAACTGTAGCTGGTGCCACGGCTCGAGGAGGACTTTGTCACAGTCTCCACCAGAACCGTGGATGTTTCATGAAGGCTGTGGCCTCCAGACAACCGGGGACCTGAAGGGTAGAGTAGGTGGCCATGGGCCTAGTCAGAAGGACTTCCTACCCTTTCCTAGGATGCTGACAGTCCTCTGAGGTGGGCGTGGGGCAGCCGCTAGGCTCTCAACTGTCCTCAGCTGCAGCTTTTGAAGAATGCAACCTGTTCCCTCCAGGCAGAATTTTACCAGCTCCAATCCCGGGGCCACAGCCACATCTGCCCCTCCCCCTTCCAGGCTTCCTCTTGATAAGGGTCGAGGGTGGGGGTGGGGGAGATGGGGGGGCGGTAGAGCATTTCCCTAGCATGAATAAGGCTCTGGGTTCAAGCCCCAGCACTGAAAAAAATTTTTTTTCTTTTTTGGTTTGCAAGACAGGTTTCTCTGCAGAGTCCAGGCTGTCCTAGAACCCATTCTGTGGAGCAGGCTAGCCTCAAACTCAGAGATCCACCTGCCTCTGCCTCTCCGGTGCTGGGATAAAAGGCAGGCGCCTGGTAACGTATCTGCCTAGCCACGCCCATCTCCATCCTGACTAGACCATGACTATAACTGAAAGCAGACTCCAATCAGATGCAAATGGGCTGGCCTATGCGAACCTTCTCCAGTGAGGGCACTCACCTGTGACCTTGGCCTTGAAGGGACTGCCCACAATGTGCTGAGGGCCGCCATACTTGATGGCAATGAGGTAGTTACCAGGAGCCATGGGCGTGTAAGTGACTACATGGCCCTCAGGACACTCCCGACAGTCCAGCTGTACCTTGGAAGGTCCGTCAATGGTGACAGACAAGGCCCCTGAGCCTGCGTTCTGAGTGTTCACAATGAACTCTGATGGTACACCTGGAGGACAGAGGGAGCAAGCTGAAGGTAAGGAAGAACACAGCCCAGAGCGGGGGCCCTGGGTTCAAATGCCTGACCTACTGAGGTGTGCCTGATCCCCCCAATCTAACCCTGCTCTCCTCAATTCAGACACTCACCTGTAGTGCCCCCTTCAAGCCCAGGTCCATAAGCTGACACCAAGCCTGGGTCCCCAGCTTGGCTCTGCTCCCCGACACGGATCTTGAAGGGGCTTCCAGGGATGTGGGCACCATTGAACTTGACATCAATTGAGTGGACGCCATTCTCATGGGGGATGAAGCGGATGGTATGCTTATCTGTGAAGCAGAGGTTGGTGAGTGAGCTTCCATGTCTCTTCACCCCTTTCCAGAGATCGTGGTCTGGCAGGAGATGGCAGGGGCAGGGCCAGCTCACCACTGTCCAGTTCAGAGACATAGCACTCCTCCACAGCTCCTGAGGGTGTGTGTACCCGGGCATCAATCACGCCACGTGCCCCGTTGAGCTGCACCGCGAAGGACGCTGGCTGGTTCACCTTAAGCCCTGTCTCCTGCAAAGACCGTAGAGCAAATTCAGAGTTCTGGGAAGCTGAGGCTAGACCGATCCTCTCTGCAGCTCAATGCTGTTCTTACTGTACTGCCAACCCGATGCTGCCACCTCTCCAGCCTGGTCACTGCCTGCCTGCCAGCCCAGATTTCAGGGAAGGGCTGATCTGCCACTCTCTGCATCCACCTGTAGGCACCATGCAGACCGTGCTGGGTACCACAGAGGATGCAGACTGTGCTGGGTACCACAGAGGATGCAGACCGTGCTGGGTACCACAGAGGATACAGAGTGATGCATTCCTGTCTCAGCTGGGGAGGCACAGGCCAGACACTGAGTCATGAAGGCCTAGTAGTACAGCCTGACAGTGCCATGTGGGCTGCGGGCCCAAAAGAGCGTGGATGTGGCGGGCTCAGTGTAGCTTGTCCCAAGAAGGGCATGACCGAGGGGGAGGGCTGGAGAGAACACAAGGAGGGCTCAGGCGTATGCGGATGGAACTCTGCTACAGTGGAGGGCTCACTGTTGGCTGATGGGACTTCAATGTGGGTCAGCTGAAATGGGGGGGTCTGGAGAGATGGCTCAACGGTGAAGAGCACCGACTGCTCTTCCAGAGGTCCTGAGTTCAATTCCCAGCAACCACATGGTGGCTCACAACCATCTGTAATGAGATCTGATGCCCTCTTCTGGTGTGTGTGATAAATAAATCTAAAGAACAAAGTTAAAAAAATGGGCATGGGGGCAGGGCTCTCTTTGTCCTTTTGTAACACCTGCTGAAAGCCTGGGTGGTGTACATCCCCAGACGGCCTTCCTAGAGGTCACAGAGGACACAGTGCAGCTGGTTGCAGCAGTAGCAGAGGTGTGGCCCGGTCTGCACGTGCTTGCTCAGGGCTCGAGCAAACTCGCTTCCGTCCATTGAGCTTATGTTCTTATACTCTCATAACGTCCTCAGTTACAAACGTTCAGAGCAAAGTGGGACAAATGAGTGACAGGACACGCCAGCTCTCAGGAAGGACAGAAAGACAATGCTTCTAAGAAGCCCAAACAAGGCATGGAGCCGAAGTAGAGGGCTCACTGGGAGGCAGACATGCTCCCCACAAGGGCCCTGACCCATGCTGCACACATGGGAGAAGGTACTGCAGCGGGCCAGCCTGCCTTCCTGGGCCGCCCAGGTCCCACCCCTGGCACAGACCTGGAGGCTGGTGACAGTGAGTCGCCGAGCATCGTCTGAGAGGGAAGCCACAGGCACCACAAAGGGGCTGTCCGGGACGTGCTCATCATTGAACTTGATGGAGACCTCATAGTCACCTGGAGAAGGAAGCTAGTCAGCACACTTTCCAGGACAACGGCAGAAAAATTCCCAGCCCTGCCTCATTCCACGGCTCAGCTCTGAGTGGGTGAAGGAACTTGGGGTGCAAAGGGAATGGAAACTGGTGGGGGAGTCCCAAATCCCATTGGTCAGCAAGTAGAAACCTTCTCCCCACCCAAGTGTGAACATTTACCTGGCTCCTGGACAACGTAGGAGACACCACAAGAACCATCTTTGCGGTCTTCAAATGCGATCTCTGCCTTGCTGGGACCTTCCACAGCGATAGACAGACCTCCAGCACCAGCTTCTCGGGTCCAGATGCTAAACTCAGCTGCACAGAAACAGGGTAGGGGGGCATCTTAGTGCTGCTGCCCCCACAGTGGTTGTCCTGGCCCCAAGCTCCCCCTGGCCTCAGCCCCTTACCTGGCACACCAGCTACGCCTCGCTCCAGCCCTGTGCCTCCAGCCCGAACCTTGTGGGCACCACCTTCACCTAGTGGGCCCACAGTGAACTGGAAAGGGCTTCCAGGAACATGCTGGCCCCGGTACTTGACAGTGACTGTGTGGGGACCCATCTCCTGGGGCACAAAGCGCACACTGTAAGCGCTATCTTCTCCCTCGACGATCTCTGCGGCTTCTGTCTTGCCGGATGGACTGGTCACCTGGGCTGTCATGTCCTGAGAGCTGGCCTCACCTGAGGGTTGGAGTGATGTCAGGCCAACAAGAAGCTGTGTCTGGTCTCCATGGTTCCCTCCCTCCTCGGTGAACCCCCTTTCCTGCTCAGACCTGTCCTGGCCATCTAGGCCAAGGTGGCCAGGAGTGAGGCCATAGAACTGGAGGCCCCGCCCCCCTGTGAGGACCCCAGTTCCCAGAGCTCCCTGTTCACCTTCCTGCTGCCGGGTGATGCTGCCAAAGGAGCCGAGGCGTTCTCTGCCCAGAAAATCGCCGAAAACAGCAGGGAAAGGGTCTCCGCCAACCTGGGTGGACTCTTCCACCCGAACTTCACGCTTGGTCTCCCCACCCCGAGTCTTGCTGATCTCTGTCCGCTCTGTGCGGGTGTACGTGTGACTGCTGCGCGTGAAGGTGCGAGTCAGGCGCTCCTGGGCAGACACCATCTGAAACCAGTTTCCTATGGAAAGCCCAGAGGCAGGTAGCAGGCGGTGAAGAGGGAGGTAGGCAGGACAGAGGCCCCAAGGTAGGCTCGAGGCATCCCATGGCAGACCCTGCTCCACCCTGGCTCTTCTCTGCCTTCGCAGCACTTACCTGGGATCTTGAGGTTGAGGTCACAGGTGCTACCGATGGTAGCAATGGAAGGCGCCTGCCTTCGCCGGGTGATGCTTTCCTTCATGCGTCCCTCGCCCGTCACCTTCACAGTGAAGGGGCTTCCTGTGAGTGAGAAAGGAAGAAATCAGGTTCACAGGTCACCTGTCTGGTCACCAGATTTGTCCCCACTGCGTCCCAGAGCCTTACCAGGCACGTGTTTGTCGGCAAACTTAATATTGATGATGTAGGTGCCTGGTTCGGTTGGGCAATAGGTGACTTTGCAGGTTCCATCTTCCATATCCTCACAGTTAATGTCCACCTTGCTAGGACCTTCGATGCTCAGCCCCAGGCCTCCATAGCCTAAGGGAAGGGATGTGGGAAAAATGTCTCCCCTGAGCCCATGATACCTGCACCTACACCACTCTCCTGCCCCAGGCAGAAGACTCTGCCTAGAAGTCAAATGAGGCTAGTGACCACTAAGGAAGATGGCACCATGAGATACAGTGAGGTGACCCAGTGTTTGTCATCAAGGCCTACTAAAGAGGCATTCTGGAAAATTCCATTCTGCGGACCTCATGGATTCCAGTGAGTGGGGACTAACAGGCTCAGGACAGCTGAGCTTTCTCTCAGCTGTGACGGAGCTGACTGGGGACATTCACTTTCCCCCAGTGGGCTCCAGACTGAATTCCAACAGATCCAAGAAGCTCAGGGTAGGAGGGTGTGGCCAGAGGGGAAGGTCAAGGGGGATTCTGGGATGAGAAGCACCTGCATTTCGAGTGTCCACAATGAACTCTGCCACTTGGAAGGTTTGTCCTTCGGAAAGGCCCTTGCCCCAGACTCGAACTTTGCTAGCATCTCCGATCTCCGAAGGCCCCACCAATATCTTAAAGGGGCTGTTGGTGACATGCTTGCCACTCTTGCGTACGCTCACCACATGTTCACCGACCTCCTTGGGGGTAAAGGAGATCCCTGTGGAGAAAGGACAGTAGGCAGAGCATCCCTGAGCCCTCTCCCACCCAGGACAGTAAGCAGAGCATCCCTGAGCCCCCCCCCACCCAGGACAGTAAGCAGAGCATCCCTGAGCCCTCCCCCACCCTGGACAGTAAGCAGAGCATCCCTGAGCCCTCCCCCACCCAGGACAGTAAGCAGAGCATCCCTGAGCCCCCCCCACCCAGGACAGTAAGCAGAGCATCCCTGAGCCCCCCCCCACCCAGGACAGTAAGCAGAGCATCCCTGAGCCCTCCCCCACCCAGGACAGTAAGCAGAGCATCCCTGAGCCCCCCCCACCCAGGACAGTAAGCAGAGCATCCCTGAGCACCCCCCCAGGACAGTAAGCAGAGCATCCCTGAGCCCTCCCCCACCCAGGACAGTAAGCAGAGCATCCCTGAGCCCCCCCCCGGACAGTAAGCAGAGCATCCCTAAGCCCCCCCCAGGACAGTAAGCAGAGCATCCCTGAGCCCCCCCCAGGACAGTAGGCAGAGCATCCCTGAGCCCCCCCCAGGACAGTAAGCAGAGCATCCCTGAGCCCCCCCCCAGGACAGTAAGCAGAGCATCCCTGAGCCCCCCCAGGACAGTAAGCAGAGCATCCCTGAGCCCCCCCCAGGACAGTAAGCAGAGCATCCCTGAGCCCCCCCCCAGGTATCCCCTGGGGTCACTGCGCTCACCAATGTGCCTGTTGGGCAGACGCTTCAGCAGGCACGGCTCCTCATTGCCTGAAGGAGCACGGATACTGGCTGTCAGCTGGCTGAGGTCGCCTTCCGTGATCTTCAGAGACACATCGGTGGAGGTGCCCACATTAAGCTGTGACGTTCTCATCGAGTCATCACCTGGGAGACAGGTGGGGCAGATCAGGCTTTTGGCTCCAGACAGACTCTAGCATCCCAGGTCTACATTCATCTTAACTACTAACAGCCTCAGAAGGACCCAGCATCCCTGTTCACTGTGCCTGTCTCAGTCCTGGGACGGCTAAGTCTCTTCTGAGTCACATGGAGTGAAGAACAAGATACCGGATGCTCTCTCTATGGCTCTGGTCACAGTGCTAATCTGTCTCTGGGTTTTCTCAAGGTATCAAGACAGTGTTGCTACCCCACTTTTTCAAGAGTAACTTGAAAACTGAAATAAAATAATTTTTTCCTTTTTGCTTTGTTTGTTTTTGTTTCTTGGTGTTTTGAGATATGGGCTTTCTATGTTGGCTTGGCTGTCCTAGAGCTCTCTCTAGAGTAAGCTGGCTTTGAGCTGACATAGATGATCAAAGCATGGGGTGGGGAGATGTTCCTTGCCTGTTGTGGAGAACAGCATCCTTACGTTTATCTAAAGATGTTCTCTGTCCAAATGTCCTGGCTGAACTGACTTGTGCATGTCAGGCAGCTGCCCATGCCTGAATGTCCACTCACCTGTGATCTTGGCCGTGAAGGGGCTCCCTGGGATGTGCTTGTCGTCAAAGCGTACAATGATGCTGTAGTCTCCAGGTGCTGTGGGTAGGTAGGACACAGTACAGGTGCCATCTTTGTTGTCCTTGCAGGTGATCTCTGCCTTGGATGGGCCCTCCACAGCCAGGGACAGCCCTCCTGTAAGCAAAAGTGGGCTGAGATCAGAGGGTCTATCCCTGTGCCTGCAGCCTGGCAAGCCCCTCCGCCTCTTCGCAGCTCTCCTCACCTTCTCCAGCATCTTTGGTGACAATTGTGAAGGTGGCAGGTTTGTTGACCATGCCATGGCTCAGACCTGGCCCATAAGCACTGACGTGGCGACTGTTGATAGCATCCACATAGAACTGCAGAGGGCTCCCTGGGTAGCGACAGGTGGGGCTGCATTAGCATAGGGACAGGGGCTTCCTGCACCCATGTTGGCCCCCAGCATTTTCAATAGCCTTGGATTTTGAGCCCTGTATCTCTGCCACAGGGACTTGTCTCTTAGAAGCCCATCACCGTCCTCGGTGCCTGTCAGGTGCTTACATATGTCTTTTAAGAAGGATTGTAAGACCAACACGGTGTCAGCTCCTCTAGCCATGGTCTCACCCGACCCCCAACTCACCGGGGATATGGTTGCCGTCATACTTGATTCCCATCTGGTGCAGGCCTTTCTCTGTTGGTGCGTATCTCACTGTGATGGTACCGTCCTTGTTGTCAGTGATGTTGGGACGTGCTGTTTTACCAGAAGGCATCCGGACCTCCCCTGAAAGGCAGACACACTAACATGTACAGTGTCTCTCACCACACATCTCTGCTGTCCCAGGGCTTGTTCTCGGGTGGCTCTGCTTTCCCCAGAGGCCAGACACCGGGAAGCAGTCACTCAGGAATAAAGGATGAATCCCGAAGCAGGAGACTGAGGGCTTGAACCTGAGTTCTAGTTCTGCCCAACTTGTGAAACTCAGCCTAATTTGTTTCCCCTCTCTGGGCCCTGGGACTCATCCCTGCATTCGATCTTAGCTGAAAGGCCAAGACGTGTTCTCAGTTCTCAACAGTCTCCTGTGTGGGGCACCCATTACCTGTCAACTCCCCTTTCTGCACAGTGAAGGGAATGACCAAGTTGAAGGGCCTCAGCATGGACTCCAAAGGCTCCACAGGTACCACGGGCTCCTCTGTGGCCTGTAGTGGGTGAGAGGAAGAGTGTTGGTGAAGAAGGCCGGGGAGTGTGGCCTGCCTCATGACTGAAGTCAGAGAGAATGAAGAAAGAACGAGGTTAGCAGTGAAACACCAGTGGCAGCAGAGATGCGTCAGCTGCAGAAAAAGGGGTGCTCCCTCTGCCCATCCTAATGCCTGCCTACTCCCCAAGAGGCCCAACCATGGCCCAAGCCTGCAGAACAGCAGAGAAGGAATGAAGAAAGTAGGGAGAAGGATAAGGCCTGTCGTGGGAAGCTCTAGTACCCAGTGTGTGGGGCAGGGGCCAGGCCGAAAAGGGGCATACGGCTGGTGCGGCTGCGGCACTTCCGCGCACTCCTCCACATGAGGCAGCGGGTCACATGCCTGGGGAGTAAGGCACAGGGCACACATGTGGGGGACCTAGATCCCAGAACTGACAGTCCTGGGTGGTCTCTCAGGAGTTCCATCCTTGCCCTGCAGGGCCACCTCTGTAGAAACAAGAACTAGGGACAGTGGCCCAAAGTTCAGAGAACAGTGAGCTCTTGCAGAGAGGAACGGCACCTCTCAGGTCAAAGGCAGAGCCGCGCCACCTCCTGCACGTTGGGAGGCATTACAAAGGCTCATTCTAGAGAACACTGGCTCCAGGAACCCTTCATTAGACATGGGAACAAGTTCTCTGATTCTCTGAGGACATCTCCTAGGATTTCTTGCAGCTACCAAGAGCAGATTCTGCATAAAGCACCATGGCATGAGCTTACCAGCACATGGAAGGGGCTGTTGGGGATGTGTTCACCCCCGAAGCGGATGGTGATGACGTATTTGCCCGGCTCCGGTGCTGTGTAGTAGATATCAAAGGTACCGTCGTGATTCTCAACTACGTCCACGTCGAGCTCCGCCCCGTCGGGCGTGGACACTGTGCAGGTCACCTTCCCCTTGCCTGCTGCCTTCGCATCCACGGTAATCACAGTCTCCTCTCCAATCTGGATTCTGGGACCCAGACAGGCACCTACCACATGAAAAAACAAGGTCAGGGGCCGTGGAGGCCATTTTTCCAGCCACTCCCCTGTTTCCTGACACTTCCACGGTCTCCAGCCCCTAGTAAAGAAAGAAAAAGAAGGTACTCACCCAGTCCATGGCCTCCGATGGACACTGGAAACAGACAGGAAAGTTAGGTGAGCTAGTGGGGCTGGGCTGGGCAAGGTGTATAGGCTATTTGCCAGCCTGGCTCCGGGACTGGGCTGGGAGACTGCATGCACTCTAAGGGGGCTGGCCGGCCAGAAGGGATTGGTGCTCACCTGTAACAAGGCACTTGCTGGCATCCCCTGTCGGCAGGGCATGGATGCGGAAGGGTGAGTAAGGGATCTCATCGCCGCCGTACTTTATGGTGATGGTGTACCGACCACTCATGTCCGGCAGGTAGGACACCGTGTACGTGCCGTCACCATTGTCTCGGATGTTGGCCTTCTTGGGTTTACCCTCGGGATCCTAGAGAAGAAGGAGAGGTCAGGCCTGCCTCTGTCCACAGAGTCCAGCTGGGCAGGGGGCTGTGCCTAGACTCACCAGGATCTGGACAGTGAGAAGCCCCTCCCCAGCATCACGAGCATCGATGGTGAACTCCACCGGCAGACTGGCAGGGATGCCGGCGGCGTTGAGGCCAGGGCCACTGGCCCGCACTTTGCTGGCATCATGGGCTGGAAGCACTTTGGTCTTGAAAGGGCTTGAAAAACAGAGGAATGAACAGTTGTCAGGGAGCTGGAGCTTGGGATTTGTGAGCCTTCCCACACATGGGCAGAAGGAGGGACTCTGCAGGGCAGCATGGAGGGTGTCCCAGGACCAGGTGACATCTTAAGTCTTGGAGAAGGGTCACTGAAGGGCCCATTGAACTTAGTGTTTTCTTCAAAGGAAGGTGCAGTTAATTGTTTAAAGAGTCCGTACACTTTCTATGGCTCTTTCCCTTGATGCTTATTTGGTGCCGAAGCTACTGGGGTGATATTACCTTCAGGGTAGGGAATCTTGGAGGGGAGCAGGATGGGGTAGCCCGGAGGGGGTTTAGACAAATAACGGGGACTCTGCCCACGACCTGGCCTTGAAGGTAAGGTCCTAGGAGAAGCTCTAGCTCAGCATGGATTGCCCAAGGCTGGTCCTCACCTGCGCGGCACCTCCTGGTCAGCGTATTTGACGGCTACTGTATAGGGTCCATCAGTGGCAGGTGTGTAGTGGACAGTGTGGGTACCGTCACCATTGTCACGCACCTCCACAGGCTCAGCCACACCTGGACAGAGGCAGAGGAGTGTCAAGCGGGCCTCTTGGAACCTCACCTCCCTCCCTGTCTCTCTCCAGACTCCGCACCTGTGGGTCCCAGCACTGCCACCTGGAGAGGGGCCCGGCCAGCTTGACTGCAGTCCACTGTGAAGGTCTGCGGTACCCGAGCCCTGACGCCGGTCCCTAGCCCTGGCCCTGAGCACTTCACCTTCCCAGGGTCTACCACGTCCTTCACAGGAACTCGGAATGGGCTTCCTGAGGGGTGAGAACAGAGGAGGAGACGCTGGCAGTTAGCCTCTACCCACTGCCTGGCAAAGTCTGTCTTTCTGAGCTGAGGACCCACGGAGCAGGCAACCTCCCTGCTGCTGAGAGGCCCACAGATCCAGAACAGCACGAGAAAGCAGTTTGCAACTTGCTTAGAAATGGGAAGACAAGAGTAAGAAAATCTGACTGTAGAATGAGGCAGGACAAACCTCACCTTCTTAGACTCAGACTGGGAAGAAAGCCCTTCCAAATCTTTAAAATGTTAATAATGGAATACTCTTTTTATAACCAGCCTATGTGTTTTGACATTGTAGTTGAAATATGAAGAGGGTACACAGAATTAAATTAGAAAAAACAGTGTCTTGCTTTGGCAGACCACTTCCTACAATAGCAGACGACTCGGCAAACCCTGGCAGCCAGGCTGTAGGACAGCAAATCTCGTTAGTGGATCCGTATTACCGAAGTCTGGTGCAAGGGCCTCCAAGAATGAACTGGAGGGTTACCGCATCCAGGGCACCTCCTGCCCTGCCTTTTACCCTCTGCAAATTTACACGTGACCTCAGCATCCCATCATCCTTTTCCCAGAACCCATCCCCCCCTTTGCCCACCTGGGATGGGTTGTCCCCCAAAGGTGATGTTGACGTCATAGTCTCCCGGAGTGAAGGGGATGTACTCCACAGTGCAACTGCCGTCTTTGTTGTCCTTGCAGGACATCTTAGCTTCTGAGGGGCCCTCAATGGCTAGGCCCAGGCCTCCTGTGCCAGCACCCCTATAAAAGAACACTCCTGTCAGCAGAGATCAAGATGGACGTGACCTTGGGACATGACAATGGTCATTCTCTTGGCGGAGAAAAGGGTACCTAGTTTCCACAGTGAAGCGGTTGGCCTTGTTGACCAAGCCACCCTCCAGGCCTGGTCCGAAGGCCCGGACTCGGGTGGGGTCACACCCCTCAGTCACACCTACTCGGAAGGGGCTCTTGGGCACAGCTACTTCATCATATAGCACCTCCACCAAGTGCACACCTGGAAGCCAGTCACAGAGTCGGTCAAGGAGAACAGAGCCCCATCCTTGCTCACCCGAGCATTGTGTGAGCCCATTCCCTCTCCCGAAAACTCCGTACCCTCTTCATAGGCAGTGTACTGCACCCGGTAGGTTCCGTCTCCATTGTCTGTCACGTGGGTGTCTGTCTTAGCACCAGAGGGGTTGAGTACATGAGCTGTCACGTGGTTGCCACCCGTAGCTGTTAGAGATCTTGCATCCACAGTAAATTCGGTGGTCACCTCCCTTAGGACACCTAGACCCAGAGAGCCATGCTCAATCTTCATGCAGTCCCTCTTCATCCCTCACGCCACAGCTGTTCCTTCAATCCTCAGCCCCCATCAGTCCTCTGCCAGGCCAAGGACTGTGTCCTATAGGCCTCTGCTCAGCTTAATCCTAGTTGAGCCTGGCTCTCTTGCAAGCAGCACATTTCATGTAACTGTCCCCTAAGACACAGCTTGCCCACCGTGCCCCTTGTACACTCTCAGCTTTGTTAGGTCTGAGATGTTTTAAACTGACGAGTTTAAAGATCTCACCAGGAAAGTGCCCAGGGGCAGAAGCCATTTTTCCAAGAGCAGACTAACCATCATGTCCTTTGGACCCCCTCGGTCCCTTTCTGGTGTACAGAGCTCCCGAAACCTCCACCTGCCCATCCCCCACTCTCGTCCCTCCTTCCAGACCTAGCCCCGTAAGGTGACTCTGTGCTGCTCCTCTCTTACCATGTGGCTCCACACCAGGCCCAGAGACCTTGATGCCACTGGTATCAACTGCAGGCTGCACGTGGACACGGGTGGGGAACTTGGGTATGGGGTGGCCGCCATACTTGATGGTGATGGTGTAGGTGCCTGGGAAGGCAGGGCTGTAGGTGATGTGGTAGGTGCCATCCGCGTTGTTGTGGATCAGCACCTCAGCTTTGACACCAGCGTCTGACAGGATCTCGATGGTGAGCTCGGCCTCGCCCGCTTCCGAGCAGTCCACAGTGAAGGTGGCTGCCTCTCCAGCCTTGCCTCGCTCCAGGCCTGGCCCACTGGCCCTCACCTTGCTTGGGTCAAACACAGGCTGGATGGTGGCCTTGAAGGGTGAGCCAGGGATGTGAGCTTCGGCGAACAGGATATTGATGGTGTACTCGCCTGGCTCCGTCGGCAGGTAGCTGACCGCACAGGACCCGTCACCATTGTCTTGGCACTCGATCTTAGCTTCGCACGGGCCTTCGACAGTCAGACCCAGGCCTCCTGTGCCGGCCCCCTTGGTGTCAATGGAGAATGGCGCTGGGGTGCCTACGAGCCCACCCTTGAGACCAGGGCCATAAGCGCAGACCTAGGGAGATGAACAAGTTTGTTAGTCCCCTCAGCTTGGTTTCTCATAAGCTTCCAGCCTCTAAGCACCTTGAGCTGTGGCAGCCACTGCAGAGTCGTTAGAGCTCTGGGAGAGGACACGGGACGGAGGTGAAGGAACAGTGAAATTCAAGCTCGGGTCAGATAACAAGGCCATCTCTGAACAACTAAGCTGTCTCTAAGACTCTCCATAGAGGGTGGTCCCAGCCCTCCCTGAATGTGCCTGCTCCAGGTACATCTGTCCTTCTGGCCTCTGACTAGAATCCATCCATCTTTTCTATCAGCCCCCCACTACCGGATCCCACCAGCCCCCATATATTTACCTTGGAGGGGTCAGGGGGCAAGACACCTTCCACAGCAAAGGGGCTGCCAGGCACTGGGTGCCCATCATAGGTGATGTCCACCTTGTAAGGTCCCTCCTCGGGGGGCATGTAGCGGACAGCCTGGGCTTCTGCTCCACCCCCAGGCTCCAGCTTGCAGGGGATAGGCCTTCGGGAGGGTGAGGTCATCCGCACATCTAGTTGGCCCTGACCGCCAGCCCCTCTGGTGTTCACTGAGAATGCCTGTTCCTGTCCCACAGCTACCTCTGAACGGAGGGCAAGGGATACTGTGAGTAGAATACAGCAGCTCACCCAAGCACCCCTCAACCCCAGGGTGGCTCCTCACTTACTGCTGTTAAGGCCTTGAACTTTGACCTTGCTGAGGTCCAGCGGGGGTGCCACATTCACCACAAAGGGACTTTTGGGGACAGGGTCCCCACCGTAGGTCACTGTTACTGCCATGTTGCCCTATTGGGTAAAGGAGAAAGTCAGGATAGGGTGGCTTAGCTCTGCTAACAACTCCTTGGACACTGCCATTCATTGCCTAGAGTGAGGGCAGACAGGAGATCGGGAGTGGCCAGGGGCCCAGAATGGGTCTGATGAGGCTGAGGAGGTCACATTCAGGTCCCATCAGTGGCAAGGGAAAGGCATGAAGGGATGAGACGTACCTGCTGGACAGCAGTGTACTTGACAGTATATGAATAGTCATGGTTGTCAATGATTTCAAAGTCTCTCACAGCCTCGCCCTTGGCTGCCCCAGCAAAGTGCACATCCAGTTTGGCTTTGCCAGCTCCCTTGGTCAGCACAGTAAAGTGAGTCGGCTTTCCAACTTCCACACCTGGAAACCCCGCCCCCCCAAGAGATGTCAGTGAGGGTCTGGGGACCAGTTACCCCCAACACCAACTCATACCAGCTCCATCCTTGTCCAGACATCTACCTGTGCGGCTCAGCCCAGGGCCCTCAGCCTTGACCTTGCTGGCGTCGTGGGATGGGTCCACCTTGATGTGGAAGGGACTGGCAGGGATCTCCTGGGTGTGGAAAAGGCTTAGTCAGGTTTCTCAGGGGACAGTATCGAGCTAGATGCTGGTCAGGTCATCCACCCCGGCACTCAGTGAGAGTAAAGCACTGTGTTGGCCAAGGTGCACAGAGGAGTCATTCTATAGCCTCTGTGGATTGCGTTCTGCCCCAGAAACAACTCATTTCCAAAAGCCTCCCCAGACCTTTCGCATACAAGCCCACAGCTACCAACTGTAGTGAGGGCTACTGCACCTGGTTGGCAAACAGCACCATGATTGTGTAGTGGCCGGCACCCGGTGGTGTGTACTTGACTGTGAAGGTGTCATTGTCATTCTTGATGATGTCAAAGTCAATGTCGGCTTCCACAGGCCCCACCACGCCAGGGGCACACTTGATGCCGATGCTCACGTCACCTGAGGGGAGGAAAGGCCCAGGCTGTGCGTGAGGCTCAGGAGCTTCTCCCCTTGGAAGCTCCCAGAACCATTGCCCGGGTAACTGGTTTCAGTGGATCCAAGCCCTTCCCACCCAGAACTCCCTGAGGGAGGGGCTCACCTTGCCCGGCCTCACTGCAGTCCACTGTGAAATAGGTGGGTTCGTTGGCTTTAAGGCCTGTCTTCTCCACTCCAGGGCCATATACTTTTACTCTCTCGGGATGGCTGCCCTCTCCCACATTCACCTGCGGGCAGGGGGTTTATGATCAGGGAGTAGGCATTGCTCAAGGTTAACCCTTCCCAGCAACTCTCCACCCACAGCCTCAGCTGGACCAGTCTTAGCTTCTTTGTGGGAGCCTTGAGGAAGGGAAATACGCAGAGCGTCCAGGACAGCCAAAATCTGCTGCATGCATGGAGCCCACATTCCTTGGGACTCCTGCTAGTGTGCGAAGGACAGCGTTGGTAGACATACCCTGAAGGGGCTCTTCGGCACGCTGACACCTCCCCAAGAGATGATGATAGTATGCTTAATGGCCTTGGTAGGCACGTAAGAGCAGCGGAAGGTACCATCACCATTAGGGATCACCTTGATGTCGATGGGGCAGCCATCTGCATCCTGTGGGTACCAGCCAAAGATGTTCATGTTCAGTGTTCAGCTGAGGCCACAGGTCTCTCAGTGCGCCCTCTGCTGGATCAGGCAGACTCTGCACTGCCTTATTCCCAGCCAGTTTCTACACACCCACTCAAGGTCCACCACTGATGTCAGACCACGAGCCTAGTGCCATGTGCTTTGGTGGCCAGTAGCTAACTCGGGAGCCAAAACATTTGGCATGAAGTCACTTATGTGGCTTGCCTCCCAGCTTATGTTTAGCTTATGTATTAGTAGTCAGGGAGAGGCTAAATCCATGTTAAAATTGATTAACAAGTTTTTTTTAAAGAACTGTCTCCTTGGAGTTTCAAGACCTTTAGGAGTCAGTGGACACTAATTTGTCAAACTGACTTGAAGCGGATGTCGTATATGGTGAAATCATCTTTCAACTTCAAATTATTGATTCAAAATGAGTTTTGAAAATGCTTTTAAGATTATGATCTGTAAGAAAATATGGTTTTAATTTTCCACAGAAATATGACCATGTGAGACTCAATCCCGTCTTCCTGGGACACTACAGCCTCCACTCTAGAGGCCCCACGGTGATGCCCGAGGTAGTACCCCGAGGAGGGGTAGTGGGCACAGTGGAGACATTGGTATCCCACCTGGGCATAGAGCTTCAGGTCTCCTTTGCCAGCAGCACGGGCATCAATGGTAAACTCGGCAGGCTTCTCCACAATGCAGCCACTGGGCTCCAGGCCGGGGCCGAAGGCTCTCACCTGTGTTCAGGACGAGAGGGGGGCTGGGTTGGGGGCAGGAGGAGGAGTGGAGCACCGAGCCCAGTCCAGACAGAGCGTGGAGCTAGGACGGTACCTTGTCTGGGAAGCAGTCTGGAGGGGCTGGTTGAATGTGGGCTATGAAAGGAGAGTCCCGGATGTCCTCATCATCACAGATGACATGCACAGCATACTCCCCAGGCTCCGTGGGCCAGTACCGCACGTCACAGGAGCCATCGCCTTTGTCATCACATTCAATCTTGGCTTGTGAGGGCCCCTCGATGGAGAAGCCTGGGGAGAGGTGGGAAGGGTCAGGGAGCATGAGTAGGGTACAGCCAGGCTTCTCAGGTAGGTCCCCATGTTTCCTTCTGCTCCCAGTTACCCCTGTGTCCCCACTCTATGCTTATCCTGACAGCCTTCCATGTTCCACTGCCTTCCCCAGGTCCCCCTCAGCATCAGTCCTTTGTCACATGCCTCATGACACCCAGACACTTACCCAGCGTCCCCACTTCTGTGCCAATGGCTTCCACCACGAAGTCAGCTGACTTGCCCACCTGGCCAGTCTCCAAACCAGGACCCCATGCCCGCACTTTCTGGGCTCCGGCCTCTGGGCTCACCTGGACCTCAAAAGGACTAGGAATAAAGGAAAGAGCTGGCATCAGTGTCAGGAAGTGCTCCTGCAGAGACAGACCTCTTCTCTTCCAATCTCCAGGAGCATCTTCCTTTCCTTAGAGCAAACAGGAGGATGAAGTCAGGGGGGTGGCATTGTGCTTACCTGCGAGGAATGGCATAGCCACCCCAAGTGATGGTCACCACATACTTCCCAGGTACCACTGGGTAGTATTCACACTCGAACACACCATCTCCAGCCTCCCGAACTTTCACTGGCTCCTCTGTGCCCTCTGTGGAAATGAAAGTCAGGAAGTACAGGTCAAAGTCTGGGAGTCCCAGGCTCTTCATCCCCTCACGGAATCCTTGGGGCCTCGGCCCATCTGAGGAAGATGCTACTAGTGGGCAGAGCTGAAACTTATGGCAGGACTGTGCGTCATCCCTGAGCACAACAGCCCGGTGTAGCACACAAGACAGAGACAATTAGCTCCAGTTTTTGGACTGGGAAACTGAGGCAGAGAGGAGAGTCCATGGATCGATCACCATGTCTCTGGACTCTCCGAATGAGGCCGTGTGTCCTGGTTGTCACTGTCCTCAGATTGTCAAAACTACTGTCCAGTCCCCCAGCCCTGGGCCCTGGCACTCACTTGGACCCTTGACTGTGACCTTGAGCTCCCCACTGCCAGCACCCTTGGTGAACACCTTGAAGTCAGCCACCTCCTTCACACGCACACCTTTGGGCTGCAGGCCTCGCCCAGAGGCTCTGCAGGCATTGGGATTACAGGCTGGGGAGAGGAAGAGACAGAAGGTTTGGGTTCTGAATGACCCTGGACAAAGGCCAAGCTCCTCGTCACCGACCACCTCCCAGGCACTGGGCATGGCCTCGTGCAACCCTGCCCCAAGCACAGAACTGGGTCTGCTGGGAGCAATGCTGGGTGCTGGGATTCTGCATTGAGTGGGCTATGAGATAAGGAGCACTCTTTATCCACACCTAAGGCTTCCCACTATAGCCCTAGACCTTCTCGGCACCACCATGGCTGCCTCACAAACTGTGGCATGCCACAAAACACCCAGCACCGCCACGGACCAAGAGGTGTTGCACGTAGCACTAAGCCTTCCGCTGTGCATGGGCAATGCATTGAAACCAGCCTGGTACAATACAGAAAATGGTGCGGAGCTCACGGAGCACCGCGGAACTGACATATAACCAGAGAGCACAGCCAGTGGCACAGAACTCAGATGCTGCCACAGAATCCAGGCGGTGGCTCAGCAGATGGGGCCAGGCACGGAATATTGGTAGACGGTGGGACAGAATCTGAAGTTGGTGACAGAGACCACAAGGCAAACAGCGAGTCAACACTAAGCCTGCCAGAGAACACACACATGGCTCAGAACTCCAGCCTGTCACAGAAGGCCTCAGGAGGGAGCAATTCACACCGTGTGGGCCACAAGCGCCGGTGAGGCCAGTCAGCTGTGGACATGCCTGGCCCCACCTCTTGGCCTGGTGGACGATGGGTACAGGGGGGGTGGGCGGCGGCAAGGGCACTGAGTACAGGAAAAAAAGCAGTTGCTGTGGATTCATCAACCGAGGGCTTTGCATGCCGGTGAGAGCATGGCATGTGTGTCCCACCGGTGTGGCCTGTGACTTCTCTCCCAGCCCTTCCAGGCGGCCCATATTCTCGTCTTTTCTGTGGTCTCTGAACCTCCTCTCACCCAAACCAGCCTCCTTGGGATGGAGGGATGATAAAGGAGAGCCCTCCAGAACCCCATTAGTTCCACCCCCACCTCCAGCCCTGTGGGTCAAGTGCTGCATTTCCCACCAACCCTCAGACCTGAAGTCTGGTAGCAAGCTTGCTGTGTCTGGCTTTGGTGAGGTGACACACCCTTACCTTCTGCCACATGGACGGGGAAAGGACTCCGAGTGATAGGTGCACCAGCAAAGGCCACATGCACAGTGTGTGGCCCCTCCATCACAGGCCTGTACGTGCAGCGGAATGTGTTGTCACCTTTGTCCTCCAGGGCCACCTCTACTGTATCTTGCCTCCCCTGTGGGTCCACGATCACCACAGCAACATCACCAGTGCCAGCCCCTGCAAAGGACAAGTCTGTCAGTACCCTGCTCTGGACACACACATCTGATCAGGGCTCCTTCATCCTGGAATCACCACCCCCCACCACCTAGGATCTGTCTCAGCCCCACCCCCATACACTGTCAGAGGCTATCACTCAAGCCACCCTGGGCTGACACTTACCAGCAGTATAGATGTCAAAGTAGGTGGGTTTGCTGGCCACATTACCCACAGGTTCCAGACCAGGGCCACGGGCTGATACCTTGTTGGCATCCCCGAGAGCCATGCCCACATTCACCTCAAAAGGACTACGTTCGATGTTCTGGCCAGCAAAAAGCACGGTCACCTAGCATGGGGGTGGGGAGCGGGTGTCAAAGATTAGCTTCTAGGGGAGACTAGTTCTGAGGGAGTGGAGAGACACAGTGAATGCAAGGTGGACAATGGCAGTGGGGGTGGGCCGAGAGGAACAGTGGTGAAGGCAAGAGTCCTGAGTAGCCAGTAGGGCAGGAGGGTCTCTAGGGAGATACCTTGTGTAACCCAGCAACCTTGGGCACATAGGAGATGGCATATGTGCGGTCCTTGTCATTGTTGGGAACCACCTTGGCCTGTTGGGAAGGAAAAAGATTGTAACTCTTACTGATCCTGTAATTCCAGGACTCCTCTGTCCCAAGTGCTCGCTGTTTCCAATCCCCTATTGACCCCTTATCTCCAGCAGTCCAGTATACCTCCTCAGTGTGCCCCTCAGGGTCCTCGATGTAGACCAGCACCTCCCCCACACCAGCGTCCACTGTCTGCACAGTGAAGTGGGCAGGCTGCAGCACGGTGTTGCCCTGGGGCTCGATGCCTGTGGACAGAAGCAGAGCCCAGGTCACTCAAAGGTCCCCTCTACCTGCCCAGATGGGGCTTTTAGGATTCCACACATTGTTGGGATTCTGTAAACCCCACCCCTCAATTACCTGGCAGTAGCTAGGTATCCTCCGCCCCAGTGACCTGACACTATAGAAGGGGCTGCTTGCCCCTCCTTTCTCTCTTGCCTCTCTTACTCTCTCCCCCCACCCCTCCTCTGCCCCTTCCCTTCCCCCCTCTCTCCACGCGTTCATGGCTGGCCTCTTCTCCTCTGCTCCCCTCCCTCCCTCCCTCCCTCTCTCTCTCTCTCTCTCTCTCTCTCTCTGCCTCTACTACTTAACTCTCCCATGACCTGAATAAACTCTATTCTGTACTATACCATCATGTGGCTGGTCCCTCAGGCGGAAGGGATTCCCAGCATGGGACCCTCAGAGGCATCTTCCTTGACCCCAGGCCTCACCGCACCTCCATGGGCCATATGTCCCCCACTCTCTTCATCCTTTTTCCCTTTGGTGCCAAAACCCTTTCTTTCTTTCAAATCAAATGTACTTAATCTCTTCATCCTTTTCCTAACATTGGTGCTGAAACCTGGGACGTCATCTTTTAACAACATTGGTGCCCCGTGACTTTTCCTTACACACATACCCGGACCATAGGCAATGGCTTTCTTGGGGTTCAGCTGCTTAGAGCGGACAGGGGCGCCGGGTTTGAGCTTGGCCTTAGGAAACTGGGACAGGTAGGTCATGACAGAGTGCTCATCCACGTTGGGATCCACAATCTCCTCCGGGGCAATCACCTGCCGTAGGAAGAAGAGAGGATGGGTTCATACTGCTCTCCTGGCTCCCACCTGCGCTTGGCCAGGTGTCCTTACCCCTCCATTTCCCTCCCCCTCTACGCCCCACTATGCCATCTGCCAGTGTACCTGGGGCACCCCGAGCCAGTCATCGGCTTGCTGCATGGCCTCTCTGGCATTCTGCACAGGCTGGTTGGGGTCCCAGGCTTCCCAGTCAGGGCAGAGACCTAGACAGACGGTGGGAGAACGTAACGGTAAACCACGGAGCTGGCACAGAGCCTTTTCTCAGTCAATATTCAGAGGCCATGGCTTCGCATCCTTTCTAGCCAGCTCTAGGACCTTACCCAGTCAGGTTCCCGCTATCCAAACACCGTGTCACGGCATAGCAGTCCTTGCTAGCACCAACAATGAGGCCTTTCTCTCCATCCCGATGATGCAGCCTGACACCAGCCCTACCAGCCAGCATCCTGCTTAACCCAAGACCTCGCAGAGACCCCAAGCACCAAACCCCAACAAAGGACCCCCACTGTCATTCCAGCTGCCTTAGAGTGGACAGGAGATGAGGGCCCTGTCTCCCACAACCCCATGATCCATCTTCAGAGTTGCCTAGATGCTCTAAGCTACTCCACACTAGCCTTAGGGATAACTCTCTCTCCCTTCTTCACTGCCACTTGGAGAAACTGAGGCATCAAATAAAACAGTATCGAAGCAGGAAGACTGGCTCCTCCATGCGGACATCGAGAGCTCAGCCTCCCAGCCGGTAGAATGCCGACAGTATCCCAGCTCACCTGTGAGGGGCTGGTTGTAGGGTCAGGGGCAGCTTGGTTCAAGACAGAGACAGAGGATTGGCAACATTAGTGAGGAAGGGGCCCGCTCACAGGCTGGGATCCATGACTGGCTGGAACAGCTGAGCTCACTGCTGGCAGCCACACCAGCTTTGGACAATGGCTCAGCAGCTGGGAATGCTTCCCAGACTGCATGCCCCCGCCTCCCATCTCTGCTCCCCAGCTGACCCCAGGGTGGGGGGGGGAGGATTCCCCAAGGGGCCGAAGCTTTTCTGGCCAAACTGCCTCCACTGTAGATGACAGTCATGAAGCAGTTAGACCTTAGGTGGGGCTCTGGCCTGTGTTATTCAGTCTTCTAAGAGCTCTGATCTGCTCAGGTCTAACCAGGCTGGCCCAGAAGGGCAGGCCAGGGCCACCTGTCACTGGACAACACAGTGACGCCACCCTGCCCTCAACCCCTTCACAAAGCCATCCCAAGGGTTGTACAAAGAGTCGTTTCTGAATGTAACTAAGAATTTCTTGCTGTAAGTCTCACCTAGCTCCTTTCTTTCCACGAGAGTAAAAGATGGTGTCCAAGTAACCAAATAAGCCCCAGGCTCTGGAGTAATTTCTGGAGTGTGTTTTTGGACAAATCCCTACCCATCTCTGGACTTCCAGGCTTGCCTATGAAAGGACTGGTTGGGAACCTTTTCTTGCTTCTGTTGAATCAACCAGGAGTACCTAGATCCCAGCCACAACTCCTGGAAGAGGACCAAACCCTACAGCAATCCTGATCCATTAGGCCCTGGGGTGGGCCTGCAGTCAGACACAAGGCTCGTTCAGTCTCTCCAGACTCTCCCAGTCTCCCACAGTGTGTCCACTGGCCTACTCACCAGGAGCACAGTTGTCAACCAGGGCACCCAGAGCCTTGCCGTCCTGCCAGTCCCGGTTAAAGTTGGTAATGGGCAGCTGGGGCACTTTGTTCTGGATCCAGCCGAGCAGACGCTGCTTGGGTGTCTGTTTGCGGGCATCCTCGTCATCTTCATCCTCCCACATGGGCATGGAAATGGAATAGTGAAGGATGAGCGTCCAGATCAGGCCCAGGATCAGCTTCAGGTTCCCATCCACGATGGCCTTGCTGTCTGTAGAGAGAGAACCTCAAGGTGGTACCCTCTCTCACCCACACTGCCCTGGAGTGGCTGAGCCACAGGCTTACATTCCTCCTCTCTCTGGGACCTATCTTCTTCTCTGCCTACAAATTCTTTCACTCCCATGAACCTCACCGGACCTGAGGTTTCATCTTCAGAAACAGCGGCTTCCCTCTCTTCCCTCTGATTGTCCTCTACCCTAAGACAATCCAGCACTGGGGTCTGCCTCCCCCTAAGTGAGTGTCCTTCTGAATGCAGGCCTCTTAGGGCCAGAGACTGATTCTGTTTTGAGCCTGGTCTCATACAGCCTGGACTGTGGCTCTGAATTCCTGATCCTCCGGCTGCTGCTTCCTGAGCCCTGACGTTATAAGGACAAGGGCTGCACTTGTTTATATGTTTAGACTCAGGGCCCCCTATATGCTAGGTAAGTGCTCTACCAACTAAGCCACACCCACAGCTTCTTGTTTTGTTTTAGCTGTTTTACTGACAGGCAGGCTGAGCATGTCAGAGAAGATGATCTGACCAGCTCTGACAGTAGGGCATACCTACAAAACTATTGGCATGAAGTAAAAAATGGTAAGTGTAACCATCCCTCCTCAAATTTTCTCACATGGACCTTCTGTGACCTTTTCTTCTGCTTGCCATGCTCTGACCTTTCCAGGCAACAAACCATATTCTTTCCACACGGTTTGCATTTTGTAGTTTAATATAAGAGAGATCAATTGGTACATTTTTCCTTTTAGCTTCCTCCACTCTTCATCTTGAATGTGTGTGTGCATGTACACATACATGTTTGTACCTACATGCATGTGTTCGTGAGCCCAGAGTGGACCAGGTTTGCTGGTCAGGCATCCTAGGGTAGCTCCTATCTCCCCTCCCAGTGCTGGGACATTGGGTGCACCAGCTTTCCCCATGGGCGTCTGGGATCTGACCTCAGACCCTCAGGCTATCATAGCAAGTACTTCACCAGCTTAGCCATCTCCCCTGGGCTTTATGTTTCTATGGTGGGGCTCAAACTTTGCAGTGTAAAAGTGGGTGGCTATTTTGAAAGGTTAAGTTAAAGTTGAGTAGGACCAGATCAATCCTGCTTGTGTTCTGCCCTGAAAGCTAAAAGACTGTGAAACACACGGGCTGGGAGGAGAGAAGGTGTACAGTTACTTGCTCAGATAAAACTCGAAGTCATGCTGTCTGATGCTGAGGGTCAGTGGTGTTTCCCAGGAGGGAGAGGAAATGCCAAACATGTGAACTCAGTGCTCAGAGTTCCTTCGGACCACAGTTGACAGACTATAGATATTGGAGTCCAGCTTATTTGTATAGTGTAAGGGAGATCTGAAATCTATCACCGTCCCTGAGCCCTGCTTTTAGGAGGCTGGAAGGTGACTAGAGGCTCTGTCTTGTTTACTCATGTTTCCTGAGAGACAGAGATGGTGAGATTGGAGGCACTCTATTGCGCATTTTTTTCTGTTCTCCTTTCCTCAGATCAGAGGGCCTGGGGGCCCCTGTCATTCTCTGCTCCACCCCACCTGCCCCCAGGACAGAGGAATCTCTGTCTCCCGGGCCTCCTCACCACTGAATCATTCTTCCTTCCCCAGCAGCCCCGCAGCCCGCCCCTTTCCCCTGGCTTCTCTACAGCACAATGGTTTGGCAGCTCTCAGATTCCATGACACACCACCTTCGGTGCTTTCACTCTCTCAAACACAGGCTCATAACATTTTCACACAGGCTGGACACCCGGGGAACCCTCAGGCTCTCTCACAGCTGCCCAAGCCCAAGCCAGGCTCACAGACTTCTGAAGCCTTCTTCAAAAACTGGATCCAGACCCCTGGGAGGGAGACCTTGAAGCTGCAGGGTTGGGAGGGGATGGAGCATTCGGGGTGTATGTGTGTGTGTGTGTTGTGTGTGTGTTAGTGAGCGCGCGCGTGCATGCTCCATTCATAGTTGCTGGAGAGAGAGGTTTCTCCCTAGCAACTGGCTGTGGGCCAGAAAGCAAGTGGTCCCCAGCTCCGACAGAAGGGGGTTGGGTAGCAGGCCCAGTAGGACACCCTGGAAGCTATGACCTTCTCTCCTTCCACCCTCTTAGGAAGCCAGGCAGGGGAGAGTGGTGGAGCTCAACTCAACACGGGCTTCTTCCCCCACAGCACCCACTCCATGCTTCTCTGCTGGCCTGGGGATCACCCCACGGGGTGGGAGGAGCCAGACAGCTAGCTTGTGACCCCCACTCCTTGCCTAGAATAGAGGGGAGGAGACCGGGCTGGGACAGCTGCTGTCCCCTCCAGCCCCTCCCTCAGCTATTGGCTCTAAGAGAAGGAATAGCAACTGGAGAACAGCTGTGGAACAGAGCCGCCTTACAGGCCTCTTTGTTTGGAGGGGCTGAGAGGGTGTGTGTGGGGAGGAGGGTTGCACCCAGTGTTGAGGGTAAGAGGGGTACTGAGCTCCTTCAACCCAAGCCAGGCCTAGAACTCTTCTTCCAAATAAACTTCTCAGCTGTCAGCAACTTTTCCAGGCCCCAACTTTCCTTCTAGTGAGAAGTGGGGAGTCTCTGGGTACCCCACCCTCAGGTGCCCAGATGTTCATTCAGTCCTGAGACAGTATCTGGTGGGAGACCCCTTCCCACTTCTAGACAGGATGAGGAGCTACAGTAAGTCCGATGATCCCTCCTTGGGACAGTCTCTCCATCCCCTAGGGATCTCTGGCTGGAGTTTGTGCCCCTTCCCTTCAGCCTCAGCCCCAACCTCAGCTCAGTTGCTGAATTGCTGACAGCTTATCTCATCAGCACAGGGAGAGCCACTTGGCCCAAACAGGCACAATTCCCCTTCCTCTCAGCGGGAACCTTGGAGTTTCCCTCCCGCCCCTGAACCAGCGTTGGCTTCTTCCCCCCTCTACTCTGAGCCGGCCCCTTTGCAGCAGAGCCAAGGGGGCTGGAGCCAGGCACCACCATGGGGGGAGGGGAGAGGTGCACAGGGAAGGATGAGGCCTGGAGAGGGGCCCGCCGCCCCCGCAGCCAGCAGGGAAGGGAGGCTGAACCATTTCCTATAATGTCTTACAGAGGCTGCAGACCTTCCTCTGGAGACCCCACCTGGGGCAGTCAGTGCTGCCTTTCAGAGCCCAGTGTGAAGCGAGGTGTAGGTGGGGAGCAGCCCCACGGCTGATTTGAGCCCCTCAGCTCTCCACACACCCAGCACTCTCCTAATTTTTAGCTCTACCACATACACCAGGGTCCCCTCCCCCACCCCTTGTCCTCAGGCTTGTCCTTCTGGAAAGCTCAGAGACATCTGCTGTGTCACGGAGACAGGGCTATTTCCAGGCCAGAGCAGGAGGGTGGGGTGTGCGTGTGGGGGTTCGTACTGGGGCTAGAAGAGGTAAGGCCGAGGAAGAAGCCTGAACGGGGCAAAGGGCCTCAGATTGTTCTCAGCCGCTAATTCCGGAGGCCTGGAAATGGCTCTGAGGGAGACTAGAGAGGGGACAGACATCTAGTTCCGCAGAGAAGGCTGGGGGCAGCCTGTAGTGGTGAACAGCACCTGGAAATATCCACAGTTCCCTTCCAGGGCCTTGGGGTGCGTCCTCACAGGACGTCCTTCAAGTATATCCCAGAAGGGCTCTACGTTCACCCAAGGTGCAAATGGAAACCTTGGTCCTAGCAGGGTAAGGCTGTGAGGGGTGAGGTAGCTTCTTGCCACTCAAAACCCACCCTGGGCTTCTGGACTCCCAGGACTAGTGTATCTCCCCACCCCCACTCAGAACTGACACACCTTCCAAATCTGGTTATACTCAATGACTTCCTCTCTTCCTCAGCCTTCCCCTCCCTCTAGGGCAGCTTGACCCTTAGCTGCAGCCAATCCCAGACCAGGCCGTGGGTTGGAACAGAGCATGGAAGCAACCTGGACGACCAGGGGTTAAAGCTCCCGGGACGTTGCTCAGTGCCTTTTTAGGTTTCTGAGGCTGGGCTCTGTTTGCCCTAGTCCAGCCAGATCCCAGATGGGGAGCACATGCCTGCCAAACGCTTCGGTGAAGCTTCGGGCCACTAGCCTCCCTGGCCTCCAGGTCCCGAGAACCCCGAGATACTTGGGACCTGTTTTAAGTTTGCTTTTGCCCAGCGGTGAAGAGGATAGAAAGCCATTTGCTTTCGTGTGGGTGACAGGAAACGCCCCCAAGGAGTTAACACTGGGTACCATCCTTGTCCTCACAAGCAAGGGTTGCCCGAAGGAAGGAAAAGAGGGGACACTGAGCAGGTTGGTGTGTGTAGGGAAGCTGAAGCTAATATGTTGGGGGAAACTTCAGAAGGGGACTTTTCAGGGGTGTCACCTGTCCCTAGAGGAGTATCTGGGCTCCGGCCTGTACTGGTGAGAGAGAAATCAGACCAAGGGAACTGCTTTCTGTTCCGGCTCTCTGTACCCGCACCTATGTGTCCCTACCCCTGCTGTGACCGTTCCCTGTGGCCCACACTGACCGATGGACACGAGCTTGATGTGTTCGCGCTCCAGGAACTCCAGGGCCACAGACACATTTTCCAGCTTCATCTGGCGGAAGTTGGGACGCGGGTGGAACTTGCGGTACATGCGCTTCTGGCTGAGCACCTCGAGCAGCGCGATGAGGCGCAGCCCGTCGCTGAGGTCTCGCTGCAGGTCGGTCAGGCGCTTGCCCACACACTTGAGATGCTCGTTGCACCACCGCGTGAATGTGTTTTGCTGGATCTTCTTCCACGGCGCATCCTCCGCTAGGTCTTTCTCGGTGGACGGCATCTCGTCCGCCTCGTCAACCAGGCCGAGGCCGGAGGCGTCGGAGTAGTTGCTGTTGTTCATCATGATGGCGCGGCGGGGGGCCGGGGACGTGCGGCCTGGGGTCGGGCTGCGGGCGCTGTCGGGGCGCTGTCGGGGCGCTGTCGGGGCGGGCCGGCGGGACACTGAGCTCGCGGAGACTCCTCTAGCGCTCCGGTGGCGGGGACCGCGGGCCTCCTGGGCTGAGCTGCTGGGCTGTCCGGCTGGGGCTCTCTCTCCCTCCCGGGGCGGAACGGTGCTCGGGAAGTGCGGGCTGGGCCAGGGCAAGGGGTTTAAGAAGCCCCCGGGCTGCCGACCCCCCCGCCGCGCCCGCAGCCCCGGGGTCCACGTCAGAGCGCCGGCCTCCCAGGAATGCCGCCCGGCCCGCGGGTGGGGGCCGCGCTGAGCCCCACGGCCCCGCCTCCGCCCGCCCCTCCTCCGTGCAGTCCGCAGCAGGAGCGGGATGGGGTGGGGGCGCTGGCCCGCTCCTCCCCACGCACACTGTACATCCCAAATCTAGTCTCAACCATTTAGGGATGAAGTACACTCCTTTCGCAACCAGACTGTGTTAAAGAAATTAACGGGGAAACTGAGGCAGTGGTTAGGGCTAAACAAACGGATCTGGTATTGACAGAATTTTCTGGACTTGGTGACAAGGGTGTTGACACAGCCTAGGAGTCCTGGCTTCTAGCCTGGTTGTACTGTCCACCTGTGAGGAACTCAGAACGGAAATTGTGTGTGTGCGTGCCTGTGTGTGTGTGTGTGTGTGTGTGTGTGTGTGGAGAGAGAGAGAGAGAGAGAGAGAAAGAGAGAGAGAGAGAGAGAGAGAGAGAGAGAGAGAGAGAGAGAGAGCGCTCTCCAGAAGGAGCAGGGACACAGACCAAGAGAGACTGAGTTCAAGGGGGCTTTCCGAATTTTGTCACTTTACACGAAGAAAATGCTTAAACCCTTGTTTGGAATCCGAACCCAGGGCCACAGGGAAATCAAGGTTCCTGACCCTGACTCAGTGTCTCTGTCACTAGCCCATTTAGATTCAATGGCTCAGAATGAAGCTGAGCTCAGGACAAAGGTACTCAGTGAGTCACTTTGTGTGCCCCCCCCCCCACTTCCCCTGTCTGACTCAGCCAAGTTGGTGAGGGGACAGAAAGGTTGCCCAGGTATTACCAGGGAGCCCCCTGGGCAATGTGCCCATATAAGCCACAGGGAAAGCAGACATGTGCCAAATAGCAGGAAAAGCCCTGGCAGAGCAGCCAAGGGAAATGTGACTGGGGCAAGTGGGCAGGAAGGGAGGCAGGCGAGGAGCCTAGGCAGGGTTTGGCTGAGGGTAAGGTTAGAGGCACGGGAATTTTGACAACAGAGAAACTGAGGCAATCCAGCAACTTGCCACATACAAGGGAGGGAGCTATGAAACATTACATAGTAAGGAGAGGTCAGAGGTCCTGAACTCTTTCAGTTTGTCTGTCCTCTGTTTTCCTATCCTTCGAAACTAAGTTTAGTTTGAAGGAAGACAGTCCCTAATTCAGACCATGTGGTAGCTGAGGCTTGGGTAAGTCACTACCTTATTTCTCTCCTCCCAGTCATCATGAAAAGCAAGGAGTAATAAACTGTTAGGGGCTCTTTCCCCAAGGGCAGGTGAAAGCAGTGTCCCCTACGGACTCTGGAGTTTAGTGAGGTGGGGCTTATGGTGAAGTCTCACCAGTCAGTCTTCTCCTTCTCACCAAGGCCGGGTCCTTAGGAGGGAGGGGAGGACAGAAAGGGCCAGGGCCAGAGAAGGAACCTGCATGATGTGTGTAGCAGGGGTGTCTCCAGAGGCCCTGATGGTGACAGGAGAGGTATAAATAGCCCAGGCCCTGCAGCTCATGTTCTGTTGGCTGCCTGTGAGGAGGTGCTCAGGAATTCTGCTCTGCTGTTTGCAACCCCCCTCCTTGTCTCTCAAACTGTCATTCTCCCGAAGCCACCTTTGTCCCACAGCCAAAACCCCCAGCAGACACCAGCACTGTCTATTTGAAAAACAGTTCTCCTGTGGAGGCCTGCCTAGCGCTGGACACAGAGCTGAATCACACAAGCAAAGGTGTGTGTGTGTGTGTGTGTGTGTGTGTGTGTGTGTGTGTGTGAAGGCAGACTTTTGACAGCTAACTGAGTAAGCTCTGCAATGTTGTCTATGTCTAAGAAAACAAAATACAGATCTGAAAAAGAATAGATTACTCTCTGAGCTACTAGAGGAGAAAGGCGGTCTGGTGGAGTACAGGAACTGACCGGTTCCAGTCAGTCCCTCATGGCTCTCAGCCACTTGGTGGGTGTTATGAGGAGCTTCAGTCAGGCCAGGTACTCTGTTGATGTGGAAATGTTCAAAGGGGACCTAGCAAGGGAGAGAGACCTCTCAAGGATAGCTTTCCTAGCAGTTTCTTGTCATTGTCTCACTCTGGCAGATCTGGGAGATGGGTGTGCAGGCCCCGTGGGTCAGCAGAGCAGGGTACAGAGTGCCAGAGGATAATTCCCGTCACCCTCCTCCCCGAAACCCGAGCCTGTTGCTCTCCAGGATAAATCGGGGCCTGACTCAGGCCCCAGCAGCCTGTCACAGTCAGCCTACCCAGGCGCAGGCTGGTGACTCAGCCCTCAATATAGCCTATGAGCCCAGGCCTCAGCCTCAGCCATGCAGGCAGAACAGACCGTGCGCAATGCTGTCCCAGGGCCTGCCAAGAGGGGCCCCCACCCTGAGAAGAGCTAGTATGTTCCTCCCACGAGCCAGGCAGAAGTCCCAGGAGGGGCTTTACAGGTGGTTTCATCAGCTGAGTGAGTGTGAGAAGCATTGGCTGGGGCCATAGGCCATTTATAGCCCCCTGAGTATCTGTTGACCTGTCTCAGGAGACACTGCTTATCAGCCACCGAACATTGCCATTTATAACAAGTTGAAGCCACAGGAGTGAGTTGATAAGTTTGGGTTTTGGACCCACAGACATTCCCACCGTCACCTGAGAAGGTCCCAAGACTCCAGAGCAGGGATTCCGATCATCAGTGATGCTGTGGCCTGGTTTGAATGTGAGGCAGGGTGGCGGAGGGGAGAGGTGCATGGGCTGGACCCCAGTCTCTCCACTCCTAGATCTGGAACCTTCAATAGGCTGCACGACTCTTCCAGCCTCTATGTCCTCATCTGTAAAGTAGGCTGCACGACTCTTCCAGCCTCTATGTCCTCATCTGTGAAATGATGTTAGTAGCATCCCTAAAGCATGTGTGAAGAAAACCAAGCAAACCAACCCAAACCTGGATGATGACTAGCACACGACTCACGGGTCTCATCGACCACAGCTGCGGATCCGCGGTCCAGACCCTCTTACCTTGTCCTTCCATCCTAACACTTAACTTACCAGAACCAGTGGCACCGAGCTCTTTAAAGACGTCTCTCTCCTGGTCTGCAGGCAGTGGGCAGAAAACGAGCAGCTGCGTCTATAGACGTAAAATCAGTGCTCATCCCTCCCTCCCTCCCTCTCTCTCTCTCTCTCTCTCTCTCTCTCTCTCTCTCTCTCTCTCTCTCTCTCCCTCTAAAAAGCTAAGTCAGGTGAATGCTTCTTCACATTTAGCAAAAAGGTACCTGTTTCATGTGCTCTGGGAATATAGGGTCACAAGACCTGAAGGCACCAAGTCCAAGCCAACTGAAGAAAGTAAAAGTGTTAAGAGTAGTGTGTGTGTGTGTGTGTGTGTGTGTGTGAGAGAGAGAGAGAGAGAGAGAGAGAGAGACAGAGAGACAGAGAGACAGGGAGAGAGACAGAGACAGAGACAGAGAGATGGAGTGACTTTGAAAGCCAGCAAAGGGAGTTGGATCTCCTGAGTTGTTGTGAAGTGCCCAAAGTGGGCACTAGGAACTGAACTCAGGTCTTCTGAAAGAGCAGGAAGCCGAGCCATCCCTCTATCCCTCCATCCCTGGGTTAAGGCTCTAAACTGATGAGAGGACAGGTTTTCTAAAGGGAACAACTGTTGTCTGTGAGGAAAGGCAAGCCACATTCTGTCATTCAGGCCCCGGGTCCAGGTCTCTGGACTAGATGGACCGACTTCCAGAACCTTCTCTTCTAATTCCAGATTATCTTGGTGATCCTACAAGTCACCTGAGCTTCCTTCCATCTACTGTTGCTGCAGTATATGTGGCCCATATAGAGTAAAGCCAAGATGCAAAAGAGACTCTGAAAGGAACGGGGTGTGCAGCAAAGATCCGAGAGTAGCCAGGCTGCCTGGAAGAAGTCTGGACCGGCTGAGCCACCTGTGAAGGACACTTCCCGACCATGTGCTACCTGCTGGCTGTGCAGTGTGCTCCAGGTTGCCAGCTTTGTGAGCTGTCCTGCACGCTGTGGTGCAGCTCTCTTCTAGTTGTTTCTGCTCCTGCACATAGCCCCAATTAAACTCACTGGTTCACCGGATCTGACTGGTGGTACCTGGGTTCCCTATCTGATCTGTGTTGTGAGTAGGTGTGAGTGTTGAGTCTTCCCAGGAAAAGGATGTCCCATAACCGAGGCAGGGAGAGGGGTTTCAAGGGCAATTTTGTTCACTGTGGCTTAAGAAAACAGTTGCGGGGGGCTCACGTGTGGAAAAATACTCTTGACAACAACCGGTCCTAGAGGAAGAACTTTACAGCAGCGACAGTAAATAGGAAGCTGCATAAATTACCCGAGCCCTGCTGCTACCTCTTTAAAGACATTTTCTCACTCTTCCGGCCAGTGTTAGGCTGCAGGAGGCTGACCCTGAAAGATTACATCACATTGGCTTATCTGCTCTCTGGTTCACTGATACGAGATGCCGTTGGGATTCAGTGTGATGGGAGGAAAGGTACCAAATTCCTCAGATCATCATAGATCTGGGCGTCACAGACCTTCCAGGGTCTCTTCTCAGGGCTCCAGCTTTTTAAAAGTATTGTGTGTCAGGTGAGTGTAGGCACACACATCGTGTCAGGTGAGTGTAGGCACACACATCATGGTGTGCAAGCCGAGGTGAGTGTACAACTTGCAGGGATTCTCATTCCATCGTGGATTCAGGGAACTTAGCTCAGGTCATCAGGTTTGCTCAGCATCCTAGTTAGCTTCAGCTGCCAACTTGACGTAGTCTCAAACCACTTGGTAAAGAGTTTCAAGAGAGGAAAGATTGCCACAAGGATCAGGGCTGCCTATGACCCAGGTGAGGTACTGTCTTTGTAGGTTTTTGTTATGGCATTACATGACTGAACAGGGAGAGGTAGGCAGAGAAAAGGGAGGAAACTGGAAGAGGGAGAGAGAGAAGAGGAGAAATCAAGATGGAGCCGGGGAAAGCAGACTTGGATCATGGTGGCTGTAACTGGCAATAGGTAGATATGAACATTTTATCTTCTATCTCATATAGAAGGGCAGTTTGTATCTTTGCCTATTGGATGTAATCTTATTGTGTAGAGGGTTTGTGAATTGAGAATCTATTATATAAACCCGTTTGAAAAGTTGCCGGGCTTTGAAGTGATGTTTGTGACAGGCGGTGGAGGAGAGAAGATGCAGGGGCGGTAATTCCACCCGGGACGGAGGCAGTAGGGCAGGCGGAGTGAACAGCCCGGGAAGGGAATTGTGTGGAGGGGGCGTCATGCAGACTGAGTGACAGAGTCCGTGTACACAGTTCCATACTAGAAGCGGCGCCCTCGGAGTGAGACCGCAGGGCCGATAAAAGGTTAAATAATTACTGCAACGGTCTTGACTCATGTAGGAGAGCCCAGGTCAGTTTGGGTGGTACCATGCCTGGGCAGTTGGGTCTGCATAAGCAAGCGAATAGTGTGAGCCAGGGAGCAAGTCACCAAGCAGCATTCTTCCATTGGCTCTGATTTGACTTCATGTCCTGTCTTCCTTCAAGAATGGATTGTGACCTGCGTATTAAGTCTCTTCTTCCTTCTCCATCCTGAGGCAATGTCTTTGAATTTCCACTGCTGTGAAGAGAGACACCATGACCAAGGCAACTCCTATAAAAACAGCATTTAACTGGTGCTAGCTTATAGGTTCAGAAGTTCAGTCCATTATCATCAAGGTGGGAAACATGGCAGCATCCAGGCAGGCGTGGTGCTGTACAAGGAGTTGAGAGTTCTATATATTTTTTTCAAATTTTATGTCCTTCATGCCTTTGTTTTTTTTTGTTTTTGTTTTTTTTTTTTTTAAGATTTATTTCTTTTATCTTCAGAGACACCAGAAGAGGGCATCAGATCCCATTACAGATGGCTGTGAGCCACCATGTGGTTGCTGGGAATTGAACTCAGGACCTCTGGAAGAGCAGTCACTGCTCTTAACCACTGAGCCATCTCTCCAGCTCCCAGAGTTCTATATCTTGATCTGACTGCAGCCCAGCAAAGACCGTCTCCCAAGAAACTAGGAGGAGGGCCTCAAAGCCCACCCCCCACAGTGACACAGTTCCTCCAACAAGGCCACACCTCTCAACAGTGCCACTCACTCCCTGGGCCAAGAATATTCAAAACCACGCCTCGGTTTTCCTGTCTTTCACACATAAGTGCTTCATGAAATTCCCTTCCATCCAAGTATTGACTATCTTGCTTTGCTCCCATGCTCTTGACTAATTAAGATGGCTCCAAAAATAAATCTCCTGAGCTAAGAGGATAAGTAAGCCATGAAGGCTTCCATGAAGATCTTCTTAGGACACAGAAACTAAGAGGTCTTCTGTTCACCCATTGCCCCAGCTCACTACCTTTCTCTGTGTCCGTCAGAGTTCCCTGAGATAGGATTAAATAGGTGCAGATCAAATCTGTGGTTCCGCTGGTAGCAGAGACTCAACCCCATTTCTGAAAAATCATATTTAAAACAGACTTTTATGGGCTACACTTGGTTGAAAGGTAATTGCTCTGTTCAATGTTATGTGAACCATTTATTGAAGAAAAAGTCACACAATGTCTCGTGTAATTAGGCTGACATTTAATTACAAGGAACCCAGGTTCTTACACAAGGCAGGAGGTTGAGAGCCAGCAATTCCCATAAGCCTTTTCAGTCTGAGTGGCTGAGGCAAAGGAGATGGAGAAACATAGGTGGGGTGGGGGCTCTGCCCTCTGGGCTGGTCCAGGTCTGCCATCACTTCATGTAGAATTCTGGTTCCTGCGGTCGCATGTTGGGTAGCACATAGAGAGCTACTGCTGCAATAGCCAAGAATACCACAGGCTTCCACATCCCAAACATGTTCTGTGGGGACCAAAGGAAAACAGTGAGTTCCAAGCCTTCTTTCCGAACGAACCCTTCTTAAGCCAGAAACCAATGCCTCAGGAACATTCTTATGGTTTAGCCTCTCTAGGGCGATCGTGGAGGCTGTGTGGTTTTATTCCAGCACACTAGCTTTGTGGCAGGATACTGTATGATTACTTAGTTATCCCTGTATTTGTGCTTCATTTTTCTCCATGGGATGAGAAAACTGGTGCCTGTTTGCACAAGCAAGATTCCAGGCCTGCCTTCAGGGACTCTTCATGTCAGTGTGTGAGAAGAGGTGGGGTAAGCTGGGTCTTTGGAGAAGGCAGGCATAGCTCATGGACTTACAAGTGAGAGCCAAGTTAAGGAGTAGGAGCATGGGAGGAAGCAACAGAACACATCGTAGCGTCGCGCAGAGATCTCTGGGAGGGGAGACTGTGTGTCAGGTAATGCTACGTCGAGGGAATTCGGGGGAATCTGCTGTTGGTCCTGAGCAGTAGTATCACAGCCAGTGAACATGCTCCTCACCCCAGCTCTCCACGCAGTCTCCAGGTCACAGCCTGGCAGCCTGCAGCAGACACTGAGTGTGACAAGGCTTCTGAACATGCTAGCTGCTGGGATCCCGATGATTCACGGGCAGGAAACACACCGTAAGAAAATATTCAGGAAACAAGAATTCTTCGACACAAAAGTAAGAGAAATAGTTCCTATTTTTACTGCTCGCTTTACTGTGTTCCTTAAAGAATTTGGATTTTGAATCGCAAGTCACAGCGTAAGGAGAAGACGGCTTGAGGAAAAAAACAGAGTCGAGGCCATTAAAGCTAACGTATTTGATTAAAGAATAACTCATCTCAAAGAAAATTTTAAGCTAATTACAAAGAGCAAAGATAATCTCCCGGTTTTATAGAAATAGCTGCTAGGAACAAAAAATAGAAAAGAAATAAGTTGGTGTTAGAAGTGGATGTAAAAATGATCCACAGTAGCAACTGGGAAGCAGCAACAGGAGAACGTGCTGCCGGGTCCACACGCCAGGCCCTCTCAAGACAGACGGACAATCTCGGAAAGATGTGTGCTCCAGCTCTGGTAGCACACATGTAATCACAGCACTTCCATGCGTGGCCAGTTTGGAGCTGATGGCTGAAGGGTACAGGGAAAGGGACAGCCTTGTCATTGTTGCAGGTGTGGCCACAGTTAAAGGCTCCATGTCAGCCCTAAGTCCATGTATACATAGTGCTGGGTTATCTGGGTGTCCCAAATAGCTCCTGGGCTCCGAGAAATCACAAGCATCTAGATGTGTCACCACCCTGACAGACTGAGGAACTCAAGCAAGGCGTCTGACAAGGTTTCCTTGAGGTCCCTGCGGACAGCAGGCAGATAGCGGGATACTGTGAGTATTTCTTAAGTGCCAGATTGCTGAATAAAGAGAACTTGGCAAGACAAACCCCTAGAGGCTGGGTCCTTCCATAAAATCTGACTGACCCTGAGGATGTGAATGACTATCAGGAAGAAAGAGTGTTGTAAAAACACAAAACACAGGGTCAGGATAAACAATCAAACAAAACCTCATCTGCTATGGCAGTGAACTACAGCTAATAGAGAAAAATGGAAAACTTTGTCGCTGAACTCCAAAAAACCCAGTGTTAGTACAGAACAAGGATACTTAGTGTGCACAATACACAAAAGTCTTAGAAAGAAGACATTAATAAATTAGTATTAGTCACCTAGAGAGCTAATGAGCTTACGGGTCCCATAAGCACAGCAGAACAGTACAATCGGCCATATGCTGTCTTTCTAGTTCCCCTGGGGCCAACCAATGAAAGGTGCTCAGAATGAGAAGAGATAATACACAATACAAAACATACACATAACTCGGTTGATAGAATACTTGCCTAGCATGTATGAAGCCCTGGACTTGATCCCCAGAAACTCCAAAACTGAGTGTGGTAACACGCACATATATCACAGTAATCCAGAGATGGCAGCGGGAGGATGGGTGTGTAAGGCCATCCTCACCTACATATAACTTGAGGCCAGTATGTGACCCTGTGTAAAAATCTACACAGAAAAGCAGGGGTATAGGGGCTGGGAGATAAGGGAGGGGACAGTGAAAGAGCTAAGAAACAAGAGGATTTGGGTTTTTTAATTTTTTTCTGTGACATGGACCAGCCCAGGCTGATCTTAAACGTCCCATCTTCCTGCCTTCCTAATGGAAGTGACAGGATTGTAGGTACATATTTATACTGATTCCTCATGACCTTCCCCCATTGCACCCTCCCCTTCTCCACTGCAGAAGGGGAGCCCTCCTCACTAGCCTCCCTTAGAACTTTCTAACTGTTAATGTCAACTCCTTATCGTTACAGCCACAATCTCCTGGCTATATTCACGTGTCTTCAGTGTAGTTTTTCACCAAGTCTTTCTCAGAGGGCTGCTGCAGGGATGAAGCTTGTCCAGATATGCAGTGTGACAAGAGGAGTGCCTGGTACACAGCGCACACCGTTTGAGTGCAGCCTTTACTTTTTCTCTTTGATACTCACATATATTTTAAAAATAATCTATTTTTTTATTTTAAAAATGTTATTAGATTATTTATTTATTGGAAGAAGGCTGTGTATATAGAGGTCAGAGGACAACTTGTAGGAGCGGGTTCTCTGTTTCTACCGTGTAGATCCAGATCCTCACAGAAACTCTAAGAAAGAAGGGCAGGCGGTAGTTATCCTTGATTTCCCACTGAAGCCACTAAGTCTAGGCATGTTCTGTTCCCTGGGACAAAGCTAGAAGGAAGTGACAGACTCATTCAGGTTCTCGGCACTTGTCAAGGCCTTGTAACTACAACACCTCAAGACCTGGACACAAGCTGTACACCGGGGACCAGAGCTCCGGGCACACTAATCCCGAGAGAACACAACCATAGTCCCTTCCTTGCACTCTTGATGGGAATGGTGAAGCCTGGCTGAAGGCTGTGGCTGAATCCCTTGTGTCTCGTTCCATAGGAACTCAAGAGGCTTCTGGAAGCACTCAGGGAGTGGGCTGGGATAAGGAGAGCTCCCCACTGTGAAAAGAACTAAAGACTGTTGTGGCAAAGGCCTAAAAGAAAGAAAAGAGAAAGGTTGAAGGTTGTGAGAAGATGAAACAGAGAAAGAACAGGAAGCTGGGAGGGTAGGCAAGATGGCTCAGCAGGCAAAGTCCCTTGCTGCTTAGCTTGATGACTTCAGCTTCATCTCTGGGACAGACAGACAAGGTAGAAGGAAAAAAAGCGGACTCCTGGAAGCTGCCTTCAAACCTTCATACACCAGCTCCCCAAATAAATATAATATAAATAAAGTTTAAAAAGGAAATGGTGGGGGCTGGAGAGATGGCTCAGTGGTTAAGAGCACTGACTGCTCTTCCAGAGGTCCTGAGTTCAATTTCCAGCAACCACATGGTGCCTCACAACCATCTATAATGAGTTGTGGTGTGTCTGAAGACAACTACAGTGTACCATATAAATAAAATAAATAACTTAAAAAAAAAAGGCAATGGTGAGGGGTACCATCAACAAAAGCTGCCTCTCTAAAACTGTGCATTAAGCCTACAGTACCTTACAAGAGGAGGAGACAGAGGCATTGCGGCTGGGAGAGGCTGAGAAGGAAATCAAAACAGAACTTACAGGTTCCAGGAGGCAGGTAGAACCTCGGGTTCCTACCTTAGACCATCAAACAATCTTCATCCTAAACTGGGAACTCTGTCAATAGACCAGATTACATGAACTGGGCCAAGGGAGAGGTGCCCAGAACACATCATCTTGACTTCCTGAGAATATTTCCACCTCTTATCATTAGAAACTTTTCGGCAACATCACACCTTCTCCAGAAGTCTGGCTTGAGAAGCCAATTACAATGGAATCTCGTCCCCCAGAGGCATAAACACAACTGTACATAATTCCCTGGCATTTCGTGGAAACTGAGCAGCATAGTGGAGCAGGGATTCACTTCTTCCACCGAGGCGGAGGCACCAAGGTTGCACTCATCCGAATGCTCCAGAGAGGATCCGAAGCATCACAGCTCTTTTGACCTTCTATATCATCCTTAAACACAGGGAGTAATTCCTTCTGGGTTGAAACAATGGCAGGTGTTTGTCTTTGGCATTTAAGCAAACATGAGCTCATCAGAAGCAGCTGGACAGCTTTGTCAGTAGCAACAGAGATGTGCTTATCCAAGTTTGACCCAGCCAAAGACAGAAACTCAACCTGTGTATCTGGTAAGCACTCCAGCTACCTGTTCATTACATACATCAATCATGGCATGCTCAAGAAAGCTTGCAGGTTTTTCAGTAAAATAAGAAAAAGCCGGGGCTAGAACTCAGACGTCAACATCACCTATCGTATAGTGGGAGAAGTAAGAAGCGAAGAGGGAAGAGAGGAAGCAGTACCAATACCTGGGTTAGGACGATGTCTCAGCCCACCAGCACCAGAGCAGAGCTGATATGACCACCAGGCCTACAAGAGGCAAGGAGAATATGGGGGGATCTGGGGCAGGGGATGGCTGCAACATGTCAAATGAGAAGCACAGGAGAGACCGGGAGACGTGTGATTGTATGGAAAGACACACACATACACACAAACCCAACAGATAATGAGGATGAGAAAACAAAGGGAAAGAGACAAGAATCCAAAGTTAAAACCACACAGTCTGGAGAAGCAGCATTTCTTCTCTGCCCCAAGAACCTTGGGAAGAGCAGAGGAGCTCCTCATACTTCAGCCTGGAACAGCTGCAAAACAGTCAAGCAGTAGATAGTTCCAAATTTGGTCTCCAGACCAGCTTTCTCTCTAGTGGTGTACAGCTCCTGTCTTGTCAAGCAGAAGTTACCTGTACCTAGATCTTTCTAGAATCAGACTCTCTGGAAAAGCGATGCTTCGGAGAGTCCAGTGGGCTTCCTTACAGGAAATGGGTAGATACTTTTCCTGGGTCACTTCAGGGAAAGCCAGTCTTCAGCTACATACCAGCCTTACCTCCTATCAGTTTTAGAGGTATTCAGAGCTCTGCTTTCCACAGCGACTCTAGTACACTGTGAGACAACATGAGCTACAATAAGCTAAGGCTGGAGAAGGTTACTCCTTTGACTACAACAACCTGCAGAGAGAAACTGAATTTACATGCAGTTACATGAACGCCAGTTGGGCAGTCTGAAAAGATTCAGGACCCACTGGGGCAAAGGGCATCTACATGTGCAGACATCAGCAATGTATTTTACTCTCAAGTACAGAAGTCAAGTTTAGATTTAGAAAAGTGGTCCCCGAGGTCAAGAAGTCTATGCTCTCTGAACCAGCTTGTGGTAGAATATGGTAAGTTCAGAAGAAACACTGGCCTGGGGAAAGTGTTTACACTTTCCTGCTTACATCTTAAGTAACACTCCTCCATGTCCTGGTTAACAGGAACTGAATACTGGACCGCGAACCAGCAATGCAGATTGAACTGCAAAATTTCAGTTATCTGTAAGGTGAGTGGGATAACCCACCACAAGAGACGTTTTCTGTACTGTCGACTGGGGACTCAGTAGCCAACTAATCTCAGAGCAGGAATTCAGCTGGTGCATAGCAATGGAAACATATCAGTTGTTACAAGATGCAAATACTTCTGTAGGCAGTTAACTTATATGTCATCTGCATGTACCCCAAGATACAACCTTTCCAATCCCTCATAGATCCAGGAACTAAAGGGTTAGAGCAGTGGTAGACTGGCCAGTGGTCCTGCTACACAGACTGTAACTTTGAGCATTACCCCTGTTCACTCCAGAGGTGCATCTTCCACATCCTATGATGTGAGAGTCGAAACCCAGTGGGCACTAACCAGGAGGGTTAGCTCTCACAGGGTACTGTGGCAAAAACGGATGAACTGACCTTCTGAGGCTGGCAGACATGTGCTGAACAAGGTCCTTTGGGTTGGGGAGAGGGATGAGGGGACACTGTTGATAGAGAGAGGTGACAGGTGCTACAGTGTAAGTGAAGGAACACATGGCCTCCACCTTGGTTCTGAGAAAAGGTAGTCACTGTGCAATGACTGCACAGCAAATTCATCTAAGCCTGCCATTTCTTAAGAAAGACTGCCCTCTCCTACCCTTCCCCACTCCCCTGTCCAGCAGATGCTCCCTGGCCTCTATTTTGAATTGGTGTGCCTTTGGTAGGGCCACTCCTGGTCACCAGAGCACCCCAGCCCGGGCTCATTCCCATTTGATCTAGCCTTTGGCTGTGGTTACCTTTTTGCTCTCAGAAAGCTTAAGGGGGTTGCCTTCCTCAGCAGTCTCACAAGATTCATCCTCCCCTTCTCTGTACTCGTCAAAGTTTTCCTCTTCATCTTCTGTTGTCTCAGGCTCTGCCCTAGGATCTGCTGGCTTAGTGGCTAGTTCACACAAATCTTTCTTGGCTTGCTTTTCTTTCTTTCTTGCCACCTCCATCTCTTCTTCTTTCGTTAGCTCATCTAATGTCCTCTGGCTGGCCTTGTAGTATAGCACCACCTCCAGATTCTGCAGGATGGAGGCAGGGTGGGGCGGGGCTGCTGTTACCTAAATGAATCTTACCCTCTAGACAGGGCTACACTACTTCCAGGAAGCTCTACTTGCACCACATTAGAGTTCCATTGTGCAAGACTGTATTTCGGAACTACAAACGAATCTTTGCAAGAATAATGTGGAGGGCAGTCACGTTTAGTTTGTTGCGCTAGCAATCAGATTTGACCATTAGGCCATTTCAGGCAGATAACCATAATTCAAGATTTTGGGCTTTGTTTCTCAACTATTGCTTCCTACCCTTCCTGGTAATTCTTAGCACAGCCAATCCTCCTGAACAAATAAATTCCTCTCTCTCCATTTAGCTGGCCTTTTACCATGTAATGACGGCCTTTGATCATGTAACCCAGGAACAACAGGGGTCCCAGAGATGGACTTAGGCTAGTGAAAGCAATTGTTGGGCATTCTCCCCACAGCACCCAGGGAAGTGGCCAAACTCTTGCGGTATCAGCAGTACCAAAAGTGTTCTTCACAGTGCCTTCCTTGGAAGGAGTTGTTAGTGGAAGCCATGTTTCTTCCCAGAGCCTCCTCCACCCACCTGCTTCTCTGCCTTCTAAGGCTGCAACTCACCTTCTCATCCTTAAAACCGTTCTCCGAACCCTGGGAGCACGCCTTGCTCGCCCTCGAATTTCTAACTCCGTTGGCATTCTTGTTCACATTCTTATTAACATTCTTGCCCCTGGCTTCTGAGCTAAGAGAGGGCCTGTTTTCTTTGAGCTGGCGGAGTTCTTCCTGGCAGCACTGCAGCTGCCCCTCCAGCTGCTCCTGCACAGCCAGAAGCCGCCCCTGCTCGTCCATGCTAGCCTGGTACTGTAGCTGCAGCTCCCGAAGCTTAGTCTGCAGTTCTCTGATCTGTTGGTAGTGGGACTCAGTTACCCGCAGCAGTCCCGCCCCGCCAGCCCGGGCCTCACAGATCTCCCTGCTGAAGCTCCCAGGACAGTAACAAGTTCAAGTAGGCAATGAAACCTAAGCAGCTTCACAGACAGCCTCCCCCTACGTTGAGAACCTGAAGATCTGCATTTAGGATGACAGAAATGATTACTAAATGAAAAATATTATGTCTTTTGATCCTGACCTGTCTAGGGAATGACTGCAAGATTGTCACCACTTTTACTATTATCTAATTCTCTGCAGGACAGGTCCTTTGTCAGTTACTGAGGGAACTGCTGAAAACACCTGGCAGTGTATGTGGCACCTTGCAACCCCTTCCTGGTGATGTCCCAAGTTAAAACCCCGTCCTCTAATCTCAGGCTTTGTCTTTCTGGGCTGACGGCAGCACATGTCCGTCCGCACGGGTTCTCTCCCAAACACAGACACTGACTCTCCCGCTGGCCAGTGAACCATGGCTGGTCAGAGCCCTGCTCTCAAAGTGCATATAATCTAGGTGGGGAAAAAGGACACTGCACTCAGAATAATGAAAGAATATTGGCAAGTAAAAAAACCCGCTCCATACAAGTGCTCTGGGGCCCAAAGTAAAAGACAGAACAGAAGCAGCAAAGGGGAGAGTAGGCCATGAAATAGACTGGAGGCGCCCTTCACTGGAGCGGCGCCCATCGGATGCAGCAGACTGCCTGGCCTCCTGCCCCCTCACCCCCACGCCTCACTCTCTAAAATGGCTCCGGGGACTCCGGGAGGGTCTCTGCCACTGGCAACTGTTACCTCACACTTGTCACTCTGGGGAGCTGTGGGTTTCTCATGGTTTTCCATGCACTCCTTCAACTCCTTCTCACAGCACTCCAGCTCCTCCTTCAGCTCCTTCTGCTTGGCCAGCAGCCTGTTCATCCGCTCCTGCAGCCGGCAGTGCTCTTCCTGGCTCACTTGGTACAGGGCCTTCACTGCCTGCAACTTGGTCAGCACCTTGGCCACTGTTTCCTCAAAGTGCTGCAGAGAGTGGGGGATTGATCACAGCACCCCAAGAAGCACTGATCTCTGTCCTACACTTTGCTAGGCCCTTTCCTGGAGCTGCCTGGGGGCGTGGTGGGGGGCTTTTGCTCTTCCCATAAAGAACATCCTGACTATGGTCAAAGTCCTGAACCCCAGGGTCTTTGTCCAAATCAGGCCACCTCTGTCAGGAGTAAGAGGAAGCGGGACAATCACTAGCAGAAGTCTTTCAGGCCAGCTCCGACCCTACTCCTGCCTCACTCATATGCCCCGCCCCTCGCGGATGTTTCCTTTCCTGCCTGACCAATCACCTGGCAATGGTTACCTCCAAGTCTTCAGGCTCAGCTGGGTCCTCCTCAGTACTGCTGCTGGCATAGCTCCTGTGAATGGCTTCACAACTACTCACAGTGCCATAACTCTTCTTATATGTCACACTTGTGCTGCTGGAGCAGTAACTCTTCTGAAAGGCCTGGCTGGAACTGGTGCTACTGTCATAGCTCTTGAGGAAGGTTTCATTGCTGGGCTGGGAGCTCACGTAACTCTTTTGATAGCCTTCGTTTTCGTCGATGGGGCTGTCGTAACTCCTGTGGAAGCTATCAGTGCTGGGGGCCTTGCTGCCCGAGTTCTTCCTGCAGTACTCAAGACTCATTTTTAGGGTGGGGGAGCGAGTCTGGAGCAGCTGCATCTCTTCCATGCAGAGCTGTAGCTCAGCCTGCAGCCTCTTCCGCTCCTCCAAGAGCCGCCCATGCTCCTGCTGCAGTACCTCCTGCTGCCTCTGACTGGTGTCATACAGCACCTGCAGAGCCTGCAGCTGGTCCATAAGCACCTTGAACTGGGGGTGGGGGAGGAGGCAGGGGGAGCAGGAGATATCACCATTACTCTGCGATATTGGTCCTTTTAGCTGCCCCTCTCCTCACTCGGCAGATGTGAGTGCTTACCTGATAGAAAGGTTTCACAAGGCCTTTGTCTTTGACTTAACCTACAGGAGACTGGTATATGTCAGCTTTCTGCTCCTTTGAAAAAAATCTCCCCAGGGCAGATACTAAGTGATTTTAGGGCTTCTGTTCTGTTGGTTTCTGTACCCTGGCCTAACGTTCTCCTTGAAGCGGTGTAGGTGGGTCTCACGAGCACCCTGGCTTCCTACCACACTGGTGATTTAAGTCAAGTCCTGGCCTTTGTGCTCAGACCTCTCCACCATCTCTCACGGTAAAATCAGCCCAGCTGCAAATGTGCGACTCTGAATTCTCTTCTTAGAAGACGCAGGCTTGGAATCAAAGTCTTGCTCCTCACTAGCCCCTGTACCCTCTGCCTGGAAGTATGTTTTCTATACCTCAAGTACATATTCAGCACTAGATATAGTCAATCAAGGGAATGGTTTATACATGATTTCCCAGTCTCTGACACCTCTGGATGATCAAGAAGTCCACAGTTTGGACTTCCTACATTTCCTGTTTGGACTTCCTACATTTCCTGATTCTCCTTGTTCGTGGCAATATAAAAACTGGCAGTTTCCGCTCGAATTGAAACTGTCTACCTGCTTTTGCTTTCACTGAGACCTTGGACCAAATTTACTGCCCAACTCTTAACAGATTTGTATAGATTCCTGCCCATCTGACCTCACAGGCATGGCCACCTGACAGTGTTTGAGAAACAAGGATTTTTCTATTTAGTCCCTGTAAGCTGGCTTTGCTAGCATCATCCAACATTCAATAAAATAGTATAGTCAGTGCCATAAACCTGTCTGCTGCGACTGTTTTCTGACTGGGGTCAGATTTCTTCATGGAAACTCTAAAGGTCTAACTCTGGAAATGGAGAAGTGGACTTTTCAGCCCATACAAAAAGACGACACATTTAGGGCTAATCCAAAGGAATCAAAATAAACACTGAACTGATTCCCCATATTTTGAAAATGCCATGTTGTACGGTCAGAATCCAGTGGTCAGACAGACCTCTGGGCCATCTAAATTCGGTTCTAGATGCTACCTTCACTTGAGTTTAAAAAAAAAAATCATCTGTATGCAAACACCAAACCAGAGTGTATACCTCTGGTGAGACACTCAGGGGTCTAAGGACTGGAGACCATTGAAGACCCTGGATTCAGTCTCATCCTGTTTCCTGTCCAAACAGGCCTTCCTGACTCAATGCTCCCACAGAGCCCTTTCCCTGCCACTCAGGTGTACTCACAAGAACCATATCCCTTCCTTCTGCTGTGGTTACCTTATTCTCACAACTGGAGGACTTAGGCCCTTTCGCATCTTGAGGGTTCGCCAACACTTCCTGGAAATTAGACTCTTTGAAACCTCGAAGATGTTTGTGTGCCTCTAACTGTTCCTTTAATAGACACTCTTGGTTTTGTATCAGTTTTCTCTGCTGGTCCTGCATGTTTTGGTAGAGCAGCTGCATTTCACACAGGTCTTGCAACTTTGAAAGTAGCTCCTGACTCTGAGTAGGGAAGAGGAAGGAAACGTGATGATTAAGGGGAAAATGCCCTCCTCGGCCCCAGCCCTGCTGGGCTCTGGCTCTTCACTGCTTCACATGGCCCTTTGGGGGAAAGGGGTTCTTTCCATGGGATTTTGCTAATTGGAAAAAAAAAAAAAAATCCAATGTGTGGATATTTTGCAGTTCACAAAGTGATTTCAGGAACACTTCCTCCAGATGGACTAAATATCTAAATATATAATGCTGCACAGATTTCCGAATATAAAATGTATTTTAAAGTTTAAAGCCTTTATGAAGAAAAACCCAAATCAGCTCTGTGGGGAGAATGGTAAGAAAGGAAAATGCTCACTTTCCTCCTTTTATTTTCCCCATGGACAGCTATACCTGGAAGCTTCTCAAAGCAGCCTACCCCTGATCAATGGTCTCACCCTGGCAATGTACCTTCTGCAAGATGCCACATTTGGGCTGTGGGAATGTGAGCCTATGCAGCTCCTCCTGCAGCTGGCCCTGCTCCTCCTGCAGCCTCCTCTGATCCTCCAGGAGCTCACACTGCTCCATCTGCAGGTTCCCAATCTCCTGCTGGCTGGCTTTGAACTTGTCCTGCAACTCTGCCAGTCTGGCCAGCAGTGCGGCACACTGTAGGGAGGAGTGCAGTGTGCGGTTACAACAAGGTATTTTTAGGGGACTGGCAGAGCACTGTGGGATCCCTGCCTCCTGTGACTTTTTAGGTCCCCTCTCTTCCTCACCCAGTCACCCTGGATTGATGGCCCTGTGCAGACCAGACCTCTGCTGGGCCCCCAGGGAGTTTCGAGCACTCCATCTGTGCTCGCAGTGCCTGTTGTCAGAAGCAGTGATTTCAATGGCCTTCCCTCTGGCACACTAACCCCTCTCCCTGCAGAGAGCACCAGGTCAAGCCACCCTGTCAATTGTTTTCAGACTCCGTCTATTCACCTCATCAAATTGAAACATTTTTTAAATATTTTGTTTTCTTTACTTTTGTCCCGCATACTGGAAATTGAACCTAGGAACTAATGCTAGGCCAGGGCTCTGCCACGGAGCTACGTCCCTAGTCTTAATCATATTGTAAAACCTTTAGTAAAATACGAGTCATTGCTAAATTTGGGCTAGAGCTACATTAGCCCCTGACTCTCACAACCAGGTATTTTTAAGATCAAGTAAAACCTCAGCGATGTGTACACCAGCATGTCTCTCACTTCCTAAGCTACAGCACTGTAAAATGCAAGCCCTGGGACGGAATGGCAGCTAGACTTGACTTTCCCAATCTTCTCTATCATAAAGGCCTTCCCCTAGGGACACAGTCTACTTCTGGGAGAGGCAGGAGCCAGAGCACCAATGTGACCAGCCTCACCATCTCCCAAGACTCTGACAGAGCTCCACAGGGTAAATGACAATGGCTGACTGACATCTTATACCACAGAGAAAGGGAACAAACCATTGCTTGAATTATTTTCAGAATACAGAAACATCGTCCTGTGTCAAGCTGGGTGTGGTAGTACATGCTTGTGATCTGAGCAACAGAGGCGGAAGTGCGAGGATCTCCACAGTACAAGGTAACCTAGTCTCACACTAAGACTCTCAACACTCCTCTCCAAAAAACAAAACAAACAAAAAAACCAAACCAGAACAGCATTTTGTTTAATTTGAAGAAAAATTCAAGATTTGACAATTTACTTCAAGTCTGACCACATCCTAAAAGACCACTGGTTCCTCTAATATTCAAACCACATTCTGGGTACAGACCATACCCTTAAAATCACTTGCAACCTGTCTCAGAAACCTGGCTTTGTTCTTTTTAGTTTAGTGTATGTACCTCCCTTCAAATGATGAGACATCAATACAGTTACAACACCAATGCAGAAACGCATATATACATGTGCTCATGAAAGGTATGATGTTCATACTGACTGAGATCAAACGTATTGATGTACTAAGCTATGGGTATTTTTTTAAAGATATATTTATTTATTTTATGTACGTGAGTACACTATAGCTGTCCTCAGATACACCAGAAGAGGGCACAGATCCCATTACAGACGGTTGTGAGCCACCATGTGGTTGCTGGGAATTGAACCCAGGACCTCTGCAAGAGCAGCCAGTGCTCTTAACCGCTGAGCCATCTCTCCAGCTCCCCTAAGCTATGGTTCCTATTCAAGTCAAGTTTAAGATGAACTGTTCTAAGGCCAGTAGACATGGCCTTTGTCTTCTGCCTTTAGTTGGGTGACCTCATCTCTTGTCTGTTTCTCCTCTCTCCCAAGCTGGTGCTAGAAGCACTTAGCAGTCTGACACACAGTTACCTTGTTGGAGCAGTTTCCATTGTCTTCACAGATGGACTGGCTGGACTTGAGCTCTGTGAGCTCCTGCTGGCAGAGCAGGAAGTCCTGCTCCAGCTGGTCATACATGTGCTTCTGCCGCTCCAGCTCATCCTTGCTGAACTGATACAGTCCCTTCATCTCCTGAAGCTGGATGTGTATCCCTGAATTCTGGGTAGGGAAGGCAGAGCCATCATCCCATGTACAACCACTGCCTCACTCTGGACCTCTCCACCCCTGACTTCATCCCAGCCAGGGAGGACCCAACAGACCTATCCTTAACAGGCTCGACACCCTGACCTTGTGAGGCTTCCTCCTTCTGTAGACTGAGTTTCTGGTTTAAAATAAAAGGAAACTGTGCATATCTCAAAAGCAGCTATTTCTACATGTCCTGGGCCCACAGAACTGCAGCAGTCTCATGCTTTACCTCACAGAAGAGCCTGCCTGGCTATGTGCTCCTGGCCTTCCTTTTACCTTCTCATTTTTCTCCTGCAAGCAGTCCACCATGCCTCGCAGACGATGCACCTCTGACTCGTGACACCGCAGCTTGTCGTGCAGGTGATGCTGGGCTTCCAGAAGCTGCTCCTTCTCATTCACGCTGCACTGGTGCTGGGCCTGCAGTTTCTGGAGCCGGTACATTAAGTCCTGCACGCAGGGGGCTCTAGGTAGTGGTGCTGGGTTTTATGACCCTGCTCTTCTCCTGACCATTGACCACCTGAGAATCTACCTCCTCCTTTCAGTTGCCATTTGTCCGCCCACGTACGCAGAACTTGAAGAACATATCTTCTTGGCTTGCTTGTTCATAAACAAATGTAATGTAATCTCATGAAACCCCGTCTACGTAGCTGGCACTGGCCTTGAACTCCTGATTTCTCTGCTTCTATCTTCCCAGTTCTGTCATAACAGATAAGTTCTACCACACTAGATCAAACAACAGTTGTCTCCTTCTGTTTTGTTTCAGTGCGAGGGATTGCACCTAAGACCTCATGCGTGCTATGCAGGCAGTCTAGCAAAAGCCATACCCCACGCTCTGAAGTAATCACTATTCACACTCCCCTGGAACCTCCGTCCGGTGCTGCTGGCCCCTCCACTGCCCCTTTATCTTTGGCACTGTTACCTTCTCACTCTGGCTCTCTACAGGCGTGCATCTGGCGAGTCTGAGCTGCTGGAGCTCAGTCTGAAGCTGCATCTGCACCTTCAGAAGCTCACTGTGTTCATCCTGGCTAGCATCATACTTTTGCTGTAGGGCACAGAGCCTGCTCTTCAGTTCCTCATTCTGCAGTAGGGAGGGTGTGGGTAGAGTGGTTACTCTCAAGAATCAGCAGGGCCCTAGGCAGGCCTCTGCGATACTTTTCTGATGCAGAGACATTGAGAAGAAGCTCTCTGGATCTATGGCTGGGTTTCTTCAGAGATCAAGACACTCAACAGTGACACCTTTCTATATGCCATCCTATGTGGCTTCTATATGCAGGGGCTTTGGGTCGTGCTGTTGGGTCTGGTCATAGGGTGAGAGTCAACAGAGTCAGCCTCACTCCTGGTGTCCAGCCTCCCTGGGGGCAGCGACTGAGCCTTACCGTCCTTCCCCTGGCAGTGTTTACCTGGGTGCTGTGGGAGGTCTGAAACCGGAGCACCTCATTCTGGGCGCACTTGAGCTCCCTCTGCAGTCGCTTCTGCTCCTCCTCACTGGCTCTGCGGTGATGCTGTAGCTCTTCCAGCTCACAACACAAGTTCTTACACTGTGGGGGAAATGGAAGGAGGCTGATTTGTAGTAGAACACACACACACACACACACACACACACACTGTCATTCCTTTGATCAGAATATAGTCAGGTGTCACATAACAATAGACTCGTGCTGAGAAATTGGTCATTATACTCCTGAGTTACTGTGTGACCATTAGAGAGCACACTTGCACAGACTTAGGTCAGCATGGCACGTGTGTTTGTGACTGTTTTCTTGCTCCTAGGATGCTAGTGCACACCCTGACAGTGAAGTAAGCAATGAAAATGATGCCATCGTTAGAGGCAACGAATACGAGGTATTTGAAGATGCTGTCAGTACAACATGGCATCCTGGTCTTTTTGTTTGTTTCTGTCGTTGTTTTCTCAGACAGCGTTTCTCTGTGCAGTCCTGGACATCCTGGAACTTCATCAGCCTGGCCTCAAACTCAGAGTTCTGCCTGCCTCTCAAGTGCTGGAATTAAAGGTGCGAGCCACCACTGCCCTTCTAGCACCTGCTTTATAATGCACACTTTTTTAAAATAACAGTAAAGCACAATGTGGTGGAAACAAAACACTGGCCCTCTCTGAGTCACTGTGCTGTCACAGCACTGTGTCATGCCCTCACACATCTGGCAGCTCCTGTGCACGAGCCCCACCACACACATGTTCAATACCACGCCGCACTACAACATCACTAGGGTAAGAGTTTTCAGCATCCACATGATTCCATGGGACCACTACCAAACATCTGGTCGTTTTTTGGTTGAAATGTCATCCCGACAGGTGACTATACTTCTTCCAGTCAGGCAAGGCCCCGGGACAGCACGCCGTGTAGTGCGGGACTCCTGTTCACTCTGTCCCTACTACAGGCCAGGGAAAGGCGCGCGAGATGGAGGCAGCAGCCTGCCACTCCAGGCCCTGTCACCCACCTTGTCTTGCATGTCCTGCATCTGATTCTCAGCTCCCAGCAGCTGCTGGCGCAGAAGGTGCATCACAGGGTCAGGCTCTGGGAAATCCAGTTCTGAAGTCTGAGACTCTGAGGACACCACACTCCTCAGCATGTGAGACTCCAGCCATCGCTCCGTTGCTCTCCGTGTCCTGAAATCCAGAACCCAGGGCTGTGTTGGAGGAGCTCTGCCTGGTATCACCGATCAATCCTCTCAGGCCCAGTGCTTCCAGTTAGGCCAAAGTACTAAAGAGTACTGTTGTGCGCCCCTTCTCAGATGAACACGTTTAGGAGATTACACAGAGCCTCCAGCATGTTGCCGAGTGGGCATTCTAACTTTGGAGCAGCCTATGATGTTCTGGAGGCTCTGTGCCAGCAGTTCTCAGCCTGCAGGTCACGACCCCTTTGCGGGCCACATCAGACATCCTGCCTATCAGACATTTGCAGTTCATAACAGCAGCAAAATTACAGCAGTAATTTTGTAGCAGCAAGATAACTTATGGTTGTCGGTCACCACAACTTGAGGAGCTGTGTTAAAGGGCCACAGCCTTAGGAATGCTGTTCTGTGTCACTATACTGATCACATCTGTGTGGATGACAAAGGGGTCTCATCTGATCTAGTATAAAGCAGAGCTAACTAGACTCTAATGCCAAGAATAGAGGAAGCTGCATTTATAGCTCACTGAACTATAGTTCTGACAGTTTGTAGGCATCCTGAGCCTGCTCCTAGGTGGTCTCCATACCTCCTAAGAAATGACTACATAGAATACAATACATAGAAATGGCTGCTTTCCAGGAACGGAGAACTACTCAGGATCCTGGCTGTACCTATCGCTCTCCAGCTCAGCCAGCTGCCCCGTGAGGCTGCTGTTGCTCTCCCTCAAGGCCTGGTATTCCTCGTTCAGAAAGTGGTAGCGCTCGCGAAGTTGTTGTAGTTCGTCTGCAGAAGGAAAGCAGAGAGAGATGACATGAGAGAGATGAGGGCCTCCTCAGTGGACAGGAGCACTGATGACCAAGCTCAAGGTGTCCTGAACGGAAACTCAACAGCAAAGGGCTATATAGCTTCTCAAAAAGAGAGAAACTGAGGCATAGAATACATACCCAGCATATTCATCCTTGAAGCTCCAACTGAAATATCATCTTGTGCATTTAGGAGCTCTTGAAGATTTTATAAGTTGAATTTATTGTATTTAAGTTTCTACTTAACTGTTTATAGTCACCTCCTCATTATCTTTCTTTCTCTTTTTTTTTTTGAGACAAGGCCCTGGGTAGCCTAGGTTGGTCTCTGACTTTAAACTTCAGATCTTCCTGCTTCCACCTCCTGAGTGCCTGTCTTTTTATACAGTACTGGGGATTTATGCAGTATAGAGCTCCGTGCGAGTTAGGCAAGCACTCCAGCAACTGAGGCACAACCATAGCTCCCATGACACTTTTAGTACAAAGTCCTGCCAGATGTGAACTGCCACCTTCTACATTCCAGATGCACCTTTTTGTTTGTTGGTTGGTTGGTTGGTTGGTTGGTGGGGAGGAATGGTGCTTGGGATAAAACCTAGGGCCTTCTTTACCATGCATACCAGCAGCCTGCTACCCCCAAGTCATAATCATTTCCCTTCATCTGCTGACAGAAAAGCCCCTCCCAATCTACAATGCTTGTCTTCCCCAAGCATTAGAAGAGAGAAGAGGTTGTTTAAAATTCCGCAGTTGCTACAAATACCCACGCTTTATATCTTTATGAACAAGAACCAACAGGGCTGGAGAGATGGCTCAGTCTTTAAGTGAGCTGATACTTTTCTACAAGAGCAAAATCAGTTTCCAGCACCCATGTTACCTAGCTTATAACCACCTGTAATTTCAGCTCAGCACCTACTTCTGGACTCAGCAGTTTCACAAAGATGTGGCAGACACAGACACATATACATATAAATAAAACCAAATAAATATTTCAAGAAAAGAAATATTACTGGGGCTGGGGAAGTGGCTAAGTAGGTAAAGTGTTTGCTTGTATAAACATGAGACCTACGTTCAGATTCCCAATATTCCCCATTAACAACCCAACACTGAGACTGGTAGATCCTGGGGGCTCCCCTCCACAGTGAGTCAGTCTAGCCAAGGGGCTGAACTGCAGGTTCCGACAGACCCTGCCTCAAATGGTGAACACTGACAGGGGCAACCCCTGGCTTCTACAGTGCGTGCTTCCCCACCCCAACACACACACAGCACACACTCACACACTCACACAAAGAATCAGCACTTAGAACACTAATTCTACTGACACTTAAGATGCACTAACTGGCCTTAATTATACTATATGATATTTTACTTGTAAGAAAATTCAACACCTCTGAACACCACTTTTAATGTTTCTTCTTTAGTCCAATCAGAAGTTCTTAGACAGGTCCAGGCATGGTGGCACAAGCTTAAATCCCAGCATCTGGGAGGCAGGGAGGCAGAGAGAGAGGCAGAGAGGCAGAGAGGCAGAGGGAGAGAGAGAGAGAGAGAGGCAGAGAGGCAGAGGGAGAGAGAGAGAGAGAGGCAGAGAGGCAGAGGGAGAGAGAGAGAGAGAGAGAGAGAGAGAGAGAGAGAGAGAGGCAAAGAGAGAGGCAGAGAGAGAAAGAGAGAGAGGCAGAGAGAAGCAGAGAGGCAGAGAGAGAGAGAGAGAGAGGCAGAGGCAAAGACAGAAGCAGAGACAGACAGACCTCTGTGAGTTTAAGGCCAGCCTGGTCTACACAACAGATTCTAGGACAGTCAGGGCTATGTAAAGACCTGTCTTAAAAATAAGTAAGTAAATAAGTAAATAAATAAGTAAGTAAATAAATAAATAAATAGACTCCTGAAGATTGCCGTGGGAAGTAAGAAAAACTTTAATGAGAATTGTATATGAAGACGTCATGGTTTTGACCTTCATTTAATCCTTGAAATAGCCTTGCATAAGATCTACTGCTTAAATAAACCTTGATTTTAGTATAGTTTTAGACTAACAAAACAAACGAAGCCAGTCCAAAGTTCGCTGGGAGAATTCTCATCTATGTTCCTCAGCTGTAAGGCATTTTAGATTTCCAGTGCCCACTTGCCATGGCTAAGGAACCAATAACCATCCATTCTAATTAACTCCACATAGCACTCAGGGTTCTCTGTGTTTTCCTTAGCCACCCCCACCTTGTCCCAGTGTCCCATCCTGCTGTAAGACTTTATTAACCAAGTGGGGTTCATCTATCAGATATAGAAATGAGGCTTGGAGAGAGACAGTAACTGACTGAGTTAATCCTTCTACCCCAACTAGAGCTGGACTTTTGATTCAGGTTAGGTTAGCTCTAGCTGCACCCTTCCCCTGAGCTGGACTTTTGATTCAGGTTAGGTTAGCTCTAGCTGCACCCTTCCCCTGAGCTAGACTTTTGATTCGGGTTAGGTTAGCTCTAGCTGCACCCTTCCCCTGAGCTGGACTTTTGATTCAGGTTAGGTTAGCTCTAGCTGCACCCTTCCCCTGAGCTGGACTTTTGATTCAGGTTAGGTTAACTCTAGCTGCACCCTTCCCCTGAGCTTCGTTCCTCTCCTAGCCCCACCAGCCAAGGGCAACTCTTTCTGAAAGGCTTAATACAGCTGGGGAGATTGAAATTCTTTGATTTCCTTGTTGACTGTCTCTGCTTGACCTGTCCAAATATAGGGCCTCCATTGTACTCAGATCATAAATCTAGGCTAGTATAAAGACAAACCCTCTGATGTCATGAATCCTAGCAACTAGCTGGGAGACAGTCGGAAATGGGGATCCAAGCTTGAGTACCACATGCATTACTAGAAATAACCTTTTTTCCTCTCCAGCTGTCTTGTGCTCCGATTTGTTGCCTTCCAAAGCTTCCACTCAGGAGGGCTAAATGAAGCCAAGAATTAGCTTTCTGAATCTTAGAGGCAGTGCTAGAGGCCTAAGCATTCAGGCAAAGAGCCATGATACCACAGCAGCAGGAAGGGTTTCCTACGGGGACAGGTCCTTTCGTATCTACCCCAGACCTGGACACTTTCCCAGAGAGGACTTTCCCATGCTCAAACCAACGAGTGCCCAACAGCTCTCTGCTAAGAATCTCTAGGGCCCATCTCTAATTCTTACACCACCATGGTCTGGTTATGTAACAGCTGAGTTTTTCTCTCCAGTCTCAAAGCAAACACGGGGGATTTTGTTCTAGAGGTCTCTAATGCACAATCTAACACCACTCCCACCACACACATGTCCTCTCCTCTGCTCATCTGTGTGGACAGACCAGAAAGTTTCATACCTTGCAACCCAGAGAAGTCTGAAATACTTAAATCAGATGGTTCAGAAGTCTTCAATTCCATCTCTGCACGCAGCGAGGCGATTTCCATCTCATAATCCCCTCGGATGCGCTCCATGTCTTCGAGTTCATTCTGCAGGCGGCAGAGATCATCCTGCAAGGACGCAATGTCACTCTCATGTTCAGTTGCAGAATCTGCTGCAGCTTGCCGTAGATTCTGGATCTCTGCCTGGGCCAAATGCAACTCCTGCTCTATTTCTTTAAGTTCACTTTCTTTCTCATGCTCTAACAGGGAAATCTCCTCCCGTAGGTGTTGCAGCTCACCTGAAAAAAACAAAAGAACAACAAAGGTTGGTGGTCACGAAGTGAGTGAAGCTGAGCATAGTCTGGAAACAGCACTCACGAGTCTTACCTCTTGTCTGGAAACCACTGACAACCTCGTCTTTACTCTACTAGAGAAGTAAAGCATCATATGGGGCAGAATGAAAGGATGCCTAAGGGGAGCAGAGAGGAACTGTGTGTGATAAAATATGGTGGGTAGGCAGATGCTGAGGCCTTGTTCATCACTAGTGCACGGGCTAGTATAAACAAAAAGGATGAAATGCTCTGAGAACAAAGACCAGTGACATATGCATGGGAATGTTATAAGGAAACCAACTGCTTTGTATGCTAATCTAAAAACAAAACAAAAACAAAAACAAAAACAGAAAAAGTATTAAGTATGCCTAAAAAAAGATCACAATTAAGAACCAAACACACTAGGTGTGGTGAGTCACACCTGTCCTTCCAAAACTTGAGAGGTGGAAGCCGAAAGATCAGAAATTCAAGGTCCTTCTCAGCTATCTTGTGAATCTGTGTCCAGCCTGGGCTAGATATCTACCTCAGTAAAATGAAACAAAACACCTAATAGGTAGTATTTTATCAGTGTCCTAAGTTTTTCTAAAAACTCCACGGGTAAAATGATTTCCAGAGTATTTTCACTTATCCTTCCTGGAATTTAGGAAATACGAGACCTCAGAGGCTCCCCTTTGCCCTAAACTTCCTGTAAGTGCAGGATGCAAAACAGCACACATTTAGAATTCAAGGTCAAATTAAAAAAGAAGGTCATCACAAAATAATAAACATAGAATAATAACCTATATGGTGACTGGCAGCATCAACTGTTTGAATCATGATACAGTTCACCGAGTGGGCTTAAGTAGAAGCCAGTGTCCGTGACAACCTTAAACCTCCAAAAACATTAAGTCAAAAGAAACCTCTTTACTAACTAGAAAAATATGAAAGTGTTTCTACAATATATTAGGTAGAAGGAGAAACAAGTTAGATACTGTACAGCACAAATGCTTAAAGATACAGAAAAACAGTTTAAGAGCTATGTTCCAAACCACAAAGAGTCGTCCTGTGAAGGCTGAGAAAAGGGCTTAGTTGGTGAGGTGCTAGCCATCCAAGCACTGAGGGCCCGAGTCAGATCCCTGGCATCTACATAAAACCCAGACATGGTGGCATGAGTCAGAAACCCTAACCCTAGGGACTGCAGAGTGTGTGCAGGAGGCAGAGACGGGTCACTGGAGTTTACTGGCTTGCCAGTTTGGCTGAACCAGGGAGCTCTTGGTTTAGTGAGAAACTCTGTCTCAAAACACAAGTGGGAGACTGAGGAAGACACCCCTGTCTCCACACTCACACAGTCACAGAGGACACACTTCAGAGAAGTGGGGTGACACTGCAGGAGTTTTCATCCCCATCTTGTACTGCTGATGCTTGATTTTCACACATCTCTACACTTTAGATATGGATTATGCTTTTATTTTAATTCGCAAAACAAATGTGGATCACCTGAGGTTGTTTTAGTTTGTTTCGTTTCTCTTCTGGTTTTTTGTAATAGATCTCTCTGTGTAGCCCTGGCTGTCCTGGAACTCAAGAGATCCACCTGCCTCCACTGCCCAACTGCTGGGATTAAAGTCATGGCCACCAACACACAAGCCTTATTGTTTTTAAGACAGTGTCGTATTCTGCAGCACAGGCTGGTCTCGAACGCAGCCTCCCAAGTGATGAGATTACAGACATGAGTCACCACATCTAGTTTCGAATCTCAGATTTCTGGATGCACGCACCCATTCGGAATGGGTGAAAATAACTCAAAAGTGGAGCGTTAAATTTTGGATTTCAGTAGAAATTCAGAAGTGTGGGCAGGACTAAGGGATGAACCAGAACTGGAATTTGAAAGGTATGTTTAGTAGCTAGCACACATGGGTTCAACTTTTAGTAAAGGAATTTAAACCAAACCCCAGCTAAATAAGTGTTTACAGTATTCATGTAGGAGGGACGGGCTTATTCACTCAATGTTTACTGTTTCTCTTCTATGCAAATTACACGTTAAGAGCACAGGAGTGTTCTACTAGTCAAATTTAAGGGCATCATTGTACATGTCTGTAGTCCTAGCACTCTAGAGGCCGAGGCAGGAGAATTGCTTGAGGCTAGGAGTTTGAGACCAGCTGTATGGGAGGGAGGGAAGGAGAAAGAAGCACCGATTTGGAATATGTAGCCAATCTCGATAAGCGGAAGGGCACTTCAGGAAGAGGTCTCTATGCCTTCAGCAGTATGTGTGCACTAGGTAGCGTAATCTCCTGAATTTTGGTTTAAATTCCTTTACTAAAAGTTAAACCCAGAATCTCGTGTGTACTAGCTACTGAGCTACATCCCCATGCCCTGACTTTCTATTTGAAAGGAAGTAAATAAAGCCAGCATGTTCCCCGATTTCATGAAGTTCACGACTAAGAGGTCGGGTGACCAACTGAAACACCCCACAACACAAATATACTCCACAGTACAAGAGTTGACAAGGTGGAATCTAGATCCTCAGTTCAGTTTAGTTGAAGGGAGAGGCATGAGGTCAACTGGTCAGTATGATGAAGACTCCAGGCCTGGGCATTCTAGGGGCGCACACCTCCATCTCCCTAGCACACCCTCAAACCTCACTGGGTAGCTGTTTGGGACCTGGTTCTGTAAAGTGCCTTCTCGGATCATGGGAGTTGGGGTAGTGATGGGTGGAGAGGGGCCAAGCCCGTCTTGGAAGCTGAATGGGACAGCCCAGCCAGGAGTTGGAAAGGCAGGGACCAGGTTCCAAAGAGCTGGCGCCGGTTGACTGCCCGCTGGGGACTTGGGGGGTGGGGCAGGATTCGGGAGAACAGGCAGAGGCGACAATTCGCTTACTGGTTATGGCCTGCATCTCGGCGGCCCCCCACAAGCGGTCTCCTAGAGGGGGGGCTCCCGCCTCCCGGCCGGTGCCGCCCCGGGGGGGCTTTGGCGGCCGGAACCGCCTCTGAACACTAGGTACCTCTGAGGCCGCGAGCGCCCCCACTCGGCGGAAACGGGCAACGCGCGTGCGCAAGGACCCGTCTCCAGTTCCCTCTGCGGGGCGGGGCTTGCCGTGGGTTTGAGGCCAGCAGACCCCTCACCTGGCTGGGAACCCTTGAACTCTAGGACAACTCTATCTCCCTTGGCTCTTTCAGATTTTCAGACTTCTCCATACTGGAAAGAGAAGAAGAATGCTCTTTTCCAAGCAAGACTAATACTTGGCTCGACACAACTGGACCTTTTTCTTCATCACAAAAACAAGATCAAGGGTTCCTTATCTTAAAAAAAAAATCAAACCCTTTCCCAGGATCTCACCTGGCCTTCCCTTATTTCTCCTTAAAATGGCTATCACCATTTAATCTCAGTTTGTTCTCCATTTTCCCTGTAGTCCCAATCCATTCTGCGATGTCTCCTGGTCCTCCATCTTGCCAAACCCAGCAGCCCTCACTAGCCTTCACAGCTTTCTACCTAGTGGACCATCATTTCCCTGGAGCACTTTTTGCTCTTAGCTGTCAGGGCAGAATGGATTTAGGTGTTCCTTCTATCACGTTTCTTTGGCCATTCCTCCGATCTTGGGCATCTGATTAGGAGAGTCTCTATGGACCCTTTCTCTCTCCTCTGGTATCTCTTGGTGTGACTGAATGTCCATCACCCATAGATTACAATGTCTGCATGTTAACAATCACCAAAGCTCATTTCCAGTGCTCTTTCCTCCCCCAGTTCTAGATCATACATCCAAATGGCTCCTTCACAGACTCACTTGGACATCAAACCCATGCAGCCGAAACCTCTGAAATGGCTTCTCTAGTTCCCAAGCAAACTTCTTGCCGAGCTTCCCCATGAGTTTGATATGAGTATTTACTCCGTTTCTCCTGGCAACGTATGAAGACTCCACCTTCAAAATACATTCCCAACCGTCTCCATTTCTACTGTCGCAATTCAAGAAAACAGTCAGTTAAATGGACCTACTTCCTCCTGGATTCTAAAGTGCTCTTTTGAAAAGGTAAAGCAAAGGTTAAGGGATGTTACTCTGTGGTCAGCACCTGGAAAAGGCCTTGGATTAAACCCCCATCATGGGAGGAAAAAGGCAAAGAGCTAACTAAAAATGTAAAATGTACCAGCCACTCCAGCCTTAGGAAATACCTCTTATAGCATCTACGATGAAAGCCACCTCTGTCAGCTGGAAGGCCCACCTACTCTAACCAGAGCTCTGCCTTCACTTTCTCCTACACGGGCCCTTCGCACGGGCTTTGCAGTGGCCCGGGTTCAGTCCCCAATACATGAAGCTCATTCTCATCTCTGAAGCTCGCTGTTGCCGCTCCTCGTTTAGTCGGTTCTTCCATCCGATTCTGAACGGTGAGCTGCTTCCTGTTACACGACAGAAGCACCACCTTCTTGAGGACTTTTCATAACCTATCCAACTCCTACCTCATCCTTATCCATGTGTCTGTCCTGGGACAAGAAGTGAGGTGCATATACTTACACACCAAAGCAGACTGGCCTCCAGTCCTCCCAGCATCCCCCAGTCCCTACCAGGCATACCCTGGCCCCAACCCTGAACGTTCCAGCCCAAGGGGCTCCTCTCTATATATTCCAGACATTTTGGTCTCCCTTTCTCTCTCTTCTCTCTTTGCACATTTCCTTTCTTCCTCTTTCCCCTCCCTTCCCATGGTGACTCCCCCAGCCTCAGACCTTGGGGTCAGTGAACTCGCCTGAAAGCAGCTTCTCAATAGACCTGCATTTAATCTAATCTAATCTGGCTTGAATTGGCTCATTTTATTGGCAGAAAAACAACTTATCAGTATCACATATTTATATCGAACATTATATTCACACCTGTGTTGCCTTTATTACCACCTGAACTTTGTATTCTGCTTCTCTTTAGAATTCATTTATTTTTAATGACATGGGGTCTCACAAAACCTAGATAGCCTTGAACTCACCATGTAGCCAAGGCTGGCATCAAATTCCTGATTTTCCTGCCCTCATACTAGGAACTGCCTGTGCCACCCTGCCCAGCTGTGGAATCTTCTCTTTAGGAATTTGGACACACACACGTGCGCACACACACACACACACACACACACACACACACACACACACACACGCACACATGCTCGTGCACACACACACGCTCGCGCACACACACCCGTGTGCTCGCACACACACGAGTGCACACCAGTGCTGTGTCAGACATTTCTCTTCCTGCACCTCCCTATGCTTACTTCCTGCACTCTTCTCCTCTGTTCCTCCTCTTATATGTTTTGTTCACTCGCTTGCTCTCTCCAGGACAGCAAAGGCTCTTCCAGACCTTCCCCCCTCCATTTATACTTTGCATTTGGCTTGATCTCAGCTCTCCCTACAGAGTCCCTGCTGTTTTCTAGGGCAGATCCTCAAAACCTTCCGGAAGCCCACAGAACTAACAAAAGCTCCCTCTTTATTTGGTAGCGCAGTGGAATATGGGACGCTTGCCTCACTGCTTCCTAAGACAAAAGGATCTAGACTGAAATAAAGGAGTTGGGGACCACAAACTTAGGTTCTTATCTCTTTCCTTCAAAGACACTGAAGTGTCCTCCAGTGGGTCCCTATGGTGCCCTTGGAAGGACCAGAGAGAAATACAGTCTAGAACTCAACCTTGATCATACACAGGGATGTGGGTGAAGGGAGAGGCTGGGGCGGGGGGGCGGAGAAAAGGAAAGGATGAACCTGGGGGGAGGCAGAGAGACAGAGAGACAGAGACAGAAGGTCAGGATTGCCATGTAGACAGGTAAAAATGGGAAATTAGGAGAGGACAGAGGGCAAGGGGAAGAGTAGGGGTGAGGAAAGAAAGGAGAGAAGCAGGGTTCTGTGTTGGGTTTGATTAGGGGGTCACTTCCCCACCTGAGGGCAGTTACCTTGGAGCTGCTGAATCTGTTTGGTGAACACTTCTGCTTGCTGGGCACTGGCCAGCCGCTCATCCTCCAGGAGCCCTGAAGTGAGAGGAACACGTGGTTTGGAACCGGGGAAGCACAGAGCCTTTGGGCCCGAGCCCCGGGCCCTGTCACTGGCGCTCACCCTGCAGCTCCAGGGAGTCGTCCTCATGCTGTCCCGCCAGCTCTCGGGTCTCCTCCAGCTCTGCCACCAGCTGGAGCACCTGAGCCCGCAGCTCCTCGAGCTCCGTCTCCGTGAGGCTCAGGCCCCGATGCTTGCCCACCGACAGGGAGCCCAAACTGCCTCCTTTCTGCACTTGATCTTCTTCTTCAACCTCTTCCTTTTCCTCCTCTTCTTCCTCCTCATATAGAGCTGGAAGTAACACCTCCCCTAGGAGAGACAAGTATCGCACCACACTGTCAGTGTCTGTTCCAGAATCCTGCACCTTACTACCCCAGGGCCAGGACAGCAGAATACCGCCACCTGGTGTTCTCCAAGGTCACCCTGGGTGGGACTTAACTCACGGTCAGGCCCTGGTGGGTCAAATTTGGATGCAGCTCTCTGGCTTCCAAACGCCTAATATTGAATATCTCCTGCCTTTACAGTAGCCTCGGGCTTGCTCACCTACAAGCTTGCATGAGGACACCTGGCACTGGCAGACTGAACTCTGGGTAGCGGGAGCAGGAGTTAAGAAAGGATTCAGACATTCAGACACCATCTGTTTACTTAGGCCAAATGGAGCAAGCTTGGGGGAAAAAAGTCTAGGTGGCTGGGTCTGTAGGTAGAAAAGGAAATATTTGGGTGGAAATGACTTGGAGTTGTTTACTGCATCAAATATATGTTATCAAGTATCTTTTTGAAACTTTCTATGCCTGTTGTTTCCGTGTTGGGTGCCACAAGGCTCATCTCTTTCCTGCTGAGCCAAGTACTTGTCAGAGTAAGTATGAACTCCTGTATAAAAGGAAGTCGGCCATCTTAACACAGCCTTTCAAATTATGCATCTATTTATTTCATGCACACGGGTGCTTTCCTGCATGTGTCTGTCCATCCTGTGAGTGCAATGCCCTTACAGGTCAGAAGATGGCATTAGATGCTCTGTGACTAGAGTTGCAGACAGCAGTGGGCTGCAATGTGGGTACTCGGAACTGTCAACTGCTAAGTCATCTCTCCAATCCTGCTGACACATTTGAAAAGCTGATTTGGTACTTGTCCTCATGTTCAGGCTCGTGAACACTTTTTTTTTTTTAACTGCAATGCAGTTCCTGTAAATAGTAAAATCTTGTCTTGGTAGGGATTGCTTTGTTTTTAAATTCTGGATCTCTGGTCTTCCCTTTTCTAATACCAACAGCATACAGTTCATCTGAGACCCCATATGTCATCTAGTCTCTAGGGAAGGCCTGTGCTGAACTTATACAGAGGCCTGGAGACGCTTCACAAGAAGTCCTAGATAATGTGTTGGTTCCGACTGCCCTGTTACACGGAGTGCGGTTGGTTGGGAACAGGCTCCATCGAACTCTCTCCTAAGCACTTTCTTACTAAAGCTGCAAGGCTCCCACACTCAGGGTTCACAGTAGCGCATCAGAAAGACAGTTCACATGCCCATGTCCTGGCTTTTAACAATAAGAGACAGCTTGGGATCTGGGTCAGCAGGCAACGAGAAGAGCAAGCCCCCTGCCGAAAGTCAGCAGAACCTCTTTCTGTCTGGCAGCTCCCCCAGGACACACAACCTGGTTAGGGGGTGATTGCAGCCCCAAAGGGATGAGCCCAAACTTCATCAACGCCTGAGTCCCGGGGGGGGGGGGGGGGGGGGAGGCTTGGAGCTCAGCCACCTGGGAGGAGGGGCCTGAGATGAAGGGAGGGAAGGAGCGCGTCCTGGCTCAGAGCTCTGGGGTCAGGGAAGGGAGGCCGAAGTGAGTTACCGTAGGGTGATGGAAAAGCCTTTTTCAGAAAACTCACCGTCCATAGCTTGCATCCCACGGCGCTCCAGGGACCCCCAGCGTTGGCCTTTCTTCCTCTCACAACCCTCAGATACCTCGTAAGAGCCTAAAGTGGTCACTGTGGGTCCTGTGAATAGGGAGAAAGTAGGCAGTGTAGGAGGATTCGAGGGGGCTGGGACTGGGGGGAAAGAAAGGGACCTGCGTTCTTATGTGCGAGCCCCGGAATTTGTAATCACAGTAGAGAAGCCTGACTCACTCTGCCCAGCTCAGTGATTCTATTCCCCTAGCCACCTCTCATGCTCCGCCTATGGAGAGGACCCCAGCTAGGCGCTGCCCAACCTCAGCTCGTCTGTTCCAGGCTGTTCCCGGCTCCTCTCCCTCGCCCAGACAGAAGAGGGTGAGTGTTTATTAGCTTGGGAACAAGGAGAAGAGGGGTAGGCTGAAAACTAGGAAAGAAGGTTTTGGGAGGATCCTGTAAAGCAAAGCAAAGAAGGGAGGGGCGGTCGGACCAGAAGAGAAGAGACGGGGGCTCTAAACTAGGCCGTTTCTCTATCTCTCGCCTCCCCTCCCTCATCAAACCTCGTCCACCCCACCCTCTCCCGGTGGTTAAGAGCTTTGGTGAACTAGAAGGGTGCAGGCTCTAGAGACAATCCCCCCACCCTGTTCGCCTTGTGAGCTGGAAGCACTGCTAGTCTGGAGAGACTAGATGGGGAGCACTTGGGGAGTGACCGCTGGGAAGACACCCTAGGTCGAAAGATGGAGAGCGGTATCCGGTATCCGGTGGAGGCCAGGGTGGAGGAGGCCGACTCAGTACCAGGAGCACCTGCGGGTCAGAAGGAAGGAGAGCCGGGGGTGGGGGGTAAGGAGCAGAGGGAGCTGAGGGAGAGGCGGCTCTGACCTGGGCCAGGGCAGCTCCAGCCCGCGGCTCCCGCGCCGGCCCCGCCGCCTGCCTCCATGGCCGCTCCTGCCGCTGCTGCCGCCTCCTGAGCAGAAGCCGCAGCCTCCGGGCCGGGGACCCGGAGCCCGGTGCGCAGGGAGAAGAGAGGGCGGGCCGAGAGGGCGGGGCCTGGCCTGGCCACCTGACGCGTGGGCCCGCCTTCGGCCGCCCGGAAGCCCTCCCTGGTCCCCAATTCCAGACCCAGTGGGGACCCGCAAAAGAGGCTCAGAGCAAGTCGCCAGAGTGCCCCAGGCTTGCCCGAGGCTGCTTTGGGTCTGCTGCGCCTGCAAAGCGGACGTAAGCTACCGGGTCTTGAGGATGCTCCCAAGGAGTGATAGGATGGCTTGGTTCTGGCTGCAGAACCCATCCTGGGTCAGCCGCGCGTAGGGACCTCTCTACGCTGGGTTTCAGGGCCTAGTCTTGCCGGGTGATAGAAGCCGGGGAGTTGGGGAAGATTGAATGGACTGTTTCCTAAATGCGCAGACACGCTCGCACTTTCTTGGTCTCCACGCAGGGCCAGCATCTCCATCCTCTCAGTCCTCCGGGTGACCTCGCGCGCCCCAGAGCTACAGCAGGACCTGGATGTGACAACTGCTAGGCGGTACATCACTGCTTTCCCCGAATTCCAATCAAGCCAGAGCCAAGGGTCCCCCCTGGCTGTCTCCAAGTGTATCAAGACTTGCCTTCTTCCCTGTCCTGTGAGCCACGCCCTCTGTGACCTGTGCAGTGTGGGCACCAACCATGAGGCTTATTTCACCGTTTCCTCTAGTTATTTAAGAGATGAACTTGATCTTGAGGCAGATCTGGCCTCTCAGCAGGTCTCCGGTCAGAAGTGGATACGCAGGAATGTGTTCCCCGAGTTACCATCGTGGGGAGATTCCTAAGCTGGATACTCACACCAGTTCTTTCTCCTGTAGTCTCACTCCAGAAGTTTGGACATAGATTGGCTGTGTTTAACCTCCCAGGCTGCCACGCCCACGGGAAAGAAGCACTTTGCCTGCTGCACGTACTGGGCTGACCAGTAATTTCAGCCTTGGGTTGAAAGTTACTCTCCAGAAACCCCATCCCTTCCTTATTAGACACCCCTGCACCAGAACACTGCCTGCTGCTAAGGTTGGGGAATACCCTGGTCACCTTTGTATCTTCAGTATCAAAGTACCTGACTTAGAGTAAATGAGTTGACGCGAACCTTCCATTTACATTAATAATGCTTTCATCATTTACCACAGACTCTTAACTCATGAGTTTAAACTCATGTTTGCACTAACAATGATGTCTGCCAGGCAGCGATGGCACACACCTTTAATCCCAGCACGTGGGAGTGAGAGGCAGCTGGATCTATATGATTTCAAGGCCAGCCTGGTCTACAGTGTGAGTTCCAGGACAGTCAGGGCTACACAGAGAAATCAAACCAAACAAAAACGTCCAAAAGTCAGAAGTCCTCACCCTAGCCTGATGGTCAGAGAAATGAAGAATTATTCATTTTCACCTTTTCCGCAGAGGACAAAGCCATGGAGAAGAGCTGCCAAGCAAGCCTAATTGTTTTGCAGATCCTCCAGCCAGATTGGGTAGCAAGGTAGAATTTTTAGAGAAGATGAAATGGGCTATCATGGGGGAGCTAAAGGGGACCAGTTCTGGAAGCTCAGTGGTTCTGCCCCATGTGGTTCCTTCCTGTTCTGTCTCAGCAGCAGGTCAGACTAGCAGTGGGTGAATGGAAAGAAAGAAGTTGTCGGTTGTAACCTTCAGGAGTCAGAACTCTCTTTAGGAGAGGCTGGATCTTGAGCGTTAGGACTAAGCTCTCCCTGGTTCCGGGATGCTCAGGAATGTTCAAGGAAACCGGAGCCAGTCAGTTAGTAGGAGGCAAACCCTATTCAGATCAGTATGGGGTTGAGATGAGGGTAAGGTTAGGGAGCAGAAGGAAAGAGCTTAACAGGTATGGGGGGGGGGTGTCAGGGATGCCGGGTGGGCAGCCAGGTGATCAGCTTAGAAGGATGATCTAGATTAATCCTCGTAATCCCAGGGTTTAAAACTCAGCTTTATCCCCATCCCACCCCTGGAGATCATCCCTTCTGAGGACTGATGCAGCCATTTAGCTCCCTTTACCCTTATTTCTAGATGCTCAGAGTAACCATTAAAGCATTTTTAAAACGAGCATTTGCAACATGCAGAGGAGGAAAGTTCAAAGACTAGTGTAACACCCCTGTGCACACCAGACTGCATGTATCTTTTGACTCTTCTCACAGAACTAGGGATGAACCTCGGACCTTTCGCCTGGCAGACAAATCTCTGCTGCCTTGCTACATTCCCAGCCATGTTTAAATTTTACTTTGAAACAAATTTTAATTCTCTGAGAATTTTATAAATGCGTCTGAGTCCCCCTCCTCCCAGTCCTCCTCCTCCCACATCCACCCTCTTCACCCTCACCTTACTCCCTACCCCCAGCTTTGAGTTGTCTTCTTATATTTACTTTATTTTTCAGTGGAGTCTAGTTTGTATTGTTCTCCTACCGCTGGGAGCAGGACCTGCCCTGGAGTGTGGGCGACATTCCTGGGGCCTATGATCATTAAAGAAAACTGACTTTTCCTCTCCCAGCAGTAATTTTACTTTCTTGCAATTATATATTTTTAAAGTGACTTATTTGCATAGGTACAGGCATTTTGCCTATATTGATTTTTTTGTGCCACATGTGTGAAGTGTGCAAGGAGACTGGAAGAAGGCCCTGGAGCCCTGGGGGTGGGAGTTACAGATGATCGTGAGCTGCCATGTGGGTTCTGGGAATCGAACCCAGGTCTTCTGGAAGAACAGCCAGTGCTCTTACTCACTAGGCCACCTCCGGGACAATTAACATCAGGCCAGATTTGATTCCGAAGTAGCTGAGGACAGGGAATAGTTTGGCAACTTGGGATGCTGTCTGGATTTAGTTATGCACTCCCTCTGTCTTGCAATAATGTGCTTGGCAGCCTAGTTCCTCCACCTGTGTGTACAATGTACACACAACCCCTCAAACAACACGCCTAGCAACAGGCTACCTACATCAGGCTACACGTGTCCCACTCTGAACCATAGTTGAAGTTTCTTTGTCTCTAACAATGACCAAGTTTTTTATTCAAATGTATTCCCAAAGGGGCTGGAGAGAGATTTCAGCTGCCAGAGGCTAGGCTTACAACAATAATAATTTTTTAAAGACAAATATATCCCCAGTGCATCTGAGTAGAAAGAATAGAAGGACAGATCCAACCTGAAATGGATTTTGGGTCTGTGTCTACATAAAACTTTGAGGGAGAATTTCCTGATTGTCTAAGTTTTTGCATAATTGGGTACCTTCACGACTAAAATCAGATGCGGGAGAATTTCCTGAGTGTCTAAGTTTTTGCATAATTGGGTACCTTCACGACTAAAATCAGATGCACTGTGGGAAGTGATCTGTGAGAAATAATTATCTGACTCAACCTATTGATCAAAACAGAGAACAACGTTACGAACTTTAATAACCAAACTCCTCTTCTTGAACAGCATAGAAGGAAGCCTCAAGTCATAACTGGAGCCCGTGAACAGTTTCTCACCCCGCAGACCTCCGATCCTTTGCTGCGCATCTCTTTCTGGTCTATACTGCTTGCTTTGCTTTTGAATAAAATTTCTTTGCTACTTTGCAAATCTGTGCCAGTCTGTATTTGAAGTAGAAGCCTAAAGTCTAGAAAAACCCAACCCTGACCACCAGAAAGAACCCAAGGATTTGAAAGTTGTACTTTATATGTATATAGTCACAAAAAATTGCATAATTTTGATTTGTGTGGTTTCAACATCTGCCTAATGTTACATCACCCACCTTCATCAGTTAACCTTAAAGTCGTGGGTGTCCATGGTGTTCCGTGGAGCTCTGTTCTTTCTTTAGTGGGCACTTGGGCTCCTTGAATTTTCCATAATAAAATAAATGCTGCAACTGGCAACTCTACACATGCCTTCTCAGCACTTGTGTGACATATCCCAAGCGTAAATAACCAGAACGAATTTCTAGGTCATGGAATAGGTGCCTCTAAATTTTGCTAATTGTTGCCAAGTTAGTTTGTAAAGTAGATGTGTCACTGTTTGTGGGTTTATTTATCTTCTTTTTAAAAAAGATTTATTTATTTTAGGTATATGAGTACACTGTAGCTGTCCTCAGACACACCAGGAGAGGGCATCGGATCCCTTTACAGATGGCTGTGAGCCACCATGTGGTTGCTGGGAACCTCTGGAAGAGCAGCCAGTGCTCTAACCACTGAGCCATCTCTCCAGCCCTGATTTATCTTTGTTATTTCCCACCTGCCACTGGTGCAGAAGCTGCCCATGCTAGTCGTCTCCTAGTACATTTTTCTTCACCCCTCCCCTCTTTGGAGACAAGGTCTCACTGCGTAACTATGTAGCCGTGTGGCTCACTAGTTAGCCTAGAGCCGCTATGTGGACCACGCTGGTTTCAGATTTACAGAGATCTGTCTGCCTCTGCTTCCCACGTGCTGGGATTAGAGGTTGGTGCCACCATTGCCCACCATTCCTTCGGTCTTTAAGTCCACAGTCACCGTGCTTTTCTAGCAAATAGAAGTGGCTTCGAACATGTTTGCGTGTTCTTTCTTCTTCTTTCCTGATCCCCCGAATTACAAGCTGGTATTTTGGTTTCAGCTTGTTTCTAACCCACTAAGGTTTACCACCATCACCTGTGGTCTGCCAGCATCGCCTTCTGGATATTGTTGGTTTACATTCACTCTGTTTCCTTCTGTTTCTTTCTTTCTTACTTTCCCCCCTTTTTTGAGATACGTTCTTATGTGACACGCACAGTTACCAACAACTAGGTACTTTTTCTTTCTGGGTGATTTTAAGGTCTTTCTCTTCGTTTCTATAGTTTTCCCACCCAAGTGAGAGCTCAGGATTTTTCAGTCTGAGAATTTTTGTCTGTGTTTTGAGTCTGGCAAAGTCTCAGAATAATTTTTTAAAATAGTACATTTCTTTCTTTTACTGGTTCGGCTTCTTAGTGTGCCTCTTTCTCTCCCTTGAGTCTTTTAGCTATTCTTTCACGGTTCTCAGACTATTTTCCTAGTGCTCCCATTTCTGAATGGTTTTTATTCGTTCTATCTTCACTACTTCTCTCTGAGTCTAATCTGTTTGGTGCATCCTTTTGCCGCCCCCACCCCCACCCTCATGCTGTTTCTTAACAGTGTCAGGCTGCCTGAAACTCCTGGAGTAGCAGATGACGGCCTTGAATGTCTCATCCTTTCTCTTTCCACTCCCCGGTGCTGAATCACAGATCCATCCGCATCCACTATGGCTTTGTGCACGCTAGGCAGGCACTATACCTGTGCTTCACCGCCAGACCTCTTTAAGATTTATTTTGTGTGTGTGTGTGTGTGTGTGTGTTGTCTCTGTGTTTTTCAGACATACATTTTACCTACCTGTATGTCTGAGCACCATTTGTGTGCTTGGTTCCCATGGAAACCAAAAAAAAAAAAAGTGTAGGATCCTCTGGAACTGGGGTTACAGTTGTGAGCTGCCATGTGGGTGCTGGGAACCAAACCCAAGTCCTCTAAGCACTGAGCATGTCTCCAGCCCTGTTTTTCATTTCCGAATGTTTTATTTTATTCTCAACAATCTCTTCATACTCTGTGCCCTCTCCATCACTGCCTTCCATTACTATTTGAAGTGTGCTTACTACGTAGCAGTTTTATGTCATGTCGCCCCAGCTCTCTGAGCATCCTTGTTTGCTGTGTTCTACCTGTTCTCCCTAGGAGGAATTACTCAGGGAATGTCACCCCAAGCTAGTGACAGGATACTCTTAGTGGGGCATGGAAATGGTGGACCAGTAGGGATTCGTTTTTTGTCTTGTTTTGCTTCGAGTTTTGTTGTTGTTTTCAAGACAGGGTGTCTCTGTGTAGCTCTGACTGTCCTGGAACTCACTCTGTAGCCCAGGCTAGTCTCGAACTCGAAGATCCCTGTCCTCTGCCTAGGGAGTGCTGGGTTAAAAGCATTTGCTGCCACCATCACCCAGCTTTGTGTTTTATTTTATTTTTCCAGCAGGGATCCTAAGGAAAGCAGCTCTCCTTGGCAGGTGATGAATCCAAAGCATTGATTAGGGGGACACCCATGCAAAGTATTACCCTCAGGACAGGGGCTGAGAGGAGGAATGTGGCCTGGGTATGGCCAAGGTAAGGGGGTGGGGCCACAGTAAGGGGGTGGGGTCACGGTAAGGGGGTGGGGCCACAGTAAGGGGGTGGGGTTACGGTAAGGGGATATGGTCACAGTAAGGTGGTGGGGTTACGGTAAGGGGGTATGGTCACAGTAAGGGGGTGGGGCCACGGTAAGGGGTGGGGTCACGGTAAGGGGGGTATGGTCACAGTAAGGTGGTGGGGTCACGGTAAGGGGGTGGGGCCACAGTAAGGGGGTGGGGCCACGGTAAGGGGTGGGGTCACGGTAAGGGGGGTATGGTCACAGTAAGGTGGTGGGGCCACGGTAAGGGGTGGGGCACAGAGTTTATGGCTTCAGAAATGACTTTTCCATTATATTTTTAATTTATGGTTTAACAATTTCACACATGTATCCAATGTGTCCTGATCATATCTACGCCTCACTCCCCACAGCCTCTGCCCCAGCGTGTCCCCACCTCTGTCTTTTAAAGACAGAGTTGTATTAGTGATTCCAGTGTTTCCTTGGGCAGCCTACCAGGGCTCCAAGCCAGAACACAACTGATTCCCCTTTCCCGGCGGCTGCCGACTGCCCCAGTTAGGTCTGGGGCCAGGTGACCAGCAGTGTTCTGAGCAAGCACCTAAATACTTGTACCCGTGCCTGGGGTGGCTGAGTCTGTAGGAGAAACACATGCTGGTCGCGCATCGGAGTGAGCAGTGCATCGCGTACTTCCTCTTTAGAATCAGGAGAAGCTGAGAAATCCTACACGAATCGTAGTACTTGTTGATTTTTCAGTAGATCTCCTCTTGCGCCCACTCTCTCCACCCCCTCTCTTTCTCCCTCTTTCCTTTTTTATCCTTTCATCCTTAAATCCTACATTTTCATCCTTTCTTTCCTTGGTGGAATTCCCCCACATACCCTGGTTTATTGAAACATCACTGTAAGACTTTCTTGCATTTGTGTAGTTATGTGGTATTTGTAGGAACTTCACGGCTTTTGTTAGGCTCCTCAATCAAGAAGCCCAGTGGATGCTTTGAAACCGTGCTTGTCCGTGTGGAGCCACGTTTACACGTGGAAACAGCATATGTCGACTAAGACTAAGATGACTGACAGCCCTCAAGATCCTTTAACCAGGTCTCTGGCAGCATATGTCGACTAAGACTAAGATGACTGACAGCCCTCAAGATCCTTTAACCAGGTCTCTGGCAAGAGCAGGCTGTGTATGTGGAAGTGGGCCAAGGGGGAGCAGAAAAGGATAAAAGAGGGCTCGTCCGGGATTTGAACCCGGGACCTCTCGCACCCTAAGCGAGAATCATACCCCTAGACCAACGAGCCACTGGTAATTACCTCTGGCCAGATGTATCCTCTCTACCACATCATCATTAGCTGCAGCAGTTGTGGTTCCTAGGGGCAGTTTCTCTGCTACTGCTTGTAGGCTGGCTCGCAGCCCAGGCCGGCAATGCTCCAGCCAGCCTTGATCCTGGGCTCTTTCCTGCTCTCCTTGGCCACACAGCCAGCAGCTTCTCTGCCTAGGACTTCACAAGGCTCCCAATGCCCAATGCGCTGTTAGAAGAAGGGAAGAGAGGGCCAGGCAGGCCCCAGCAGATATTCTTTCTCTTAGGAGTTCTTGCTGCTCTTCTTTCTTGGCTCCTGGTCAGAATACTAGGAAAAGATTCCTCATGCCTGGTAAACTCCTTGGTGCCAGCCCAGAAGCCGGACCCAGCACACCCCTGTCTAGGACACCTCGGCTAACCTACTGTTTCTCCTCCCATCTGCTAGGAAAGGCAGGACCTGCCCTGCCTAACTTAAGGGTGATGATGAGGACTAGGTGATGTGGTGTGTAAAATGCCCTACAACAGAAATTGTGGTAACCTAAGATGGGGGTTAGGCACTCACTGCCTGCTGAGGGTCGGTCATGTGCTGTGTGCTTTACCGATCTCTTAACTTTGGGACAGCCTGGGAAGGTCCATGGTTCAGGCTGTAAGACAGGGACACTGGGCTGCACCTGCATGTGCCCGCCTGTTCCCAGATGCTTCCTCTTGTCAGCTTCTCAGACCTTCTAGAAAACTAGAGACAGGAATGTATCCCCACATACCTCTACTGCTTTCCCCACACCAGCCAGCCCCTGCTGCTGGTCCAGGGAAGCTGCCAAGTGTCAACACAAAAAACAGCTCTGACTTTGGAAGTGGCAGGAGGTGGTTTCTGAGGCCAGGCTGTGGCACAGCCTTTCCACTGAGGCTCGGGAGGCCAACGGCAGGTTACGTAGCCCATTCAGGCTGCCCGGGGCTGCATGGTGAGGCCCTGTCTCAAGAGAGGAGGAGGAGATAGTTTATTTTAGAGCCAAATATGAGTGACCATGACCCAAGAATATAGAATCAGGTCACCTCAAATATCATTTTCCAGAGTGGTAGCAGTTTCATGAAGTTTTTATAGTTATAGAATGTAGGTTGATTGCATATCAAGGAGATACATGATTGGACAGTAGAGAGTGGGTGGGAACAAAGTTCTGGTAAAGTGGAAGATGAGGAAAAGCAGGAGATTCAGAGGAGGCAGCATGGAAACAGATGTGGATGTTTCTCTCTGCGCATCTCTATATGGATAAGGTTGTGATTATTTCTAGGGGTTTCTATGGGTCAATTTATCTTATCTAGGTGAGAAGTTTATATCTTTGTCAACTGCTTGTAAGCTTATTGTGTAGAGGTATTTAACATATAAACCTGTTTGATAAGTTATTGATTGTTGAGTCGTGACCGGGCTGTGGTGGACTGTGTGTGAAAGCAGAAAACAACATGCTGGGGTGGTTGTGGACCACACAGGACATAAGCAGCTAGAGAGGGTGGAGTGAACCACCTGGGAAGTGAACTGAGTGGAGGGGTGGCTTTCGGATCATGTGATAGCGTCAGGGTGCCCGACTCCACACAGGAGCGGCTCTGGCAGAGTGAGGCCGCAGTGCCGCTAACACGAATGCAGTAAATCTGAGTCCTTTTCGGATGCATTGGTGGGGATATAAGGAAGGTGGGTTAGAACAGAGTGGGAATCTCTGCTGCAGTGTCAGCTGCTGTTTCTATTTTTGGTGACAGTCTAAGGTTTTTGGATGGTGGGAGCTAGTGGTCTGTTAATACATTTTGAATGTTTCAAGTGATAGTCACAAGGATCCCAGGTCAGACACAGAGGTGGGCAATGAATGCCTATTAACATGGATCAAGACAGCCCATGATAATTAGCTCCAGATCTGCAACATTCCAATGTTTCACAGTCATGAAATCCTTCAGCTCAATGTCCTTCCAACTGAGCTGCTTTGGCAGTTAACACAGTTGTGAACTTTCTAATCAGTTGGTCAGTCTCACAGAGCCTTTAACAGAGGCATAGCTTGTTTCTGAGAACTTCCATTCACAGGAGGATGATCTACCCACAGCCTAAGGGTGATGTACACGGGAGCCTGACAGGTGGGAAATCCCCAAAGAGGTGAGATCATGGCTCAGATGTAAGGGTGCTGTAGGAGAAGCAGTGGTTCCAACCAGGCCTATTTCATACCTAACATACGTGGGCCCCTTGCTTGCTTTTGGCAGAGGTTCTTCTGAGCAGGAGCTCCATGGGGGCAGAGATCTGTTTTAGCTGTCTTCCCTGTGCCTGCCTGGCCTTTGGCAAGCCTGGTAGTGCCAGTGGCTCTCAGCAGATCTGTATGCCTGAAATTCTTAAGCACGCAACAGGACCAACCTTACTGAATCCTGCATGTTAACTGTGCCTGCAGAGGTTTATGGGAGGAATAAACGAATGAATCAAAGTTCCAGGCATGTGCACACACACACACACACACACACACACACACACACACAAGAAAAAGTGGAAACAGATGTTCAGGGGAGTCCTGAGTAGAGCCCCACCCTGTGAAGAATGGGCACTGGGCCTCACTGGACTGGACTTGCCAGCTGTCATTTGCTCTCTGGCTGTAAAGTTTTATTACTGCCACTCAGGAGTTTCTGTACCATAGGTGACTCTGCTCACTGGTCATGGTGGGGAGGGACGGAGAAGGGCTCATTTATTCTCAAGCTAGAGAGGCTTTTCCTGTAGCTGCTCCAATGCTTCAGCTGGCTTATAAACAAAATTCCACTCAACATGTCATCCTGTGACCTCAGTGTACATTCTCAAAACTGTCCTCCTTCGTGGGTGGGTGAGGGGACTTTGCTGAACCTCCACTTAGGTCCCAGGTAGCACTTTTGGGTGAGGGAGGGCTTGTTCTCTCTGCGCCCTTTCTGGAGTACCATACTATTCACTGAACACTGGCTGTCTCATTTCTGCACTTTCTCATGCGTTCAAATGCTTCCTAAACAGGAGGAAGGGCCGGGAGTGTGGAGAGAGTGCCATGTGCAAATCCATCAGCGCCTGCCTTCAGTTTAGTGCCAGACTGAAATGCCTGTGCCCTGGATCCACGCTGTAGGATTCCAGGCCCATCATTGTTCATGTGTTTCTGCATCAAAAAGCCCACAGATAGAATTTTCTAGAGAGGCTCCTGGCTGTACCTTTGGGGCTCACGAATTTTCTCCCAAGCATGAGGGTGGCTTTCCGATAGGCAAATCCTTGGGGAGCCCCTCATATCCAGTAAAGAAGTCAGACTTCCCTGATTCCAATCACATGACCAGAGAATCTGTTGTCACAAGTCAAGCTCATCGTTACCTGTGTATCAAGAGCTGGTTGGTAAGATGGCCACTGTGTGAGGGTGGCCGATGACCAGATGGTGGAAGGAGAGAACCAACTCCCTCGTGTTGTCCTCTGACCTTCACTTGCCTTCTAAGGCACAAGAAATCCTAGATGCCTCTGAAAGGGATACCTGAGCAGTCGGAGCCTGTATATTCTTTTGGTAATTTTTGAATTTTATAAATACTGAGCAGAGAAGAAAAATGACTAGGACAAGGAAAATGCATCTCAAACTTCAGGATACCAGACTTTCCCCGGACCAGAGGAGCCCCATGGACTTGCAGAATCCTGCCTCAACCAGTGCTTCCAGCTAATATGCCATGAGTCCATCAGGGGTGTCAGTGACACAGTGAGGACCTCTGTGTCTGCTACTGAGGACCGTGTGTGTGCCACTGAGGACACTGTGTGTACCACTGAGACACAGTGTGTGTACCACTGAAGACCCTGTGTGTACCACTGAGGACACAGTGTGTGTACCACTGAGGACCCTGTGTGTACCACTGAGGACACAGTGTGTGTACCACTAAGGACCCTGTGTGTACCACTGAGGACACAGTGTGTGTACCACTGAGGACACAGTGTGTGTACCACTGAGGACACAGTGTGTACCACTGAGGACACTGTGTGTACCATTGAGGACACAGTGTGTGTACCACTGAGGACACAGTGTGTGTACCACTGAGGACACAGTGTGTGTACCACTGAGGACACTGTGTGTACCACTGAGGACACTGTGTGTGTACCACTGAGGACCCTGTGTGTGTACCACTGAGGACACAGTGTGTGTACCACTGAGGACACAGTGTGTGTATCACTGAGGACACACTGTGTGTACCACTGAGGACACTGTGTGTACCACTGAGGACCCTGTGTGTGTACCACTGAGGACACAGTGTGTGTACCACTGAGGACACTGTGTGTACCACTGAGGACACTGTGTGTACCACTGAGGACACTGTGTGTACCACTGAGGACCCTGTGTGTGTACCACTGAGGACACAGTGTGTGTACCACTGAGGACACTGTGTGTACCACTGAGGACACTGTGTGTGTACCACTGAGGACACAGTGTGTACCACTGAGGACCCTGTGTGTGTACCACTGAGGACCCTGTGTGTGTACCACTGAGGACACTGTGTGTGTACCACTGAGGACGCTGTGTGTGTACCACTGAGGACACAGTGTGTGTATCACTGAGGACACAGTGTGTGTACCACTGAGGACACTGTGTGTACCACTGAGGACACTGTGTGTACCACTGAGGACACTGTGTGTACCACTGAGGACCCTGTCTGTGTACCACTGAGGACACTGTGTGTACCATTGAGGACACAGTGTGTGTACCACTGAGGACACAGTGTGTGTACCACTGAGGACACAGTGTGTACCACTGAGGACACTGTGTGTGTACCACTGAGGACCCTGTGTGTACCACTGAGGACCCTGTGTGTGTACCACTGAGGACACTGTGTGTGTACCACTGAGGACACAGTGTGTACCACTGAGGACTCTGTGTGTGTACCACTGAGGACACAGTGTGTGTACCACTGAGGACACTGTGTGTGTACCACTGAGGACACAGTGTGTACCACTGAGGACACAGTGTGTACCACTGAGGACCCTGTGTGTGTACCACTGAGGACACTGTGTGTACCACTGAGGACCCTGTGTGGTACCACCATGGTCTTGCCTTTAAAGGCCCCCAGAAAGGCATTCTTACCTGTAGTGATGGTGAGAATGGGCAGTTTGTGCTTCATTCCATTAACTCTGCACAGACTCTCCCACTGCCCACTATGGAAAGGAGTGGCTTCTGGTGTGTGAAGCTAAGTCTTTGTTCCTGGGTGTCGGGTTCACAGGGCGATCATATTTTATTTTTAGACTTTTAACTCCTTGGTGTTGCTTTTTCTTCTGTTCCTGCTGATTTATGCATCCCCCCGAGTCTACTGTACCACACTAAGGAATAAGAGTCCCTAAACCCTTGCTAAGAATCAAAGAAATCTCTGAAATGTTAAGAAAACATCCCCCTGTCCCAGGATGCAGAACATTTGTAATGTACAGCCAAATCAGTTGTTCACAAATGGAGGGGAGGGGGTTCCCTTATTTAGGGTGGAGGAGTTGGTCATGAAGGTCAGAGAAACAGAAAACTCAGACTGTCAGGGAGAGTATATTTAGAAATAGAAATGCAGGCAGCATCTTAAGAAAGGAAAAGTAGGGGTTCAGCAGTTTAGAGTTTGCTGCTCTGGTAAAGGAGTAGAGCGTTCCTAAGCATTGGGCAGCTCACAGCCAGCGATCTGTAGCTCCAGCTGCAGGGGAATCTGACACTCTTCTGGCCTCTGCTCACACCCACATGCACATGTGCACACTTACATTCACACTTACAATATTTTTGGTTTAAAGAAGGGAAAAGCATTCCCAAGAACGAGAGTGGACTAGTGAGGTGTCTGGACTTCAGGTCTCTGGAGAGGTGAGCCTCTGCCTGGTGTTGGTGGTGTGTGTGCTCTGGTAATACTCTCTGGCTTAAACCTCACTGGGTCATCTGTCACATCTTAACTGAGCCTGGGTTCCTTCCAATTCAGGTCTATTCTTTCCTCCCCAGTCCTGATATGGGAGGCGACTGTCTGAATAGGTATCTGGGTATCAGTGAGGCTAAAGAGGTGTCTTCCACTTAGCCTTACATTAGAAGTAAGAGAGCTCAGGGTGTCTTGAATCCATGTCAGAAACCACATGAAACGCTGATGATGACTTGCACGGTGCTGGCTGACTTGACACATGCCATGTGGCCTTTGGCTTTGTCCTCAGACCCAGCCCAGGTGGTTTCTGAACCCTCAGATGGATTTTATTTTTAGTAATCTCTGCAGGATCTACCTGTGGGTGAACATTTATGTTGGGTAATGTGTGTGTGTGTGTATGTGTGTGTGTGTGTGGGAGCGCGCGCTTGCGCAGGAATGTCAATTTTTTTTCAAAATAGCTGACTAGTGTCTGTCCATTGCTTTTGACTTAGGATTTAAGAAACTGCAATAAATTTCCTGATCAGGCTAAGTATTGGCTTTGTTTTTTTATGATTTATTTATTTTTACTTTATGTGCATTAGTGTTTGCCTGTATTATGTCTGTGTGAGGGTGTTGGATCCCCTGGAGCTGGAGTTACAGACATTGTAAGCTGCTGTGTGGGTGCTGGGAATTAAACCCAGGTCCTCTGGAAGAGTAGACAGTGATCTTAACTCCTGAGCTATCTCTTTATTCTTTGGGTTTTTAAAATGTATTTTTGTTATTTTAATTGTATTTAGGGCTGTGTGTGTGTGTGTTGTGTGCACACACACGTGAGAGTACAAGTATCTGCAGAGGTCTCCTGAAGATGGAGTTAAGGGCACGGTGGGGACGGCTGCTGTTCAAGCATGAGGACGTGAAATCAGAGGACCTGCCCTCCTCTGTCACAATCCCCATCTTTCAATATGTCCCCTCCCACCTTCAACTCCATTCCTGGTAACCATGGCAGCAGTGAGCTCTTGGCCCAGTCATGGCCAGGCATGGCCTGAAGATACATTTCACAGCACTTCCCCTGACCTCTGACTTCCACATTCTTGATAGAGAAGCTCCATTTGGAGCTGAACACTTAATAGTCCCTTGTTCTCACCCCATTTGCCCAGATGAGCCTCTTATTAACTGCTGCCCACTGCAGAAAGAAGCTTCTCGGCTAAGGTTGAGAGCAGATAAGTGTAAATATTTACACGGCAGTTCGTCTAGTGTTATGGGCTTTAAAAAACAATATTGTAAAACAGATTTACAGTACCAGGCATGGATGTCCCTGCTGTGGACCAGGCCTAAAATCCAAGCAGGACATCACCCTGTAACCCCTATGCCATCAGAGAGCTGGTGCACACACCTCACCTCTGTCCATTAGAGAGCTGGTGCACACTCCTCACCTCTGTCCATCAGAGTGCTGGTGCACACACCTCACCTCTGTCCATTAGAGTGCTGGTGACCACACCTCACCTCTGTCCATTAGAGTGCTGGTGACCACACCTCACCTCTGTCCATTACAGTGCTGGTGCACACACCTCACCTCTGTCCATTAGAGTGCTGGTGACCACACCTCACCTCTGTCCATTACAGTGCTGGTGCACACACCTCACCTCTGTCCATTAGAGAGCTGGTGCACACTCCTCACCTCTGTCCATCAGAGTGCTGGTGCACACACCTCACCTCTGTCCATTAGAGTGCCGGTGCACACACCTCACCTCTGTCCATTAGAGTGCTGGTGACCACACCTCACCTCTGTCCATTAGAGAGCTGGTGCACACACCTTACCTCTGTCCATTAGAGTGCTGGTGACCACACCTCACCTCTGTCCATTAGTGTGCTGGTGACCACACCTCACCTCTGTCCATTAGAGTGCTGGTGCACACACCTCACCTCTATGCATTAGAGTGCTGGTGCACACACCTCACCTCTATGCATTAGAGTGCTGGTGCACACATCTTACCTGGCACATGGATATGACAGCTTTTAGGGCTCACTACTGGATAAAAATGACTTTTCTCTGCCCCTCAACCGTGCCGTGGCCTATAGGGCTCCTGCTGTCCATCGAAGCCAGCAGCAGGTGTTCAGATGAGTTCCAGCTTTGTCTCTCTTACCATAGTGTTCAGCAGTGAGGCCTCCCATCTGGTTACGGAGGCCCAGCAGGAGCAGTGCAGTGGCTTGCACTGTTTCCGGTAACTTGTGTGGAGAAATCTGCCTGGTACTGAGACGGTCACTTCATAAACCAGAGTTCGGGAGAAGCATGTTCCCGGTCAGGTAGCTGTGCTCAAACACCTTTAAAAAAAATCATATTTAACTTCTTTTTAAAAATTACTTGTATGAGTGTTTGGCCTGTGTGTGTGTATCAACACTATGTGCATGTCTGGTGCCCGTGGAGGCCTGAAAAGTATGTTGGGTGACGTTGGAATTAGAGTTAGTCAGTTGTAAGCCACCATGTGGGTGCTGAGAGCCAGACCTGGGTCCTGTATGTAAGAGCGGCGAGTGCTCTTAATCACTGAGCCATCTTTTCGGCCTTCAGTTTAGCCTGCTGTGATGGCGTGAATGAGAACCCCCTCGGCTTCTGAATATGAGCACCACCACTGGTGACTGGGGAGATAATGGAGGTTTAGGATGTAGAACTCCGCTGACAGAAGTGCCATTAGGGGCAGGCCTTCTGTTTGAGGCTGGGTGTGGTGATGCCGAGAGGAGACTAACTCTTGGTGGCCTTACCTAGCAGCGGAACCTGGTTAATTCAGAAGACTTCCTTTCTCTTCTGAATTTCCGTTCTAAGGTAAAAGAAGCCCAATCTAAGAAGTAGCCCAACCTGGCTGGTTGCAGGTCTACATAAGACCAAGCCACAGAGGTCCAACACAGTAGTGGCTCAGGCACACCCCAGGACCCAAGGGGGTGCAGTTGCTTCTGTATTATCCTACAATGGCTATTTCAAATGCTCCCAAGGGGCTCGCTACTTCCAGCTCTCTCGATAGGGACACTCAGACGAGCATCTTTCACAAAGGGCTAGGTGAGGTGCACAGGAGCCTGAAGCCAAAGGCAGAGGTGGGAATGAGGTATGGCAGCATCTCCAACGAATATAGATCAGCATCTTCCAGGCCATAGAAACCAATACTGACCCCGAAGCACTTGCTATCCAGGGTGACCTCAATCTCTGACCTCAATCTCTTATCCTCTGAAGAACACAATCAGCTTTGGGCTCATAAAAGGTTTAGGTGAGAACTAAGAGATCTCTAATTCCGGACTTTGTGTTGGGAGGCTTAGGATAGTTCAGAGTCTCAACTGTATCTTTAAAGGAGAGTGCTGTGAGGAGGGGTGATAGCAGAGGAAGGGTCCTTAAGAGAGCCCAGAGGTGGTGGTGAGGGCATCCTAAGCGCAAGATGTCGGGAGAGGACGAGTTTTACTTGTTTCAGAATATCTCCTCGGTGGGGCCCTGGGATGGGCCTCAGTTCCACGTTGCTCCTGTCTGGGCCTACCGCCTCCAGGCAGTCTTCATGGGATTTGTCTTCTTTGTAGGGACCCCACTCAATGCTATAGTTCTGGTGGCCACGCTGCGTTACAAAAAGTTGCGGCAGCCCCTCAACTACATTCTGGTTAACGTGTCCCTCGGGGGCTTCCTCTTCTGCGTCTTCTCTGTCTTCGCAGTCTTCATCGCCAGCTGTCACGGGTACTTCCTCTTCGGTCGCCATGTTTGTGCTCTGGAGGCCTTCTTGGGCTCTGTAGCAGGTACTGAAGGCAAGCGGGGCTGGAGGGAGGGCCCTTGGTTCCCCTGAGCAGCTTGAGCTCTAACAAGGGGCTACGTGAGCGTTGAATTCCATTCCGGCTCTCTGGCCTTGCTCAGTTACACCCATATTCCAGTCCAGGCTCAGGGAGTCTGTCTAGCCCATTCTTTTCATGTTTGCTGCAGGTCTGGTGACAGGGTGGTCCTTGGCTTTCCTGGCCTTTGAGCGCTACATTGTCATCTGTAAACCCTTTGGCAACATCCGCTTCAACTCCAAGCATGCACTGATGGTGGTCCTGACTACTTGGATCATTGGTATCGGGGTGTCCATCCCACCCTTCTTTGGCTGGAGCAGGTGAGAGTATGGGGCGGTGCTCTGGTGTGGGAAGAGAGATTGGGTGTAACTTTTTATTCTTTGACCTGAGTTTAGGGTAAGCGAGGAGAGGCAGCTGGAGACATCACTGTTTACTCTGCAGTTGTATTAGTCTCTTCTGGCATCCTTCCAACTGGAGAAGCTAAGCCTACTCTTCCAGTTCTCAGGGAGCACCCAGAATGAACGCTTGGTCCTTTTCAGGTTCATCCCTGAGGGCCTGCAGTGCTCCTGTGGCCCGGACTGGTACACTGTGGGCACCAAGTATCGAAGCGAGTACTACACCTGGTTCCTCTTCATCTTCTGTTTCATCATCCCTCTTTCCCTCATCTGCTTCTCCTACAGCCAGTTGCTGAGGACTCTCAGAGCTGTGAGTGGTTTTTGAGAGGGGCAGGTAGGAGTAACTCAGGAGGCTCCAGACAGTGTATGTCTGCCTCAGGTCACATGTCTAGAACATCCACGGTCAGACAGGAGTATCAGGAGGTAGCAAGAGTGGGGAAGTGGAAATGAAGATTCAGTTACAACTCATTGGTAGAGCACTTACCTAGGCGTGAAGTGCTCGGATCCATCCCTTGCTCAAGAGGCAGTGGGCGAGGGTAAAGGACCAGAGAGAGGAGGGGGCAAGGATGGGCTCTTTTAGTGTCAGTGCTGAGAACCCTCACCATGATGCCTCTCTCAAACTGTCAGGAGAGGGATTTGACTCTTGTGCTCAATTCCAGGTGGCAGCTCAGCAGCAGGAGTCAGCTACAACTCAGAAGGCTGAGCGGGAGGTCAGCCACATGGTGATGGTGATGGTGGGGTCCTTCTGTGTGTGCTACGTGCCCTATGCTGCCCTGGCCATGTACATAGTCAACAATCGTAACCACGGGCTGGACTTACGGTTTGTCACCATCCCTGCCTTTTTTTCCAAGAGCTCATGTGTCTACAACCCCATCATTTACTGCTTCATGAACAAGCAGGTAAAGCTGTCTCTCTACATTCCCATGACCAGACCCTGCTTCTTCCCATTGACAACTTTATGACTCTGCACTCTGGCCTCCACAAAGGGCGTATCAGGGAAAGCCACAGAATAGTCCAAGCAGGCCAGAATGCTCTTGGTAGACACAGGAACACAGAGTGTGGTTCCTATAATACTGGAACAAGGGGAGGCTAGACCTTGAGCCAGAAAAATGACATTAAGAGTGGGAAGAGATGAGTTACTGCCCCCACACACTTCATTTAGCAATGCTGGAGATGGGACACAGGGCCTTTCACACGCTAGGCAAACATCCTTATCACTGAGTTATACATCATCCTTACTTTCTGTCCTTGTGAACATCAACAGTAACAGATATCTAGCTTTTTTCTTTTCTGTTTTAAAGATAGGGTCAAACTGTGTAGCCCCAGCTGTCCTGGAATTCCTATGGAAACCAGGCTGTCCTTCAACTTCAGAGACCATCCTGCCTCCCCACAAGTGCTGGAAGTAAACCACCATCATAAGTCCAGCCTTCTGCAGAATCTTTATCCAGCCCTTTTAAAGTCTAGCCTGCAGGAACACGTAGTTAAAGGTAGAGTTTAGGTAGTTTTCAGGTAAGGATGATCAACACTTCTCTTTCCAGTTCCGGGCTTGCATCCTGGAGATGGTGTGCAGGAAGCCCATGACAGACGACACTGATGTATCTGGCTCTCAGAAAACAGAAGTTTCTACTGTTTCTTCTACCAAAGTTGGCCCCCACTAAGGACCTCCAGTGGGCCTGCTGGTAGCCAACACAAAGCCACATTTAACTGTCTACATCACCACTAGATCCTAATGATAAACACAGGGAAAGACTGGAGTAGTGGTCAGTTTCCTGCTATTCTCTCCCGGCCAGCAGGGCCACATGGCCATTTCTTCTCTCTCCCTGCTGGTGATCTGAGATGAGATATCCTGTGTCAGAATAAGCTTGTCATGGGCAGTGGGAAGAAAAGGCAGCAGACACCGAGCACTCGCAGTGAACTGAAGAGCAAGCAAGCTTCCCTATGCAGCTATGGCTGCCATGGCCAGGACTGTCCCATCTCAGTCATCTGACAGTTACTCTAGGTGTTCTGCCTCTATGTGGCTACATGTATCCATTTAAAGCTGTATGTTGATTAAAGTTAGTGTCTTAATCTCCTGACGTCCTTGAAATGAATTTACATGTTTCAGTACCACTTGTAAATCAAACCCAAGTGCCAAAACCATTTTTCTTTACACTCTCCTTATACCTGCTGCTCCTGGAAAATGAGCCCCTTGCAAAGACCAAGACAGTGCGTGTTGAGTCATGCAAGGGCTGCTGCGTGTTGATATCAGGTGCTGGAAAGCAGGAAGGCTGAAGCTGTGAGAAGGGACCAAAAACCTCAGCAACAGAAAAGGACTAAGTGTGAGGGAGAAAGGGAAGTAATAAAAGTTATGCAGATGTGTATTTACCTTAGTAACATGAGGGTTAAAGACTTGGAATACAATCATTCTTAAGAAGACCATCAATAAGAGACCAAAAGATGGGTAAATGGAGTTGGGAAAATTCCTTTTCTGACATTTGATCACAGAACTCTAAGCTACCATCCATTTCTTCCTTTTCTTGATTTATTTTTCTATCACGTGCATCAGTGCTTTGCCTGCACATGTAACTGTGTGAGGGTGTTGGATCCCTGGAACAGGAGTTACAGACAGTTGTGAGCGGCTATGTGAGTGCTGGGAACTGAACTGGGGTCCTAACTGCTGATCCACTTCTCCAGCCCCTTCTTGGTTTCTTGAGACAGGGTCTCTCTATGCAGCCTTGGCTGACCTGGGATTGTAGGAGGATGTCATTATGCAGGAAGGCAGGTCCAGGATAATGCAAAGCCTATCACTGGGCAAGAAAAAAGGATAGGCGGGGCAAGGTTTTTATAAGTGGAGGAAGGAGAGAGGAAAACGGAGCCTGGAGGAGGTAGAAAGAGGAGCTGTGAGCCAACATGGTGGCAGATGTAAATATCTTCTTGCATATACATACAGGTTGTTATCAGTATTTTGGTGTGTTCTCTAATGTGGCAACTTAACTGAATTCAAAAGGAAGCGAGGAGGTGGGACACACAAAGCCCACTGCAGAATTGGGATGTGTGTGCCAGGCATGCTGACAATCCGATCAGGGGACAGTGTGTGAGAGCGGCTGGCAGAGACAGCAGGGAGAGGGTGGCTCGTGGACCCCGTGGCAGAGAAGCAGCCCAGGCATGCAGCTCTGACTGCACGGAGTGAGAACGCGTGGGAACTGGTAGCCGCTGCTTTTCAATATTTACCGCGACATGGAATATAATCATATAATCACATTCCCAAGAGAATGAAAGATACATATACCCTTGATGAATGTAAACAGTTTTATTCAGAAACAGGTACCTGTTTGCATTACAGAATATAAAACTTGGTTTACACTCTATAAAAAAAAGAACCAATATTCAAATTCAAGAGAGCTTAGCATTCACAGGGCACATTCTATAGACATGAGACCAATGCTCACTGCCTCAAACTTGATTTAAACCAGAAACCCAAACCCCAACACTATGTGGGGCTCACAGATATGAGAGCACAGTTCTTGCTGCTGAGCACCCATGTCCAGAATACACCATCCTAGCAGACTCGGCTTGCTGGGTAAGTATGTGACTTTCACACCAGCGTTAGGCTCTGAGCACCTAGCGAGCTGTGATGCCCACTTGCCACACAGTGTATGACATACCCTTTCTAAGCCAGGGTTGGTGGCGTTAGTTATCTCTGGTCTCCTTAGCAGAGAGTTGAGGATCTGGAAGGCAGTGATGTTCATTACTCCTATACTGGGGTTAAAACTTAAGAGTGTATCTGGTATCAAGAGCTTGATGCAATGGCTAAGGTACAGTTACACCACAGCTGGGCTTTTCACCACACCAAACAGCCCACCTCAACAGGATTGTGGAAGACTGAAGGGTAGGTCTAGGTTCAGATATGACTATCACCCAGCACCACCTGAATGTATTATTCAGAGATATAGGAAGTAATAAAGATTATACAGATGTATATTTATCTTAGTGACCTGAGGGTTAAAGTCTTGGAATATAATAATTCTTAAGAGGCTCATCAATAAGAGACCAAAAGAAGGGTAAATGGAGGAGTTGACAACAGATGATTCTTTCTTTTTTAGTAAGGACAGCAACCTGATAACCCACAACCTTCCTTCCCACCCCACCTTCTTGTGTCAGAGAGAAAGGGAGATGATAAAATGGGGTGAGATGGGTTAGTAACAGGAAGGGTAAGCAGTGGTCCTCAAACCAAAGAGTCCCAGCAGAGAGTGGTTTGCATTCTGAGGTATGAGGATCCCTGGTCAAATCAGCAGCGTGAGGTCTGAGACACCAGCCCACAAGATGGGACACTACAGTCAAGCTTGTGACTAATACTGCTACTGAGCTGTCCACAAGAGAAAAAGGGAGGGTGGGTCCCCACTGTATTAGGAGATTCAATGCTTTCACGTAAGGTGCCCAAATTGTTTATTTTAGTTCAATTCCCATCCAGTGACCATTTTTTTCCTATTAAAGGCACTGTCAATGTCACGATTGGAAAATCATCAATCTTAACTGCAGTAAAGGTTAATTCTTAGAAAGGGGCTGGATGGGTCCTTAGGATGGTTTCAAGTAAGTATACAATGCATGCCTTGCACACTTTTCCTTGTTTTCCAGCTGTTTCACGTTGGAAACAGCTCTATAAAGAGCTAGAAATAGCCCTGTGAAGACATCATACACATTACTTGGTTGATTTTTCAAGACACTGGCCTTAATTTTTCCTACCACAGCTGTGCCTGACAAAATTAGCAAACAGCTAGTCCAAAAGGGAGGGAGAGTGAAGCTGAGCTGCGTCAAGCAGTCTGACAGCACAGGAACCTATCCTCGCCCACAGTGGCAGGCCCAGTGGCTGGCCCGTGACAACCGAACAAGCTACTCATGAAATGAGACTTTTCAACAGGCAAGATAAAGCATTCTCTCTCTAAACATAAATCATGAAGTACATGTTTTTCCTTTTGCTTTTTTTTCCTCCTGAACATTTCTTATTGATCTCAGGCTTTAAAAAAATTAGTTAAGTGAGAATTATAAAAAAAATGTGGTAAGGGGTTGAAAAAGTGTAAGTGTGGGTTGAGGATCTTGGTCCTTCATATCATACTCCCAACTAGAGAAGAATACAAAAATAAACACACCATGTTATACATACACAAAGTGTAAACCTACAGACACAAGTGTACTAATCAGAGTTGTTCCTCAGAAGCACGGCTCCTTCCAGCCCGTCAGAGGGAGGAAGAGCAGGGACGGTGATCACACTATCTCAATCAGCCTTTGCATGTCTTACAGTTTGTAGTAACAGTCTCAGTAGCGCAAACAATTTTATGTGAAACCAGAGCTGTAAAAATAAATTACTTTTGAAGAAATGTAGGCTCCTCTGTCTGCAGCTTAGAACTCATCATGTCGTACTAAGGCCTCCCCGAAATCTGTGGCCTGGCTGCCCACAAATAAATCATACTTGTCGACAATCTCCTCCTTGGTGAGCTTGCCATCCTGAAATCAGAGTGAACAGTGAATTGAGGCTGTGGACACACACTTGCCATTCCAAACTCAAAAAGACAGCTATGAAATATACTTGAGACGGTACTAACTTAAGGTTCTAGTTCCCTGTACACATGGACATGTTATCCCCCCCCCCCTCTCTCTCTCACACACACACACACACACACACACACACACACAAAACAAAACCAAAACATGTGGACATATTATCCCCTATCTCTTACACACACACAGACACACCTTTTTTCATAAAAACCAAAACCAAAACCATGTAGTTCCATGGTAAAGTGTTTGTCTTGCATGGCTGAGGTCCTGAATTTGACCCCTGTACTTGGAAAGTCAGACAGAAGAGTTGTTCAGTACCAGCCTGAGCTACAGAGGGATATTTTATCTCAAAGGACAAAATATTTAAAGTGAAATGACAGGCCAAATCTACTCAACAACTTCAGGACAGAGCTGCAGATTTGCTCCCTTTGGAGGTATGGGTGGGTAACGGTCACTAACGTTGGACTGAAACATCAGGGAGCATCACATCAAGATCTAAGAGGAGCAGTGAGCTCTCCAGGGCCGAGTCTTGTCTAACCCCCACTCTAACGATGCGCCACACCCACTCATGTCAGTCAGCACCAAGACTCCTCATTCCTCACGATTCAGGGCCTGCCGGCTGGCTGCTAAATTAATGCTGAGCAAGAACTAAGAACTGATCCACCCTTAAAAAAGGTTCTAAGAAACAGCATCTGAAGCTTAAAGAATGTTCAAAACAATGAAAACTCTAGTCTCTCATACACAGCTTTCTGAAAAGGTAACAGGGCTTAATGAAAATCTGATTACCAAGCACCTCACACAATTCTCAATTTTAACAGGGTTCAGAGAAAACCAGCTTATAACCCCACGTAAAGGATTTAGATTCTAAGAATCTATTTGATGCTGGGAGCGGTGGCACACACCTTTAATTTCAGCATCGGAGAGACAACGGCAAAGAGTTGGAGGTTAGGCTAGTCTAACCTTCAGGCCGGCCAGCAAGGGCTTTATATTCAGAGTTTTAGTCAGTCAGTCCGTCCGTCCGTCTGTCGTCTCTCTTGTTCTAAAACATTATGTACGTGTGTGTGTGTGCGTTTATGCATCTGACTTAATATGGCAGTAAAGAATGAGCCTGCAGTAGGTAAAAGAATGGAGAAAATAACAATTTTTTCAAAGGAAATCTCCGGGCATCCAGCAGTTACAGGTGATGTACGCTGGGTCAGGCTTTTCATACCACTGCTCTTTGCTGAAGTCCAGGTTTCTCTAACACTATGCGCACAGAGCAAGAGATTTCCAAAATGAGACCCGACAGTTAGTACTACCTGTAATGTCTGGTCATTAAATTTTTGGTCCTTGCAGACTTATAGTAATTAAGACCCTAAAAACACTCCCTGTATTTTGATGAAATCTGTTTAAGGCAACCCTAGAAAAAGACTTTGAACGTTGTTAGACTGCTTGGGTCTGGAACAACGTACCTTGTTTTGGTCTGACTCATAGACTAGATGCCGGGCCTCTGCCTCTGCATGGTCATAGTCTGAAGGGAGGATCCAGTCTTTGGTTTCCTCCTTGTCCATCTTCCCATCTCGGTTCTTATCTCGAAACTCAACAAACTGCTCTCGCTCGGTCTTCACCCACTCTGGCTCATCAGCATTTCCATCGTGACTGTACATGTCACCTGTGTGCACACACAACGGAAGAATGAGTCTTGTTCCAAAGGTTGTCTGTTAATCTGGCTTAGTCTTTTAAAGATTTATTTATTTTAGGTATACACTGTAGCTGTTAAGACACACCAGAAGAGGGCATCAGATCCCATTACAGATGGTTGTGAACCACCATGTGGTTGCTGGGATTTGAACTCAGGACCTCTGGAAGAACAGTCAGTGCTCTTAACCACTGAGCCATCTCTCCAGCCCACTGTTCATCTTTCAACAAGAGTATTTCCAGCTACTGACCGAGTGACAGGAAGAGTCTGTATCTGCCTCTCTCTTTAAAAAGCAGAGAAGGTGGTGGAGCTGAGCATGGTGGTGCATGTTTGTCAAGCCCAGCATGTTGATAGGCGACATAAGAACTTGTCTCAAAATAAAAAGTAATTAAGGTGACTGGCACCAGGCAAGTCCACGTCTTACTGCACTGCATCTCACCCCAAGTGGCTCAGTATATTGAAGCACTGTTGAAGGAGGTAAAATTCTAAATTCTCAAGGAAATGCCACTCCCTAAGCAACGCCGCCCACATAAGTGCACTGTGCCAGTGGACAATCAGGACAAGCCAAGAGCACCCTCAAGAGTACACTGAGAAGGGACAATGGTCAAAGAATCAAACGCCGACAGTCAACCCCACACACAGATTTTCACAGTGTGGCATGCCTCTTACGGCGTCTACTCGGTTTCCCTCTTAGGACCTCCTCCTTTTTCACTTGGAACGAGACTTAATAGAGTATAAGACGCTCTAGAGATGATTAAAAACATTGGTGTTAGTCTTTAGGAAGCAAATGGCTAGGAAATGTTAATACTTTCACGTCAAGAGGCTTCTAATTTGTGTGTAAATAAGACAAAAACAGAGTGAATTTTAGCTATCAGATCATTAAACAGTTTTGATGATGAAGGACATCACACATTTTGACACAGATTAAAGAAGTTGGAAAGACAAAGCATGGCCAGCACACGTCTGCACAGACAGGGCTTCTGTGTTTCTCTTCTTTTAATTGTGTGTGCGTGCATGTGTGTGTCTGCAGGTGCCCACAGAGCTCAGAAAGCAGTGTCTGACCTCCTGGAGCTGCAGTTTCGGTGGTAGTGAGTGAGCTATCTAAAGTGGGTGCTGAGAACCAAATCTGGAGCCTTTGTGAGAGCAGCTTCAAAATGTAATTCCTCTGCCCTGAGCCTGGAGGATGGCGAACAAAACCTGTATGTTTGTGTGGCCCCAGTGCTTGGCAAGTGACGCTACTTAACTGCGATAAGCCTCAATTTCTCTGCTTTAGGAGGGGCTGAGAACACAAGGCCCTTTCTTGGGGAGGCTCCACTGCGCTCTCACCGCCCAGCCTGCTTTCTCCAGCAGTGACAGTGAGAGGACCGAGGAGTGACCCTGAACTCATGAAGGTAACAGATGTAAGCACAAAGCCTTTCAGGCTTAATAGTTAATGCCTGACAGGATGATCAGAGACTGAAAAACAAAAGCACAAAGTTCATTAGAGAAATCCAGAAATAAATCTATACATCTATAGCTACAAGATTTTCAATAAAGAAAGGATAATCACCTCAGCAAATGGTTCTTAGACAACTGGGTTTCCATCTATAGAAGACTGAGTAAATCAGACATAAGCACAAAACCCTTCACTGTAAAATCAGTAGAGGAACACGAGGGACACCATCAACACAGGCAACAAAGGACAAGTAGATGCATGTAATCATACAGCTACAAAGTGTCTACTCAGGAAAGGAGGCAATCAATAGAGGGAAGAGACAATGGGAGACAGCAGCCACAAACTATTCATCTGATAAGGTATTAATACTAGGAACACATACAGAACAATTCAACTGGTTAAGAATTCATGGCTAGCCTGGGCAACACTGTAAGACCCCTGTTCTCAATATACCAACAGACACATATTAGAAAAAAAATGCATGCTTCTTCCTTTTTTATAAGATTTATTTGTTATATGTAAATACACTGCAGCTGTCTTCAGACACACCAAAGAAGGGCATCATATCTCATTATAGATGGCTGTGAGCCACCATGTGGTTGACACGATTTGAACTCAGGACCTGTGAAAGAGCAGTCAGTGCTCTTAATCAGATCTGTCTCTCCAGCCTGAATGTTTCAAAACAGAATGCCACTTGTAACAAAACAATTAAAGCAATTTTAAATAAGGGTAATAAAGACAAGTTTCACAGGGAAACAGAGAGTGGATATGATTATGATACATTGCAGAGACACAATTTCAAAGAATAAAAAAAAATTTCAATCTCCTAAAGTTTCATTTGTAGCTCCACCTCCTGCTCCCTTATAGAGAAAATGGCCAGAATAAATACGCTAATAAAATGAGAACTTCTCAGAGGACTCAGATACACAGTGAGTGAAATGCTGGCTGGTCATCCATCCACTCAGCCTTTCTGTTTCCTGTGTCCAGTGGTCTTGGACACCTTCTCCTCTTGCAGTTTGTGCCAAATGCATCGGCATGCACTTGACTTTCCCATTGGTCTGATAGACTTTCTTTTTAAATTTAAGACTTTGTGTGTATGACCTGTGCATCCTGTGAGGGTGTGTGCATGTAGGAGTGCAGGTGGCTATGGACACCAAAAGAAGGTCTATTTGTTGGAGAGAGAGTTACAGCAGTTGAGAGACACCCAGTGTGGGTGCTGGAAATCAAACTCAGGACCTCTGGTTAAAACTAATCTCTCCAGCTCAAGTTATACTATTCGTCAGTTGGTCTGGCTGAACACTCTGTTAACAGTTGACTCATGAGGTAAACCATTTCTTTTGATGATTACAACTTCCAAAGCACTTTGGTATTTAAGGACACTAGAAACAGGAGACTTCCTTGTACACAGCTCAAGTCCAAGTGGATCAAAGACGTCCACATAAAACCAGGTACACTGAAACTAACAGAACGGAAAGTGGGGAAGAACTTAGAACACATAGGCACAAGGGAAAATTTCCTGAACAGAACACCAGTGGCTCATGCTCTAAGGTCAAGAATTGACAAATGGGACCTTCTGTAAGGCAAAGGACATTGGCAAAAGGACAAAACAGATTGGGAAAAAGAATCTATCAATCCCACATCTGACAGAGGACTAGTATCCAATATATACAAATTCAAGAAGTTAAGACTTCAGAGAATTAAACAATCCTATTTAAAAACGGAGTACAGAGCTAAACAAAGAATTCTCAACTGAAGAATATCAAATGGCCGAGAAGCACTTAAAGAAATGCTCATCCCAAGTTATCAGGGAAATGCAAATCAAAATAACCCTGAGATTTCACCTCACACCAGTTAGAATGGTTGAGATATAAAGCTCAGGTGACAGCAGATGCTGGTGAGGATGAGGAGAAAGAACACTCCTGCACTGTTGGTGGGATTGTAAGCTGGTACAACCATTCCGGAAATCAGTCTGGTGGATCCTTAGAAAATTGGACATAGTACTACCTTAGGACCCACATATACTTGGGCATATACCCAAAAGAAGCTTTAGCATCTAACAAGGACACATGTTCAACCATGTTCACAGCAGCCTTAATTATAATAGCCAGAAGCTGGGAAGAACCCAGATGTCCTTCAGTAGATGAATGGATACAGAAATTGTGGCACATTTTCACAATGGAGTACTACTCAGCTATTAAAAAAACAATGACTTCATGAAATTTCTAGGCAAATGGATGGAACTTGAAGCTACCATCCTGTGTGAGGTAAATAATACTCATGGTATGTACTAACTTATATTCGAATACTAGCCCAAAAAGCTCGGCGGAATACTCAAGAAATGATCCACAGAATGTATGAAGCTCAAAGAGAAGGAAGGCCAGAGGTGGATGCTTGAGCCCTTCTTAGAAGGGAGAACAAAACATTCATGGGTGGAAATAAAGGAACAAATAGAGGAGCAGGGATGGGAGAAAAGATCATTCAGAGGCTGCCTCACCTGGGGATACACCCCATATGCAGCCAATAAACCCAAGCACTATTGCTGATGCCAAGTAGTGCTTACTGGAAAGAACCTGATGCCATCAGAGTGAACATGGGGACCCCTAGAGAAGGATTGAAGGAGCTGAAAGGATCTGCAACCCCATGGGAAGAAAAAATTGTCAATTAACCAAACCCACCACAGCTCCAGGGACTAAAACACTAACCAATGAGCTCACATGGAGAGACCCATGGTTCCAGGTGCATATGTAGCAGAGGAAGGCATTGTCTGGCATCAATGGGAGGAGAGGCCTTTGGTCCAGTGAAGGCTCATTTTCCCAGTGTAGGGGAATGTCAAGGTGCTGAGGTGGGAGAGGGAGGTTGGGAGAGGGAGCACCTTCAAGGAGGCAATGGGAGGGGGGAAGGGATTGTGGGACAGGGATAACATCTGAAATGTAAACTCAGAGAATATCTAATAAAAAAGGTTGAAAAAAAATACAAAAAACCAGGAGACTTACCAATATACTCTTCTAGATCAATAAACCCATCAGCATTCTTGTCTATATCCTCCATGGTTTCCTAAATAGAAAGGAACAAGATTGCTGGTTTCTAATTGAATTGCTCAGAAGACAGTATGGTGTGTATGGTTAAAACCAGAAAAGACAGCAAACATCTGTAATCCCAGATTTTTGGGAGGTCAGAGAGGATCAGTGCTCACTCCCAAGTTGCAGGTAAAACCAGTCCACATGGCAACCAAAAATACACATTAAAAAGCAAACCCAAACAAAGGAAAGCATGGAGGGAGGGAGGCTCATATTCTTCTAGTTAGAAAACAGTTAAATATTAGTGATTTCTTATACTTCTCCCTATGATAACTGAGTCCCCTGGAGGACACTGCCAGTGACAAAGACTGGAGAGATGATTCTGCACTGTCAGTAAACTGCCTTCAGTGAGAACTGAGTATCATGTCATTACTTGACTTCTGAACACCAATCACAGGATAGGATTTCCTCTATTTTTTAACTTTATGACATATTAGTGAAATGGAAAAATATGACAGTTTTATGATAAGCCTAGGGCAGTGTGCTCCTTAGCTTCTGCGTGTCGGCTGGCAGAGCCAGTCACTGTCCAAGCGCAGCGCAGAGCAGAGTCAGCACATGCACAACAGAAGGAGAAGCGGGGCCCCTGCCCACCTGCACAACTATGTCTTTCATGTAGTCATACTCCTCAGGGTGCAGAAAAGCGGTAAACTCCTCCTTTGTGGCAATCAGGTCTCCATCCTTGTCTGCCATTTTGAACCTTCGCTCATCTCTAACCATCATCTGTTTATAATTAAACCCATCATCAGGGTCTGGATCATCTAGAAAATACAAATTTAGGTAAAATCTTAAAAGGCTTCCAGAGAAAACAAAAAAGTAAAGGAAACAGACAGATTTCAAAAAAGATAAACCAAACAATGAATATCCAGGAGACGTTAAACCAAGCGTGAAAAAATGATTTTTTTGATTTCAGAAGGAGCAGTTGAAAGACACTTTGCTTTGAACTGAAGCTTTGGTGATCACACCTTCAAACCAGGTCCAGGCTGAGAGTGAAGGGCTGCTATTCAACATGGAACTGGCTCCTGATCACCTACTCAGTACATGCTGCTCACCACTACTGCTGTGAAGTCAGGAGAAGACTTGAATGTCTCGGGTCTGTCTGGCAGGCAGAGGAGATGCTAAGATACTGTCTGGGTATGAATTAGTACCTCTAGCTGTGTGGCCTTGGGCATGGGACATTTTTCTTCTTTTATTACTTTATGTACATAAAGTACAACACTGCAGAACATATGTGCCTACTGCTTGCGCATCAGAAAAGACACCAGATCTCTTTTTCTTAAGTGCCTTAGGCTTATAATTTGGAGTTACAGATGGTTGTGAGCCACCATGTGTTGCTGGGAATTGAACCCAGGTCCTCCTCAAGAGCAACAAGTGCTCTTAATTGCCCAACCAACCCTCCAGCTCTTGGGCAAGAAACATAACTGTATCTCAGTCTACTCAACCGTAACCTGTGCTCTCAACTGCCTTACTGATGCTTATAAACAGTTTCAATAAGAAACAAACAGCTGCTGGTGGCGGCAGCAGCAGTGGTGCAGGCCTTTGGCCCCAGGCCCCAGGAAGCAAAGGCAGGTAGATATCCGAGGTGGAGGCTAACCTAGTCTACAGTGTGAGTTCCAGGTCAGCCAGGGCTACACAGAGTAACCCTGTCTCTTAAAAAAAGAAAGGGAAAAAAACCAAACTAATGGCTTGAACAACATCTGGTGTATATATAGGTGGCACCCAGTAACTATCAGCTACCGCCATTTTTATCGAATTAAACTTCCATTAAGACTCTAGGTATCAAAGGTCTTTTGTCCCATTTCATTTTAAGGACAATTTGACTCAAGCAAAAAGAACATCACCATTTTGAATGGTCCAACTAACACCATCCCTACCAAAATGTATTGGAAATTACAAGTAAAAGATGCAGACATCCAGATGATAGAAACTAGGTCGATGGTGTGGTAGCAACAAAGGCAGAAGGAAAATTAAGACACAAGGACTTTTGGGAAGTGATACATTCTAGATGTCAATTAGACTTTGATTAAGCTTTTATTAGAAAATAAGTATTAAAATATGGAACTAGAGAGATGGCTCAGTGGTTAGAGCACTTGTTGCTTTTCCAGAGGACCTGGGTTCAATTCCCAGCACCCACATGGCAGCTCATCATTGTCTGCAACTACAATTCCAGGGGAACCAACACCCTTTTCTTCTGGCCTCCTCTGGCACATACCCATACACAGAAACACACATATACACTTAAAATCTTTTTATAAAATCAAAATATGATCAAGTGCACAGAGTAATCTGTTATGATGCTGAGCCACATAAACAACTGCAGGGTTCACAGAATATCTAGGAGACCAAAATTTAATTTCTGTAAACTGAAAAAATATAAGGGAGCTAACTGCAAAGAGAAACTGGGCTGCTGAGTGGAACAGAAGATCTCAGAGGTGTGAACATACTTTGGGAAGTAGAGAATACCACATTAAAGGTAAGAAGTTTTTGTTCCTGAAACACTAAAAAGGCATGGTACTACTTATCAAAAAGCTCACTGGTCCCTTTTAACAATAATACCACATTGTTGACTTTCCATATCCAGGCCACTCTTTCTGTACTTTAAGCACACACAAGCAAGGAAACAAACCAGCAAACAAACAAAAGGCATTGTGACCTTCAAGCCTTTCACCCTAGCATTCCAGAGGCTAAACACAAAGGCAGGCAGATCTCTGAGTTCAAGGCTATAAACTCCTCCTATGGAGTCTATGTAGTAAGCTCCAGGCCATCTAAGTCTACACAATGAGATCCTGTCTCAAAAAACAAAACTTCCTCCACAACAAACAAACAAACAAACACACTCCAAGCCACTAGAGAAACAAGAAAAAACCCAAATAAGAAACCTGCCCCTATCTTGAAAACTAAGTAGCTTCAAGTTTCTTTGTTGATTGTCAAAAGTGTAGTAAGCACTAGTATTCAGCCACATAAGGCCACGGGACTCTGCAGAGGTAAACTCAAAATCACAACAGGTTAGGGATAGAGGATGGAAAGAAAATAGCATCTTTCTCAAACACTAAGTTGTAGCTTTAAAACAAATACAAGTTTCAGTAAAGTTATATAACATAGGTCAACGTAAGCAAGACTAGACTCCCAAGAGCCCTCTGTCCCCTTCCTTGCACTAAAACATGGAGACTAGAATGAAGTAGCCTGGCAGTAACACACTCCTATGAGAGAAGGAAGGAAGGAAGGCACACTACTTTAAGTGTGGCATTCATAACACACTCCTATGAGAGAAGGAAGGAAGGAAGGAAGGAAGGAAGGAAGGAAGGCACACTACTTTAAGTGTGGCATTCATAACACACTCCTATGAGAGAAGGAAGGAAGGAAGGAAGGCACACTACTTTAAGTGTGGCATTCATCCCAAGCACCAGTCTACAGTCCCTGCTCGCCTTGCTCTCGGCCTCTGGTTCTGCTCTAGGCAGGGCCAATTTTGGTATCTTTTATTTTACTTATTAGAGAGACAGTGCATACAGTATAAATGTTCCTTCTGTGGAAAGTGGAATCACTGAACAGCCTTTAAAAGCTGAGATGATTTAAACACAAATTCAAACTGAATCAATAACACATGCTCGGCCCCCCCAGGGCTAATCGCCCACAGCCCTCCTGGGAAAGGCCTTATAAAGACATCACTTCTCCAGCCAGTGCCTGCCTTGTGCCTTGTCTCGGCCGTAGAAATACCCACTACACTGAATCATCAGCCCTGTGATGCAAGAAAGCTCAACACATTTCTATGCACATAATTATACACAGTTGAAGCAGAATTCTGGACAGCAGGGGAATACCTAAGCCTGAGCAGAGATTTATTAGCAAACCATTTTGTTGAGATCACAGATAGTCTAGTCTATCCTTAGCTTCATATTCAGAGGGTGTTGGGTTTCAGCCAAAGGCCAAGAAACATGGAATGCTCCCCATCTGTGCTGGGTTCTTAATACACATGTTCTTAATTGGGTGGATATGTTTGGCTCTTGGCTAAATGCCAAGCCCTGAGAGACTGCGACTTTACTCTTAGGAATGAGAACAGGCCCAATACAGAAATAAGTCTCTTCACCAGAAATGCATTCGGTCCTGTAATTAACACAGACAACTGGCTCTCTGTGGGAAAATGGACCTTTACACATTCCTTGTCAGTCAGTTAGTTTCCTGTAATTCTAATTTGCCTAATCCTAAAATTAAAGTACAAAAGGTACCATTTATATATTCATGTGTCAAGTTGAAACTATTCACAACACAGGAATCTCTATTAATAAAAGCACCTGCTCATCAGCTCAGTAAGACTGCCACCTGGAGGTCAGCAGCAGGCAAGCAGAAAAGCACCAAAGTCAGAGAAAAAATTAGCCAGTGGCCCCAACAAAAGGCTAGCAAATCAATAACACAGTAATCAAAGCAACATTTGCCTTGAAGCGTTTGCAAAGCAGGCTCATAGAAACTCAAGCGCCAGAGAAAACAAATGGGAGATTTTTCACTTCTAGACTTCAGTAAGCATGACATACTGACTGCTCATTTTATTTCATTCATTACCAGCAATTTCCTCTTATTCTCAACAGTTAGAAAAGAATTTAATTTTATCCGCATTTCAGGCCCCAAATTTGAGTAGTAGGATGGTAAGAGACCTAAAGCAAGGCCTCTTGCTCTGCACTGCTGGAACCGTAACGACTATGGTACATGAGACTCACGAGGGGTGTATGTGCGTACATGCACACCGTTATAGAAAACATGACAAATACATGTGCAGTGCTCAAGACATACATGTCAGACTTTAGAGGACCAAAGTTACAATTTAGAACATAATATGCAAATTTTAATATAATGAAACAAAGGGGAGTCAACTCAGGATCAAACTATTAAAGTCCAGCACAGTATCCCCCTCTTTCCTGTCTGACCCATTTGTTTCTTTGACTCAAGACCACACAGTCTTGGCCACCTGACATCTCCCCCCTTACCCAAGTAAGTGCCATAAGTCACGTTTCTGTACTCATCCCAGGAGATTGAGCCGTCTTGATTCATATCAAACTCCTGCCACTGGCTTTCAACATTGTCATATATGTACTTCTTCTGGGCGTGCTTAATCCAGGATTTCAGCTCCCCCTCCGTCACAAACCCATCTTTATCCGCGTCTATTTTATCTACAATCATTCTACAAGACAAAACAGTTGTGTTTCAAGGGCCAGGTCCACAAAGCTTTCCCCCAGACAGCAGGGACCTACCTAAGACGTAGCCGTAGGTGGCATTTTTATACTCCTCCCAGGACACGAGGCCATCCTCATTGAGGTCGTGCCCCTTCCACTGCCGCTCTACATCCTCGTGAATCCAGCGCTTTTGTGCAAACTTAATCCAGCCTTTGAGTTCATCCACAGTGACAAACCCATCCTTGTCGTCATCTATTTTACTTACAATCTTTCTGTAGAGAACGCAGAGAAATCCAGCAAGAGGTTAAAAACCACAAGTCTCTGGACGTAGCCAGGAGTGTGCTGTGACCATAGTGGGGTTGCCCAGGTCTAACACGAGGAAATAAAAAGTTTCCAAAACAGACAATAGAAAATATTTTGCACTTTGTTGGCCTGTTCCTGACTTGTAACATCTAGAAAAGGTGAACAGATCATGGCCAGGGATCAAGCCAGTCTCTTTACGGTTAGGTGAGTCTAATCTGAACACCTAGTCCACCGGGTTCTTACTTTTGCATCAAACATGATGTAAATCTTTATATTTTTCTTAACTGTGTTTACAAGAGTAGGTATACCTCTTGGTAAATAATCTCCAGTACTAATAATGACTTCCTTAGAATTTAAGATATCCAAATCAGACTTTAAAAAGTTAGTTGCTTTTAGAAAAAAGGTATATTTTTGTTAAAACATATAAATTATTTTTTTAAAAAACTCTCCCTGTCTCCAAAAAAAAAATCCATAGATTACATAAATTTTATGGCATAACTGTAAAAACCAAACGAATAGAGGTACTAATCTTCAAAATGCCATAAACTCTTATGAATTACATCAAATTGTGTGTGTGTGTGTGTGTGTGTGTCTCCTCCACCCATGAAAACAGTACTCCAAGGAAATGATATGGGAAGAATATGCATTCCTGGTTATAAGACTGTTAATAAGCTGAGAGGGTTATTAGTAAGCAGATTATAAAGCAAATCAACAAAGCTAAATAAAACATGGATCTACTTTTATAACCTTTCTTCTATATATGCCATTTTAGTTAAGGATTTAAAAATAAGTCAATGTGCTCAGGAGTAGAGTGCTTGCCTGTCATTATGAGGACCTGAGTTTGACCTCTAACACCCTTAAAGTAAATGCTCATGATATAAAAACTCCAAAGATGTAACTTCCTATTTATAGAGGGCTCAGATGGTCTATGTAGAGCCACACAATAAGCCAGTTTAAAATGGGAACTCTGTATCAAAGCTTTCAGAAGCCAACAACCAGCTCACTCCTGTGCTCCACAGAAAACTATCCACCTTGGCAACAAAGCATTTCCTTAGTTTGTTTGTCTCCTGACTAGAGCATGAGAAAGTGATTACAAATCAGAGCTCTTCCTAAGAAGAGTATAACAGACTCACTGATACAGCTTTAGCTCCATTACCCACCACTAGCCTCTAGCACTTTCCCTCAGAGAAGGTTCATTTTTCTAACCTCAGCCCTACAACACCGATGGAAATGGCACCAAGATGGCATCTCCTAAACACCCCCCCATGGACACTGGGTAAATTTTGTCAGAGAACTTTAATAACATCAGCAGGCTAAGAAAACTTCTGCATTTCTACACGGTACTTGATACCAATGGTGCTACTACTAAGTAAAAAAATAGGCAACTATCAGAACTCCTTCCAACCCCAGAAGGTAATTTTAAGTTATTAAAAATAAATATCCTGAAGGACTGCCTAGATAAAATAAGCACATGACTATTCAAAATGAACTTCTATTAACAAAGGTTAAGGCTGAACAGCATTTTATCCCAAATAAACACACCAAATGGATTAATCCAGGGGTTGGCAAACTCTTTTTGGAAAGAGTTAGTAAATATTTTTATTTCACAAGCCACATATAGCTTGTTGTATGTTTACACACAAACAACCTTCTGAAAGAAAGTAAGGGCTAAAGAGATGGCTCAGGGATTAAGGACAGAGGACACAGACTTGGTTCCCAAACCCACACTGTGGCTCAGTTCCAGAGATCTGATGCTTTCTTCTGACTTCTGCAGACACCAGGCATACTCGTGGTGCACATGCATAAATGCCAGCAAGACATTCATGCACATAAAATAAAACAGATGTAAAGGGACTGTAGCTTATTTGGTATAGAGCTCACCTAGCACACATGAAGATCACCAAGCACGTATGCAGCTCTGGGTTCAAACCCCAGTACCACATAAACCCAATGTAGTGGCTGGCACGTGAGGGGGTAGGGACAGGAGCACCAGAAGTTCCAGTACCCTCAGCTATACAATATGCTCAAGGCCAGCCCGAGGTAGTCAAAACCCTGTCACATAATACCCCTCCCCCCATTTAAATAAAACAAAGTAGAAGAAAAGCTGACCTGATAGCACATGCCTGAAAATTCTAGTACTGAGCTAAGCATGGTGGACCATGCCTTTAAACTCAGGTCAATCTTTGAGTTCCAGACCAGACAGGGCAATACAGTGAGACCCCGTCTCAAAAAACAAAACCAAACAAAGAAAAAAAAATCCTAGCACCTAGGAGATATGCCTGAAATTTTAGCACTGGGAAGTAAAAGTGGATAAATAACCAAGAAGGCCATCTTGTTCCATGCAGTGAGATTCGATCTCAAAAGGCCAAAAACAGCCCCAAGCCAATACAAGCATAAAAGTTCTACCTGTCAACACTAAGAGAAAAAGATACTGAAAATTATATACTAAACTTGTCCTGAAAATGCTTACTAAATATTTTAAAAAGTTTTAATTTTTGTAACAATATACAATGATTTTCTCCTTAATAATTACTATTATAGAATGACAGGGGAGAAAAGGGTGACTGTGATTTACAAATTTTGATGAACAGTTAGCTACCAAATCAATGTTTTAAAACGCCACAGTAGTTTATCTGGGACTTTTCTCTCCTGGGGGAAAAGACTCTTACTATGTATCCCGAGCACTGGTGTGTGCTGTTTTGGCTTTACCTAAAACTTTTTAAAATTTCAATTAAAAAATAAAGTCTATTTATTATATACACTGTAGCTGTCTTCAGACACACCAGAAGAGGGCATCAGATCCCACCATGTGGCTTCTGGGATTTGAACTCAGGACCTTTGGAAGAGCAGTTTTAACTCTAACCACTGTGCCATCTCTCCAGCCTTCACCTAAAATTCTTGCTTCTAAGGTAATCACTGCATTAATGAAGGATGGTTGTCACTATCTCTAAAATTTGGGAAAAATGAACTGTTTACTTCATGTATAAACTGCATTAAAAACATGGCTTCATCAGGTTTTTCTATTAGCATATAGCCTTTTCTCTACTGAAAACTACTAGCAAATTTACCCTACTTCCTGCAAAGCCAGAGGGGGCTCACTGAAGTCCTATATACCCTAAGTGACCCCAAACCTAAAGGTCATCCATTATGTAAGAGTGATTCCAGAGACTAATTCATACTGAAATGTGGGCTGGGCACATGGAATATTCACAGGCTAGAAGCTTAGAGCTAAGAGCAAGCACGATGTATATTTCTGAATCTATCGTAATTCTGAATCTATAGTTCATTCTACAGAACAAAATCTTTTTATTACTTATATCAGTGCTGAAAAATAAAACAGTGTGCACTTTAGTCACCAGGTAACACTAAGAATAAATTGATATTTAAGTTTCTGTCAAAGTAAACTCTAGAATAATATCTTACAACCATTGCATTGCAGGCAATGGCAAAAGAACAGTCTACAAGGCCAACTAATGGTAATCATTCAGGAGAATATTTCATAGAACTGACTTGTATTTTCCTAAAAATCAGTTTCGAAGGAGCCAAAAAAAAAAAAAAAAAAAAAAAAAAGAGAGAGAGAGAGAGAGAGAGAGAGAGAGAGAGAGAGAGAGAGAGAGAGAGACATGCTTAGAACTCCAGAAACAGTGAGTTAGGGTTCTACTAAGTGTAGATTTAAAAAACTTGGCCCGGGCTCAATGAATAAATTACAGGTTTTTCGAAATTTTGCAGCAGAACTAAGACGTCCATATGTTTTGAAATTAAGGTGATTAGCTTAATTAAGCTGGATATAGTACTACTGGTACTTTAGGGAAAATGCAGTATTATTTTAAAGTTATATGCACATGAGTGCAAGTGTTTTTGGAGTCTAGAAGGCATCAGATGACCTAAACCTCACAGACAGATGGGCAACTCTTGACGTGAGCACTAGGTACTGAATCTGGATCCTATGAAAGAGCAGTATGTGTCTTTAGTCATCTTTCCAGCCCTACTGGGTACCTTTATGAAGATGAGTTTGCTTTGTAGAAGAATGAGGTGCAATTGTTATTCAGTGGAGAGGTATATGAAAGCAGGGATTTGAAAAGATTTTAGTGGTAGCAATTCTGTTGTTAGTACTTGGAAGACAGAGCTCAGCACAGATTTATTAGTGACTGAATCAGAAAAGAAAAAGGAAAAAAAAGATTGCCAGCGTTTCTCAGCCTAGAAACCTCTGGACCCCTTCCCTGGCCTAGAGCAGACATCTTACCCAAGCCTTTCCTTGCTCTCTTCTGGTGTCAGCTGATCAAAGCTCTTTGCCTCTTCTGCACCCAGGAAGGCATCGTGGTCATAGTCAAAATTCTGAGCATCATTGTGAACTTTGTCACTGAGCTGAGGCTCATGGTGTACTCGGTCCTTCTTTTCTGTAGGCTTGCTCAAAGCAAAGGCTGTGCACAGGGACAGGCACATAAGAAACTGACGCAGGTCCATGGTAACCTACCTTAAAGAAAGAGGAAGTTAACACAGAAAGCAGCATGTTTGATAACAAGCAAGAAATCAACATGTGTCTCAATTAAATCATTAGTTTGAGATGTCCATATGTCTAAATCTTTTATGTTACCCAGGTATTATTCCTTAATCCATAAAGAGTACAGTAGGTTATCAGACCTCCAGACACTGTAGTAGGACTGTTTCCTTTATGGCTGTAGGCTAAGGAGGAATTTATAGTTCAAACAACTTTATAGTTTTTCTTCAAAGAACACCAAAACATTTTAACAAAATTAAGAGGACAAGACTTAAGTCCTTTGCTTTTTGTACATTTTTTCAGTGATCTGGTCTTCAAACATAGCTGAATATTAGAATATTACCTAGAAGTGTTAAGTACCCCACCCATTTGAGTCTCTCAAGTTGAATCCAGGCTTTGGTGGCTTTCAAAGCTTCTCTGGTGACTGAGAACCACTGGAGCAGGACCACACTCAGTGGCTTCCTTGCCCCATAGCTCATATAGCCTAACCCTGAGCCACCAACCCATTTGGAGTCCACTCACAAGCAACAAGTTATGTACCTGCATAGCTGCATTTCCCAGACTTGCTGTTCAAAGCCAGATTTTCGAGCTCCGTGTACATGTGTCTGTGTGTTACCATGCAGACCCCCCCCCCCAGTCACAGGTGAATCGAATGAACACAAGGTTAGACCACCACTGAAATATGGGCCACAAATCCCAGAGACACTATCAGTTAAAAACTGACAGTGTTAACAGTTAAAAACCTGTTTCATGCCAGGCATGGTGGCAAATGCCTTTAATCTAACACTTGGGAGGCAGAGTCAGAGCCAGAGTCAGGTGGATCTCTGTGAGTTGAGGCCAGCCTGGTCTACAGAATTAAGGGCTGTTACACAGAGAAACCCTGTCCTGAAAACCAAAACAAGGGGGAAGGGAAATGGAATTGGGAGAAGTGGATAACATCTGAAATGTAAATGCAAAGAATATTCAACACCCCCCCCCAAAAAAAACCCCAAAAATACAAACACCACCCTCTTATACCTTAGAAACAACTTATACTATTATTACTAGGCAGGCAAAGGCCTCAAGGAACAACAACAAAACCGTAACATTAAACAAAGGGGATCGTTTTCCTGGGCTTTCATATTTACATCGAACATGCATTGGTATTTTGCTTGAATGGATGTCTGTGTGTGGGTGTGGGGTGCTGTTTGAGTTGCCATGTGGGTGCTGAGAGTTGAACCTACTGAGTCATCTCTCCAGTCCTGGGCTTTTATATTTTAATTAGTCTTCATTGTGAACATGAATGCTGAATGTCTATCCCCCCATTCTATCTGTGAAAGTGTTTCAGCAATTTCATAATACTTCATATTCTTCCTAATCCCTGGTATGTCTGAATGTGCGTTTACTTAGAAATACAGTGTTTGTAGATGTAATCAAGTTAAAATGAAGTCAGACTCATCTAGTGTAGGTTCAAAGATGGTGTCCTTCTACAAAAAAGGGAATTGGACACAGAATTAGAAGGCTGTGCTATGACAGGAGAAAGGAAAGACCTTTCAGAGAGGATGGCCCGGCCAACACCTGTGCTTGAACTTTTAGCCTCAACTGCCAGAGGATACAAAATTCTGTTTAAAATACGAGTCAGGGACAGGTAAGATGGCTCAGGGTAAAGTACCTCTTGCTTAAAGCCTGGAATCTGAACCCACATAAAGGTGAAAGAATTGACCCCTCCTGAAGCTGTCCTCTGACCTCCACAAATACATTCCCACATTATTCACACAAGTAGTAATTAAAACAAAACCAAACTACCACTTGGTTTGTTGCAATTTGTTAGTGCATCTGCAAGCAATGCATACAAGTCAAGGATGCTGCATCTTCTGAAGGCTAAACGTATCACTGCCCTAATCCAAAGATCAAACCTCAGCAAGGGGTTTTCCTTTCCTAGGGACATCACTAGTGAAACTAGTCTAAGCACTCACATGTACATGCAAATACTTATTCAATCAGAAAATTTTCTCAGCAAAGCATCTAACTTAGAAGTTGTTAATCCAACTGCACCCCCAAACACCCCTATCTGGCTCTGCTTCAAAGTTTTGGGAAGTAGAACAAGGAAGAGAGCTGTGTTAGGGAATATGGAAATGAAATATGTCAATGTATTATACACCCTTCAATATGTCCATTTTCCCCCTACCCTCAAATAGTGGCTTAATGAATTTAAACCATTAACTTGGCTTATAGAGCCCTCTGGATAACAAAGGCTAAGAAGATGCTTAGCACAACCATGCTTAGTTACAAGTCCTTACAAATAAAGGAACAGCCAGGCATGGTGCACATGCTGGGGAGGCAGAGGGAGGGAACTCTGTGAGTTTGAAGCTAGCCTGTTCTACATAGTGAACTTCAAGATAGCCAGGGCTACCCAGTTTCAAAAAACCAAACCAAAAAACAAAGAAACACAAAGCAACAAAAAACCAAACACTGCCCCCCAAACCAAAGAATCCAAACCAAAACCCCAAACCAGCCAAAGAAGAACAAGGAGAGGCTGGATAATCAGCAGTTAAGAGCACTCAGTGCTCTTTTAGAGGAGGGTTTTATTCTCAGTACCCACAGGACGGCTCTCTTGGAATTTGACACTCTCTTCTGCCTTCCCCCACCACACAAACCACTCTTCCCAGCAAACAAAACCCAGTATGGTCTAGTATGGTGGCCACTAGCCTCATGGACTAATAAACAATTAGAATGTGGTTAGTGGAAGCTAAGACATGATTAGAAGTGCTACATTTAATATAAATGATTATATACACCCTGTTTAAAAAAAAAAACAGTTTCCTTATAAGTTCAACTTTTAGCACAAGCCTCACCCATCCTTTCTGGCAATTTAGATGTCTATATTAAATCCATCCCTTCAGAAAAATTAATTATAAAAGATCCCACAATTATTCTGGTTGACCAAAGGCCCATTGCTCAATGCTAGCAAGTGGGAGAAATGGGTGTGGTGGTAAAATTCCAGTTTTCTGAGTTAGGATATCCAGCAGAAAGACACTTCTCCACCCCGGAGCAGAGGACTCAATGCTTAAGGGTCTGCTTTATTTAACGGGAGTCAAGGCAACAACTTGGCATTACAAACCACTGTGCACTAGTCTAGTGCAGTCAATTTACACTGGCTTACCAATACATTCTAATAAACCAGGCAGAAGAAATACAAGAGGCTGTATTGTCATTTCTACAACCAAAGCAATCAAAGCACAACCAAAAATCCCCTCAACTCAAATCAAATCATACAATCAACTCACTTATGGGTCTGGAGAGAGGGTTAAGTGTACTGACTGCCCCTCCAGAGGACCTGCCTTCGATTGTCAGTACCCACAAGGTGGCCAACAACTGTCTGTAACTCCAGTTCCAGAAGAACGCATGCCCTCGTCTGTCCTCTTTAGGAACTGCACAAACATGGTGTACAGACATAAGCAGGCAAAGTGCCCATGAACATAAAAAAAAAAAAAAAAAACAAAACAAAACCTCAAACAATAACACCTCAAGAAAAAAAAAAGCTTATTATAAGAAAAAGGTTCTACAAACTGTGTGTATGGGAAAGGTTCTCTGGGATGAAATTTTAATATATGATTCACTGGCCAACTTATTCTAGCAAAACAGACAAAAAAAAGCTGCGGTGTCTAGTACTGGACTCTGCCGTTAACATGCATAAGAGAATGTATAGTTATTTTACCCAACCTTCCTTCAGTGTCAGAAGCCTACATAATTTTAAGATCTTAGATGAAAAGACCTAGTGACCATGGTTGCTCACTCCAGTTGGAAGAAGTCTGCACTGATTATGTTGAAAGTCATTTGTATTACTCCACAATAATGACCACAAGCTATACTGTTTTATTCAAGTGTGTGTGTATGCACATGCACGTGGGCACATGCAGGCTCAGGTCAGAGGACAACTCTCACCCTGTACCATGTGTGTCCTGAATCAGGCCCAGGCTGTCAAGCTCGGCAGGAACACCTTCAGTGGCTGAACCATCTCCCTTTCACCAGTCTGTGCGGGTGGGGGTGCACTGGAGGTAGAGGGTCTCACTGAGTCTCAGACTGGCCCAGAACTCAATGTGCTCAGAGTCACCTCTGGCTTGAGGCAATTCTCCCAACTCAGGCTTTCTAAATGCTAGGATTCTAGAGTCACCACACCCACCAGGTTCTGCAGTTTTGAAACAACTGCTACATAAGTTAATATAAATTATCGCTCTATAGCTCCTAATGTAAAGTCTTGTACTTTTTAGGAACCAATACATTTTATTGGATCAACTGGGTGATATTTGGCAGCAATTTGGCTTTGATTTGCTCTCCAACTTCCAATTCCATTACTGGAGCTGGCCAAAAGCCAGGTATAGGCAAATACGTGATTTTAGGGACTTACAAGATGGTTCAGCCAGTAAAGGCATGTGCCACCAAACCCAACAACTTGAGTTGGACCCAAGAATCTACATGGTGTAACGTGAGAATGGACTGACTTCCACAGGCAGGCCATGGTAGGTATTTACGTGTCCCCATAAATAAATGTGATTTTAAAAAGTGTAGTGTTATCTCATCTGTTTAATCCTAGTATCTACAACCTAATGGCATTTACATTTACAAGTTCATAGGAAATCTGGGTGTGGTGGTGAATTCCTTTAATATTCTCAGTATTCTGGAGTTACAGATAGGCTCATCTCCTATGAGTCTACATAATGAATTCCAGGTTGGCCAAGGCTACCCAGTTAGACTTTCTCACATACAAATAACATTAAAGCCACTAACAGGGGGAAAAAGTTTATATAGAAAGAATCCAGGGTCTTTTTTTAAAAAAAGATTTATTTTATACAAGTACTTATGTAAGTACACTGTACACTGTCTGTAAGACCCACCAGAAGAGGGCATCGGATCTCATTACAGACGGTTGTGAGCCATCAGGTGGTTGCTGGAAGAGCACTCAGTGCTCTTAACCACTGAGCCATCTCTCTAGCCCAAGAATCCAAGATCTTAATCAAATCAAGCATTTCCCATGACTATTCCTGGCTATCCCAGAAACATCCCTGGCACATCTATGCTACAAAAGGAAAAAAAAAGTGAGCTAATACTAACATACTAGTCTCCTGTACTGTGGTAATAATGTAAAACACCATTTAACATATCACTGTATGAATGGCACCTAAAAGTGACTGAGAATGACATTGAGAAAAATACTATCCACTCACATATACTCAATATTTTTGTAAGCTCTTGATTCATTTTGATTCTACAAAATATCCTGTTGGAGACCCCCTGAAACACTGCCAAATTCAGATTAGGACTAGACAGATGTGCCTCTTACACAAATAGTAATCTATTTGTTATCTCTGGTCCCACATTTGAACTGAAGGACACAAGTTCTTCAGCGGTGACTATCAATTAATACTTTACTGAATGAGGTCAAATATATATTTATCCTGGGTAAGCTTTCAGGTATAGCAAGAATAATTTATCAGCCATTCCAGGTTTCTCTACCTTCAAGTTCAATGAAATAAATTGGAGCGCTATTATTCCCAATTTATTAATACTGATTTGATGGCTCACGACAGGAAGTGAATGCAATTCTCAAAAGATCCTGTTCCAAGGTTTTTGAACGCTTAGGAATTTCGATCAAAGAACCAAGTTTTAGCAGAAATGCACTGAATTTTCCCACTCGTGAAAAGGAAACTTTACAAAATGCAAACCACTCTTAATTACAGCAACTATCGGGAATTAAAATTAAGTTTACTTCTGCATACAGTATGTAAAAAATCAGAACACTTGGGAATGACAAGTAAAAAACCGTGATTACTTAAAGGTAATTAGCTCCCTAATTAACATGTGAAAACTATTTCCATCAGTGACAATATTCAGCCAAACATAGATAACTGCAGCGTTTCTTTCTAATTAACAAGAAATTTAAAAATAATGACATTTTGTTTTCATTGGTTTTGTTCTCCACGTTCCTACACCCTGTAAGACAGCAAACTCTTTCTTGGCACTTGCAACTTCTTCTCGGGATGTGGCCTTGGGGCGGGGTGGCAGCTCCCAAGAGTCCTGCGAGGTGGCAGGGAGCGGATACTACACTCAACCCAAATCTCTCCGACCTTCAGGAAACAAACAAAATTGACCCTCTAGTCCCAGGGACCCTGAGTAGAGGGACCCGGCGAGAAGAACAAGAACGCACGAAATCAGGCACAAAACGGTGCCCAGGGCCCGGGAGCCAGTGCCGATCTACAACCCTCTCAGCAGAGCTGCGGGACAGTGAGTCGGGGACCGCACATTGGGGGCCGGAGTTGAACCTCGGGCCCATCGGGTGCACTGAGACCGGGGTGAGGAAGACCCACTACGGACAGGGAACAAGGCCGACGGACAGAATAAGAGCGAACGAGCACCACAGAACTTACCTTTCCCGGAGCTCCACGCCGCAGGATTCCGTGGCCACCGCTCACCCAGGGAGTCAGCTCCCGCGCACAAGCACCGCCCAACCGGAAGTGGTTCCTAGCCACTCCCCCATCCGACTTGTCGACGGACTTCACACCAATCACCAGCATGATCACTGCTGACGCGTTGCTTTTCCGTGCGGCCATTGGTCCCACAATCGCATGGCCGGGATTGGCTGGAAATCGCCACGTCCCCGCGAGCGCGCCGAGTTGCGTGGACCGGATTCCCGCCCAGCTCGCGTTGCCCAGCCTGTGAGGACGCGGAGTCCTAGCTCCTTGCTCTTGGGCGTGTGGACGCAGTTCGCTGACAGTGGCCCACTGACCGGTACGTCCTCATTTACGGCACGCAACCCTGAGTCCCAAGGCTTCAAGTGCTACTCTGATATCTTCCAGTCTCCAAGCCCCTGGGGCCGGAATAATCCCGTTGTAACGTTACCATCCACCGTAAACGAGCCCAAAGTCAGGGTCTAGACTGTCAGATCTACTGCAGCAGCTCTCCGCACGCCAACGTGTACCTTTCGATCCCCACCCACCATGCTCTTTCGCACCTCTACCCAAGCTATCATGATCCCAGTCTTCCCTAACAGCCTTACATTTCACATCCATGTGGCCTTTGTTCACACAGCGGCTTCCTCTGCCTGAAGTTGTGTTCTCGATTTTTCAGCTACTGAAAGCTATCAGTCATGAAAAGGTCATGAAACAGGTTGTCATCCTGGAATGTCTTAATGGAAGATGTAGTGAAATTACCAGTGCAGTTAAGGTGTTAGTTCTAGGAATCTTTACTGGTCAGTAAACAAATATGCTTGCTTTCCTAACAGTTTCCATTTTCAGCACACAGCCAGATATTGTTCAATAAAGGTGCTTATCCAATTTCTTCGATGAGATCAAGTGCCAAAATAGGATCTGTCTGACTTACACATCAGGAGCTCCCAGCTTACAGCCCAGGTCCAAGTAAATTCTCAGCAGTACTAAGTGAACTTAATAGAAGAAACCTGTTGTGTTGAAAGCCCCTGATTTAAAAGATACATAGGAAATTAGCAATTTGTTTTCAGGGAAGGGCAGGGAGAGTTTGAACCCAGACTGCACAGAATTTACCACTGAACTATAACCTCAGCCCATCAACTACTCAATGCCATGGAATTAAAGTATGTATTCATTAAGAGCTACCAGCACACAAAGCCTCTAGAGTTTGTCTAATCAAAACAAATTCTAAGCTTATGAAAGACACTAAGGCAAATTAGCTTGCCTTAAGATGAGGAAAGGGTGGGAACTACTGTTTGGGGCATTTAAACTACCTATCAAAACACAACTCTCATCTCAAAGACAGTTTATTCTGGAGTCAAATGTAAGCAACCATGACTACGAGCCCAGATTTCACACACCACTGTAGTAACTTTTATAGAAACAGAACAAAGAAAATTACTTTTCAAATACATTGTTAGAAACATCAGAGAATGGGTTACAGCAAAGGGGAAAACCTTCCTTGTAACCCTCAGATGGTATCAGATAACGTGCTTAGTTTTTGAGTTGTGAAAGCTAGTGATCTGAGCCATACATTTCAGAGGAAATTAGTGTTCGGTTCTACAGTCCCCGTGACTTGCCTGATGGTCATAAAGCTGTTAGGTCAGTTACAGAGGAGTAAAAGGTTCTTAAATAAGTCGATATTAAAAGGTTAAATATGTCCTGAAATAATTTGCCTCTGTACTAGCAATGTTCTGACTTCTGTACATTATTGAGAATCTACTCAGCTACATTGAAGAAGGTTGAGTTTGAAAGTACGGCTGCTTTCTTCGCAACCTCACCCACTGTTTCCCCATTGGCCAAGCAGCGCATTTTGCACATAGTACTTACTGAATATTATTAATGTTCCACGTTGCCAGGAAACACTTCCTAGCATCTGGTATAGATGAGGCTGAGTACTATGCAGGAGAGCCATCTTCAAGAGAGGGGAATAGCCTGTTGAAGCCTCTGAGAAAACAACTTTTGGATCATATCGTTAAAATCTGCTGGCCATTATGTTACAGATCTATTTTTTAAAGTCCTCTGTATTTGTCATGAAGTGCCATATATTAAGAGTAACACAAAATAATCAAGAGTGTTGTGTGGCCCAGTGGCATAAAAGTAACTAGTGAAGGAAATGGGAGTTTAAACCATCAAATCAAAACAACAACAACAACACAAACCAACCCTAGATTGACTGCATATTTACCCATGTGTTTACAGTTACTTGTATTCTGTGAACTATCTTATTTACAATTGGAGTTTTAAAACAAATCTACTATTTGTTAATTCTAGTGAGTTTCTGTTGTTTGTTTTGGTTCCACCCAGCTTGTTTCCATAGCTGTCTTGGTTATATAGAGTGGCTAACTCTGACGCCAGGGAAAACTGATCACCAACTTGCAGGTTGTCAGAGCTCCTGACTAGTGGCTACTGGCCAGATCTGTTTTATTACATTGGTATTAAACTAGATTTACTTGGGGGGGGGGGAAGTAAATAGAAAGCCACATTGTAAAATAAATTAGACAATAGAATATTCCTATAAATGCTTCAACATATAACAAGGACACATGCTCCACCATGTTCAAAGCAGTCTTATTTATAATAGCCGGAAGCTGGAAAGAACCCAGATGTCCTTCAACAGAGGAATGGATACAGAAATTTTCTCTTAACGAGATTATCTGTTTTATGTACAAAATATTAATAACAGCAATAGAAACGAGAGATTAGACTTCTTAGAAATCACAATTTTAATTGGAGGGTGTAGTACAACTTGACTAGCATGCATGAAGGCCCTGGGTTTAATCTTTAAGCTCTACTCCCATCATCCAAAAAGAAATCAGAATGTTAAAGTCTTTGTAACTGAATCTCATACTTTATTTTAATGGCAGAAATGGATATGGGATATAAGTAATCACTGTGGTTTCTGCCTATTTCCTTTTTATTAGCAAAATACAAATATTTAATTTTAATAGTCCAGCTTATTGTAATGTAGAATGCCTTAAATGCTCATTTAATGGAGAGACTTCAGCACTTAAGGTATAGAACTTCAAGGATGTAGTTAACAGAGGTGGATGTCTTCTTTGAGTTTCTCTAGCTAGAGTAAATGAGGTAAAGTTACTTTGATCAACGGCTAAACATATAGAGCCTTTTACAGTGATTGATTGGTTGGACTTAAGTTAATTTTCTGCAAGAAGAAATGCTCTTAACCACTAAGCCAGCTCTCCAGCCCCACGTTTGAATTTTTTAAACATAAAAACTAGTTTTGAGTGAGGTAGAGGTTCAAACACGTACAAACGATGAATGACTTTGCAAGTTCACTAAAGCCAAACTTAATAGTATTTATTTGATTATATATCAAGTGAAATGGTAAGTATCATAGACAATTTCTGAAAATACCTCATTATGAGAGGATTTAAGAAACAAGAAAGAGAAACGTTACTTAGTGAGAGCGACACTGTCAGTTGTTAATGGGTGTGAACATGAGCGTTTTCCAGAGTTTCTGAAGCCCATACAGATGTTTCGTCTTACAGGTGTGACCAAAAGTTCATGCCTTCTAGTCTTGTTGAGGTTATAGAGGTGCCAGGACACATGCTTACTCCTCCCAGGAGAGTGAAGTCTTTACTGTGGTGTCTTTTTTCTTCTTTCAGTTGATGGATCATCCCATTGCCCTTTTCTCTGAGGAAGACTCTAACTAATTTTGAATTTTTGGTTATCGCATGTAGTTAAAGGTTCTTTATAGTAGCATGTGCTTTTCTTTAGTAGAGATGGTTCGTATACTTTTAATTGAACTTTTAAAATAGCATGTGAAGTACTGTAAACACATTTCCTTAGTTCTTTGAGAGTTCTGTACATGTTTTGATCACATTCAACCTCCACCCCTAACCCTTCCCAAAGCCCTTCCTTCCCTACCAACTGGATTTGAGTTCTCTTCTCTTAGACCCTATCAAGACCTGTTTGTGCTGCCTAGATAACTTGAATGTGCACTCTTCACTGGTTCATGGTCAACTTACCACAGGCTGCACTGTTAGAGAAACCTGTCTCTTCCGTTCCCAGTAGCTAACAGTTGCCAATAACGGAATGGCTGGAAGTAGTATCGTGTGTACAGATCTCTTCTCCACACTAGGATTTGGCCTGGCTTGGGTTTGTGTGGTTGTATGTCTGTTACTGCAACCTCTTGTGCTCATATATGTAGCTTTCCTGGTGTGTTCAGAAGACACTGTTTCCTTGTAGTTACCCACTGCCTGTAGCTCTTACACTCTTTCCACCCTGCTGTGAAATGATTTCTGAACTGTGGAAGTGGGTGGGCAATGAATATGTGTATGTATATATATATGTATGTGTGTGTATGTGTGTGCGTGTGTGTGTGTGTGTGTGTGTGTGTGTGTGCATATTCTCCTTAGGGCTGAGAATTAGTCTCTTATTCTTGGCACCCTGGCCAGCGGTGGGTCTCTATTATCAGCATCTGCTGCAAATAGAAGCTTCTCAGATGAATACTGAAAGATGCACTGATTTCTAAGTGTATTCCAAATGAAACTCACATATCTGAAAATCAAAGGCTAAAATCCACAATTAGAAAAAGACATGTGACATTGTCTTGATCTTTAAGACTCCTTTGGTTTAAATCATAAAGTTTGAAGACACACCTATTTCCTAAGAACACTACTAAGGTTGTTTAATGTTACTTGTAGCTATATTTTTAGGGATTACCACTTGGCATTGGATTATCATTTTGGTAGCTAATTTCTGGGGAAGACTAATCCTTTCTCTAATGGTCCTTGCTTTTCGAAGGCATTTTAAAGTAAACATTAGTAAGATTACATCAATACTTAAGGAAACCTGAATGTTGTGGACAGAATCCAGTGTTAATTTATCTCAGGTCATCGACTTTTGACCTTATAAATTCTAATAAAATTTAGATTATACTCAGTTATAGTCACATCCACTTTAAGTTTTATTTTCATGATATTTCTACAATATACTTCAAACTTCTAAAATTATTCTCCTTCATTTCTATTTTGGGACAATCTTTATCTTGCCATACAAAGTCCTTTCTCAACCAAAACATCTTTGAATCAAAAGTGTATCATATTTTACCTATAACCGTTATATCTCCTCCTCTCAATGTTTTTGGACTCATCCTATTATTTTGCTATTTTCTTAAATAAAATTTAGAAAACAATTTAAAATCAGATAATTTTCAATAAAAACACAGGAGGCTGTATCTAAACTACAGAAAACATATACGTGGTGTCTTAGCTTCAGCTATTAACCTGACACAGTCCAGAGTCACTTGGGAAAACGAAAGTTGATATATTTCTATCAAACTGGCCTTTGGGGAATGTCTGTAGGATTTTTTTTTAATTGGTAATTGATGTAGGAGGGCCCAGTCACCTCTATGCAGGTGAACCTGAGCAGTTGAAGGAAAAGTAGCTGAGCAAGCTTGTGAATAGTGTTTCTCCATGTTTCTGCTTCAGTTCCTTCCTTCACGTTCCTGGTTTGAGTTCCTTGCCTTGACTCCATTCAATGATAGACTGTAACCTATATCAAATAAGCCAGTATTTATCATAGCAACAGGTAATCTAGGATAGATTTAATTGGATAGAAATTGACCCAATTAAAGCAGGCTGCCCATTCATAATCTCTTGTTGCCTAGGACTTTGTTTTTGTATGCAAAAATACATTTATAATTTAAAATGTGTCTCATTGAGAGAACTGTAAAACTAAGTTATTGTTCTTTAGCTCTCCCCATTTTCCTAATACTTGGTAGATGAAAGTTTGTAATTATCACACATTAAGTTGGCAGCTGTGTTGGAAGGTGGGTGAGCTTCCAAGTACCTCCTCCTTTCTGGAAACATTCTCTTGAAAAATTCTAACCCTCACTGTGCCATCACCAGGAACTGCGTTTTGGACTAGGGTTATGTTCTACTTTGGGAACTGATTTTCTCAGATTTTTTTTCCGTGTCTCAGGGTTACCCCAGATTACCTCAGGGTTTACAGAAATGGGTGTGTGCTTAAGACACTGGGTAATGAAACCCTTCCATGTGTCCTTTGGACACTCCAAGTACATTTCCTCCTTCCTACTCAGGAACAGGAGATGCTTGTTGAACAAATCGGGAATCCCCCTGCTGTAGGTGTCAGATGCCGTCTGCTGCGTTCAGCTTTTGTGTTGTGGAAGCTAGAAGTCTGCTAAGCTAATATACCCCAAAGGAAACTTGTACTGTTTCTACAGTCCAGAGGATTTTACCCAGTGGCCAGGAAGCTGCTAGGTTGGGTACACAGGAGAGCAGCAAACCACCACTAAACGAATGGCTATTAAAAAGGCTAAAACTGTCCCCAAATGACTTGTTTCTGGACTTGCAGTCATATTTGATGTTCTAATGAGTTAATCGGCTGTGCAGAAGGTTCAGTTTGAAGGGGCAGTTTCCTTCTAGGAAGTTTTGAACAAAATTAAAAAAAGGGTATTGGCCATCACTGATGGAGGGCTTCCTGGATAAGACTCCAGCTGGACTAAGGAGGTCGTGAGCAGTAGAGGAGAGTCTGGGGCAGAGCAGAATGTACATGTGGAGGCCAAGTAGGGAAAGAAGGACAAGATGGCAGATACTCAGAGAAAGCATGGCTGACAAGTTTGGATGAAGAATGGGAAGTCTTTTATCTCTTTTTTTAAAGAAGCTTTTTCTTTTTTAAAGATTTATTTATTTTATATGAGCACACTGTCGCTGTCTTCAGACACACCAGAAGAGGGCATCAGATCCCATTATAAATGCTTGTGAGCCACCATGTGGTTGCTGGGATTTGAACTCAGGACCTCTGGAAGAGCAGTCGGTGCTCTTAACTGCTGAGCCATCTCTCCAACCCAAATGGGAAGTCTTAACCTGAGGAATCTGAGCTGAAGAAATTGGGACGTGTGCCTACGTAAAAGGCAGATTGAAATGTAAAGGAAAACATTTTCACATAAAGGCTAACTGCAAGCAGGCTACCATGGGACGTGTTATTTCAAAGTCTGAGAAACACCTTATTGAGATGAGGCATAGTGTGAGGCATTGGCAGACCCATAATGAGAAGGTCATCGTCCCAGTCTTCAGGGCCTGCAGCCCAGAGTGAAGACGCGTTGTGGAACTCAGTCTAATGGACATAGTACCAGAAGCCAGAATAGCCGTTATTCTTCTGAAGACCTTCACATGTTGGGTCCACTAACATTCCTTGCAGAAGGGAGGGCGCATGTTCCAACACCCGGTGTGATGGTTTGTATATGCATAGACCAGGGAGTGACACTCTTGGGTTGGAGTAGGTGTGGCCTTGTGGGTGTGGCTTTAAGACCCTTGTCTTAGCTTCCTGGGAGCAGGTATTCTGCTAGCAGCCTTCAGATGAAGATGTAGAACTCTCAGCTCCTCCTGCACCATGTCTGCCTGGATGCTGCCATGTTTCCACCTTGATGATACTGGACTGAACCTCTGAACCTGTAATCCAGCCCCAATTAAATGTTACCTTGGTCATGGTGTCTGTTTACAGCAGTAAAACCCTAAGACACCCAGATACAAAGTTAACATTTGTTGGGGTTGGGGACTCCTTTGTGGTGTGATCAACAGTATTAGAGGTCTATGTTGTGGTAACCCCTGACTCATGTTCCTGTGAGTAACCTCAAAGAACCCATTGGTTCACCAAGCTAGACTTGGGTGGACTCAATTCTTTGGTGTGTTGTTGCCCTACCTGGGGTGAATGGAAAGACTTCTGCGGGTGGGGTGGGAAATCATACCCTGGAAGTACCTCAGTGAAAGCTGGACAGATGGTGAATACTGGAGATTCCCTGTGAATAATGGCCTGACCTAGGAAAAGAAACAAAATGAAAATAAATCTTGTATATGAGAGAGGTTTTAAAAGTAAGAACAAGAAGGAGATACAGCTTAGTCAGCAAAACACATCTAGCATACACACAACCCTGGGCTCATACAAATTAGGTGAGGCACACGCCTGTGTGTAGAGGCCGGAGGCTCAGAAGTCAAGATCATTCTCTGCTACATAGCAAGTTTGAAGCCAATCTGAGACACAGACCCTTTCTCAAAAACAAACAATTAAAAGTTATAACACAACCTGTACATATCACTTAAAGCTATATGCATATATACAATTTCATATATAATTAAAAAAAATAGAAAGCTGGCAAGATGGTTCAGTGGGTAGAGAAATTTTCTGCCAAGCCTGATGACCAGAGTTCAATCTCTGGAATTAACATAATGGAAGAAAAAGAAGAAAAACAGTGTCTGCAAGTCCTCTGCTTATGTGCTGGGGCATGCACACAGACATACACACAGATATACACACACACACACACACACACACACAGAGAGAGAGAGAGAGAGAGAGAGAGAGAGAGCAAGTTAAAATAAGTTTTGATAAGTTTTATAGTTAGAGATGAGAAAAATTAAGGCGACACTCAAAAATCAAACGATTTGGGCTGTAGCTGTGTGTGGCTCAATGGTACAGTGCTTGCCCAGAACACACAAGGCCCTGGCTCACTATCCAGTACAGCAAAATAAAATCTCCAAATGGTCCTGATGCATGAGGATGAGGGAGATGTGTAGAGGGTGGTGTTGTGAGTAAAGGCAATGGAAAAAATTCATCGGCTGGAGAAGATACTTATGAGTCTTGGTCCAGGAGGCAGCTGATGGAGCCGTAAGAACAGAAGTGCATTCTGAGAGAGAAGCAAAGGAAGGCCAACAAGAACCCCAGAGTCAGAAAGTAGCCTGTAGAAGGGAAGGACTTAGGAGTGACACACAAGAAATGACACTCCCAGCTATCCCCAAGGCCTATCATGTCATTCGACCCCTGAAGACAGTATTTAGGGTCTGCTGTGGCAGGCATGGTGCTCTGAACTGCAGAGGCGGATGCATCCTTACTCCATGATGTGATTGAAGCTCCACAAACAGAGGAAGTGTTTCCTGTGGGCCAGGCTCTGCTCTGGGAACTGTGAATGTGGCCATAAGCAAAGGGGATTAAATGCTATCGCATTTCTTATATTTGGATCTGTGGGAGCAGGTTAAACAGACAAGATTTAAAAAGCAAGAAGGAGTAAAATTCAGTGTTTTACTGAAGTGAGGGATGCTGAGATGACCATCTGACTGGCTAATTTAATGCGCACTGTCAAGTCACATCAACCAGGTACATCCGTGTTTCAGGGGCTGTCAACCCAAACGGCTGTACCAGTGTTTGTAAGATGGAGACAGTCACAAACATAGTTTGAACAACAAAAGGAAAAGTCACCCTACCTTAACACTCCATCTTCTGGGTTCCTATACTAATCGTTCCTAAGAGGGGCTGGTAATATAACTCAGTTGGTAGAGTGCTTGCCTAGCATGTCTGAGGCCCTGTGATTGGTCCCCAGCACCACCTAAACTGGGAGCGACTGGAAAATGCCTGTAATCCCAGCATCTGTGAGGTGGGATATGTGAGCCCCTAGCTCAAAACTCTGAGATTGTTCCTCAGCTTCCAGCCCAGGGTGCGGCTGAACAGCCTGAACTGTGAACAGGGAGTTGTTCCAGAGCACAGCGAGCAGAGAGGAAACCACACTTCTCTCCTTGGTTATGGCTTTACTTTTTAAATTAGATAAATAGACGCTTGGCGGGGCATCTCTCAGAGATGTGCTTCCTGTCTAGTTCTCTTCAGCTTTTCTCCCAGGTCTTTTCTGCTTGCTTGTGTTACTTCTTTTCTTTCTTCCTCTCTTCTCTGCCTCCTTCCCAAAGCTTCCATGTCCCTGCTTCTCCAGGCTCCAGACTATTGGACAGTGCACCCCAATCTACCTGATCGCCCTGGCCACCGGGTGGACGTTGCTATATTTTGAGGCGGTGGTGAGAACACACGGAGAGGCCGACAGGATGAGGAGGTGCTCTTGTCAGTGCTGCTGAGGTAACTCTGGTTTGCTCCTAGTGGCAACTTCCTCCCGGAAACCGAATGCTGAGGGGAAGTGCTGGAGCGCGGCATAAACTTTCCCCAATGGGAAAGGAAGCATCACATGGAGTTTCCTGTGAGTGCCATAGAGAAAAGTGGTCAATATCATATAGCATACCTGAAAAACTCTGCTGTGGATGCGTAGACACAATAATGAACCTTTTGTCTGGGGCTTTGTCTCCCAACCCGGGGCTTTTAGAAACTGCAGACAACTCCAAACCATACAGATGTCTTGCCTCCTGATATACGCATTAGATAAAGTTTAACTCATAGGCATTGTATGATATTGTCAACATGCCTACACATATTAAATAAAGCAAACGATTGTGTTCTAACAAAAGTATGACCGTGGTTTCTCTGAAGAAGTGAATCTCCATTTAATTCTGGACTGTATTTGGTGGTGGCTGACTGATACCTTAGAGAAACCGCAGGAGGGGTTGCTGGTGCTTATTCACATTTTAACTTTTAATTTAATTGTGTGTGTGTGTGTGTGTGTGTGTGTGTGTGTGTGTGTGTGTTGTATGTAGATCATGGAAGTAGGAAAGAGATCATGGGAAGGCAGGAAGGCATCCTGAGGAGAGAGAAAAGATAGAGCAATGGAATGCAGGGTACAGGAAATCAGAACAGAGCCCGTTTGGGAAAGAGAAGGGGACCATCAAGAAGGGGGCAATGGGAATAGGGCAGTGTGGGCTGCGGGGGGCTGCGGGGTACAGGAGAACAGAGTGTACTGATGTGTGCCTGTGGTGTGGCCTAGTGACTGCTTGCACAGTTTCTAACTGAAAACCAGGAAAAATGCCATGATGAAACCATCGCTCTGTGTTCATTTAAAAATTACTCTAAATATAAAGTTTTTCACAATAATAAATATTTTTATTTTTACGAATTAGAAAAACATAAACTATCCCACCTTCTTTAGGACTCTGTTGGACACAGTGCATGGGAGGTACTTCACAATGCTTGTTGAATGGATGTAGGATGGGGAGTCTTGAGCGTGGATAAAGAAAGGCTGGGACCTCAGGGAAGTTTGCCCTCACCCAGCCCTGCCAGCTAACTCCTCCTCCCTCAGTTAGACACCAGCGTTATAGGGAAGGACCACGGGAACTACTCAACTCCAGGAGAAGCCCCTTATGCCTCCCCACACAGCAAGAAGAGAAGGCTCCCATGACCGCCGTACCTCCAGCTAGGGACAGCCGTGGCCTGCTGGAGGCAGCCAGAGTACTGAGGAGTGAGAGGGGCTGTGGCCCAGAGGGGTTCTCTCTTTCCCACTCTCCGAACATGAATGCGTCCCTCCAGTTGAGATCGCAGGTACAGGGGATGCTGTCCTCACAGGGAGTAGCTTTCTCTAGTCAAGAAAAGGAAGCATTTGCACTCTTGCTCTCAGAACACTCTGGCAGCTAACAGCCAACAGTATTTATGCAGAGAAGGTCATTATGTGCTAGGCTGCCTTTATCATTGCTGGCATCAGTGTAAAGGCAACTCTCCCGAAATCCGAACGGTACAGATTCTGAGGCCCATGGAGGCTGGCTAACTTACTAATGGCCACATTATAGAAATGACATAGTCAGGACAGGTTGTCTGAATAAATCTCCCCAAGAATATTCAGTCAACTAAACTGACAATGAATGGCCTTGAAACTAGAAGAGCAAAGCCAGAGCCACTCTTAGACCTTTGGCCCCTTGCTATTCAAAATGTAACCAAAACCTTGGCATCAGTTGGGATCATATTAAAATGCATGGTCCTGTGCCCAGGTCTAATGAATTAGAAGCAACATTTTAACAAGACCAAGGGTCAGTTTGTGTGCTATGGGGCACATGGGTGACCTTTGGGCCTCTGGTTGTCTACACTGAACACACACATGCCCCATCCCCATCCCCATCCCTCTCCGAAGGCTGGTCCTGAGCTCTTGTGCAGCCAAGGTTGACCTGGAGCTCTGAATTCCTCCTGTCTTTGCCTCCCAGGGGCTGGGATTTCAGGCCTGTACTACAGTGGCAAGGTGTGAGTTCCGGGAACCATGCATGTGTCTGTGCCTGTGTGGATGAAGGTTCTCTCAGAGACCAAGACATCAGCTCTCTCCTGATCTCTCTGGAGCTGGGGTTACAGGTAGTTGTGAGCTGTCCCAAGTGGATGCTGGGAACCAGACAGACTCTCTGGAATATGATTCTTAACCACTGAGACAATCTCTTAAGCTCATGGGCTCTGGAGATCAAACTCAGTTCCTCATTCTTCCAAGACCAGCACTTTACTGAGTCATCTCCCCAGCCCTTCCCCTCCCCTCTTTTCCATCAAGAAATTCCAATAGAGTTCAGTAGGAGACAGCGAGAGTTCCCAGAGCCTGGTATGTCACTCCCCTTTGCAGCCAAGTACTTGACCCGGGAAGAAAACAGGGTCCAGAGAACACCCCAGTATAGCTCATTAAAACCAACCTGAGAACATTCCAACATCAGATATCCCGAAATTCTTTTTGGTGTTAAGGAACTTACTATGAAGCCCAGGCTATCCTGCAACTTGCTACATAGACCAAGCTGGCCTCAAACTTGAGTCAGTACTAGGAATGGCCGGTGTGCACACCTGGGTGGCTGTCATGAATTTCTAAAGTTTTCCCCTCCAGTCCAGCAATCGTTGGAAATGGTCTTGAGCATTCTGTTCTCACCCCATCCTCACGGAATACTTTAAAGCATGTGCATTTGTGAACATGCTTGCATGTTGCATAAAAACAGGAAAATGTGGTTGGCACTGTGTCAAAGGTCAGGGTCTGGGAGAAAGCCGTCACACAGATCAGGAGGAAGTGAGCAGTGTATATTTAAAAATTCAGATTTGAGGAGGCTCTTGAAAAAAAAAAATCAAGACCAACAATACCAGACTCTGTGCCTCCATGGCCGTAATTAACCAAAGCCCTCACTGAAATATTCTCTGCTCTTGTTGCCACTGCCTCCACCGCTCCTGCTTGTCTTCTTAATGTTGGAAGCTGGTCAGTTGCCAGCCGTTGTTTAGATTTTCTCACTATATTTTATTTACTGTTTTGCCTACGTGTGGCTCTGTGCACCAGAATAACTTGTCAGTGGACTTGGGTTCAGATATTTATTGACCTCCCACTGTGTCCCCAGTGCTGTGCTCGCTTCTTCCAATGATCTAGAGGTAATTTAATATTCGTTAAGAAATAAGCCTTCAACCTACGAGATCCAAGGAACAGTGAGAGGTGGTATTGGCAGGAACACGCGGGAAGGAAGTGAGCGGGACATGACTAAGGTATGAGGAAGCATGGTTGAAATCTGACGGCACCAGATGTGGCTGAAATGGATATGAGGCAGACAGCACGTGGTCAGGCAGACAGCACGTGGTCAGGCAGAGAGCACGTGGTCAGGCAGACAGCACGTGGTCAGGCAGAGAGCACGTGGTCAGGCAGACAGCACGTGGTCAGGCAGAGAGCACGTGGTCAGGCAGACAGCACAGATGGGGAAGCTGATGAAGGACCTCATCCAGAGGACCTGGGCTAGACTAGAGTTTGGCAACAGAGAACTACTGCTCCTTCTAGGATGTCACGTTTTCTCACACGGCCTCATCTGCTCCACCTGCCCTGATCCCTTCAAAGATGGCACTGTTTAGACACTAACCTCCTTGAGCCAATGCCCTGGAAGGAGTGAAGGACCTTCCTATGCCTCTGTCACCCCAGCATGAACTTTGAATGTGGACTAGAAAAGTTTCTCTCGTTTTGCCCTGTACCCACGTGACCATCCCTTTGAGAGAAGGTGGTTTGTATGACCACCACCCGGAGAGCCTCCTGTGACTGATTTTGAGTAAGTCAGTGAATCCACAAACAGATACCGCAGATGTGCGAGGGGAAGGATTGGCTAGGATCATTCTGTGAAACTGGAAATGAAGAATATAGAAACATCTAGATTAAATAAATAAATGGTTGGGACTTGGTGCAAATTTCCTTTGGTGGCCAAAAAGCCCAGAGAGATGCCATCCAGAAGGCCAGAGGAGGCATTGTGGGGAGCCCAAGTCCTAAACCTACACAGCAGCCACCTCTCCCAGCATGCAGCACTGCAGCCTTCCTTACCTGAGTTGGTCTTGTTGATCTGTACCTTTTCACTTCTGCTGGAACTCCAGTCGTTTCAGGGTCAAGGAAGCGAAGATCAAAGTTAAGGAGAAAAACAATAAACTCAGTTTGTTGTCGTTGCTGTTTGTTTTTCATATCTTAATTTTTGGAGTTATGGTCTCACGCATCTGAGGCTAGCCCCAGACTCACTGTGTAGTTGAGGATGACTCTAAACGTCTGACCTCCTACCTCCTGAGTGTTGGAATGACAGCGTGCGCTGCCATGCCTGCTTTATGCAGTGCTGAGGATCAACTCGAGGCTCTGTGTGTGCTAGGACAAGGGGCTGAGCCTCTGAGCTACGTGCTCAGCTCTGAACTTAGTTAAGTTCCCTGGGAGAGATGGCTCAGTGGTTAAGAGCACTGGATGTTCTTCCAGAGGTCCTGAGTTCAAATCCCAGCAACCACAGGGTAGCTCACACTTGTAATGGGATCCACTGTCCTCTTCTGGTGTGACTGAAGACAAACAGTGTGTACTCATATACATTAAATAATTCTTTTTTTAAAGAGACTTTTTCTAATGCAAATGGATTAGAGACCGATACCAATATGAAAAAGCAGCCGTGGCTGCACTGGTTGGGCGTGACACACATTATGTTTCCCGAGGAGAAAAGGGAAAGAGAAAATGGATAGAGATGGGTTGAGAACCAAGCCCAAGGTGCTGATTTGCCTGAGGAGGGGCGTGGCCCTGACTTGGATCTTGTATCTCAGCCATGTGTGCTGTCATGTGTGTTCAGTGGCATGAGGCCACTAATAACCGAAACTGGTTAACTCTTTCTAACCTTCCATAATTAAAAGCCATATATTGGTGGCAGACCCCCAGTAACCCTATTTCCTTTGCTCTGGGGACTGAGCACCTAATTTTGTGGGGGTATTGTTTTGAGACAGGTTAGCCTGGGTTGGCCTCAAACTCACAAGCATCCTCTTGTCCCATCTTGAGTGCTGGATGCAGGCATGTACCCCCATCTCAGACTGAGAACAATTTATCTGGGTTTATGTCTAAAGAAGAGTATGGTTCTCAGCTGCTTTTAGCCCTGGGGCTGAATTACAGCTTGTAACTCAGCATGAGATATATCCAAAAGGGTCTGTGGTGTTTGAATGACAAATATAGACGAGTAAAACTCAGTCCCTAGTTGGAGGCCCTGTTTGGAGTGGTGCAGCCTTGTAGGAGGAAGTGTGTCCCAGTGGGCAGGCTTTGGGATTAAAAGTCCTGTGCTACCTCAGTTAGATTCTGCTTTTGTGTTTACGTTTGGAAAAGCGAGCTCTCATCTTCCTGTTTCTGCCACTAACTGCTATCTCTGTCTCCCAGCCGTGATGGGCTCTTATCCCTCTGTAGCAATAAGGTCAAACAAACCTCACTTTTTATATGAATTGTCCTGGTTACAGCATTTTATCATAGCGATGACGTAGCTAATACAGTGTCCTTTACTCAGGAAGTTAGCTGTGGGTCACAGTTATGTCTCAGTCAGGGAGCTCCTGAGCCAGCATTGCCAGCATCGGGAGACTCTACTTCAAAAACAAACAGCCGGGCACTGTGCCACCTGCCTGTGTTTCTAGAATTTAGGCGGTCAGGAGTTCAAGATCATCTTTCAAGTTGCTTAAGTTTCAGACAAGCTTGTGCTTACAAAGCCAGTGATTTGTTTGAAATACTTAAAACCTTCTCTCAGTATACCTTTGTTCAGTTAGAATTCTGCACCAGTCCAGACTGTGACATTCTACATCAGCATCTCTTTACTGCAGCTTTCTTTGTGTTATCATACAGTGAGGATCTTTTGCTCGAACTGTTAAACCTTTCCTGAAACAGTTAGCAATGCACACTACTCTCTGTGGAGACAGACTCCACTCCTGTCTGCTCCCGACCTGACAAATCGCTTGCTAAGCATATGTTCAATCCCGACAGTATCCGGGTGAGGCTGGTACTTGATCTTTTCAGTATTACAGAATGAAAGCCGAGGCACTGGTCTCTGAGCTCTCTTGGGTTTTTTGCTTACTGCCCCAACACCATTTGGTTTGCCTCTGAGCTGTTCTGACTGGTCCCTGCTCTAACTGGTTATGAAAAAAACTGCTCCTGTAGGATTCAGCTACAGCTAAGTAGTAGAGCCCTTGTCTAGGAAGTTTGAGGCCCTAAATTCAATCTCCAGTAAGCTGGGGTGGGGGTTGGGGCTGTCCCTTCTATAGCCTGGAGTGGTGGCACAGGTTTTTAACATTTCCAGCACTTGGGAGGTAGAGGCAGGAGGATCAGGAGTTCGGGATCATTCTTAACCACTTAGGGACTTTGAAGCCAGCCTGGGCTACGTGAGACCGATCTTAAAACAAAGCAAAGACACTTCTTTTTGCCGCTTCATTCTTCTCTCCTGGTGATATTTCCTGATTTATTTTTTGTTTTCCTTCTCTGTAGCCTAAGCTAGTGTGGAACTCATTCTGCAGCCTGGGCTGCCCTCCACTTTGAAACAATGTGCTTGTCTGACTCTGCAGTGCTGGAGTGATTGACAGTGAATCACCACACCTGACTTCCTGTCTCTCACGTCACGATGCATCATCAAACACGCAGGACATTTCTTCAGGAATGGAGAAGACAGGCCTGAACCCTTGAGCATCCCAGGAGGGATACTGTAGGGACAACCTTAGGATCTCTATAAAGTCTAGACAGAGGCACAGTCAGAGGAAATGAAACCAATATACAGCAGGTTTAAGGCCATGGTTATATGATTATGTGGTTATATGGTTATGTGGTTATGTGGTTATGTGGTGTTTCCTCAATAGAATCAGCTGGATTAGTATTTAGCTTCCATTCTTCCATGTTTGTACTCATTTTCATTGCTGAAGAAGTATTTTCCTTTTTATATAACCCCCCTGGAGTAAGGCCTGCCTCACTTGCTGTGTGGTGACAGAGACTATGGCAATGACACCAGGCACCGTGTGACAGTAAATCACTGAGGTGAAGGGACCTCTGGGACCTCCTGGGCTACAGAGAAGGGTGGTATGGGATAACCTGGTTTAAATCATGTACCTGTACTGTTTCTGCTGATGCGAGTCGGGAAAGATCTGGGAGAGGGTCTCGCTCTCCCCCTGGGCCATCAGATGTGTGAGGTTCTCCCTGGGCCGGAGGCCTTTAGATTTCTTCTGCCTTAACTATATGAAGAAAGAACAAACAAACAAAACAGGAGGTTAAGTCCTGGACTCTCTGAATTTTCCTAACACCAAGTTCTATCTTGACTCTAAAACATCGGGACCCAAACTCTACCCATAGGCTGCCATACGAATCACTCATGGGAGCCGTTCTCTCTGTTGGTATTTGGTATAAATATCCTTTGGTGCCTTGGAGGTAAGGCCCTCACTGCATACTTGCCAATGTAGATTTAGAATAGTTAACTTGTCAATACGAATTTTAACAGTGAGTGCTACTTGTTTTTCTACTTAAATATATACATTATAAGAAGCTAATGTTTAAAACACCAATCCCTCTGAGAAAAGCCATATATGTTGTCCCTTTGTGGGTGTGTAGTGCACGTGTAGCTGTTTATGTGTATGTGTGTATAGGTGCCCATGCACACACATGAAAACACATGTAGAGGCTATAGGTCAACACTGAGTGTTTTTCTCTGTCATTTTCTACATCATACTTTAAGACAGGCTGCCTGCTGACCCTGGTTCTCACTGACTCTGCAGGCCAGCAAGTTCCAGGGGCCTTCCCAATGGGGCCGATGACTCAGGACCAGGAGTCCACCTGTCAGGAAATCTGATCCACCTGACGACGTATTAAGGCGATAGGAAGGGTAATTATCCCACTAATTAAGTTCACTTGTGCCCTCACACAGTTGCACTCACTGTTGAACTCACTCCTTATTCTACCTCAGAGAGTGTGAGCTTTCCTTTTCCTGTTTAAATGGTTTTTGTTGTTTTTTGTTTGTTAGTTTTATTTTGTATAGCAAAAGACTACGCACATGGCCCAACACTCTGGACTTTCTCATGGTTTCTTTGAAGACTCTACCCTTTCCCCGAAACCTTTCTTCATTTTTGAAAATGTCTGATTTCTTGGACCATAACTCAAAAGGCACAAATAAATGGCACCCCATCTCAAACAAGACACCTTCACAGTTCCAAAGCTGCGGATTGTAGTGTGTGTCTGTAATCTAACCATTCGGAGGCTAATGCAGGAGGATCTGGATTTATTGGCCATCCTGGATTCTAGGGAAAGATCCTGTTTCACAACAAAACTCCTACAATTACTAACAACAATGGATTGTTTTGTTAAATGTAGAAATACCTTTAACAAAAGGATGTCAATGGATACAGAGCTTAGTGCCCTAGAATTCATGTAAAATCAGATGCAGTAGCTCATGTATGAAATCCTAGAGCTCCTATGGTGAGACAGGAACCAGAGACAGGAGAATCCATCAAAAGTTGAGGGAGCACAGAAGATAACAAGGGAGGCTGTCTCAATCCAAGTGGAAGACGAGGATCAATGCCTGAGGTTGTCCTTTGTCCTCTACATGTGTGCCAAAACATATGTGCACTTACACACACACACAGACACACACACACAGACATAGACACAGACACAGACACACAGACACAGACACACACACACACAGACACAGACACACAGACACAGACACATACAGACACAGACACATATAGACACACACACAGATACACACAAACACAGACACACACACACACAGACACAGACACACACAGACACACAGACACACACACAGACACAGACACACAGACAGACACACAGACACAGACACACATAGACACACACACAGACACACACAGACACACACACACAAACACAGACACACACACACACACACACACATACACACACATACTCACTCACTCCAGAAAAGTTTCTTTTGGCCTGGCTTGGTAGAACATACCTGTCTGTAGTCCTAGTACTTGGGAACTGGAAAAAGGAGGCTCAAGATTTCAAGGTCAGCTTTGGTTACATAATGCATTTGAGGCCAGCTTGGACTATATGAAACCCTATCACAAAAAGCTAAACAAAAATTAAGCAAAAGCTAGAACCTTTCTCTCGTCCATTGTCACTGAATTGTGGTCATAGCTGATGGCTGCAAAACTGCATGTTTACTGAAGCATGTGTACTTAGAAATGTTGTTCTGTGCTAAGTGCTACCTGGGACAGAGTTAGAGCAGAGGGCACCTACACAGGACACTCAGCAGCAGCTGGTCAAAGGTCACCCTTCTCCAAATCTGATCTTGGCTGAAGACTAGCAGTGGGGGTTTCTTACCTCGGACTTCCCACCTGGGTTGTAAAGGCTCTTGGGTACCAGACAGTGAGTGACCAGGATGGTAGGGTCTTTGGTGGTGATGGACAGACCCTTATGCAGAATTTGAACCAGGCGGATCCAAAAGTGGAAGACAGTCTCAGGATGATCAGGGTGGAGCTTTAGGTAGTGGATTTTCTCAGTGACTGTCCTCAACCGAAGGATGCGCTCACAGTGGTCCCAGATCTGGAGCTCCACAAACTTCAAAGGGAGAATGCTAAAGGCACAGAAGACGGTACCTGTAACACCCCATCACTTTTGATGTGTCTCTTCAAAGACAGGGAACTTTTAGGGGTAGGAAAGAGAGTTCTTGGCTAGTGGTGTTCAAATTCTGAGGAAAGGAGATTTCCCTGGGGTACTTAGTTAAGATGCAGAGTCTCCAAGACAATCCCAAAGATCTAGATTCACTAGATCTGGGCTGTGGCCCTGGGACCTGCCTCTTACCTGGCCATGATTTTCAGGCCAGTGTCCAGGGATCCTGTGCCACAGATGTAGAAAGTGGTCAGAGACTTTGGGTTTTGCCATTTCCTTTCTGAAAATCCCATTTACACAGCTTGTTCATTCATTAACCTCCATCAACCTAAAACTGCTCAAATGAGCTGGTTCAATGGCCTGGCTTAGACCTAGTGTTCATCACCTGCAGAGGGTAGTACTTGTTACAGGTATATCAGCATCATAATGGGGGCTCTGGCAGGAGGTAGCTTGGAGGAGTAAAGGGGTTTCCCAGACCCTCTGGTTTAGAATCTAGAGATTCTTGAGGTGGTTTGCAGATTGGGTAAGGAGGCCTTTTTGTGGCTTGAGCATCAAATGTCCCCAGAGGCTTATCTGTTTGAACACATGCTCCCCAGCTAATGGTGCTGTTTGGGAAGGTTATGGAGTCTTTAGAAGTCGAAGCCTTGTTGGAGAAAGTACTTTACTGGGGGGAGGGGAAGAGCTTTGGTTTTATAGCCAGGCCTCACTTCCTGTTCTCTGTTTCCTGTTTCGATGCAATGTGATCAGTCAACTTCCTGTTCTTAGCACTCTGTCTCTCCTGCCATGATGGACGCCCCCCGGAACTGTAAGCCCCCCCGGAACTGTAAGCCCCCCAGGAACTGTAAGCCCCCCGAACTGTAAGCCCCCCCGGAACTGTAAGCCCAAATACACCTTTTTTCCCCCTAACCTGCTTATTATCCCAGCAACAGAAAGGAGACTGAAATGAGGTTCAAGAAGCAGGAAGGACAGTTGTACTACATCAGACTACAGCCTAAAGCAGGACTTACTCCGCTGGGGCTCTTACTGCCCCATTACTGCTTAACCAGAGGCTCAGCGGTTTCCTGCTAAATCGGAAGATCGAAGCAAGAAGGTAAAGGTGCTTGGAGACAGGCCTCCACCCTTGTCTGTGTAAAGCTTCTCTTTGCAATCTGTCCTTCCAGCGAAAGCCCTGTCTCACCTGACATGTGCGTGTTATATGCATGCAGGCTTGTCATGCTTGCCCATGTATGTGTTTATGTGTGGAAGCCAAGGGTCAACGTCACTGGCTTTCTCTGTTGCTGTCCATCATGTGAAAAAAAGTTCTTATTCTTGTTTTTGAGACAGTGTCTCTCTAGAGAGCTCTGACTAACCTGGAGCTCACTATGTTGACCAGGTTGGTCTTGAACACACAGAGAACCTGCCTCTGCCTCCTGCGTACTGGGTCTAAAGGCGTGTGACGCCATGTCCAGATTAAAATTCTATGTGGAGTCTGTGTGTATGTGGATGTATGCATGGGGATTTTTGTGTGCATGTATGTTTCACACCACATGTATGCAGTACCCACGGAATCCAGAAAAGAATGTCTGATCGCCTGAGACTGGAGTCACAGGCAGTTGTTAACTGCCACCAAGAGGAAGCCGTGACTTTAACCACTGAGCTATCTCTCCAGCCTACACTCTATTTAATAGAGACAGAGTCTAAAGAAAGAAAAAGTGTACTTGTTGCTCTTGCAGAGGACCCGGCAAACAGATGCTTATTCATAAACATCTGTAACTCCGTTACCAGAAGATCTGACACCTTCTTTCCACCCCCATTGGCAATGGGCACACACGTGGTGCACAGATGTACATCCAGGCAAAACAGTCACATACATCAAATTAAATCACCAAATCCTTTAAAAGTATTTTTAAAAAATAGGAAAGATACCTCTGAGGAAGCAAGTAGGCTAGAGAGTTGGGGAGACAAGTCACTCAAAAAACTTCGATCAAAACATCTGGGATATTTCTCACTGAACTTGGAGCTCATGGTTTTTCTTTTGTCTAGATTGGTTGGTATTGCCAGTCCCTAGGATCTGCCTCTCTTCCTCTACCTCTTAACCCTAGGGTCACAGGCGCACACCGTACTCTGCTTTTTGCATGGCTGCCGGGATCCCAAACTCAGATGCTCACATGAATTGGGCCATTTTCCCACTGAGACATCTACCCACCTCCACCTGTCTGCGAATATCTGTGCTTGGGGAGATGTGTATGCATATGCCTCACATGCCTGTGGACGTCAGAGGTTAATTCCAAGTGTTGTTTCTTAAGTGTTAATCCACCTTGGTGTTTTAATCAGTCTGGAGCTCATTATATTATTTAGGCTAGGCCAGGAGGCCTGCAAACCCCGAGGATCCACCCATCTCTCCCTCCTCAGTGCTGGGATTATACCTGTGCACTATTATACCCACCCTTTTTGAAACAAAGTTCTAGGGGTAGAGCTTCTGTTTGCATGACGTGCACTTTACTGATTGAACTATCTGCCCCACTCCTATCTCAGGAACCGGTCTAGAGCAGTTAGTAACTGATAGTGCATATGTATAATCCAAACACTCTTGGGAGGCAGGTGGGTCAAGAGTTCAAGGCCAGCCTTTACTGAGTAGTGGGTTCATGGCCAGCCCGAGCAATAAGAGATTGTGTTCTTTCCAAAATAAAGCAAAACAAAAGCCAAACCAACCAAAAATCCCAACCAATGTCATTGTTATGACTTCCCAGTTTTACCCTGTCTTGAATTTAGTTACCAGGAATCTTCCTCCTTGATCCGACCTTTACCCTCTCGCCCCTTACCCCCTCTGCGCTGTTTACCTCTTCAGGTTGATGCTTGGTGCTGTGGACGGTCTGTTCCATGTTTGGCTCTGTCCCTGATGCCATGTGACTCTGGCCATAAGGAGAATGTTCGGAAGGGGAAGGCAAGGTACGGAGGAGGTCACCCCAAGGGCCATTGTGTTGGAAGCCTTATAGATTTCTTTCCAGTTTCTGCTCCTTCTGACCTGCAATGCAGCCCCCAGGCCCAGCCTGAACATTTGGCAAGAGCAGCAAGTCGCTCCAGCCCAGCTTCTTTACTCTGCTCTAACTTTTCTTTTTGACAGCACTGCCTGGTCTAGAACTTGCTGTGTGAACCAGGACCAGAGAGCTTGTCCCTGCCTCCCGAGCGCTAGGGTTAAAGGCTCGTGCCACCATACTGTGACAGGCACTAGCTTCTTTGTGGGAGGAGGGCTACTCTGTATCGTGGAGTGCTTAGCAGTGTCTGTCCTTGGCCTGTCTCCAAGTTGCTTATAGTAAAAAACTCCCATCCAAATTCTGACAACTGAAAATGTCTTCAGACATTGCCAAATAAGGAATACTGCTGTGTTTTGACATGTGTTTTAACCTGTATTGGTCTAAAAACTTTAGTAGGGCTTCTGAGTATTTTATTATTATTATTATTATTATTATTATTATTATTATTAGTAGTAGTAGTAGTAGTAGTAGTAGTAGTAGTTGTAGTAGTAGTATTACATTTAAACAAACAAAAAAAAACAGTCTTACTCTATAGCCCAGATTAGTCTCATTCTCAAGGGCATCCTCCTGCCTCAGCCTCCTAAATGCTGGCATTATAGGCTTGAGTCACCAATGTGTATTTCTCCAATAGGACTTAAAGGGCTCACTATTAACACAAGAGCAAGAACAATAATCCAGAAGTTCCTTAGCATCTCCTTTGTGTCTATGGATCTCCCCTTGACAGGTTCCTGGCTTTGCTTAGGAAACACTTACCCCACACGGTCCTATTTATTTTAGGTCTGTCTGGCCCAAAGGGAGCCTAGGAAATAAAAGGAGATAAGAACACACCAGGTACCCACTAGACCGTGCACGTTGCTGCTGTGTTTAAGTGGATTTGTATAGGTTTCATGCACAGTGGCTCCTCCCCCAGTGAGCACAGCCTGGACTCTAAACTCAGGTGTCTCTGGGACCCTAGGTCCTATTCTTTGCCCGTCTTCAAAGACCATCTCCTTTGGCTGCTGTAACTTGGTCTCAGGTGACAGACCTGAGAATAACATAACTTGGGAGTTCCAATGCCTGACCTCTGTCACTGAGTGTACACTTACAGGAGAAACCCAGGTCAGCCTGTGTCTCAGGCCTTTTAGCTGTCCTGCCTCTGGTCACATCTTTGGAACCGGTTTAGAAGAATCACACCAAGATACCTGGATAAAGTTGCTTTCAAACACCACGGAGTTAGGGAACAGATTGAATTCTGGAGAATGAACCATCTGACAGAGCAGTCCTTCCTCCACACCCAGGCCCACTCCAGGGCTCGTTTCCCCGTCCACAGGCAAGAGGCCCCTGAATTTTTCCCAGGCATTCAAGGAAGGGAAGGTTGGATAAGATCTTATCACTTTTACTGTCTTCTTCGATTTCCACCAAGACTTTCTAGGTGGAAGCGATGTCATCGTGTCTGCACATGCTCAGGGGCCCTCTGCACAGCTGTCCTGGGATCTGTCTCTTCCCTTCTGATTAGGGGCAGCTGGCCACGGCCTGAGGGGCAGCCAGTCAGCTCACAATGATGAATGGATGACATCATGAAACACCACAGCAGGCCTGCAATAAAGGAAAATGAGGAGGAGCCTCCCATTTTCTCCCAGTTGCTCATAGATGCGCTGTCTGACATCCCCAGTCCTCCCCAGGGGCTCACTGGAGCATTCACACAACTCGCTGGGAATCCCTGAGGCAGGCAGGAAGCAAGGACTGTTAGGATGCTCCCCCTCTCAGTCCTCTTGTGTGTGTGTGTGTATGTGTGTGTGTGGTGTATGTGTGATGTTTGTGTGTGTGTGTGTGTGTGTGTGTGTGGTGTATGTGTGATGTTTGTGTGTGTGTGTGTGTGTGTGGTGTATGTGTGATGTTTGTGTGTGTGTGTGGTATATGTGTGGTGTGTGTTTGTGTGTATGTGTGTGGTGTATGTGTGGTGTGTGTTTGTGTGTATGTGTGTGGTGTATGGGTGTTTGTGTGGTTTGTATGTATGTGGTGTATGTGTGGTGTGTGTATGTGTATGTGTGTGTGTTGTATGTGTATGGTATATGTGTAGTGTGTGTGTGTGTGTGTGTATGTGTGTGTGTATGTGTGGTGTGTGTAGTGTGTGTGTATATGTGGTGTGTGTGTGGTGTATGTGTGGTGTATGTAGTGTGTGTGTGTATGGTGTGTGTGTGTGTGTGGTGCATGTGTGGTGTGTGTGTATGTGTGTGTGCGTGGTGCATGTACATGTATGAATGGGTGTGAATGTGCCACAGCACATGTGAAAGTCAGAGGACACCTTATGGAAATTAATTCCCTCCTTCTGCCATACAGGGTCTGAAGATCCAAAGCAGACCCCCAGGCTTGGTGGTAAGTACGTTCTTTATCTGCTGAGCCATCTCACCACTGAGCCATCTCGCTGGCCCCTCCCTTACTCTTAGTGTAAACTATTCTAAACAGTGTGAAGAGCTGATGTCTATTCAAAACTAATTTCCAGAGCTGTGCGTAATATGATTCCACCTCTCACACCCTCTGGCTTAGCATGTGAGCCTCTCCCACCCCCCACCCCTGACCCCCTGGCTTACGTGCAAGAACCATTTCAGCTTCCAGGAGGGCTACTGGTGTCTGCTCCTTGGCTGCTATGGCCGGCTGGCTGCAGCTGCTGTTTTCTCCCTTCGGAGGTCAAAACTGAAGGAGCAGAACAGAAATTAGTCTCTTCCGATAAGGCTGACTGTGGCAGGGTACCAGCTAGGAGGGACAGCATTTCACACTCAGTGATAATGGATCTCGCCAAGAGCCAGAGGAATTTTTTTTAAAAAAATCCAAATTCTTGAGTATGGAGTGGGTCAAAGAACCAAGCAGACTCATCACCATTCAGAGTCAATTTAAGGAGAAATAGTATTCTAACTTGAACACGATTCAAGGATTTGTTAATATGTTACCGTCAAAGCCAAATGTAATAAATTAAAAAAAAATGGTTCAAAAATATTCAAAGGACAGAGCTGGATATTATTCCTGTATTCCATCATAATAAAGTCAGAGAGAGGCAGAGGGTCACACGGCTTTTACTGTCTGGTTCCCAGCTCTCTTCCATAGTCACAAGGTTACACCTATCCAACCCCCTGTTACAACGCCCAGGGTAGCATTAAACTGTCTAATTCACATTCCTCATTCTCTTTTGCTTACTACGTGGGGAAAATGTCCTCCACGGTAAGATTCTCTAAGGATAGGGTCATAAATCACACCCTGTGATTTGCATTCCCCTGGAAACTGAAACCATGGTACAAAAGCTGTGCTCCCTTTTTCAGCCCTGAGCCACTGCATAACCTACTGATTCATATACAGAGCTGGGACAATTTAACCACTGGGACATACCAGAGTCATCTTGCTCTTTTCCCTTTAGCCCACTTCCCGGGAGGAGGTTTCAGCACTTCATCTAGAAGGTTAATTGTAACAATGCTTTTAGTTCTAAACAAGATGCTACATCGTGGCTTTTCAAGGTGTCTATCTTGTCTTTGTTGCCACTAGACTTCTGACACCAGTGCTCTGGATAATTTTAATAACTATGTAACGGATGCTTACAAATCCTAATACTGCCCCACCCTTTTTTTTGGTTAAGCACAATATTGTTTACAATTATGAAAAGAAGGAGAAAAACAAAGACCAAAAATAACCTCAACATTAAAAACATTTTTCTTGGCTGGGCAGTGGTAGCCCATGTCTTTAATCCTAGCACTTGGGAGGCAGAGGCAGGAGCATCTCTGTAAGTTCAAGGCCTCTGAAGAGCAAGTTCCAGGATAGCCAAGAGCACATAGAGAAACATGTCTTGAAAAACAAAATAAAACAAATAAAAATTCTTCTAGACATACAAAGTATATCCATGTGATGTCCATTTCTTTGGTGTAGAATTACTGACATTTACTTGGGTATAGGCCATCTGGGATAGAGTCCATTGGGTGGAGTCCTTTGCAGCTAGGTGAGGCCATGTGACAAGTCTATTAAAGACATAAGCTCAAGTGAAATTTCTGTGAGGATCCATTGTAGGGAAAAGGCACACTTTCTTCCCTGACCATCTCCCTCCCTAACTTCATCCTCCCCCTCCCAGAATAAAACGTTCATTCCAATCCTGAGTTGTGAATATTTATGAAAAATTAGGAATTTTTTACATGTACTTATTAGTTTGTATGCTACTGTAGCACTGGAGTGGAGGGGCAAGGGAGGCCTTATCTCTTCTGCCACCCTGTGGGGCCTGGAGACTGGAGTCTCGGCAGCAAGCACCGTTTTTTTACCTGCTGAACCATTCCCACAACCCAAATTTGGATATTTAAAATTAGATGGAATCAGACCTAAGTCAGGCTGGTGCTAGTAATAAAATTCCTGTGCTTTCCCCCATAGTTCTAGATGATAAGGAAATAAAGTTAATTTACAGGGTATCTGCATGTCAGCAAGACAAAGGTCATTCAGTAAAATGGCACTGTGCACTTCAACAGTAGAAAACGCTGCCGTGTGCTCCTCATGTGTTATGTGGCCCCATTATTACCATACTCACCATTCTTTGCACACGTGATGCTGACTTCTAGGGGGACATGTCTGACACTTGCTCAAAGTAACTAGAATATCTGGGTCCAGTCTTTATACCACTTAAATGTTATTTTAAGACTTCCCTTCCTTCTATCTTTCCTTCCTTCCACCTTTCCTTTCTTCCTTCCTTTTTTATCTTCTTTTTTTTTTCAAGACAGGGTCTTACTATATAGCCTTGGCTGTCCTAAAACTTACTCTGTAGACCAGGCCATTCCCAAACTCACAAAGATCTGCCTGCCTCTGCCTCCCAAGTGCTAGGATTAAAGGAACATATCACCACGCCCTGCAAAAATATTTTTTAAATGTTGGTCAGGAGGAACATAGAGTTGGTGTTTTATAGGTACAGCATTTCTGTTTAGGAATGTGAGACCATCTAGAGCCTGCCTATTCCATCTGCTGACACCAAACCCCAACACTGTTGCTGATGCCAAGAAGCTCTTGCTGACAGGAGCCTGATATGATATGCCTGGTCCCTGAGAGGCTCTGTCAGCATCTGACCAATATAGATGCAGATACTCAGAGCCAACCATCAGAATGAGCTGAGGGACACCATGGAAGAGCCAGGGGAAGGACTTAAGGGGCTGGAGGGGAGCGAAACCCTATAGGAAAAACAATATTAATCAACTGGAACACCCAGAGCTCCCAGAGACTAAACTAGCAACCAAAGAATATACATGGAAAGATCCATGGCTCCAGATACATATGTAGCAGAGGATGGCCTTATGTAGCATCAGTAGGAAGGGAGGTCCTTGGTCCTGTGGAGGCTGGATGCTCTAGCATAGAGGGATGCTAGAGCAGTGAGGCAGGTGTGGGTGCACCCTCATAGAGGCAAAGGGAAAGGGGGAAACAGGGAACGGGATGAGGGGTTTGTGAAGGGGTAACTGGGAAGGAGGATATAATTTAAAATGTAAATGAATAAAATGACTAATAAAAATAAAAAAATAAAATGCAAAATAAGTGAGTTAGTGCTGGAGGGGGATGTGGTGGTGGCCACACCACAGTGAGTATGAGTAATGTCACTGCACTGTGCCAGGAGGCTAAAATGGTATCTTTGTAGTGTTATTTTAACTATAGGAAAGATACCTGGATTAAGGGATAAAGTAAAAGTCCCACAAGGGTGTGACAGAATCATCCCAGGGTGGTGGGTGTGACTCACAGTGAAGTATATTCTTAATAAGTGTGAGGCCTTGGGCTTCATTTTCAGTACACAAAAAGATTATTTTAAGAAGTTATTTTGAGACAGGATTACACTGTAGCCCAGGCATGCTGCCCTGGGGCTCATCATGTAGCCAGCAGCGCTTACACACTTGGCAGTCTTCCTGCCTCAATCTCCCAAATTCTGAGATTACTGGAGTAAGATACCAAGCTTAGCTCTAAAATTTATGTTTCTAAACATAAATTGTGAATAAAGAACCTTTAAGGTCAATCTGTTCCCTTTAAACCTATTACAATGTAAAACATCCTTTGTTTCACAAACAGTGCATAGTCTCTGAGAATATTAGAAAATACAAAGCTCTGTGCATATGTGTATATGCTTGTGTGCCTGTCCGTGTGTGTGGGGTACTGGGGACTGAGTTTAGAGCCTTGTAAATACAAGAAAATGCTTTCACACTAACATTTTCATCTCTTAGACAATTTAAAAAAAGCCAGCACATTTCTATTTTTTAGAGAACATTGTAACAACAGTGTATTGTATATGTGAGTACAGGTGTGTGTAAAACCAAAACACTGTATTGTGGCTTTAGTTTTGGTTTGGTTTGGACGTTTCAGATATCCAGGCTGACTTGAACTCACTGTGTGGTTGAGGATGACTGATAACTTTGAACTTTTGATTCTCTGTCTGTAGTTCCTGCATATTGGGATTAACAGGAGAATCTGCTGTAACTGGTCTCATGCTCTATTGCTTTGCAAAGTTTTTTTAATCACTTGTTTTGTGTAGTGAGTACTGTGTTTGTGTTCATGCATTCTCATCTTATCTCCCCTAAGGATACATTTCAATTTTCCTATATAACTAAAAGTTGTTTCATCTGGCTTTTCAAAATCAGCTCACCTTCCCCTTGGTTTATTTGTATCTAGTAAAGTCTGTTCCTTAGTATACTGTAGTGAGAGCATTAGCGAGCTGTCCACACTGGGTTTGCCTTGTTCCTTGTTATTTAGGCCAGTTGTCCAGTTGCTAACTTGTTATGAAAAACAAGGTATAGCTAAAAACTTTTAAAATTCAAGACAAATATTTATTTTCAAAATGAAGTTATAATTTTTTAGTAAAGTTTTACCATAGGATCTGTACAAGGAACTGCTCTCTCCCCTCAAGTAATACCAAGGAAAATACACAAATGACTGTCTATCACAAGAGAAGTGATTCCAGAAAACAGGAGAAAATATTTGATAAGTGTCTGCCCTCTACTTCAGTAGAAATTAAATATGGAAAAAAGAATGATGGAACCAGAATAAGACAGGAGGAAAAAAAATGAAGAAACAGAAGAAAAACTCCTAAAATTCTTGAAGTCACATGAGGGGCCTGATGGGAAAAAAGTATCACGTGGGTGACAGACTTGGGAACATCCCGTGGAAGGTCACAGAGGGGGCAAAGAGACACAGCAACTGGAGGAACATCAGCCAGTGTGGCATGTTGTTTGAAAGAAAACAAAACCCACTCAAAATGGCAACACAACAGAACTCACCATGTTCCAAGGTAAGTATACGAGAGAGTCAGGAAGGGCTTTTAAGAAACTGCTAAGTTACTGGAATAAAAAGAGACGCATTCTACTGCAAAGACCCAGAGAGATGAAGGTGACTACTGAGCAAAGAAGGCAGGATGGCCTCGGGCTTCTCAGCACTTTTAGATGTCACAAGACAATGGAACAGTGTAGAAAGAATGCTGAGGAGAAAAGAACGTGGCTCCAGAATTCTACAGTCAGCCTGAGGTTCATTCAACTGTAATATTAAAACATTAAGCACACTAAAGAAAATGAACATATGAGCTAATTGGAAAAAAATGAATTGATTGACTGGTTAACTGTATGATTTTAAAATGTGGATATAAGCCAGGGAATGGTGTACACTCTTTTAATCCCAGTACTCAGAGGGGCAGGGAGATCTCCAAGTTCAAGGTCAGCTTGGTCTACAGAGTGAATTCCAGGATAGCCAGAGCTACACAGAGAAACCCTGTCTCAAAAAACAAACAAAAATGTGGATATAAAAAAAGATATAAATAAGTACCAATTAAGAATAAAGGTAGTGGCATAAAATGTTATCTAGGTTATAGCCAAAACATCCCATATCTTTAGTGATTAAACAAAACACAATTTTAAGTTTTCTCTCACAAGGACAGATAGTCCAAAGCTAACCCATTGTTTTTGTCATGTGACTTTTTCCTCTGAGCCTCAAGGTGGCTGCACTGGCTCCTGGTATCACACTTGCCTTCTGATCAGTGAGAAGAGTTGATGATAGGATGCACACAACACATTCCTTTTACAAGGAAGTCCTAGAAAAGATATAATCACTTTTGCTCACACTCTATTGGTCAGAATTCAGACACATACCCACACCTACATCCATGTACAAGGCAGCCAGGAAATGGAGCTGTTAGGTGTGACTAGGAGCCCAGCTAGGACTGGGGATGTAATTAAGGATAAAGAGTAGCTGTGGGCATTAGCTTTTGTGAAGCAGGCATGTCAGTGAATGGCGCCTGACACATACATTAGGAACATGATAATGTTTTGTAAGATTCACATTGATTCTGGTCTCTGAATGGAGGTGTGGGTTTGAATCCCATTTCTGACACCAAATGTAAGACTTGAAGTGAGTCTTAACTACCAGGAGACTCCCCGAAGTGAGAAACGGGAACGGAATTCGATGCAAATGCAATAGGTTTATTTTCTGGAGTGTTGGGGTCAACCCTTAATCAGTCCCTCGTGGTGAGTGACTGGAAGGCGACCACGAATGACTATAATAAGCATTTTTTATACTTTTTAGGGGTACAGGTTACATCAGCAAGGTTACAGTTCAAACTTATTGTCTAAGCATCTTGACCTTTGAATCTATTGGCTAGCAAGCATGGGCAGATCATGACACACATTCGAACTCTATCTGGAACCAGAGGGTCAGGTGACTATCAGTGGTTTTTCAAGAATGTGCCTGCTCCCCCTGAGAACTGTGGATGGAGAATGGAACTTGGTCTATCCAGCCTTGACCGGAGGTGGGAAGCTGGAACTTGGCCTGAGGCGGTGGGTATAAGGCTAGCCAAAGTCCCTAGGGCCCTTCAGTTTAATTTTGTTTACTTGGTACAGGGTCTCACTATTTAGCCTCAGCTGGCCTTGAACCCGAGACCTGCTTGACACAGTCTCAGCAGTGTCAGGGTTATAGACGCACAGCACTGTGCTCTGCTAGTAAGCTCTTCAAAGATGCATTATTATTTGTGTGTGTGCCTGTGTGAACCTGTGTGAATTTATGTACACCATGTGTGTGCAGATAATTGTCCGTGGAGGAGAGAAAGCACTGGATGCCTTGGAACTTGAGTTACAGGCAGTTTTGAGCTGCCTGATATGGGTTCTAGGAACAGATTCAGGTCTTCAGCAAGAGCTCTTAACCTTTGAACCATCTCCTCAGCCCCTGCTTTTTTTGATTTAGTGTTTGGTTTGTTCCCCCACCCCAGGCTTTTTTCATTTTATTTTAAAAGTACACAAGGCCACAAAGAACTTTAAATCTGCACCACTGGATTCATAAGCAAAAAAAATATTAAACACAAAATCTGATATTGAAACTACAGATACTCTACTTTGCACATGTGAAGTGTCAAGACTGTTTTCTTAGTACAACTGTTCATCTCACTGAAATTCACAGTTAACACATTAACCGGTGAATTGTGGTTTTCTTTCTTTCTTTTTTTAAAAGAAGAATTTATTTTATGTATGTGAGTACACTATAGCTGTCAGACACACCAGAAAAGGGCATCGGATCCCATTATAGATGGTTGTGGGCCACCGTGTGGTTGCTGGGAATTGAACTCAGGACCTCTGGAAAAGCAGTCAGTGCTCTTAACCACTGAGCCATCTCTCCAGCCCCAAAGTGTGGTTTTCTTGTCTGTCTTTTATTTGCATTGATGTTTTGTCTGTACATATGTCTGTGTGAGGGTGTCTGGTCCCCGGGAATTGGAGTTACACAGTCGAGCCATCATAGGGTGTTGAGAATTGAACTCTGGTCCTATGGAACAGAAGTCAATGCTTTTCACATCTGAGCTGTCTCTTCATCCCAGAATTGGGGTTTTCTTAATGCCTGTTTCTCTAAATTAGCAGAAAACACAAAGCCCTTCTTTGGCAGAGCTCTTAGTGTCTGTGATCAACACCAAACCCCACGGACAGCCACCATATTCTAAATTACAAAATGAAATATATGTTTCATCAACTTGACTTTAAAATAAAGGGATCTGCTTTCAGAAGAAGAAAGAAGCAGAACCATCATTCCCAAATGTCGCCCCCGAGGTTTTGCTCTGCGGGCGGGAGCTGCTTCTGGCGCGGAGCCAGCACACGGACTGTTCCTCAGTCCAAGCTGCCTCCAGGGTGTCACTCTGTCCACATGACTTTCTTCCCTGGCGGTTCACTCCGCCTGCCCTACTGCCTCTGCCTCGGGGTGTTTCTTTACCTCAAATCCCAATACAAACACAGCTCTAAGGCCAGATAGATTTTCATACAGGTTTATATATCAAACTCTCAATCCGAAAACCCTCTACACAATAAGATTACATCAAATAGACAAAGATACAAACTGCCCTTCCATGAGATATAAGACCTACAAAAGCCTTAAATGTTCATAGCTACTTAATGCCAATTAAGCCCACCTGGATCTAATTCATCCTTCCAGATGTACATCTTTGAACCTCTTGTTCTCCTCTGTCCTCAGACCTCTGACCCTCTCTCTCCACCTCCCGTACCCCACCCAATCACTAGCTCTTGCCTTTATTTTACTAATTAAAATGGGAAGGTATGTCACTAGGCAACCCTTCATGGAGAATTGAAATTAACATCAAAATACAAGCTACAGGACAATCTACACACAAATTTATTATTTGGCATTTTTTGAGACAGGTTTTTATATAGCCAAGGCTGGCTTCAAATCTGAAATATAGCTCTGGTAGTTTAAGTATGTCTCCCATAGGCTTATGTATTTGAACTCTTGGTTCTCAGTGAATGGCTAGGAAAAGGTAGCCCTGTGGGAGGTGTGTGACCTTGGGGAGAATTTTGAGGACTTAAAGACTCTTAGTATTCCCCATTTCCTCTTTGTGGTTGAGGATGTGCACTCAGCCTTCTTTCCGTCTCACCATGCATTCTGTATGCCTGCTGTCATGACGGGGTCTGTGACTCTGCAGCCACAAGCCAAAGCACATTGTTTCTCCCATAAATTGCCTCAGCCTTGATGTCTTATCACAGCAACAGAAAAGCAAGCAATACGGTAGCTGGGAATGGCCCTAAACTACCCCTGGTTCATGAGGTGCTGGGAATCAAACCCTTGGCTTTGCGCAGGCTACTCAAACACCCTACCAACTAGACAAGTACAAAATCCCAACTCAGTTTGCTTTCCCCACTGGGAAACCAACTTTCATTGGAGAAGTGGAAGATTCCAAATAAGGGCAGAAAAAATATGAGGGAAGACTAGAACATTTTGAATGCCAGAAAGGGAAAGAGGGGGCCAGGTGTATGCCTTTTTTTTTTTTTTTTAGGTGTATGCCTTTAATCCCAATACTAGCCTGGTCTACAGAGTGAGTTTCAGACTAGCCAGAGGGACATAGTGAAACCTTGCCTTAAAAAAAAAAAAAAAGACAAGTTGAAAGAACAGAACACAGAGTCCAGCTTGGAGGTGGCCAGGTGTGGGACAGTTTGAGCATCAAAGTAAGTAATAGTAGGAATGAGTTGCAAACCCTTGACTAAAACTGGAACCTGTGAGCCATATTGATGATGAATGGATGGGCCGGTAGGTGATAGATAAAACTTCACGTGATAAGCTTCCAGCTATTAGTGAAAGGGGTAATGGAAATTGAAATGTATTACCTGTGCCTGAGTGGTGGTTGGTCCAGGGAGCAAGTTTTCACTATGCCTGAGACTAGTGAGTAGAGGAAATTTGCTCATGAACTGAGTATCCATGCAACCAGGAATATCTTCCAGAAATTCTTTTTGACTTTCAAAAGAATAAGGAATACTATAATGGAAAAATCTGGAAGACAATAGAATCAGATCCCCAGATGTGAGTCTCTGAGAAAAGTACTATCTCCAGGGTATTCCTGCCCAGAAAACATGACCCCAGGATCCAAAGCTCATCCTGAAGAAACACAGTAATGCCAGAGAAATGTTAGTGATGCCCCCCCCAACCCGACAGGAGCTGATGTGATGCAACTCACAGGGTCTTTATTCGAGCTAGCTCGGCCCCCTCAATGCACTGCCATCATACAGGACAGTTTTGGTGGTGAGGGGATCCCCAAATGTCTGTTGGGGCAAGGCTTTATAGCAGCAAGCAAGTATCTAATTGTAAAGCTATTGTAGCCTTTAATACAATTGGTTGGAGCTGGGAGTCATAAACTTATTTCTGCTCCTCTCTGCATCGGTGGTCATTAGGCATGGGGTAGGCTTGTAACCTGGGGGTGCAGGTTTGTTGGGAGAATAACCTTGAGATGCTGGTCTTGTTGAGGGTGTAACCTGCGAACATTGGTCTTGTTGGGGATTAGCCTAGAGACTGGAGCTAGACTCGTGTTTTGTTGGGGGGCAACCTGGAAAGTAATGCTAGGTACCAGCCTGTTAGTTTACTTGAGTTCAGATTTAGGTCAGGTACTCTAAAATGGAGTCTGAACTTAAAAGATTTGGCCTCACAACATCAGACAGAGCCATGGGGAAATGTAAATTCAGAGCTTTCTAACACTGTTGAGAATGTGGAAGCCAAGGAAAAATCAAAACATGGCTCCAAGTTGGTGGCACTTAGGGTGGGGTGAAATGGGAATGTGAAAAACAACTTGTGAAGTAGAAACTTAAGGGTTCTTTGGAAGGTCAGTTGGATGGTGTTTTGCTGGAGCAAACACGTGAAGAGTATTTAGCTGAAGTAGAGACGGGTCAAAGACTGACAGACTCATCAAGGAGCATTTGGCTGAAGCAGACACAGGAGAGAGGCTGTTCTGCTAAAGCAAATATGTGACGGACACTTGATAAAGGATTCTTTGATAAAGACACACATGTATGTATTGGTCCGCCTTTCATTGAAGAGTTGAGCTGCATTTGTCAGGACTCCACAGAGAGAAACACCAAAACCTTCTGGTGGTGTGCTTCAATTTCTTGGAACTCAGGCTGATTGGCAGAGTGATGTCAGCTGACACAGGCCCATGTGCTGAGGCAAGACTCATGGAGGACACGTGATGTTTGAAGGGAATACAAAAAAGACTGGACCAATAGTGATGGAGCCTGAACTGGCCTTTCTTATAGAACTAACTACACAGCTTCTTAGTCTCACTGCTTCTCTGATCTTCGCTTTGCTGAGAGGCACAGCCGAGAACAACCCCTGGCATTCCTGCTGGCCGTGGTCCCTCCTGCTGACGTGTGCTGAGGCCTAGGCATGGCTGTCTGCTAGGTAGTGCCACTGCTTCTGATGCCTCTACTAAACCGGACTGCTGGTGTATTCATGGAATGTTCGTGAGTGAGTTGGAGCTGCTGCCGCCCTGTGAACCAAGCCTCCGATTTCCTGACAACGCAGACAGGATTTGCTCCAAAGAACCTTTCGAAACGGCAACTAGTGAAGCAAAAGCTCTTCTTTCTCCAACAGGGAACGTTCTCCACCATCTGTGGACATTTTCTCCTTGTTGAACTCTAATATAAGGGGAGTCCCGTAATTGCTTGCCCATACCCCATGAACAACAACTAAAGCACAAAGTTTCAAGACACTTCTTTTGGTAGCTATCCAGTCAGTACACTGCTTCCCAGAGTCACTCAGGTTGGCTTTCTTCTTCTCCACCAGCCTTGATGTCATTCATTTGTCAAAGTCCCACCTTACCCTGGCTAATCTCATTATCCATTGACAGACTTGTCTTTTCCCTTTAGATACAGTGAAACTTGGCCTTTGTGGGATACAACACATTCTTTTTGAACACTTATTTTTCTTTGTGTATGTGCGTGTGTACGTATATGCCACAGTGAATGTATAGAGGTCAGTAAATAGCCTTTGGGAATTGGTTCTCTCCTTCCACCATTAGATCCTGGGATTGAACTCGAGTTGGCAGAGTAGGTGAAAAGTGCCTTTACTCACTCTAATTGATTACTTTTTTGTAACTGTGATAAAATACCATGACCAAAGTAAATTAAGGAAGTGGGGAGGTTTATCTTAACTTGTGGTTCCTGAGGGATAAAACCCACTGTGGTAAGGAAGGCATTACATGATGGACCAGGAAGCTGGATGATCACATTTTTATCCTCACACAGGAAGCTGAGAGAGAGACCAGGAAGTGAAATCACTGGAAACAGCCCCAAAGCCTGCCCCCAGGAGCACATTTTCTTCATTAAGGCTGCACCTCCTAAAATATTTCACAGACTCCTCCAAAGAGCTCCACCAGCTAGGGACCAAAAGCTCAAATACATAAACCTATGGAAGATGTTTCTCATCCAGACTTAGAACTACTGAGCCATCTCAGGGGATCCTTGTTACTGGTGTCTAGTTTTATTTTGTTGTCTAATTATATACTTGGTGTAATTTTCTTTTGTTTTTCTTCTTAAAAAGCTGAGGTTAGGTCGGCAGACTGCTGTATGAGTAAAGGAAGGCTCTTACTACTAAATCCAGAGACCCATGCTCAATCTGCAGAACTCACATTGTAGAGGGAGAACTGACTCCAAAGAAGCATCCTCTGACCTCAATACATGCACTGTATGCACCTTCAGCCTTCCTTAAAAAGACAATAATATGTATTTAAAAGCTGAGGTTTCTTTAGTGCACCAAAGACTAACTAAATGAGCATTCCAGTGGCCTTATATAGTAATTTTGATGGAGTGTCTTATAAATGTCAGTTGGTCTGGTTGGTTGATATTTAATTAAGAATTTTCATAATCTTACTACTTTTTAAAAAATCAACTCATGATGGGTTATATCATCTTCCTGATGTAACTGCCCCTTCTTCTCTTAAGCTGCTACTTATTAGATATTTTGTTATAGCTATGAAAAAGGTAATTAACATACTCATGATCACAGAAGATGATTTAAATATGAGAAGGTCCTTCTAAGGGTGTAGTGGCACACACCTCTAATTCCACCTCTACCAAGGCAAAGACAGGAAGGTCTGAAGTTCAACACTATTCTTCAAACCTGTCTTATCAACAAGTGGTTGGACCAAGAGGACGTTGACCTAATAAAAAGATCATTTCACTGATGGTTTTACAATTTGATGATAGTATTGGGAAGTCGTAGAGACTAGGAGGTAGGGCCTATTAAAGGAAATAGGTCATAGGATGGGGAGGCAGGGAGAGTTCCCTGACAGAGTCCCTCCTCAGTAATCCTGCTTTGGTATACTTTGTCCCAGCCACCCTCTTGTTCTCTTGGCCTGCTTTTTGGTTTGAATATTATGTAAGAGGGATGAAAGGCTGATTAACCCGATGTTTACAATTTTTATAGAAAACAGAGGGCTGGGAAGATCACTTAGTGGTTAAGCACTGGCTGATCTTGTAGAGTTCTCCAGTTCAGTACCCACGGGGCATCTCACAGCTATCTGCAATTCCAGCTTCAGGGAATCAACAGCCTTCTTCTGGATCCCTGGGCACTGCGCACACATGGTGAACACAATACAGGCAAAACATGTTAACAGAAAATAAAATTTAAAAGCATATTAAAATTAAAAAAGAAATCACGAAAACATTTGAGTGGTTTTGGGGGGCGGGGTTTAACTCAGTTGGCATTGTGAGTAGCAGTGTGGAGTGAAGGATGCGCAGGCAAACTTGATCTGGTTGCCCTGCATTATTGCAGTAGGAACTACAGAATCAAAGATTTTTGTAGCAGCATCCTCTAGAGGATGCCTACCACTGTAGAAAACAGCCTTCATCGTGCCTTGCTGTAAGAGAATAAGCTATAGAAGGTGTGAAGAAGACGCAGGTCATGTCGATGGCAGGCTGGCTCCAAGCAGCTCCAGGAGCTGAGCTGAAGGAAGCTACAGCTGCAAAACAAAGAGGCATCGACAGTGACCCCACTGACAGCAGAGGAGCACCCTCATCTGCAGTGACAGCCCAGGAGAGACCGTACATGGAGGCCAAGCTGGAGTGAACAGGTCAGGACATAACCTGAGTGCCTTGAGGAAGCTGTACAGAATGACTGGGTTTGTTCTCAGGAGAAAATGGAGCCAATAGAGTCTTGTTGTTCCAAGAGTCCAGAAGAAGGTCTGAGGAGAGATAAATTAAGGAGCAAGAGGAACAGCTCCAGTGGGAAGAAGGGAGGAGTAACAGGAAGTGAAGCTGGTGACCAAGTGAGCGGGGAACCAGTAAAGAGCAGATCAGTCACCAGTATGGTGGCTTTCAATCTTGCTCCACCAAATCTTCTGTTTCTAACAGTCACTTTGTCATACTGTTTCCCAGAGATCAGAATCTTCTTGTATACATACATTAAAAGCACACTGCCACTATAATATAAAAGGAAAGCCATAAGACAGCATTAGTCTTGTAAATGTTCCAAGTTACTCAGTCGGAAGTCATGAAATAGAATTGGAAGTGCATCTAGAAGGAAGAAATTACAAAGGCAGACTCACAGAGTTGGACTGAGGCTAGGGCCATGGTTTAGGTGATGGAGTGCTTGCTTAGCATGCTGAAGCCCCATGCTGCGTAGATTAGGCATAGGTGCACTCTGTACTGCAATCCCAGAATTCAAGTGGTAGGGTACATGGATGAGAAGGTTAAGGTCATTCTCAGATACATAGTGAATTTGACATTAGCTTGAGCTTTATGAGACCCTGTTTTGTTTCGCCTAATAGATCGAATGTATGAGTTGATGGAAGTTTCTGCTGCTGAACGTTGGTGGCAGATTTCTGGGGCCTGCTGGGAACAGGACTTCTTTAAAAAAAAAAAAAAAAAGGCAAGGAAGGATGAGGTGCAAGGCCATTTTTGCTACAGACGAGTTCTCCGGAACTCCACAGAACACACGGCTCTTCTTGAAATTGAAGGTGTTTATGCCAGAGATGAAACTGAGTTCTACTCAGGCAAGACAGGTGCATTTGTACATAATGCAAAAAGGAATACAGTGGCTCCTGGAGGCAAACCAAACAAAACCAGAGTGCTCTGGGGAGAAGTAACTCAGGCCCACAAAAACAGTGGCATGGTGTGTGCCAAATTCTGAAGCAACCTTCCTGCAAAGGCCGTTGGGCACAGGGTCTGTGTGATGCTGTACCAGTCCCAGATTTAAACTAATTGAGAGTAAATAAAAGTGGGAAAAATAGATCAAATGTGTTATCCCAAACCAATGAAGTTCCATTACAGATTGATAACTCAAAATAGTCAGAATGGAGTGTCATTGTTTTACTTGGTTGTCACTGTTGCTGTGATGAAACACTATGACCAAAGCAATTTGGGGAGGAAAGGATTTATTTCACTCACAGTTCCATAAAACAGCTCATCATCAAAGGAACTCGGACAGGAACTCAAGCAGGGCTAGAACCTGGAGGCAGGAGCTGATGCAGAGGCTACAATGGGGGGGGGTGCTTACTGGTTTCATCCTCATGGTTTGCTTAGCCTGCTTTCTTATAGAACCCAGGACCACCCAGCCTAGGGATGGAACCACCCACAGTGGTCAGGGTCTTCCCCCATAAATCACTAATTAAAATACCCTAAAGGCTTGCTAGCGTCTTATTTTATGGAAGCATTTTCTTAATTGGGACTCTCTATTCCTTGCTGACTCTAGCTTGTGTCAAGTTGACATAAAATTAGCCAGCACAGTCACGATTGTTAGATTAATAAGATATTTGGGGTTGGCAGGCTCCTCCGAGGGACCTACATGCCAAGGTGTTATGCCACCTAGTGGCGTCTTTGGTCTGCTTTAGAGGAACTTGTGAAAGTGTATAGGATGGGCTTGTGATGTGCAGAAGAGTCAGCTTTTCCAGCAGTCTCCCTCTGCTTGGTTCCTACTTCCTGTTGCTGGATCAGGGAAGATGAACAGGGAGAGGGGACCTCAGGAGGAGAGGCATAGCTGTTCAGGGAGGTTCTGTGGGGACAGAATCAGGGCTGTCTGTGCTTCAGTAAGAGGCTGAGTTACCAGGTTAAGGGTAGAGATGATCAGGATTTCTGTCCCCATTTGTCCTGACTCAGTTCGGTCTGTCCCTGCTGTACCTGATACCCATGGTATACCTTCCCTTTGGGTGCATTAACCCAGAAAAGGCCATTGTCCCCATCTGTTGGTCATAGAAACTCACCAGCTGCCCACAGCTCAGTCCTCACTGAGATCTGTACATACGAATTGCTCACACTGTGCTGGGCTTTGCACTTTTCACTTGTTGCATGTGTATAGTTATTAATTAATAAAAGAGATATCATGCCACTATAAGACTCTTGTTGGTAAATGTGGAGATGTTTTAGATGGTCCTGCAGCCATTTGTCTTTTGATGTTAATTCCATGTCCCCAAGAAGTGCTGCCTAGTCACATACTCAGGTGACTTCATCAGAACCTTCTTTCCATTTAAATTTGTAAAGTAAAGGCGAGAGCCGGTGTTTGTGCAGGGGAAGGGAGAGAGAGAGAATGACAGAGGAGGATCAAGATAGAGCTCTGGAAGGATGAGCTGGATCTAGGTGGACGTAATTGGCATAAGGTAGCTATGAACATTTCAAAGATTTTATAGGTCTTTTATCTCATATGGAAGGGCAGTTTGTATCTTTGTCCATTGGATGTGATCTTATTGTACAGAGGCTTTGTGGATTGAGAATTAAATATATAAACCTGTATGAAAAGCCATCGGGCTTTAGAGTCATGTTTGTGTTGGGCATTGGGGTAAAGAAGCACCCTGGGGTGGTAGTTCCGCTGGGGACAGAGGCAGCCAGGCGAGCGGAGTGAGACCACGGGGGTGGCTTGGACTGAGCAACAGAGTCTGAGCACTGGCTCCAGACTAGAAGCGGTGCCCTCGGCGTGAGAAATCCAGGGCTGATAAGGACATAAGCAATCCTCTTTTAATATTTACTGCAACATGGAGGCACTTCTAAAAATGCCAAGTTTGGGGGCTGATGCAATTACTCAGAAGATAAAAGCCTTACTACACAAGCCTGACAACCCGAGTTTCATCCTCCAGACTCACAAAGTGGAAGGAGACAACGGATTCCTGCAAGTTGTCCTCTGACTTCTAACACATGCACTGTGACATCTGTACACACACACACACACACACACACACACACACACACACACACACTGGGTGGTGGCACACGCCTTTCATCCCAGCACTTGGGAGGCAGAGGCAGGCACAAATGTCTGGGTTCAATGTCAGCTTACATAGAAAGTTCCAGGGTTCCCATAGCTACAAACAAAAACCAAATGCACACAATAAGCGTACATTTCAAAAGAATGGCAAGCATTTGCAATGTCATGAGTATGTGTGTGCAAGAATCCCAGGACACTAAGTACAACATTCTCATTAGAGCTGGTCCTTGAATGGCAGCCAGGATGGGTGTGATGAAAGTTCCTTGTATTTGTCCAGGGTAATGTGAATGAACACTTTAAGGAGAGAATCAAGCCCCATTTAGATTAAACTGTGTCACCCTCTGAATCTCATTAGAAGATAGGGCACATTCAGGTATTCTGGCAATTATTAGCATCCCAGAGCCATATTTTGTTTGAGCATAGTTTGAAATTCCTTGGAAACTTAATCTTAGTGACATTTAACAAAAAACGGTATCCGTGACAAGACAAAGAAGTGACTTGTTTCTTCTAAGTTAGCTAGGAATCAAGACAGAGTCGAAACCAGAAACATTTGTGGTTGTTTTCATTCAAGTAATCACATTATAAATTAGTGGTCTTAGCCCTAATAATCTTAAATGCCACTTTATTCATATTTTATTACACTTGTTTGTGCGTGTGTTTGTCAAGGTGTGCACATAGAGGTCAGAGAACAACTTGCCATGATCAGTTCCCCCGTTCCACCATGTCAGTCCCAGGGATTAACTTTAGGCTGTCAGGTGAGTACCTTGACCCACTGAGCCGCCTCTCCAGCCCTTAGACATTTACATTCAGTGATGAAACCTTACCACTCAAAGTGGTTGTTTCCATCCTTGTAAATCCTGGGTTTGGATTTTTCCAGCCTGGCCCCTCAGAGTTTATTTCTGCAAGTCAGTGGCCCAAGTGGTCACTTGAGAACCATGGGTAATGGAAGGTATGGGTCAAAACTGTTTCCGTGTCTCAGCATTCAGCGTTATGCGATGCCTGCTCTGCTCTCTCCTTGTCTCACAGCACCAGGGGAGTCTTTCTTAACCCTCTTCTGTCTTACAGAGATTTCCAAGGACGGCAGGGCAGCTTTAATCAATTTCTTTCACAGAGTTTAAGTGGGGTTATCTTGATGTTATTCTCAGGGCATTTCCCCTGCTCTGAATTCTACCCCAGAACCTTATGAGACATCTTTACTTTGTTCTGGAGACTATTGCAGATGTCAAGTCTTGGGGGTCGTGAATTAGTTTCTAGATGACAATGTTTTGCTACTTTTCTCTGTCCGATGCTGTGTTTAATGGCCTTTACTAATCCCTTGCATAGTGTTATTTTCATCCAAGAAAAAGTTTCTGGGAAGCCGATTTTTGGGAGAAGCCAAGACTGATGCTCTCCCTAGCTTTCAGGAAGACAGAATTGGGGACAGCCAGAGTTGGTAATGGCAGAAATGCACTCTCCCAACTACCTTTAACTGGGTTTCTGGTAGGAACCAGAGGATAGACAAATAAATAAGCCACATACGGCTGGCATATGAATGCCTGCACAGCATCCCTTGCCTGGGAACAGAATACCTTCAATTAGACTATACAGCTGTAGGCACAGGAAGGGACAAGGCCAACCTAGGTTAGAGGCGGTTTGTTGGAAAGCGGTTAGGGGGCTCTCAGTACCAACTGGAGGTTAAAGAAACTAAGAGAAGAGAATGGGGGAACAATAAGCTGAAGAGAAAAGGTGACTGTGAGGATGTAATGTTCGTCACATTATCCATTTGATTGTCTATCTGATATCAATTATATACCTGATAATACGTCTTCGGGTATAAAATTCAGAAAGGGAGCATCCAGGTAGCCAGGTGGTTACTGGAGCAGGGATAGAGTGTGTGTGGGGAAACCTAGAGAATTCTACATGAGCATGAGGACAGAAGGGACCCCTCTCCGCGGACTCGCCGGTTTCCTCCCTGGCTTTCTTACTGCTGGCCGGGCTACTGTGATTCTTGGGATGGACATGTGCGCATATGTCTAGACACGTTCTCTACCACTGGGCTAGCTCAGTCCTCTTCTACCTTCCTCTTCCTGCTCTTTTACATTTCACTTGTTTAGTGCTGTGCCACCGAGCTATATACTCAGCCTCCTTTCTTCATTTTAAGTTGATTGTCTCAGATCCTTTGTCACAACAGAAAGCCATAAATCTCATAAATTTGATGGAGGGAATAGAACCACACCCTAGCTGTGCAAATTCATGGCTTGAGCTGAGCCCAGAGCATTTCTGTCTCTGTTCTAAGTATCCTTAAGCCTAAGCTCAGAGACCTGCAAACATACAAGATCTCCCAATTTGTTTTCACTAGCTTCTAGGAGGAAACAGTCAAGGCATTCCATTAGTAACCACTTGTTCATGGCCAAGAGTCAGCCTAACACAGGGAGTTGAGAGATACACCCTGGAGTTCTTATTTGAGATGGATGAGGTTATCTTCAAGGTGGTTATTATATTATTTTCAGGATTTCTTTATACCAACACCCTGCCTCTGTTTTCTACTATTTCTCTCCCTCCTTCTCTCCCTCCCTTCCCCACCTTTCTCTCTCTTACACACACACACACACACACACACACACACACACACACACACACACACATACACACACACACAGTTTTTTAAGACACGTTCCTCTGTGTAGCTCTGGCTGTCCTGGACCTCATTCTATAGACCAGGCTGACCTTGAACTCACTGAGATTTGCCTGACTCTGCCTCTCAGATTTGGGATTAAAGGCATGAGCCACCACTGCCTGGCTTCCTACTGTCTCTTTGACAAGAGAAATTAGATCTCTCCACAGAGGCCCTTTCCTTTGCAGTGGATGTTTCAGCTTAGCTTAGATAATTTGGGCTTTCAACTGGCATGTGGTAGCTTCTGTTAGAACAGACAAAACACAAACAAAAACAAACCAGCAAAAATCCCATTTCCACGATCAAAGCAATCTTTATTTAGAGGTGCACAAGGGCCAGATGACCACTTCCCCTTAAGTTGGGGTTTCAGAGACTAGCCCCTAACTGGCTTTTGAGGTTCCATTTATAGAGAAGGGTTAGGACTGTTAGAAAACAGATGTTGAAATTATTGGCTGTTAGCACCTGGACAGAAGGGGTTTGATTAGGCATGGCCCCCATAGATCCAAGTGTTTGAATGCTTGGCCCATAGGGAGTGACACTATCAGAAGATGTGGCTTTGTTGGAGAAAGTGTGGCCTTGTTGGAAGAAGTGTGTCCTTGTGGGGATGGGCTTTGAGACCTTTTACACTCAAACTCTGCCCAGTGTGGCTCACAGTCTCCATCTGCTGCCTGTGGATCAAGACGTAGAACGCTCAATTCCAATACTATGTGCGCTTGCGATAACCTCTGAACCTGTGAGCCAGACTCAATTAAATGTTTTTCTTTATGAGAGTTGCCATGGTCATGGTGTCTCTTTATGGCAATTAAACCCTAAGACAGGAAACTCAGGGCTCAAGGCTGCCTAGGAGGTAGGTAAGTGCAAGAATACATCATGTGGGAGTCACCACATGTGTTCAGGAGCTTAGCAAAGAAAAGGGATTGGTGTACATGATGGGGTCACAAGTTCAGCACAGGTTAAAAAACATGGTTTTCAGGATGCATTCATTAGGTTTAGGAAACAGAAACTTATTTTTGTAAGGTATGGACACTTAATATAACAATGTATAATAGGCTGGAGAGATGGCTCAGTGGTTAAAAGTACAGACTGCTCTTCTAGAGGTTCTGAATTTATTTCCCAGCACCCACATGGTGGCTCACAACCATCTGTAATGGGATCTGATGCCCTCTTCTGGTGTGTCTGAAGACAGCTACAGTGTACTCATATACATAAAAATTAATTTACAAAAACCAATGTATAACATTGTGGCTCCTTAACAAAGATGTGGCCTCTGTTTTGGTGTAACAGTTTTCTCCCCATCTATTTTTCTGAAGAGTGAACTATGATTTCTAGCCTCCCCTTCCCCAACTGCTCAGAGCCTCCCCAGACACAACCTCCAACAACGAGGACTCCACTGGAGGTTTATTGGTGGAAGTAGAAGAGCTTCTTGGCACAAGCACCATATCATCTCTCCCATGGTTACCTGGCCCACTGTGGGAAGCAGCATTGTAGGAGGCAGAGCAAACGTATAGAAGGCAGGGCTGACACCCCATTCTGGCCAGGTATTAGGGTCCCAAAAAGTTCTCTCCTAGGGAGCTGGCTACAGGAGCCTGCAGGAAGTTCTTGCTTGAGTTCTCTTGCTCCCAGAGACTGTGGGTCAAAGTGGCTCTCAGGGGCATACCAACGCAGGATGCCACTGGCGGGGGTGTCTTGCAGTTGTTGGAGTAGTCTGTTTTTGTGGCAGTGTTGGTGTGTCTGAGGGAGTCCAGAGATTCCCAGGTCATAGAAAGCAACAGAAAAGAAGGAAATAATTGTTAAAAATCACCTTAAGGGATGGAACAATATCTCAGCAGTTAATAGCACTTGCTACTCTTCAGAAGGCCTGGGTTGAGTTTCTGGTATCTACATGGCATCTTAACCTGTCTATGACTCTGGTTCTAGAGGCTCTGATGTTCTTTTCTGTTCCCCAAAGGCAAAATGCCCATTCACACAAAACATTCTCCTTAAATAAAATATTTTTAAAGGCTGGAGAGGTTAAGAGCACGTATTTGTCTGCCGGAGGACCAGGGTTCTAGGCTAGCCAGAGTTACATAGTGGAACTTTGTTTTAGAAAAAACAAAAGCACAGGCCCTGATGGTGCCTTTAATCCCAACACTGAAGAGGCAGAGGAAAAGGTAGCTAAGGCAGGCAGATGTCTGTGAGCTCAAAGCTAACTTGGTCTACATAGTGAGTACCATGACAGTCAAGAGCTAAACAACGAGACACTAAAAACAAAACAACCCAAACCAACCAACCAATCAGAAAACCCAAAACAAACAGGAGCCAATATGGTGACCCTCCTGGAACCCCATGCTTGGCAAGTGGAGGCAGGACATTCAATGTCATATCCTGTCTCAAAAAACAATACTAACAGCAACAAAATAACCCAAGAAAGCTTTTAAGATGAAAAATCAACTAAAATTATTAGGAAATGGTAAGAGAAAATGGTGGCCATGTCTCCCACTAGGAAAACATAAATATTTATTCTTATCATTTTATGTATATGGGTGTGTGTGGTCTAATTATGGTTGGCTCAGGGCGTGGCCCAGAGGATGGGAGGAGAGGAGAGAAGGTCCAGGCGTGGCCTTGTTGGAAGTTTGTCCTGGCAGGGGTGGGCTTTGAGACCCTCCTCCTAGTTCCTGGAAGACAGTCTCCTTCTGACTTCTTTGGATAAAGATGTAGAACTCTCGGTTCCTTCTGGGCCACTCCTGCCTGGAAGCTGCTATGTTTCCTCTTTGATGTTAATGGACTAAACTCTGAACCTGTAAGCTAGCCCCAGTTAAATGTTGGCTTTTAGAAGAGATGCTGTGGTCATGGTGTCTCTTCACAGCCATGGAACCCTAAGACAGGGTGCCTGGTGCCTACGGAGGGCAGAAAAGCCTGGTGGAGCCCCTGAAACTAGAGTTACAGACAGCCATTTGCTGTCATGTGGGTGTGGGAACTCAGCCTGTATCCTCTGGAAGCACTCTTAACCAATGAGCCATAACTCCAGGGCTGAAGAAAGGAAATATTTTGGAGGCTGAGGCAGGAGGATTGTGGCGAGTTCAAGTATATTCAGAGCTACAGGTTGAAACCCGCAGTCAAACAAAACAAAAACAGACAAACAGGCAGACAAAACAAACGGGGCAGGACTGGGGGTGTAGCTGAGTAGGCAGAGTAGTGACTGACTAGCAAGCATGAAGTCATGCTGGGAAGAGGAAGCAGGAAAAGTCAGTCAGGATGACAAGAAGCTCATGGGGGAGTGGAGGGGGGATGAGAAAGGAGGGGAGGGGAGGGGAGGGGGAGGGGAAGGTCAGGCATATCAAGAAAGTATAATCAAGCATCAGGCATTTTAACTTCAAAAGTGAAGCTGCTTTTGCAATGTGAAAGGACCAACTTTTCTGTAAGAACTCTCCAGAGAGGCAGCTTTTACAGCGGGACAACTAAAAACCCCTCCCACTGGAAAAAAATCACAAAGAGATTTAAAAAAGGAACTATGGGTTAACAACAGCCTATGGCTTACTTGTCCTGCTCATGGATGCCTAGTCTTCGGCTGCTTGTTAGGGAATTAAATGAAACTTGGAGCTAGGGGGAGCCTTTGGTCACTATCCATTTTTACCCAAGAGGTAGGAAGGGCAAAGCAGAGGCTGCCAGAGAGGCCTTTGTGAGCAGGGGTTAGTGAGTCAGTAGCTAACTGACTTATTTATTAGTTCACATTTCTTGGAATTAATTTACTCTTTTTCTGTTCCTCCTGTTGCCAATCTGCCATGTGAAAACAGTGGAGTTTATCTGCGGAATGAACATTCCTGAACGCCACCAACCCTTTCTCGAGCACAAGTTTCCAACCAAGTGTAGGGGACAATGTCATAGGGCTGGCTATCTACAATAGAAAGGACCAGACTGATAGAGTCATAGGCCCTATGAATCTAGGCTAGGGCGAGGCTGGGGCTGACAGCACAGGACTCACCTGCCTCCCGAGAGCTGGTGTCTGTTTGAGTGTTCTAAGAGACTGCTGCTGGCCCGGTCAGCTGCCAACAGCATTAGGGTCTCACTGTTCTGGGAGGATGCCGCCCGGCTGCTTTCAGGCTGTACAGGGAAATGCAAGTCAGAGGGCCCTGCTCCTCACTGAGCGGCTCTGCGCTCTCAGGCAAGGCTCTGATGTGCTGTGGAGGCCGTGCTATCCAGAGAGTAAAGCGTGGACCCTAGAGCTGCTGATCTCTAAAACCAGTGACTGTCAAAACACCAAAGCACACTCCTTAATAAAGGCAGGGAAGGAGTTCAGTTTTACGATCTCAAATTCAGAGCCAGCTAGCAAGCTTTCTACCCGTGCTTCCGCACTGGGAAGGTCCAGGCAAACCTCACACCCCACAGGGATTCAGGGTATTACCATGTGCTTGCAATTCCAACACTACGGAGGCTAAGGCAGGAGGATAGCTTAAAGTATGAGGGCAACCTGGGCTACATGGTTAATTCCTGCCCAGCCTGAGCTACAGAGATGGGAGATCTTGAGTTTGAGGCCAGCCTGGGCTATGAGGTCCCATCTTTACAAAAATCCAGGAAGAATAAAAGCCTATAAATGCACATGTAGCTATGTTCAAATTCACTGAAAACTAAAGATGTTTCTTCTTATCTCTCATAATAGGAGCCATTCAAACATGTTCCGGAGGCGGGGAAGTGATGCCTGAATGAGGGGAAGTGGCTATGATTGAACACAATCTGTTCTAACAGTGACACGATTGTATTCAGTAACATACATACTGTTCCTAAGATCCATGAAGATTGGCTCCAGGATCACCCCCCCCCTGCTCTCCCCCCCCCCCCCCCGTGATGGTTTGTATATGCTTGGCTCAGGGAGTGGCACTAGTAGAAGGTGTGGCCTTGTTTGAATAGGTGTGTCGCTGTGGACTTTAAGACCTTCATTCCTAGTTGCCTAGAATTGAGTTGTCTGCTAGCAGCCTCAGATGAAGATGTAGAACTCTCAGCTCCTCCTGCACCATGTCTGCCTGGATGCTTCCATGCTCCTACCTTGGTAATAATGGACTGAACCTCTGAACCTGTAAGCCAGCCCCAAATAAATGTTGTCCTTATGAGAGTTGCCTTGGTCATGGTGTCTGTTCACAGCAGTAAAACTCTAAGACACCCCCTTCTAGTATGAAAGCCCTCTCAAGTCCCTTATTTGCAATGGCATACCTTTTGCAAATGCCTTGCATAATACAATACTGTCCCACTATATTGTTCAGGGGACAATAAGAAGGGAACAGTGGTTTTTTTCCTGAATATTTCTGATCCAAAGTGTTGGGTGGATCCATGGATGAGTGACCGGCATATATCAAAGGCCAGGTGTTCATTTGCACATGGGAACATATGAGTGTGTGCATATGAGTGTGTGAGTTTGCATATGGATATATATATATATATATATATATATATATATATATATATATATACTTCTGTTTATTTCTCTGCAGACCCCCCGGGGGGGCTCCCACTTACTGTTGTTTCAGTGGAGGAGTTGGGCATCTTGGGTACCAGGCAGTGAGTGAACTGGATCCTTGGGTCTTTGGTGGTGATTGACAGACCTTTCTGTAAAATGTTCACCAAGCGGATCCAGAACTGAAACACAGCCTGTGGATGTTTCTCGTGGAGCCTCAGGTAGTAGATCTTCTCAGTCACTGTCCTAACCCGAAGGATGCGCTGGGTCTGGTCATAGATTTGTAGCTCCACATACTTCAGAGGAAGAATCCTAGGCATAGGCAGGAAATTGTGTGTTGGTGTCTGCTGCTGTCTGGGAGATGCTTCTGCTCTAGGACTGGAATACCTGCTGGATCTGACTCCCTTCTTATTTATTTGCAGGATCTTGGTTCTTTAGTAAGGAACCACATACCTTTAGGTGTATGCCTAAATTCCAACACTTGGGAGCTAAAGGCAGGAGTTCGAGTTCAGCTTGGGCTACGTGACTTTCTCTCAAAAAAAAAAAAAAAAAAAAAGTAAATAAAAAGAATCTGCCCGCATCAAACACTGTTGCTGTAATTGGTGCATAAGATCTCTCTTAATGTTCACAAGACTCTTGGGTGTGGAAAGGTAAGTGTTGTCAATTACTCAGTTCAGATTTTGTAGTAAAGCCTCGGAGAAGTTCTGTGAGAGATGGAGGAGGTGAATCGATGACCGAAGCACGTATCGTATCGTGTGAGTCTGCAGGCCTGCCTTTGAATCCCAAGCACTCATACTAGTTTGTTCGTAGTGCTCTGTTCTATTTTGCTTTTAAAGAACCAGGCATTGTCATATATACCTGTAACCTCAGGGCTGGATGCCAGGATAGGTAGGTAGATGCTGGGAGCTCACTGGCCAGCAAACCCAGTCAAACTAGTGTACTTCTGCTTCACTGAGGCCAATAAAGGAAATGGATGGATTATGGTAGAGCAGGGACATCCAACACATCCTCTGGCCTTGCACCCTGACACACACACACACACACACACCACACGCCACGGTGAGCTGGGCACAGTGGAGATCCTAGCACTTGGAAGATTAAGGCAGGAGGATTGGGCCTTTAAAGCCTCAGTTAGGAGTTGGAGGCAAGGATAAACTATAGGAGGCCTGTCTCAGAAAGCAAAGCGCATGCAAAAATGCTCTAGGTTTGCTCAGTCTTCCCGAGGAGGGATTTGAACAAAGATTTCTTGGCTCATTCCTAAGTCTTCCACATCTTAGACTCCTTGCAGGAACAGTGGGTGTTTCCTATATGGCGAGGCTTTACGATTTTCTTTGATACACTGTCTACTCCTCCCAAGTCTTGGGTTACAGGTCTGTACCACCTCACTGAGTTTATGCTGAAACTAGCTAGGACTGGGCATGTGCTAGGCATACAGTCTGTCCACTGAGCTACATCACTACCCCCTTTATTCTATTCTTTTTCTAAGATTGTGTGTGTGTGTGTGTGTGTGAGTGTGTGAGTGTGAGTGTGTGTGTGAATGTGTGTGTGTGTGAGTGTGTGTGTGAATGTGTGTGTGTGAGTGTGTGTGTGAGTGTGTGAGTGTGTGTGTGTGAGTGTGTGAGTGTGTGTGAGTATGTGTGAGTGTGAGTGTGTGTGTGTGTGTGTGTGTGTGTGTGTGTGTGCCACATATCCGTAGGTTGTTTTGGAAGCTAGAAGTGTAGGTCGGAGTCACAGTGAGCTTCCCGACATTGCTGTTGGAAACTGGCTCTGGACTTTAGAAAGAGCAGCAAGGACTCTTACTTACTGAGCCATCTCTCTCAACACCCCCGCCCCCTTTTGAGACAGGCTTACCATGCTGGGTTTGGCAATATTTTTTTTCAATCTCAATATCTCAAGCCCTATTTGACTTTAATGTGCTTATTGTCAACTCTAGTGACATGAGTTCAATCCCTAGAATCCACTAAGTAGGAGAGAAACAACTCCCAAAAATTAGAAAGGGGAAGGAGAAGAAAAAAAAAAGCAAGAATTTCATTAGCTCCTGTCTTAATTTCCCCCCATCTTCTTGAGAATCTCCCACATCTACACTGATAAAATACAAGGAAGCAAAGGCTCTTCATGAATTCTTATAAAGTGAGTTCCAGGCAAGACAAGGTTACACAAGTAGACCCCGTCTCTAAAAAAACAAAACACCTTAAAAATTAAAGGGAAGTAGAGATCTTCCAACACGGAGCTGGAGACAGAAACGGTGTTGCAAAACGAGTCAATGTGCGTTGAGCAGAGCTTATGAGGAGCACTGACCTGGAGCACTGCCCTGGAGCACTGCCCTTCCCATTTGAACCCTGCTCACCTGGACAGTATGCATACACTTGTCAATCACCCCAGCCCCTCCCTCCAGCCTTTGTTACCTGCTGAGGGTGATGACAGGGGCACCAAGTGTGCTACAGGTGGAGAATGGACCTTGAGGCCCGGTGACATTGGCCATCAGGAGGATATTTGGGAGTGGCAAGGAGGGCACTGAAGAGGTTACTCCAAGGATCATAGTGGCAGATCTTTCGTAGTCATCCATCCAGTTTCCTTGCTTAGTGACCTGGAAATCAGACACAGATATGTGGGTCAGAAAGAGGATGTAGACCCTAGTCAGGGCCGTCTCAGCTGGGTGAGCTAGACCATTACCTGCTACGGATCTCTTTTGTTGCTCTTCCCAGACACCCCGCATAGTACTGCTTTTTGTAGAGAAACACACGTTTAACTTTGAAAAGATACACTAGTCACTGGGAATTGAGGCAGGAGAATCAGCAATTCAAGGTCATTCTTGGTTTCATGTGGACTTAGAGGGGGGGCAGCCTGGGCTACATGAGACCCTGTCTTAAAACAACAAAGGGACAGAGGAACCAAAAAGATGTTTAGTAAGAAAAAAAGCAGAGTAGCCTTGGAAATTTTATACTTCCTGTTCTGGGTCACAGGAACCAGCGCGTCTTTCTAACAGCCTGGGAGAGGCAGATGGGAAGGAGAGGAGAGGAGCGTGCAAAGAGCTACGGAACGAAAAAGACCAAGGGGGCTGGAGAGTGTCCCTCAAATAAGAGAGAGCAGCTTGTTGCAGGGACTCAAATGTCACAAGGACTTCTGCTCCCAAAAGTGCCCGGGGGCTGTGGCAGGACAAGGGCAGTGGATGCTCCGGACTGGGGCACTGTCTCAGCTCAAGGCAGAGAAACACCAAAGCCGGGACGACTTAGGAGCCACAGCTAAGATGGAGATGCCTGTGTTCACAAGCCCAGTGGTCTCCCAGGGTTCTAGACTCCGTGCAGCCCTGACAATTGTGCATCCCATGGGGCAACTGGGGACACTGGGAAACCTCAGGAAGACTGAAATTAATTCCTACCAGTCCGGCCAAGTAACACTTCTCGAAAAGAAAATGAATTCTGATTTAGAGGAAAAGGAGTGGCATTTCTCAGATCCTGCGCTATGCAATAGGCTCCGTAGTCCTTACAAAGCAGAGGGCCGTAGACACCGGGAGAGGGTGTTTAATAAATGCTGGGAACTAGCCCATGTTGGGATGGTCACAGGGAGACAGTGACATGGGAAACAGGGACAGGGGAAGAGATGGAACCAACTGAGGAGCAAGTCATCTCAGTGAGCGGCAGGTCTGAGTTTGGAGACTCCTAACTGCTTCAAAGTTTGATCATGTAGAGCGATGAAGTAAGAGGCCAAAAGCACCACACAAACTGAGGGGTGAGTAGAAATTGAGACAGCCTTGATCCCACGTTACTGCTTCCACACCCCAGGCTTGTTAGCGACTGCCCCAGGAACATAGCTGTCCACTTTGGCAGCACGGGAGAGGGGAGGACTGGAAACACTGAACTCATTGCTGTGAGAACCTCACACTGGATTCCTGCAACTTCCTGGAAAGGTTACCACCATCCCCTCTGGAACTCGGTGCTACTTTCTCCCTCCATTCAGGTGGGTCCTGACAGCTGCTCCTCCAGTCAGTCCAGACTCTCCACCTTAACCTGGGTATTGTCAAGTTTCTCTGCCCGTTCTTCCCCAAACCCCAGTGATTGCCATGCTGAGTGCTAAGGACCCCATCTGTCTGACACATTTCACAGCTGCCAAAGTCCAGAGAGGATGCCCTGTGTGTCTGTAACCATGCATGGCTGCTCCAAATGGTCTCAGAGCTTGCTTAGACAGTTACCATTGACATAGTTAAACTGAGCTAGTTCCTTCAGGGCTAAAGAAACAGCTCTGCCATTAAGACTGTTTATTGGGACTGGGGGGATGGCTCAGTGGTTAAGAGCACTGACTGTTCTTCCAGAGGTCCTGAGTTCAATTCTCAACAACCACATGGTGGCTCACAACCATCTGTCATGGGATCTGATGTCCTTTTCTGATGTGTCTGAGGACAGCAACACTGTATTCACACACATAAATATTTTTTTAAAAAGTTTTAAAAATCTGCTTAAAAAAGGAGTGTTTTTGATCTCACAGAGGACCTGGAGTTCAGTTCCCAGCACCAATGTCAGGAAGATGACAAAGGGCTTATAACCTCAGCTCCCCTGGATCTGCCGCCCTTCCCTGACCTTCCTGGGCACTGGCCTCAGTTGCACAAATACACAATTAAAACTTAAATAAATCTTAAACAAACAAACAAGCAACAAAACATTTTAACAGATGCTTAAGTTGGGTGTAGTGGCATACATCTTTAACCCCAGCACTCAGGAGGCAGAAGCTGGAGGGTCTATGAGTTTGAGGCCACCTCTAGACCAACCAAGGCTACATAACAAAACACTGACTCAAAACCAAACCAAACCAAAGCTTTTCTCTTATTCCAAACACCACCTAACTCTTTGCAGGTAGTGTGCAGGGAATTCCCACATTACAAGCACAAAGGGAAATGACCATGGGAGCAGGCTGTGGGAGGGAGACTGGAGAAGGTACCCCCGAGATGCAGAAGGTACCTGGATAAAGGTGCTCTCAAAGACCACTGAGTCAGAGAACAGGTTGAATTCTGGAGAATGAATCAGTTGACAAAGGAGGCCATCTTCTACTCCGAGTTCCACTCCAGGGCCTGGGTCCCTGATTGCAGGAGGGAGGCCCCTAATTTTACTCATTGGTTCTTAAGAAGAATGGGCTGGGGAACATCTCTGGGGCTCCACACAGACCCAGCCCAACTCCAAGGTGTTGGTGGAGACACGGCTCCCCCCACCTCCCAGCTCTAGCTCCCTGCTTGCTTATGGTTAGGCATGTCCTCCGGGGCTGGGAGGGCCTGTCAGCTCACAATGGCAGGAATGACATCAAAAATGCTAACAGCAGGAAAGAGAGAGGAGGACAGGAAGGGGGTTCACAGGCCTGAGAGATGACTACAAGCCAGCAGTAAAGTTCCAGATTCTAAACACTGGCCGTTTCCCAAGGCAGCAGGAGAATGACCTTCCTGGACAGGCCCCCAGTGAAAGTCTCTGGGAAAGTCACAGGCTTCGATCCACTTTCATAACTGGAAGCCTCGCTCTTTGTAAGTTCAAATTGTTCACCTAAAGTCAGGCTCTGGGGGTTGGTGGAATGGATCAGCTGGAGAAAGTGCTTGCCGCCAAGCATGGTGGGAGTTTAGGGTTAGTTTAAGTGACAGGAAGAACTTACTCTCTCACAAGTCCTCTGACCTCCTTGTGCCCACTGTGTCATGCAGGCCCCACCCATCACATGCACATGCACACAATAAAAATAACCCATCTCATGGGAAAAATCTACTACTACTACTACTTGTAGGATGATGTCAAGGCGATACATGATTGGACAGTGGAGAGTGGGGCGGGACAAACTTTTGAGGGCAGGAGAGAGGAGGAGGAGCGTCAAGATGGGGATGGTGTAGGATGACCCAGATCCAGGTGGTCAACTTTATCTTGTCTAGGTGGGCCATTTGAATATTTATCAATTTGCTGTGAGTTTATTGTGTGGATGTATTGTAGACTGAGAATCTAACCTATAAATCTGATCGATAAACTACAAGTTTCTGGAGCTTTGATTTTACTGAGCTACAGGGGGTGAGCAGAGTTTCTGGTGGGCAGAGAGACAGCCGGGAGAGGGCAGCTATGGAGTACCTGGAGCTGGCACGGCATGTGGAACGCGATGTGTGTGTCAGGTGTGGTGACAACCCACCAAGGGGACAGTGTGAAGGCGGCATGGCAGAGAAGCAACTGGGGTGCGGGGATCCAGCTTAGTGGCCATGGCTCTGTGCAAAATGAGAACTCTCGGGACCTGGTAGCCACCAATTTTTCATTTTTACTGTAACAAATAATGATAATAATGATGATGATAATAATAATATAACCAGGTTGTTAACAAAACAAAGAGGCTTATTTGTTTATTTATTTATTTATTTATTTATTTGTAAAGAGTAAATTAAAGAGGCAGCAATGACTTGGTGGTATGTACTCAAAATGGGCTACCAAAAGATCTGGGTAGGAAATGTACCCTGTAGTCTCAGGTACTTGGGAGGCTGAGGCAGGAAGATGTCTTAAACCTAGAATTTAAGGATGGCCTAGATCTCATTTATTTTCGGGAATCTGTCAGGGGCTACACTGGTCCCTTTCTTTCCAACTAGAAAAACCTTTTGGAGAGAAACTTCTAAGTATTTATAAGTAAATAGTTTTCCTTTTTATCATATTATTGAGATGGGGGTCTTAGTATGTCATCTGGCTGCCCTGGAATTGAGTATTTAGACCAGGCTGACCTCAAATTCAGAGGGCCACCTACCCGAAGTGTATGGATTAAAGGCATGCACCACCACATCTGGTCAATAAACACATTTGAAAAATAACATCAATTAAGGAAACTGTAAAATATTTTGACAGGATTAGAAATTCTGGCACAGTACCAGACTCTTACTAGACTCTTACTATTAATTTAGTTCTATTTTTGCTTGAGGTAGGATCTTACTGTGTAGCCCTGGTTGTCCTGGAACTCACCATGTAGACAAGGCTGGCTTTGAACTCATAAAGATCCTCCTGCCTCTACTGAGTGCAGGGATTAAAAAAGCTTGTGTCTGCAGTTGAAGCTTGTGGGTGTCAGAAGACAATTTGATGAGGGGTTTCTCCTTCCTCCCTGTGGGTCCTGGGGACTAAACACAAATCTGCTGGTTTTAAAGCAGATGCCTTTATCCTCGGAGTATATCGCCAGCCCCTTTGTGGAGATTTCTGAAATCAGTGGTGCAATGAAATTCCCATGACACACCTTCAAACATCTTTTTCTTTTCTTTTTCTGCCTTCCTTTCTCTCTCCCTCCCTCTCTCCCTCCCTCCCTCCCTCCCTCCCTCTCTCCCTCCCTCTCTCTCCTCTCCCCTTTCTCTCTCTCTCTCTCTCTGTGTGTGTGTGTGTGCTCTCGTGTTCGTGGGATAAGTATCTGCATGTTGTGTGTTTTTAAAAAGATTTCTTTATTTTATGTATGCGAGTACACTGTCACTCACTTCAGACACACCCAAAGGGGGTGTCAGATCCCGTTACAGATGGTTGTGAGCCACCATGTTGGTGCTGGGAATTGAATTCAGGACCTCAAGAAGAACAGTCAGTGATACCGTGAACCATCTGTATGTTCTTGAACGTGATATAGTCGTTCACATGCTATGTGTGGAGGTCAAGAGGACAGGCCTTAGGTGTTAGGCATTACCTTTTCATCCTGAGACCAGGACTCTTTGAACTGTGTACCCCAGCTTAGGTGGGCCAGCAGCTTCCTTCAGTTTTCTTGGGCCTTGTGATCACAGAGGCACTGGCTGCTGCTATGGGATTTTTATATGTATTCTGGGATCAGAATTTCGTTTGCTATAATTGCCAAGAAAAGTGTGTTTACCCACTGAGTCAATTCCCAGTTTCCAGAGCTTATTTGAACTGTCATGGACTAGTCTCATGCCATTTTAAATATTGAAGTCTTATAGAATTCTAAAACCTGATTCCATTAGTTTGAAAATAGGTTTTTTTTTTTTCTTCCTTCTTTTCTCCCACTTCCTTCCCCCCCTTTTCTGTTGAATATGGTGCAACATTCCCTTCTTCCTCAGTATCCACTAGATGGCAATAGAGTTCAGACTTCCAGTTAACAGATTTAAACCTGGTTGCTGGAGGTTTTTGAATATGCTGAGCCTAGACTCACCTGTTCCCACCACTAACTTAGAAAGTCCCCAAATCTCTGCATTTTAGATGATTCCAGTGCATGTTTGTAACTCAAGAGGCATAGGCAAGGGAATCACAAACTCAAGGCCGACAGGAGCTGCACAGCCGGAGTCGCATAGTGCTCCTCTGAGCCACACATGGCATGTGTGAGCCTAAAGAACACACATAGATACACCACTTGTTATTCAGTGAAACTACAGGAGGGAAATCGGAAACTTCTCATTAGCATCCAACTCTAAATTCTACTGTTTCTCTGTGCTACATAAGTATATTGGTCACAGAATTAATTGTGAAAGATGTTTTTAACCTGATTTCCCCTCTAATGTCTTAATGTGTTATTAGAGGGGGTGGTCTGTGAGGGTCTGGAATTCTGTAGGTACTAAGTGTAATGTGCTGGTCCAGCTAAGCTGTTACTTTGCAGTTTCTAACCCAACCCTAGCCCCAGTCTCAGCCCCAGCCTCAGCCCCCCGACCCAACCCCAGCCCCAGCCTCAGCCCCCGACCCAACCCCAGCCCCTGACCCAACCCCAGTCCCAGCCTCAGCCCCTGACCCAACCCCAGCCCCCGACCCAACCCCAGTCCCTGACCCAACCCCAGCCCCTGACCCAACCCCAGCCCCAGCCCCAGCCCCAGCCCCCGTCTCAACCCCAGCCCCAGCCCCAGCCCCAGCCCCAGCCCCCGTCTCAACCCCAGCCCCAGCCCCAGCCCCCGTCTCAACCCCAGCCCCAGCCCCAGCCCCAGCCCCAGCCCCCGTCTCAACCCCAGCCCCAGCCCCAGCCCCAGCCCCTATCCCTGATCTCTAAAGCTTCACATAGTAATGGCTGATTTACCCTCCCCCAGGGATCAGTTGAGAACTCTTTCCTGTGGCTTCTTCATTCCAAGGTTTACACCAATGAAGAAGTCCCATACAGATCAATTTTAGTTACCAAGTCAGAAAGCTTGGGGAGGGAGCTTTAAGTTGGGGAACAGTCCTTACATGTTCCAATTTAGAATAGGCATGTTACTTCGACTCAAAACTGAATGAACAGAAAGAATTAGTTACAGAGCCTCGTGCGACCACAGGGAGTCAGCAGTGAGCTTCTGGCCAGTTACCTGTTATTCCAGTGATTGAGACTGAGACAAGATTGCTGTGAGTTTGCGGCCATTCTGGGCTACACTGTGAGACTGGCTCAAAACAAACAAACAAACAAACAAAAAATAAACAAAAAAGAAGGAATACTTAGAGAACACAGCTGAATATCACTCGTGGCCTTCCTGGTAGGTAACTATTCAACTCACACTCCCCTGTGCTTATATTTAAGTACTTACTATATCTTCTCTCATAGGGGAAAATGTTAAATAACATTCACCTACAATATCAGGTTCAAACTTAACAAGCTCTGAGTGAGGCACAAGTTTCTTCACCAGTGCGGCCAAGCTTTAAGAAAAGTATAACCATGGTAATGGGAGGTCAGGTTACTAGCAGTCGGTAAGATGAGGAGAAATGGGAGTGGGGAGGCTGTACAGCAGCTTGATGACTGTAGAGTACCAACCAGTAGGAATAGGTGGGGATGTGCTGTTTAGGCACCTGCTTCATTTTAGGGGCCTGGGCAATGGTGCTAAGCCATTGAAATTTTTAGTGATCTTGCTACACTATAACTTAGCATGTCCTTGATGGATAGAGCTAGGTATGGTGGTACAACCTGTAACCCCGGAGCCCAACTAGGAGTCTACAGCAGGATTGCCAAGAGTTCAAAGGAAGTACAGACTGTATAGCAAGACTCTCTCTCTCTCTCTACATTAAAGGCTATGAGCCCATAAACAAAGCCAACCAACATCGGCTTACACAACGAGCAGGTGTGTGCCATCGTGTCCTTTCCAGTAATACTTTTTACTTATAGATTTATTTATGGGGGTAGGCACATGTATAAAGGTCAGGGGACAACTTGCAGAAGAGATTCTCTCATTTTTAATTCTGTGGTTCCTTGGAATCAAACTCAGGCCATCAGGCTTGGCAACAAGAATTTCTATCCGCTGAGCCATCTTGCTAGCCCTTCAATTATGTTCTTTTCATCTCCATTTTCTATTTACTTTGTGTGTGTGTGTGTGTGTGTGTGTGTGTGTGTGTGTGTGTGTAATGGGGGTGCCAGCATGCACAGTGCATGTGGAGACTTCAGACAACAAGCTGTGGGGATGTTCTTTTCTTCTACCACGTAGGTTTTGGATATCAAATTGCAGTCATCTGACTTGCTGACTAGTGCCTTAGTTGCTAAGATTAGCCCTCCAAATACATCACCAACAGTACTACACTAATGAAATCAACCTTCTGTAACATCAGCAAAGTCAAGACTAGTTTGCCAGTCCCCAGAAGCAAGGTGTGACAATGTATCTTCAATTGTCCCTAACGATTGAATCACAAATTTGAAGCCAGCCTAGGCTACATAGCAAGACCCAATAAATAAATTGTTTCTTAGCTCCAAAGGGGTTAATAATACCATGTACCTAGGATATGGAGGTTTGCAAAATACTGACTACCACAAAAAATAGTAAAAACAAATCTCTAAGCTAGAGTTATCAGTCAGTTGCATTAAGAGTACCAAGGAAACAGAGCTAGCTGAACAGAGGATGCTCTATACCATTCTTTTTGTTTGGCAAAAGTATGTCAGATTTATAAACACAGAGATGAGAGCAAAACCTAAGGCAAAGTGACTCCTTTTGTATGCAGGGTTGGGGTCAGAGAGGTGGACTGCGGAAAGGAAGCCTCTTTGCCCGTCTTAATGACACACACCTTTAATCCCAGCACTTGAGGCAGATGAGACTCTGAGGTGAGTCTGGGTCACTTGTCAGCTATGTTAGGAGTTCTAGGGCTACGGAGTGAGGCTGCTTTAAAACAAAACAACCCTTCATCCACTGTGGAACAGAGGCAGAAACAAGCACCGGGAATGTAGCTATAATCTCAGATCCTTGAGGCTGGGTGGAAGGTCTGGATTACTTACAGAGCTCTCACAAGCAAATCATCTGCAGAATGCAGACATTTAGTAGCTGACTTAAACTGACAACAAACAGAATTAAACAGCCACACGGCTGGGTAAGTCACGGAAAGAGCAAACAGGCCAGGCCTGCAGGAGTGATCAGTCACACAGAGGGCAACATCCGGAGAGGCAGAGTCCCTTTTAGAGATGGAGCAGTCACAAGACCAGATGGATTTGTGGGTGGGGAGGGGATTATGACACAACTCTGCCTTTGAGATGAGTCTCATATAGAATGGCATATTATCTGTCAAGGACCCAACTGTATTGTAGCACATCCTTATTTCTAGATTACTTTTAGTACCGAATGCAATGTAAATACTATGGTTGTTCTATTTTGTTTAGGAAGAAATGACAGGAAAAAATGTCTCATTGTAGACATAATTTACGAAAAAAATATTTTCAGGGCTGCCTTAGTTTCATTGGTATAGTGTTTTCCTGGCACATGCAGTGTCCTAAATTCAATCTTGAGCACCAACAATCAAAAGTTCAACCTATAGTTAGATAAATCCATTGGGGCAACCATGGAGGGCCAAGGTTGAGTCTTGTGTAGGCTCAGATAACTCGCTGATGTAGGGGAGACAGGAAAGGCCCTGTCCCCAAATTAAGTTTACATTTAAACAAAAAAATTTGTTTGAATTTAGTCTTACAATAAAGCCTTAGCTGTCCTTGGAATTTTTGGCAATCCTCCTGCCTCAGTTTCCTAAGTGCTGAGAATCAAAGGCATATACTACCATATTCAGTTTCTAAACAAAGCTTTGAGTGTTTTCTTGCCCCTAAGTTTAAAAATACCAAGTTTATATAGAAGCCTAAAGTCTTGGCACTTAGAAAATAGAGGAAGGTGGATCAGGGGGACAAGGTCAGCCTTCGTTACATGAGACTCTCAAAAGTAAAGATGGCCAGGTGTGGTGGTACACACGTTTAATCCCAGCACTAGAGAGGCAAAAGGGGCACCAGGTGTGTCTGAGGCCAGCCTGGTCTACACAGTGACTTACAGGACAGCCAGATCTACACAGTGAGATCCTGCCTCAAAAATACACAAATGAAGACAGATAAAGTTGCTTACAGATTCAGGATTTAAACTTTTCCTTACTCATTTCAAGGGCAGGCACGTCAACAGGACAGTACCTGCTTGTGTGTTCCTCCCTGTACCAACAACTGGAATTTTCTTTTCTTGTTAAATGTAGAATTAGCATGAAGCATCCTAGGTAATAAAGATGGGGTTTTTTTTGGAAGGAAGTGTCCATTTATTAGTAGGTATCAACATTGAACTTTTTAAAATAAAAAACATTGTCCAGCTAAAACAAGAGATATTTTCCCTCTCATAATGTGTTTTAAAGCAACATAGTTATTAAGACCAGTTGTCATTATAGAAGAGGTAATTACACTCTTCGAGACAGAAAGCAAAATCTTGATGGCAGATTTAGACATTAGCTGATATTAAGGCTTCATAACTCAAAACAATTTGTATTGTATATGGGTCAGATCGACCTACAGAGAATCAATTTTAATAGGAGTCAAGATCAGAAATAGGCGTAAAAAGAGAGGAGGCAGCTCAGACATTGTCATCATACAGACAAATGGGGAACTTTGAACCCAAAGGATATTTGCATTGAGTCCGAGGCACTTCATTCTCATGTAATAGATGTCTAAAAATCCAGAGTTCGGATTGTTATCTCAGGGGCTGAGAGATGGTTCCACGTTTAAGGGACATACTACTCTTTCAGAAGACCAGAGTTTAACCCCCAGTGCTCAAATCAGGTGGCTTACAGCCATCTGTAACTCTAGCTCCAGGGGAACCCCACCCTGGTCTCTGTGAATCCTTGATCTCACAGACACATAATTAATAACAGTAAAAAGTAAAATAACAAAGACTACCAGTGTACTGCTTTGAATAAGTGTGGTCCCTGTAATCTCATATATCCGAATGCTTGGGAACTTGTTGGTAGAGCCATTTTGAAATGCCTTGTTTAGGGAGGTTGTCAGTGGAGTAGGCTTTAAGGTTTTAAGAGCTGATATCAGGACCAATTTCACTGGCTCTCCCTCCAAGTTGTGCATAAAATGTAGGCTCTCAGCTCTGGGTCCAACTGCACACTTGCTGCCCCGCCCGCTGCCCCACCTACAGCCCCGCCCACTGCCCCGCCCACTGACCCCCCCCCCCCCCGCCCGCTGCCCCGCCCGCTGTCTTGATGAGTATGGACTGTTTGAAACTGTAAGCACACCCCAATGAAATGCTTTTCCTTTTAACTTAAGTTGGTCATGTCATCTCTTCCCACAAACAGAAAAGCAACCAAGAGAGCCACATGCAACAACACTAAATATCAAGACAGGAGAGAAAATTTTGGTGGGGGCATGGTGAGACACTGTTTAATCCCAGCACTAGAGAGACATGCAGATCACTGTAAGTCCCAGGCCAGACAGAACTACACAAGGAGACACTGTCTCAAAAAATAAATATATAAAATTTGATATTTTCAAGTATGTCCCTTTGAAAACACCATTAATATAATAAGCACATCCTACACAAAATGAATGCGTATGTCATGGGCAATGTCCTGATTTGGAACTTTAAATAGGAGTGATAATAAATATGCAGTTAGTGGCTGTAAGGATGACAAATGCTTTCTAAATTGTCCTTTAAAATTGGGTGTATTTTATTTATATTTCAAACGTTATCCCCTTTATATCCCCTACCCGTCACCCTGCTTCTATGAGGGTGTTCAACCACCACCCACTCCTCCCGCCTCCCCCCCTGACATTCCCTACACTGCAGCATGGAGCCTTGGCAGGACCAAGGGCTTCTCCTCCCACTAATGCTCAACAAGGTTTTCCTCCACGTCTCCGTCCACGTGTGCTCTTTTGATAGTGGGTTAATCTCCGGGAGCTCTGGTTGGTTGGTATTGTTGTTCTTATGGGGTTGCAAACCCCTTCAGCTCCTTCAATTCTTCCTCTAACTCCTCCATTAAGGACCCGTTCTCAGTTCTATGGTTGGCTGTGAGCACCCACCTCTGTATTTGTCAGGCTCTGGCAGAGCCTCTCAGGAGACAGCTGTATCAGGCTCCTGTCAGCATGTACTTGGCATCAGCAATGTTGTCTGGGTTTGGTGGCTGAATAGGGCTGGGTCCCCAAATGGGGCAGTCTCTGGATGGCTTTTCTTTCAGTTTTTGCTTCAAGTTTTGTCTCCACATTTCCTTCTGAGGATATTTTTGTTTCCCCTTCTAAGAAGGACTGAAGCATCCACACTTTGGTCGTCCTTCTTCTTGAGCTTCATGTGGTCTGTGAATTGTATCTTGAGTAATCCAAGCTTTTGGACTAATATCCACTTATCAGTGAGTGATTACCATGGGTGTATTTTTGTGACTGGGTTACCTCACTCAGGATGATATTTTCTAGATCCATTCATTTGCCTAAAAATTTCATGAACTAATTTATCGATTCTTGATCATAGAGCACAAGCCATTGGGGTTCTGTTCAGGAAAATTTCCCCTGTGCCTATGTGTTCTAAGGTTTTCCACACTTTCTCTTCTAACAGTTTCAGTGTGCCTGGTTTTATGTGGTGTCAATGTTTTCTATGGTATAGTCTACTCCTGAGATTCTCTTTTTCATCTCTTGTATTCTGTTGTTGATGCTTGTCTCATGACTCCTGATCTTTTTCCGAAGTTTTCTATCTCCAGGATTGTCTACCTTTGTGATTTCTTTATTGTTTCTACTTACATTTTTAGATTCTGTTTTGTTCAATTCCTTCATCTGTTTGTTAGTGTTTTCCTGTAATTTTTAAAGGTTTCTACCTGTTTACCTGTGTTGTCCTTTATTTCTTTAAGGGAGTTATTTATGACCTATTTAAAGTTATTTAACATCATAAAGAGTTGTGATTTTAAAATAGAATCTTGCTTCGCTGGTGTGTTGCGGTATCCCAGACTTGCTGTGGAGTGGGAACTGGGTTCTGATGATACCACATGGCCTTGGTTTCTGTTTCGAAGGCTGAGGCAGACAAAAAATGACAAAGCTGTTCAATACTTGGTGGTGCTGCTGTTAGAAACTGCTCTGCTTTCCTCTGGTTTCTCACTTCTCCCAACTCATTTCAACCGCTGTCGCCCGAATGATTAAACTAGGCCTGGGCATTGATGAAGATAAGGTCACCGCAGAAGAGCCCAGCGCTGCTGTTCCTGATGAGATTCCCCCCTGGAGGGTGGTGAAGATGCTTCTCTTATAAAAGAAGTGGATTAAAGGATCCTGGGAAGTCTATGTCCTCTTTATAGTATTTCTGTGGCTCCCTCAACAGTCTTGACTGGCCCTGACCCACCTGGGTCTGCTCATGCCTACAAGAATCTTTTCTATCCTGTCCTTGTGCCTTAAGGCAGGAAGATCCCCTCACACAGAATGGCAGGTTTAGGTGTTGTGTATTGTGTGCTTTTTTTTCTGTTTGTTTTATCTTGTTCTGAAATTAAAAGTATGCAAAATAAAGGAAAAAGGGTGATATCACATTGCCCAGACTGGCTTTTTCTTTTGTCTTATCTCTTACATAATGGAACCCTATTTTCATTGCAGCCTGATCTTTATCGATGTTTTGCTATAACCTTGACTCTGTGACCTTGACTAGACCTCGAAATAATCTACAGATTACTTCTGTTCAGGATACTGCCTGCGTAGGTGCCTCATATTCAGTTCTTTCCCCTGGTGCCACGGGTAATTTGGAGTTTGTTTGTAGGGGACTTTCAAGGGGCTTTTCATGTCTTATGTACTGATTGTGTTTTATCTCATTGTTTTTCACAAAACAGAACGTCTATGTCATTCAGCAGCAGACACTGTACTGCCACTACCGTCCCTGTCAAATCCCGGTACTGAACCATTCACCAAGCCTCGTTCTCGTTATACCCCAAGTGACTTGTAGCTGCTTTGGTTTTAGGAATTATTGTCTCGATTGGTATTGTCACTTATTTTGCTCTTTCTACTGCTTTTCTTGTACAGGAGGTTCAAACTTCTCACCGTGTGGCTCAACTATCAAAAATGTTTGGCTACGATGCATCAGGAACAAATATATAGGGGAACTCAGAATAGGTTAAATGCTTTAGAGGAAGCAATCTTCTTTATGGGGGAATGAAATTCAGAACGTTAAGATTTGACTCTCTGTACAATGCTATTTCTTACTTAAATGGGTTTGTGTAACTCCCCTTCCCTACCGTTGGGATTCTGTAAACCCCACCCCTCAGTTACCTGGCAATAGCCAGGTATGCTCTGCCCCAGTGACCTCACGGTATAAAAGGGGCTGCTTGCCCCCTCCTCTCTCTTGCTCTCTCTTGTTCTTGTACCCTTACCCCTCCTTTTCCCCTTCCCTTCCCCCCTCTCTCTCCACATGCTCATGGCCGGCCTCTTCTCCTCTAGGCCTCTACTTCTCTATTCCTCTCTTCTCTCTCTCTGCCTCTACTACCCTTTTAACTCCCCCATAACCTAAATAAACTCTATTCTGCACTATACCATCCTGTGGCTGGTCCCTTAGGGGGAAAGGATTCCCAACATGGATCCTCCAGAGGCATCTCCCCTGTCTCCAGGCCTCGCCCCACATCCATGGGCCATATCCCCCAAGTCTCTTCATCCTTTAACATTGGTGCCCCGTGTGAGGAGATTAGATTTCCTCACGACTGGATATCTTCTTTTCCTTTCACCTACAATGACAGAGAACATTCCTGGGATACAGTGCAACATCATATTCTGGGGAGGGGGGTTGGAATAACACAGGACTAGAAATGAAGATTAACCAGTTGCATGAAAGAATTGCTGATTTTAGCAGCTCTCAGGTTGGCTCCTCTTCTCTGGAGAAAGTGGCCACAGCTTTTGCTTCTTCTGTACATGAGTATGTTGTTAATGTCAACTCTTGCTCCTTTATAATGTTGCCATGGTTGGAGGTTTGTTCATTCTCCTTAATTTTCTTCCATTCATCATCTGATTCGTTCTGTTTCTTCTCTTGCTGTTGATGCCTGAGCCTTGCAGTTTAAACACAAGGGGAAATGTTGTAGACACTCCACATTAAGTGTGAGATGCCTGGGACCCACACGACAAGGGAAAGAGCTGGGGTACCGTGTGTCTCAACTGGTGTCTTCCCATTAGCTTGCCAGGTACCCCTAGTTCTGGATGATCCCCGATTCTTCTCTAGGCTGGACATAGGCCCGGTACCGCTCCATTCCGAGAGACCCTATCCCAGCAGAACTAAAGGCATCCCTTCCCACTGAGGCCCAGCGGCAGGGGAAAGAGATCCAAGGCAGACAATAGTCAGAGAGCTCCTGCTCCAATTGTTATGGGACCCCGTGAACACCAAACTGCCTATCCACAAATGTGTTTGAGGACTAGGTCCAGCCCCTGCAAATTCTTTGGTTGATGGTTCAGTCTCTGTGATTCTCCATTCGCCCAGGTTAGTTGACTCTGTAGGTTTTCCCGTGGTGTTCTGGATCCCTCTGGATTGCTCGATTCTATCCCTATTTTTCCACAGAACTCCTCAGTCTTTCCCTAATGTTTTGCTGTAGGTCTCTATGTCTGTTTCCATCCACTGGTAGATAAAGCCTCTTAGAAGACGGTCTGCAAGCATGACAGAGTACAATTAATAATGTTGGGGGTTGGCTCCCTCTCATGGGATGGGTTTCAAGTTGGGGTAGTCATTGGATGGCCATTCAATGGCCTGTTTCTGCTCCATCTTTATTCCTGTGCATCTTGTAGGCAGGACAATTTTGAGTTGAAGGTTCTTTAGGTGAATTGATGTCCTCTCTCTGCAGGAAGTCTCAACGGGTCTACAGGAAGTTGCCTATTCAGTCTCAATATACCCTGCTGGTAGGAAATTCAGCTGGGGTCACCCTGATAGACTCCCAAGATCTCCCCCAACCCAGGTCTCCAGCTAGGCCTAGAGATGCCCAGGACCAGTTTCTACTCTCACTCCCAGCACTCTCCTGCTGTGCCTCTCCTGCCCCTACCCTTACCTGATCCCCATCCCCTTTACCCTTCTCACCTGCTTTCCCATCCAGTTCCCTCTTTCATCTACATGTGGTGATTATTTTGTTTTACCTTCTGAGTGAGATTCACACATCCTCCCTTGGGACTTGTTCATTAGTTTCCTTGGGTCTGTGAACTGTAGAATGGTTATGCTGTAATTTATGGCTAATGTCCAGTTATGAGTAAATACCATATATATATGTATATATATATATATATATATATATACCTTTCTGGGTCTGGCACATCACTCAGGATATTTTGTAGTTCCATCAATTTGCCTGCAAATGTAAAAATTAACGATGTCCTTATTTTTATTAGCTGAATAGTATTCCATTGTGTAGCTGTGCCACATTTCATCCATTTTTCAGTTGAAGGACAACTAGGTTGTTTCCAGTTTCTGGCTATTATAAATAAAGCTGCTATGACCATTGCTGAGCAAGTGTCTTTGTAGTATAGTAGAGCATCTTTTGGATATATGCCCAGGATTGGTATAGCTGGGTCTTGAGGTAGAACTATTCGCAATTTCCTGAGAAACTACCAAATTGATTTGCAAAGTATTTATACTAGTTTATATTGCCACCAGCAATAGAGGACTTTTCCCCTTGCTCTACATCCTGGCTAGGATGTGTTTTCACTTGAGTTTATGATCTGAGCCATTCTGACAGGATTTAAAAAAAAAAAAAGGTCTATTTATTACATATAAATACACTGTTGCTGTCCTCAGACACACCAGAAGAGGGCACCAGATCCCATTATGGATGGTTGTGAGCCACCATGTGGTTGCTGGGGTTTGAACTCAGGACCTCTGAAAGAGCAGTCAGTGCTCTAACCACTGAGCCATCTCTCCAGCCCTCTGACAGGATCTTTACTGTACATAATGGTCTCCATTTAAAGCTGATATATTTGCCTGGATGTGTTTCATTGTCTTTTCTGTTGGAAAATAACTGCCTTTTCTTCTTGGGGTGTCACTGAAGATTGTCAACACGGACTTTCCTATAGTCATTCATGAGTTCCGTCACCATTTGTTGTAGTCTGTCTGCCCAACACTGAGATGATTTTGAGGTTCCATCTCAACACTTCGCACACATCTCGGTCACAGAAAATGGCTTACAGTGATGTAACACAATAATTAAGCAAGAATCTCAGGCCACTTCCTGGGGCTTCAATTATAATTTCCTCTCTCTGTATAAGACCTCAAGCTTCCGAAAGGCATTCACCCCACAGTGTGTGCTCTTGAGTAGAAACATTAAGGCTGCATAATCATTTCACAAATAATTGTTTGACGTGTATTATGAATATCAAAGACTAAGCAAGTTAACAAAATAAACATCTTAAAATGTTAAATATTACAATGTTTACGCATTACAGTATGACAGAAAATCTTGAATAGAAATTTGAAGACGTTTTCAAATCTTAAACTGATACTTTTGAAGTTTTGAAAAACAATGCTTTTTCTCTTATTTCTTTTGAATCATATTTTCTTGCTCCCCTTTTATTAAATATAGGTTATTTTCTCATATAATACAATCTGAATATAATTTCCCTTCATCAGTCCCTGCCCCTTCCACATACGCACATCTGGCTCTATCCCATTTCTATCTCACATTAGAAAAGAACAAGCTTCTTAGAGATAACAGCACATCAAAATAAAATACATTAAGATACATAAAAACCATTATACTGAAGTGGTACAGAACCCACTCATTCTCAGGTTCCTAGTATATATGCAGGGGATCTGCATAGGTCCTGTGGTTAGTGACTCAGTCTCCGTGAGTTATATGAGATTTGCTCATTAACTTTAGAGCACATTTCTCTCTCAGTGTCCTCCATCCCCTGTCTCATTCTCAGAATAAAACAGTCTTTAAAATCTTTATTACAGAAACTGAAAACTAAAATGATTTATTACTGTTTAGAATATATTCAAAATATTAGTAAATTTGGCAGTATGGTAATCTATACAATGGGGTAAATGAAGGTGTTGTTCTTTCTCCATATCCTCGCCAGCATCTACTGTCATCTGAGTTTTTGATCTTAGCCATTCTGACTGGTGTGAGGTGGAATCTCAGGGTTATGTTGATTTGCATTTTCCTGATGACTAGGGATGTTGAGCATTTCTTTAGGTGTTTCTAAGCCATTCAGTATTCCTCAGTTGAGAATCCTTTGTTTAGCCTGTACCCTATTTTTAATATAATTATTTGATTCTCTAGAGTCTATTTTCCTGTGTTCTTTGTATATATTGGATACTTGCCCTCTATTAGATGTAGGATTGGTAAAGATCCTTTTCCAATATGTTAGCTGCCATTTTGTCTTCTTGACAGTGTCCTTATCCTTACAGAAGCTTTGCAATTTCTTGATATCCCATTTGTCAATTCTTGATCTTACAGCATAAGCCACTGGTGTTCTGTTCAGGAAAATTTTCCCGGTCCCCATTTTCTCTTCTAACAGTTTCAGTGCACCTGGTTTTATGTGTAGATCTTTGATTCCCTTGGACTTGAGCTTCGTACAAGGAGATAGGAAAGGATTGATTTGCATTCTTCTGCATGCTGACTGCCAGATGAACCAACACCATTTGTTGAAGAGGTTGTTTTTTTTCATTGAATGTTTTTAGCTCCTTTGTCAAAGATCAAGTGACCATAGGTATGTGGGTTCCTTTCTGGGTCTTTAATTCTGTTCCATTGATCTACCTGCCTATCTCTGTACCAGTACCATGCAGTTTTTATCACAATTGATTTGTAATATAGCTTTAGTTCAGGAATGGTGATTTCCCCCAGAAGTATTTTTATTCTTGAGAATTGATTTCTGTATCTAGGTTTTTTGTTATTCCAGATGAATTTGCAATTTGCTCTTTCCAACTCTATGAAGAATTGAGTTGGAATTTTGATGGGGATTGCATTGAATTTGTAGATTGCTTTTGGTAAGATGGCCATTTTTACAATGTTGATCCTTCCAATCCTTGAACATGTGAGATCTTTCACTTCTTTGAGATCTTCTTCAATTTCCTTCTTCAGACTGGAAGTTCTTGTCATACAGGTCTTTCACTTGCTCAGTTAGGGTCACACCAAAGTATTGTTTGTGACTATTGTGAAGGGTATCTTTCCCCTAATTTCTTTCTCAGCATGTTTATCCTTTGAATATAGGAGGGCTACTGATTTGTTTGAGTTACTTTTATATATAAAAGTTCTCTGGTGGAATTTTTGGGGTCACTTAAGTATACTCCCATATCATCGGCAAATAGTGATATTTTGACTTCTTTCTTTCCAATTTGTATCCCTTTGATTTCCTTTTGTTGTCTAATTGCTCTGGCCATGACTTCCAGAACTATATTGAATAGGTAGGGCAAGAGTGGACAGCATTGTCTAGTCCCTGATTTTAATGTGATTGCTTCAAGTTTCTCTCTATTTATTTTGATGTTGGCTACTGTTGCTATGCTGTATATTGCTTTTACTATGTGTAGGTATGGGCTTTGGATTCCTGATGTAAAGCTGAATTTGTGGCCAGATATTGTATAAATTTGGTTTTTTACTGGAATATCTTGGTCGCTTCATCTATGGTAATTGAGGATTTTGTTGGATATAGTAACCTTGCCTGGCATTTGTGTTCTCTTAGAGTCTGCATGATGTCTGTATAGGATCTTCTAGCTTTCACAGTCTCCGTTGAATAGTCTGGTGTAATTCTTATCAGTCTGCCTTTATATGTTACTTGTCCTGTTTCCCTTACTGCTTTTAGTATTCTGTTTTGAACATTTGGTGTTTTCACTATTATGTGTCTGGAAGAATTTCTTTTCTGGTCCAATCTATTTCGAGTTCTGTAGACTTCTTGTATGTTCGTGGTCATCTTGTTCTTAAGGCAGGGAACTTTTCTTTTTTGATTTTGTTGAAGATCTGTACTGTGCATTTTAGTTGATATTCTTCACCCTCTTCTATACATATAATTCTTAGAATTGGTCTTCTCATTGTGTCCTGGATATCCTGGAATTTTTGGGTAAGGAGCTTTTTGATTTTTGTATCTTGTCTGACTGTTTTGTCTATGTTTTCTATGTTGTCTTCTGCCTCTGAGATCCTCTCTTTCATCTCTTGTAGTCTGTTGGTGATGCTTGCATCTGTGACTCCTGATTTCTTTCTTAGAAGAAGAAAGGGTTGTCTCCAGGGTTGTCTCTTTTTGTGATTTCTTTATTGTTTCTATTTTCATTTTCAATTCCTTCACCTGTTTGGTTGTGTTTTCCTTTAATTCTTTGAGTGATTTCTCCTGGTTCTCCTGTAATGTTTAAGAAAGTTATTCATGCACTTCTTGATGATCATCATCACCATGAAGTATGATTTGAAGTCTAAATCTTGGTTTTCTGGAGTGTTGGTAAGTCCACTTCTTGTTGTGGTGGGAGAACTGGGTTCTGATATTGCCAGGTTGTCTTGGTTTCCATTGATTGAGTTCTTGTGCTTTCTTCTTGCCATCTAGTTGTCAGTGATTGTAGGTGATCTTTTTGTTTCTGACTGGTGCTTGTCTCTCCTGTGGGTCTGAGGGCTCGTGGGTTCAGGAGGGAGATTGATCCTGGGTGTCTGGCTCTTTATGGGCAGGCAGTGAGTTTTGATGGCAGTAAGTTGGTTCTGTGTCCGTGGGCTCAGATGTAAGAGGTCTTATGAGGCTGTTCTGGGAGTTCAGCCTTCTGCCTGTAAGTCCTGAGCTCTAATGGTGGAGACCTGTCTCTCTTTCTCTCTCTGTGCTGGAAAGGACCCTTTTCCTGAGAGCACCATGCTTCCTGTGCTTCAAGAACTCCCAGAGTTGCCTCTCCAGTTAGCTGGTGTGCTTATGTGTCAGGCTCACCTTTGGCTCAGGTGGAAGAGTGCTTGTGTGGCTATTCTGGGAGCTCAGCCTCCTGCAGGCAGATCCTGAGTCTTAATGGTGGAGTCCCAGCCGTGCTGAAAAGGACCCTTTTCTGAAGTCATTGTTTCAGATAGCGGAGCAGTACTCCTTTGTGTAAATGTACCACAATTTCTGTATCCATTTTTATTGAAGATGTCTGGGTTCTTTACAGCTTCTGGCTATTATAATTAGTTATGAACATAGTGGAACATGTGTCCTTGTTATGTGTTGGAGCATCTTTTGGGCATATGCCCAGGAGTGGTATAGCTGGGTCCTCAGGTAGTACTATGTCCAGTTTTCTGAGGAATTGCCAGACTGATTTCTAGAGTTGTTGTACCAGCTTGCAATTTTACCAACAGTGGAGGAGTGTTCCTCTTTCTCCACATCCTGGGCAGCATCTGCTGTCACCTGACTTTTTGATCTTAGCCATTCTGACTGGTGTAAGGTGGAATCTAAGGGTTGTTTTGATTTGCATCTCCCTGATGACTAGGGATGTTGATCATTTCTTTAGGTGCTTCTCAGTCATTCCTTAGTTGAGAATTTTTTGTTTAGCTCTCTACCCTATTTTCAATAAGATTATTTGATTCTCTAGAGTCTAGCTTCCTGAGTTCTTTGTCTATATTGGATATTAGCCCTCTATCCGATGTAGGATTGGTAAAGATCTTTTCACAATCTGTTGGTTGCTGTTTTGTCTTCCTGACAGTGTCCTTATCCTTACAGAAGCGTTGCAATTTTATGAGATCCATTTGTTGATTCTCAATCTTAGAGCATAAGCCTTTGTTGTTCTGTTCAGTAGATTTTCAATCTTCATGCATCTGTTGAGGCCTGTTTTGTGACCAATAATATGGTCAATTTCGGTGAAGGTACCATGAGTTGCTGAAAAGAAGTTATATTCTTTTGTTTTAGAATGAAATGTTCTATAGATGTCTGTTAAGTCCATTTGGTTCTGTTAGTTTTTACTATGCCTTTGTTCAGTTTCTGTCACTATCATCTGTCCATTGATGAGATTGGGGTGTTCAAGTCTCCCACTATTATTGTGTCTGGTGTAATATGTGCTTTTCACTTTAGTATAATTTCTTTTATGAATATGGGTACCTTTGCATTTGGAGCATAGATGTGCATGAATGAGAGTTCATCTTGATAGATTTTTCCTTTGATGAGCATGATTTTTCCTTCCTTATCATTTTTGATAACTTTTTATTGAAAGCAGATTTTATTCAATATTAAAATGCCTACTCCAGCTTGTTTCTTGGGACTGTTTGTTTGAATTTTTTTCTCAGCTTTTTACTCTGAGGTAGTGTTTGTCTTTGTCATTCAGATGAGTTTCTTGTATGCAGCAAAATGCTGGTTCCTGTTGATGTATCTAGTGTGTTAGTCTATGTCTTTTTATTTGGGAATTGAGTTAATTGATGTTAAGAGATATTAAAGAATAGTGGTTGTTGTTTCCTGTTATTTTTGTTGTTAGAGGTGGAATTATGTTTGTATGGCTATCTTCTTTTGGGATTGTTGCAAGATCACTTTCTTGCTTTTCCTAGTGTGTAGTTTTCCTCCTCTTATTGGAGTTTTCCATGTATTATCCTTTGTAGGTCTGGTTTGTGGAAAGACATTTTATAAATTTGTTTTTGTCATGAAATCTTTTGGTTTCTCCATCTATGGTAATTGAGAATTTTTCTGGATATAGCAGCCTGGGCTGGCATTGTGGTCTCTTGGGTTCTGTATGATGTCTGTCCAGGATCTTCTTACTTTCATAGTCTTCATTGAAAACTCTGGTGTAATTCAGATAGTCCTGCCTTTATATGTTACTAGACCCTTTTCCCTTATTGCTCTTAATATTCTTTCTTTGTTTTGTGCATTTGGTGTTTTGACTGCTATGTGATGGGAAGAAATTCTTTTCTGGTTTAATCTATTGGGAGTTCTGTAGGCTTCTTGTATGTTCATGGGCATCTTTTTCTTTATGTTAGGGAAGTTTTCTTCTATGATTTTGTTGAAGGTATTTACTGTTTTTTAGTTGGGAGTCTTTGCTCTCTTTTACTCCTATTACCCTTCGACTTGATCTTCTCATTGCCCTGGATCTCATGGACGTTCTGCATTAGGAGCATTTTGCCTTTTGCATTTCCTTTGACTATTGTGTCAAAGTTTTCTATGGTATCTTCTGCATCTCAGATTCTCTTTTATCTCTTGTATTCTGCTGGTGGTGCTTGTATCCATGATTCCTGATCTCTTTCCTACATTTTCTATCTCCAAGGTTGGGTAACTTTGTGATTTCTTTATTGTTTCTATTTCCATTTTTAGATCCTGGATGATTTTGTTCAATTCCTTCACCTGTTTGGTTGTGTTTTCCTGTAGCTCTTTATGAAATTTTTCTATTTCCTCTTTAAGGGCTTCTACTTATTTACCTGCACTCTCCTGTATTTCTTTAAGGGAGTTATTCATGTCCTTCTTAAAGTCCTCTATCATTATCATGAGGTATGATTTTTAAGTCCAAATCTTGTTTTTCTGTTGTGTTGGGATATTCAATACGATCTGTGGTGGGAGAACTGGGTTCTGATGTTGCCTAGTTGTCTTGGTTTCTGTTGCTTAGATTCTTGAGCTTGCCTCTTGCCATCTTTTTATCTGTGACATTAGTTGGTCTTGCTGTCTCTGACTGAAGCTTTTCTCCCTTGTGGGCCAGTGAGCCTGTGGGCTTAGGAGTAAGAGTGCTCCTGGGTGCTCAGCTCTCTATGGGCAGATTTTGGGTCCTGATGACAGTGGGATGGCCTCAGCTCTGGGTGTAGATGGAGATTATAAGGGTCCAGTTCCAGGCAGCGCTGTGACTCCTGTGCCCTGTGTGCTCCTGGCAGGTCTCTTCTTGGAGAGTCAGTGGAGAGAATGTGGGTCTCACTAGATCTCTATCTCTATCTTTATATACAAATTAGTGTAATCCTCTCCTAATAAAAAATTCTCATGAAAACAAAACAATTGGTCAAAATACAATAACAAAATTTTGTGTGGCACCTAGGCCCAAAATTTATATCTTCTACACAATTTTTGCTTCTAAGACGCAGGGAAAAAAAAACATGGAATGAAGGCAGAAAAATGAGCAGAGACAGAAGACTGAAAAATCATAAGTTTGTGTTTCCTGGAAATAAAAAAGAAGCTTTGTCTATGATAAACATGGATACCTAAACACAAAATATCCAGACAGTGTAATATGAAAGTGGGAACCTCATGGAGCATTTCTTAGGCAAGAACAAGAGAGGAAGTATGTGTTTTATCAGGAGATGAAAACCAAATTCCAGTGCTCAACTCTGATATCACACACAGAAGCAACAAGAAACAAACTCAGCAGGTTCTCTCAATGTTTTCACACACTTAAGTACTAATGGGAAAATGAGAACTTAAATTTGACAGGAAGTGAGGAAGGTCTGGATAGAGGAAAAGCAAGGGGCTAAATAATGATGTAAATATGATTATATGTAATATATTAAGCTTATATATAGTTATATATCAAATATACAATTATATAAATCACAATGCTATGTCATGAAAGGCATGGAAACCAAGTAAAATAGACAATCAATAAAACCAGGGAACATTATGACTCTACTTTAAACAAGACTTGATGAAAGTGGATTGGGAAAACTCATCAGCAAAAGTAAGAAGATGACTACAGGGGTAGAAAACCTGTGACACTGGGTAGCACTTTTTAGAAATTAATAAAAACTGATGGCACAAACTGTCCATACAGCATAAATGTATTCAGTGAATAAAATGCGAAGGTTTCCTGGATTTGACATGAGAGTACACATTATGACAAACTCATGGGCTTCTGGTTTATAGTTATGGTTTTGACATCAGGAAAGGCTTTTGAAGAGCAGCTGATTCTTGGGGAAGCTAGGAGCGGATAATGGCGAGGGTGCAGGCTCGTTTCTATAAAAGCCTAAGGACTGATGGGCCCATGGATAGAAGTTAATGGTTTTTATCACATGAGAAAAGAGAGACCCCTCTCAAAAGAAAAGAGAGAGACCAGAAGAGCCTGTTAGTGAAGGTGAAACCCAGTTGCAACAAAAATTCCAGCATTTTGGAGACACCAGAACCACAGGGTCTGCTGCAACAATAGAGTAAAACTAGCCTGAAGCAACGAAACAGGCTTCGTGTGCTACCGAGGGCCGAACCCTGGAAATGGTGCTTTTGTAAGACACAAAACAGCCAGAAGGTAAACCGTAACAACAAACACACCATTCACTTTTCTATGTTATAATGCCTGCCTTGTAAAAGAGGCATGATGAAGTTCACTTACAATGAAAAAGCTCAACCAGAACTACAAAGTTGCTTCAAAGTCTCCACTCAGTTTTTAGTGGCAACCAACAGAATGGGAAAAGATCTTTACCAACACCACATCAGATAGAGGCCTAATATCCAAGGAATACAAGGAACTCAAAATTCTTCTAGTTTTTAATTACTGTCTTTCAGTGAAGGCTCACTAATGGGAACACATTCTTTTCTTGAACTGTTTCTATTAGAGATTACAACTGGCCACATTAAATTGCTGCTGCCTGTTTGGGTAGCCATGAGCTTTTCTACCCAGCCTCTCTGTTTCCAGATTAACGACTCTGAGACTTAATTATTTATGAATAAATTCCCAGGAGTAAGCTTTAGCTCATTTTCTGACTAGCTTGTAACTCGTGTAACTTATTCATTCTAGTCTACTTGTTCCACCTGGTTAGTTACTGTCCCTCAGTTTCATGTGTTCATCTCCTCTGTGCCCAGGACAAAATACTTTCCCAGAATTTCCATTTCTCCATGACAAATGTCCCACTTTTTAATCCTGCCTCAGCTTATTGGTCATCAGATTTTTTATTGACATGGGATGCTTTCATACAATACATAACTATTTTGAATATCCCATATCTATCTGTCTGTCTGTCTCTCCATCTATCTATCTATCTATCTATCTATCTATCTATCTATCATCTATACATACCTCTATTCATCTATCAATCAGTCATCTTTTCTTAGTTATGGTTCCTACCCCTGTGACAAAATGCAATTACCACAAAATAGTTGGGGAGACAAAATTATCTTACACTTCCACAGCAGTGTTCATCATTGAAGGGAATCAGGACAGGAGACGTGGAGGACAGGATCCTGGAAGTGGGAGCTACAGAACAGGACATGAAGGGGTGCTACTTACTGGCTTTCTTCTGATGGCGTGCTGAGCTTGCTTTTTATAAAACCCAGGACTACTACTCCAGAGATGAAACCAACCACAATTGCCCAGTGTCTCATCTAATTAAGAAAACACCTCACATACAGATGTTATGGAGACATTGTCTCAATAGAGATTCATTTTTTTTTTTCAGAAAACTCTAGTTTGTGTGTCAAATTAATAGACGACTTACCAACCCACATCTATTATCTCTCACTACTCATTCTTTTACTTTTCTGCACAGTTTACATTAATTCAAAAACTAATATGTGCTTATTAAATATCATGACTGGAACCATTAAAAACATGCATGAAACCTAGAGGAAAATCAGCATTACCAAACACTAAAGGATTCAATGATAAATCGATTTCCACTTGTTCATCACATAATGGCATTCAGAGTGTATATGTTTGTAAGAGTGTTGTCTTACTTATATGAGTGAAATTGTGTCATATATCTACAAGTCTACCTGAAAGAAAAAGAAGAAAAGAAAGCAAACACTGGATATTCTGTAAAGGTAAAACTATTTTTAAAATTTTTTATAAACCGGTTTTCTCTTTTTTTTTTGGTTCAAATGCTACTAAAATACACACAACCCAATAACGATGAGGTTCTACAGTCAGTTCGTGTTTAATGGCATTTGCCAAAAATTGCTGTGCTAAAATAGGGACTATCATTCTTCAGATATGCCTCACCTTTCACAACTTAAACTCTTTGATTACTCAAGCAAGGAAACTCACTGTTCTTCTTAAAAACACCTGGCCACTATCACTTTAGATCAGTCAATCCCCACTTGAATTTTAGTGTTTCAAATATCCATGGTCTTAATTTTTATTCTTCTTGCATATAGGTTCTTTTTTTTATTAGATACTCTCTGTATTTACATTTAAAATGTTATCCCCTTCCCCCACCCACTCCCATCCCCCCTCCCTCTCCACTTGTCTTCGGGAAGGTGCACTAACTCCTAATCACCCTCTCCACCCCATTGCCTTGGCATTCCCCTACATTGAGAAAACATGCCCTCCCTGGACCAAAGACCTCTTCTCACATTGATGCCCGACACTGCTATCTTCAGTTACATATTCATCTGGAGCCATAGGTCTGCATATAGGTTCTTATTCAATTTATCAACAATATAAAATCTGGTTGCATGGGTTCTGGTAAAGTTTTCCACTATTGTGCCTAGAGAGGTGCATCTTGTGGTATAGGTAAAGTTTTTGAAATGTATTTGTAGATACCAAGATGATAAATATTTTCTGTTTAGTGAAGCATTTAGTCTCACACAGTACAGATTATTCCATGGTTGTTGTAAACAATCATAGAGAGTATATAATAAATGGATATTTAATGTCCCCCCAAAATACATATTGCAGATAATATGATGATTAATCCTACAGTTATGCTCACTGACTTGAATATATGATCTGTTTCTTAATCACTAGAAGAAAAGACCTCATGGGTTTCAGTAGTATGACAACATGAAGACGCTTATAACCTGATTTGATTGTAATATAGTTGTATTTTATTTCCAGACATCAAAATATGTCTAAAATATACATCCATCATATGTTAAATAATTTTTATATCTTTATAATTATACAGTTCTAATTATGTAGAGTTAATCAATGTGTCTTACAGACATGAACAATCTTACATCATATCCCCAATCTATGTCAACATAATACCAGTTATAGATATTAATTTTATTTCTTGAACTTGTATTCATATTAAATATGCAACCAATTCTAAATTTATTTAATTGTTTTGAATTTCACACACACAAACACACACATACACACACACACACAAAACACACACACAAACACACATGCACACAGTTGGCAAAGGCTCCTTTCAATAAACCCATCACTGGAGAGCAAGATAATTTCTCTTAATTTTGTCTATTATTATAAGAGCTGTATAAGGAGAGTCAGGCACTTGTAACTTTTCAGTTCTGATGAGATGAATTACAAAGCAAACAGAAAAGTACATTTTGATGGAGTGAAGTCATTTTATAAGAAAATTGTCACATTGAACTATTTTATGAACTGCACAATGAACCCAGAACTCCATGTCACTCTTCCAGAACACAGTGTGTGTGTAGAAAAAGTATTTTATTTTAGCTTAAGCCCAGTGTCTCCAATGTCTGTGCATCAAAAGTCTTGTGTTCAGTCTAAGGAGATGCTGGGAGATGATTCAGTGTTGCAGTGGTGGGATCCTGTGCTGATGAAAGCAGTGCTTTACTGGTCCCTGAGGAAGGACGCAGGGGAACAAGCTGCTTGTGTTATTGATACTTTGTGTAATAACAAATGATGGTTTGTCCCACGAACAATATTAAAAATCTCACCAGATCATAAAGCCTACCATATAATTCTACTACCTTTGCATAGTAACTTGTGTTAGGTACTTATTACATCACTGTACGTTTTAAACGGCAGCTCTTTGTCACCTGAATCACCCACTGGTGTACCCATCCGCACTTGCTTACTGCCACACTCCGGCATTTCAACACTGAACTTAGTAAAGCTCTTATTTTCAGCCCTATATTGGGAAAGAAAGCTGTAGAAAATGTTCATACCTGAAACACTGTTACCTATCTGTAAAGAGCAAGAAAACCTTGTGCACACAAACACTGGGGTATCCGGGAAAGTCCAACAGTTTATGCCCTCCGTGCAATGAGGTGTGTAGCTGATCTTCCTGGGATGCCAGGAAAAATGGAGTTTTACAACTTGCCACTCCTTTGCTGTCTGATGAGAAAATTTCTTCCCCCATCTTCCAGAATTTATGTTTTTATTTATCCCAGACCATTTCCCCTTAAATATTGAGCACTACTTTCAGATTACTAAACACATTTGTATGAGTAATGTCATTTGCTCTTTACAACAGCCAAAGTGATTGCTATTATCTGAGAGGCAGGCCAGTTCTGATAATCACAGGCATCATTTCTACTTCAGTCGTTCTCCCTAGACCTTTACCTTGAGCATTCTTTCTAAGTCAGCAAGAAATTATCTTATAGATACATCCTTATGGACTTTGCTAAGAGCTTCAATGTAAACATGTCTTAAGCTTCGCTGTATTCACCAGGGTGCACTAAATGTTATTAGAATATCCTTTCCCCACAGAACTACACAATGCTTAAATATAGCTAAAATAAAAGCATACGAGCCTGACTCCAGAAGTCCTTGGCCAGCACCATTGACAGTAAAATCTGGCTGAGCAGAGTTTCATTCTTGTCTCACTTGGATCACCTTTCCCTGCCTGCTGTGAGCCTGTAGGGAACGACCACACATGTGCTATTTCACTTGAGTATTGAATGGTGTGTGTGTGTGTGTGTGTGTGTGTGTGTGTGTGTGTGTGTGTGTGTGTACCTGTATGTTATAGATTTCAATATTAGATATCTTTCTCAATTCATTCCCTCTCTGTCTCTCTCTGTCTCTCTGTCTCTGTCTCTGTCTCTGTCTCTCTCTCTCTCTCTCTCTCTCTCTCTCTCTCTCTCTCTCTCTCTTATGAAGCAGAGATTCTTAATAAATCTTGGATTTGACCAGATATCCTCAGAGATCAATCTGACTCTGCTGTTGCTTCCAGTGCTAGGGTTGCAAGCATGTTTATTCCAGCTTTTTTACAAGAGTGCTGTAGACACATATCCTGGGCTTTGTGCTTGCATAAGAGGCACTGAGCTATATCCCTAGCATCAGATTTTTACACAGGCCCATAGATCCAAAATACCTCTTCAATACTAATGTTCTCTAGTTAAGTGAGAAAGCTACCCCTTCCATTCCCAAACCATTAGCACATGAAAATTGACATTTAACCAGCAGTAATTAAAATGAAAACATTGAATATTAACATTTGTCGGCTAGTAAAGAAATAAAAATTCAAATTTTAGAAAAATGTAACAAAATCAACATCTGAAAAGCAAAACATGTACCTTGTTAAAATCATAGTTCTAAGTTACCTTAGCAAGAAGATAAACACTATATTTAAAAACAAGAACAATATGTAGAACTAGATTATGGTTATTTCAACAGTTATAGGTATTCAGACACACCATTCCAGACAGTGATGAGACACCTAAGTTATGTGTTATGGTGTCAAGAACCAGAACCCGAAACACTGAGATGTTGCAAGGCAAAAATGTTGTTTTTATAGCCAGGCCAAACATACGGTCTCCTAAGATTAGGAGAAGAAGTAGCTTAGACGAAGGTAAAGAGGTACTTTTGTATTAAAGTGAGGAAATGATTATAAAAGTGGATTTTTGTAGTTAGCAGTTATTTATTTTTATGATTATGAAGAAAGCATTTATTGTGGCTTTGTCGCAAGCCATAATGGAAACAAGTTATGACATGCAAATCATGAGATTAAAGAGGAGGAAGAGTTAAAAGAACTCAAGCTGTTCTTTAGCTTAACCTTCAGCTTGAGGCATGTTTAAAGCCAAGACCATAAAACACAGTACAGAAATAAATCAAAATTTGACTAAAGAAAGGAGTCAGCTGTTCTATAACAGTTGGACTATATGTTTGTTTTTAAAACAAATACTAAGGCAGTTGACACCTTTAGGAGGAAAATTGTACAAGCTTATTTTTCTAGAAGTTTTTACGTTTCTAAATTAATTAGTATTCATTCCTGTTGCTTAACTTTCTGGTTCTTAAAAGAACATTATGTTAAATATAAATTCTAAAGAATATTGATATTTCATGCATCTCATGGAAAAACTGGCTTATACTTTAACAGCTCTTGCTGTTAAGGAGGAGCAACAGGTACTTTGTGATGCTGGGAGAGGTAGCAAACATCCATTTTGATAGTTAAGAGGCCCTTCAGTCTTAACAGTCATTTGTTTTGGGTAACATTGAAACTTTGTTGTTGGAAGCCGTTTGTGCTGCACCCAAAGATGGTGCCGGCTTCCTGCCGATGATTCAGCAAACAGAGCTGCTGTCCAGCCTGAGGGACGTTGTGGGCATGTACCACAGCCCACTCTCGGGGCATGCTAATGAGATACTGGAGGGCGCACCAATCAGGTAGCGACACGATAAGCAGTGCACTTTTCTTCCATGTGGTCCCCTTATCAAGAGTACTGTACAATAAAGGTTGTTTGCAGAAGAATCCTGTTGTCGCATGTCGTCCTTGCCAGCGAGACGTAGGGCGCGAGACATCTTGTGGGGCTGTGTTCTAGAGGCCCCACATGGAGATCTCTGGTCAGGGAGGGGGATGGCTTCCACCGATGGCCATCCCTGCAGCTGGGTCTGTCTAGGCAAAGGGTTTCAGGCAAAGGGGAAAGAGCTCGAGGCAGGGAGGGGGAAAGCAGTTCTGCCCTCTTGGCTGCTGGTGCTGCTCCACCTCTATCTCAGCAGTTAGGCAGGATGCTGGGAGGGCTGAGCCAGCAGGAGACTGGGGGGATGGTGCAGGGGAACTTTGGGAGAGAAGATCTCTTCCTAAACAACGATGTTACAGCTCTTATGACACACACTCTCAGATGATGGAATAATTCCTGCACACCTTCAATTCTACAGGCCTCATATATATATATAGCTTTAGGATGGGTTAGAGTCTGACAACAGGTGCTTCCCATTGTCTTGTCCTGAGGGCTTGGGAATCCTTTGTCTACATATTTGGGGGCATGGTCCTGCTTCTGTCTTCCTCACATTCTTACCTGTGGAGGAGGGACTTGGGGTATGATCAATGCCACTCAGGGTGGGGGGGCTGGGAGGCTATAGCTTGGGAGACTAGGAAGCTCCTGCCTTCATTCCTTAGGGTCCAGGGGCTTCTCCTTATCTCTACTGAGAAATTGCCACACAAGACCTAACATTCCAGACTTTTGCTGATAATAGTGAAATAATCTCTTCTATAACTATCTCTTGTTGAAATTCATGCATGACTGTGTGTGTGGGGGGGTTAGGCTTTAAGCTAGGGCTGTTCGATGACTAGCTCATAAGTTGATTATCCTGTTTAAACTATTCTATATCTGCCACAAGACTGATTACCTTTCCTCAGTTTCAAACATCTGACTTCCTCAGATTCAGGTGGGGAATCCTCAGAGCCTGACTTCTCAGAATTCTACTCTCAGTCTCTGCTCGACGTCCTACCTTTTAATCCTGCCTCTGCTTATTGGCCATGAGTATTTTTATTGACAGGTAATGCTTTTACACAGTGCATAAGAAATGTTTTCTACAGTATCAGTTGGAGTTGGGGTAAAAGGAGCAACAGAAGGACAGAAACTAGAGACTGAAGAGAGACAGGAATGCAGCTGGAACGTAGCTCAAGGAAAGAGTCAGGTGGTGGAGATACAGTGGCAGAGAAATCAGGTTAAGCTTCATGGGTAGTTGAGAGTAAGCCCCAGCAAACAGACACCTGCATTATAATACATACATGTTTTTATGTATTTATTATTAAGCTATAACTGGGACACAAAAGCACCACAATAGGAAACCTGCAGCAAAAGATATAGACTAGAGACAGATGATAAAGTTAAGAAGTTTAGGTGAAAATTTTATCTTGTGTGTGCATTTTAACCTTTCAGGTCCATGGTCCTGGTAGTTGTAGAAGGGGAGTCCCAAGGCCAGGGGAGAATGAGAGATAGATTCCGCCCCGAGGAATAGGCAATTGAGAAAAATTTGTCTTTTATGCCACGAGTCTGGAGTCTATTTGACCCGTGACAGGTGGGTCCAAGTCAACTCCCTAGAACTTACTTCAAATTTTAAAGTTTATGAAAATCAACAAGAATTTTAGACATATTAGCTTTAACATATTAGCTTTCTGTACTGAAATCTAGAGGTGTGGGTCTGATGTTAAGGTCCTGTTCCTCAATTGGTTATTGATCTCTCAGTAAAGAAAGCCATGGGACAGTTACTGGGTGGAAGGAACAGGCAGGACTTCTGAGTCCCTGGAGGAAAATCAGACTTATAAAATGAAGGAGGGATGAAGTTTGCCAGGCTTCTGATGGAGTAAAATTGACCAGACATGTGAAGTCTCAGGTGGAGTGGCAGCCTGTGGTGGCAGCCACTCCTACAGGTAGGCAGGTGGAGATGTAGTTAGTGCCTAAAATTTAGAGCAGGTGGGAGGAGTGGAGGAGGTAAGAATATTATTAAGGGTTTAGTACTCACAGACTGTTTGAAGAGAGCTGAGCACCCAGGAACACCAGGAACAGTCTCCCTCCTGAGCCCACACTTGAGTCCCCACTTTCTCTCCACTGACCACCCAGGGAGAGACTGCTGGGATCTCTCAGGGCACAGGAATCACTGTGTTGCCTTGGAATGGACTGTTCCGGCCTCCATCTGTGCTCAGAACCAGAGCCGGATCACCACCATTGGAACCCACAGCCTGCCTGCAGAGAACTGAACACCCAGGGGAAATCTCTGCCCTAATCCCATGGGCCCACAGGCCACAGAAGAGACAAGTTCCAGTCAGAGACGACAGGATCTACTAGCATCACAAATAACAAGATGGCAGGAGGTGAGCGCAAGAACCAAAGCAATGGAACCAAGACAACCTGGCAACATCAGAACCCAGGTCTTCTACCACAGCAAGTAGTGGATGTTGAAACAACAACAACAACAAAAAACCCAACAAGATTTGGACTTAAAATCATACCTCATGTTGATGATGGAGGGCTTCGAGAAGCGCATGAATAACTTCCTTAAAAAATACAGGTGAACACAGGTAAACAAGAAAAAGCCTTTAAAGAGGAAACACAAATATCACTTAAAGAGCTACAGCAAAACACAACCAAACAGGTGAAGGAACTGAACAAAACCATCCAGGATCTAAAAGAAAAAATGGAAACAACAAAGAAGCCACAAAAGGAGACAACCCTGAGAGAAAAAAACCTAGGAAAGAGATCAGGAGTCATAGACACAAGCATCACCAACAGAATACAGGAGATGGAAGAAAGAATCTCAGGGGCAGAAGATACCATAGAAATTATCGACACAACAGTCAGAGAAAAGGTAAAAATCAAAAAGCTCCTAACCCAAAACATTCAGGAAGTCCAGGACACAATGACAAGACCAAACCTAGGATGATACCTATAGAAGAGAGCTAAGACTCCCAACTAAAAGGCACAGTAAATATCTTCAACAAAATTACAGAAGAAAACTTTCCTAACCTAAAGAAAGAGATGACCACACACATACAAGAAGCCTTTAGAACTCCAAATAGATTGGACCAGAAAAGAAATTCCTCCTGACACATAGCAGTCAAAGCACCAAATGCACAAAACAAAAAATCCTAAAAGCAGTAAGGGAAAAAGCTCAAAAAAACATAAAAAGGCAGACCAATCAGACTTACACCAGACAAGGATATGGATTGACGTTAAGTTGATATATGATTAGACATTAGAGAGGTAGGCAGTTGGAGAGGTAGGCAGAGAAACAGTAAGAAACCAGAAGAGCAGAGATTGAGGGAGATGGAGTTGGAGAAAGCAGACCTGGATCTAGGTGGACTTAATTGGCAATAGGTAAATATGAATATTTTAAGGAACTCTAAATGCCATTTTATCTCATATAGAAGGACAATTTACATCTTTGTCTATTGGATATAATTTTATTGGGTAGAGCATGGAGAGCTTTTGGGGTCACTTGGCAAGAGTCTGACATTGGGCCAGGAAAAGAAAGTAGAGCTACTCCAGGCAGGAATTTGACATTGGGCTAGGACAGGGAAGTAAGTTCAGAGAGGAATCTGATTTTAGGCTAGAACAAAGAAGTGGGCTTTAGGCAAGAGTATGGCTTTGCTTAGGACAGAGAAGTGGGCTCAGATAATCCTGTCATCTTTACAAGCCTTAGAAACAGTGATCACAGGAGTTTATTTATGGCCTCGATTGTTTTCTGTCTATTTGAGTTCATTGTCTGGCTTGTTCCCTTAACCTAGAACTGACCTTATTACTACCTGCATGTAATTAAAATGGTATAAAAGGAAACTGGAAGAATTGAACCCACCTTTCAGCCTCAGAACTGGCTGGGGTCATGCTGCAGTTTTGTCTAACCATCTCTTTCTTTTTTTTTAATCCTCGTTCTGCCACTGGAGAACTTCATTGACCGACTGAGCTGGCTTGGTCAGTAGAGGGTTTGTGGATTGAGAATTCAATATATAAACCTGTATGAAAAGCTACAGGGATTTAGAGTCATGCTTGTGAGGGACAATGGAGAGATGGAACACACCTGGGTGGTTGTATCCACCGGGATAGAAGTAATAGGGTGGGCGGAGTGAACTGCCTGGGAAGGGAATCTCATGGAGAGTTTGATGTAAAAAACAAAGTTTGCAGGGTCTCTGAGACTTTTCCAAAACACCCCATTCTTAGAATGTGAGACCCTAAAGACACAGAAATATATATGACCAGTGCACTGGGGTGGCCTACATCCAGAGGAGAGGCGACCATGAAAGGCTGTTACAAGTAGGTTTTATATTTTTAGGGGTACAGGTTACGTCAGCAAGGTTACAGTTTAAACTTGTTGGCTAAGCATATTGGTCTTTCAATCTATTGGCTAGCGAGCATGTGACAGGCATTCGAACTCTATCTGGGACCAGAGAGTCAGGTGACTATCAGTCAGTTTATTCTGCGATTTTTCTTTTTTTCCCCCCATAGGCAAAAGAACAAAAATTTTGTTAAACAAGACAAAAATTACTTGTCGTGGTTTTAATATGATTGGCCCACAGGAAATGACACGATTGGGTGGTATGTTGAAGGTGTGGCTTGCTGCAGAAAGTACACCCCTGAGGGGGCAAACCTTGATCCTCACCCAGGCTACCTTCATTTGCCAGAGCCTGACAAATACAGAGTTGGAGGCTCACAGCCAACCATTGAACTAGGCACACGGAGCCCAAAAGAGGAGTCAGAGAAAGGACTGAAGGAGTGGAAGTGGTTTACAACCCCATAGGAAGAGCAACAATAGCAACCAACCAGACCCCCCAGGACCTCCCAGGGGCTAAACCACCAACCAAAGAGAACACACGGAGGGACCCATGGCTCCAGCTGCACATGTAGCAGAGGATGGCATTGTCTGGCATCAACAGGAGGAGAAACCTTTGATCCTGGGAAGGCCTGATTTCTCCAACGTAGGGGAATGAGGGGAATGCCGGGGCAGTGAGGTGGGAGTAGGTGGTTGGGAGGGGGAGCACACTCACAGAAGCAGGAGAAGGGAGGATGGCATGGGGGTGTGTTCCGGAGGGAAAATGTGAAAGGAGATAACATTTGAAATGTAAATACATAAAATATCCAATAAAAATAAAATATCTGTTTGATGGATCCGTTTTTTAAGCTATTCAAGTTACATATACAGCATATTCTAAACAAAAGTCAAATCACACATATAGAATGTTGAAGATCATTAAGAGTAATAATACATAGATTTTTACTTAACTGTGCAACTTTTGTCATAGGTTTTAACTTAAGTTTTGTTACAGATTTTTTTTTTTTTTTTTTGTTGCAGATGTTTTAATTCCCAATGAACTTAGAAATGTTGAGATAGTATATAGCATAGTTTTAAAGGATATTTTTCAGAGTAGAGAAATTGTGGAGATAAAAGATTTTTAAGAACAGTACGTAGAAAAACTTTAGAAAGAAGAGACTTTTGGAAAGGTTACAAAGGAACATTTAGATATAAAAGGTTTGGAATTTTTTTTTGTTTATGCAATGGTAGTGGTTGTTACCCTAAGAGATAATTTAGAAATAAAGTGTGCTAATCTTTTGTTATGGAGCCGAACCGAGGCCAAGCCATTTACAGTAAGACTGCAAAGCTGTAATAAAGTCAAAGTCTGGGGATCAAACCAGAAAGGGTCATAAATGGAACTCCAAGATGGGGAGAATTCCCACAAGTGGTTCAGACTGGCTTGGAGATCTGCAGCATTCCAGGAAGCTCCTAAGAGAAGACTGATTAGAGGAGGCTCTAAGAAGGAGCTCTGCACAAAGAAAAGTGCTTTTAATGACACCAATTTCAATCTCAGGTATTGCAAAGCAGACTGAAAGACTTATTTGAGAGAAATGTCCCAAATTGCAGAGGAGAAATGTCCCTTTCCATATGACTGGGAACCCTAGAAGGGTTAGTGGAGCTTGCTGGCATACTGGCACAGCTTTTGTATTAATAGCAGACAAAGCCGGCAGCTCCAGGGGGACATTCATCAAGTAGAGGAGAAAAGCGGGGGGTAGGGGGGGGGTGGGGGGGGTGGGGGGGTGGGGGGGGTGGGGGGGGTGGGGGGTGGGGGGGAGGGAGGGGGAAAGAGATGTTTCTTCTGTTTTAGAGTTTCTACTCTTTCTGTCCTTTTTAAAGATTTTAATATAATTTACTCATTGCATTTCCTTCCTCCAAACCCTCTTCTATACCCACCTTCATTGCTCTTTCAAATTCATCACCTCTTTTATTATTAATTGTACATATATACGTAAATACAAACTGCACAGATTTTATAATGTTACTTTTATTAAGTGTTTTCAGGCTGACCATTGATTGTTGGATAAACAACTGGCAATGTCTTCCCTGGAGAAGAGTATTTTTCTTGCTCTCAGAATTCCTTATTTGCGTATTGTTCTTTGTGGGGGGTTTAGGCCTTCTCGACTGTTTGCCAGACCACACAATCTTAGCAGTTTTCATGGTCTTTGTTCAGATCAGTTTAAGCAGCCACGCTAGCGAGGCTTTATGGGTGTGGCTTCTGATGTTCCCAGGAGACACAGTCTTCCATTGTAAGCTTCCATTGCTCCGCCTCCATTTTCTCTGCAGTGTTCTGAGCTTTAGGCGTAGGAATTGTGCTGTGGATATCAGTTGAGACTGGGCTCTACACCTCTGCATTTCGATTGGTTGTGGTTTACAAAGATAAATTCCAGTTACCTGTGAGTATACGATCAAATGTTCAGCATGTAGTTAAGGAGTGTGCTGGTTAGTAACCTGACAGTTTTAGGTCCTACTCCAACGATTACTATTTACCCACATCACATAAAGCAGCCGAATTTTCCGTTTCACGCCAAGTTTACAGACACTTGGCGGAGAAAGGGTCAATAAAGAATTTGAGCGCCGGAGGGGGTTGTGGTAGCCCCGTGGGCTCATGGGAAATGTAGTAAATTGTCTGCAAAATGGCGGCGATCAGGTAAGGGGGTGTGAGAGCCCTTGCATTTCCCGCTAGGCTGCACTGGGGAAGGCTGGAGACTGACAAAGCAGCTGGGAGGCGGACATTTCTGGTGAGGAAAGAGAAAAGTGTATGCCACCTGATTGGGGTCTGGAAGTATGGAGGATCGCAAACCATGCCTTACTCCCTTCAGCTCCCTGTCTGCTCTCTCCTGACCAGCATGGTCCGACTCAGACCTCGAATGGTGCAGTTGATGGGCCGGGGGATGTAAGGGTGTTGGGAACTCTGGTAGGATCTAGGGTCCTTACGTTTGGTCTATGATGGGTGCCTAGCGGTGTCTGTGTTAGCTGCTATAGGGGTTGGAGACCAGCTTTGCTTTTAGTCTTTTTTTCAGCCAGCATCAATTCTGTGAAGCATGGATGTGCAAGGGACTCCTGGCCCACATCTGCGTCTCTTTATATTCTTTGTTGATCAATCTTGCCTCTGGGGTGGAGTAATGCCAGCCTGTGATTTTCATCGATTTCATTTAACGTTTGTTTCCAGCTGTATGCCAGGTACCCAAGACTAGATGAGAATCTGACTCCAACACATGCAGGTAATTGGGATGCACATTCGGTGGGCGTTAAAGGAAATCGCTGAAGATGGCTGCCAAAATTAGAATTAGGGAGAAGAGAAGTTTAGTAGCTAAAACGGCAAATTCTACTTAGGTTTATTTAAATATATATATTTAATGCGTCGCTACTGGACTCATCCCGCTTGAGTGCTGCGTGCTATCTGGTGAATAGACAAAATCACTTCTTTATGTACTTAACTTTCTAGTCACTTATGGAAGAAGATAAACAATGGGTGCAAGAAAAAATAGAATGTGTAATTCAGGAATGGGATTTTTTTCTAAGTCTTAATGTTTGACCCTTGCTTTCTTCTTAGATAATGTAATTTAAATATATTATACATGCAAAAGACATGTACTGCCTGCATGTGTGTCTCTGTACTTCCTGCATGCCTGGTGCTTAAGGAGTGACCAGAAGGAGTGAGGTCTCCTGGACCCGGAGTTGTGGATGCTTTGAGCTACCACGTGGGTGCTAGGACTTGAACCTCTGGAAGAGCAGCTAGTGCTTATAACCACTGAGCCATCGCTAGCCACAGCTCTGTTTTCTAACTCAGACATGGACACAGTACAACTGGTACTTGGGTTACTATACAACAGGATATATTGAGAGTTTACCAGTAGCAGAGCCTTCTTATCTGTTCTCTTACCAACAGGAAATTTGCTGAGACTGGAGGCACCTGCAAAGGTGCCATGGCTAACATCCTTTTTAATAGTGACCTTTCTCCTGTCAGGTGCACCGGGTCCCAGGCTTATTGATCCTGTGGGAACTTTGCTTTCTTCCTTGCTCTCTCCTTTCTTTTCCTTCCATGCCTCTGGCGGAAACTAGGTCAATAGGTCAACACTTCTGCTTGCTACAGGTGTATTATTGCAGGTCTTCTCATTACTCACCGCCCTACCATGATTTACAAGTGATGCATCCTCCTGACTGTGCCTCCTGCAACGTGCCGTGTGTGTTAAGAAACTGAACTGATGACATTTTTCTCCTCTCCTAAGTCAATCTACTAGAGTTTTGACTGTGCCTTAGTTGTTTTGAAACATAATTTTAGTTGTTAACTATGAAGTATGCACCTTTATTCTGGAGGGTCAATAAAAACTTGCCACTCAAAACCTTTTATACCAGCTGGACATGATGGTGCACATTTGTATTCCCAGCATTCAAAGGCCGAGGCAGGAATAATGTTGTGAGTCTGAGGTCAGCTAGAGCTATATAGTGAGGAAGTGTCTGAATAAACAAAAGCATATACTGGACATGTGGGTATACACCCACTTCAGAGGTAGAGTGCAGGACTATTAGAAATGCAGGTCATCCTCTGCCTTGTCACAATTTAGAGGCCTGCCTAGGAGATACATGGGGCCCTCTTTCAAAACGGAACAACAATAAAGGGGAGGGGACCCCTCAAATTATGTTTGTATTCCACTGTTGTTGGACATTATCATTTTTCCTTTGTCTTTTAAAAAAAATATCTCACTGAGTAGCTTTTTAAAAAATGACTATGTTGTTCTGGTCCTTCTAATTTGAAGTGTTACAAACTTTTTCGGTAACATTGTTTTTGTGTTTTGGTCTCTAGTTATGCCACAAAACCCAGCAATAGGACTAGCAGTTGATTATATGGAGATATGTCTTAATTGTTCATTGGTATGCGCTTGCTTTGCTCGTCTCACAAGTTCCCACAGAGCCATGCGCCGTGTTACACTTGCACGGTCAGAGCGCTGAGGCTGTCCTAGGCAGGCATGCCCACTTAGTTTACATTCACTCTTCATGTGCTCCTGGGCACACACTATATGCTGGGATTCCCACTTTCCCAGAGTTACATCATGATGGAACTTAACCTAACAGATGAATTGTTATGAGTTGCATTAAGCTCTGAAATGCTTAAACATTTTTATTTGTTTTCCACTTCTTAGATTTTTGGAAAGGAAACTAAGGCTTTTTACATAAAACAACATTTTATGAATTATAGAATGTATGAATAGTAATTGTTCCTTCAAAACTTGTAAGACTTACACTTTTTATATTTTTTCCTTACAGTATTACTATGAATACCAATCCTAACAGTGTTTTGAAACTCACTAAGATGGAGAAGAAGTTCTTAAGGAAACAGAGTAAAGCCAGGCATGTGTTACTGAAACACGAAGGCATCCAGGCAGTGTCTCACCCTACTCAGGTGACCTTAAATGTTACTAGCATTTGAATATGGCTCTATAACATGTTAACGTATTATGGTTTTTTTGTTTCTTTTTCCATTTATTAGTTTATTTACTTTATATCCCAGTCACAGTCCTCCCCTTTTTGCCCAGTACCATCATTACATCCCCCTTCCTCCATCCCCCCCCATGGGTACCAACCCACTCAGGTACATCAAGTTGCAGCAGGACTAGACATGTCCTCTCCCACCGAGGCCAGACAAGGCGGGATAGCTAGGGGAAAGGGGTCCAAAGGCAGGCAACAGAGTCAGAGACAGCTCTGGCTCCAATTTTTAGGAGTCCCACCTTCTCATCTGCTACCTATGTGGCTTGGGCCAAGTGACGGAGGTGCTCACGGCTCCATATCAGGGTCGGGCCTGAGGAGTGAGACCTCAGGGCCAATAAAGAGATAAACTGTATTGTTATTTTTTAATATTTACTGCAACACTTCTGCTACCAACCTGTTTTAGTCAGGGTTTCTATTGCCGCAACAAAACACCACGACCAAAAAGCAAGCTGGAGCGGAAAAGATTTATTCAGCTTACATTTCCACAGCAATGCTCATCACTCAAGGGGGTCAGGACAGGAACTCAAGCAGGGAAGGATCCTGGAGACAGAAGCTAACACAAGGCTGTGGATGGTGCTGCGCATTAGATTGACTCCCCTGGCTTGCTCTGCCTGCTTTCTTATAGACAGTGATGGCACCACCCACAATAGGCTGGGCCCTCCCCCATTCAGCATTGGTTTTGAAAATGCCTTAGAGGTGGATCTTATAAGAGTATTTTCTCAACTAAGTCTCCTTCCTCTCCAATGTCTCTAGACTGAGTTAGTTGATACTGCTATCATGTTTATGAGAATGAATGTCCATGAGACTAGGAAAAGGTACTTTGTTTCCTTTAGTGACTCTTACTCAGTTTTAGGGAAAGAATTGAAATGTTTTTATGATAGTTGTCACATATAACCAAATTGTTATGGCATGCTTTGAAAAATACTTTACTGAATAAGGTCATGGCAAAGCAATCTGAGAATAAATTTTATGCTGTTCAATGCAGCACTGTAGCAATGAGTGGGTTATGATACAAGTGTGTCCTTATACTCGTGTGTAACATGTGTTTGGCTGGACTCCATGGAACAGAGCTTTATCTTTGTTGACAGTTCTTTTACACGTTCTCAAGGAAGTTAGAGACAGCCTCGTTTTATGCAATCAAATGAATACTTACTAATTTTGAGCTAAGCACAGTTCAAGGAGTTAGTGAACTATTAGACTGAGAACAGATATGTCTTGTGAGCCAAGAATGTTTTTCACATTTTAAGACGTTAAATAAATTGAGAAACGAATATAACTGTATACCCTTGAAACTCTTTAAGAGCATTTCAACACTTGGTATAAATAATGAAATAGGTGTGAGTACACCGTCCCAGTTGAGGGGTGGTGGTGCACACCTTTAACCCAAGCACTTTGGAGTCAGAGGCAGACCAACCCCGTGAGTTCAAGATCAGCCTGCTCTACAGATCTAGTTCCAGGACAGCCTACATAATTTATTCATGGTACATTGATATTTGTGCATGCACGCACGTGCGCGCGCGCGCGCGCGCACACACACACACACACACACACACACACACACACGTTTTCACACAGATACAAATAAGACTTAGAAACAACAGGTGATAAATTACATTGACATGCTTTAACATTTTACTGTGTAGGAATTTTTTAAGTATAGTAACTATGAGAGCACTAGACCACGTCCAAAGATGGGAGGATCCCCTCTTTCACCCAAATCTCTTGACTAGAGCTTGGCAGCCGTCAGAGTGACAGAAACTTAGCAACTTACAAAGGAAAGAAAGTTCCTTGCGATTTGACTGAATTATTTTCGACGATTTCCTTGAGCAGAACCCTTTTCATGTCTTATGGTCCTGCAGCTAATTTTTTGATTCAGTTTCTTGACTTTTATCTTTTTGGTAAACATGGCATAACGGTTATATTCTAAGTGTGAGTTCCAGAAGACTAACAGCAATGGTACTTAAGCTTGGCTCCTAATCACTCACTTAACCCACGTTTTTGGTGAGTAGTTTCTTGCTCGATAAAGTGGGGCTCATATTATACAAATATGTTTCCTCTGTTTTAAAGATTATGCTAAATATGATTAAATGGGTAAAGGAATGCAAGACATTCATTCTCTGGCAAGAAGTATCAAGGTGACTGCTGACTGCGTGCTTCTCTGTTTATTCTTCTTTCCTTTTTATTTTGCTAAAATTTGGATTTCTGAACAATAGAAATTTATCATTTAACTTATATGTCTGGTTATGAAGAAAGAATAAATCAACAAGTATTTAAAAATAAATGTTTGTAGCATAGGAATACTTTCCCCCAAAATATATAGTAAATTAGTCTGTATACTTTGTATGAAGCTAACAGACCAAGTAACTATTTTTATGTACAAAGAAATAAGAAACTTTTAAAGTTACAGTATTTTGAAATCATGTAATTTCGTTTTACTTTCAGGTAGAGATCCATTATGTCCATTGCTTATTACTTTTTTTTTTTAGAGCCTGGTTGTTGCCAACGGTGGTCTGGGTAATGGTGTGAGTCGGAAACAACTACTTTTGACTCTGGAGAAGTGCGGGCCTGTGGAAGCGCTCCTCACGCCACCTAACAAGCCGTATGCATTTGTGACATTCCAAACTGTGGAAGAATCCAAGAAAGCCTATTCTACCCTCAATGGGAAAGAAATCTTTGATGATTTGGGGCAAAAGATCTTTCTGTACTTGAATTTTGTTGAAAAAGGTACGTTGACGTTAGCTTCTTTCAGCTTCCTTTCTCGTGTGAGTGTTCTCAGTTACCCTCTGTGCATGGGAGGTGAGCTGTCTGTGCTTGATCATCTGTGCCTGTGGCCATTGGTTACTGTGGGAAGAAAAGAGTTCACTGCTAGTGGGAATATGGACAACAGCTTGAAGCTGAATTTCCATATTATCCAGCTTTTCTGCTCCTAACTATACCCGAAAGTTTTAATGTCTGCTTTTCTGTTGGCTAAGAATGTTGAACATTCAGAGGTTTTTTTCTTTTGAGAATTATCTGCTTCATTCATTTGCCAGTGAACAAGCGAACAAACAACAAACTTCCCTTTGAATTCCTTTCTGTGCTACTTCATTAGCATCTAGAAAAGCTGATTTTTGAATGTTGATCTTGTACCTTGTTATTTTGTTGGGAGTGTTTAACAGGTCTAAGTGTTTTCTGGTGGAACACAAATATATACCTTTCTCTGGGTATACCTTTTTTGTTTCTTCCTCTTTCTGCTCTAGCTAAGACTTCAAGCACTATATTGAATCAGAGTAGGGAGAAGACACCTTCGTGTCATTACTGTCCTGATTTTAGAGGAAATAATTCAGTTTTTCTCTGTAAATAGGTTTGTTGCATTTATTATGCCTTTATTATGTTGGGGTATAGTACTTTCTAGTTTCATCAAACCTTTTATCATGAAGAGATACTACAAAGCCTTCTGCACTGTGTGAGATGATCTGAAATCTGTTCTTATCCTGCACTGTCTTACTCTTGACTTTTTAAAAATAACAATTGATACAATAAGTATTAGGAAAAGCCTTATCCTTGATGTTTATAAAGTGACTCAATTATGTATGTACAAAGAGAAGACTTGGGTACCATTCTTTTTTTTTTTTTTTCTTCTTCTTCTTATTGGATATTCTCTGTATTTACATTTCAAAAGTTATCCCCTTTCCCTCCACTCGAATCCTCTCCCCCTCCCCTTGCTTCCATGAAGGTGGAGCCATCCTCTCCACCGCAGCACCTTGACATTTCCCTACTCTGGGAAAACACACCTTCAGTGGACCAAAGGCCTCTTCTCCCAGTGATACCAGACAATGCTGTCCTCTGCTGCATATGCAGCTGGAGCCATGGGTCTCTCCCTGTGTGCTTAATAGTTGGTGTTTTAGTCCCTGGGAGCTCTGGAGGGTTTGGTTGGTTGATGATGTTTTTTTTTCCCATAGGGTTGCAAATCCTTTCAGCTCCTTCAGACCTTTCTCTAGCTCCTCCATTGGGGTGCCCATGCTCAGTCCAATGGTTAGCTGCAAGTATCCTCAACTGTATCTTTATGACTCTGGCAGAGCCTCTGAGGAGGCATCCATATCTGGCTCCTGCCAGTAAGCACTTCTTGGCAATAGTGCTTGAGTTTGGTGGCTGCATATGGGGTGGATCCGCAAGTGAGGCAGTCTCTGAGTGAACTTTTCTTCAATCCCTGCTCCTCTATTTGACCTTGTATTTCTTCCCCTGAGTGTTTTGTTCTCCCTTCTAAGAAGGACTGAGGCATCTACATTCTGGCCTTTTTTTTTGGGTACCATTTTTGCTGAAGAGAGCATAATGTATAGTATGACTGATTTGGTTTTTTTTTTTTTTTTTTTTTTTTGCATTTTGCATTTTGCATTTTTACTTCTGAAATGAAAATTAAAAGTCTTTTAGACCATGCTTCTGGGGCAGAATTCTTTGTATATGAGGAGTACAGGTTTCCTATAAGACTGTGTTTTTTTTTTTTTTTTTTTTTTTTTTTCTGTAGCACAATGGAAAAAAATGGGACTTCAAGACTTACCTCCAGGCCTCTTGGTAGTAGAAGAAATTATTTCTGAGGAGGAAGAAAAAGTGCTTTTGGAAAGTGTTAACTGGACAGAAGATATAGGCAATCATAATGGTAAGTAAACATCTGTGGTTCATAAATTAGATTGGTGGAGACTATCCTATTCCTGATCTGTACACTGTAGGTTTACCACCAGTTTGTTATTTCCTCAAGATCCCCGAAAGTAGCTTGGACCTAGTAGTAGGCAATCTACACTGACAGTTACTAAGTACAGTGCTATATATAACATTTGTAAAGCGACCAGTCCCTGCAATTGCTTTTATCAGCCCTTCCACTGTTTGAAATCTTGTTTGGTCATTGACTTGGACCAGGTTGTTCTTAGTGACAAGTTCCTGAAGAGGTTGGCCAGGGGATCTGAAATAATAGACAGGAATATTTAGGTCAGCAGGTCTTACACAAGTATGTTTTACTTCTAAGAAGCGTATTAAGCAGGACAGCCTCTTATGTACAGTCTATAGGGGGAAAGTGGAGCAAAGTCAGGGGAAAGTTGATCAACTAATGTTGCACAGAAGAACACAGGGTATCTCATGTGTGCCACAGACCAAGCACTCAGTGGCCCTGGGACTGATAACTGCTGTTTCTTCAAAGGAAAAAAGTCAGCTTCCCAGAAACTGAAACCTTGGCTCTTTCAAGGCCCTGGCCCAAGCCCTAGACAAGACCTTACCAGGTCTGCATGGAGTACGGACACGGAGTAAGTGTTTCTTTTCGCCTTTCATCATGGCCTCCGAGAACGCCAAGGACTGGCCTGGTTCCCAACAGTTCCTTTCTGCCCTGAGGATTCCTCTCAGTTCTCAGTAGTACAGGGTATCCCATAGGTACGAAGCGGCTGTGAGAGCTTCTCTGCTTCTCTCCAGATCATCAGCCAGCCTGAGTGGCAGCTGTCACCACCAACACAACCAAACATGTGATATAAGCAAATGGCTTATGCTAGTCAAACAATAATTTAGCAATTAACAGAAGTTACAATTACCTATGAGTTTTTGTAATGTTAGACAAAATATGAAAGATTGCTCTTATTTTTTATCAAAGAGTTTATTTTCTTTATACAGTTCAAAGGTCCTTAAAACACAGAAGAGTAAAACATTTTGGTTATGAATTTCACTATGAAAACAACACTGTGGATAAAGATAAACCCTTACCTGGGGGTAAGTACATAGTAATATACAGTTATTGCTGGCTTGGAAAGAAAGATATGATACATTAGAAGTTTGTTTTAGTTGAGGTGCATGTCATCTATTGGGAAACTTTTGAGATAACTGGTTAAATTTAGGGCATTTTAATTAAGTGGCTGGGTTTTTAGACATTTTAAAAAACTGTCTATATAAATTGATTGTATTTATACTGGCAGTAATCATTTATTGGATTCAATTTTATGTATTTATTTGTGTGTTCGTGCATGTGGTGTGTGTGTGGTGCGTGTGTGTGTGTGTGTGTGTGTGTGTGTGTGTGTGTGTATTTGTCTGTGTAGTGTGTGTGCGTGCGTGTGCGTGTGTTTGTACAAGTGTCTTTGAGAAGGGGACAGCCTTCAGTATTGTCTGTTCTTTTGGAGCTGTTCATCTTACTCTGAGACAGAGTATTACTGGCCTTAAACTTACCAAACAGACCAGTCAGTGAACCTTAGTGTTCTGCCTATCTCTGCCTACATTTTACAGGTATATGTTACCATACCCAGCTTTTTTCCCTGTGTTATCTAACAGATCCTTTATAGGCTAAAGCATCTCTCCAATCCTACATTAATGGTCTTGATCATACTTAAGTCTTTCAAACATGGTGAAATCACATTTATGACCTCATAAAAGTTTCACTTGGAAATCTATGATTCTTTTAAAATAGTGATAATTTAAAATCTTTGAGGTAAATGGAATGCTTTCAAAACTTTACAGAGTATTTGTTATGGTTTGTATATGCTCAGCCCAGGGAGTGGCACTATTAAGAGGTGTGGCCTTGTTGGAGTAGGTTTGTCAGTGTGGGTGTGGGCTTTAAGACCCTCATCCTAAGCTGCCTGGAAGTCAGTATTCTGCTAGCAGCCTTTAGATGAAGATGTAGAACGCTCACCTCCTGCACCTGCCTGCCCATCATGATTATGATGGACTGAACCTCTGAACCTGTGAGCCAGCCCCAATTAAATGTGTCTTTATTTAAGAGTTGCTTTGGTCATGGTGCCTGTTCACAGCAGTAAAACCCTAACAATATTTGATTTAATTTCTAATATAAAATCTACAGGTTGAGCCTAATCTGAAAATTCAGTGACCAAGGCAGCTCAGCCAGTCAACAGGTTCTCCAGCGAAGGATTGAGGATTAAAAAGAAAAAAGACAATTAGACAACGCTGAAGCATGACCCCAGCCAGTTCTGAGGCTGAGGCTGGTTTAATTTTTTCCTAGTCTGCTTTTATACCATTTTAATTACATGCAAGTAATAATAAGGTCAGTTCTAGGTTAAGGGAACCAGCAGGCCAATAAAAACCAATAGTCAAGGAACAAGCGAGGCCATAAGCAAAATCCCTTGGATTACAGGATGACCAAGATATCTGAGCCGATACCTGTCCAAGCCCAAAGTCATATTCTTACCTGAAGCCCACTTCTTTGTTCTAGCCTAAAAATCAGATTTCTGCCTGAGCTTACTTCTCTGTCTTGGGGCAATGTCAAATTCCTGCCTGAAGTAGCCCTACTTCCTTGTCCTGGCCCAATGTAAAAAATCCACCAAGGGGCCCCAAAAGCTTTCCACAGCCCAAAATTTAAATTTTTCCAAAATCTAAAGGTGTTTGAGAGCTGACATGGTGCCACCAGTGGAAAGTGTGTATGTCTAAGCTCATGTGATAGGTCAGTCAAGACACAAGTGTGTGAAAAATAAGTCATAAAATTACTCTCAGCCTGAGGTGTGAGGTATGTATCAGACATTAAATTTGGATAAGGGCAATGCAATGTATATTGTTTTCTTATTTTATAAAGTGTCAATATTATTAGTAAAATTACCATTTTCTGCTTTTTTATTTGCTAGAATCAATGTAGTAATAACTTTAAAGGAATCTTACAAGTCTGTTTAACTCATTTTGCTTGTGGGTTTATTATTTTTGTTTGTTTTACTACAATACTAAAAACTTTGATCACTATCATAGCGTTACAGTCTTTTTATTCTTGGTTAAACGTGCCGCTATTTGAGTGTGCTTTGCTTTTCTGGTTACTCACTTTAGGTCTTCCTGAGATTTGCAGTAGCATTTTGGACAAGTTGTTGAAAGAAGGTTATATTAAACATAAACCAGACCAGTTGACCATAAATCAGTATGAGCCTGGGCATGGTAGGTGTTCCTTTTGCAAAACGTTTTTTTCCTTTGTAGATTGTTTGTTTTCTTTTATGTGGTGAGTGTTTTACCTGCATGCACGTCAAATCCCATGTGTCCCTAGTGCCCTGGGAGGTCAGAAGAGAGCATCGAGTGCCGAGGGACTGGACTCAGGACGGTCGTGAGCAGCTGTGTCTTATTTATTCACTTTACATTCCTGTTGCAGCGTCTCCTCTCCTTTCCTTTCAGTCCCCCTTAGAATCCTCTTCCCCTCCTCGCTTCCTCAGAGAAGGGGAGGCCCTGCTTAGGTGTGACCCAATGCTGGGACACAGAGTCCTTTCCCGCTGAGGCCCGACCTGCAGTCCAGGAAGGGAAGGGGTGCTCTTGCCCGGTCTCTAGTCCCAGTTCTTCTTTGTCGTGTATTTTAGAGTTAAAATGTTTATGAAAATTTTTAAGATCAAAAATGAAAATTGAGTAATTTTTGTCTTGGCTCAGACACAGCTTTGGGCTTGCTCTGCTTACATCTGTTGTCTGTGTTGCTGCTAACTGCTGTTGTACCCCTGTAGCTCCATCCCTGGAACCTCCGTTACAAAGCAGAATTAAATGAGCTTGCACGGCTGTTTTTGGTTTTTGCTTGTTTTTGTACCTCTCTCAACATGTTACAGATGGCATGGCATTGGTAGTTTGGAAAACAAACAAACAAAAAATATCCCATGGAACAAGCTTCTAATCCACAGAAAGGAAGAAGGCTAACTGGGTGGATGATCTCTCTCATCTTCTGTTTTAAAATCTGGAAGACGATGCTAGGAATATAGTGCCAGTGAAAATATTAGGTATAGATAGGTTTCCTGCATTTATAAATAGCAATTTTATTCGATACTTATTGTAGTTAATATCTTTTTATGGTTTTAGGTTTGGCAGTAGTTTTCCCCCCTGCTTTTATCATGATACGTTTTATTTTATTTCTTATTGTGCTGAGTATTAAACTTGGACATAGCACCTGCTAGTCATAGCCCTGTCGCTGAGCTCCAGTCCCAGCCCTTAGCCAGACTGACTCAGCCTTGAGCTGCTTCTTCCCAGCTCCCGGGCCAGGATTGCCGGTTTGTGCTGCCGTGCCCTCACGGTATGTGCCGGACTGCATAGATTCCTGTCCGTAAGCCTTTCGGAGGATGCGTCCTTTCTCTCTGTGTTGCAGTTCCCTTACCGAGGGCTGCTCGTTTATCAGAAGTTGTGTCTTAATTATTGATACACTTAGTCCTTATATACATCATCTGCTCTCCAAGTCCTTGAGAATCCCAGTACTTAAAGGAAGAGAGACAGAGAGACACACAGAGAGAGAGAGAGAGAGACAGAGAGAGAGAGAGAGAGTGAGTGTGAGAGAGAGAGAGACAGAGAAAGAGACAGAGAGAGAGACAGAGAAAGAGACAGAGAGAGACAGAGAAAGAGATAGAGAGAGAGAGATGGAGAGCAATAGACAGAGAGAGATGGAGAGATGGAGAGACAGAGAGACAGAGAGATGGAGAGAGAGAGAGAGACAGAGAGAGACACTAATCTGTCTTCCCCATTGTCCTCCTATGCTGACAATGGTCCTATTTAGACGGTGACTCTTGAGCCTGAATTTTATAGTCAAGTCTCAGTGTCATTGATGTTGAAATATTTCGTTTCAGATTTAATGTAAATTTGTTGAGTCCTATTTATTATGTTCCCCTTTAAGGTTATAGTAGCTTCTTAAGGATCAGACAACCTCTTCACTGGACCTATGCGTGGCTAGGTGTGCCCAGTCTGAATCAGTATAGGACAATGAAATGATGTCTGATTTTCTGTCTCAGGAATTCCTGCTCATATTGACACACACTCTGCGTTTGAAGATGAGATTATTTCTCTCAGTTTGGGGTCAGCGGTAAGTGTAGTGTGAAGCATTTTTTTTTTTAAAATCAGTTTTCAGCATAATTTTACTTTGCACATTTGCCTCCCCTTCACCTGTGTGGGACTATCTACATTGTAATGAAAATAAATTAATTTTTTTTTAAATAGAAAGGACGTTGTTAGCACTTTAATTAATTACCTCCAGAGTGGGAAGTTTTTACATCCTCTCTTTAGATGTCTGAGGTCTTAGAGCTCATTAGAGGCTATGAAAAATCTATACATTAACAGTGCGGTTCGGCCACCTTTTGACCTCCGTTTGCATCCTTGCCACCTAGTGGCAAGAGAGAATAGCTACAGGAGATAGGGTAGTGACACATTGGGGATTCTATTCATTTTTTTCCCTGTTTTTGAGGCTTGGTTTCTTTGTCCTTGAGCTCCCAATATAGACCAGGCTGGCCTGGAACTCAACAAAGATCCATCTGCCTCTGCTTCCTGAGCGCTAGGATAAAGGCACGTCACGTGCCACCACTACCACATTCTGGACCTTTTTACTTAAGTACCTTGAGTCAGACCTTTTAGACCCTTCAGCAGACGATATGTCTGCCCTTCCAGGTAAAGGAGAAGGCCGTATTATTCAGTGCTTAGTTTCTGTAGTCGGACTTTGCTCAAGCTTCTAACCCTGTAGAACCATGATTTAAACTGGTGAATGTAAACTCTTCAAGGTACATACTGTGTACAGTGATTGCTCTGACAGCCAGGCTCAGCTGCTTGGGGCATGTAAGTGCTCAGCCCACAACCCTTATGGGGTATGTAAGTGGTCAGTCCCCAACCTATACAACTCTAGTGGCCTTAGTGGCCATTTCCAGCTTCCAGAGATGCAGGCAGCCCATCTATGCCTTACAGAAAAAGAACACACGATCTGGCCACAAAATCCCATCAATCCCTGGGGTTTTCCCCAGTATTAGGGTACAGAATCTCACCAGTCCCTGTACTTGCCCTAAGGTCAGGCCACAGAATATCAGCAGTACCTAAGCTTGACCTAAAATCAGTCTACAAAATTCCAACACTCCCAGGCCTTCCTGGAAAGCTCTTCCCCAACTTAGAAACGCTGTGTAAAATCTGCCTCCTGCTCGGTTCTTTGTTGCTTTCTTCCTGAGCAGAGGTAATCACCCTTCTATGTCTTTCTCAATGAATCTCTTGTGTGAAGTTTGTTGTGGGGTGTGAATTTGTGGTGTTCCTCAGTCTCCAACTGCTAGGACACCTTCCCTTTGAGCTTTGATGTTGGACCCACATGGCCCAAAGGTCGGGGTATTCACTCCTACAGAGACACAGATAGACTGAGATCGATGCAATAGGCAAGAGGTTTAATTGAGAAGTCCATTATACTGGGGTCGTTCTATAAGTGGGACAGAGACGACCCCAAGGTTTCAAAATACACAGTTTTTATACAGTTCTAAGGGCAGATTTCAGCAACAGCATGGGGTGGTGGCATCTCATTGGTGGGTTACAGTGACCCTTGGATTCATTGGATGAGGGGTTTAGGCTGATGATGATGCATATTTGGACTTTTCTGTGAGACCTTGTGGCTGTCAGCCAGTAAATTCTGTCCTTGTTTACTTTCTCAAAAATGGGTGTATTGGAAAAGTCTCAGAGCAGGGGCAACTTACCCTGGCTAAGAGCCTCACAACATTCTTGGGTGTTTTGGAAAGTCCAGGGAGTGGGACAACTGCAGCTTGTCCCTAGGTGGCCTGGCCAAGAGACATACAGTGACACTGTGTTAGCAGCAAGTTACACATGAATTTTCACACAGAAATAAAGGAAAATAAATCCAGAATAAAGTATAGAATAGACTTTATTCATGGCATGGGGAGGGGAGTTAAGGGGGTTAGAGGCAGAGAGAGAGAGAAGAGGAGTAGAGAGGCAGAAGCCGGCCATGAGCATGTGGAGAGAGAGGGGGGAAGGGAATGAGGAGAGGAGGGGTGAGGGGAGGGGGAGATAAGGGTGAGAGACCAAGAGCCAGAATAATTCTTGAAATATTGAGATCATCTGATTTAACTGGAGGTTGCTTGAAATCTTGTCTCCTGGAGGCAATACAGTTCACCAGTCCTCCTCCTCTTCTCTTCCCTGTACCAGTGCAGTTCCCACCTCTAGCTTAAGCACTTTGGCTTCTTAACCTTTGCTGTATTCTTGTGATCTTCTTGATGCTGTGGTTAAAGAACCAGTAATGTGTGTTGGATACCGTAACACCATCTTATGATTTACATGTATGAATTCTTGAAATAGACCTTTTCAGAAATGTTAGATGGGAGAAAAAAACAAAAGTCCTTTTTCCATGTTGCTCATTCTTGCTTGTAGTTGTAGAGGAATTTCCCTGAGTTTTCTTCCCAAACTTGAGAAATCAGAAAAAGGACCAGGGGACATACCATTTAATTGGTATCAGATTCTAAGTTGCACAATAACCTTCTTCTCTGTGAGGGGATTCTGGGATGCTAGGTTATTTGGTGTGCTTCTCTAAACTTAAGAAAATATTTCAGTACCTAAGGCATAGTGTATACCTGCCTATAGAACAGTGAGCAGGGTTCACAGCTAGCCTATGGCTGCCTATATAGATGGTATAATTTATGCTGTCTGTTGACTAGCGTAGTGTCTCTGTCAGCTTCCTGTCTCATTGGAATAACACTTTCAGCAGCAGCATTGTTTGTATTTTATGCCATTGTTTTGCTTTTTTTCCTCCACCTAAAATTCAAAAGGCATAATGAAGCTCATAAATGTCTTCCACACTTAACATGCAGCCTTCATCCCCCACGTTTCCATAGGCACTGTTTCCCTCAGTAACATGACAGAAAAGAAAATGTTTCTAGCTTACCTTTGAGACATTAGAACATTGATGTCTGGAAAGCATTTTAGCTTGTCTTCTTCAAGATTCCATGTACTGTTGCCTTGCAGTGGTTCTCAACCTTCCGAATGCTGTGACCCTCAGCCATAAGCTTTTTTCTTGCTACTTCATAGTTGTAAATTTGCTACTATTGTGTGTATCCGGTATTCTGATGGTGGTAAGGGGCTGCTCAACCCCCAAAGGGATTATGACCCACAGGCTGATGTGTTAATGTGTTAATGTTTCTGTTACCTTTGAAGGTACCTTTGGCATATTTCAAGAGTTTTTTCTTTTATCTTTTTTTTTATAGTTATATTTTGATGGGTTACTTATTCCTTCAGTACTGATGGTTTGTTTATTCTATGTTGGGTTTATTGGGTTTGTTGAATCTTTGGATTAGTTTTATCCATCAGTTTTGTACAGTTGTTAGGCACTGTCTCTTCATTCCTCTGTAATCTTTATTTTTAATTTTTCTTGTTTTCTATATTTTATCTCTCTGTACTTTAGATAAGCAACCAAGAGGTTGCTTCTGTTAACAAGTTTTAAGATTTGTTTATCTATGTATATATAAGTGTGAGTGCAGGCCACAGCACATATATCGAAAGAGTTCATATGTGAATCAGAAGACAGGTCTTGAAACTTGGAGACTGGTTGTTTCCCCACAAGTAGTTGTTTACTTTTGTCTAATTTGTAATTAGATTCATTCATATTTGTTGTACTGTTTTTCTGTCGTTACATCCTGTTTGGTGTTTCTTTTTCTTTCTGTTTTCTAGTAAAATGTTTAAGCTTAGTATTTGCATATTTGAGCTTGCGAGCATCTTTGTCTTACAGCCCAAGTTTGACACTTAAATGTTAGTGGTTCTGTGGTTTGTTTTGCTTCCTTCTAAGCTATCTTTATCTAGTGCACACAATGTCACTTATTGTGACTCAAGAATACTTGAGATCAAGACCAGCTTTCTTTATAGAACGCTCACAGATATTTTGTCGATAGTGTTATTTGCTGGGATAATTGACCTTTGAGGTAGAAAATGCTGGAATTCTATATAATGTAGGGGTGGTTCTGATGCTAAGGTTCTATTTCCCAGTTGGTTCTTGATCTGTCACTAAAAAAGCCATGGGCCAATTGCTGGGTAGAAGGAATAGGTGGGACTTTTGGGGTCCCTGGAGGCAGGCAGAGAGATGCAAGGGAGGAGAGGAGAGTTTGCTATGTTTCTGATGGAGAAAAGCTGAGGAGCCATGTGAAATTTTATACAGAGTGGCCACACAGGCTGCTCCTACAGGTGGGTGCTCAGGGGTGTCTAGCAGGGACCAGATGTAACTGAGCAACTAAAGTTTAGGGCAGATGGAGAGGTAGAAAGATAAGGATAGTGGTAAGGGTACACTTCTCCAGGTGGGAGGTAGTAACAAAAGGAAAGTTGAAATTCAAAAATTATGTGTCTGTGTCTTTTACCCATGGATTCAAAGGAAGCTAGGTGGGGGCTGGTAGTGTGGCCCATTCTCAGAGCTTATGTTGGGTAACAAAAGCTATACACAACAATATAACATCTGAAAGGTTTGTGTGTGTGTGTGTGTGATAGAGAGAGGGAGAGAGAGAGAGAGAGAGAGAGAGAGAGAGAGAGAGAGAGAGAGGTCATTGGATCTCCTGCAAATAGAGTTACAAATGGTTCTATGCTATGAGATTACTAGAAATCGAACCTGGGTCTTCTGGAAGAGCAGTCAGTGCTCTTAACCGGAGACTCATCTTCCTGACTCCTCCATTTATATTCTATTAAACAAAGAATAGGAATCAAGTAGAGTAAACCCCAGATGGCAGTTTTAATCAACATTGGATTACTTTTCCAACATAGTATTAGAAATTAGGAAGGCAAAGGCTATGTGAGTATCTTTAGATCTTTATATGCTGGTACTGAGAGTAGGTTAAGACCTTGACAAGCTGAAGACTTGAATTTCAGCTCTTCCCTATTTGTGAATTAATCACCCCAAACCAGTCCTCACGTGCTTGACAGATACAGTGGCAAGGACAAAGTGATAGTGTCCTTAGCAGTGAGGACTCTCTATCAGCTGCATTTCTCATAACTAAGCTATTGGTTGTTCAGTTCTGCTGCATGAAATATGGATTGTGGTATATTTGTGGTATATCAGGACAGATGTTCTGAACTAATTAGTCTGACATTTATGCTTCTTGTCAGTATTAATGATTTCGTTAGATTTCTGTGTTTTTAAAACCATTGCCTTCCTTTGATGCTGGGGCTGCAGTTTGAGTTTCTCAAACTAAATGTATGGTACATTATAAAATGCTGAATGTTGGTCATAAATTGTGCTCTTTAGGAAAGGAAGCCTGTCCCTTGCATTCAGCTTTGAGATCTTTGATGCCTGGTACAATGACTGATAAATATTTGTTGATGAATGAATTGGATTCTCATTTTCTAAAATCCTTCCCTGCCACAGCATAGAATTTAGTTTAATTTACAGATGATCATCTCTAATAAAAATAAGTGTGTTCATTATTTTGTTCTCTTGTGTGGACCTCAGCTTAACTTCAGGAAGTTGGAAGCTATATATGTTGGTTTAAAGTAAGCCATGTGGGTTTTCTCACAACAGTTTCTTATACACACTCATATAAAATGGAGTTGAAAGGATTGTAAACACCCCTAAACGTGCTCCACAGATTTAACGGCTCCTGCAGTTAACATTTATTATACTTGCTTTACTCAAATATCACTGTTTCTCCATCGGTTTGCTAGTCCTTTTTTACATTTACACACTTCAAGCCAATCACAAATAAGCACACTTCATCTATACAAACCAGATTTATGTTTTGTTTATAAATAGAGTGATTTTAGAGTATGACTTAAGTGAAATTATGTGTGCACATTTGGAAAAAAATGCTTGTAGAAAATTTACTCAGTCATCTTACTTCACTATATTTATATTGAAACAACGTGGAAACAAGTGTGTACCTGTTCAGTTCATTATTATTTAGAGATAGTTTTTATGTGTATTAACTAGTATTTTATGCAGCATCATTATTCAGAATAGCAGTGATATTCAATGTCATTTATTGAATTTTTTTTTCAGCTACTGTGTTGTACTCACCTTCACGAGAATACATGCCAAATTCTCCTTATCCTCCTTTATTTTCTGATCACATTTTATTTTTGGAATAGGTGATTCGTTCACAGAAAATTGTTGTTTTCAGTTCTCTGTTGTGCTGTGTAGATTCTGGTTCTTTGGCTGCTGCTCTTTACAGTCTGAAGTCCCTGGTATTTGATGGGATCCTAGGACAGAAAACCCCTTCTTGGCCATTGTATTTTTGCAGGGCCATTTAGGATATTTGAGTGTAACTCAGGAAAAGTTGTTCTGTTTTCTTTGCTTATTTTTTAGTATCTAATTTCAGTGTGTTGTGAAGGTGTCAGAGTACCACATAGACTCTAAATCTAATAGTTATTTTCTCTTATATTAATGCTTATTAACATTCTGTGGATTAGAAAAATATACTCCTTTTTCATTTTTGCTATGTGCCAACCATATGGGTTATAATCTTTATTATTTAATTCATGCAGCATCGTGTGAGGATTAAGGAGAAAAGGACGCAGAGACTATTGACTATTAAAAATGGCTCCCAAACTAAAGAGCCAGACAAGGAGTGTTTGAGCAGTGTGACATTGCTTTAGTGTTTCTGAGGCTCTGATCCTAACATTACTTGCCTTATAGATTGCTAGGGATGATTCTTAGAAATGTGGGTTTCTGAACTTCATTTCCTATGTGCTCAGTCTCAGTCTCAATACAGAGGTATGCTACCCCAGTGCTCACCTATCCTTATTGTACTGTGTGAGAGTAAGTTGTAGCTTTATTATCTGTTAATGTAGAACTAAAGTCAGCAGAAATAAATTATCCTAAAGCCCTGTAGTATTAACCTTTCTTGGCGATAACCTTTTCATTTTTGTCTTTGCTCCAAGATTGTTATGGATTTCAAGCACCCAGAGGGTGTCACAGTACCAGTTATGTTACCTCGTCGGAGTTTGCTGGTGATGACGGGGGAATCCAGATACCTCTGGACTCATGGGTACGTACGGAGATGAACTCGTGACAGCTGGGATACTTGCTGCTTAGTGGAACTCACCGTGTCTTTGTTGCACTATCTGAGCGCTGCATCCATGCCCCGTGTGACACAGCAGATCATTTGGGTACAAGCCTCCTGGAGTATGTGCAAGTTTTTTTCTTTTTAATACATTTTTTAATTTTGAAAGGACTTCCATTTTAAAGAAAACTTGTAAAGGTAACAGGACAAAATCCGTTCCCCTTCCACCTATAGTATTCAGTTGTGAACACTTTCTGTGACTTACTTTTCTCATATACTATCGTCATTGCTTTTACTCAGTTGCCTATTTCTCTGCACATCTTTCAGAGGGACACGATAGTAATAGTTTGGCTTTAAGACAAAGAATGGGCATAGTCCTCAGGTGAAAAGACATAGAGACTACTAGAAGGGTGAGAGCCAATAGAAATGAAGATTCTGAAGGATTGGGTCACTGTATTAGTCAGGGCTGTCTTGAGGAACAGAACTGGTAGAGTGTGTGTGTGTGTATGTGTGTGTGTGTGTGTGTGTGTGTGTGTGTGTGTGTAAGTATATATAGGGTATTTCTTTATTGTTTCTTTTCTGTTTTTATTGACTATTCTCTGTATTTACATTTCAAATGTTATCCCCTTTCCCCCACTCCCATCTCCCCCTCCCCTCTACTTGTTTCCATGAAGGTGCTCCCTCTCCCAACAACCCTCTCAACCCCAGCTTCTTGGCATTCCCCTACACTGGGGGAACAAACCTTCACTGGACCAAAGGACTCTTTTCCCATTGATGCCAGACAATGCTGTCCTCTGCTACATATGCAATTGGAGCTATGATCTCTCCATGAGTGCTCATTGGTTGGTGTTTTAGTCCCTGTGAGTTCTGGAGGGTTTGTTGGGTTGATAACGTTGTTCTTCCCATAGAGCTACAGACCCTTTCAGCTCCTTCAGTCCTTTCTCTAGCTCCTTCAATGGGATCCCAGTGTTCAGTCTGATGGTTAGCTGCAAGCATTCTCAACTGTATCTTTATGACTCTGGCAGAGCCTATAAGGAAGCATTTTATATCTGGCTCCTGCCAGTAAGCACTTCTTGGCATCAACAATAGTGCTCGGGTTTGGTAGCTGCATATGGGGTGGATCCCCAGGTGAGGTAGCCTCTGAATGATCTTTTCTTCAATCCCCACTCATCTATTTGTCCCTGTATTTCCTCCTGTGAGTGCTTTGTTCTCCCTTCTAAGGACTGAGGCATCTGCTGTCACCTGGGATTTTGATCTTAGCCTTTCTGACTGCTGTGAGGTGGAACCTCAGGGTTGTTTTGATTTGCATTTCCCTGATGACCAGGGATGTTGAACCTTTCTTTAGCTGCTTCTCAGCCATTCAGTATTCCTCAGTTGAAAATTCTTTGTTTAGTTCTGTTCCCCATTTTCTAATAGGGTTATTTGATTCTCAAGTCTAACTTCTTGAGTTCTTTGTATATATTGGATATTAGTTCTTTATCAGATGTAGCATTGGTAAAGATCCTTTCCCAATCTGTTGGTTGCCATTTTGTCCTTTTGACAATGTCCTTTGCCTTACAGAAGCTTTGCAATTTCATGAGGTCCCATTTGTCGATTCTTGATCTTAGAGCATGAGCTATTGGTGTTCTGTTCAGGAAAATTTCCCCTGTGCCGATCTTTCTCTTGTATTAGTTTCAGTGTACCTGGTTTTATGTAGAGTTCTTTAATCCACTTGGACTTGAGCTTTGTACAAGGAAATAAGAAAGGGTCTATTTACATTCTTCTGCATGCTGACTGCCAGTTGAAGCAATACCATTTGTTGAAGAGGCTGTCCTTTTTCCATTGAATGTTTTCAGCTTCTTTGTCAAAGATCAAGTAATCATAGGTATGTGGTTTCATTTCTGGGTCTTCTATTCTGTTCCATTGATCTACCTGCCTGTCTCTCCAATACCAGGTGGTTTTTTATCATGATTATTCTGTAATGCAGTTTGAGGTCAGGGATGGTAATTACCCTGGAAGATTTTTTATTGTTGAGAATAGTTTTTGATACCCTGGGTTTTTTGCTATTCCAAATGAATTTGCAAATTGTTCTTTCAAAGACTATGAAGAATTGAGTTGGAATTTTAATGGGGATTGCATTGAATCTGTAGATTGTTTTAGGCAATTCCGTCATTTTTACTATGTTGATCCTTTCAATCCATGAGCATAGGGGGTGGATCTTTTCATCTTCTGAGATCTTCTTCAATTTCCTTCTTCAGAGACTTAAAGTTCATGTTATACAGATCCTTCACTTGCTTGGTTAGGATCACACCAAAGTATTTTATATTCTTTGTGACTATTGTGAAAGGTGTCCTTTCCCTAAATTTTTTCTTAGCCTGTTTATCCTTTGAGTAGAGGAAGGCTACTGATTTGTTTGAGTTAATTTTATATCCAGCCACTTTGCTGAAGTTTTTTTTTTTTTTTTTTTTAATCAGCTGTAGGAGTTCTCTGGTGGAATTTTTGGGGTTATGTAAGTATACTCTCATATTATCTGCAAATAGTGATTTTTTTTTTTACTTCTTCCTTTCCAATTTGTATCCCCTTGACTTCCTTTTGCTCTCTAATTGCTCTGACTATGACTTCGATTACTGTATTGAATAGATAGGGAGAGATTGGGCAGTCCTCTCAAGTCCCTGATTTTAGTGGGATTGCTCTGAGTTTCTCACAATTTAGTTTGATGTTGGCTGTTGGTTTGCTGTATATTGCTTTTACTGTGTTTATGTATGGGCCTTGAATTCCTGACCTTTAACATGAAGGGATGTTGAATTTTGTCAAATGCCTTCTCAGTATCTAAAGAGATGATCATGTACTTTTTTTTCTTTGAGTTTGTTTATATAGTGGATAACATTGATGGATTTCTGTATATTGAACCAGCCTTGCATCCCTCGTATGAAGCCTATGTGATCATGGTGAATGATTGTTTTTGATGTGTTCTTGGATTCAGTTTGCAAGAATTTTATTGAGTATTTGTGCATCAGTCTTCATGAGGGAAATTGTCTAAGGTTCTCTTTCTTTTTAGGGTTTTTGTTTGGTTTAGGAATGAGTGTAGTTGTGGCTTCGAAGAATGAGTTGGGGAGTATTACCTCTGTTTCTATTTTGTGGAATAGTTTGGAGACTATTGGTATTAGGTCTTCTATGAAGGTCCGATAGAATTCTGCACTAAACTCTTCAAGTCCTGAGCTTTCTTTGGGAGGTTTTTGATGACTGCTTCTATTTCTTTAGGTGTTATGGGGCTGTTTATCTGATCCCGAGTTAACTTTGGTACATGGTATCTGTCTAGAAAATTGTTCATTTTCTCTAGATTTTCTAATTTTGTTGAGTACAGGCTTTTGTAGTAGAATCTGATGATTTCCTGAATTTCCTCAGTTTCTGTTGTTATGTCTTTACTTTCTTTCTTTCTTTCTTTCTTTCTTTCTTTCTTTCTTTTTTTTTTTTTTTTTTGTCAATTTGGATACTCTTTCTGCACCCTCTGGTTCATCGGACTAAGGGTTTATGGATCTTGTTGATTTTCTCAAAGAATCGGCTTGTGGTTTTGTTGATTCTTTGTTTAGTTCTTTCTGGCTCTATTTGGTTGATTTCAGATCTTGAGTTTGATTATTTCCTGTCATCTACTCCTTTTAGGAGTATCTGCTTTTTGTTCTAGAGCTGTCAAGTTGCTAGTGTATGCTCTCTCCTGTTTCTTTTTGGAGGAGCTCAGCACTATGGGTTTTTCTCTTAGCAGTGCTTTCATTGTATCCCATAAATTTTGGTATGTTGTGCCTTCATTTTTGTTAAATTCTAAAAAGTCTTTGATTTTTTTTTAAGTTCTTTCGTGACCAAGCTATCATTGAGCAGAGCATTGTTCAACTTCTATGTGTATGTTGGCTTTTTGTTGTTTTTGTTATTATTATAGACCAGCCTTAGTCCATGGTGATCTTATAGAATGCATGGGAGTATTTCGATCTTCTTGTATCTGTTGAGGCCTGTTTTGTGACCGACTATATGGTCAGTTTTGGAGAAAGTTTCTTGAGGTGCTGAGAAGATATTTTCTTTTGTTTTAGAATGAAATATTCTATAGCTGTCTGTTGATTACATTTGCTTCATAACTTGTATTAGTTTCAGTGTGTCTGTTCAGTTTCTGCTTCTATGATCTGTCCATTGATGATATTGGGGTGTTGAAGTCTCCCACTATTAATGTGTATGGTGCAATATGTGCTTTGAGCTTTAGTAGAGTTTTTTTGGTTTGGGGGGTTCTTTTTTTTTTAAATGAATGTGGGTACCCTTGTATTTGGAACATAGATGTTCAGGATTAAGAGTTCATCTGATGGATTTTTTTCATTTGATTAGTAAAAAGTGTCCTTCCTTATCTTCTTTGATGGCTTTTGGTTGAAAATTATTCGATATTAGGATTGCTACTCCATCTCTTTTCTTGAGACCACCGACCCCTTCCCCCCACCCAACCCTGGTTTCTAAGCTGGTATTATATTCATGAGGAATGTTTGTAGTAGGCCAGAAGTCAGTTTCAGACCTAGTATTGGGTCTTGAGGAACACAGAAAGTCTAGAAGGTTCATTGGCATTCTTGCTTGTCATCTGGCAAGCATAGCCTGTAGTTGAGCAGCGTGTGTCTTCCTGAGTTGGGGTTAAGGCACAGTGTTGAGGTGGGTGTCAGAGCTCAGGAGGAAATGTTCTTTGAGTTCCAGGGAGGTGAGGACAGGAGGAAAGGAAGCTTGTAGCTCATGTTCTTTTGCTGCACTAGAGTTGACCTTGAGAATTTAATTGAGGAAGCAGAGTACAGAAGGTCAGAAGGCAGCCTATGTCTTTGAGGAGTAGCTTGTGGGTGAGCAGAGGTGTTTGCCAGAGTTGGGGGCTGTGACACAGCAAAGAGTTGAAAGCCAGGGGAAGGTGGGATGTTGGGATCTACAGAGCTGTAGCTGGGGTAGGGAAGGTGGGATGGTGGATCCAGAGCTGTAGCTGGGGTAGGGAAGGTGGGATGGTGGATCCAGAGCTGTAGCTGGGATAGGGAAGGTGGGATGGTGGATCCAGAGCTGTAGCTGGGGTAGGGAAGGTGGGGTGGTGGATCCAGAGCTGTAGTTGGGGTAGGGAAGGTGGGGTGGTGGATCCAGAGCTGTAGCTGGGGTAGGGAAGGTGGGATGGTGGATCCAGAGCTGTAGCTGGGGTAGGGAAGGTGGGGTGGTGGATCCAGAGCTGTAGCTGGGGTAGGGAAGGTGGGATGTTGGGATCTACAGAGCTGTAGCTGGGGTAGGGGAAGGTGGGATGTTGGGATCTACAGAGCTGTAGCTGGGGTAGGGGAAGGTGGGATGTTGGGATCTACAGAGCTGTATCTGGGGTAGGGAAGGTGGGATGGTGGATCCACAGAGCTGTAGCTGGGGTAGGGGAAGGTGGGATGTTGGATCCAGAGCTGTAGCTGGGGTAGGGAAGGTGGGATGGTGGATTCAGAGCTGTAGCTGGGGTAGGGAAGGTGGGATGGTGGATGGTGGATCCAGAGCTGTATCTGGGGTAGGGAAGGTGGGATGGTGGATGTTGGATCCACAGAGCTGTAGCTGGGGTAGGGAAGGTGGGATGTTGTATCCAGAGCTGTAGCTGGGGTAGGGAAGGTGGGGTGGTGGATCCAGAGCTGTAGCTGGGGTAGGGAAGGTGGGATGGTGGATCCAGAGCTGTAGCTGGGAGGAGAAGCTTCAGCTGCTGTTCTGCTGCAGTACTAGAGACAACCTTGAGAATTAGGTTTAAAGAATTTGAGTCATAAAAAATAGATGGTCTGATTTTTTTCTTAATGGCCATTAAAATATTGGCTCTTAATGGAGAGGAGATCAGGAGGCAGGGCACCTTTGTGAAGGCAAATGGAGGGGGAGGTGTTGGGAGTGGGGGGGGTAACTTCTCAAATGTAAATACAGAGTATCTAATAAAAATTATGAAAAAAAACCTGGCACTGTCTAATCCATTTTTCCAAGTATTTCTGGAATTTTGTGGAAAAGACTTTCTTTTTTCTTTTTTGTTTGTTTGTTTGTTTTCTTTTTGGCCCAGGCTCTTTTTGTTGCCACTTACTCTTAAACTTTCAAGAATAATGGCACTTACAGTAACTGCAAAATAAGGAGCTGTTTTGCATATATATTAAAAACATTTTCATTTATTCTTGCAAATGATATTGCATCATCTCCTGAGGTGATTTTTGGTTGTGTTTTCTACCAAAGTCCCTTGGCAGGTCAGGACTAAAGTGTGCAACACAGAGATCACACTAGAGATTTATTGGTTGGGGCCAGGGGAGCAAAAGCCCACCTCTCGATGGCAGGACCTTTGGGAGGTGCACACGGTGCCCAAGCAGCCGGTGCTGACAGGCCTAGTGGTGCTGAGTTGCCGAAAGTCGCTGGGATTAACATTTTGATCACTTTTTAATTGAAATGTATTATGCCACTGACTGCTGACAGTAGTTATTTCTGAAAGTTTGTATTGTAAGTCTCTCATGTTTAATGCTGATATAGGGTTGTATATTCTTTATAATATTTTTGGGAGAAAGAAAAATAAATCTCAACATTAATTTTTGAAGGCTGCTGTTGGCGTTACTGATTGTGTGTATATGGGAGTGTGTGTGTGTGTGTGTGTGTGTGCGTGCGTGCGTGCGCGCGCACTCACACTTCAGAAAGAGATGAAGGAAAAGGTAGGAGGTAGAGATAGGGAAGAGAGTGGTACACAGAGAAAAACCATGTCAACTATTGAGATGCCAACTAAGATCTTTTGTGAAAGGGAGAAAAAAATTGAAATAAGCATGAAAGCATAGGACATAAACTTGGTAAAAACCTTCTGATGTTTATTTTGGAGAAAACGGGATTTCACCTTGCTATATGTAAATTCTTTCCCAAGCACATTGTAGTTTGTAGACTATCAGAGATGTTAAAAGATACATTCATTCCTGTATTTGTTATGTTTCTTAAGATATTGGTCTCACTATGTTGTCAAATGAATTATTTATTGTCTTCAGAATTACACCTCGAAAATTTGATACCATCCAAGCCTCTGAGCAGTTCAAAGGAGGAATAATCACCAGCGACATCGGAGACCTGACTTTAAGCAAGAGGGGGATGCGAACGTCGTTCACGTTTAGGAAAGTGAGGCGAACGCCCTGCAATTGCAGTAAGTCTCTAATTCTGTGTGTGCTGCAGCGGGACACAGCTCGTAAGAAAATGTTCTAAAACTACCAGTGCTTGGAGCTTTTCCACAACTTTCCCAGTGGTGTGTGATCTGGGCTAGGCCTTCCCAGCACTTCTCTGAGATGCCTCCATTGATATTTATATTCTTTGAAGGCAGAGGCTATACTTTATCGTTAAATATGTGAAATTTCTTTAGCATTGAGTGCCAGAAAAAAAAGCTTCATTTTTGAAAGTGACAGGTAAGAGTTAGGGTTTGTGAGGCAGTAAACCCTGCTTGTGCAGAAATAGGAACTGAACAGAACAGGGGCTATTCTGACTTATTTACATACGTGTGTTGATCCCTAGATGTATTTCTTGGACTCAACAGAAAATATTTTTACTTTATAAATGATAATTTGCATTGACAGAGATCAGAAAATGCTTTTCCGATCACAAGGGTTTCAGTTTGGGGTAGCCTGGAGCAGAAGCTGTCATATTTAGCTGCAATCCCAAAAACATTTTAAATTCAAAGTCTTTTATCTCAAGGCTGGAGAGATGGTTCAGCTGTAGCTTCTTTCTCGTACCTACATTACCAAAAGATGGGATACATTCTGGCCTCCACAGGCGCCCTTACTCCCTCCCACATGACATATACAGAGACATAAACACATAAATAAAAATACAAATAAATCTTAAAGGACAGAGCTTCTTCCATCTGAGGATAGTAATCCTGTTTAACAAAACCGTAAAATGGCTGGATTTGTGAGGGTGAAAGGAATGTTTATTTATTTTGCTAATGGTGTCAATAAGTTTATAAAATATGATACTGGGGTTATTTCTCGGTGGTGTTGGTGGAGGTGGCTGTGTGGGAACGGGGTCCTTTTGTTTGGAGCAGCTGCGAGGGGGTGAGGGGCACAGAGCAGCAAGGCCCAAGGACTTCCCAGCTGGCCTTCCCCCAGCTCTCGGTCCCCTCCTGGGGTTGTGGGGCCACCCAGTGAGCCTCCCATGGCCTCAGGAACATTGATTGAGATGGGGGTTTCACTCTGCAAGTCTAGGCCACTTGGAAATATATATATAACACAGAGTACCCTTAAATTCTTGTTGGTCTTGCTGTTCAAACTCTCAGATGGTAGGGCTGTGGGTGTGAGCTGCCACACCTGGATGCAGAGCCTTTTCTTTTCATGTAGGTTACTCCTCCGTCTGCGACAGGCAGAGGAAGGTCACGCCTCCATCCCTTTCCGGGAGCCGTAAAGATGCGTTGGAACTCGAGCAAAAGCATGTCCACTGTGTGTACGATGAGATTGCAAGTCACTTCAGCAGCACAAGGCACAGCCCATGGCCGCGCATAGTGGAGTTCCTGAAAGCCTTGCCGAGTGGCTCCATAGTGGCCGATATTGGATGTGGAAATGGAAAGTACCTTGGTACCAACAAGGAGTTATATATGGCAAGTAACTAGTGTAAAAGCAAACGGGGAGGCCCATGTTCTTATATGAGCTCTGTGCTTAACATCATTTCATCCCTCCCTTTCCTGATCCCAATTCCTCCTGTGTTTCTTTCATTCTCTTTCAAGCCCATGACTTCTTCTTTTCAACTGTTATAGTTACGTAAATATTTATACATGTATATTTATGCACATACATACATGCACACACATATACATGCACACACATATGAAGCCTGCTGAGTCCAGTTAGTGGTATTTGTGTGTGTGTGCATATGTGTGTGTTTGTTTAGGGCTAATAACTTGAGATTGGATAAGTTACTGGCGAGGCTTCCCCTGAAGAAGATGCCACGCCTCTTTCATCCATCACTAACTACCACAATTCTTCATAGAGGTGGACCTTGTGAAATTTCACCCAACCACATTAGCATGTCACCTGGTATTGTCATTTTTCAGCCCTTGATTAGGCAGTCATATTGAGTGGTACAGCTTCCCTGTCATATATAGAAGATGCTGTCTCATAGCAGATGTCTTGTTCCTGTGACCCGTACAATCTTTCTGCTCCTCTTCCACTTTTTCTGCTTTATGTCCCAATAAGGAAGAGTTCTCTGTAAAATCTCTTCTAATCTATAATTTATAATAATAAACTGGTTTATTCACGATCATATTACAAAGTAAAATCTAAGGACAGGGAAAATTTCAAAGAATACCTAGCAATTGTGGTCATAAATACTTAGGGAAACAGAAAAAGAGCTGGAGAAGTCTTGAGGTGATACCTCAGGACATAAATCGCATGAGGACCTGAGTTCAATCCCCAAACACCCACATCAAAAGCTGGATATAGTGGCACAAAATTTTCCTTCCAGTATTGGGGAGGCAGTGACAGGAAGGTCCCTGGGCTCAGTGACTAATCAGCATGCCCGAGTCAGTGAGCTGCAGGTGCCATTGAGAGATATTTATCTCAAAAGACGAGATTGACCGTCCTGTTTGGTACCAGTGAACACAGCACTCATGCTGCTAGAGTGCTGTAGAAGTCTCTCTTCACCCACCGGGCCCTACCCAGTGAACACAGCACCCCCAGCAGGCGTTTAAGAGAAAAAAGATCAATAGTTTTAAAAATTGAAACACTCTCTACCAACAGTAAAAAACAAGCAAACAAAAAACCTACCACCACCAACAACAATAAACAGGGCTTCACTGTGTCATACTGGCTGGCCTTGCCTGCCACTGCCTCCCACATGCTAGGATGAATGACTTGTCACTGTATATGACCTCTTCTTTTGGGTGTGGGGTGGGATGTTAATTGATTTTTTTGACTATAGTCATGACATTGTACAGTCTGTTATGACTTGTAATGTTTCCTTATGAATGTGAACCTTGTGTGATGAGTGTAAGGTATGAAATAAACTTCTTGCGATGTGTAAACCAAATGTTATAATTTTTCTTTTTTGAATCACAGATTGGGTGTGATCGCAGCCGGAACCTTGTGGACATCTGTAGAGAGAGGCAGTTCCAGGCCTTGGTCTGCGATGCACTGGCTGTCCCCGTCAGGACTGGGTCTTGTGACGCTTGTATCTCTATTGCTGTCATTCACCACTTTGCGACTGCAGTGAGTGTTGCTCTTCCCTATGTAACAGTTCGTAAGTGACAGGGAAAGTGTGTGCGTGCATGTGTGTGTGTGTGTGTGTGTGTGTGTGTGTACGCGCGCCTGTGAAAATAAACCTTTCCTTTCTTAAATTTCTTTTCTTTTTTTATTTTTCTAACTTTGTCATACTTTCAACATGAAGTATCCTCCATAAATAAAAAAGGTTCATGTGCCGAAAGCTCAGCCCCAAGCTTGCGGCTCTGTGAGAAGGCGATTGGGTTATGAAGGTACTAATTCCTTCACTGGGCCAGTTCTTTGCCTCTTTTATGTTGTATGTACGATGGAGAGGTGGGGCCTGATTTGAAGAGCTCGCCAGTAAAGTGGCTTGGAATGGCACAGCTCATCCTGAGCCCCTGTTATGCCTCTGACAAGCAGCTCTGCCAGGATGCCCTCTTCTGTGAGGCTCTGCCCAGTGTAGCCCTAGGAACAAGAAGCTGAAAGAAAATGGACTGAAACCTTAAAGTCTGTGAACCAAAATAAATTTCCATTTATAATGTTTTTCTTGGACATTTACCACAGTGACAAAATCAATAAAAATTCTTTTTGATCGCTTGCTGTATAGCTTTAATGTAGTTTTCCCTCCTTTCTTACCTTTCTGGTCTTTGGTTATTTTTAATATTTGCCATAGGTGACCGATAAGACACCAGAACATTTACCTCCTCTGTCTTCCACGGCAGTGTTATTATACATTATTTTTGTTGTTTTAGGCTCTTGGTATTTATACTGTTGAGTATTTACTCTTTTTAGTACTCCTTTTTTTGAAGCACTTTTAAAGGTTTCTGAAAGACTAGCTTTCTTTTGCTTAAAGAATTCTGTTTTCTGTTTTTATTTAAGTAGTTATATTGGCGGTACGTCCTCTCACATTTTGTCATTGAACTCTCCTTATTTAAAAAATATTATTTTGAGTATATTTTGAATTCTAAATTGATAATGTTTTCTGTATTTGTAGCCTTTTGTCCACCTCTGCTTCATTCTAGGTAATTTATTCTGACTTGAATTCTGACTCAATGATTTCCTGTGGAGATATATGTAATATAATATTAAATTCATGTGTTGCTTTGGGTGATCTTAGAACTTATTTTTTTCTTTATTCAAATTTTTTATAGTTTTATGGACATTATTTCAAGTTATGTTAAAGTCTTTGAAGTTTTTTTAATGGAAAATAAGTCTTTTCTTGTTTTATGTATAACTAGACACATGCTAATAGTTGCTTTAATATACTCACTCATAGGTCGTCATAAAACAGTTGAAATGATGAGACATAAAATGTTTAACTTGCATTTATTTATGTGCTGTGTGTGTGTGTGTGTGTGTGTGTGTGTGTGTGTGTGTGTGTGCCCTGATGTGACTGTGCCTTTCCCACAGAGTATGGTGTTTGACAGAGAACAACTATGGCGTGAGTACTGTCTTTCCACCATAAGGGTGCTGGGAATTGATTCAGGTCATCAGGCACTAGCAAGAGCCCACTAAGCCATGTCCCCAGCCCAAAATATACAGTGTTTAATTCTTCATCCCATTGAATGTAGCTGTGCTTTCTTATGGTATAACAGAGTTGGTATATTTAATGTTGATTAGCTAAACTTTATTTTATATACAGAAAATAGTGGGCAATAATTACAAAATGTTACAGTGGAAACAATTGTATAAATCCAGTTTCATTTTAAAGAAATACATCGCTTGTTTTTTATTTGAATTAATAGAAACTGCAGAAAGTCGTGAACCAACTAAAGAAATATGAGAAACTTAAAAAACAACTGAATAGACCAGTAATAACAAGCATTGTTAAATATGTTCTATTGGTTTAATTAAAACTAGAACACCTGAGTGATGGAATGTCCTGGAGCCTACTCAGAATTTGAATTCAGTTCCCAAATGTTGAAACAGTGTTGCAGTGTTGAAAACTGTCTACATTTGGAAAGTTGTGACATCTAATTTTACGAATTTTATAAAAAGTCCATGATAGCCGTGATGATGGTGAGCGGAGCATCTCTGCACACGCAGCATCTCTGCACATGCAGCATCTCTGCACATGCAGCATCTCTGCACACGCAGCATCTCTGCACACGCAGCATCTCTGCACACGCAGCATCTCTGCATACGCAGAGCCACACTCAGCAGTTAATCGCTAGTGTGAAAGAATCTAATGAAAATAATAGTTATCTCCTTTTGTACCTGTAAAAACTGAGGATAAGGTTTCTGAGAATGCATAAGCAACTGAAAACAGACTTTGACAAGAAGCCTTTCTAAGACAAGTATTTTCTTTGCTTCCTCTCTTATTTTTCTGAAAGTGATAGTTACAAAGAATCCAAATAACTTTGAAAAGCGTACTCCAAAATTAAATAAGTCTTCTTCATTTTTCTACTGAAAAGGAGAATCTCATCAAATCTCCCGTCTGTCTGTCTGTCTGTCTGTCTGTCTCTCTCTCTCTCTGTCTCCCACCCTCCCTCTCTCCCTCTCCCCCCCACCCCCTATAAACACTTTTTCTTTTATACATACTAAAATATCTTGAAACTAGAGAGGTGACTTTAGTGCACAGCACTTTCTCTGCAAGCGTAAGGGCCAGAGTTTGGGTCCTAGCACATACACAAAAGCTGGCCATGGTCTTCAATGGCACCTGCAGCCCCTGCTGAGTGCAACAAAGACGGGACTGCTGCATTATTGCCTGATGGTCTAGCAGGAAACTGATAGTTCTTGGTTCAGGGGACCCTTGGCCACAGGGAGCAAGATCCAAAATGATAGAGGTGGGCGCTGGGCACTTTCTGGCTTGAGTGTTTAGTTTTATAGTCTGTCTTTTCCTTTGTTTTTGAAGCGTTGGTCATTAGTAGTGTTGTTGTTGAATTCTGGACATTTTACTAAATGTGTGAAGTCTTCTGTCCTCTTTCAAAGAGGAGTAAATTGAGAGCAACAAGCACATATGAGTTGATCATCTTAACTCTTTAAGGATGGACTCTCTGTTTTATTGGGGTTAAGTCACAGTTGCTTATTTCAGTCTCTCCCGAAGGTCTCAAGATAAGCCTTGTTTCTTTCTGGGTCACTGCACCTTGTAGACCTTAAGGTCATCTTCTGTCTCTCCATTGTTGCTAGTGCTGGGTTTCCGGAAATTTCACCCAGTGCTCAGTGTGGGAACCGGAAGATAGCTTTAGAGGACTTTGCGTGTAGCTGTTGGAGGCATTTCCTTACAGTTCCTGCTTTATGACGCTGACCCCTGAATTTCACCTGCTTTAATGTCTCTGTACTAAGAACCGGGTGTCCTTAGGCCAGCGAATCCTCTGCTTTCTGCTTGTATTTCATCCTAAAATTCTCTCAGGTCCAGACTGCAGACTTGCTCACCAGTGCCTTAGCCAGGTGTTTTATGTGCAGTTTTGAGGACCAGCAAACAGTTATACGTTTGTCTCCTCTGGGTTGATAAGTTACAGTCACTTCATCTTACTGTTTGTTTGTTTGTTTTCAGGAGCGCAGAGTGGAAGCTCTTCGAGAACTTTCCCGGCTCCTGAGACCTGGCGGGCAGGCCCTCATTTATGTCTGGGCAATGGAACAAGAATATAAAAATCAAAAGTCCAAATATCTTAGAAGAAACAGAATTGGCCAAGGAGATAAAGATGAGCTAAACAGTACCACATCCAAGGAAGAATTGCTGGTAAATCAAATGACCGAGGGAGGCTGTGAAGACCCAGCATCGTCTGCTCACTGCAAGAACCCCGAGAACAGAGAGTGCAAGTCAAGAGAAGTTCCTACTTCTGAGCTTCCTATTCATACAAATAGGACCTGTTTTCATTCCCAAGATGTGCTGGTTCCCTGGCACCTCAAGGGAAACCCTGGTAAAGACAAAGCTGTTGAACAATCTGAACTAGCAGGATGTCCTGCCCCAAGTCCTGTGTTTCATCGTTATTACCATGTGTTCTGTGATGGAGAACTGGAAGCTTCCTGCCGGGCTGTGGGTGATGTTAACGTTCTGCAGAGCTATTATGATCAAGGGAATTGGTGTGTGATTCTTCAAAAGGTCTGATCATTTACCTGAGCATATCATGTGTAAAGAAAAAGATGCCAATCTGTTTTTGAAAAGGAAACTAGATTATTGAAATAGTGAGGACATTTGGGGAATGTAAACAAACCAGAAGTGAGAGCAGAGATACTTAGGAAGCATTCTGTCTGTTCCCGTTGCCTGGCTTCATACATTTAGGTTCCTCTTACGTGCCTTTTAAGTATGGTGTTTGACATTAACTTGTGAAGCGTCTGTGGTGTTTGTGTAAGTGTATATGTAGCGTTTGAAGATAAACTTTTGTTTAAAATCTTTTGGTAAGGAAGCAATCATGTGAGCATTTAATGAAGTGAATACTCCTGGACAATAAGAGAGTATTTGAAGTTTTTTTTTTTTTTTTTTTTTTTTTTTTTTGTATAGTACAGAATAGTTTATTCAGGTCATGGGGGTCAGGGGTTAAGAAGATAGTAGAGGCAGAGAGAGAGGAATAGAGAAGTGAAAGCCGGCCATGAGCCTGTGGAGAGAGGCGGGGATTGGGGGGAAATGGGGAGAGGAGGAGAAGGGGGAAGAGCAAGGACGAGACAAAGAGAGTAGGAAAGCAAGAGGCCAAGAGCTTGAAGTTTTATCTGAAAGTGTTTGTTCCAAAAAAATCATACTTTCTCACTGCAGCTTTGTATCACATTCTGGATGCCTGCCCAGTAACACTAGCCAGATGATTCTCAGAAATTAATAGAAATTGAGTTCAACAGGTATTCCTTAAACACACGCCCTGAACTGAGTAGTATTAAAGACTAAGAATGGAGCTGTAAACAAGTAAAAGAGGTCGGGGCATAGATGAGTTGAAGAACCTATGTTTATCATGGAGGCCCTGGATTTAATGCCGATTACCATGGGCACATGCACAGCAGCAGAAAACAAGAATGAAGCACCTATGTGTAGAGAGCTAACCTTCTCTAAGGGACGACTGATAAAAGCAAACAAGCAAGTACCGTGTTTGTGGTGACCACGCACTCCATGAAGAGTGTGGAAGGGATACTAGCCTATGACCAAAAGTTTGCTTTTTAAGTTTTTTGTTTTTTAATCTTTATGCTCAAGATTTTATTCTCCTCCTGGTCCACTCTCCTACTCTTCCACATCCCATACTTCTTCCACGCCCCCCATCTCCATGAGGATGCCCCCACCTCACCCACCCCACCAGACCTCTAAACTCCCTGGGTCTCCCTCCAGTCTCTGAGGTTTAAGTGCATCTTTGACTGAACCCAAACCCGAGAGTCCTCTGCTGTACATATGTTGGGGCCTCATATCAGCTGGTGCTGCCTGCTTGGTGGTCCAGTGTCTGAGATACCTCAGGGGTCCAGGTTAGTTGAGACTGCTGGCCCTCCTACAGGGTCCCCTTCATCCTCAGCTTCCTCCAGCTTTTCCCTGATTTAACCACAGGAGTCAGCATCTTCTGTTCATTAGTTGGATGCAAATATCTGTATCTGACTCTTTCAGCTGCTTGTTGGGTCTTCTGGAGGGCAGTCATGGTGGGTCCCTTTTGGTGGGCACTCCGTAGGCTCAGTTATGGAGTCAGGCCTTGGGCCCTTCCTTTTGGGACTTTCCCTGGACCTTCTTTTCCTCAGGCTCTTCTCCATTTCCATCCCTGCAGTTCTTTCAGACAGGAACAATTATGGGTCACAGTTTTGACTGTGTTATAGCAACCCCATTCCTCACTTGATGCCCTGTCTTTCTGCTGGAGGTGGGTCTACAGGTTCCCTCTCCCCACTGTAGGGCATTTCATCTAGGGTTAATTGCTGAAATAATTACTAATCCTGACTAACTTATTACTAGAAATTACTATTCCTGATCCATTGGTCTAAGCTCTAAAGACAACTTTCATAGTTCCCTTTAACAGTTAAATTGCAAAATTTAAAATGTTTTCAGCAAAACCAAACTTTGTTATTGCAAACACAATTGGCTGTTTCTTAATCATTGTTTGTCTCAATTTAGAACAGGGGCTGCATTTTTATGTACTCAGTGAAACCAAAAGCATGTTCTTAGAAATTATTAGTAAAATTGAAGAATATTTAGTTAGACTGAGTTGACGGGGAGAAGTTTTTGTGTTTTTTGCAATTACCTCAATAAAAAAAATTAAAATTAGTAACATGTAAATGTTTTTAAAATCTTTTAAAAATGTTTATAATTAACACTTTTTAAATTTTAGTAGAATTATTTAAAATTCGATTTGCATATACAATTTTGTTTTCCATTCTTTTTTTAAATTGAGTATCTCACATAGTCCAGGTTAACTTCATTCTTGCCGTGTAGCCGAGGATCATCTTGAATACCTGGTTCTCCTGCTTCCATCTCTCCAGTCCTGGGATTACACACCTCCACGGCAGGCCTACGCCAAGTGTTCTGTATACATACATATATGTGTATATGAAGAAAAAGATGTTGGTTATAGATTAAAGCAGCAGTTCTCAACCTGAGTGTCACGACCCCTTTGGGGGTCAGACAACCCTTAAGACCATCGGAAATAATAATTATTTACATCATGATTAATAATTGTAGCAAAATTATAGTTATGAAGCAGCAGCAGAATTAAACTTATGGTTGGGGGTCACCACGACATTAAAGTGTCACAGCATTAGGAAGGTTGAGAACCACTGTATTAAAGGAGCATACAGACCAGTGAGATGGCTTGATTGATCCAGGAATTTGCCACCAATCCTGACACCCTGAGTTCAGTTCCCGGGACCTGTATACCCACACATGCCTGTGCATGTGTTCCTAAGCACGCACGCGCGCACACACACACACACACACACACACACACACACACACACACGAGTGCACAAATACTCATACAAATAAATAAATAAATACCTTTTTTAGAGAAAGGGTTTCTCTTTGTAGTTTTGACTGTCCTGGAACTAGCTAAATTGAACAGGCTGTTCTTGAACACACAGAAATCTGCCTGCCTCTGCCAAGTGCTGGAATTAAAGGTATGTGACATCATGTTCAATTAAATACACTTTTCAGAAAAAGATATAAGATTTTTAGCTGTTCCTAAATCAAAGTTTGAATATTGTGCTTGTGAATTTAAGTTTCCAAGTAAACAACTTAGCCATGTTGACTGATTATAAGAAGAAAATCTCTTAATGTATATTGACTTATTAGACTAATTTTAATATTTCCTTATTCATGAATATTTTAGAAATAAACTTAAAGGCAAGCATAGGATTGAGGCAAAGGCAGGCATGAGTCTCTTCTGCTCAGAAGCCTGAGCCCCAGAGTTCAAAACTGGCTAGACTTACGAAGTGAAACCCTGGCTTAAAAACAAAAAACAAACAGTAAATCAGACAAATCTGTTCCTTGAGTCATTTCCCTTATTTCTCCTCCTTTGAAATGGCATCTGTGGGTGTCAGTCAAAAGTACAGTAAGAAAGAAGTCCATTGACCCTGCGGGGCCTGAATGCAACTTACTGTACGTTTCTACCCATAAAATTAAGACGTGTATGAGTTTTTGTTACTGCTCATTTCTAGCGCTGTCAGGCTGCCCAGCTGTACTTTTGTGCTTAGAGTTTTCTTGAGATTAAATAGGAACTGTCAGAGTGAAAGCTTTGCTAGGCCTTCTCCTAAAGTCTTTAGTAGATAACTTTTTCATTTCTTCATAAAAATCTGTTATTAAGCGAGAAACATATAAAGTTCAGCTGGCATTTAGCTTTTTTCAGTTATGACTAATTCTGAAGAACTCTGTAGTTAATGAAGGAAAGAATCTCCTTAATAGGTTTTAATAGTGTATCGAGATATTATATTATTGTGTCTCATTTCACTCTTTTACTGTATGTCAGCTTTTTAATGAAAATACCTCATGGATGAGAGGAACAGTAATTTAGTATTAGCTGTCTTCATACTGTATTTAAACTATGATTTTGGATGCCCTAGTCTAATCAGAACCCTGTGAAATAAAAGGTTAAGAAACAACAATGAGACTATGGCAATGAGATTCATGTTTTACATACTTGAAAACTTTTAACTGAGGTTTTAAAAATATAAGTTGTAATCTGGTGGCAGCTGTGAGCCTCCTTTGAGTTTTTAGAACCTGACTTCCCACACACCTTCATTGCTATGTCTGACCTAACGTAAAGTTGTCTTGTTATGTATTATGGTCTGAGTGAGAAATGTCCCTCCACAGGTTTCTGTATTTAACTCCTCGGTCCCAGGTTGGTGGTATTACTTGGGGACGTTATGGGGTGGTAACACGGTAGAGCCTCACTAGGGAAGTAGTATTGTGGAGGAGTTTTAAGAATTTCTGACCTGGTCCCACTTCCTCCTTCCTGTATGTGGATGAGATGCAACCCCTCAGCTTCCTACTATGGAAATCTGGTGCCGTGATGGACTTCATCCCTGTGGGACAGTGGGACAAAATAAACTCCCACAAATTGCTTTTTATCATAGTATTTTCTCACTGCAACGAAAAGTGACTAGGGCTGGAGGGATAGATCAGTGGTTAGAGCACCAACTGCTCTTCCAGAGGTCCTGAGTTCAATTCCCAGCAACCACATGGTGGCTCACAACCATCTGTAATGTGATCTGATGCCCTCTTCTGGTGTGTCTGAAGACAGCTACAGTGTACTGATAAAAATAAAATGAATAAATTAAAATTTAAAATGTGACTAGTACACATTGTTTTTAAGACAATATTTTCAAGTCTGATGTTTTTAAAACTGAACTTCATCACTTAGTAGCTGTTAGAATTTGGCAGATGCATATCTGAAAAAGAAAAAGTATAGTAAACTGCAGTCTCGTTGGATGGATTACATGAGAGAGCACAACTATTTCAAACACTGTACTTTTTACACAGGGACAACCAGCTTCCTCCATCCTCTCTTGCCCTAAGCACACACCTGGGAGCAGTGTACTTTTACCTTTCCTTATGTATTTGTGATTGTAGTCAGTTTGGCATTGACATTCATTAATACATCGCTATAATTCTTTCAGTATTAATTTGCTGATTTTCCTGTTGCATGCCAGGCATAATTCTTGTTGAAGAACGTGGTGTGTTATGCCCAGTGGTGGGTTGTAGAAGGGGCAGTAAGATTAACCATAACCCAGAAACATACATTATGAGCTGAAGTAACGTATTTTCCCCATAGAGAAAACAGTGTAAGTCAGGTTCAGAAGGCTGGTGGGTTTCAGCTTCGGAAAGGTACAGACAGTTCTCTGTAAGAAGAGGGGTTTATGTGAAGATCGACTGAGGCTGGAGAGTAAGGTATGTACTTATACATGGAATCAGAATTCAGAAAACCTAGTGTCAAATGCTGAGGTAAAAGGCCAAAGTGAAGAACTGCAGGGAGGGGGTGTGTATGAAGCAGAAAGAGTGAGACTCACCCATGTGTTCACAGTTTCAACCAACTGTAGACCAGAATCAAAAGAGAAGCCATTCTCTTACTATGCCTCCTTCAGCCAAGATAACTGGTTTTGATTGCTACCTTCAAGCAATTTAGAATCACTGCCACAGACTTCTGTTTGTGAGTACCTGCCAGAGTTGGGCATAGGGCACTCCTCAGAATGGACAGTACCTTCCTCTAGGCAGCCCAGATGTAGAGGGATGAGGAAAAAGCAGTTTCATCTACATGCCTTCCCCTTTCTTTGTGTCTGTCCTGCTGTTACCCTTCTCTGCCGACAGCCTTTGCTTTACAGTGTGACCTGAATTTGTCATTCTTTGGGACCTGCTGTATCAGCCTGATGGACTGAGCAACTCATGGATTCTCCCTTCCCAGGAGGCAGATAACCATTGTTAAACTCCCCAGCCTCTGTCGTGCACACCAGTCTAATGAATGCCCGTTTTGTAATAAACATATTCTGTTGGTTATGTTCCTGTAGAGAACCCATCTATACACGAATGAAACAGTGAAACTACTACATACACAGCATGTTTATATTGTGTTTGTAAGTAAGCTGAAGTCGTTAAAGTATAGGAGGATGTGTGACAGTTTTATTCAAAATTTATTTATAATGAACTTGAGTATGTTTAGATTTGACCTCTTCTAGAAGCCCTTGAACCACTTCCACCAACCCACCTGCACCCCAGGTACTAAGGAATGGGTCCAGTTAGATACAACGTCAGACACAATATAGGTAGGATATGCCAAAATTCTGTTGGTTAACATTTTGAGATTGCAACCTCTTTGGAACAACTTTAGTTCCACTTTGCAGGGAGCATCTGGCTTCTGTGTGAAGATTAGACAGTAAAGGGATGAAAGGGATCAACCAGGACTTGAGATATAATCCAAATGAGAAGGGAACATTGGTCTGTGGTAGTGAACATGTTAGCATTGGACATGGGAGAACCGCATGCTTTGGGCTATGGGTTTGGAGGTGGAAAGCCAAGCGTTTCTGATCTTTGGTCCTGTGTGAGGGATGGGAGAGGCCCACAGTGTCTGCTTTCCACAGTCTGTTCTCCCAGGGCTGCCATTCTTCAGACTGAATGCAGTTTTGATTTATCCATTTCTCTCCTCTGTGATACAGGCACAGGGCTCTAGTTTTACTGCCCCAAGCAAATCTGCAGACAACCAGAGCAGTTGTCAGAAGTTCTACTCATCGCTGAGTAGTCAGTGTGTGAAAACAGAACACAATGCAACAGTTGTGATCACTTAGCAACCATACACTGAGACAGACACATTCGGGATTCCAGATCACGTAGGCAGCAGGATAACAAGCAACCTGGTGCTGCTTTATATTTAGCAATCATCAACAACAACAACAACAACAAAAAGATGTTGCTTACCTAGGAAGAGCCAGACATGCTAAGCGTAACATCCACATGCCCTCTGATGAAAAAAGAAAAGGTTGCTCCAAGCTTCTTGCTGTCTCACCTGATGTGATACAGGTCTACTTATAGGTTCCAGAAACATTTACAAGGGAAAAAAAAAAGAAAGAAAGAAATCATTATGGAGAAAAATATAAGATATCATCATTTCAGACCACAAATCTCATCTTCATTTTGCAAAAAAGCAAGTGAAGGTTTTACGGATTATTAAGACATGGAAAACAAGCAATCATTGGTAATAGTCAGAAACTGGAAATAACCCATATGTGCTTTAACAGAGGAATAGATAAAGAAAATGTGGCTGATTTACACAGTGGAATACTATTCCACTATTAAAAATGAGGACATTGTGAATTTTGCAGGCAAATGGATGAAACTAGAAAATATCCTGAGTGAGTTAACCGTGACCTACTCACTGACAAGTGGATATTAGCCAGAAAGTACAGAACACCTGTGATACTCCCCACAGGATGTAAGACGTTAAACAAGAAGAAAGGCCAAAGAGAGAATGTTTGAATCTCACTTAGAAGGGGAACAAAATAATGATGGAGGCAGAGGGAAAGATGGAGGGACCTGGGTTGGAAGGGGGGGGCAGGATCATGTATGGGGAGAGACAGAAGAGAAACTCAGGAGAATGGATGGAAATATGCAGCTGCTGGGGGTGAGTGGTGGTGGGAATCTCTAGCAAGACTCGGAGTTGTGGCGTGTGAGAGACTTTCAGGACTCAGTGTAGGTGACCGTAGCCAAAATGCCCAATAATGGAGACATGTAACCTGAACAGTCTACTTCCGGTAGTTAGACAGGACCCCCCCCCCAGTGGACAGATAGGGGCACCAACCCCACTCAAAATTTTTGACCCAGAATTGTTCCAGTCTAAAAGAAATGCAGAGACAAAAATGGAGCAGAGACGGAAGGAATGGCTGACCAGTGACCGGCCCAACTTGGGATCCATCCCACAGGCAGGCGACAAACCCTGACGCTGTTACTGATGCGATGTTGTGCTTGCAGGAGCCTATAAGGCTGTCTTCTGAGAGGTTCTACCAGCAGCGACTGAGACACATGGAAAAACGTAGACCCAACCATTGGACTGAGGCCGCGATCCCCTATGGAGGAATTAGGGGAAGGATTGAAGTAACTGAAGGAAATGACAGCCCCATAGGAAGACCCACACTGTCAACAAAGGTGATCTGAGAGCTTCTAGGGATCAATCCACCAACCAAAGAGCATACACGGGCAGTTCCGAGGCTCCTGACGGATGTGCCTAATCTGTAGATACTTGATGCCCCAGAGGAGGGATACCCGGGGTGGGACCCTCTCAGAGGTGAAGAAGAGGGGACTGGAATGAAGAATTACGGGAGAGGGAGCCGGGGGCAACATTTGGAATGTAAATAAATAAAATAATTGATTAAAAAAGGAACCAAGGGGAAAAATGAGTGTTTATTCTTGCTTTCAGTCTCCAGAAAGGAAATTGGAACCTTTTAGCAGATAAAACTGGACTCAGCAGCACACATACTAAAATTGAAACAATAGTGACGACTAGTATAGGTGTTCCGTGCGCGAGGCGGATGCTCAGATTTATGAAGCATTCCCGAGGGGGGGGGAACATTGTGTTTGAGCAGAAAGGTTCTTTCATCTGCGGTCCATGAATAAGTTACAGGGGGCTTGTGAACATAACACCTTTGATGCAGACAAATGTGTGAAATGTCCACTTACCAGCTGCCTCAGAGTCAGCAGATGTGACCTTCCTGTGCTTATGTTCACGAGAGTACACGTAGCAACAGTTAGCATCAGAAGCACCAGTATCCCTAGGTACTAGTTTATATTTTCTAGATGATGATGGTGCCCCTAGAATATAATTAGATGAGAACATGCTAAATTTATACTTTAGTTCTATGAAGCAGGGTTCTAATCAAGATTAACCTAATCACCAGAACAGGTGACATAAGTCCTAGAGTTGAATCAGACCCAAGACTCTTTGAATGAAGTCAAGGCCGTGTTTCTTTGAGGAAGGAGCCCACCTCTCAGCCTAAAGCCTACCCTTTTAATCTTCGTCTTATAATTCCGATAAAAAGACTATGACTTTCAAACACGGTAACTGGATTAGAGAAAAAGACTTACGCAGACATTTGGACATAACTAGACACTGGCTTCTGAGTCAGTTTTAGAACCTCACAATGTCAGCATCTGCACTTAGAGGCTTGAGAAGGGTAGATCCTCAGTGGGATGGAGCTCAGTTCCATGTCACAGTAGGTAGAGTGGATTCCTTAGTTCATATTGTAGTTACCACCTAGTCCTAAAATACATGACTGGAAGGGCACGGATTCTCTGAGCGATGGCGTGTCTGAGATTACAGTCAGGACATCTGGAAGCCGCTAGTGCACGTAGTAAGGCGAAGCCAAGATCACACACTTGAAAAGGTTGCAGACATTACAGCGTTTTGTGCTTCAGTGGTGTGTTTTCTTAGAGATTGGAATGGTGATTTTTTTTTTTTTTTACTATATCCCATTTCAATCCATCTTTTCATAAAATGTATAAAACAAATGGACACTGAAGAATTATCAGGAAATCCATCCATGTCCTGGCTCTTACCTAGCTACTAATTTAGGTGTGGGCTAAGTTTTGGAGTAAATTAGTAACCTCCCCTTTTACCTACCAAAATATATTTTTAACTAATTTTATCTTTCTGTAGGTTACTCTAAGAAAATATCATTTCAGTAAATTAAAGTATATAAAGCTTTTTCAGTGACAAAAAAATAAACGTGGTTTTAGACTCTTGATCTGTACTCTAATTCAAAGCATACATCTTTATGTTATGTTTATTTAGCAGCAAGCAATAATAGCCAATAAAGCCTCCTAGAGGGCCTGCGTTCATGTCTAGTTATTTAAAGGCTCCCCATAGCCCCCCAGGCTTTACTGATTACTGCCTTCCCTAAATGCCGGAGCACATAGGGTCTTCACTTCAGGACTTGAGTTGTGACGTCATTGATTGTGCCGAGTGCTGTTCGTTATCACTCTGTGTTTCTTGGTTTACCAAGTTCTTCTGGCAATTTGCCTCAAGCCTCACCCTGCTCTGATTTTCTGCAATGCTGTCAAAGTGTGTTGTATAAAACCTAGCGATCTTTGTCCTTAACCGAGCTTTATGAGTAACTTCTTAGCAATGAATCTTGTAAATGACAATTTGTCATCGCTTCATTGCTACTGTTGAAACTATGACTGTTGGATTCCATAAACAGAATGAAATGTTGTAGATTTGAAGCAAGAAAAGAAATTTAGCATTAAAAAAGGAAATTGACCCTATGCTTAACCTAGACAAAGAGCCTTGGATGATGTAGTGTTTGGACCTCTCTCCTCACCCCAACTTTACACATATGAGTGAAGATTTCCTTAAGAAATTAACAATCTGTGTGATTCTAGTTACACAACAACCTTTATGATGCCTATTTCCTTAGTCACTGTTCTAGTGCTATGAAGAGATACCATGACCAAGGCAATTCTTATAAAAGAAAACATTTTGTTGGAGGGCTGCCCACAGTTTCAGAGTTAGTCCACTATCATCATGGCTGAAAATATAGTTGAATGCACAGCACTGGGTAGTAGGTGAGAGACATATCCTGTTCACCAGGCAGAGAGGAACTAGACCTGCCGTGGGCTTTGAAACCTCAGGGTCCATCCTCAGTGCCACACTTCCTTCCTCCAACAAGGCCACACTTCCTCCAACAAGGCCACACTTCCTTCCTCCAACAAGGCCACACTTCCTCCAACAAGGCCACACTTCCTCCAACATAGGCCACTCCTTTTTCTTCTAGTTCTTTCAAACAGCTCCATTCTCTGATGACTAAACATTCAAATATATTTTATTATGGGGTCAGTTTTTATATAAAATAACTTTTATTTACTTAATTTTTATCTAAAGAACATAATTGCCTTTTTAGAACAAGAAAGTTTACAAATGACAGCATTGTGTTTTTTGCTAAAAAACTTCAAGCAAGACAGTATATATGGTCACTTGCATTTAGAATACTATGGTGGTAGATAGTAGATGTTAATATGTTTGTCTTCCTTAATTATTTATCAACAATTATACTTTTAAATCATAATTGGTTACCTGCCAAGATATGTGAACAGGAGGAAAAAAACTCAAGGAAAAGGAAAAACTTTTAATTATTCTTCTTGAAGATTTATAAAAACAAATGTTTGCAACATTCTTATATCATCATAGATCTTCCTACCTAATAAACCAGGTACTCTGATTATGTCCCCCCAACCAGGTGCACTGATTATGTCCCCCCAACCAGGTACACTGATTATGTCCCCCCAACCAGGTACACTGATTATGTCCCCCCAACCAGGTACACTGATTATGTCCCCCCAACCAGGTACACTGATTATGTCCCCCCAACCAGGTACACGGATTATGTCCCCCCCCCACATTTGTTTTTAGGTAAAAACAATAGGGCAGTTTACAGACTGACTTGGTTTTCTATAGAATGTTCTTGTATTCTTCATACAATAAATTACATCTTTTATAAAATTGGTTTCTTGCAGACAATAGGCAGTGGTTATAAAAATATTATATGAAGATAAGAAGTAGTTTAGTCACGGTAATAACCCAAGTAACATAAAATTTTAATTTACAAAAATGACATTGAAAGACAATGTGATTTATGTCCATAATTTAGTGACTTTAATATTTTGAAATATATGAATATTTTGTGATATTTTTTAACTAACTTATCCCTCTTCATTTATAACAGAGATGGGAATTCATATTTACTCTAAGACACAGAATGAAAAATGTGCTCATAGCAGGTTTTGGTGAACTATCATCATTCTTAGATTTGCTGAACCCATTCCTCTTTTGTTTAGAAAGTTGAAAACTGACCTCAATTTTATCAATATACAAGCAAGAAAATTACCTAGATGTAAAATTTTTCCAGTTGACATATTGACCATCTCATAATGCATTCAACACATTTTTTAAAATCTTAAGCACATTTACAACTTCTATGAAAATATTTCATATATACAAGCATCAGCACCTTGTGAGAAGAAAAATTATTTCCCAGCACTGGGAAAACTCAGTTGACAGAGTGCTTGCCTAGCATGAGGAAAGACATGGTTCTACACTCAACACAGCAAAAATGGGCCTGGTGGTACACTTCTGTAATCCTAGCATTTGAGATAGAGGCTAGATAGAGGGTCACAAGTTGAAGAACATCTTCACCCTCATCTATAATTCAAGACCAGTCAGGGACTCATGAAACCCTGTCTTACGGGAAAATAAACCTGCAGCTTAGTTTGTGGAGTCCCTTGTTTCTCTGTTGTATGTGTTTTATGAACACACTTTTCCAGGGATTGTGGGCATGCTACCGACCCCTCCCAGCTCCCTTTTGTCCCACCTGGCTTAGCTCCGGGATCAGCTGCCACCAGCCCCAACCCGGACTCTCTCTCTACCCACCTTTGCTCCTGGAGAGGTTGAGTTACTGGCTCATTCCTGAGACCCTAGAATCTGCAGATAAAGGACACACAGATGGCTATATTATTTTAGAACTTGCCAGCTAGGCACAAATGCTGGGCACAAAATCTCCTGGGAAAGGCATGTCCTCATTAATTATTATCTCCATTTCTCCTCCTGCCTTAGACTTAATGTCTTGTATCAAGCTAGCCAACCCTTGGTCCCTGCAGTAGGGGAGGCTGCAGATCCTAGCTGCCCAAGACCTTGACTTTACATGACTTCTGTTTCCTCGTTCCAAGGCATGTAAAAAGGCCCTTCTCTCTTTCCCTGTGTCCCTTTTCCACTTGTCCCTTCTGCCCAGCAATTGGTTCCTGGACTTCTTTATTGATAAATCAAGAACCAATTAGGGAACTAGACCTAGTATCAGCACCTCCCTTCCCACTCCTCCACTCAGTGCCATCCCGGGACTGGCAGGATCCAGCAAGCCGTTAAGACAACTGGATCTGCAAAATTAATTTTTTTTTTTTTTTTTTTTTTTTTTTTTTTTTGTGGAAAAATGTTCTAGCTCCTGAACTAATGTGTCAATCTGTGAGATTTTTCTAGTTTGAACCAGGAAAATCTGTTAAGGGAAAAAAGACCCAGAGAAATATACTGACATCGGTTTTTGACTACTTAAAGCTCAGACATGAAAGTCAAGACTTGTCAACCTACTTTGTTTATGAACAAAATTAATTGGCAGATTTTACTGTAAGAACACAAAAATTTCAGATCTTTGGCCTTCCAAATTGTAATTTTTCTAAATTATATTTGGAACCTAAGATTTTTTTTATGTGGAAGCAAGTGGTTCTTTTCTAATGTAGGCATAGAATTCTGTCTTTCAGGTGGCCTTAGAATATTGCACTTGGGGGCTGGAGAAATGGCTCAGTGGTTAGAGCACTGACTGCACTTCCATAGGTCCTGAGTTCAATTCCCAGCGACCACATGGTGACTCACAACCATCTGTAATGGGATCGGAAGCCCTCTTCTGGTGTATCTGAAGACAGCAACAGTATACTCATAAAAGAATAAATTTAAAACATTTAAAAAAGAATATTGCATTTATCAATAAAATGTCAGTCTAGCCGCAGGGGATGAAAGGTGAATCTCAAACAAATGAGTTCCTTCAAAGCCCATCTGAAGTGAGAAATTCAACAAGCGATGTTGGTGCTTTCTGGATGAAAGTATAAAGACAGCACACTAGTGTCATCTGAGAAGGCAGAGCTTTGCATTGACACAGAGACATATGGTCAACCAACTGCTTTTTAAAAATACCAAAAGAAAAAAAAAAACCCTAACAGTTGTAACTCCGAAGAATTAACTGTCATCACTCGGCAGAAAATGTTCTTGGCAACAAGTGCTCTGATCTCTACTGGCCAAAAAATTATGTTTCCCTCTATTTATTTTTAATTATTACTTATGTTTAAATTACCATTTTATTTGGATTAAATGGCTCTTAGGAGTTGAAAAACAGCTCTTGGCCTGCTATTGGGCCTTTGCGGAAACTGAACATTTGACAACAGGACACCAAGTTACCATATGACCTGAACTTCCCATCATGAGCTGGGTGCCATCAGACCCTTCAAGTCATAAAATAGGATGTGCACAGCAGCAGTCTGTTATCAAATGGAAGTGGTACATACGTGATTGGGCCCAGGAAGGTCCTGAAGGCACAAGCAAGTTACTCAAAGAAGTTGCTCAAATGCCTATGGTTTCCACTCCTGGTACAATGCCATCTGCTGCCAAGCATGTGCCTATAGCCTCATGGGGTGTTCCCTATGATTGGCTGACTGAAGAAAAGACTAGGACCTGGTTTACTGACGGCTCTGCACGTTATGTAGGCACCACCCAAAAGTGGACAGCTGCAGCATTACAACCCCTTTCTGGGACAACCCTGAAAGATACAGGTGAAGGAAAATCTTCACAGTGGGCAGAACTTCAGGCAGTACATATGGTATTACAGTGTGTTTGGAAGAAGAAATGGCCAGATGTACAATTGTTCACTGACTCATGAGCTGTAGCCAATGGATTGGCTGAATGGTCAGGAACTTAGATCACAATTGGACAATTGGTGAGAAAAACATCTGGGGAAGAAGTATATGGATAGATCTCTCCAAATGGACAAGGGATGTGAAGATATTTGTGTCCCATGTAAATGCTCACCAAAAGGTGACTTTAGCTTGTAGTTGATATCAAGGTGATACATGATTGGACAGTAGAGAGTGGGGCGGGGACAAAGTTGGTAATGTAGAAGACAAAAAGAAAATGGGAGATTCAAGCAGAGGAGGATGGTTCAGATCAAGATGAATTAGATCAGTTTTATCTTGTCTAGGTGGGTAGTTTATATCTTTATTAATTGGCAGTGAATTTATTGTTTTGATGTATTATGGATTGAGAACTTAACATATAAATCTATTTGGTAAGTTATTGATTGTTGAGTCATGATTTTACCAGGCTCTGGAAGACAGTGTGTGGAGGACAGTGTGAAAGCAATGGCTGAGAGGCAGATGGAATGTGCAGTTCCAGTTCTCTTGCTCGTATGAGGTAAGGGCATGCAGGTCCTGTGGAATGAGATCTGTGGATACCAGGCTTGGTAACTAACCACCCAGAGGACTGTGTAGGATTGGGTGTCTGGTTCCCCCAGGGTGAGACCAAGGTACTGATAGCAACAGAATCTTTTTTTTTTTTTTTTTTAATTTTTATCACACATCAGCTGAGGAGGAGTTCAGTAATCAACTGGATAAGATGACCCGTTCTGTGGACAGCCAGCCTCTTTTGCCAGCCATTCCTGTCATTGGTCAATGGGTACATGAACAAAGCAGCCATGGTGGCCAGGACGGAGGTTATGCTTGGGCTCCACAACATGGACTTCCACTCACCAAGGCTGATACTTGACTGGAGTAGATACTTATTCTGGTTCTGGATTTGCCTTTCCAATGCTTCTGGCTAAAACACCACCCATGGACTTACAGAATGCTTTATTCATTCTCATGGCATTCCACACAGTATTGCCTCTGACCAAGGAACTTTCATTTCATAGCCAGAGAAGTGTGACACATCATCCTGAAGCAGCTGGTCTGATAGAAAGATGGAGTGGCCTTTTGAAGACGCAGTTACAATGCCAATTAGGTGGCACCAGCATGGAGGATGGGGCAGAGTTCTTCAGAAGGCAGGATGTGCTCTGAATCAACATCCAATATATGGTACACTTTCTTCCATAGCCAGGATTTATGGTTCCAGGAATCACTTCTAGTGACACTCTAGGAAAGTTTTGCTTCCTGTCCCCACAACTCTAGGTTCTACTTGTCTAGAAGCTTTGGTTTGGGGAGTGCTCCTACCAGGAGCCACAGCAAACATTCCATTAAACTGGAAGCTCAGACTTCCCCCTGGTCATTTTGGGCTTCTAACGCCTTAAACCAACAGGCTAAGAAAGGAATAACAGTGTTAGGATTACCATGGGGAAACTGGGTTGCCTCTCCACAATGGAGGTAAGAAGGATTATGTCTGGAGTGCAGGAGATCCCTTAGGGCGTCTCTTAGTACTACCATGTCCTGTGATTAAAGTCAGTGGGAACTACAACAGCCTAATCCAAGCAGGAAGACAAAGGGCACAGACCCAACAGGAAGGAAGGTATGGGTCACTCCTCCAGGAAAAGAGCCAAGACCTGCTGAGGTGCTTGCAGATACAGAATGGGTAGTAGAAGAAGGTAGTTATTAATACCAGCTAAGGCCACTAATCAGTTGCAGAAATGAGGATTATAAAGTAATGTGAATGCTTTTGTTTTATTTTGTTTTTTAAAAAATTTTATTGGATATTCTCTGTATTTACATTTCAAATGATATACCCTTCCCCCACTCCCCTCCCTATTCCCCCTTAAATTACACGTTTATAGCATCAATAAATTGGTATTTAAGTTGAGATACTAAAAGAATGTTTCCAAGGGACACTGCCCCATTGGATTTTACAAAGGTTTTTGTGATTGTACAAGGAATGGTTACATCATGTTAGGTGTATTCATGACCTTGTTACTGTTTCATGTCAACATGAGATATTGTTTGTGTCACATTGATAAGGGGTGGATTGTAGTGGCTAATCCTGGTTGTCAACTCTACTATATCTGGAATGAACCACAATCCAGAATTGGAAGGCTCACCTGTGATCCTAAGCTTGAGGCTGGAAGACACGTTTCTGATCTGGATCTTAGCATGGAGACCTTGAGGCATAGTGGCTATGAATCCCAGGACACTAAGGCAAGTAGATCTGTGAGTTCAACTTCATCTGGGACAAATCCAGATCCAGGAGTGGTGGTACACACCTTTAATCTTGGACACACCTTCTGCTGGAGACCTACATAAAGACATTGGAAGAAGGCTCTCTCTTAGCCTGTTTGCCTTGTGGGACTGAACAACTGCTAGATCTTTGGACTTCTACTCACAGCTGCTGCTGACCATTGTTGGGGAGTTAGCTACAGACTGTAAGTCACCAACAAACTCCTTGACTTTACAGAGATGACCATAAGTTCTGTGACCCTAGAGAACCCTGACTAACACACTTACCATCTCCAGGTATGGTGTCATCACCTAGAAAGATGTTTCTTACAGTGTGGCTACTCAGTACCTGAACAGTTACCTGGAACTTCCCAATTGACCAATTTTTAGGTCTGTCCAGGTACAGAATCTTCATTCTATTTGGCTGGAAGCCTGGTGTTTGCATTTCATGGGCATCTGAGGTGATTTGTATGTACTTAATTGAGAAAGGAGATTTGATACCATTCTCTCTTAAAGTCCACACCAAGCACCATTATATTAGTCAGGAAGTCTAGGTTCAGGAAACAAACAAACAAAGAAATTACAAACAACAACAAGAAAGTTACTAACAATGTGATGTTAAGGAAAGACACTTTTATACATTGTCTGAGACATAATTTTTTTAAAAAAAATGGAATAGTTTATGCATTAATATTTCAAAAGTTATCTCCATTCCTGGTTTCCCCCTCACATTCCCTCTACCCCAGCAGATGCTCCTCCTCCCACAAACCTACTCCCACCTCAATACCCTGACATTCCCCTGCACTGGGGGAAACAAGCCTTCACAGGACCAAGGACTTCTCCTATCAAAGTCAGACAATTCCATCCTCTGCTACGTACACACCTAGAGCCATGGGTCCCTCCATGTGTGCTCTTTGGTTGGTGGCTTAAGCCCTGGGAGATCTTGGGGGGTATGGTTGGTTGATATTCTTCTTCCTACCAGGTGGCTAACACCTTCAGCTCCGTCAGTCTTTTGGGGCCCGCATGCTCAGTCTAATGGTTAGCTGCAAGCATCTTAATCTGTATCAGTAAAGCTCTGGCAGAGCCTCTCAGGGGACATCCAGATTAGGTCCTGCCAGCAAGCACTTCTTGGCATTAGCCATGGTGACTGGGTTTGGTGGCTGCATATGGGAGGGATTCAAAGGTGGGGCCGCCTCTGGATGGCCGTTTCTTCAGTCTTTGCTCCATACTTTGTCACTGCATTTCCTTGAACAGGACCGAAGCATCCATGTTTTGGCCTTTCTTCTTTTGAGGTACATATGATCTGTGAATTTTACCTTGGGTGTTCCAAGCTTTTGGACTAATATCCATTTATCGCTGAGTGCATACTATAGGTGTTCTGGAGTGTCTCAGTTACTTCACTCAGGACATTTTCTAGTTCTATAAATTGGCCTAAGAGTTTTGTGAAGTCATTCATTGTCTCTAATAGCTGAGTAGTACTCCATGCCTCTCTAGACTCACTAGAAGGTCAGTCTGAGCCTAGACTGTCCTCACAGAGGACATTTCAAGGTCTAGCAGGGCTTAGGCCTTACCTACGCTTTTCTTTACACAGATGGACCAGGGCAGGCCCTGTAGGACAAATGGGGAGGGATTCGGGCAGCTCCTCACTGTTAGCCAGGGTATGACAATCCATGCTGCCTTAGCTGTGCCAGTATCAGCCTGGCCTCTCATCACCACTGTGTCTTGGGATGAGAAGATGTGTGTGTGTGTGTGTGTGTGTGTGTGTGAGAGAGAGAGAGATATGTGTGTGTGTGTGTGTGTGTGAGAGAGAGAGAGAGAGAGAGAGAGAGAGAGAGAGAGAGGTGTGTGTGTGTGTGTGTGAGAGAGAGAGAGAGATATGTGTGTGTGTGTGTGTGTGTGAGAGAGAGAGAGAGATATGTGTGTGTGTGTGTGAGAGAGAGAGAGAGAGAGAGAGAGAGGTGTGTGTGTGTGTGTGTGAGAGAGAGAGAGAGAGAGGTGTGTGTGTGTGTGTGTGAGAGAGAGAGAGAGAGAGAGAGATGTGTGTGTGTGTGTGTGTGTGTGTGTGTGTGTATCTTTGTTTCTTGATATTTTCAGTTCCTATGAGTCTTTTCAGTACAAGGACTCATGAGTATTGCTTTTCAAAAGTAAAATGAAATTTTCAAAGTTCTTCCTACTGAGATGAAAACCATCAGAATGACAAGGAATAATTCCTGGCGAGCTCTTTTGAGTGCCTTTGGTTTCTGAGCGGGCACATACAGCAACCCTTCCTATTAACTCTGAATTGGGTCATTACCCTTGCTTCAGACGCACAGACTGGAGTGCTGCCTCTCAAACACAATGAATGAAATGAAAGAACAGCACTGGGTGGGGGTGGGGGTGGGGTGGGGTGGGGGTATGGAAAGGGTCTGTAACCACTGAAGTCAGTCATTTTAAATTCTGTTGAGTTGACAGGTTTCAAAAGAGAGGAATGACTTATTTCAGCTTTCCTATTACGATCCTAGTGAGCCAATCAAATGAAGCACAGATTAGGACTAATTTTTTGATGCCGAGACTCAATTATGCAAGCTGCAATAAATACAGCAGAGGTCATTGTTTTCTTTACGAGAGATAACCTCACAACCAAGGAGTCTTTCCTCCGGGTGATGGGGACTCTTCCTGCACCTAGGCTTGAGCGACACCAAGTCTTAACCTCTGAATAATTAAAAAAATTAAAAAAAAATAAGTGTTATGTCTCCCTGTACATAAATGCTTCATGTAGTTGCAGTGCCTGTGGAGGTCAGAAGGAGATGGATCTCCGGGAAATGGAGCTACAGGTTTTGATGATCTCCGTCAGGTCCTTTGCAAAAACAGGGCCCTAAATCATTGACCCATCTCTCTACCCCAGTTTTAAATATATTTTAAGACACCCTTCAACAAAAAATACTGAATCTTAAGAGCCATTTTTCTTTCTTTTCCCCCATGTTATGACTTTCTGATCAGGTTCACGTCAGGCTGGTGCACCACCACAGTAAAATCAGGCAAGAACAGAGAGGTTTAGGCGCCAACTTCCAGCTTACTGGGGTGTTTTTAAGAGTCCTAGTGAGAAATGAGTTAGTATAGCGCAGGGTGCATAATAATGCATGTCGATTATGTGCTTAACGAATCCAGTACATCTGAAAGGTCAACTCCCCAGCAGGCTGTAAGTTTCCGGGGAACCTTTCACAGGAGAAACAGTCAGATCTGCGCCTGCTCTGTTGGCATAGTAACGCCCCTTTTGCTACTATTTTGAAATCCGGATTTGTTTTCTAAATTACGACAGTCGTAAACCGAGGTTTCCTGCCGGCTTCCTTGCTTAACAACAGCGACAACTATGTCGGCGTTCGGTGTGAGATTTGAAAGTGCTGGCAGTATCGAAGAGCGAAAAGAACAGACCCGCATAGCCAGGGCCGAGGTGTTGCGCCAGGTACCCCTGCTTTGGAGAATTTTCTTTCTTCCTTTTTTAAAACTGGGGGTTGTACTGAGGGTGTCTGCATGCTAGGTGAGCTCGTTCCCAGAGCGTTTCCCGTCTTTAGTTCTCGAAATGCTTTCGTGTTTTAAATCTCAGGGTCTCGGGATGGTATTTAAAGTTGTAGGACTTGAGAATCCCGAGAGATATCCCCCCACTCCTCGTCACTTTGATATCTCCCCTTTTCCAAATGCAGTTGAGAATCCTGGGAGATATTCCCCCACTCCTCGTCACTTTGGTATCTCCCCTTGTCTGATTTTTGGTCTCTTTTCCAAATGCAGTTGTCTCCTAAATGCTCTAACCGGCTCCGCTTTCTGTTTCTCTCTGCGGAAAGATTGATTGGTTTCCTTAGCTTTTAAGCAACTTATTCTTGACATTTCCGCCGCCCGAATTGCTCAGTCTCTGTGTCCGGTGTCACATCAGAGGACTGTCCTTACCAGTGAAGTCGAAGCATAAGTCATTGCTCCGGCTTATTGGAAGTAGGACCCATTTGAATACATTGGTGATTTCCCTCACGCATTTCCACGCATAAACTCCAGGCTTAGGCCAGCCTTTACGGATTGAAACACTGTTTAGCATAAGAGACTCAGTATGTGCTCCCCACACCCCAAGTTTGACAAACAATTCTCATTAACATTGAAATGTATGCATTTATAAAAAAACGGAAAAAGTAAGTTACTGAATTATCTCACAAGTTATTCCTGATTAATTGTGGTAATGAAAAAGATGAATTTGTAGTTGACCAACAGAATGTTCTTTAATGATGTTTTGGGTTTCTTGCTTTATGATAAAAGAATTTTAAATAAGTTTAAATGTATATAAAGAGTAAAAAAGAAATAGGAAAAATGAGTAATGGCTTCAGTCACATTTTAAGGTATGGGTGAGCAGTTAGTCTTGGTTAGATAAAACATCATGATTATTGGCTGATTTCAAAATAGGTACAATGAATGCTCATCATGACTGTCTGTCTGATATTTTAAGCAGTTTTTGGAGGAAACCTCTTTGTAAGCTGTGAAGAAAGCATTTTTACAAATTTACATGCAGTTTGTTAAAGACCAAAGTCAGCTTTGGAGTTTGAGAGATGGATGAGAAAGCAGAAAATCTTGCATTGTATTACTATTGTTGACTGGTGACTAGAAATTAGCTTTATGGTTCTTTCTTTTTAAGGGGATAACTTTTCTGAGTCAGTTGTATTGGGGTAGAGATACTGTCTATTTTGAAGGTATGGAAAAGAGTCAGCTTTATAACTTTTGCAAACGTCTAAAGAACTAGCCGCAGGGATGATGAAGGTTAAAGTGTTGTATCTGAGACAGAGGGAAAAGACATATACTAATCCCGGATTGGATGATGTGTGTGATTTGTACCCGAATTTACTGAAGATTGGTAGTCCCAAAGGAAAGCTATTGATAGCTTTTGTCTTTATTAATCATTTTATTTGTTTACATTTCAAACGTTATCCCCTTCCCAGAGTCTGCTAACTCCTCCCCCTACCCTTTGCTTCTTAGAGGATGCTTCCACTCCCACTCACACACTCCCCGCCTCACCCGATAGTGTTCCCCTTCCCCGAGGCATTAACCCTCGAGAGGACCAAAGTGCCTCTCCTCCCCCTGATGCCAGATGAGGCAGTCCTCTGCTGCATATGTAGTGGGAGCCATGGACTGGCTGTTGTATACTCTGTTTTGTTTTAATCCCTGGGGTCCTCGGGCTCAGTCCAATGGTTAGCTGTGAGTATCTCCATCTGTCTGTGACAGTTGATGGCAGAGCCTCTCAGAGGACAGCCATATCAGGCTCCTGTCTGCAAGCACATCTTGGCATCAGCAACAGTGTTGGGCAGTTGGTGTCAGCGGATGGAATGGATCTCATGGTGGGGAGGACTCTGGGCCTTTCCTTTAGCCTTTGCCCCATTTTTTTTTTTTTTGTCCCTGCATTTCCTTTAAATAGGAACAATTCTGGGTTAAGAATTTTTAGATGGGTGGGTAGCCCCATCCTTCCATGGGGGCCGTGTCTATCTAGTGGAGGTTGTCTCCTTAGGTTCTGTCTCCCTGCTGTTGGGCATTTTAGCTAATATCCATCCCCATTTGGTCCTGGGAACCTCTTGAATTTCTGATGTTGGGAATTTCTAGGTGGCTCCCTAAGTTCCCCACCTCTACTGCTACTTATTTCTATTTCTTCTCCTGGGCCTCCTCTTTTCCCACATCTAGTCCTGCCTCTGCCCCTCCCTTCTTTCCTTCCCCTCCTCTTTTCTACCTATAAGTGGGTTTGACTCATCTACACTATGGCCTTCATTCTTGTTAAGCTTCATACAGTCTGTGAGTTGTATTGTGTGTATTCTTAGCATTTGGGCTAGTATCCACTTATCAGTGAGTACATACCATGTATGTCCTTTTGGGTCTGGGTTACCTCATTCAGGATTATATTTTTTCCTTCTATCCGTTTGCCTGCAAAGTTAGTGAAGTTGTCATTTTAATAGCTGGGTAGTACTCTGTTGTATAAATGTACATTTTCTGTATCCATTCTTCCGTTGAGGGACATCTGGACTCTTTCCAGCTTCTGGCTATTATAAATAAGGCTGCTGTGAACATGGTGGAACATGTGTCCTTATTACATGATGGAGCATCTTTGGGGTATATGCCTAGGAGTTGTGTATCTGGGTCTTCAGGTAGAGCTATTTTCAGTTTTCCGAGGAACTGCCAGACTGATTTCCACAGCGGTTGTACCAGTTTACAATCCCGCTAACAATGGAGGAACTTGAAGTTTTTGTCGTACAGATCTTTTACCTGCTTGATTAGAGTTACTCGAAGATATTTAACATTATTTGTGACTATTGTGAAGTGTGTTGTTTCCTTAATTCCTTTCTCAGCCCATTTATTTGTTGTGATTTGGTTGAGTTAATTTTATACCCAGCCACTTTGCTGAAGTTGTTTATCAGGTGTAGGAGTTCTCTGGTGGAATTTTTGGGGTCGCTTATGTATATTATCATGTCATCTGCAAATAGTGAAACCTTGATTTCTTCCTTTCTGATTTGTAGTCCCTTGACTTCCTTTTATTGTCTACATGCTCTAGTTAGAACTTCAAGTACTATATTCAGTAAATAGGGAGAGAATAAACACCCTTGTTCTAGTGGGATTGCTTCAAATTTCTCTCCTTTTAATTTGATGTTGACTGTTGGTTTGTTGTTTATTGCTATTACTATGTTTAATTATGTGTCTTGAATTTTTGTTCTTTCAAAGACTTTTAACATGAAGCGGTATTATATTTTGTCAAATGCATATTAAGCATCTAATGAGATGATCACTTTTTTTCCTTTGAGTTTGCTTTTATAGTGGATTATGTTGATAGATTTCTGTATATTGAATCATTCTTGTATCCCTGGGATGAGGTCTGCTTGATTGTGGTGAATGATCATTTTGTTGTGTTATTGTTGGGAAGAATTTTATTGAATATTTTTGTATTGATATTCATAAGGGAAATTGATCTGGAGTTCTCTTTCTTTGTTGGGGCTTTGTGTGGCTTAGGTATCAAAGTAACTGTGGCTTTATAGAATGAATTAGGTAGAAGACTTTCTGTTCCTATTTTGTGGAAGAGTTTGAGAAGTATTGGTATTAGGTCTTGAATGTCTGATAGAAATCTGCACTGAGACTGTCTGGCTCTGGGCTTGTTTTTGGTTGGGAGACTTGATGACTGCTTCTATTTCCTTAGGGGTTATGGGGCTGTTTAGATGGTTTTAACTTTGCTACTTGGTATCTGTCTAGAAAATCATTCATTTCATTTAGATTTTCCAGTTTTGTTGAATATAGGCTTTTTTAGTAGACTCTTAATGAATTTTCGAATTTCTTCAGTTTCCGTTGTTATGTCTCCCTTTTCATTGCTGATTTTGTTAATTTGGACACTGGCTCTCTGTCCTTTAATTATTTTATCTTTTTTTTTTTCTCCCAAATTGTTTCTACAGTAGTGGAAGCAATTTTTTGGTAACAGTTGGCCATTCACTGACGTAGGAATCTATATGAAAGTGCTACCAGTTTTTGTATGTGTACTTGAAAAGCAATTGCCAGATTGTCTTTTATATTCTTTGTTGTAGGCCAAACATAATTTTGAAAAAGAACAAAGGAGTAAAGAACTTAAGCAGCTTCGAGGTGAGGACACATGGATGCTGCCTGCTGTGAATGAGCGAATTGAGCAGCTCTCACAGGTGAATATTAACAGCCCAAATGTAATGATGATTTGTTTTGTCTTTTGGTAGTTTTCCGAAGCATATTTATGCAGCCCTGGCTGGTCTGGAACTCGTTATGTAGATGAGGCAGGTTGCAAACACACAGGGATCTTTCTGCCTTTACCTTCCAGGTGCTGGGATTAAAGGGATGGCTTATGTTTTAAAAAACCAAACAAACAAAAACAAAACAAACCAAACAAAAAAAAAAAAAAAAAAAAAAAAAACCCCAAAATCCCAATGCCAAAATACTATTTCAGTTAATAATAGGAACAAGTTTGTCTTTACATTTCTTCTGTGTGTCTGTCTGTGTGTTTATGTGTCTGTATGTGTGATATTTGTATATTTGTTAAGGTCAGAGGACAACTTGCCTGAGTTCTGGACAGAACTTTGTGGGTTCTAGGGATTGAACTCAAGTTGTCAATATCTTTACTATGTTGGCATTATTGAAGTTTATCTCTTCTGTCAACAAAATGTCTGTCTTGACCAGAGAGGTTTTGTTATTTGTTTGGTAGATTTGGTTATAAGCCTGTGGTCTATTTTTAGGAAGCTTCTAGATCTGAAAAAACAATGTTTCACAATCTATGTCTTTTTTTCCCCATGAAGCCTTCTTTTCTATTTTTAAATTTCCGGCAGTGTGCCTTCTGGCCTGTGCCCCACACTGGTGCAGGTTTGCTTTTTGTTTTTTTTTAATTAACAAATGTTAGTTTACATTTATTGGTTACACGATAATAATTGATCTCTGAACACTTTATTGGAAGATTTCTGTGCCCATCGTCCACTCACTGTTTTTGTGGATATTAAATTGAGAATATTAAAAAATCCGTTTCTTAGGAATTTTTAAATGCTTAATATGTATTAATAACTAGTTGTATATATCTGTATTTATTTGGTAATATTGGTCACATACAAATAATGTAACCAAAACTTTTCTCATATTTTTTCTTGTGAGAAATCTGAGCTACTTCATTGATTACTACTGCTTACCTTATAGAAAGTGTATTAAGATTTCCCGGGAGAATTTTATATTTCTCTAAGTATATGTAGAGTCATAATCTTTATTTTTTTTTTCATGAGAGATGTAAAGTCTCTTGGAACATGGATTTTTCTTCCTATTCAAAGTGTCTTCTTATTAAACTTAGGTAAGATTAAATTCCCTTCATACCTGTTTAAAATTATTAGGAACATTCTGAGAAGAAAAAGAAGAAAAAGGACAAGCATTCAAAAAAAGCGAAGAAAGAGAAGAAAAAGAAGAGGAAGAAAAAGAAATGTCAGACACAGAGTGAGTGGACTGACAGCTCCTCAGTAAGTGGGCACCAGGACTGGGCTCCGAGGCTGGGGGAGCTGCAGTGACGAGTCTGTAGGGACTGATGGGACAAGAGACCTTAAAGTATTAACTACATGTGGGAGGATGTCTGCAAGGCACACACTAGTTGGCTTAGTCATCATTGTTGCTGGAGATGGCATGATTCCAAAGTGCTCAGGAGAGCTGAAAGGTGGATGCCCACACTGAAGAGCTGCATCGGGAGGAGGGGAAGCCACTTGTAATTAAGTGGCTGAAAAATTATCAGGCAAAGCAGCAAGGAACTGTATTACAAAAACAAGGGAAAAGAGTTTCAAAACAGTGGGGTCCTTTTCTTTTGTACTTCTGTTTTCTTCATGGAAAGTAGTTTCTAAGTCTTCAAAGTAGAATTATTTGTTTATCTTCTGGGCTGAAAAGAAGAGAGTGTGGGGTACCAGCTCTTGTCTGTGGGGACTCAGAATAAATGAGAGCAGGCCATATCTTTTATACTTATTTTCAAGAAGAAAGGGGTTATGGGTAGACAGTGGTGGCCTAGAAATGTTTAGGGTTGATTACTTCTCCAAACTGCAGGAAGGAAGTGAGATTCCATTGTCTTAGTCACAGTAAAGCCAGGTCAGATGGGAACTGTGGTCAGGCTTCCCTGTAACACTCCACATGTGTGGTGGATAGAGACTAGAAACGGAAGAGGAGCAGGAAACATGGAGCTCCTAGAGCTTTATTTGGTTATTCAGTTGTGAAGGTGACAACGACATCTGGATTTAAGACTCCTGTAGAAGGAGGAGGAGCAGCAGTAGGGGGAAGAGGAGGGGGAAGAGGAGAGGGAGGGGGAGGGGGAAGAGGAGGGGGAAGAGGAGGGGGAAGAGGAAGGGGAAGAGGAGGGGGAAGAGGAGGGGGAGGGGGAGAAGACAACAAAAAATCAGTTTTTGTTTTACTTATTATGCTTTATTTGTTGTTTTTGAATTATACTTTCCACAGAAAGGTGGACCCTGGCAGTGCCTCTTCATTTCTCTTTAGTTTTCCATCAGCCCATTTGATTTGATTTGTAATTCCTGCAGAATAACTTAGTTTGAAATGGACTTAGTCACTGTGTGCCTCTGAACCAGTCTGTTATGGCGAGGACGGGAGCTGAGGGCTTGGGGTTCAGGTGGGCTCCCTGGGCAGTGATGTGCTGCTTTCTACACGGTTGGTCAGCATATGATAAGGGAGATAAAATCTTCACCCTGTAGAACCCTGCAGAGCTCCTGTGAGAGGACCCCCTAGAACTCAAACTTCTTCATTATTTTACTTTATTTTAGCAAATTGGTAGTCTTCTAATGAAAGTACTAATAGTTTCAGTATAAATTCCCATTTTAATGCATGACACCAAGAATTTTGATGGAAGCACTAAATTGTTTTGACAGTATAAACTTGAGCTAGAAATATGTATATGATTATTTGTAACAACCGTATGTGAATATAAGTATGTTCTGGCATTAAATTAAGGCGTGGGTAGTAGACCGTCAGTTTCAAACAGGTACTTGCCTCCGATGGTAAGAATGCCAGACAAGCATGAGAGGCCGAGTCTCAACCACTTGTGCCCATGTAGAAAGCTGGGTGTGACTGGGTGTGACTGCATACCCATGACCCACGCCTGGGAGAGCACAGGTTTTCTGCAGCTTGTGGCTGCCGAGCCCAAGTCCAATTAGAGACTCTTAGAAGGAAGTAAAATGAGCAATAGTAAAGCAGGGTGACTTAATGACCACCACTTAGCCTCTAAATACATGTTCATGGGCATGTGCATTCTCACACGCGTACGCATTCACCACTCACAAGCACCACATAACATGCTCATACACACATGCAATAATTTTTTTTCTCACTGGGTTTGTTTTGGTGTTTGCTCATGTGATCCCATTACCCTCCGAGTGTCCTAACTGTACACTAGAAGGTATTTTGTGTGTCTTCTTTATATAAGTATGTAGCTTTATGTCAAGGTGATATGTGATTGGACAGGAGAATCTAGATCCAGGTGGTCGTAATTGGTGAATGAATATTTTTAAGGGTTTCAGTAGGTTTTTTTTTTTTTTAAATCTCATATAGAAGGCTTTGTATCTTTGTCCATTGGATGTAAGCTTATTGTGTAGAGGGTTTGTGGATTGAGAATTTAATATATAAACCTGCTTGATAAACTACTGGGCCTTGGAGTTATGTTTGTGCTGGGCAGTGGAGGAACGGAACACTCAGGGTGGGGTGGAGTGAACCTCCTGAGGAGGGAACCTCTTGGAGAGGGCGGCGTCCGCAGAGTGAGACGTGAGAGCCAATAAACGGTTAAGCCATTTCATTTAGTATTTACTGCAACCTAAGTGTGCACATTTGCAAATGTCACATGTGTGCTAAATGTTGTTAGAGCTCTGAAGACGAGTGGGTTGACGCTGCTCCCTCGCAGAGACCTGACAAAGAGAAGACCTGGAAAGTGACAGACGGAAGGACAGACAGAGAGTGTGACAGCCACACTGTTCAGGTGAGCGCCACCTGTTTTCAGAGACAGTGGCAGCTTCTGTTAACCCGAGTATAACTTCTTCAAGAGAAGCCTTAGACATTAGCCGTGGTGTGTGAGCCCTTTCCTCAGAAATGCTGATTGCTGGTGTTGAGTCTAGCCTCCTGCTATGGAAGACGGTCTTTTCTCTCTTGCAGCCACTGAGACTTTTCCCAGCTGTCGTTGGGATTTTCCTCTTGAGAGATTTACCTAACACTATTCTGACTGAACCCCCTGTGTGGGTGTGGTTCAGTTCTTTTCTTTCTCTTCCCCTCATGTCAGTGCTTGTAATTGAATCGTAAGCAGTTTTATACTTGGCTTCTTTCTTTCAAACAGCGTGATGAGTGGATGACTGTTGATTTTATGTCGATTAAAACTGTGTCCTTATCATCACTTAAAGCCGAAAAGGAAACTCTAAGACAAACAGAGCGGGAGAAAACTCAAGCGCTAGAGCAGGTGAGAAAGCAGTTCAATGTTTTAAATTTTGAATTTACCTAAATAAACTAATACGTTTTTTAAATGTATTTTGTTTATATAAATGCCAGTTTATTTATATTTATTGTTTTATATATTTTATTTATGCAAATGTAAGTTTATGCAAATTTTCAATTTTATTTTTAAGATAGATTTTTTTTTAGTGGTGTTTGACAACAGTTGTGAAACAATTTTTTAAAAAAAATATTATTGTAGGAAACTGTCTCCTAGTATACTAGGGGTTAAGAGATGGCTCAGCAGTCAGGAATACTGGCTGCTCCTCCCAGAGGACCAGTTGGGCTTTCAGCACATGGTACCTGGCAGCCAACTGTAACTCCAGTTCCAAGGGTTTTGTCTCCCTTTGGCCTCTGTGGGAACTACACACATGTGGCACTCAGACATGCACACAGGCAGGTTATACATAGCAAATATCCATGAAATAAAAACAACTATGTAATTTGTATAAAAGTCTGTACTGGATTCAGGCTGGAGAGGTGGCTCAGTGGTGAAGAGCCCCAGGGCTCCTCCAGAGGTCCCAGATTCAATTTAGAACCCACAGTGGGTGTGGTTATGGTTGCCTATAGCCCAGCTGTAGGAGAGCCAGTACTTCTGGCCTGGGCAGCACGTGCACACACGTTCACATGTTCACACCCGGACACAGGCATATAAAATACACTTTTCATAAGCCATATGTTAGGTGTGTAAATTTAGATGAATGTAGTGAGCAATTGTTTGTTACATGACTGTCATGAAGTACAGCTAAACAATCAACTGAGCCTTTTGTGTGTTTACAAATTCGTTAGCATATGACTGCTCCCAAGACACACAGAACTCCATAGGAAATATGGAACAAGCATGTTGATGTTTGTCTCACTTTAATGGCAAGAAAACAATGGGAAATCCTTAGAGAGCAAAACAGGTTTGATTTTCATCAAAGATGTAAAAACAGGCACCCACAAAATCTAGAAATATTGTAGCTTGTGGCTTTATAGATTGTCTTTATAATATTCTTTGAAGGTCATATAGATGAGGAAATGGAAAATATGGCCAAGTGATTTTAAGGATGACGTGGTCAGTATTGTTCTGTGTCCCCAATCTAATTGTAAATGTAAATATGGCAATTATCTTGGTCTGTAATCAAGCTTCTGGCCGTATGGAGCATCAGAGGAAACAAATTTTAGAATGTCTTCTTTAAGTTTTATAAAATAATCTCCTGAGTTAGACTTGGAGGTTGGAGGTGTTCAGTAAAAACACATGGACATGAGTTAAGAGTTGTAAATGGTTTGTCTAGGCTTGAGTATCTAATAGTAGCCACCTCAGATTTAGGAGTCATTCCTCGCTGGGTTGACTTTTACACGATAACCTTTCAAAATGTTTTCTTATAGTCCAAACTGCTAGAAAGAGAATTGAATCCATATTGGCAGGACGGAGGGACAGGTCTCCCATCGGAAAACTGTGCACCGTCAGTTACCAAAGGTATCTTTATTTTTTTTCTAGACATGTAGGCATTTCTGAGTTTCTAGTAATGAGAGGGATGGATAAGATTAAAATATGTTATATGCATGTCTGAAAATGCCATAATAAAACCAATTAATTTGTACTGTTAATACACAGTAATAAAATCATACAAATTTTTGTATTTCAGAGTTCCTAATAGAATGACTTGAATTTATATGACAAGATATTTATTAAACATATGCAGTCTTTTGGATTATTATTTAAGTAATTAGTGTTTGGAAAGTTTATGTATTTGGGAGCAAGATGATTAAGTAACATTTGTATCATTTGCAAATTTCTACTTTAAACAGGCTCCAACAAACATAATTATGTGAAACTTCATGTTGCACTTGATTTGATGAATTCTGTGGTAAAATATAAAAATATATCTCGTTTAAAATTTAAGAAAAATAATGCATAAGCATTAATGATGCAATTTTACTGTTTTTAGGAATTCATCATTTGTCAACATTCATAACATTTGTGTTGCTCTTAGGAGCGTGCTGTTGTTTTCCAGTAGATGAAGACAAAATATTTAAGTATCACACACATAGGCTTACTGTACAATTAAAGAAAGGTACATAGCGCTCAGTATGTTACATCGCCAATTCAGTGATACGTTTAAATGCAGTTGAACCAGAATAAAATGTTTTAAATAATGATGTTATTTTTCTGTCGTGATTATTTATCAGTAAGATATTTTCTTGATTTTTAATTTTATAATTTATTTTTATTTTGGCTTCTTTTTAAGATTCTTTATTGTGTCTAAGAATGAAGCTCACTTATGGGATGAATCCACCTCATAGACATCGTTAGGATTCTTAGTGATTTTACAAAGTTATTAGAAACTGCAGGTTTTTATATTTCTTTTAGCATGGGCAGAAGTGTCTTTGCTGGATTAAGTAAATACCAGTAATGTTAGTCATATACAGCTGTGTTTCAAATATACTTTTCTAGAACGTTAACAAGTAGGGAACAGTGAGTTTACTCAGCCTGACCTTATGCGTCTGACACTTGTAAGAGAGCGGAGTGAAGTCATGTTCCAGGAGAACCTAGAACTGACACTGTGAGTTTGGTATTCGGCAGGTTCTGAAGGACGCAGTGTAAGAGGCGTGAGCTCGGCCTTGGTTACAGTAGTAGCAGGCGGAAGACGCAGAGCAGTTGAGGGACCGAGGAGCAAACACTTTCACTTGATGTCATTTCGTGCGTCCCTACAGTTTCCCATGCATCTGATTACAAAGAAAATGTCACAAACCACATGTTACAGGCTCAGATTCCAGAGTTAAAGTTTAAGTTTTATAAAGTCTACTGTACATTTTACTGCATGTCTGGAACTGTTAGGGACCTAGGTGTTAAGGGAATGTTAGCATTAGGTACTGGAGAGGGCACAGTGGGGTGAGAGACTTAGATTTTGGAGTGAAGTTTTCTTGGACTTTGGATTTTGGCATTTCCATTTATTAGTTTTGTGACATGTGACAAGTGTTTGGACCTGTCAGAGCCCAATCTGCTGAGATGTGACGGGGACTGACAGTGTCTGTTTTACACGTTCTTGTGACGCTGAAGAGCTTGCAGGCTGTGTCTGGAATCTCACAACCCTCCATATTGACGATGTCCAGTACTTATGCTGTGGTGAAATATGTGGAGAAGTTGTATTGACAGTTTTTGCTAACAGTTAGTTACCATGTTCTTAGTAAGTGCTTTGTTAACCTTAGCTTTCTTCTCAGAACATGAAGCGCAGAAGTAAGCAGCTGTTGTGCAGCTGTACAGAGTTCTTTTAGATTTTACTGGAAACCTGGTTTCCCGGGGACGTGCTCCTCATTGCAGGCCCTTGGAGACTCCCTCGTTGTCTGCTGTCATGCACTCAGTTCACACTACCGATCTCATTGTCTGCTGTCATGTACTCAGTTCACACTGTCGATCTCATTGTCTGCTGTCATGTACTCAGTTCACACTGCTGATCTCATTGCTGTCATGTACTCAGTTCACACTGCTGACCTCATTGTCTGCTGTCATGTACTCAGTTCACACTGCTGATCTCATTGTCTGCTGTCATGTACTCAGTTCACACTGCCTCATTGTCTGCTGTCATGTACTCAGTTCACACTGCTGATCTCATTGCTGTCATGTACTCAGTTCACACTGCTGACCTCATTGTCTGCTGTCATGTACTCAGTTCACACTGCTGATCTCATTGTCTGCTGTCATGTACTCAGTTCACACTGCTGATCTCATTGTCTGCTGTCATGCACTCAGTTCACACTGCTGATCTCATTGTCTGCTGTCATGTACTCAGTTCACACTGCTGATCTCATTGTCTGCTGTCATGTACTCAGTTCACACTGCTGATCTCATTGTCTGCTGTCATGTACTCAGTTCACACTGCTGATCTCATTGTCTGCTGTCATGTACTCAGTTCACACTGCTGATCTCATTGTCTGCTGTCATGTACTCAGTTCACACTGCTGATCTCATTGTCTGCTGTCATGCACTCAGTTCACACTGCTGATCTCATTGTCTGTTGTCATGTACTCAGTTCACACTGCCTCATTGTCTGCTGTCATGTACTCAGTTCACACTGCTGATCTCATTGTCTGCTGTCATGCACTCAGTTCACACTGCTGATCTCATTGTCTGCTGTCATGCACTCAGTTCACACTGCTTACGGCCTTTTCCGTGAGCACTGGTGATTCTTCCTTTTCCTTTTTCTTGGACTTTCTGTTAGATTCTTTGAATTTAAAGGATCTTTAAAGGTGCTTTTAATTAGCTGCTTTATTTAACACGAAGACACAAAACTTAAGGAAAACGAATGACTTGCTCTTTAATGTTCAAACTATGTAGTAGTAACAGGAGACTCTAGTCTAGGATTTCTGATGCTCTTTTTTTTTTTTCTTTTTTGAAATTTCTGTATTTATTTGTCTTCTGAAAGAAATAGGTGAATTCTGGGCCTATTTGGTTGTGTTTTGTTTATTACAATATAACTTGTTAGAACCATGAAATTAAAACATAATTTTAGACTTATAAAACAGGCTTGGAATACAGTTATATATTAAGTGTGTTATTCCATTGAGTTTTGTAATAATGACATCTTTTTTCCCTACAGAGGGCTAGAACCATGCTTATTCGTGGTTTTGGTCATGCGATGTTTAATACTTTTTATGAGTGGTTACCAGTCATTAAAAACATGCCAGTTGAATCTGAGGATTGTTCTGTTTGCTTTTCAGTATTAAAGTTGATTCCTAAAGTTAGGATTTAAGTTGAAATTGCATTGGTTGGAGTTTTAGCCTTCACACACACCACAGGGCAGACAGATTGTTTTTGTTCACCTAATATGTCTTTCGGAACTGCTAGTACCCTAGTGGTCCTTGAGGGCATTTTCATGAGGCTCAGTTGTTATTTTATTAATCTCATACATGCTTCTATGGGCTTGTTGATCTAATTATGCTGCTGGGACATTAATAAAGACATAATTGCTGCGAAATCTTCACTGATCACCATGCTGACTGAAGATTTGGGTTAAGTTCCTTAAGTGCTTACTCCATGTAATTTACATATATAATTAAAAAAAAAACAGAAATGAAATAAACCTTTTGAATGAAATGTGGCATCACTAGAGATTTGAGCTGGAATCACAAAGTTTAATATCTGTAAAGAAAGGCTATATTATATTAGAAGAGGTTGCTTAGTAAATGTTGAAATTTGAATAAAAGAATACAATTAATTTGAATATAGTTTAGAAAACTGTTTTGCTAGCCTTGTCTTTAAACTTCATGTGGAGTTGAGATGTGATGGGAATGTGAGTTGCAGATGCCTAAGCAGGCAGATATGTCAGAACTGGAGCTAGAATTACAGACATTAGTGAGCCAAGTGATGTGTGAACTGAACTCTTGGGTCATCTGTTAGAGAAGCACAAGCTCTTGAGCCTGAGCCATCTCTCCAGCCCTTCTTCAGCCTCTTCGCAAAGTCCGACAGACATTGAAAAGTAAGAGCACAGTGAAGATTGTCAGATTGTTCTTGTTCCTTTCTAGTAACCCTGTCACTAGAGGGTAACAAGTCCTAGTTTTCGTTACCAAAAGTGGTACCCTTTGCATCTATTTCTTTTGTCTGCATTTCAAATCCCCCCAGTGTTGTGAAAAGCTGCAGCTTTTCTCTTTACTGTAAATTATTCCATGTAAGAGCAGGTCATGCTCTCTCTGTGGTCATGGACACTTGTTTGTTTATATGGCTGCGTTGTTGTGAAGATTCTTGGGCATGTCATTAGGAGCTTGTCTGTGTTTCTTGGCTCTGGAGTTGGAGGGATCTGAAAGCAGTCCTCACTGGTGCAAGAAAACCAGGAACACCATATTAAGTAATCAATGGAATTTCTTTGTATAGATCAAAAATATGAGGCACACATGTAAGAGAATGTGTGTTCATTAAAGGCATTCAGATGTTCATAGTTGGTAATCACAACTAAGGTTTGTCTTAATGACATTACCTTCTGTAACTTATTTATACTTTGTGTTGCTTTTCAGATACCTTTCTCCTCTGTGCACATTTATTCTATATTTCTGGGTGTACCAGTCACACTATGTATTTTAAAATAAATCTGACTCATTGTCTTAAGCTCATTTTATGTAATTTTCCATGACCTTCTAGTTAAAAGTAATACTTAAGCTGAACATGGTGGCACATCCTTTTCATCCTAGTGTTTAAGAGGCATAGGCAGGACCCCTGTGAGTTCAAGGCCAGCCTGGTACACAGAATGAGTGCAGACTGCAAGGCTGCAAAGTGAGACCCTGTGTCAGTAAATAAACAAGCAGTCCTCGGCCTCTCTGACTTTCTCAGACCTTTCTTGTATAACTTTATGCTTGTTCTCGTAAATGGTTTTACTTACAGTTAGTTTTGTTTCTCTTTTCATCATGACAAGTCTTTGTAGCTTACAAAAGTAGGCATGTAAATATATGGTAAATTTTAATTGTGGATTTAACTTTTAAATACTCAAGGAAAGTGTTTAATTTTATACTTTAAAAATGGTAACAGTAAATATTAATTGAACAGTAACTACCTAATAGATGTAAATAATGTTTATTGTTGGAATTTAGCTACTAGAGTAGAGGATGGCGGATTAAGCTGGTTAAGAAAGTCTTATCAAAGGATGAAGGAACAAGCTCAAAAAGAAAACAGAAAATTTGAAGATATTGTAGCTGAAAGATACGGGGTAAGTGTTTGTGCTTTAAGGAGATATATATTACTTTCATAGTTACTTGAAAATCCAAGTGTCTTTGTTTGGAGTCATGAAACATTTTGAACTGGTATTTTTAAAAATAATTTTCTGCTTGTATATTCTTATATATTATATAAGGATCTATAGTTTTAACAGCATAGTATAACCTCTTGAATCTTAAGTTACGAGTATTATTAATTATGACTTTTTAAAAGCTGTATTTATTGTATCTGTGTGATACTCTTGTATCGGGAATTTGTTTTTGGTGCCTCTCTTTGGAATCTTTTTACTTGATTTAATTATTTTTCTTTATCTACCTACATTTTTTAAAGTATTGTGCTGGAAAGTAGTATATTGTGACTTTTATGGTTCTGTATTTTGGTTGGGATTTTGTTGTACCAATTAACAGTTTATCATGACACTGTGGCATGTGGAAGATGAGTCACTGAACTTTTCTTAATTGTATGTATATTATTAATCTCCCGTATAGTCAGTGGAAATATTTCAGTCAAAATTAAAAGAAGCTGAAGAAATTACATACGGAAGAGAAGAAGGGAGGCAGCGGTGGAGGAAGACTGCACATTCAGACGGAGCACAGCGTAGTCAAGCACGTGGCACGTCAGACTTGGTGAGATGTAAACATTTCTCGGAGGACAGACACTTGGAAGCGGGACCTGCAAACAGCAGCAGCTGTGCGGTTAGTGGTCCCGACCCAGGGAAGAGAGCTGGGACTTTAGGAACGTGTGGAAGGGAACCCACCCTAGGAAAAAGACAAGAATCTTCTGGAAATTTGAGATCTAAATTTTTAAGACCCTCTGATGAAGATGAACTGTCGTTTCACAAGAGGAGAAATTTTGAGTCATCTACTTCATATTCTCCATTAGTGGCTCAGACTTCTTTGCATTGTGATTTTCGAAGACCCACAGAGGATAGTGAAGAAAGTTCAACGTCCTGGAGTAGATCTGGTGGGCGAGAAGAAGACAGGAAGCCTTCAGGTCAAAAGCCATTGGAACCCCGGAGCTGCAGTGCCAGTCAGCTCTCCACAGGAGATAGACCAGAGCAGCCGCAGGCTGAGAGCGGGAGGCACGGCCGGTTGACAGCTGCTGGGTATGGATATGTGTTTTTACGTAGGTGCTTGAGGGGATGGGATCAAACCTTATTTACTTATTAGTGGCCATGTTGGAGGTAGAAAGAGTGTGGGCAAAAAGTAAGGACAAATGCCCACTTAAATGATGGTGGAAATAGGTTAAAGGTCTGGGGAGACAGCTCAGATAGCGGCACAGTGGTGCACGGTAACCCCAGCGCACCAGCAGAAAGATGGGAGGCAGAAACAGGAAAATTCCCTCAGAAGCTCAGGGGCCAGATAGACTTTGGAAACCTAAGTGAAAATTTGTTATGATGACTGAATAACCATGGCAGGGATTAGAAAATGTCGTTGTGTAATAGTAGCAAAAGTGAGAGATCCTGTCTGAACAACTTGAAAGGCAGAACACTAAGGGTTGTCCTCTGACCTTTTGCATATGCAACTGAAGGGGAAAATTCTGTTAATAATTGATTAAAAAAACTATGACAAGGATTAGAAGTCAAACTACCTGGGCTTTATCCTGGGTTCCTAGGGTGGTGAATCATTTCAAGTCCCCAGTTGCCAATGGGATGATTCCATTAATTACTATACCATTAATATTGGCTTAGCGTTTTGGCAGTGTGTTGGTCTGTTCTGTATGAATATACATGCACCTCGTGTGCAATGCTTTCATACATTGTAAGGATCCCGTCTGCTCGTTGAATTGTTTTCATTTCTGTTACGGTTTTTGAAATTGTAGGTTTCTGGTAGTTATATTATGTTACAGGAATATTGGAGACCCTGCGATCTGATTTTTTTTTTCCAGATTAGATAATATGATGTTAGGAGTTTGAGACTTTTTATGAACTTGATTGTCTGAAGGGACAAAGAAAAATTTAGGAATTATCTCCATATATTTGGGAGAAAAATATTTCTGAGTGATCAAGTAGTAGTAAGGAATGAGATGAGCCAGTCAAGGGCTGCTGGAGCCTTCATTTGTGGGAACACTGTTGGAAGGTACGTTGCATTGTTAAATGCCAGGATTCTCGGACAGTAGAGATCAGTGGACTTTATAAAAAGTTATCAGTCTGGTTTTAGAACTGCAAGAGATGATTGTCTGAGGCCTGCACTCGAGATGTGAAAACTGAGGGACTGAGGTTGGAATTCTCACTAAATCACTAGGGCTGCTTGATTTAGTAAATTAAAACACTGCAAATTCTTTGAAGCAATTGGACATATTTATGATTTAAACAAACATTTACAAAACCCTGTTGCTAACAGGAAATTTAACTAGATCTAAGAATTTTATCTGGCAAGTCTGTTGAATCTTTACCAGATACATATATTTTTAAAGAATAACTTTTCTATGGAATTTTGTTTCTTTGAGGCAAGTGTAGTCAGTAGTGCTTTTGTGTAATTGCTTTTTCCTTCTCTTTACTTGCTTCCTTGGTAGTTTCCTTTTCCATCTGTTGTTTCATTTCCATCTGGTCATCTTTATTTTTTATACTTCATTCTAACTTAACCTGTGATTGTCGTACAGAAAAACATCTAGTAGTGGTCCATATGACTTAGAGCTTTAAGTTTATTATCTTCAGACATAAAATTTATATATGTATAGTTTTCTTTTGTTAGAAAACTATTAGCTAGGAACTTTTAGGAGCTCGAAAGCCAGAGCAGTATTTAAATTGAGTAGAGCACATTATTGTAAAAGTATCTTTTATTTTCCTGATTTAATTTTTGTCTTGGAGGCTCACTGCTGAGTAAGCTCACCCTTTCTAGTTCTTTCTGAACTCTGACTGGCTCGTTCAACTTGGGTCTTCTGGCTCAACCTCCTTTCCAAGCTACTGATTCAATCTGGCTTCTCTAAGCTTCTCAATGAGTTGCTCAGCTTGGCCTCAAACTAACTCTGGCAATTTGTTCTAATCTCTGGCTCCTTATTCTCTGGCTTCATCTGCCTCTGCTGACCGGCACTGAACTGCTTGAGCTCAGGAACAAACTCTGCTTCACTGCATCGGACTTCACTGACTGAAGGGAACTCACTGGCTCTCTCTGCACTACTCTTCCATAGCTTTCCTTTCCTGTGCTGTTCTCCTGAGAGTGGGACACGTCCATCTGTGACTCATTCGGTTAGACCTTTCTCTGATTCTTCACTTTGTCTGCCTCTCAATTAGTTGTCACTTTCAAATATGGGTGTTCCCTTCTGTAAACTAACCTTACCTGCACTGTTTGTGAGATTAAAGATACCTACTAAGGGCATTACAGTATTTCAGCCAGAGTAGCCATGTTGCTGGATTAAAATTCCTCTACATATTATGTCCTTAGAGTTTATAAATTTAATCAAAACTAATTTAATATACTATTAATAACCTCTAAGAGTCATCTTGCCATTTTGGTATTACAGCTTAGGAGGGTGTGGAAAGGGTGCCAGGTCTCAACTGTCTGAGAAGATCCTTAGCCGTGAGTGAAAACAGGAGCATATGTGGTGAGAGAAGAGGAGTTACAGAGATCAGTGAACACCGCCAGCAGGAAAAGAAACACCCGTCTGGACCTGGGCTTTTTTTGGTTGGGAGGCTTTTGATGACTTCTTCTATTTCTTTAGGTGTTTTAGGGTTATTTAGATGGTTTACTTGGTCCAGGTTTAACTTTGGGATCTTGTATCTGTCTAGGAATTCGTCCATTTCCTCCAGATTTTCCAATTTTGTGGAGTATAAGTTTTTGTAGTAGGATCTGAAGATTTCTTGAATTTCCTCAGTTTCAGTTGTTATGTCCCCACTTTCCTTTCTGATTTTGTTAATTTAGATACTCTCTTTTGCCCTCTAGTTAGTCTGGCTAGGGGTTTATCAATCTTGTTGATTTTCTCAAAGAACCAACTCTTGGTTTTGTTGATTTTTTTCAATGGTTCTTTTTGTTTCTATTTGGTCTATTTCTGCCCTAATTTTGATTATTTCTTGCCGTCTACTCCTCTTGGGTGTATGTGCTTCCTTTTGTTCTAGGGCTTTTAGCTGTGCTGTCAGGTTGCTGATGTAAGCTCTCTCCAGTTTCTTTTTGGAAGCACTTAGGGCTATGAGTTTTCCTCTCAGTACTGCTTTCATTGCATCCCATAGGTTTGGGTATATTGTGTTTTCGTTTTCGTTGAATTCTAGAAAGTCCTTAATTTCTTTCTTTATTTCTTCTTTGACCCTGCTATCGTTTAACAGAGAGTTGTTTAGTTTCTATGTGTATGTGAGCTTTTTATCGCCTTTGTTGTTGTTAAAGACCAGCCTTAGACCATGGTGATCTGAGAGGATGCATGGGAGTATTTCAATCTTCTTATATCGATTGAGGCTCGTTCTGTGTCCAAGTATGTGGTCAATTTTCGAGAAGGTGCCATGGGGTGCTGAGAAGAAGGTGTATTCTTTTACTTTAGGATGATATGTTCTGTATATATCTATTAATTCTAGTTGGTTCAAAGTCTGTGCTAGTTTTGCAGTGTCCTTGTTCAGTTTCTGTTTCCATGATGTGTCCATTGGTGAGAGTGGGGTATTAAAGTCTCCCACTATTACTGTGTGGGGTGAAATGTATTTTTTGAGTTTTAGTAGGGTTTCTTTTATGAATGTGGGTGCTTTTTTATTTGGAGCATATATGTTAAGAATTAAGAGTTCCTCCTGACAGATTTCCCTGGTAATGAGTAAAAAGTGTCCTTCCTTATCTTTTTTGATAACTTTTGGTTGGAAATTTACTTTATTCGATATTAGAATAGCCACTCCAGCTTGCTTCTTGGGGCTGTTTGCTTGGAAGTTTTTTTCCCACTCTTTTACTCTGAAACAGTGTTTGTCTTTGTCTCTGAGATGAGTTTCCTGTATGCTTCAAAATGCTGGATTTTGTTTATGTATCCAGTCTGATAGCCTATGTCTCTTTATTGGGGAGTTGAGTCCATTTATGTTAATAGATATCAAGGAATAGTTGTTTCTGTTTCCTGCCATTATTGCTTTTGTGGGTTGAGTTGTGTCTGTGTCTTTTTCTTCTTTTAGTTTTCTTGTTTAGGAGTTTTCTTGTTTTTACTAGGCTGTATTTTCCCTCATTGTATTGGGTTTTCCACCTATAATTTGTTGTAGTGCTGGGTTTGTGGTCAGATATTGTGTAAATTTTGATTTGTCTTGAAATATCTTCATCTCTCCATAGTTAGTTTTGCTGGGTATAGCAGCTTGGGCTGGCACTTGTGCTCTCTTAGGGTGTGCATGATGTCTGTCCAGGCTCTTCTAGCTTTCATAGTCTCTGTTGAGAAATCGGGTGTGATTCTGATTGGCCTGCCTTTATATGTTACCTGATCTTTTTCCCTTACTGCTTTTAGTATTCTTTCTTTGCTTTGGGCACTTGGTGTTTTGACTATTATGTGTCGGGAGGTATTTCTTTTCTGGTCCAACCTATTTGGAGTTCTGAAAGCTTCTTTTATGCTCGTGGTCATCTCATTCTTGAGGGTAGGGAAGTTTTCTTCTACGATTTTTTTGAATATATTTACTGTGCCTCTTAGTTGATACTCTTCTCCCTCTTCTATTCCTATTATCCTTAGGTTCGGTCTTCTCATTGTGTCCTGGATTTCCTGGACATTTTGGGAAAATATAGGAAAAGAATGTACGAAAGTGTCAAATGCTGCAGTACCTGAACTTCCTTCAATCCCCAGAGCAAGGCCTGAGGGTATTTAAAGGGCAGAAAAGATACAACAGGCAAGGCTGCCACAGCAAGGTGCAAGGGCCAGGCCTAGGAGGGGATTGTGGTCCCTGAGGCTGTCTTCACTGAGGTACCACTGGGTGCGGTAGAATACCCGGGGCTTCCAAGACTTCCTGACTTATCAAGGCTACGTTATTACTGGCTGACCATTCTGTGAAACTAGATGCTGCTTGATGACTAAGTCCTTGAGCTCCTCCAGCAGGCAGGGCGTCTGGGCACTGGCACCCACGAGCTTTGGGTAGTTAGTCCTCAGGGCTGGCTGCAGGTCATCTAGGAGTTTCTCCCCGTTCCCCTGAATGTGGATGGTCTGTACAAGCAGCTCACGTCAGACGCGTCCCAGGCTTTGGCCACTGCCCTGTGTTGTTCCTTGAAGCTCTCTGCCATGGCCTCAGAAGGGCCCACTCCCTCCATCTGCCATCGAGGTTGGTGGTTCCTACTGATGTTTCTGCCAGGGCAGCCGCCGCCGTCGTCACAGATCGCAGCACTTGCCTCTGCAGCCTTCTCTTTTCATGACATATGGCCCCCAAGTCCTCAGCCTTCTCCGCAGAGCCAGGTTGTTTTTCATCTTCACAGACAGCAGGGTCCGCATCAGAATCTGTGACTCCATGGTCACAGTTTCCTGAAGATGCTCTCTTCTTGTGAAAGGCTTCCTTTTTTCTTTTTCTTCTCTTTTCTTTCTTTCTTTCTTTCTTTCTTTCTTTCTTTCTTTCTTTCTTTCTTTCTTTCTTTCTTTCTTTCTTTTTCCTTCCTTCCTTCCTTCCTTCCTTCCTTCCTTCCTTCCTTCCTTCCTTCCTTCCTTCCTTCCTTCCTTTTTTCTTTTTTTTTTGAGGGGTGAGAAAGAATTTGGACGTGGCTTTCTTTGACACTGTCCTATCTAGCAGGGTAGCTTTCCTGAAGTTGCTTTTGTTGTTGATGGCAGGCATGTCTAAGTTGGGTGGAGCCATGCCATACCCTTCCAGCGTGGTGGACTGCAGGTCTCTTGTCCCTGTCACTTGGTTGTCTTTGCTCCTTGGCAGTGTGCTCTCCTTCCCTTAAGTGCCTTGGCTCCTTTGGGTGATACAGAAAGTTTTCTTCTTGTATTGAAGGTATTGGGATGTAACCACTCTTCCTCCTTGGGCTCCCTTTCTTTGTCTTGGGGCTGTTATGGGTGCCAGTGGCCAGACTCAGAGGAGTCAGCCATTTTTCTGCCTTCCACTCTAAGGCAAGTTAGCACCAAGCTCACACTTTGTTGGATCGCCTGGCAATGGGACGTGTGAGTGGGCATCGTTTCCAGACTACCCTCAGATGCATCATTTAAAAAATGAGGGCATGAGCCAGCACTAGTACCTCATGCCTTTAATCCTAGCACTCAGGAAGCAGAGACAGGCAGATCTCTGTGAGTTCAAGGCCAGTCTTAATCTGCAGAGTGAGTTCCAGGACAATCAGGGCTACACAGAGAAATGCTGTCTTAAAGTTCGGAAAAAGGAGTCTGAGTAGAGGTTGGAGAAGGCAGAGAGAGAACAGAGGAAGTCTATATTAATGTCTCAGTTCAGGTGTTTTGTTTTTGTTCTGTTTTTGAGTGAAGATATATTATGTGTATTAATAGTTCATTCCTTTTTATTGATGGGTAAGATATCATTGGTTTGTAAGCCACAGTCTGCTTCTTTATTTGTTGATAATGGTTTAGCACCATTATCAACAAAACTTTAATATGCACTCATATACATATACTTTCTTCTCTATTGCATCATTCCTAAGAGATGATTTACTGGGTCATACAGTGCTTCCACTGTAAATATTAAGTCGATGTGAGACTGTTTCCAAGGACTGGCATGCCATTTTATGTTCCTGCCAATAGCTTAGAACCATCATTTCCCCTCTTTGTGTTGAAACACTTGGCGGCGAGCAGGCTGTGTAGCCTGGTGAGCAGCTATAGTCCACAGCTTCACTGTTTATCGTATAACCACAGGTCAGTGTGTGCACTCTGTGTCTTTTCGGTTAGTGCTTAGAGCATCTAGCAGTATGAAGCAATTAATTGTCTGCTAGCTTTTCTAAACCCCCTTCTCTCTGTGTATGAGGGACTAAGACAACTTCTTTACAGCTGTATATGGGGAGCAAGAAAGCTCACCGTGGAGGGAAGTAAAAGCAGTGTCATACTCACTATACCTTCCACACCAATGAGATAATCGAGGTGCCTGTCTTAACCACCCTTCCTCTAGATGCTCTCTCACAGCATGCCTTTGCTTTGGTGTATTAGGGCTGTCTGCCTGCTAGCAGTTATTAATAAATTCATGTAATTATAATTTGAAAAAAAAGAATATCTAGTAATGATTTTACTCTTGTTTTCTTGTTGATAGTCCATGTTTCTGCTTTCTTTACCTGCTTTATTGATTGCATTCAAAAAGCAACTTTGGTTTTATTGAACTTTTCTATGATTTTATTTCTGCTTTTTAATTATTTCTTATATTCCCATTACTTTTGGCTTGATGTTTTACTTTTCTGCTGACTAAAGCTGTAACCTGATATCTGTTGTTTCTAGTAAGTCATGAATTCTCTGCTTTCTCCAAGGTCAACCCCTATAGGATCCCTACAAATAGAGAGGTTGCATTACGTTTTCATTCAGTTCAGCCTTCCAGTTTTCCGTCTCTCTGCTTGGCGCTGGCTGAGGGCCCAGGTAGTTGAACGCCATCTAGCAGTGCTTGTTACTGCTCTCCAATTTAATTCCATTGATAGAAAACATTCTTCAGTCAGCCTGGTTCCTTACACTTCCTATGAAAACCAGCTGTATGGCTCAAAGCGTGGTCTGATTTGGTGAACAGTTTTATTCTTGAGCTAATGTGTCCTGGATGTTGAGTGGTGTGTTCTGTGAGTCGTCAGCAGCTCCCTTAGGTGTTATTCATCTTCCATATTCTTTCTCATTTTCTGTTTACCTTCTGTCGTGTTTAGAAACACCGGAATGCAGTTTCATTGTGGAATAGTCTGAAATACTATCAGTTTTTGTTTTGTGAAGCTTCCTTGTTAGGTACATGGATGTAGGATTCCTGTGTACTTTGATAGCCCAGTCCATTTTTCTTAGAAAATGACCCTCTTTGTCCAGGGTACAACATCTTTCTGTTGTACAGTAATTTGTCTCATATTGACAGCAATACTTCAACTTTCCTTTGACTAATATTGAGGCAGTGTATCTTTCATCCTTTTGCATATATCACATTATATATTTACATTTATAGAACTCCTTTGTTAATTAAAAATGTCAATAAGTAATACCTGCCCTTTAATACAGGATAGTTAGTAATCTGATCTTTTAAAAGTATTACTCTGTGGGCTTTTTAAATTTCTTGGTTGCAGTTTTCCTGAGTAGATGTGCAGTTTGCATCTTAGTTGTACTTTTGAGACAAGGTTTTGCATTGACAGAGGCCACACTGTCCTTGAGTACTCTGTCCTCCTGTCTTTCTGGGTACAGATGTGATCGACCAAGCCTGGCTAAAATGTCTTTAATATCTTTATTAATTAGGATCAAATGAGATATTTGTACTAGTAACTGAATATGACTTTTTTATATCTGAAAGTTCTGATGGCTTTTGATTTTGCTAAGAGTTTACTCTTAATTATGAGTTTCTCTTAATCGTCTACATACTTGCATATCTGATATTTGGGTGGTAGATATTACATTTACTTGATCAGTGCTGCATTCCCCCATTGTTTATTGACATGCATCATTGTATGGATTGATCGGTTTCATAAGAACGTTTTCATTCGAATGTGTGATGTATTTATTTATTTTGCCTTTTGTTTTGAGATGTAAGTTGGAAACCGTTTGTTTGCCACTTAATTTTAACATTTTTGATCTGAGTTCCGAGCAGCATTTTACTGTAAGGGGTATTATTTCCTAAGCATTTTACTCAATATTTTCTTATGTATCCAATATGTTTTGTGGCTCATGGGACCAGGCAATATTACCAGAATTCCTCAGATCATTTCTTTAACCAACTGGTAAAGTTGTTTCTCCGAGTATCGGTATTGCGTTGATGAACATTCCAGGGTGGCCCTGAGCCACTCTCTCATCAGAGCTTTCTTTTCCTTGGCATCCCGTACCAGGACTTGGAGGACTGTTCTTTGCTTTGAACTCCTTCAGGCTCTTGTGAGGTTTACCCTCCCTGTGTTTTGTAGCCTTGATTCTTAGGTAGTTAATTGGGTTATCTGACGTTGGCTGACATTTTCTCTTACAGGAGGCTTTTCTGAGATTTGCACAAGATCTCAATTTTAAACTACTTTTGTTTTACTTCTTTCTTAGAATGAGTATAGATTATGTTCATTTCTGCAGCAGAGCCTCTCAGTGTAGCCCAGATTGGCCTCAAATTCATCATGTAGCTCAAGCTGGCCTCTGTCTCATGCCAACTTCCAAATTTGGTCTCCTGAGTGTTGAGATTACAGGTGTGCACAAGTATACTGACTGAATATTCAAAAACACCATTTTTAAATACTAGTATAGAATATTACTAAAATAAAACATTAACATATAATAACCATATATAAATATAATAATTTGCATATTATCTATTTTACAGTTATTGGGACTCTTTTCCGTTTTTATTGTAACTGTATGATATTGATCATTTTTGGCTTCTTAACAGAATCTGAAATGGAGTTCACCCTAGATGTGTTAGAACTGTCACCTACTTACTGACTGTTTTGTTTGCTGAATGTTTTGTTGAAATGAGTTAAGCTAATGCATGAGGTTGCTTTATGACGTATACTTTCCCCCTGTCCTGTTTTACCTGCAGTCCAGAGTCCAGCTATATCTTGAGTGTTGATGAAAAGAACAAGTTGGGGGCCAAGATTATCAAGGCAGAAATGCTGGGGAATATGGTAAGAACCCTGTGTTTTCACTTGGAGAAGAGTGAATGTTTCGCTCTCATGGATTGTTTACACCATTTAGCTGTGGCATGCTTTGAAGATAATTATTGTTTCTTAATTTCCTAAAACAATTCTTGAGAATATCTAGAAATACTACTCTTATAGTTCCTCTACTAGAGAAATAGATAAGTATTATTTCCCCTTTATTAGATTTCTGAAATTTATGAAAAAAAGGTTATTTTTAAGCACATTTCTATTTTTAGATATAGCTGCAGGAGTTAAGGGTGTCTTTGTTTTATTTCCATTTTAACTTATTTTCTTTTTGAAAAAATTTAATATTCTTTAAAAACATTTATTAATGTCCATGTATGGGTCCTTGTATGTTCATGTACATTGGGATGCCCATGGAGGCCAGAAAAATGTACTGGATCCTCAAGAGATGTGGAGGTATAGGTAGTTGTGAGCCACCTGAGCTACCTGCTGAGAATTAAACTCTTGTCTTCTGTACGAGCAGCAAATGCTCTTAACCAGCGAGCTTTATGCAGCACAGCAGTGCTCATCACTTCCTTAAAATGAAACTTAACCTGAATCTTGGGGCCACACTAACGTCAGGGACTAGACAAGGCTGCCCACTGTTCCCCTACCTATTCAACATAGTACTGGAAGTCCTGGCTGGAGCAATTAGACTGCAAAAGGAGGTCAAAGGAATATAAATTGGAAAGGGAGAAGTCAAAATATCACTATTTGTAGATGATTGATAGTATACTTAAGTGACTCCAAAAATTCCATGAGACAACTCCTACAGCTGATAAACAACTTCAGCAAAGTGGCTGGATATAAAATTAACTCAAATAAGCAGTAGTCTTCCTCTACTCAAAGAATAAACATGCTGAGAAAGAAATTAGGAAAATGACATCTTTCACAATAGTCACAAATAATATAAAATACCTTGTTAGTGTGACCCTAGCCAAGCAAGATCTGTATGACAAGAACTTCAAATCTCTGAAGAAAGTAATTGAAGAAGATTTCAGAAGATGGAAAATCTTCCATGCTCATGGATTGGGAGGATTAATATAGTAAAAATCGCCATCTTGCCAGAAGCAGTCTACAGATTCAATGCAATCCCCATCAAAATTCCAACTCAATTCTTCATAGAGTTAGAAAGAGCAATTTACAAATTCATTTGGAATAAAAAATAAATCCTGGGATATTGAAAACTATTCTCAACAATAAAAAAACTTCTGGGGGAATCACCATCCCTGATCTCAAGCTGTATTACAGATCAATCATGATAGAAACCTCATGGTATTAGTACAAAGACAGGCAGGTAGATCAATGGAATAGAATTGAAGACTCAGAAATGAAACCACATATTCATGGTCACTTGATCTTTGACAAAGGAGCTAAAATCCTCCAGTGGAAAAAAGACAGCATTTTCAACAAAGGGTGCTGGTTCAACTGGGACTCAGCATGCAGAAGAATGCAGATTCACCCATTTTTATCTCCTTGTACAAAGCTCAAGTCCAAGTGGATCGAAGACCTCACATAAAACCATATCCATTGAAACGAATAGAAGAGAAAGTGGGGAAGAGCATAGAATACATAGGCACAGGGGAAATTTTCCTGAACAGTGGCTTATGCCATTGGATATGGAGGAATGGAAACAGAAAATGTGGTACATTTATACAGTGGAGTACTGCTCAGCTATTAAAAACAATGGCTACATGAAATTCTTAGGTGAATTGATAGTGCAGTAACCCAGTCACGAAAGAACACACATGGTATGCACTCACTGATAAGTGAACACTAGCCCCAAAGCTCGGAACACCCAAGAAACAATTCACAGACCATATGAAGCTCAAGAAGGAAGACAAAAGTGTCGGTGCTTCTTAGGTTGGTAGGAACCACTGACTCACCCATGGTGATTGCCCAGCAACTAACTTATGTTAACTTCATATAGCAGAGCAGCAAAGCTCGAACATCTCTACTAGTAACCACTTACTCTCATAAGCATGGGCTTAGCTTACATTTCGATGTAAGTGCCCCTTGAACTTTTTATGCTTTCTGATATAGGGAATATATTCAAAGGTTTTATGTAAATTTCTTCTCAGAAATGAAGAAAATACAAGTTTTTGTGGTGTGATTTTTTTTCCTATGACAGATAACTGGTTTCCATATTAGAAATTTGTAATACCTAAGATATTACGAAAGTGTGATTCTTAATGTATTTCTAGTATATTTCTTCCATATTTGTGCTTTTCAAAATACACTTTCTTAAAACTATTCACCTCAAAACCGTATACAGTGCGTTCATCTAGCAATTCGTATCTGAGGTATGCTTATTAAAATTTAGTTGAATTGATGATTGAAGTTAGCTTTTCATTGTAGGGCTTTTTACTAAGCTGTTTTCTGTTTTACATTTTTGATATATACTGTAATGAAAAATTTAATACTACAGCTCACTGTCTTTTTTTCTGAAGGAATTAGCTGAACAACTTAAAGCCCAGCTTAAAGAGGCAAATAAATTTAAAGGACCCATTACACAGGCACCAGCAAAAAGATCAGGGGTAGAGGTAAGTAATAAAAGCTTATGTGATCATGTATATTATTACTTAGTTAATATTATTGCTGCTGTAACACTAGGTGTCTGTGTGTAAATTTTACCAGTATCCCATCATGGAAGCCTCGTCCTAGGGCCGACGATATCTGCTTTCATTCTAGATTCTGCAGGCCGTAGTTTTTAAATTCTTTTTGTATACGTAATTCAGATACTTGAATTAGATATTAATTTTATACCAGGCAAACTGTTTTATCTATGGTTTGTTTATTTACTTATCAAACCGTTTACCTGCGTAGAACTTTCCTGTGAGTGGGGATGAAGGGGCAGTAACAGTCAGTGTGTAGGTTATGGGGTCTGAGTCTGCTCTGTGTCGGCATCACCAGTCAGGGAGGCAGGATGCGGGAGCTTGACTGGGCTTACCCCATGCTTAGGGAAGCTGTGGGACACAGCTCTGGGTCCCCGGCCTGCAAGGAGGTTGGGGTTGTCTGATTCTCAGGCTCTTGCACACCCAGGAGCCACTGGATGCCGTGGAAGAGTGAGAACAGAGTGGGGGGCTCGGGGGCTGGATGTAGCCCGGGGCCAGGTGGGAGGGGGAGGGAGGTCTCCCTGGTCCTGCAGGAAGAGCTCTTGACTTGTCAGCGGTTGGCTTGAACTAGGCTTGGTGGTCGTGGCTGGGAGCACAGAGAGGCCTTTGAGGGGACATTAGACGGCAGCTCTGTCTCCCCACAGATCTCGATGAAGAGAGGCGGTCCATGGTTTTAAGGCATTTATTGTCATGGCAGAAAGTGGATGTGTAAAACCCTCAGGGTAGGCCTGAGATGAAATATCCTTTGCAGGCAGTATAGTGTCTGGGAAGGAAAGCTTATCGGCTAAGCCCTTCAGGCCTTTAGGTACCTCATTAAAATGGAGATCTGCCTTGCGCCTGCTTGATCTTCATGTCCTCCACCTGTGGAGGGGCTTGGGCGTTACCCATATGTGACTGATGGCCACAGATCTATGGGGGGTTGTGGCTAGTGACAGGCCTAGTGCCCAGGAACAGGCAAAGTGCCTACCATCTCTTCAGGGTCTCTGCGGTTTCTAGCTCAACCAGGAACCAGGCTGTCTTTCGTGGTCGCACATCAGTAAATCTTGGAATTATCAGCACATAACAGATATCTCTAAGATGTAACAGAAGGTGAACCTAGCGTTCTGTATATTAATAATTCTTATGGGAGCAATGCCTAAGTGAAGCTATACCTCGAGGTCAGATGCTGGAAATAATTGCTGATTGAGTTATTAAGGGTAGAAAGGCATAAAAATTTCAAGACCTTAGTAGATGGTTCAGTCAGTAAAGTACTTGAGCTGGATCTCTAGAATCCATGTAATAAAACATGGTAACCCTAGTCCTGGGACAGTGGAGATAGGCAGATTCCTGGGGCATATTACCTAGCCAGCCCGACCTACTTGGTCCAGTAAGAAATCATTATAAAAAGAACAAAGCAAAACAGGAGGTCAAAGAACCACTTTGAAGGTCATTCTGGTCTCATTTGCATGCGTACATATATACACCACTGTGCACGTGTCCGCACAAAACTAAGAATCTCAGACTAGGGAATGTGATACACATAGTAAGACACTTACAAATAAGGAATATGATTATATAAATAACAACTGGAAAGTCTTTAGTATTAGAATAGAGAGCAGCTTTCACAGTATAATAAAATCAGAAGCCACATTATTATGTTTTCCCATCTTTACATTTTCTAGCAAAGGGACAGGTAAAAAGGTTTAAACTATAACATCTCAAGCAACAATTAAGGGTGAAAAGTAGTGATAGTCTTTAATCTTGATTAAATATTTGGAGAAGAGTAAATTCCTATAAAAACAGTAATAAGGATGTATTTTATTTCTTCAACACCGGAGCTGTTAAATGTAAATGGAATTAATTTTTTATTGAGTTCTGACTTGAGGAGGAGCTTGGAACGTGAATAATTTAATTTGCTTCTTTTCAATGATCTTTAATGAATGTATCACTTAATGCTCTTATTATTACTAATGACAGCCATGTTCATCAAGAAAACTTCTATTTTATGTTATGCCATTTTATGTTTATGTTGTGTCATGTTACATTTGGCTACAATTTTTTTAGGAAAGATGATGTCTTTAAACTGTGTGAAACCTAATAACTTTTGATGAGCGGGACACATAAAAGATACTTGAAAAGTGTCAAGACAAGGACACGTTAATGTCATTGCAATAGCTACTTTGAAAAGACTAATTTGGCAATGGTTGCCTGGTTACAGGTTGTAAGTGTATGAGTGCACATATGCTGTGCACTACATCAGAGATGGGTTTCTCATACACACTTAATACAGTATTGGTACGTTGTCATCCAGGGATCCACCCCCTCTACCCTGTGCCCTCTCTGGAAAATAGGAAAGCAGAAGAAGAAAAAGAAAAGCATACCAGTTCTAATTTATGTTGTCCATATTCTCATCTGAGCATGGTCAAACTCTGAATGACTAGTGAGGGGGAACTGTGTTCAAGCAAACCAAGTCTCCTACCCCACCCCTACCAGTTAGTCCAAAGGTACTCTGGACAATTGAGTAAGACTTCAGAATCAAACATTAGATTGGGCTATAGCTTATTTGGTATTTATTGAATGTGAGGCCTTAGGTTCAACACCCAGTATGCTCAGTTAAAAACAGTAGCAGAAGTATTTCAAGGTTGTTTCTATAGTTAAATGATTACAATAGTAAAATGAACTTGTAGTGTCTTTCCTGTACTTTGTTGTTCTTAAGTGTAGAAATTTACCAGTTTTTGAGTTTTTCAAATATTAATTCAACCTTTCCATAGCATGAAGATGAACAAGAAGTAATCCTTACTCAGACAGATGAGTCTGGAAGAACGTGGCCGGTGAGCAGCCCTAGAGAAACCCCGGCTGTGAAAGCAGGAAGGAGGAAGAGACAGAGAGTATGTCTAGCATATGCTTTTATATCACTGATCCACATTTCTTTCTCTTTTGAGTTCCTTCTGTATTAATTAGACTAGAAATTTTTGAAATGAAAACACTGGAAAATAAGAAATCATGAGTTTTATTCTTAGTTGTATCTTTTTACCGTTTATACCAGCCAAACAACTCAGCTGTGTCTTTCTCAGTGACTGCACACAGAAGGCTCTCCACAATTTTAGTTTTGATGTACATTTCTTTGATTTTGTATTCAGTGTCTTATGTTTTCCATATTGTCCATTGAAAATCTTGACCTCTTAGATCTGTTATCCTTGTAGACACTTAATTTGAGGCCTGAAAATAGGGTGTCTATACACAGTAATGTGTTAATTATGTAGGTGCTGTGAACTTTTAAGCACCTTATTTTCTTTTCTGTCTTTCAGCTTTGGCAATTAGTTTTTAGCACTGCCCCAAGCATTTGGAAAGGTGGTGAAAACAACACATTTAATTCACTTTCCTTAAGTTAGGTTTTTGTTTTAAATTTGAATATCATATAGATAACAACTGAATACACAAGTGATTATTTATTGGGAATTTTTGTCAAATACTGATTAATTGTTCAGTGCCTATTCTGCTATAGATACTAGTTAATTCAATCAATAAATAGAAATGAGATCAATACTGCTGATGTAAAGGAAGGACTGGGGAAGTTGGAGAGATGTGAAGAAAAATAAAAGATTGAATATATAAAACAGCAGAACTGACTAGAAATCCATAAACACAGTCAGATGCTATTTTGAATTGCATATCACTGATCAATCTAAATAAGTGACTAAAGTTAGAGATACAGTCATTCAGGGCTGGAATTTACATTTGAGCGTAGGCTAGATGGTTAGTATGTAAAGCCCGGGAAATTGTAGCAAATTACATTCAGGTTAGTGAAGAAATAAGAGCCGTGTCAGAGTAGACAATGATAACAAACTTGTTATTAGAAGTAAATATTTTATCAGTCTGCCTGTCAGAACAGCCGGGGAGATGGCCTGGCCAACAGACACTGGTAGAGTCAGCATCTTGGTTTACAGTGATGCTTTCTCATTTTAGTTTCAAACAACAGAGAGCAGAGACAGAACAAGTGCTGTCTTGTCTTGCAGGATACTAACCTTATGACCTGATTACCTCTCCAGAGGCCTGACTCCTTGTGCCATTCTATTGAGACTGATACTGTGTGTGTGAGGGAGGGACAGCAGTGAACCTTCACCTCTGTTTTTTATATACCGATTTCCTGATTGAATACTGTCAGTCTTCCTCCCACAGTGGGAAGGAATTTTAACTGTAAGAAAAGCAGAAGAGAGAGAGAGGGAAAGGACAGTTACAATCTTTCATGAAACTTGGCAATCAGCTAGTGTGCTTTCTTCTGGAAAGGAAGACAGGAAGGGCACGGAGTACTAAGTAGACTTCTTTACACTTAATGGACTTTTCTTTCACATGGAAGGAACAATTGTGATATGTGGTAGGGTCTTGTATTTTTATTAACAGATTTATGGATAATCCATTCAAAGCGTCTGGGGAAACTTTATTATGCTCACTTTGCTAGGTTTCAACCCATGAGGATAAAGAAAGGGTCCGATACTTTCCCGATGACGATCATTTGAGTCTCAATGATTTAGTCAAGAATGAGAAAATGGGAACAGATACTGATCAAAATGGACTTTTCATGAAAATTGCATCTAAGGTAAGAGTCCCAGCAAACCTTTGCATTTTGAGGAACTGATTCGTCAAATTGACAGTGATGTAGACATTAAAGAGATCCGACAGTCTCTAATCTTAGTTTATTTCATTAAGTTGAACTTTTTTACATGGTAAATAATTAAATGGAAAATATTAGGGCAAATATTGTGGACTCTTTTTTAGTATTTTAAGTGAAAACAATTCTTTCATACAATACATTCTGATAATATTTATTCTTCTCCCAAATCTTCCCCACCTACTCATCCATTCAACTCCATGCTCTCTCTCTTCTCTAGAAAACATACAAATTAAAAAACAAAGAAGCACAAGAAAACATACACACATAAAAGTACAAATTTAGAATCCACAATATACAAGCAAAAGTCCAGTAATTCTAAATAATGCATCCATGAGCAATCTAAGTAAGTTGTGCCTAAGTAAAGCATTATGAGATTAAAAAAACAAAGTCTCCAAAAATACCATTGAGGTTGTATTGTGGTGGCCTGCTGTAGCAGTAAATATTAAAAAGGAAAAGACACCATGCCATGCAAGTGCCGGCTACTCTCTGGCCCTAGCAGCGATCTCGCTGCCATGGCTAGCCCCATGGTGGATTGCTGCCACTCCAGCCCCATGCAACAACCGGCCCTGTCGTGGTTAGCTGTCACAAATCCCTGTAACCCAGCAAAATCAAAACTCTAGAGGTTTGTAATTTATCAATTAGATTATATTCTAGAGAATTACTAGAATTAGTAAATTCTCAACCCCCAAAATGTCCACCCAGTAAGCTCAGAGCCAGTTGATATTGATATAAACAGCCCACCTCGCTAATACATGTTTTCCTGTACTAATCCATCCCTTAGAAGACTCATAGCCACCTGTGGCTGTTTGAAGGCTCAGGTCCTCCTCCATCTTGTTTTCTTCCTCCTTCTAAATCTCCCACCTCTCAAAAGAACCCGCCTTTCTCTTTCACTGCCCAATCACAGGCCTTGCCTTATCTTGTGCCTGCCCTCACCTGCAAATAGACATCAACCCACAGCCAAATGCATGGAGCCTCCTTTAAGTGGTTCGCATGCTCAGTGAGACTGTTGGGGAAAAGGAACTTTCCCGAGCTAACGGTTAACACTTGAAAGCTCTGGACTAAGGCCGGGGGCTTAGGCCCATTTCACGGCTCAGTGCTGGAACCCCACATGCGTTGGGTCTGTTTAGATGTGTGAATGCCAGCTGAGAGTCTGAGTTAGCGTGTCTGTCAAACCTCTTGTGTTTGGAAGAAACTTGGTGTCTTCTGTCCCCACTGGCTCTTACTACCTCTTCATACTTTGTCTTCTGCATAGCTTCAGGAATCTTGAGGGAAGAAATTTGGTGAAGACGCCATATTTAGGACTGAGTGGTCTAAGGTCTTTCTCACTTTCCAGTTGTGGGTTTTTCTGTTCCCATCTCTGATGATTGCTAGGAAAGACTGGTCTGATTCCCAGTTTTTCAGTGTAGACTCTGGTTTGCTTGGTTTGAGGATAGATAGGATTGCACTATGTTGCCTGTAAAGAGTTCTTTTAGGGACAAGGCTTCAATATGTAGCCCTTGCTGGTTTGAAACTCACTATTTTGACTGGGATGACCTTAAACTCAAAGAGATTCACTAGCTTCTGCCTTCAGTGTGCTAGAATTAAAGCATGACCATTCTTTATCCTTCATAATCTTTAATTAGAAATATTCTTTTACTTAAATAGAGCTACTCTGTCTTTAAATTGTTTAAAAAGGCTGCTAAGATACACTTATATTTGCTTTATATTTGATTTTTTTTAAAGTATCTACGGGAAGATAATGTAGTAAAAAAGAAGAAACAAGCCCACGAATAGTGAACAGAGTTCAGTCTTTACAAGACTGATGGTAATGCTCTGGAGGGGCAGGCATAGTTGAGGACATTTCTTCCTGGAGGTGACAAGTAAATCTAAAGCTCCAGCTGAAGAATGAGAAGAATGGCAGAATGAAAAGACAGGTCAGAGAGCATGTGCAAGCTGGTATGTGACAGTGCCTCAGAATGTTAGCACTGGCTTTGTAGACCATAGAGAGTGACTAGGTGTGGCCAGACGTGTTCAAGTCATTGGTGCTAGATTACGAGAGCGGTCACTTTTGCTTATGAGTCTTTACCTTATACCAAACATCTATATCCATCATTTTTTCTCTAGGCTATAGCCATGTTTGTATTTAGCCTTATATGCAACATAGAGATGCAGTTTTTAATCAGGGTCATAAAATTTGTGTTTGTCTATATGCTGGAGAGAGTCAGAGTTGTAGAGATCAAATGGAACAATATTTGCGTTTTTATATATTGTATGTACCGTGTTTACAAATAGCTTAACCACTGCATTTTGGTTTTCTTTCAGCTTAAATAAACACAGTAATAATCTGAATATTATAATACTAGAAAAGTAACTGGATATCATGAATTTATACTTATTAAGGATTCAGGGACTTTTACTGTGATGAAGTTGAGGGTGGCCTCAGTAATGATACATGGATTGATTTTTTTTTTTTTTTGAGCTCAAGCTTAATTTTAACCATTTATAAATTATAGATTGTATCATAATATTTACAGATAGGTCTTTAGGATTCTATTATTCAACAAAATATTAACTACTACCTTTTATCTCCCACTGTTATTATTTTGATTTTTCAGTTCATGGGAAAATCAGATGGAGACTATTATACTCTAGATGACATGTTTGTCTCCAAAGCATCTGAGAAAGAACGTCTTGGTAAGAAAGAAGAGAGCCAGAGGAGAAGAGCAATTGCTGAGCACCAGAGTCTTGCTACACAAATGGCCAAGTGTCTGTACTGTTTTGACAGTTCTCAGTTCCCCAAGCATCTTATTGTTGCACTTGGTGAGAAGGTAAGAAATAAAATATAGACAAGTTCAATTTCAGCAGAGACAGATGTACTCGCTCTTCAGATTTTTATAAAGATTTTGAAGATTTTTACTTATTCTAATTTTTACATATTTTTGTTCTCCAAGTGACCGTAGTTCTTAGGGTTCTTGGTAAACCAAGTGTCAGTATTTCAATGTCTCAACCTATGTTTTGTGTGATTTTGTTAAGAATCAAATTCTGACTCTGCTGTTTCCAAACTTTTTGACCTAATGATGGAATTGATTTCAGCACTAAAATCTCTCCTAAGAACCTGAATCAAAGCAGCTTTCATTTATTTACTTAGTTATTCATGACATGCATTTGATTTCTCAGAGACTATGGCAGTTTGAACACTTTTTTCAAGTTCCTTTGACTCGTTAGTTGGGCCATTCCCCAAGTCTTTGAGCTTTGTGAATACAGAGATAACCTTTGTTAACCATGGTGTTCTAAGGATCTTATTTCAGTAAATTTGTGTTGGTGATTATTTCTCACATTGTGTACATTAGGGGCCAAATTTTCATTGTCATGGAAAAGTAAAAATCAGAATGATTTTAAAATTCATTTAAAGGTTTTTTTGGAGGGCACTACTGAAGTTTGAATTTTGGCATCTGCCTAGGCAAGTGCCATAGGCAGTTACACTTATAAAGTTGTCTTCTATTGAAATGTAATAAAATAAGCAGATAATCAGTCACTGCAATTCAGAAGCATATTGTCATAAAGTGAGGAATAAAATTATGGAGGGGCCATATTTTGAAAAGTTTTTTCTAGAAGTCTTCTCTGAGGTGCCAGCGAATAAGAACGCTTGGCTCAGAAGGGAAAGAAGGAAGAAAGCTAGAGGGACATCTGTTCTCCTTGGGGTACAAGCCATACAACAGATGGAGTATGGAATAGAGTTTATTTAGGTTATGGGAAGGGAGAGGGGAGAGGCCAGCCAGGAACATGTGGGGAGAGCTGGGTGGGGAAAAGAGAGAGGGAGGGAAGGGGCAGAGAGTAGGAGGGTAAATGATTGAGGAGGGGGCAAATGTTCCTTTCATAGTGAGCCTGGCATACCTGGCTGTTGCCAGGGAACTGTGGTCCCATAATAAGAGCAATTGCCTGGCTGGTAACACATAATTTATATTGTCTATAGAAGAAAACAGCTCTCCTTACAAAGGAAGAGTTCTAGAGCCCAGTATGAATGAACACAGCCATGGCACACTGATTTATGTCACCCACGTTTCATTTTTCAACGTGGTAACAATTTTTAAATATTTTTAGAGTTACAGAATAAGGAAAAAGAAAACACATCAAGATCTCTTGTATATATCGGTGGAAAGGTTGGCAATTTTGAGAACAGCTAGGAAATTTCATTATTCTGAGACGTTGTAGCTTTTGGTTGGTAGAGGTTAGTGCTGGGTTGTACGTCCTGAAAGACTGACATACTGGTCACAGGGGTGTTGCGCACAGAGGAGAGCAATAATTGGCTATTAAGGAGACTAAAGATTAGCTCAGGGCATCTTCAGTGCTTGTATGTATGCAGCTCTCTCAGATGAAAGGTCAGGTGACATTTGTTCTTATTTTTATTTGGGAAGTCTTAGTCTGTAATGTCTTGACTTGTATTCTAAATTCCCAGTTTTCAGAAGCCATTCCCATTATGTCTTGAGAGTATGGGGGTATTAAGATGAACTAGGTCTCACCGTCCAGACTGCCCTGGTAGTTCCCATGACCTCACTGCTGTAGTCTCATCTGCTACAAATGGCCAAATAACATATAACCGTTGGAATTTGCCCCTAGGTTTATTTATGTTTGCCCAATTTCCGGTCCCTTACTGAAGGGCACTGCCTGATCGTCCCTTTGCAGCATCATCAAGCAGCCACTGTGTTAGATGAAGATGTCTGGGAGGAGATTCAGGTCAGTTCTACACGGCTCATTGTAAGGCTTGTGAGGAGGCTCTGCAAATGATTATGATAAATTTACACCGATTTGATGATGTCTTTACGTGACGATTTATAGGTGTCTGTAGATTGTCATGTTTTCATCTCTCATCACTTTTATTTTTCTCACATACTCCTTTTGTTGAAATCTTTTGTTAACTAAGTGAACTGACAAAGTAATTACTTTTAAAAAGTCAATTGGGTTTCTAATTAGTGCTTTTTGCAGTTTGAGATAATCATTCTTATTAAATTGTAGCCAAGGAGAAAGTTTCAGAGAATAAAAGCTGTGAAGCCAGGTGTAGGCAGCACTTACTGTTTGCCTTTGGCCCTCACTCCTATTGTGACTGTGCTAGTACCCAACCCATGTCCCCTCTGTGTTCCCGTCATAGTGCCCCGTCCCCTCTGTATTCCTGTCATAGTGCCCCTGTCCCCTCTGTGTTCTTGTCATAGTGTGCCTGTCCCCTCTGTGTTCCTGTCATAGTGTGCCTGTCCCCTCTGTGTTCCCTTCATAGTGCCCCTGTCCCCTCTGTGCTCTCTCCATAGTGCCCCTGTCCCCTCTGTGTTCCCATCATAGTGTGCCCTGGCTCTGAACTCTCTTATGAGTCAGGTATACAGTTTGATGGCTGATTCTTTGAGAGATTAAAAGGCACATGATGGGATAAATAGTTTCTTAATTATTTCAAGGCTTTACAGTGATTAAGAAGGAAAGCACATTCTTATTTTCTTTAGTGCTTTCAGCTGAGTCAAGGTTACAGAGGACCCAGGTTAGAAAATGTGCAATTTCAAAACTTTAAAAGAGATGACAGTGTAGAATGTGGACAGACATTCCAAAAAAGAACATATATACCTGCATTTTGTGAAATACATTTTATTTCAGGGCTTTGTAAAGTTGGTACTTTCAGAGTTCATTAGTCTAACATGTTGTCACAACTCTAATGATAGATGAATTATTTTTGATATGAAAAAAAGTTTCTTAATGGAAAGTAAGAAGTATGGAGATTTGATCTTTAGAATTATTGCAGGACTTATATATTATATATTATATATTATATATTATACATTATACATTATATATTATATATTATACATTATACATTATACATTATATATTACATTACATATTACATATTATATTATATATTATACATTATACATGATATATTATACATTATACATGATACATGATACATTATATATTATATATTATGTATTTTTTGTGAGGAATTAAGATATGTGGTAAAAGACTTCAAGGTAGATAAAACATTCAGTCCACTAGATAGTGAGCACAAAAATGTGACATTCACAGTAACATGAGAACAGCAGATCACAAATGTGTTCAAAGGTATCTCGTATAGTATTTCCTGTAACAGGCTACATTGTTATACTTCAGGAAGCCAGAGGTATCATGAAAAGCCGAGGGAGGGAGGAAAGGTCAAATTGTTGTATGCAGAGTGGTATTAAAGTTTCCTTGTGAAAGGAAGGTCACTACATGTTACACATGGCTCTGGAGTGCTGACATCCACAGAGGGCTGAGGAGGCGTGGGTGACTGAGGTCCACAGAGGGCTGAGGAGGCGTGGGTGACTGAGGTCCACAGAGGGCTGAGGAGGCGTGGGTGACGGAGGTCCACAGAGGGCTGAGGAGGCGTGGGTGACTGAGGTCCACAGAGGGCTGAGAAGGCGTGGATGACTGAGATCTACAGAGGGCTGAGGAGGCGTGGGTGACGGAGGTCCACAGAGGGCTGAGGAGGCGTGGGTGACTGAGGTCCACAGAGGGCTGAGGAGGCGTGGGTGACTGAGATCTACAGAGGGCTGAGGAGGCGTGGGCGACTAGTCCTGTTTATATATCAGTTTATTATATATTTTCAAAAGTGATTTCACTTCACACAAAATATGGTTTTAAGATGCATGAGCTCTTCTTCAGTTGTTTTCTTCTTATATACTGACCGATAACACTGGATTTAACCTGGGTAGAATTTGGTAGAAAATGTACAGACAGTTTCATCAAAACATAATTGAACAACAACAAATTGCAAACTAGAAAGATCCAGATTCTATAGTATTCTTTTTTAATATTGAGCTTGAAGAAAATTTGTCCTTTAATGCAGTTGATTATGTCAAATTATTCCATCTAACCAGAAGTTTTTAGGATGAAAGCATTTGCAAATGTAAAGAAGTTCTTGAATATGTGCCTGTCTTCGTTTCCCTCTTCCTCTAGATGTTCCGGAAATCATTGGTACAAATGTTTGAAGAGAGAGGATTGGACTGTATCTTCTTGGAGACTAATATGGGTTTGAAGAAACAGTGTCACATGGTCTATGAGTGTGTCCCTCTCCCAAAGGAAGTGGCTGATATGGCTCCCATCTATTTTAAGGTAATTATAAAAGGTTTTTTCATACATTCTTTTCTTTTTTCATCATTTGGTTTTGGGGATGTATTTATAGTAATGTTTTTTTTTTTTTTAATATCAATACCAGATTTTAGATTCAAAAGGGAGGTAAAGCATATAATAGTTCAAGCACATTTTTGTATGAAGAATTTTGAACTTTTTTGTTTAGTGGTTTGCTTAGAAGTATAAATAAGCTATCAAATAGTAACTTCCAGTTTCCTTTTTAATTAAATCATTGTTTTACCATGTCAAGTCATAACTATATAAAAGTAAACTCCTGCGTTCACAAATAGGAATAACAACCTGTAAGATATATATAAATTTGGTTTAGTTGAATACTAATTTCACCTTAAAATGTGTTAGTACCTATCTAGTTAACTTTTTTCCTCTTTTTTGGCATTTTTATTTTTTAATTTTTAAAAACCACATTACAGTAAATCCATCCGGATAGCCCAGCTAAACTGACGTTTCCTTTTAGATCTTTCTGTAGTGTTTGGTTAGGCAGAAAAGTTCTCTTAGTTTACAGTGTCCCAGTTACTGCAGATCAAACTGTGTAACATTCTTTTTCTTTCCTTTTTTCCATTGGATATCTTACCTATTTACCTTTAAATGTCAGTCCTCCCTCTCCCCTCCTGCTCACCCTGCTTCTATGGGGATGCTCCCCCTCCCACCTACCACCATAGCATTCCCCACACCAGGGAAGCTAGCATTCAAGGACCAAGGGCTTCTCCACTGATGCCAGACAAAGCCACCTTCTGCTGCATATGCGACTGGAGCCATGGCCCCTCCGTGTGTGCTCTTTGGTTGGTGGTTTAGTCCCTGGGAGCTCTGTGGGGGTCTGGTTGGTTGATATTGTTGTTCTTCCTATTGTGTTGCAAAGCCCTTCAGCTACTTCAGTCCTTTCTCTAAGTCCTCTATTGGGGTCCCCGTGTCCTGTCAGTCAGATAGTTACCTGCAAGCATCCTCATCTGTATCAGTAAGGCTCTGGCAGAGCCTCTCAGGAGTTATTCATATCAGGCTCTGTCAGCAAGCACTTCTTGGCATCAGCAATAGAGACTGGGCTTGGTGGCTGTAAATGGGATGGTTCCCCTGGTGGGACAGTCTCTAGATGGCCTTTGATTCAGTCTCTGCTCCATTCTTTGTCCCTGTATTTTCTCCTCTGAGTATTTTGTTCCTCCCTTCTAAGAAGGACTGAAGCATTCATATTTTGGTTTTCCTTCTTCTTGAGCTTCATATGGTTTGGGAATTGTTTCTTGGGTATTCTGAGCTTTTGGGCTAATATCCATTTATCAACGAGTTCATACTATGTGTGTTCTTTCTGCTTGGTTGATTTCAGCTGTGAGTTTGATTATTTCTTGCCCTATACTCCTCTTTGGTGTATTTGATTCTTTTTTTCTAGAGCTTTAAAGTGTTCTGTTAAGCTCTTAGTGTATGCTCTCTCCAGTTTCTCTTTGGAGACACTCCGAGGTCTGAGTTTTCATCTTAGTACAGCTTTCATTATGGTCCATATGTTTGGGTATGTTGTGCCTTCATTCTTATTAAGTTGTAAAAAGTCTATCTTTCTTTCTTTCTTTCATTCATTCTTTCTTTCTTTCTTTCTTTCTTTCTTTCTTTCTTTCTCTCTCTCTCTATTTCTCTTTCTTTCTTTCTTTCTTTCTTTCTTTCTTTCTTTCTTTCTTTCTTTCTTTCTTTCTTTCTTTCTCGTCCTCCCTCCCTCCCTCCCTTCCTTTCTTTTCCCTTCCTTCCTCGTCCTTCCTTCCTTCCTTCTTTCCTTCCTTGTTCTTTCTTTCTTTCTTTCTTTCTTTCTTTCTTTCTTTCTTTCTTTCTTTCTTTCTTTCTTTCTTTCTTTCTTTCTTTCTTTTTCTTTCTCCCCCCCTTTCTTTCTTCATTGACCAAGTTGTCATGAGTTGAGCATTGTTCAGCTTCCATGTGTATGTTGTCTTTCTGTTGTTTTGTTGTTGTTGAAGACCAGCCTTAGCCCATGTATGGGATGTATGGGATTATTTCAGTCTTCTTGTATCTGTTGAGTCCTGTCTTATGACCAGTCATATGGTCATTTTTGGAGAAGGTACCATGAAGTGCTGAGAAGAAGGTATATTCTTTTATTTTAGGATTAAATGTTCTATAGATATGTAAGTCCATTTGTTTCATAACTTCTGTTCATAGTTTCACTGTGTCTCTGTTTAGTTTCTCTTTCCTTGATCTGTACATTGATGAAAGTGAGGTGTTGCAATCTCCCACTGTTACTGTGTGTTGTGCAATGTGTACTTTGAGCTTTAGTAAAGTTTCTTTTATGAATGTGGGTGCCCTTGCATTACGAATATAGATGCTTGGAATTGACAGTTCATCTTTTGGTAATTTTTTCCTTTTATGAGTATGAAGTGTCCTTCCTTATCTTTTTGATAATTTTTGGTTGAAAGTCAATTTTATTCGATAGTAGAATGGCTACTCCAGCTTGTTTCTTGGAACCATTTTCTTGGAAAATATTTTTCCTAGCCTTTTACTCTGAGGTAGTGTCTGTCTTTGTCACTGAGGTGTGTTTCATGTATGCAGCAAAATGCTTGGTCCTGTTTAAGTATCCACTCTCTTAGTCTATATCTTTTTATTGGGGAATTGAGTCCACTGATACTAATATATATTAAGAAATAGTGATAGTTTTTTTCTAGTTATTGTGTTCCAGGCATTTCCCTCTTTGGACAGTTATTGGAGTGAAAGTGGTGGTCTCACCTCTGGGCTTAGGAGTGAGAGCTTTCCTGGGAGACCAGCTCTCTCCTGGCAGGATTTGGGTATGGAGGGCTGTGGGACAACCTTAGCTCTAGGTGTAGATGGAGACTGGAACAACTTAGAAAGTTCCATGTCTATGTATTTTTTTCTTGCCTTTAAAAGGAATCTCATTTCTTAGAGTAATTTTTCTTTACTTGTTACTTCCTTGTTGTAGGGTCTGAAATAGATTTTTCTAGCCACAAATCATATATAGTCTTGATGTATAGAAGAAGAATAGTAAAATTAAGTGAATTTATTTGAATAGATTTCTGTGATTTAAAAAAAAAATGTATTCATAGAGCATGCTCTATCTTAAATTGTTTAATCTTCTCAAGGACCACATTTTGTCACATGAAGTTGAGCTGGTCGTTACAGAGTTAAGAATGAGTAAAAGGCTGTTTTCTCGGATTAAACGTTCAGTAGTTCTAGTTTTATGTCTTTCAATTACGATTTTCACCCATTCATAACAACAGTCCCTCCTATGCACTGAACCCAGCATTCACCTAAGAAACCAAGCAGAAATCAGTTTCTCTGTATTTGCTACTCTGTTGATTTGTGTTCATTTTTCAAATGATTGTTTCTTAGAAAGCCATAATGGAATCTGATGAAGAATGGTCCATGAATAAGAAGTTGATTGATTTGTCGTCAAAAGATATTAGAAAGTCTGTGAGTATTAGGTTTTGGTAATATAAGAAATTACTGTAGTGTTAAATCTTTGTAAATGTCCATCTCTTGGTTTAGAATTAGGTTTTTCACTGAGTAAGTCAATGTAAAATAACTAAGGTACACATTGAGAAGAAAGTATTTTTATTCTCTCTGGCTTATAAAATGCCTATTTATTTGTAGGGCATTTTATTTATACAAATAAATCTTTTGTTTCTCATACCTTGCCCTTTTAGTCCCTAAAACAGATGTGGTGGCCCCTATTTTCTGCTGAGAGAGCATCTCAGGAGAAGGTCATTTTTGTCTTTGATTATAATGAAAAAAACAATTTTGTGTGGGTTTTATTTCAAATTTTGGACACCTCCCCATTTTTCTGTATCTCCTCCCTTTCTTCCCCTTCCATTTAAGAAAAAGTGTGTGTGTGTGTGTGTGTGTGTGTGTGTGTGTGTGTGTGTGTGTGTGTGTATGTGTGTGTGTGTTTCCATGTCCTTACCTTCTACTGTGTTTGTGACAGAACATCTTGTATACTATGTATAGACTAGGCCACCTATCCCAAGCCTCCAGGGATTTTCTTGTCTGCATTCAGTCTTGCCACAGGAATTCTGAGATTATGGGTTTGCAAGGCTACACCAATCTGTATTGGGTTCTGGGGATCCTAACTCAGCTCTTTCCACTTGGGTGGCAAGGACCCACTCAACCGTTTCCATGACCCAATTTATTTTTTTTTTATATAGACGTTTGTTGTTGGGTAGATTATGTGCTTACTACTTCTTTGTAGATGTGCTCAAGGATATACAGTTCAGTTATGACTTTCAGCTCCACTTTTTCATGGTATGTAGGCAATGCTTATATACTGACTATTTTTTTCTGGACATAGAATTTAAATTGAAAAGAAATTTAATAGGCATATAGATTGCTTTTGAATTTTTTTTAAATGAACTCATTTTCTAAGCTTTACTGCATGACTGATGTATGGAGTAGATCAGAATAGAGATGATGATTGCCTTCATGAGCTTACTATAACACAGACTCTAAATTAACCTTGCATGCTAGACCTGCTCTTCCAAATGGAGGGGTTTATTTGCTTGTTTGCTTGTTTGTTTGTTTTAAATACTGACATACTCGCCCGTTTATTGCTTGTAGAAGCTTTTCGTGCTCCTAAGGGTTCAGTAGTCTCATAGAAACCAGATGACCTGCAAACTCTAAAGCATTTCAGCATGAGGCCTATTTAAATAAAATATTTAGCCATTCCTGTTCATGTATATGTCACTGGAATATTTTCCCTTCATTTCTGCTTTTGGAAAGCCAGACATCTAATGCAAAACACGGGTGGTTAGCATCCTGTCATACTGAGCACCCAGTTCGTAGTAGATGCACATTCCATAGAACTAGCGAAAGCGCAGTATTAACTCAGAGGTAGATTTTCTGTAACTGTTTTCTGTTTCTTCCCTAAAGAACTGGGCCAGAGTTTTAACAGGGCAAAGGGAAAACAGTACTAAGTATCTTGTTTGCTCTTTACTTTTCCTATTAGCACATTAAAAGTGTTTTGTCCCTTTTTAAATCATCATAATTTTATAATAAATGTTTTTTCATGAAATTGTAATGACAGTCAAATGAAATTTCAACAGAAATGCATTTTTGCACATTTGGCACTGTAAGCACAAATTTTGGGCCATCTGAGTGCTTAAAAATCGATTTTCTAAAAACCAAGACTTAGAGTGCTTACAGAAGACAAGACATAGGCGTGGCTGCATGAGGAGCAGGACTCTGGCTTCATCATTAAGATTCTGAAGGTGGCTCACCTTGAAGCAGTAAGGCTTCAGAGGGTTTTTTACCAGAGGCTCTTCGGAGGTTGCAGTGCATGGGAAAGAAAGCAGGTAACTTCTTCATGCATCTTAGTCTATCGATCACTTGTAACTCTATCTGGTTTAGGGCCTGGCAAGATTTCCTCCCTCCATGTTTGCATGTCATCTGGTCTTGTCATTCTGCTGCTCTTGTTTAGTAACCGTATTGTTGAGGATTGTTGGTGCATTTTCTTTGTTGTGCCTAGGTGACACTATATGGCAACAGGGCCACCTCTCTAGTGACTTCCCCTGAGCCTTAGGTGTAGTAGTTACATTGTAGATGTGTCAGGTGGGATTCAGACCCTTCCTTATTTTATGCATTTTGTCCAGTTGTGGATCTTTATTACAGTCCCTGCCCGATGCAAAAATGGCACTTCTTTATGAGAGGTGGTAGCTATGCGTGTCTGTACTCAGAAGTATGCAGAACATAAATGCCATAGTGGGTTAGGACATAGTAGTAGGTTCTGTGACTTCTCTGGCCATGAGTAGTTGGCTAGGTTTGTAGAATCAAACATTCATTTTCTGCTGTTGAGTTGGCCCCAAGTCCCATTAGACAGCTTAGCTTTTGTTACCGTCAAGATAGAAGTGCCAGTCTTATGTGTGGAATTGTGGAGTGCTCCTCACTTCGGCAGCTTGCGTCATCTCTTCCTGTACTGTGAGAACCAGTCTTCAAGTCTAGTTCAGTTCCTCCACACCTGATTGCTTGTTCTCTTTTACTTGTTCTGAAACTTTAGATGTGAATGGATAACCTGAGGTATCTGAAGAAGCCAGTAAAGTAGTAGGGACCATGGGAAGAGGAGGTACGAAGGAGCTCCGGAGATGCGGGATTGCAGGGAGGCAGGTGCCATGACCGGGCAATGGGGAAATGGATGGCTTAACTGGTGATAAGGGAGGAGGCATAATACAGGGTGATAGGGGAGGAGGAGAGAAATAACATCAAGGACATTTGAAAAAGGCATAGTGGCCACTCACTATTCTATTTATTTTATTTTTTAATCATCTTTATTGGATGTTCTTTGTATTTACATTTCAAATGTTATCCCCTTTCCTCCCCCACTCTCATCTCCCCTTCTCCCCTCGCTTCCTTAAAGATATTCCCACGCCCAACCAACACACTATTCTGTAAGCCATGTTCTGTCTAACAAAAACTTCATTTACCGTCTTGGCAAGTACGGCAGTGGTACTGAGTGTTCGTGTCTGTGTTAGTTTTCTGTACTACAATGACAGTGGCTGTCTCACGTCACAGTTCAGAAGGTCGGAAGTATGAAATGCACTCTGTTGGGTGCCTCCTCCTGGAAGCTGTAGAGAGGAGGCTTTTTTATTTGTTTGTTTGCTTTCTTTTTTCTTTCTTTCTTTCTTTCTTTTTTTTAATGAACTGGGACTGAACCTGGGGCTCTGCATATAAGACAATTCCCACTGAGCCTTCTTTGCAACCTTAGTTTTCCTTACTAAGTACGTGTTCACTGCTCTTCCAAAGCCAGTTTTGAGCTGTTTGTAGCCAAGTCCTTGAACTTGCAGCCTTCCTACTTCAGCCTCCAGAGTGACTGACTGTAGGCCCTGCCGTCAGCTCTAAAGAGTGGATGCCCTGCCTTCTCAGTTGATGGAAGCTGTCTGCATCTGTGACTGTGACCTTCCTCTGCCTTCAAAGCAAAGAGTGAGACATGCCAGTGTTTGTGACGTAGGCCTTCTGAGTTCTTACAAGTCTCCTCATGATTGCTTGTGACTCACGTGAGTAACACAGCATCACAGTTGCCTTTCAAGACTCAGCTTGTTCACACCTTTAGTCCTGTTTGCCATGGAAGGCAGCATATTCAGGACCTACAGAAAGAAAAAGAAAGAGTGCTGTCACCGTGCATTTCTTCGACTGTTTTCTCAAAGTATCACATGCTACATGCCTAGTTACCTAATTTGGTGGTGCTGCGTCCAGTGGAACCTTCTTTCCTTTTGTCATTGGACCTCTTTGCACAGAGCATTTTTGTACAGGGGGTAGATGTGAAAGGAACAGTCTCCTAGAAGGTAAAATTTGAGCTGGGGACTTACAGATATGTCATTCTCGTGGATGTTTCTAGCAAACCTCAGAATGCTTTCTTTGTATTTCTCCTGAGACGCAAATGTTACAAATTGTCTGGCTTTTCACACTCATGAAAATCAGAAATTTAGAGCCTTGTCTGGCTGTTCTGTGTTTTTACTTTGTTGTTGATTGTTAAGGTCATACATAACTATTCTCTTTAAAATATAGAATCTAGTAAATATAATAAATGCATAAAGTAACATTTTTGTATATATACTATCTTGTTTTTTTTAGTTCATGTTTTGTATTACTTCTAATTTTATTTGATTTAGAATGATTCAAGATGAGTTCTCTGTTCTTTCCATACAGCACCGAACATCTAAAGGTGCGCCTTCCTAAGTACTCAAACCCAAGTATGTAGTCAGGAATATGTGGTCACTGCCCAGATGAGTCAGTGCTGATCATGTGGGGGTGTTAGAGGGGAAACTTACTGTATGCTGACCAACCTGAATAATTTCTAGTGATAAAACTTGGAACTTAGAAGAAAAACTTATAAACATACAAAATCTACTTAATAATAAAGTAAAACATTATAGCTCTTTTCAATCAGTATGGAGATTAAAATTCCCTTCCACTTTCTGTTTCTCTGTGTGTCTGAGCATGGGGATGTCTGAGCATGTGGGCATTTACGTGTGTGTGTGTGTGTGTGTGTGTGTGTGTGTGTGTGTGTGTGTGTGTGTGTGTGTTGTAGAAAGGGAAGAAGAGGATACTAGATTGTAAAATTAGTTTGGTAAGCTAAATATTGGTATATTTATTTTACCAGTTAGCTAAACTTATTTATATTTGAGAAGTATTACAATAATGAAGATTTTACGTATCTAAGCACAGCCACAAATATATAATCTAGCTTTCTCTTTCTAAGTAAGATATGGAAAAACGTGTATTTCTGAAATTGTCCTTTAGATGTATAGAATATTTGGATACCTTTTTCCTGTTATCTCCAAGAACAGGAAAGTATTTGCTTTGATTGTGAAGTTGTAGTCTTGATGACGGTCTGGCTGGATGAAAGGCTATCAGAATGAATTCTTTTCCTTAGAAGGTTAGGTCATTGGAATTTGTCATGTACGTTATTTTGACAGATGATCATTTTTCTCATGTTTGTTTACTTAGGTGCCCAGAGGTTTGCCTTACTTTGCTGTAGACTTTGGCCTTCAGGGAGGATTTGCCCACATCATTGAAGATCAGCACAAATTTCCTTATTACTTTGGAAAGGTATACTCACAAATTTGATAAAACCATAGAGTTTAGTGTTAATACTTCTTTGTGAAATAAAATTAAAAGTTTGATACAAAAAATTGATAAATCCTTCCCTATTGAAGTTGGGGGGTGAAATTAGGAAGTAAAAATAAAAATATCCAGGATACAGGATATTTGTGATAAAGTTGGAGACATCATTGTGTAACCAAACATTTTTGGCAGTGTGCTCAATAACTGTAATATTTTCCTTTGGACTCAGGCAGCTTTGTCCTGAAAAAATGATGATAATTGTTAACATTTATTAAGGGCTTACAATATACCTGTCTATTGTCCTAGGCAGTCATCTAGTGCTCACAGTAACCCTGCTGTCTAGATTTTGACATAAATATTTCTTGTATAGATAGGAAAAATCTGAACTATAGAAAGGTTGTATAACTTGTCTAGGGTTATTTGCTGAGTGAGAGAAACGTATATATATATTCCATTCATATCCCAGTCATTTGATTGCCATTAGTTTCTTTCAGGAGGGAAAAACAAAAACAAAAACCAACAACAACAAAAAATGTCTTCCTAAGAGTATATTCCTTAAATTAGAGGACTTCTTACTAAGCATCTGTAAATTCATGTCAGGTATTAGAATGAAATTAATTTACCATTTGCAGTTGGCAAAATGAATCTGACCTAGTTCAGGTCTTCTCTCATACTACCTCTCTCATAGGCACCTCGAATTATTGCTTATAAATTCTAGCATAACCCAGCCTGTCTTTCTTGAAATCACCACATAGCTGAAGATGTTTTGAGCCCCTGACTATCCTGCCTTCACTGAGTACCGAGTGTCCAGGAGCGTCCCGCCAGACTGTTCTTATGTAGTCTTGCAGACCACACCACAGCTTCATGCATGTCAGGTGCACACTCCCCACTCTATGAAGTTGTACCCCTGCCCTTGTTTAGGAGGTTTACAGAATGGTTTTTTGTTGTTACTCTGCAGAGGTAACCAACCAAATAAATAAAACAAAAAAAGAACTTTTTTTTTTACTTCAGTGAAAAATCCTGTTATTCACTAGAGATTTCTGACTGTTCTTTAGCTCTGGATTCATAGTTTAAAATTTTTGCATTAGAGAAAAGTATATCTCTAACCCATTGTTTTGTTTTTAAATTTTCATTGGAGAATTGCCTTTTTTTCAAATACTACTCATGTATTGTGGTTTATATGATATATTTTTAAGATTGCACGGTTGGTTTCCCTATATCTCAGAGCATGCTTTTCAGGAAATACTTGGATACTTCTTTGACCTGCTGCCAAAGCAGTGGCTCAGACAACAAGAGGGGATTAAGAAATGAACTCTTTCAAAATAAGGGAATGAAAACCCATCTTGCACATTCAGTGATCTAGACATGGTTTCACACAGACACAGAAACTACCCTTTCAGACTCTACTGTTTGGATGGATTGTTGCGAGGAATCTCTTGCACTAAATCTGAATTTGTCCAGTTTCTCCTATGAGGACATTTGCAGAGTCCATTCTTAATGACAGGTGGTGCCCTTTTCTGATTTCTCCATTAGGATAAATGTACATAGTAGTTTATTGTTTATTGGTTGGCTGGTTGGTTTTAGATGCCTTCATGAGCTGCTTTGCCAGTTCCCTTTCTCACTGCACAGATGACTCCTTAGCACTGGGGGTCTCACCACATTCTATGACGAGCTTGCCATTGACATATTAGTCATCTTTATGACCACAGGAATTAAATTTCACTTCCTTCCTCCCTTTTGCTGCTAATTTTATAGATATCCTACTGAACAACCAAGTTAACAAATTGCTTCCCAGGAGACATCACAAAGACTCACAAAGTTTGCAGCTGAGATTGGAAATAAGACTCATTTTATTTGACACTAATGTGAAATGTTTGTACATTGTCACAAAGAACTACTTAATATTATTCATATGATAAATGAGTAGGTTTGCTTTAATGTACTGTGTGTATGTATGCATATGTATATTTGTATGTATATGTGTGTGTATGTATATGTGTATGCATATGTGTATGTGTGTGTATGTATATGTGTATGTATATGTGTATGTATATGTATATGTGTATGCATGTGTATGTATATGTGTATGTATGTATATATGTGTATGTATATATTCATATCTTTTTTACTCTTTAAAAGGAAATCCTTGGTGGTATGCTGGATCTAGAGCCCAGGCTGTGGAGGAAGGGCATCCGAGAAAGCTTTGAGGACCAGAGGAAGAAAGCGTTGCAGTTTGCTCAGTGGTGGAAACCGTATGATGTCACTAAAAGCAAAAGCTCTTAAGTGTACGTTATGTGCCACTTTCTATACTGAGCCCATTCGGTTTATGTCTGTCATCTCTACACAGCTGTACCTTGTGCTCTAGGGAAAACAGCAGCAGCCGCCACTCAAGGCACTGACATCTACTCCTGGAGACTTGGCTTGGGTGACTATGGAGTGAGAGAATTGGGATTGCCGGCTCACATTCTTTCTGTGTCTACCTCTGCATGTTCCAAATCAGTTACTCTAGACAGGGACTTATTTCCAGAAGTCTAGCAGGGCTGCAGGAGAAAGTGGGTCTGCTTCCAGATAGTCTGCCACCTATCTTCCTTTGTGCTTTTTAAACAAGGCTGGATGTATTCAGTACTAATTGAAATTTATTTCCATAGTTTTCTGGAAGTGTTTCTTTTTTACTAGTAGCACATAGTATCACTGTGTATTATCTTGGTTAAAGAAAAGGACTACAGGATTAAGTGATAATAAAAACATTCATAAACTTGTTTGTTCTGGACCTTGAAATAGTCTGTATTTTGGTAATCTTAAATGTAATTACTCTAAATAACATACTTTTCAGTTGTTTGTAGTTCATATAAATCTAAAGTCTGTAGCCAAATCACTGTATTGGAGTTGTAATGTCTCATGTGTTAAATAAAGTATCCAGGGGGTGTTCTCTTGTTCCTACTTGATTAAAGGTACTTAGGTTTTATTGTTCTTAACATTTGATCTTGAGAAAACCTTGGATTTATAAAATATGAATTGTAGTATGTCTTTTGTAACCTGCTTTAAAAAAAATTATGATTTTTTTTAATGCCTAGAACCAGTGTATCAGTGTGATGTGTGCTCCTGAGTCACTCATTGCATGTTTATTTTAATGTCAGGTTGTCACTGTTTTCATGTATGTTATTTGTATGTTAAAAGGCAGATTTTTTCTTTCCAAATTTCACAAATGTGCTGAAGCTTAGTAGTTTTAATTTTCAATACAGTAGTTATAAATTACATCTAAATGTGTAAGTGTGTAATATAGAAAAGAGGTGTGATGGTTATTGTAGCCTTTTCAACTATTGGTTTTGCCACACGTCTTACATTCTTTCTCACAATCAGCAAGTTAAAACATTTGATTATAGAGTGCTGTGTTATGTAGATCGTTCAAAAACTGTAAATCCTGCCTCAGAGCCCGCTGCCTCAGAGCCCGCTGGATCAGGATGTGCCGTGTCTCAAAACCTCTGCGATCTGTAATAGTAGCTTTTATCTTGATTTTTTATGGCTGGGGCTTTAGTTTTTAATTACATTTTTTAATGCATTCACTTTTTATCCTGCTCACTGCTCCCTCCCAGCCACCCCTCCCCCCCACAGTCCTTCCTTCTGTGTGGGTGGTGTTCCCCCTGGGTATACCCTCACCCCAACACTTCAAGTCTCTTTGAGGCTAAGCACTTCCTCTTTACTGAGGCCAGACAAGGCAGCCCAGCTAGAAGAATGTCCCATTTACAGGCAACAGCTTTAGGGATTGGCTGGGGCTTTTGATGATTTGACTTTACTCTGCTTTACTCTGTGATGTTTAGGTCCTTGGCTAAAATGGCTTAAATATCTAGAGATGACTGAAATTGTTTGTTGAAAACTTCTGTTCTTTATACTGCAAATGTTGGCTCTGAAATATTCTGTGTAGGTTTGTCACTTACATATGCAGTGTCTTGATGGGGAACAGTTGGGGATCTTCTGTTACCATTTTCTTTTTATATGATAGCTTCAGAATAGTTGGATTTCCTCTCTTCCTTAAAACTCCCCCAGAGCAACTATTCCAAATGAAAGGTCCAAGAAGTGGGGTGAGCCAGCAGAACCCAGATGCTGATGTAACAGGACATTTCTGTGCTGTGCTTTTGAACTTATAACCTTCCTAAATTTAAGAAGAGTTGTAGGACTAAACATGGTGGAAGCCTTTAATCCCAGCATTGAGAAGGCAGGCAGGCAGTTTTCTTTGACTTAAAGGTCAGTCTGTTCTAGTCAGTTTCAGGAAAGCCAGGACTTCATAGAGACCCAGTCTCAAAACAAAACAACCCCCCAAACCCCAAACAAACAAAACAAAACAGCAAACAAACAAAAAGCATAATCTTGCCTTTGATAGGAAAAATGTAAAAAAATGTGTGGCCATTTTTAAATGGTTGCAGTTTTTCTCTGCCTACAAATTTATGCTTTTATATACATAAGGTACATTCAAATTCTCCTAAGAAAGCCCCATTGCAGTGAGGCTTCAGGCTTAGGCATAAATAGCTTAGGGTCTCTTCTACAGCAGATGAAGATAAAGAGTCATTAAGGTATTTTTCTGTTCAATGTGAAGGCCTGTATACTTAAGACACAGACTATCTGCACTCTTCCCAGTAGATAGACCATTAGCCTACAGCAGCGAGAGAAGCATATGTTAGCTCAGTGGGCACCGTCACCGAAGAGGGCTGAGGATGGTCAGGAGGAATGGATCAGTCCATACTTTAGTGAGTCTGAAATTAAGTTGGGAGTGTGTTACTGTTTTCTGTAGTACAGCCTCAGTCTGTTCTTTCCTGTGTTTTTGGTACTTCTAATGTAGCTCAGTTGGCTTCCTTTTGCACTAGAAATTGTTGAAGAATTATGCCTGCAGACGAGAGTGACTGCATTGCCCTCTTGCCTCAAAGCCACCACCAGGTGACATATTTCCTGATTTCTAGGAGAGTCAGAATCAGAACAAAGTTCAGTGATGGCTGTACAACAGCAAACCAGTGTGACAGTGACTCTTAACTAAGTATGGGGAAGACAGGAGAAGCCTGTGGCATCATTTGACTCGAAGCAAACCAGTTTTGTGCATAGAAAGATCTAGACCACATGGCAGTTTCTAAAGGAGAGTTTACAGGGAGCCATCTTTTAGCATATGTAATAGGAGGCTTTCTGTAGCTAAAGATTAACCTAATTCAGAGTTATCAGTAACATGTTTTGTTAGAAAGTAAAATGTCATAGTTGACTGGGAATGGGGAGACAGGGCATAAGGTGGAATAGCCTCTGTAGTTCAGAATTTTTGCTTCAGGTATAATCTAGTTTTGATCAAGTCTGATCTAGTTTTGTGAAACAGATTCTAGAAGAGGAAAGATAGCAAAGTGTTTCTAAAGAACTTAACTGCAGTCTAAAGCAAAGCTCAAAATATAAGAATAAAAAATATTTTCATTAGAACATGTTGAAAATTCTGAAGTTCAAACAAAAAACAGTCATCCAAAGCACCAAACGGACACCTGCTTGGGTAGGTAACTGTTCTTTTTGTTTTGTTTTTTGTTTTCCTCTTGTAAAAGATACAGTTCTGTGGTATGGAACAGTGAGGAATTTATAGCATCCAAAAGTAAAAATCACAAATAGTAGTGAAGTTACATAAAATAAAGTGTGTAGTGTTGTTAGATTGCTGTTCTATTCTTGAGGTGTTAGCAATTTAAATACAGACATTTATAAGTTAAAATACATAAATATAATTTGTAGAAAAGACCTTAAGATTGAGAGAAAAATAGTTGAAAATAACCAATAAAAAGAAGATGAAGTAACTCAGCTCTAAAACCTTCAACCTACATGTTGTGCTGAGGTAAAGGGCGCACAGAAATTCTGAGAGTGGCCAACTAGTCCATCTTGAGACCCATGCTGTGTAAGGGAGCCTACTGCCATCACTGCCTGGAGGGCCAGAAACCACAGGCTGGATTGCCTGAAGACCCAGGATGAAACAAAACATGCCTGGCAAAGGGTGGTGGTGGTGATGGTGGTGATGGTGATGATGATGATGATGATGATGATGATGGATGATGATGATGATGATGATGATGATGGATGATGATGAATGATGATGATGATGATGATGATGATGGATGATGATGATGATGATGATGATGATGATGAGATGATGATGATGATGGATGATGATGATGATGATGGTGGATGATGATGATGATGATGATGGATGATGATGATGATGATGGTGATGATGATGATGGATGATGATGATGATGATGGATGATGATGATGATGATGATGATGATGATGATGGATGATGATGATGATGATGATGGATGATGATGATGATGATGATGAGATGATGATGATGATGGATGATGATGATGGATGATGATGATGATGATGATGGATGATGATGATGATGATGATGATGATGATGATGGATGATGATGGATGGTGATGATGATGATGATGATGATGATGATGATGATGATGATGATGATATTCTGCTATGAATGCCAGACAGGAGACTGGCATAATCAGAGAGGCTCCATCTATTCTCAGCCAGGACAAGATCTTCATCCAGGCTGTAGTGGGAAAAGATCTCTACCTCCTCACCTATGCAGGCATTTGCTACATTCAAAACCTTTCAGCCTGAAAGGATAGCTTCTTGTGTTTTCCAGGCTGTTGGCTGGCTTTTATAGGACATCAAAAATTCTTCACATGAATGTTTCCCAACGTGGCTGCTTCTTCATAGTCAGTAAGGTATCAGAGGCTTATGTATGTAATATAGGTGTGTAATAAGGTAACCGTGTAACGACTTGAGTAAGATCACAGATATACCGCCACTGCTTATATGTCTGTGTTATTACTGGTTACAAACAAGCCATTAGTTTTAACCAAAGTACCTGTAACCAAAGTACCTGCACATACCGCACAAGTAAGTGCCGAGTCTCATGAGGCAAGAAAGAGATCCAGTTCAGTGTGACCTAGTAGCTTGTCTTTGAGGGCCTGAAACTGGGCAATTTATTTTAAATATATTTAAGCACAGCACAATATGGAAAAAATGTTTCCTGGTGGTAATTAATCTCAAGTGTACAACAAACTTCAAGACAGACCTACACTAAAACTCTCGTAAAAGTACAATATGGGTTCTATAGATTAATTGGGAAATCGGGCTCCAGGTAAGCAATGCTGATAAGGGTCTCAGGGAGGATATACTATAGATTGTTGGAGTCTGGGGAAGCCTGTGTGGCCAGAACATAGGACAGAACAGAGATCACTAGTATTGACCACCTCTGTTTTCAGCTTTTGGGGCAGAAAACAGGTTACACATCTCTTTCTCTGAAGAGACAAGCTGGTGAATTTACTTCCATATTCCCTGGTCTCTCTAGTGCTCATATATAAACAATACTTACATGCTTCCTGTACAAGAGAATGAGATAAGACAAGGATGGAACGAGCAGGATCCAAACAATGAGATTTCATTAAGTCCATGTATGAGTATTTTAAGAAATACTTAATACATCCCTGGAAGTGGCCTCAGAGTGTGAAATGCCCACAATCATCACCACAGATAACAAATACAGGTACTATGTTGGTCATATTTCTATTGCTTTGGTAAAATGCCATTTTCAAGAGCAACCTAAGGAGAAAAGAGCTTAATTTGGTTTAGGTCCCAACAGGATGCAGTCTATCATAGTAAGGAACACACCGAATAATAGCATAAAGCTGGCTGATTACATTTTGGTCCACGCATGGGGTAGAGGATGGATATAAAGGAATGCAGGATGTAGGGGCCAAGTTAGAAACTCTCAAAGCTTATTCCCAGTGATGTGCATCTTCCAACAAGACACCATAACCACCTCAAGTAGAACGACCAACTGAGGGCCAAGTCTTCACAATGCATGAGCCTATGGGGAACATCCTATTACCATAGACACCAGAATGATCTCTGGTATGGTTCGAGGATCTATTTAGGAATTTACGTGAGCATAGTAGAAAAACATCATCAACAACAAATGGTGACTATCCACACAGATCACTGGTGAATCCCAGGAACGAGAAAAGACAGTAAAGCAATGCAGAGGATGTCAGCATTAGCATCCAGTGTCCATATGCTACAGTTCTGCGGCTTAGAGGCCCAGAGGTATCTTTGTTTTTGTTCTTCTTTTCTCACCTAGAAAATCAAAGTAATTGCAATCCACAATTATAATGAAAACTGAATGAAGCACCAGAGCTCTGCCTGTACAGAGCATTCAAATGTGAAGCATTAACCTACAAATGTAAACTTTGGAAGCTTTTTCTTGTTTCCTTTCCTCATGTAATTCAAAATTTGCTGTTCTCTCTTTTGCTGAATGCAAACTGAAGAGAAAAATGGGTTGGAATGTTTAAAAACCTTTACTTTGTAACATCCTTTACATTTTATGTTTTAAAGAAAGAAAATGACAAACCTGTGACCTTAAGCTTAGCAGAATGTACTGTCACAAATACTGTTTATTTTCCCCACAAGAAGAGATGCTGAAGAGAGCAAGATGAGAGGTAGAGTTGCTGTTGTGAAGGGAATTTCACAGATGCTTCCAGTAGTCACATAAACACAGAAAAGAGCATGAATGAAGAGTCGAGTCATTGCTTAGATCTGAAAAACTGAAAAAAGTTTCATTGAAGAAGTATATTTAAGGTGAGCCTTAAAGGATCTAAGTAAAATGTTATAAGAAGAGGGCATGAGTTGAGTATTTTGATACAAAATTTAACTCTGGCTTTTCATCAAGTAAAAATATGTACCAATTTTTAAAAAGAAGAGAACAGGGCTTACTCAGTAAAGTGCTTACTCCTCAGACCTCTGGTATCCTCACAAAGTTAGATACAGTGGCATCCTTCTAGTGCCTGAGAGTTGGAGACAAGAATTCCTGAGGCACTGTGTGTGGTCGGTTACTCTAATTGGATTGGTGGTGGGCCATAAGGTCAGTGAGAGACACCATCTCAAATATAAAGCAGAGAACACTTGAGGATGCCCAACAACCTCTAGCTCACACACACATACACAGATAGTGCAGTTTTTAATGTGATTAGAGAGTATGGAAAATTCTGATAAGGTTAGGACTTGACTCAGGAAGAAGAAATTACAAAAGCTGATAGAACTGACAAGTTTCCCTTGGAGAGAGGAATAGATTACTATTACAAAGCTAGTTTGAAAGTTATGCTTGGCATTTCTATTGACAGTGGTTATGAAGACAAATGTAGTTCTAGGTAAGAGGCCACTTCACTGGGACAATTGTTTGTAATTTGAACATTTCTTTCCATGGCTTCTCAGGTCTTTAGATGGGAAAGATAAGAATGCTTTGTGTAAAAGCTCAAATTTTCACACATGCAGAGACAATAAAAATTACACATATCCTTTTTGTTCTACTCATTAAATATAATGGTCACAGATCAAATATATACTTTTGGCATGCAAGATTTGTCTGATAGACAACTCTTAACGGGAACTGAAGACATTTTTCCCCATAACCTGAAAAATTATACCAAGATTCCTCTTTTCCAATTTGTTTTTCCTTTGCATTTTATTGGATATTTTATGTATTTACATTTCAAATGTTATCCTCTTCCCATGTTTCCCCTTACCCATCCCCTCTCTCCCTGCTTCTATTAGAATGCTCCCCCCTCACACCCACCCACTCCCCCCTCACCACTCTGGCATGCCCCAACACCGGGGAAAGAAGCCTTCACAGGACCAAGCTTCTATTGCCATCCTCTGCTACATATACAGCTGGAGCCAAGGACCCCTCCATGTGTAATCTTTGGAAGCTCTGGGTGGTTTAGTTGGTTGATATTATTGTTCTTCCTATTGGATTGCAAACCCCCTCAGTACCTTCAGTCCTTTAACTCCTCAATTGGGGTCCCCTTCCTCAGTCTGATGGTTAAGGCTCTGGCAAAGCCTCTCAAGAGATATGCATATCAGACTCCTATAAGCACACATTTCTTGGCATCAGCATTCGTGACTGGGTTTGATAGCTGCATTATGAGATGGATCCCCAGGTGGAACAGTCTCTGGGTAGCCTTTCCTTCAGTTTCTGTTCCAATCTTTGTCCCTGTATTTTCTTCCGTGAGTATTTTGTTCCCCCTTTTAAAAAGAACTGAAGCATTCACATTTTGGTCTTTCTTCTTCTTGAGCTTCATATAGTCAGTGAATTATATCTTGAGTATTCCGAGTGTTGGGGCTAATATCCACTTATTAGTGACTGCATATATGTGTGTTCTTTTGTGACTGGGTTAACTCCCTAAGGATAATATTTTCTTTTGTTTAATTAAATATTTTTATTTACATTTCAAATGTTATCCCCTTTTCTTGTTTCCTCTCTGGAAACCCAATCCCATCCACCCTTCCCCTGCTTCTATGAGAATGCTCCTCCACCTTCCCATCCATCCACCCCCTCCTGCCTTCCTGCCCTAGTATTCCCCTACCCTGGGGCATTGAGTTTTGACAGGACCATGGGCCTCTCTTCCCATTAATGCCCAACAAGGCCATGCTCTGTTACATATACAGCTAGAGCTATGGGTTGCTCTATGTGTTTTGTTTTGTTTTTTTTTTTTTTTTTTTTGGGGCTCTCTGGGGGTTCTAGTTCTTATGGGGTCATAAACACTTCAGCTCCTTCAGCCCTTTCTCTAATTCTTCCATTGGGTACCCTCTTGTCAGTCCAATGGTTGACTATAAGCATCTGCCTCCGTATTTCTCAGGCTAAATAGAGACAGAGTGAAACTAACAGAAGTTATGAACCAAATGGATTTAACAGGTATCTATAGAATATTTTATAGTAAAAGAAAAGAATATACCTTCTCAGCACCTCATGGTACCTTTTCCAAAATTGATCATATAATTGTTCACAAAACAGATCTCAACAGATACAAGAAGATTGAAAGAATCCCATATATTGTTTCAGATCACCGTGGACTTAGACTGGTCTTTAGTAACAACAGAAACAGCATAAAGCCTACATAAACATGGAAAGTGAACAATGCTCTACTTTTTTTTTTTTAAATCTGAGTAGTTTATTTCCAGGTTACTTATGTAAACATTTATATATTTCCCAGTACGTGTTGGGATACTTTGTGACTGCATGTAATATTTTCATAATGTCGTTTTTGAAAATTCTCAGATCTCCAGAGAACAACATTTTAAAGGAACAAATATTTAGGAATATTTTTTAATTATTATTATTTTTTTATTTTTTAAAACGACTTTATTTTACAAAACAAAGATAAATGTACAGATTTTAAACATTTTTTGCTTAAAATTATACATTTAACAGTGCTCTACTTAATGATAACTTGGTCAAAAAAAATTAAGAAAGAAATTAATGACTTTTTAAAATATAATGAAAATGAAGGCACAACATACCCAAACACAATGAAAGTAGTGCTAAGAGAAAAACTCATAGATCTGAGGGCCTACAAAAAAAACCTGTAGAGAACATACACTAGCAGCTTGACAGTACACCTAAAAGCTCTAGAACAAAAAGAAGCAAATACACTCAAGAGAAGTAGATGGCAGAAAATAAACTCAGGGCTAAAACCAACCAAGTAGAAACAAAATATAACTAAAAAGAAAGAGCAATTTACAAATTCATTTGGAATAACAAAATGTCCAGGATAGTGAAGACAATTTCCAACAATAACAAAACTGGGGGAATCACCATCTGTGATCTCAGTGTATTATAAAACAATAGTGATCAAAACTGTAAGGTGTTGGTACAGAGTCAGGCAGGTAGATCAGTGGAATAGAACTGAAGACATAGAAATAAACCCACACACCTATGGCCAATTGACCTTTGACAAAGAAACTAAAACCATTCAGTGGAAAAAAGCATTGTGAACAAATGGTGCTGGTCTAGCTCATGGTCAACTTGTAGAAGAATGCAAATCAATCCATTATCACCCTGTACAATGTTCAAGTCCTTGTAGATCAAGGACCTCCACATAAAACCAGATACATTCAAACTAATAGAAGTGAAAGTGGGGAAGAGCCTTGAACATATGGGCATTGGAGAAAATTTCCAGGATCAAACTCAGAGCTGAAATCAACCAAGTAGATACAAAAAGAACTATATAAATAACCAACAATACCAGAAGCTGGGTCATTGAGAAAATCAGTAAGATAGATAAACCCTTAACCAGACTAACCAGATGGCACAGAGGCAGTATTCAAACTAACAAAATCAGAAATGAAATGGGAGACAGAACAGAAACTGAGGAAGTTAAAACATTGCCAGATAATACTACAAAAGCATATACTAAACAAAATGGAAAATCTGAATAAAATGGACAATTTTCTAGAAAGAAACCAGGTACTAAAGATAAATTAGGACCAGTAAAACCATCTAAACATTTTCATGACCTCTAAAGAAATAGAAGCAGCCATTAATAGTCTTCCAACCACCCCCAAAAAAAGGGCAAGGACTAAATGCATTTAGTGTTGAATTCTATCAGACCTTCAAGGAAGACCTAATACCAATACTCTTCAAACTATTCTACAAAATCAAAACAGAAAGAACGCTACCCAATATGTTCTATAAAGCTACAATTAGGCTTATACCAAAATCACACAAAGACCTTATTAAAAAAGAGAACTTAAGTCCAATTTCCATCTTGAATATCAATGCAAAAATACTCAATAAAATTTTTGCAAACCGAACGTAAGAACACATCAAAATGATCATCCATTATGATTAAGTAGGCTTCATCCCAGCGATGCAGGGATGGTTCAATATATGGAAATTTATCAAAGTAATCTACTATATATAAACAAACTAAAAGAAAAAAAATCCACATGATTATATCATTAGATACTGAGAAAGCATTTGACAAAATTCAACACCCCTTCATGATAAAAGTCTTGTAAAGATCAGGAATTCAAGGCCCATACCTAAACGTAGTAAAAGCAATATACAGCAGATGAGTAGCCACAATCACATTAAATGGAAAAACCTGAAGCAATCCCACTAAAAGAAGCAGACAAGGCTGCCTACTCCCTTCCTGTGTATTCAATATATTACTTGAAATCCTAGCCAGAGCAATTAGATAACAAAACGAGGTTAAATGGATACAAATTTGAAAAGAAGAAGTCAAAATATCACTATATGCAGAAGATAGGATACTATATTTAAGTGACCCCAAAAATTACACCAGAGAACTTTTTACAGCTGATAAACATCCTCAGCAAAGTGTATGGATATAAAATTAACTCAAAGCAATCAGTAGCCTTCCTCTACTCAAAGTGTAAAAAAGATGAGAAAGAAATTAGGAAAACGACACCCTTCACAATAGTCCCAAATAATATAAAATACCTTGGTGTGATTTTCCAAGCAAGTGAAAGATCTGCATGATGAGAACTCCAGTCTCTGAAGAAAAAAAATTGAAGATAATCAGAAAATTGAAAGATCTCCCATGTTCATGGATTGGCAGGATTAATATAGTAAAAATGGACATCTTGCTAAAAGCAATCTATTCACAGGTTCAATTCAATTCCCATCAAAATCCCACCTCAATTATTCATAGAGTTAGAAAGAATAATTTGCAAATTCATTTGGAATAACAAAAACAAAACAAAACAAAATAGGATTAGGAAATCAATTCTCAATAATAAAAGAACTTCTGTTGGAATCACCATCTCTGACCTTAAGCTGTATTAGTGATAGTGATAGTGATAAGAACTGCATGTTATTGGTACAGAGACAGGCAGGTACATCAATGGAATAGAACTGAACCCCAGAAATGAACCCACATACCTATGGTCACTTGATCTTTTACAAAGGGCTAAAATCAGCCTTTTCTTATTTTAAAATGTTTTTCTTATTGGATATTTTACATATTTATGTTTCAAATGTTATCCTTTCCTCCCCTCTCTCTGCTTACATATAGATTCTCTTACTTCCAATCAGGACCCCCACTTGATCACCCTAAAAACCAGCATTTTCAACAAATGGTGATGGTTCAATTGGCTTTCAGCATGTAGAAGAATGCAAATTAATCCATTCTTATCTCCTTGTACAATCCTAAATCCAAGTGATCAAAGACTTTCACATTAAACCAGATACAGTCAAACTAATAGAATAGAAGTGGGGAAGAGCTTTTAATACAAGTGAAAATTTCCTGAACAGAAAACCAGTGGCTTATGCTCTAAGATCAAGAATTGACAAATGATACCTCATGAAATTACAAAGCTTCTGTAAGGCAATGGACACTGTCAATAGGCTAAAATGGGAACCAACAGATTGGGAAAAGATCTTAACCAATTCCGCATCTCATAGAGGAGTAAAATTTAATATATACAAACTCAAGAAACTAGTATTCTGAGGACCAAATAATCCTATTAAAAATGGGGTTCAGAGCTAAACAAAGAATTCTCAACCCAGGAATACTGAATGGTTGATAAGCTCCTAAAGAAATGTTCATCAAACGTAGTCATTAGGGAAATACAAGTCAAACCCTGAGAATCTACCTTATACTAGTCAGAATGGCTGAGATCAAAAACTCAGGTGAAAGCAGATGCTGGTCAGGATGTGGAGAAAGAGAAACACTCCCCCATTGTTGGTGGGATTGCAAACTGGTACAACCACTCTGAAAATCAGTCTGGAGGTTCCTCAGAAAATTGGACATAGTACTCCCTGAGGACTATGACTCCTGGACATATAACCAAATGATGCTCTAAAAGATAGCAAGGACACATGCTCCATTATGTTCATAGCAGCCTTATTTATAATAGCCAGAAGCTGGAAAGAGCCCACATATCCTTCAACAGAAGAATGGATACAGAATATGTGGTGCATTTATGCAATGGAGTACTACTCAGCTATTTAAAACTGTGACTACATGAAATTATTATTTTTTTGTTGTTGTTGTTTTAAATTGAACAACTTTATTTTAAAAACAAAAGATAAATGTACAGATTTTTAACATTTATGCATAAAGGTATGCAAATACATTTTTGTCAGTACTTGATTTTTTTTTAAAGGTTTGGTACTATGCATTAAAATTTTACTAGTTACAATGAGCATAAAGTACATGTAAAACAAGATGTAACCTGGAAATTGTCAAAGTTTTCTTGGTGTATAAAGATTAAGCATAATGGTTTTTCATTTTCTTTTCTTTACTTATTTTTGGCCTTTGATTTTCTTGAGCTTCATATACTCTGTGAGTTATTTCTGGAGTGTTCAGAGCTTTCTGGGGTTAGTATCCAATTATCAGTGACTGCATATTATGTCTGTTCTTTTGTGACTGGGTTATCTCACTCAGGATGATATTCTCTAGATGCATCCATTTTCTTAAGAATTTCATAAAGTCATTGTTTCTGATAGCTGAGTAGTACTCAATTGTGTAAATATACCACATTTTTGTATCCATTCATCTACTGAAGGACATCTGTGTTCTTTCCAGCTTCTGGCTATTATAAGTAGGGCTGCTATGAACATTATGGTGCATGTGTCTTTGTTGTATGTTGGAGCTTCTCTGGAGTATATGCCCAGAAGTGGAATAATTGAGTCTTCAGGTAGTACTATGTCCAATTATCTGAGGAATTGTCAGACTGATTTCCAGAGTGGTTGTAGCAGGTTACAACCCCACCAACAGGGGAGAAGTGTTCCTCTTTCTCCACATCTTTGCAGGCATCTGTTGTCATCTGAACTTTTGATCTTAGCCATTCTGACTGGTGTGAGGTGGAATCTCAGGGTTGTTTTGATTTGCATTTCCCTGATGGCTAATGATGTCAAGCACGTCCTTAGATGCTTCTCAGCCAGTCCATATTCCTCAATTGAGAACATTTTGTTTAGCTCTGTACCCTATTTATTAATAGGGTTGTTTGATTCTCTGGTGTCTAGCATCTTGAGTTCTTTGTATACCTTGGATATTAGGCCTCTATCAGATGTGGGGTTGGTAAAAATCTTTTCCCAATCTGTTGACTGCCAGTTTGTTTTTTGTGACAGTGTCCTTAGCCTTACAGAAGCTTTGCAATCTCATTAAGTCCCATTTGTCGACATTTGACCTCAGAGCACGAGTCATTGGTGTTCTACTCAGGAAGTTTCCCCCTGTGCCTATGTGTTCTAAGGTTTTCCCTACTTTCCCTTCTAATAGTTTCAGTGTACCTGGTTTAATGTGGAGATCTTTGATCCACTTGCACATGAGCTTTGTAAAAGGAGATAAGAAAGGGTCTATTTTCATTTTTCTGCATGCTGAGCGCCAGTGTTGAAGAGGCTCTCCGTTTTCCATTGAATGTTTACAGCTCCTTTGTCAAAAATCAAGTGACCATATGTGAGGGCTCATTTCTGGATCTTTTATTCTATTCCATTGATCCATGTGCCTATCTCTGTACCAGTACCATGCAGTTTTTAACACAATTGCCTTGTAATATAGCTTGAGGTCAGGGATAGTGATTCCTGCAGATGGATAGTGATTCCTGCAGATGTTTTCTTGTTGTTGAGGATGGATTTTGCTATTCTAGGTCTGTTGTTATTTCAGATGAAATTGCACATTGCTCTTTCCAACTCTATGAAGAATTGGGTTGGAAGTTTGATAGGGATTGCATTGAATCTGTAGATTGCTTTTGGCAGGATGGCCATTTTTACAATGTTGATTCTTCCAATCCATGAGCATGGGAGATCTTTCCATTTTCTGAGATCTTCCTCGATTTCCTTCTTTACAGGTTTGAAGTTCTTGTCATACAGGTCCTTCACTTGCTTAGTTAGAATCACACCAAGGTATTTAATAGTTTTTGTGACTATTGTGAAGGGTATCTTTTCCCTAATTTCTTTCTACACATGTTTGTCCTTTGAATATAGGAAGGCTACTGATATTTTTGAATTAATTTTATATCCAGCCACTTTGCTGAACTTGTTTATCAGCTGTAGGAGTTCTCTGGTGGAATTTGTGGGGTCACTTAAGTACACTATCATGTCATCTGCAAATAGTGATGTTTTTACTTCTTCCTTTCCAATATGTATCCCTTTGATTTTCTTTTGCTGCCTAATTTCTCCGGCCAGGACTTTCAATACTATGTTGAATAGGTAGGGGGAGAGTGGACAGCCTTGTTAAATGCCTGATTTTAGTGGGATTGCTTCAAGTTTCCCACAGTTAAGTTTGATGTTGGCTGTTGGTTTGCTGTATATTGCTTTTATTTTGTTTAAGTATGGGCCTTGGATTCCTGTTCTTTCCAAGACTTTTAACATGAAGGGGTGTTGAATTTTGTCAAATGCTTTCTCAGCATCTAGTGAGATGACCATGTGATTTTGTACTTTGAGTTTGTTTATATGGTGGATTACATTGATGGATTTCTGTATATTAAATCATCCCTGCATCTCAGGGATGAAGTCTACTTGGTCATGGTGAATGATCATTTTGATGTGTTCTTGGATTCAGTTTGCAAGGATTTTATTGGGTATTTTTGCATTAACGTTTATAAGTGAGATTGTTCTGAAGTTCTCTTTTTTTTGTAGGGTCTTTGTGTGTTTTAGGATCGAGGGTTATTGTAGCCTCAAAAAATGAGTTAGGTAGTGTTCCATCTGACTCTATTTTGTGGAATAGTTTGGAGAGTATTGGTATTAGGTCGTCAATAAATGTCTGATAGAATTCTGCAGTGAACCCATCTTGACCTGCACTTTTTTTGGTTGGGAGGCTTTTGATGACTGCTTGTATTTCTTAAGGTGTTATGGGATTATTTAGATGGTTTACCTGGTCCTGGTTTAACTTTAGTATCTGGTATCTGTCTAGGAACCTATCTATTTCCTCCAGATTTTCCAGCTTTGTTGAGTATAGTCTTTTGTAGTAGGATCTGATGATTTTTTGAATTTCCTCAGTTTCAGTTATTATGTCTCCACTTTCCTTTCTGATTTTGTTAATTTGGATACTGTCTCTTGCTCTCTAGTTAGTCTGGCTAAGGGTTTATCAATCTTGTTAATTTTCTCAAAGAACCAGTGCTTGGTTTTGTTGATTCTTTGATGGATCTTTTTGTTTCTATTTGGTCTATTTCTGCCCTAAGTTGGATTATTCCTCGTCGTCTACTCCTCTTGGGTGTATCTGCTTCCTTTTGTTCTAGAGCTTTCAACTGTGCTGTCAAGTTGCTAGTGTATGCTCTCTCCAGGTTCTTTTTGGAAGCACTCAGAGCTATGAATTTTCCTCTCAGTGCTGCTTTCATTGCATCCCATAGGTTTGGATATGTTGTGTTTTCATTTTCATTAAATTCTAGAAAAACATTTATTTCTTTTTTTATTTCTTCTTTGACCATGGTATCATTTAATAGAGCATTGTTTATTTTCCATGTGTATATGAACTTTTTGTTGTCTTTGTTGCTGTTAAAATCCCTCCTTAGACCATGGTGATCTGAAAGGATCCATGGGAGTATTTCAATCTTCTTATATCTATTGAGGCTTGTTTTGTGACTGATTATATGGTCAGTTTTGGAGAACGTGCCCTGAAGTGCTGAGAAGAAGGTTTATTCTTTTATTATAGGATAAAATGTTCTGTAGATGTCTCTTAATTCCAATTGGTTCATAACCTCTGCTATTTTTACTGTGTCCTTGTTCAGTTTCAGTTTCCACGATCTATCCATTGGTGAAAGTGGGATGTTGAGGTATCCCACTATTATTGTGTGGGGTGCAATGTATTTTTTGATCTTTAGTATGGTTTCATATATGAATATGGGTGCTCATGTGTTTGAAGCACATATGTTAAGGATTGAGAGTTCCTCCTGGCAAATTTTCTCTGTAATGAGTAAAAAGTGTTCTTCCTTATTTTTTTTTTTTGATAACTTTTGGTTTAAAATCTACTTTATTCGATATTAGAATGGCCACTCCTGCTTGCTTCTTGGGGCCATTTGCTTGGAAGGGTTTTCTCCAACCTTTTACTCTGAGATAGTGTCTGTCTTTGTCTCTGAGATTAGTTTCTGTTTGCAGTAAAATGCTGGATTCTGTTTATATATCCAGTCTGATAGCCTATATCTTTTTATTGGGTAATTGAGTCCATTTATGTTAACAGATACCAAGGAATAATGGTTGCTGTTTCCTGCTATTTTTGGTTTTAGAGGTAGAAATGTGCCTGCGTATTTTTCTTCTTTTGGTTTTCTTGCTTAGGTATAATCTTTTTTTTTTTTTTTTTTTTTTTTTTTTAACTAGGATGTAGTTTCCCTCCTTGTATTGGGTTTTCCATTGATAATTCATTGAAGTGCTGGGTTGTGGTCAGATAGTGTGTAAATTTAGTTTTGTCCTGGAATATCTGGTCTCTCCATCTATGGTGACTGAGAGTTTTGCTGGGTCAGCTTGTGCTGACACTTGTGTTCTCTTAGGGTCTGCATGATGTCTGTCCAGGATCTTCTACATTTCATAGTCTCTGTTGAGAAGTCCGGTGTGATTCTGATTGGTTTGCCTTTATATGTTACATGATCTTTTTCTCTTACTGCTTTTAGTAGTCTTTCTTTGCTTTGGGCACTTGGCATTTTGACTATTATGTTTCAGGAAGAATTTCTTTTCTGGTCCACTCTATTTGGATTTCTGTAGGCTTCTTTTATGCTCATGGTCATCTCATTCTTAAGGGTAGGGAAGTTTCTTTCACTATTTTGTTGCAGATATTTACTGTGCCTATTAGTTGATATTCTTCGCCCTCTTCTATTCCAATTGTCCTTAGGTTTGATCTTCTCATTGTGTCCTGGATCTCCTGGACATTTTGGGTTAGGAGCTTTTTGGCTTTTTCATTTTCTCTGACTGTTTTGTCTATGTTTTCCATGTTGTCTTTCGCCCCTGAGATTCTCTCTTCCATCTATTGTACTCTGTTGGAGATGCTTGTGTCTGTGACTAATGATTTCTCTTTTAGGTTTTCTACCTCCCGGGTTGTCTCTTTTAGTGTTTTCTTTATTGTTTACATTTCCATTTTAAATTCCTTCTTCAATTCCTTCCTCTCTTTGGTTCTATTTTCCAAGTAGTTCTTTAATTTCTTTGAGTGTTTTTTTTTTTTTTTTGGTTTCCTCTTTAAAAGCTTCTATTTCTTTATTCTTTTCCTCCCGAACTTGTTTAAGGATCTCTATCATCATCTTGAGGTATGATTTCAGGTCTGAGTCTTCTTTTTCTGGAGTGTTTGGCATTCTGGTGTTTGCTGTGATTAGAGAGCTCGGTTCTGTTGTTGCCAGTTTGTCCTGGTTTCCATTGGGTAAGTTCTTTTGCTTTTGTCTTGCCATCTTTTGTCTGTGATTATACATGGTTTTGTCAGTGATTGGTTCTCATCTCTCCTGTGTATCTTACCTGTGTCTCTGGATCTCCTCTGTTCCCCGTGGCAGTTGGCCTGAGCGTCTGCAAGCATGGGCCCAGGGGGTGGATACTGATTCCCTAAGGCAGAGTTCCTGTTCCCCTGAACCAATCTGTGGGAGGGGGTGTTGCTTTTCCCGTTCAAGGCCCAGACCTCTCTGTGCCCCGGCTACTCGCAGTGCAGTTTAATCAAGCCCGTGTCCCTGGATCTCTGCTGTTCCTGGTGGAAGATCTCTTGGTAGTATATTTCATGCTACTAAAAGACAGAAACTTGCAAGGTAGAGATGTCTCAGAGGTTAGGAGTGCTGTTGGGAGATACTTCTGGCCCAAGAACAAACCTGGCCCAGTTGCATTAGGACTGAGCACTGCCATCAGAACTCACAGCCTACCCAGAGAGCTGAATATCCAGGAGCAAGCTCCACAGACCCACTGGCGAGACAGGCTCCAGTCAGAGACAAGATCACCTAGTGTCACTGATAACAAGATGGCAAGAGGCAAGTATAAGAACCTCAGAAACGGAAACCAAGACAACCTGGCAATATCAGAACCCAATTCTCCCATGACAGCAAATTATGGATATCCCAACCCACCAGAAAAATGAGATTTACACTTAAAATCATACTTTATGATGATGATGGAGGTCCTTGAGAAGTGTGTAAATAACACACTTAAAGAAGTATAGGAAAGCCAGGAGAACACACATAAGCATTTAAAGCCCTTAAAGAAGAAACACAAGAAGCACAAATATCACTTAAAGAGCTACAGAGAGGAACAACCAACACGTGAAGGAACTGAAAACAGAAATAGAAATAATAACGAAATTACAAAAGAGACAACCCTGAAGTTGAAAAACCTAGGAAAGACATTGGGAATCATAGATGCAAGCATCACCAACAGAATACAAGAGATGGAAGAGAGAATCTCAGGGGCAGAAGACATGATAGAAAACATTGACACAACAGTCAGAGAAAATGCAAAAATCAAGAAGCTTCTAACCCAAACCATCCAGGAAATCAAGGATACAATGAGAAGACTAAACCTAAGGAGAATAGGTGTAGAAGAGGGCGAAAACTCCCAACTAAAAGGCCCAGTAAATATCTTCAACAAAATTATAGAAGAAAACTTCCCTAACTTAAAGAAAGAGATGACCATGAACATACAAGAAGCCTATAGAACCTTAAATAGATTGGACCAGAAAAGAAATTCCTTCTGACACATAATAGTCAAAACACCAAATACACAAAACAAAGAATACTAAAAGGAGTAAGGGAAAAAGGACAGTTAACATATAAAGGCAGACCAATCAGAATTATACCAGACTTCTCAACAGAGACTATGAAAGCTAGAAGATCCTGGACTGATGTCATACAGACCCTAAGAGAATATAAATGCCAGCCAGATCACTATATCCAGCAAAGCTCTCAATTATCATTGATGAAGAAACCAAGCTATTCCAGAACAAAATTAAATTTATACAATATCTGTCCATAAATCCAGGCCTACAAAGGATAATTGACAGAAAATTCCACCACAAAGAGGGAAACTTCAGCCTAGGAAAAGCAAGAAATTAATCTTCTTGCAACAAACCTCAAAGAAGAAAAGCACACAAGCATAATTCTACCTTTAACAACAAAAATAGCTGTTAACAATCACTATTCCATTAGTTCTCTTAACATCAATGGACTCAATTCTCAAATGAAAAGACATAGACTATCAGACTGGATATGTAAGCAGGACCCAACATTTTGCAGCATATAGGAAACTCATCTCAGCAACAAAGACAGACACTACGTCAGAGTAAAAAGTTGGGAAAAATAACTTTCCAAGGAAATGGTCCCATAAAAAAAAAAAAAAAAAAAAGCTGGAGTAGCCATCCTAATATTGAATAAAGTAGATTTTCAACCAAAAGTCATCAAAAAAAAAAAAAAAAAAAAAAAAAAAAAAAAAAGATAAAGGAACGACACTTATTCTTACATCTTTATTTTTAAAAAAGAGAGATATATGTCCAGATTTTTAAAAGCATTTTGGCATAAAACTATATGAGTATATTTTTGTCAGTACTTATTTTTTTAAAGGTTTGATAGTATGCATTTGAATCTTACTAGTTACCATAAGCATAAAGTACATGTAAAACAAAATGTAACCTGGAAATAGTCAAAGTTTTTTTGGTGTGTATAGATTAAACATAATGATTTTTAAATACCAAAAATTGCCACAAGGCTATCTTCTTAGCTCTTGGGTTATTAATGATTTAAGGTCTAGGTGTACTGCACTCTGAGTGGGTACTATACACTTTTTTTTTTTTCTAAGAAGGACTTAGTCTTCCACTTTTTGGCCTTTATTTTTTTTTGAGCTTCATATGATCTGTGAGTTGTTTCTTGGGTATTCAGAGTTTTCTTGGGTTAGTATCTAATTATCAATGACTGCATATTATGTCTGTTCTTTTGTGACTGGGTTATGTCACTCAGGATGATATTCTCCAGATATATCCATTTTCCTAGTAGTACAATGGAGTAGTACTCCATTGTATAAATATACCACAATTTCTGTATCCATTCCTCTACTAAAGGACATCTGGGTTCTTTCCAGCTTCTGGCTATTATAAATAAGGCTGCAATGAACATTGTGGTGCATGTGTCCTTGTTGTATATTGGAATATCTTTGGGGTATATGCCCAGAAGTGGTATAATTGGGTCTTCAGGTAGGAGGGGCACTTTTTTACTCATCATAGGAAAAATCTATCAAGATGAACTCTTAATCCTGAACATCTATGTTCCAAATACAAGGGCACTCACATTCATAAAAGTAACTCTACTAAAGCTCAAATCATATATTGTACCACATACAATAATAGTGGGAGACTTCAGCACCCCACTCTCATCAATGGACAGATCATGGAAGCAGAGACTAAATAGAGAGACAGAGTGAAACTAAAAAGTTATGAACCAAATGTGTTTAACAGACATCAATAGAATATTTCATCCTAAAACAAAAGAATACACTTTCTTCTCAGCACCTCACGACACCTTCTCCAAAACTGACCATATAGTCAGTCGGTCATAAAACAGGCCTCAACACATATAAGAACATCAAGATACTTTCATGCATCCTATCAGATCACCATAAACTAAGGCTGATCTTCAGTAACAACAAAAACTAGAGTGATGTCTTTTCTTCTTGAGGTCCTGAGTTCAATTCCTGGCAACCACATGGTGGCTTATAACCACCATGTTAGGAGAAGGAACCAGATCTCAGTATAGATATATATTTAAAAAATGATTTATTAGATTTACTTACACAGTATGGTCAGACTAGTCCAACAATGGCTGTCTCATACCATAGAAGCCAAGATCCCAATGACTGCTCTGTACCAGAGACAGGGTGCCTGAATAGTTCCAATCTAGTGCTGAAGGCCTAGAGGATTTTAGGTAGAGGACAGGCCATCATGGTAGGAAAGTCACAGCAATAGGAGTTTGAAGAAGCTGGCCACATCACATTCATAATGAAGAAGCAGAGAGCCACAAGAGCCTGTGCTCAGCTATCTCTCTGTCTTTTGTAATGTCCAAAATCCCTTCCCAGTTTTGGGGTGGGTCTTACCTCCTCAGTTATGTCATTATCAAAATCCACATTTGCTCAGTAACCCTCACAGGTGAGCCAGAATCTCTCTCTTAGGTGATTCTAGATGCTGTTGAAGGGATAGTGAATACTTTCTACCTATTATAGGATCCCACCCCAGAGATGCAGTCATACATCCTAATAGAGTCTTGTATCAGACATTGTCAGTCTTCAACCCTCATCTCAAAGAGAAGTGTACTGTTTAGGATCCGCTTATTTGGAGGCAACGATGATCACAATCTTTTCTTCTGATGTAGCTTGCTAGTTAGTACATAAGTGTAGGGAGCTGCGCTGTGCCGCACCCCAAAGATGGCGCCCACCTCCGCCCTCTGCCTTCCCGATGGCGAGCGCTCCCTGTGATAAACAACTCCTTATTTGGACGCACTTGCCTGGCTCCTTAACTTTCGCATGGTTACAACCTATCTGCATTGCCCGCATGCCAGCTTATGGTTTGCCAGTCTAGAGTATTTAGCCTGCTCCCTTCCCTCCCCCGGGAGCAGAGTCCAAGGCAGAAACAGAAGCAGAAGCTTGTTCAAGGATCCTGAATAAACTGCTTGAAGAAGATCCTCCCCGGGTCGTGTCTTCCTTGCTGGTCGAGGTGGGGTGCGACACATAAGTATCCATGTCCTAGCAACTTTCAAAGCTATAACGCAGAAAAGGGGCTATAATCTAGATGTAATTACCATAATGGGTTCCTTTATTGAATCCTTTTTGGGTCCACAACAAATTATGTTTAATCCTATTTTATTGTAAGTACAAACTTTAGAGACTCTTCCTTATTCATCTGGTTTTAAAACAGTGAAAATTGCCAGAGTTTTAAGTTTATACACTGTACTTAAGGCTCTTTGTATAAGATGGTTGAATCTTGATTTAGTTGGAAATAAGGAGTGTAGGTTCTTATATTTACTTCATTTTACATGTCCTGCTTAATTATCTACACTTTTATTCCCTGACATTCATGTTAATCAAAAGTCTACACAAAGCCTTAACAACATCCATTGTCTTTCAGAGCTAAGAATAGACAACAGTGTAATTTTAATTAGTCAAGTAACTTTCCTTTGTATATCTGTAACCTTGAAAAGCCGAATAACAGAGGAGTGTTTTATCTGACTTCAGAAATCCCTGTTCTTCCCTTGTATTGCATCAGTCTAGGTAGGAAAAATGCAGTTTTATTTATGCCCCCTTGTCTTAGGCCACCCCTTGCTATTTTCTGTTTTTTCTCTATAGCCATTCCAACACACTAAATTTCTATTCTTCTACCCTTTTAGTGTCACAGTGATGCTTGTCACCAGAGTTCCTGTTCTCAGCACAAAGACAAGTTCTGATACAATACTGGTAGAATTCGAGGTAATGAAACAGAATTTCCTAAATTAAACTCTCTTCTTTCTTTTCCACACATGTCAAGTGTGCAGTCTTAGGAGCATGGGACCAGGTGATGTGTACCCACTCTCAGAGTGTAGACCTGAAGGAAGGAATTCATAGGGTGATGATTTGGCTCAACACACATCAAGCCTGGCCAGACCATTGGATTAGAATACTAATTTAAGAAGTCTAGATGAAGAGGGAAGATCTGCGTGGGGATTGACAGAAGGAATCAGGTAAATGCTAGAGAATTTGAAACAAATGGGAGAAAGTGACAGGATTCTGAGAACTGTGGAAACCTTGGCATTATGTACCACTTAGAAACTATGTGTGTTCCTACTCTCAGAAAATCTCAGCTCTTAATACAACACATGCAGGTCTCTGGTAAATACTGAAAAAGCAACTGAAGCACTCAAGGAAGGCAAGAAGAGATCAGGAACCGTTTGACAGAGAAAGGGATATTTGATAACCAGTGAAGAACATATTCCAGAAGGAGACAATCCGGTGAAGATAACCTAAGTTGTCTTACAACAAGTAGCCATGACAAGGATGATTAACTAGTTACAACCAAATTGCAGTGGAGGAGATTCAAGAACTGATAAGAATAAGGTAAGAAGTGGTCAGTACACAGAAGTGTCTGTCAGTGAGAGTCACTAAGGTTTTCCAGGCTGGGGAGGTAGGCAGTCAGATTTGCTGATTGGAGATGTGTTGTAGGTACAAGAGGCATCACACAGAGAAGTAAAAATAAAAATGGTCATAAGTGAGCCCCAAACTTTGGATGGATGAAAAGAACATGAGGAAAAAAAGTACTTTTAAGTACTTTGTACCTTGAGATCCCAAAATATTGAGGCAGATGGTTACAATAGCTATTTGGAAATCAGAGAGCATCAGTGAAGTGCCTGGACTCGAGAACAAACTTGTACTCAGAGCCTGCATGAGATCAACCAAAGAGACAATGCTAGTGTAGGAAACAAGAGACTGAGCACTCACTTGAAGAATGCCGTGAGAGAAGAGACAATATTGTCCTAAATGTCATTCGTGAGAAACATTGCTGTTTTGTGTAAATGTTTGCCTGGGTGAGGCTTCAGATCCCTTGTAACAGGTGTAGCAGACAGTTGTGAGCTGCTGTGTGGTACTGGTCTTGAACCCTGGTCTTCTGGAAGAGCAGCTAGTGCTCCTACCCCCTGAGTCATCTCTCCAGCCCTTACTTTGCTTTTAAAACTAGTTTTTAAAGATTTATTTTATTTCAAAGTGTGTGTGTGTGTGTGTGTGTGTGTGTGTGTGTGTGTGTGTGTGTGTATGTATACATGTGTTTGAGTGTAAGTTATGCACAAAGGCCAGAAGAGGGCATCAGATCCTCTGGACTGAAGTTAGAAAAGGGGGATTGAGAGGCACGTTGTTTGTGTCTGGAAATTGTACTCTGATCCTCTGCAAGAACAGAAAGCTTTCCTATCTGCTAAGCCACTTGTCCAACCCCCATGGTAAACATTTTAGAATGATAGTGTTCAATATATAGCAGGCTGTGTATTTGGTTTTAAGAGAGGACAAAATAAGATCTAAGAAGTAACTTTCCCTTTGCCCAAAGCTAACATCCAGTTAGGTAACAGCAAAACTAAATCACCCCTCGTAGGTGACACAGCTGTAAAAAGACCCTATGTATCATTGTGCATTTTATCCAATGGCTAAAGTCAATCTACAAGAGAAAACGTGGTTTTCCCCTCTGGGCAGAACTTAGTTAATGTGGGTAGGAACATTCCATTTTAAGCTTCATTTTATTTGTTTTCTCAGGTGGATGTAAATACAAAAGCAGTTGTTTTACTCTTTTGGCCTGGGCTTGACTGCCTTTTGCTCCCACTCTGATTTCAATGTTTAACACGACCAAGAATGATAAAACCAATATGCTTACAGGTGAACAAATACTTAGCTGAAAAACTCTATCACTTGGATAACATGCATCCATAAAAACACATTTTCTTGATTAAAAAAATCATCTTACTTGGTGTTTTCTCTAGAGATGAAAATGACAATACGCAGGCTGTTGGCCCCTGAACTGCCATTTGTAGTAATAAGGACTAAGTCATGTAAATATATCCTGTTCTCATGTGAGGATAAGCTTAACAACCAGATATGAGAAAACTGGTCCTGGTGACTAGGCAGCCCTTCTTGGGGAAGTGGAATTAACATCAAAATACAAACGGCTGCAGGACAATGTACAACATCTTCTTCTATAGGAAGCAGCGAGTCCAATGAGATTTACTTGAGTTATTTAGTCATGAAAAAAAACAAAACAAAACTGTATCATTTGCAGAAAAAAAATAGAGCTGGAAAACTGCATGTTAAGGGGAATGAGCCAGATGCAAAGGACAAGGTTCGCATGTATTCTCTCATACGCTCATCTCATGAACGTATAATGGAGGCTACTAGGGAAGAGGATCAAAGGGTAGGATTGCGGAGGGTAATGGTGGAGATGTCCATGATTAATGTTAGATGCATTTTAAAATTGTCTACAATAGAACAATTATATAAGTATGCACTAATAAAAATAATATTTCTTTAAATAAAGGCTAAACTTCTAAAACATAGGGCTCTTGACAGATAATTTTGTCACTATTAAAATTACCAAATAATAATATAATTAAAATTACTATGTACATTGTGATATATTTTTCATAATACCATAGATTAATTGTATTAGTAGTATATATATTTGCTTAATAGTATCATGGCTACTAATTATTGACTGATTTTACTCCATTCAAGTTTCTGTAATAAATTAATTATAGTTCCTTTTTTAGTTATGCATTTACTTTATATCCTGATTACAGCTTCCCCCCTCTCTACTCTCCTCCAAGTTCCCTTCTAACCCTCCCTTTCCCTACCTACCCTCCCCCACTTTCTCCTCAGAATAGAGGAAGCCTCCCAGGGACATCAACCAGCATTGGCATATCAAGTAGAAGTAAGATTAGGTGCATTTTCTATGAAGCCTAAACAAAGTAGTCCAGTTAGAGGAAAGGGATTCAAAGACAGGTGATTTAGTCAGAGATAACACCTGCTCCTTCTTTTGGAACCCTCCATGAAGACTCGGGTGGGTGACTGTCACACATGTGCAGAGGCCGAGGACCATCCCATACATGCCCTCTACTTGCCACTTAGTCTCTGAGCTCCTAGGGGCCCACATTAGTTGATTCTTGTTGTGTCCTTAACCCTTCTTGCTCCTTCACTCCTTCCTCCCCCTCGTCCATAGGATTCAGAAGTGCTACTTAGTGTCTGGTTGTGGTTCTCTGCATCAGTTTCCATCAGTTGCTAGGTGAAAGCTCTCTGGTGACATTAAATTAACGATAGTTTTCAACACTGAATATATGCTCACACAGTCAAAGGATATGACAAGCTTCCAGAAAGATGCCTCCAGGATTCTTGGGTTAAAGACAATGAGAATATAAATAGCTGTGAAGTAAACATTAAAAAAGTATTTTCCTTACATTAAAAAAAATTAATTTTGTCTTTATTTTTTAACCTGTCAGTTGTGTTTAATGTCTCATTGCACGTGGGAGGCATATGTGCTCATGTGTGAAGGTCAAAAGATGACTTGATTGAATCAGTTTGTTTTTTCTGATGTGTTATCTGGTGATTGAATCCAAGTTATCATCTTTGACAGCAAATGTCTTTACCCCCTAAACCCCTTACTGGCCCCACAATGTTTTGATTAAGAAAAGTTTCCATAGTCTGAGGTATGTAGTGACATCAGCCAATCTTTTTAATCCAACCATGGCTCTGGCTGAACATGTAAATCAAATGAATAATAAAGCAAGTTTGATGTGGAGGTGGATTGGCTTCTTATAAGGTAAAACAAGCCAGAGCTTTTCTTCACAGCTGTACTAAAGCTGTTCTCAGAATCTTCATAAGTTGCACATCTAGGCTAGGATACTAATTGACTAGATATATTCACCGGTCTCATTGGGCAATCAGTGTGCCTTGAATCTAATTTCCATTCATTGGTTGAAAATAGAAAACACATCAATTAGTAGTGTGTTAAAATAAAGACTGCTATTTACATAACAAATCATAGGCTACTCAAACCTCTGGCCAATGGGACACAAGAATAGCAGTGTACATGACAAAGAACAGTCATTACTTTCCAGTTGAATAAGGGAGGCCTTGCCTTGCTCTTTGCATGTTCTGACCGTCCCAAACCCTTCTTTCAACTTGGACAAAAGACAGCTTTTGAATATTCTCTTTTATAGCCTCTGCTCTTCTTCTAAGTTTTTAATTTGAAAATTAGTCACAGTGTTTCTAATAAAAAATAATCTGAAACTTTCACAGGCCCTATAATTTATCAACAATCTGAAACTTTCACAGGCCCTATGATTTATCAACAATCTGAAACTTTCACAGGCCCTATAATTTACTTAATAATTTTACATTGCTTGCTAGCACACAACAAGCATTGGAATACATCTCTATTACCAAGCTTCCATTTCTAGTTTTTTTCCTTTCCATTTTCTAAGAGGAAAAACTTTAAAATATCAAATATTTCTAGACATCTAGGAGCTAAGATCAGATGAATCACAGAGAAAATGAGTCTGCCTTTTGTGAATGAATTGTTTTTTCCTGTTGAATATTGCTGTTGCCTTTAACTTTCAGCTAAAGCTTCAATACCAGGCATGATAAGAGATGTACCTGCACTTTCTAAAATGAGACACTACACTCTTTCATACATGATCTGCATAAAGGTTTACGATTTATGAAAGGTAGACAACAGTCAAACCTAGGCTGAGTAGGAGAAGGTGGAAATGTCAAAAGACATTCTGACACTTTATAAATGTTAGATAAACGGATTGAAGAAAAACTAATGTAAAACTACAGAATGAGGATATTATGAGTACAAAATAAAATACACAAACTGGAGAAAGATGGTCAGTGATGCTATACTACCAGGACAGCATTAATAACAGAACAGTCAAAGCCGTTAAGGGAAACTGCTTCATTATGGTCCAGATGGTAAAATTTCTGGTCTGTATGGAGATCTAATATTCGAACTGGGCTGGGTCAATAGCCTGGTTTAGGAAAGCAAGACAACCCGTAGGAAAATCGGTTCACTTTAAGTCATGCTAAAGGGTAGTTAGAACAATTCTCTTTCCAATGAGACAATCTATTTGTCCTTTCCAGACTTTCTGCCCCATAATTAGCACCTTCACACATCTGCCTACCTTGTTGAATTTCCCAGAAAAGCATATGGCTTACTTTTCTTCTTTCCAGCTCTGCTATAAGCATGTTTTTCTCCTAACACTTTGGACTTCCTTACTCCATGTTGGCTTAACTCAATCAGAATGCCGCCCCACCCCTCCCCATTCCTTTTCCACTCTACTCTGGGCAGATGTTGAGTTTTACAGCTTGCTTGCCCTGAGGTGTTTCTTTTAAACTATAAATTGTCCTTGAGCTTCCATTTGAGTTTATTCTTTTTTTTATTTTATTTACTTTTTTTACAACTTTATTTGAAAAGACAAAGATAAATGTACAGATTTTAAGCATTTTTTGCATAAAAGTATACAATACATTTTTGTCAGTACTTGGTTTTTTTTTTTTAAAGGATTTATAGTGTGATTAAGATCTTACTAGTTACAATGAGCATAAAGTACATGTAAAACAAGATGTAACCTGGAAACAGTCAAAGTTTTCTTGGTGTGTAAAGATTTTTTTTTTTTTTTTTTTTTTTTTTTTTTACAATGAGCAAACAGTACATGTAATACAGGGTGTAACCCGGATTTTGTCAAAGTGTTTTTGGTGGGTAAGGATTGAGCAAAACTTTTTTTTTTTGTTTTGTTTTGTTTGTTTTCTTTTTTTCTTAGACTTCACACAGTGTGTGAGTTGTTTCTGGGGCAGTCTGTGCCTCTGGGGTTAGCATCCCACCATCAGTGACTGCATATTATGTCTGTTCTTTTGTGACTGGGTTATCTCACTCAGGATGATATTCTCTAGATGCAGCCATTTTCTTAAGAATTTGGTTAAGTCATTGTTTCTGGTGGCTGAGTAGTATTCCATTGTGTAAATGTACCACAATTTTTGTATCCATTTATCTTCTGAAGAACATCTGGGTTCCTTCCAGCTTCTGGCTATCATAAATAGAGCTGCTATGAACATTGTGGTGCATGTATCTTTGTTGTATATTAAAGTGTTTCTGGGGTATATGTCCAGAAGTGGAATAGCTGGGTCTTCAGGTAGTACTATGTCCAATTTTCTGGGTATCGCCAGACTGATTTCCAGAATAGTTGTATCAGTTTACAACCCCACCAACAGTGGAGAAGTGTTTCTCTTTCTCCGCAACCTCGCCAGCATCTGTTGTCATCTGTGTTTTGGATCTTGGCCAATCTGATTGGTGTGAGGTAGAATCTCAGGGTTGTTTTGATTTGCATTTCCCTGATGGCTAAGGATGTCGAGTACTTCCTCAGATGTTTCTCGGCCATTCGGTGTTCCTCAACTGAAAACGTTTTGTTTAGCTCAGTACCCCATTTTTTAATAGGGTTGTTTGATTCTCTAGTGTCTAGTTTTTTGAGTTCTTTGTATACCTTGGATATTAGGCCTCTATCTAATGTGGAGTTGGTAAAGATCTTTTCCCATTCTGTTGGCTGCCATTTTGTTTTCTTGACAATGTCCTTAGCCTTACAGAAACTTTGCAATCTCATTAAGTCCCATTTGTTAATCTTTGACCTTAGAGCTTAAGCCATTGGTGTTTTGTTCAGAAATTTTTCTCTTGTGCCTATGTGTTCTTAGGTTTTCCCTACTTTCTCATCTAATAGTTTCAGTGTATCTGGTTTAATATGGAGAACTTTGAATCACTTACACTTGAGCTTTGTACAAGGAAATAAGAAAGGGTCTATTTTCATTCTTCTGCATGCTGAGTGCCAGTTGGACCAGCACCATTTGTTGAACAGGCTGTCCTTTTTCCATTGAATGTTTTCGGCTCCTTTGTCAAAAATCAGGTGACCATATACATGAGTGCTCATTTCTGGATCTTCTATTCTATCCCATTGATCCACATGCCTATTTCTGTACCAGTACCATGCAGTTTTCAGCACAATTGCCTTGTAATATAGCTTGAGGTCAGGGATAGTGATTCCCGCAGATGTTTTCTTGTTGTTGAGGATGGATTTCGCTATTCTAGGTCTTTTGTTGTTCCATTTGAAATTGCACATTGATCTTTCCAACTAATGAAGAACTGTGTTGGGATTTTGATGGGGATTGCATTGAATCTGTAGATTGCTTTTGGTAAGATGACCATTTTTAAATTGTTAATCCTTTCAATCCATGAGCATGGGAGATCTTTTCATTTTCTGAGATTTTCCTCGATTTCCTTCTTTACAGGTTTGAAGTTTTGCAGTGTCCTTGTTCAGTTTCTGTTTCCATGATCTGTCCATTGGTGAGAGTGGGGTATTAAAGTCTCCCACTATTATTGTGTGTGGTGAAATGTAGTTTTTGAGCTTTAGTAGGGTTTCTTTTATGAATATGGGTGCTTTTGTATTTTGAGCATATATGTTAAGGATTGAGAGTTCCTCCTGACAGTTTTCTCCTGTAATGAGTAAAAAGTGTCCTTCCTTATCTTTTTGATAACTTTTGGTTGGCAATTTACTTTAATCGATGTTAGAATAGCCACTCCAGCTTGCTTCTTGGGGCTGTTTTCTTAGAAGTTGTTTTCCCACCCTTATACTTTGAGATAGTGTCTGTCTTTGTCTCTGAGATGAGTTTCCTATATGCAGCAAAATGCTGTATTTTGTTTATGTATCCAGTCTGATAGCCTATGTCTTTTTATTGGGGACTTGAGTCCATTTATGTTAATAGATATCAAGGAATAGTTGTTTCTGTTTCCTGCTATTATTGCTTTTGTGGGTTGAGTTGTGTCTGTGTCTTTTTCTTCTTTTGGTTTTCTTGCTTAGGAGTTTTCTTGTTTTTATTAGGATGTATTTCCCCTCATTGTGTTGGGTTTTCCACCTATAATTCGTTGTAGTGCTGGGTTTGTGGTCAGATATTGTGAAAATTTAGATTTGTCTTGAAATATCTTCATCTCTCCATCTATGGTGATTGATAGTTTTGCTGGGTATAGCAGCTTGGGTTGGCACTTGTGCTCTCTTAGGGTGTGCATGATGTCTGTCCAGGCTTTTCTAGCTTTCTTAGTCTCTGTTTAGAAATCGGGTGTGATTCTGATTGGTCTGTCTTTATATGTTACCTGACCTTTTTCCCTTACTGCTTTTAGTATTCTTTCTTTGCTTTGGGTACTTGGTGTTCTGACTATTATGTGTTGGCAGGTATTTCTTTTCTGGTCCAACCTATTTGGAGTTCTGAAGGCTTCTTTTATGCTCTTGGTCATCTCATTTTTAAGGGTAGGGAAGTTTTCTTCTACGATTTTGTTGAAGATATTTACTGTGCCTTTAGTTGATACTCTTCTCCCTCTTCTATTCCTATTATCCTTAGGTTCGGTCTTCTCATTGTGTCCTGGATTTCTTGTACATTTTGGGTTAGGAGCTTTTTGTTTTTTGCATCTTCTCTGGCTGTTTTGTCTATGTTTACAATGTTGTCTTCTGCCCCCGAGATTCTCTCTTTCATCTCTTGTATTCTATTGGAAATGTTTGCTTCTGTGACTCCTGATTTCTTCTTTAGGTGTTCTACCTCTAGGGTTATCTCTTTTAGTGTTTTCTTTATTGTGTCAATTTCTGTTTTAAATTTCCTCTTCCATTCCTTCATCCCTTTGGTTCTGTTTTCCTCTAGTTCTTTGAGTTCTTTGAGTGTTTTTCTTGTTTCCTCTTTCAAAGCTCCTGATTCTTTTTGCTTTTCTTCTCGTTCTTGTTTAAGTATCTCTATCAGCATTTTGAGGTATGATTTTAGGTCTGCATCTTTTTTTTCTGGAGTGTTTAGCATTCCAATGTTTGCTGTTATGGGATAGCTGGGTACTGGTGTTGCTAGGTTGTCTTGGTTTCCTTAGGATATACTCTTTTGGTTTCCTCCTGGCATCTTGTTGTCAGTGATATGTCCTTGCCTTTCCCTTGTATCTGGTCTGTGTTCCTGGATCTCCACTTGTCCAGGTGGCAGATGGCCCGAGGCCTGTTCTGTGCCCCAATGTTGCCGGGTGGAAACAGAGGTTTCAATGCTGTGTCCCTGGTCCCTGGATCAGGCAGGGTGGGGGTGTGCTTTCAAATGATTATGAGAAGAAATTTGAGTATATAACATTTGAAAACATGTCATGGTTTGTATAAATGTGGCTTCCTTTTTCAGAAAATTCATTCAAAATTTTTCTGCAAGCTTACATCTCCAGATTTCTAAGTAAGGAACCAAAGGATTCAACATGCTTCAAAGTAGATGTAGAAAACTCAAAATTGGCAGGAGCAATATCCACATCCTTTACAAGAAAAATAGCAATTAAAAAAATCTCACTTCATGAATTGACCTAACATTGTCTTTTAGTTGTAATACTTTGCCCCCCCAACTTTCTTAATTTCTATATTTATTCTTAATATAAGGAAAGGCCAAGGGGGATGTAGGGTCTGCTGGAAAATATAATGCAGTGTTTGACAGAACTGCGGGTTTTTTTATCCTCAAGATCTTCTGTGTGAAAGTTGATAGAAAAGTCTCTTTCCATTCAAGTGAAAGAAGCAGAAGGAAATAAAAATGGAAGAAAAAAAGGGGAGAGTATAAGAATACTTTCCAATTTTGATTAATACCATGCCTATTAAAATGTGTTGCCCCAATAAAAGCGGAAAGAGAGAAAGGTTCCTTTAGAGAATTCATATAGGTAAGGTGGGGGTGAGGAAGAAGAACCCCATATGGGATTATGGGCCCCCAAATGTCACATCTTGCATTCAACTGCTAAATTATAGAGCTGGGGAGGAGTGGGCCTCATTAACTGGACATCTGAAAATGAGCAACTGTGTGACCCAGGAAAGATGTCTTGAGTCCACAATGAAGAAAAAAGACATTCATCAGTTTTAGAAGATGTCTCTCTTCCCCCCTCCCTCCCTCCCTCCCCACTCTTCTCTCTATATTCTGACTTGAGAGAGGGAGGGAAAGGTAGTGAGATCCAGGCACCACAACCTGGTAGAACCACAAAGTAACTGTGCAACAGGGTTGGGGGCAGGGGTGGACTAGGAAGGGAAGACCTATGTATTATATGTGAAACAGTTTAAAAGGAAGCAGGACTGATTTTTCCACTCTTTAGAAATCTCATAAGACAAAAAATGACTAAAATATGGAAATTATTCAAGAGGAAAGAGAGGTTTGACATTACCTCATTTGATAGCTGTCATTAGGCAAAATTGTTTTCTTTTATATTTCAATAGTTGAGGCCCCTCCATAAGCTACATGGTTCATTTCCATGGGAAGCCACTCTGGCACTTGGGAAGAAGAGAAACCAATTTCTTCTCTGAAACAATTGCTAACAGGTGGTAAATTCTCCATTCAGGGAACAGTCGTTAAGAAGTGCTCATTAGCAGTTGATATGCAATGCTGGAGCTTTTCTAATGTAGGTTCATTTAGAACTAATTTTGTGTGATGAGCGATAGAACGCTGTAATGAGGCAATGGCAGGCCCAGCTGAGACATGTCAGTCCTCTTAGGCAACATTCTATACCACCAAAGCTGGGTTCAAACAGTGCTTTTCTGTCCTACAGTAGAATGTTAGCAATTTCAAGGTTGGCAAATTTAATCACAGTTAAGGAGTTGAGAAACAGCTTCTCTTATTTAGATGAAAACAAAGCAAAGCAATGACAACAATAACAAAAAACAAACAAACAAACAAAAAACCCCAATTTTTAAGATTTCAGATGTTTTGTGATGGTGGTCAATTTGATAGAATCCAGAATGACTTGGTAGATAGAGCTCTGAGCAGTTTGCCAGAGATTATCCTGATTGTTTTTATATTAACTAATTGTGGGTAAGATCTTTTTCTGAATAGGGGATGCAATTTATAAAGGACTGAAATATAGCCTGCTAGTGTGAGCAGCTCCCTAAAGCTTCTGTGGCTATGCCTTTATTGTGATGAGTTATAACCTGGAACCATGAGTTGAAATGAACTGTTCCTCTAGTAATCAGTCTTAGTTGGGGTCTTTTCTTTGACAAGGAAATACATTAAGAGAAGTCTTAGAGTTTCTGTTTAGGTTAGGTAGGATTTACTGGTTTCAATTTTAGAGGCCACCCTAACAATTTTACAAACATTAATATTCCTCTTTGGAAATACTAACACGTGTGTATGAATGTTTAGCCACACCAAAAAGAAAGAAAAAAAAAAAAAAAAAAAAAAAAAAAGAAAGGAAGGAAGGAAGGAAGAAAGAAAGGAAATAAAAAGCAGAAAAAGGTCTATTTTTGGTCTTTTTGCACTAAAATACATTGTCAAGGAGCAACAGTTTGAAGTGAACTGATTTAAATATATAGTTACCTCTCTGACATTCTGTAGAAGAGTGTGGGACTCTTCCTTTGGGCAGTATGAATCCTTATATTCTAGCACATTTCATTGGAGGATGATTCTCAGAAAGTATACTAGAACTAGGTGATGCTTGAATAAATAATTTGAAAGTTAATATTGTAGAACTATATCTGTGTCCCAAGTAGTGAAACTATTCATGCTCATTATGGAAACAAACAATAGTGTGCATTTAATTTCATATTTTTACCTTAATGCTCCTTCTAAAGGAGCCAGGCACATGCCATTAAAGAGGTTATCGATGAATATTATAATATATCTGTCATAGATTACTTAATGACATATTTCTTTATTTGACTCAGAGGAGTTTTAGCATGTTTAAAGAATTTCCACCAACTTGTGCTCTGTATAAAGACAGAAGTTGACGGTGAGGGCCGAGTCTCCAGCACTGGGACTCAGGATCTGCCTGCAGGAGGCTGAGGTCCCAGATCAGCTGCACAGGTACTTTTCCACCTGGACCAAGGGTGAGCCTGACACACAGGCCCGCTGGCTGTCTGGCAAGGGAATGCCGGGAGTTCTCAGAGACCAGGGAGCTGATGTTCTCTGGAAAAGGGCTCTTTTTGGCCTTGAAAAAGAGCCAGGTCCCCACAGTTAGGAATCAAGACCTGTGGGCAGAGGGTTGAGCTCCCAGAACAGCCTCTCAAGAGCTCTGACACCTGACCCCATGAAGACAGGAGTGAGTTACAGCCATCAGAACACAATGCCTGCCCACAAAGAGCTAAACACCCAGAAGCAACCTCTGTCCTGAGCCCACAAGCCTTCAGACCCACAGGAGAGATAAGTACCAGTCAGAAACAAAAAGATCACCTATGATCACTGATAACAAGATGTCAAAAGGAAAGCTCAAGAACCCAAACAATGGAAACCAAGACAACCTGGCAACATCAGAACCCAGTTCTCCCACCACAGCAAATAGTGGATTTTCCAACATTTCAGAAGAACAAGATTTAGACTTAAAATAGTACTTTATGATGATGATGGAGGTTTTCAAAAAGCACATGAATAACTCTCTTAAACAATTATAGGAAAACCAGGAGAAATCACTCAAAGAACTAGAGGAAAACACAAACAAACAGGTGAGGGAATTGAAAATGGAAATAGAAACAATAAAGAAAACACAAAGAGACAACCCTGGGGATGGAAAAACCTAAAAAAGAAATCAGGAGTCTCAGATACAAGCATCACCAACAGAATACAAGAGATGGAAGAGATGATCTCAGGGGCCAAAGACAACCTAGAAAACATAGACAAAACAGTCAGAGAAGATGCAAACACCAAAAAGCTCCTAACCTAAAATATCCAGGAGATCCAGGATACAATGAGAAGACCAAACTTAAGATAGGAATAGAAAAGGGCAAAGAATATCAACTAAAAGGCACAGCAAATATCTTCAACAAAATCATAGAAGAAACCTTCCCTACCCTTAAGAATGAGATGACCAAAAACATACAAGAAGCCTATAGACTCCAAATAGATTGGATCAGAAAAGAAATTCTTTCTGACACATAATAGTCAAAACATCAAATGTTCAAATCAAAGAAAGAATACTAAAAGCAATAAAGGAAAAAGAACGTGTAACATATAAAGGTAGACCAATTATACCAAACTTCTCAAAAGAGACTATGAAATCTGGGAGATCCTGGACAGATGTCACACAGACCCTAAGAGAACACAAATGCCAGCCCAGGTTACTATGTTCAGCATAACTCTCAATCACCATAGATGGAAAAACCAAGATATTCCAGGACAAAACCTGATTTAAACAACATCTTTCCACAAATCCAACCCTACAAAGAATAATAGATGGAAAATCCAACACAAGGATGGAAACTACACCCAAAGAAAAGCAAGAAAATAATTATGCAAAAAAACCAAAAGAAGAAAGACACTCAAACATAATTTTACCTCTAACAATAATACCTCTAAAAACAACTAGAAACACAATCACTATTTCTTAATATCTGTTAAGATCAATGGACTCAGTTATCCAATAAAGAAATATAGAATATCAGACTGGATATGTAAAGGATCCAGTATTTTGCTGCATACAGGAAACTCATCTCAGAGACAAAGACAGACTACCTCACAGGAAGAGGCTGGGGAAAAAAACCTTCCAAGCAAATGGTCCCATGAAACAAGCTGGACTAGCTATTCTAATATCAAATAAAGTATATTTTCAACCAAAAGTTATCAAAAAAGATAAGGAAGGACACTTTTTACTCATCACAGGAAAAATCCATCAAGATGAATTCTCAATCCTAAACAACTATGCACCAAATATAAGAGTACCCACATTCATAAAAGAAACTCTACTAAAGCTCAAAGCATATATTGCACCACACACAATAATAGTGGGAAACTTCAACACCACACTCTCATCAATGGACAGATCATGGAATCAGAAACTGAACAGAGATACAGCGAAACTAGCAGAGGTTATGAACCAATTGGAATTAACAGATAGAACATGTCATCCTAAAACAAACAAACAAAAATACTTTCTTCTCAGCATCTCATGGCACCTTTTCCAAAATTTACCACATAGTCAGTCACAATACAAGCTTCAACAGATATAAGAAGAATGAAATACTCCCATGCATTCTATCAGATCATCATGGATTGAGGCTGGTCTTAACAACAAAGACAACTAAAAGCCTACATACACATGGAAGCTGAACAATGAACTACTAAACAATAACATGGTTAAGGAAAATCTAAAGAAAGAAATTAAGGATTTTATAGAATTTAATGAAAATGAAAGCACAACATACACAAACCTATGGGATGCAATGAAAGCAGCACTGAGAGGAAAACTCATAGCTGAGTGCTTCCAAAAAGAAATTGGAGAGAGTATACACTAGCAGCTTGATGGTCAAGCTGAAATCTCTAGAACAAAAAGAAGCAGATACACCCAAGAAGAGTAGACGGAATTAATCATCCTCAGAGCAAAAATCAACCAAGTAGATATAAAAGAACCACATAAAGAATCAATAAAACCAGAAGCTGGTTCTTTGAGAAAATCAACAAGATCTATAAACCCTTAGCCAGACTAACTAGAGGGCAAAGAGAGGGTACCCAAATTAACAAAATCTGAAATGAAAGGGGAGACATAACAACAGAATCTTTAAAAATTCAAGAAATAATCAAATCCTACTACAAAAGCCTATATTCAAAAAAACTGAAAAATCTGGAAAAAATGAACAAATTTCTACAGATAACAGATAACAAAGTTAAATCAGGATCAGAATAACCATCTAAACAATCCCATAACACCTAAAGAAATAGAAACAGTCATCAAAAGCCTCTCAAATAAAAATGCCCAGGACCAGATGGGTTTAGTGCAGAATTCCATTAGACATTCATAGAAGACCTAATACCAACACTCTCCAAACTATTCCACAAAATAGAGACAGAGGGGACACTACCCAACTTATTCTTCAAAGCCATAAGTACTTTTATTCCTAAATCATACAAAGACCCTACAAGGAAAGAGAACTTCAGACCCATCTCCCTCTTGAACACTGATGCAAAAATACTCAATAAATTTCTTGCAAACCAAATCCAAGAACACATCAAAATGATCAAGTAGGTGATGCAGGGAAGGTTCAATATACAGAAATCCATCAACATAATCTATCATATAGCAAACTTTAAAAAATGGTCATCTCACTAAATGCTGAGAAAGCATTTGACAAAATTCAGCACCCTTTCATGTTAAATGTTTTAGAAAGAGCAGGAATCCAAGGCCCATACATTAACATAGTAAAAGCAATATACAGCAAACCAATAGCCAACATCAAACTAACCAGTGAGAAACTTCAATAAATCCAATTAAAATCAAAAACTATACAGGGTTGCCCACTCTCCCCCTATATATTAAATATAGTACTGGAAGTTCTGGCCAGAGAAATTAAACAACAAAATGAAGTCAACGAGATACAAATTGGAAAGGAAAAAGTAAAAATATCACTATTTGCTAATGACATGATAGTATAGTTAAGTGACCCAAAAAATTCCACCAGAGAACTTTTACAGCTGATAAACAACTTGAGCAAAGTGGTTGGATATTCAGTTAACTCAAACAAATCAGTAGCCTTCCTCTATCAAAAGACAAACATACTAAGAAAAAAAATTAGGGAAAAGATAGTCACAAACAATATGAAATACCTTGGTGTGACCCTAACTGAGCAAGTGAAAGATCTGTATGACAAGAACTTCAAATCTCTGAAGAAGGAAATTGAAGAAAATCTCAGAAGATGGAAAGATCTTCCATGATCATGGATTGGAGGATCAACACTGTAAAAATGGCCATCTTACCACAAGTAATCTACAGATTTAATATAATTCCCATCAAAATTACAACTCAGTTCTTCATAGAGTTGGAAAGGTCAATCTGCAAATTTATCTGGAATAATAAGAAAGCTAGAATTAGGAAATCTATTCTCAATAATAAGAAAACTTCTGTGGGAATCATCATCCCTTACCTCAAGCTATATTACAAAGCAACTGTGTTGAAAACTGCATGGTATTGATACAGACATAGGTATGTAGGTCAATGGAACAACATTCAAGACCCAGAAATGGACCTTCACAGATATGGTCACTTGAACTTTGACAAAGGAGCTAAAAAACATTCAATGGAAAAAGGACGGACTCTTCAACAAATGGTGTTGATTCAACTAGCAGTCACCATGTAGAAGAATGCAAATTGGCTCTTTCCTATCTCCCTGTCCAAAGTTCAAGTGCAACCAGATAATACCAAGTACACTGAATCTATTAGAAGAGAGAGTGGGGAAAAACTTAGAACACATAGGCACAGGGGAAAATTTCCTGGACAGAACACCAATGGCCTATACTCTATGATCAAGAATCGATACATGGGACCTCATGAGACTGCAAAGTTTCTGTAAGGCTAATGACACTGTTAGGAAAACAATATAGTAACCAACAGACTGGGAAAGGATCTTTATGAATCCCACATCTAATATCCAATATATACAAAGAACTCAAGAAGGTAGACTCCAGAGAATCAAACAATGCTACTAAAAAATGTGGTACAGAGCTAAAAAAAGAATTCTCAACTGAGGAATACTGATTGTCTGTGAAGCACCTAAAGAAATGCTCAACATCCCTAGTCATCAAGGAAATGCAAATGAAAACAACCCTGAGATTCTACCTCCCACCTGTCAGAATGACTAAGATCAAAAACTCAGATGGCAGTACATGCTGGCGAGGATGCAGAGAAAGAGGAACATTCCTCCACTGTTGGTGGTTTTGTAAGCTGGTACAACCACTCTGGAAATCAGTCTGGCAGTTCCTCAGAAAATTGGACATCGTCCTACCTGAAGACCCAGTTATTTCACTTCTGAGCAAAAACCCCAAAGATATTCTAACATATAATAAAGACACACATTCCACAATGTTCATAGCAACCTTATTTATAATAGCCAGAGATGGAAAGAACCCAGATGTTCATCAACAGAGGAATGGATACAGATATTGTGGTACATTTACACAATGGAGTACTAGTCAGCTACTAGAAACAATGACTGTATTAAATTTCTAGGCAAATGAATGGAACTAGAGAATACCATCCTTAGTGAGGTAACCCAGTCACAGAAGAATACACATGGTATGCAGTCACTGATATTTGGATACTAGCTCCAGAAAGCTCTGAATACCCAAAAAACAACTCACAGACCTTATGAAGCTCAAAAAGAAGGAAGGCCAAAATGTGGAACCCTCAGTCCTTCTTAGAAAAAAAGTCGTGTATTCATCATATATTATTATGTAACAAATTTCGTGAGCTATAATACTTTATAAAATAAATCAATTAAAAAACAAAGACAAGTTACATCAAAGTCTGAAACAAGAACAAATGATTCATGATGCTGAGACTGTGAAGCTTTCCTCAGAGTTCTTATGGTTGCCAGCAACAGGAAGCCATAGTTTAGCACATGGAAGATTTTAATAAATTATCCTGTCTTAAATAAGTGCTATGATGTGCACTTGAATGATATGTGACTGGGTATGAAAGTGTAAGAAAACCTAAATTTAACTGGGGTGAGAATCAGACATTGGGAAATGATTCTCTGACAAAATTACTTTGAAGCTGAGACCTAAGGAGTTGAGGAAAATTCAGAACCTTTCATGCTATTATGTCATTGATTTCTACAGTCAGTATAAGAAATTGCTCTAGACGTGTTGACTCAAAACCGCAGTAGAAATGTATTATTGTTCTAGATGCCAGATGTATGGATCCAAGTTCCTGGCAAAGCTACATAGCCAAGGAAGAACCTGTCCTCTTCTTTTTCCAGGTTTTGATGGTTATGTACATTTCTTGGCTTGTGGTTACAAAATTTCCATCTTCTTCTGAATTTACAGTGTTTTTCTCTCTTGTCTCTTTAAGAGCTTTGTTGTCACTGACTAAAATTATAGCTTAGCCAAGAATCAAGGATGCTCTTATTTCAAGATTCTGAAGTATTTCTGAACATACTTTATTTTCCAAAATAAATTCAGGCTCAGAGGTTGTCGTAGGCAAGGCATAAATATGTCCTTTATTGTGTACATCATTTAACCTATTATAGGGTCCGAGTGCAAAGTTCAAGAGACTTCTCTCTAAGCCCTCAACAGTTAGCTCTTTAGTACTTAGTTAAATACAAGGCAGTGCTTACCTTACTGACATTGTTTTAGAAATATCTATATGTCTGGAGTTTGAATTTATTTAGGTCAAAGTCTGTATTGATCCTATTTTAGAAATTTATTTATTTACATCCCAAATGCTGCTCTCCCTCCTAGTCCCTCCTTCACAGATTCCCTACCCCTATCCTCTTCACTTCTCCTTTCAGGGGGTGACGCCCCGTTGGGTATCCTGCCACCATGGCACATCTAGTTTCTGTCAGATTAGGCACATCCTCGCTTACTGAGGCCAGACAATGTAGCTGTGAAGACTGAGCTGATTGTCTTCTACATATGTGGATCCTTGTTCCAGTTCTTGTATGTTCTTTGTTTGGTGATACAGATTCTGAGAGCTCTCAGGGGTCCAGGTTTCTTTACTCTGTTTGTCTTCCTATAGGGTTCTCATTCCATTCAGAGCCATCAGTCCTCATCTAACTCTTCCATAAGTGTCCCTGACCTTTGTCCAATGTTTACCTGTCGGTGTCTGCATCTGTTTCAGTCTGCTATTGGGTAGAGTCTCTCAGAAGGCAGTTATGCTAACTTCCTGTCTGCAATGATATTCTGCAAACAGAGTACCTTTAAGTATGAAAGGGATTGGTACTTGCTCATGGGGTTTTTGAATTCAGCTAGTGGTTGGCATTTTCTTTGGTTTCTGCTCCATCCTTGCATTTCTTTTAGACAGGACAAAATTTTGATCAAAAGTTTTGTGGGTTGGTTTGTTTTCTTATCCCTGACAATAGGAGGTGGCCTCTTCAGGTTGATGTTCTTATTGTTAGACATGTCAGCTAAGGACACCCACATTGATTTCTGAGAGCTTCCCCTATCCTAGGTCTTCCTGGGGGTCCTTCACTTCCAACCCACCTCTGGCAACTACAGATTTTCATTCATTCTCCTGGCCCATTGGGCTCCTTTTCTGGGCCTGATCCTGCTTCCCTCAAGTTCTTTCTCCCCATGCCACCCACTTTCCTCCCTCAGTTTTCTATGACTTTTATTTCTGCCTTCTAAGTGTGAATCAAGCACACTTTCTTCATCCTTTCATCCTGTTTAACTTCTTTGAGTCTGTGGGGTGTGTTGTGAGTATTTTGGCTTTATGGCTAATATCCACTTATCACTGAGTACATACCATGCATGTCCTTTTGGGTTTATTTACTCACTCAGAATATTTAGCCTATTTTTGTATCCCCAAATCAGTCTCTGGTCATATGTAGACAAGACAACTCTAGATGTTTAAGTTCATATGAACATCCATAACATCTCCATTCCAAGTGATGAATAACAAAGTAATAAATGATAACTTTGAAATGAAAATAAATAAGATAGTCATAAATGAAGGAGATTGCCCATGTGTAGACATGTTTTTAGGAGGAAATGATCTGATTAATATTCTTGATAGATTTAAGGTGCTTCTTAGCTTCTGGCCAGGGATTGTAGATAATCTCCTCCAAAGCATTTAGAATCTAGCTAATGAAAGGAAGCTTTCCTTCTTGGGAATAGTGATTTGACTATCTTGGGTTGTTGTAATGATAGGCATCTTAAGTTATTGCAAGGCACCTTGAAAAACCAGTTGTTTGGTGAGAGTATGTGATTGCTAAATTGTTACTGTCAGATTCTCAGAGACATTGTATTTGAAGGATGGGACATTTTTGCTCTCATTCAATGGCTCAGTCTAGTGAAGCAGGCATGAGATGTGTGACCTCTTCCATATCCCATTGTTTGGGTAACATGCTTACTGTAGACATCCATCTGAGAAACTGAATTCCTAGGTTGACATCTGAGGGTAAAGAGAGAAGAGTAGAGGGAGGGTTATGCCCTCCATGATGGGCAGCAGTATGTTAGGCTAAGCCTAGCTCTCTGTTATGCTTTGAATCACCATTTCACCTCCTAATCTGCTGGCTGATCACCCCTCCCTGATTCATTTTCTGGTGTGGTTATCTGCCTGGATGTTTATCCTTTCATTTCCTGCCTATCTATCGGCAGTCAGATCTTTATTATAGCAAATCAGATATAATTCTAGATTGCCTTAGGCAGATGAGAAAAAAAATGGATATTTACAAAATATGAGGCTGGAGATGGGCCATAGAAGTAACAAGAGCAAGATCCTGCCAGAATTTAGCTCCCTGCCAGTACAAAATTAACAGTTAATTATACAAAGACACACCTTCAGATTGTGTACCCCAATACCCAATGTTACCTGTTTGGAAGTTGGTATGTAGGTAACAAAGCAGCACATAGGACAGCAGACTCTGGTAGTTTATATTTCCTACAGTTTGCTTGGCTGCTGAGGAATGGATGACTTGATTTGAGAGAAAAAGAGAAAGGTGGACATATTTTAAATAGAAGCACAAATGCAAGTAGGGTTTCTAATGTTGAGAGTATCTTCCTGTGTGAAGAACCAGATAGTAAGGCAACACAGGTGCAAAGCATCCATTGTAGCAAGATCTAGACATCTCCTGACTTTTGTTTAACATTGGATACTTTGGTTTCATTGGGTTCTATTATACATAAAGATGATACACATTGATTTAATGTTAAATCTCATCTGTTTACAAAAGCAGGAAAATAATGCTAGGAAACAAAAAAGACAAGAAAACACATTTAACTTTGAAATGGTTATTCTGCTTGTAAGGAGATACATATTTGGATACAGGGTTCGTTCCCCCAACTTTACCCCCAATTAGTCTACAAATATATCACTTAAAATTTCATTTGTATGGTTTATTTTGCTTGTAAATTAAATAAATGATTATTTATTGCTTCTCAGAAAGGCTTTCTAAGGACAACAGGGAATGACAGCAATTCTGATCCTTTAGAAATGGCAAACTGTTGATCATAGTAAAAAAAACTACATTTCCTGTTTGCCATTTCCCCTGTCTTTATTCCGGTATATACATAGGGCATTGACATACCTACACTGACTCTGAAACTAAAAAAAAAAAAAAAAAAAGGGAGGAATGACTAAAGAGTGTCTTTCTTAGGTCATATTTATTACAAGTGGTTAATCTATATCTAACAGCTGCGTTATTGTTGTTTACATGTTTTTAATATAAATTTTGAGAGTTAGTGGCCACTGATATAGTTTATATAGTTTTAAACAGTGTAAGACCAGGGCTGAAGAGATATCTCAGTGTTAAGAGCACTGGCTACTCTTCCAGAAGAACAGAATCCAATTCTCAACATCCATTTGGCAGTTCACAACTCTACTAGATCTGATGTTCCATAGAATCTGATGCTGTCTTTTGGTGTGCAGATGTATATGTAAAAAACAACACCCATATACATAAAATATATAAATAAATAATTTTCTAAGAGGATATCTCTTTTATGAATAGGAAGTTTTAGTCTTTATGAATAAGATGTCATGCAGTGGTGGTTCTCTGTACTGTATTAGTAAAAATCAAATAATTGAGATTTTGTTTAAAAATAATATGTTTCAGCATGTGTACAACCTCATAGACAAATAAATCATGTCAACTGTGAATAAACTGAGAAGTCATCAGATTTGATCGTCACCTAGGAAGTCCTCAAGGAAAGGGTTAATGAGAAATACCATAATACAAAGCACTAGAAATCCATATAATACTACTTTAGATGGCTGGACAAAAGAAGCAGAAAATAAAAAAGCTAAATAATTTAACTGAAATTGGCTCAATAACAATGCTTTAGAGATACAGGAAAAACATGAAAAGTGGGTTGATAAATTATAAGCCTTAGAAAGGCTTGTAAATGAAAATAAAAATATACTTAGAAACAGACAGAGGCATTTAAACAAGAACTTGTTGGGGAATCACATAACTAAAGAGGAATGGCCCAAGATCATCAGAAAACCAACTTTAGTTTATCCAGTTAGCATACACAACTTACCAGGAGATGATAGACAACCCAAGGTTACAAAGAATTTAAATATAATCCTGTAGACATAATAGTTTTGATATTTAAGGAGGCAACTATTTTATGTGGTGTGTATTCACCCTATGTGAAACAGATACTAAATTCATGGGCAACTTAGAAGAGAGTTATTCTTCAAGACTAGAAAGATTTGGTAACAACAATATTGGAAACTGGTCTGTGGTGCCCACACCACAAACAGCTACACCAAATCGGGCAAAAGCCAGGTAGGGTTTGATAGAAAGACACAACTCGATTATTTGTGTTACCAGTAGTGTTGTACTCCACCTCCAGTGCAACTCCAGATATATACACTTAAAAAAGCTGTTACAAAGGGAGTATGCAAATTCCCAAGCTGGTGGGTGGAGGTGTCATCCCCTGGGGTGAAGGCTATGTCCTGAAGTGACAGGAACAGGTGTGGAACAGGCTTGTGACTGGGCATTAGTATTACAAAGGAAGGTGTGTTTTTCCAAAGTCAAGGCATGCAAGCAGACAGTTCAGCTAACCTTTATCAGATGGGGGGTGGGCAAAACTCCCAACACTGGTCCTCAGTTATAAATAGTGAATATGGTAGAAAGAGGAAACTAGGGTCATAGAACTATGACATAAAGCTAGAGGTATGAATATTTTCCAAGATCAGTTGATAGGGGAAAGTCAATATTCTAAGTTACAAAACCAGATAAGATAATTATACCTAGGTGCTATCTCATTTAGCAGTTTTAAATAAAAGGTTGACGCAAGGTTGAAGAAACCTAAAAGAGGTTTGAGACTGAAAGGAAATTAAATTCAAGGCCTGATAATGCTGTTCCTGGTTTTTGGTATTCTCTTCATAGTATATTTTAGACCTTAATAATTAAGACTTTCCACAATCTGACAATGCTGAATTCTCCCTTTAAGGAGAAATAATGTTCCCTATACTTTCCCTATACCTTCCTTAGTTTTTGTTGTCTGAATATGATTTGTTTAGGCTATCTCTTATACAAGGAGATTTAGGGCTTAACTGCCTTCTCCGGACACCTGGGCACCATCGATTGCGGAGCTCTGGAATTCACAGTTATTAGCGAAGCTGTAACTTATCTTGTATGAACACCACAGTCCCTGGGACTGGGGAACCCCGGAGTATAATTAATTTTTGTGTAAATGCCAGGTCCTTGAAAAGAGGGGGGAATGGGGTGAAGAGGTCATTGTGTGGGGCTCGGGCTCCTGACTTCCTGACTGCAGTGAGTGTTGGGCGAGCTTTTCTTCCCAGCTTCCCAACCCCCTCCCTATAAAAACCTCCAGCTTTCGATGCCTCTGTCTCCTGCGTGAGATACGTGTCGGCCTGAGCTCTGTCATTAAACTACCTCGTGCTTTTGCAGCAAGAAGGTCTCTCGTGTTTCATTGGGTAACTCCATGTCCCGAGACTCGAGTGGGGGGGTCCCCAAAAGGGAGTCCTACAAGACATTTATTAAAATTATACAAGGTCCTATGTAAACCGTCACTTTTTCCCCCCCAAAAGATTGAATTCAACTATAAATAGAATAGTTTCAGATTCAGGAGTTAGAAAAATACTCATCAGGTCTTTGGCTTTGAAAAATACTACTTTATAATGAAAAAGGGTCATTAGACTTTTAAAGAAAAGATTTGTATCAATAGATGAATGGATTAGAAATATGGGTGATAAAAAAAAAGAAATATGGATAATATTGGGTCTCACATTATTTAAGCTACTCTGATAGAAAAAACAATTTCTACAAGTTTTTAGAAAAATCAAAATATTAAATATTAGAATTGTGGTAAGCAAGGTCATTTGAAAAGGGATTGTAAGTAAGGCATTCCTAGATAAAAATGTCTTTTATAGAGATTATTCCAGCCTCTGGAGTATGTAGGAAGTGTGGCAAAGGCCAGAATTGGACTAATGAATGCAGACCAACAAGAGAAATACAAGATAACCTTTTGCCATTGGGAAACTTCTTAAGGGGTTTCCTGCAGGTCCCCCAGTACCAGAAACTCATCCACAGATCAATAGAAAAAAATGAAATTATTTTAGGTTAAAAGACACGAAAATTGTTCCAGACATTTTTGTTTTGAGGGAAGAACAAGCGTTTAAACAAATTTGGACAAAGAAGCATGAATTTTTAAAATTTGAAGTGAGCTGTTGTCACTACAAGCTATCAGCAGCAAAAGTCTACACACTATTCTCTGCCTGGTGGGTCCTTGTCATGTGGATATCACCTGTGTTTGGCCTAGGGAAAGAGAGAGGAACATTCCACTGAAAGACCAGGATAAAGCCTGACCCCATAACAGGTAAAGTAGAAGACCCCTAGCAGGTAGAGTAGAGCTAAAACTGTAGGCTAGCCAGTTCTGCAATACTATCCTTCTATTCCAGGAGCTGGCTGACCATAAAAGAATTTACGGCCCTAAGGTCAGGATGACTGTTTCAGAAACTGACTGACCATAAAAACAAAAAAGTTAAATAACACATCATAAACAATCTTGAGAAACTGGATGTTCCCCTCGCGATTCTTCACTGGTAATTTTTACCTTATAGGCAATCTTGAGAAACCAGGTATTTCCCTTATGATTCTTCACTGGTATTTTTGGTATTCTCCAATGACGTACTCACTCTCCCCTTGGTTGTGGTTTTTTCATTTAAAACCCCCCTCTCCCAGCCACTCCGGGTCAGACCCCTCTACCCCTGCATGGGATATGAGTCTCAACCCCAGTGCACTGGTTCATTAAAAAAACTTGTGTAATTGCAGCAAGGATGGTCTCTTGTGAGTTCTTGGGGGCTCATGTTATCCTGAGACTTGAGTGAGGGTCTCCCCTCTGCGGGGGTCTTTCACCACTGCCTCTATGTCTGCTTTCTGTGGGTCCTATTTTTCTGCATTTGCATTTCCTTGGCTGTTTGCTACCATCTGCAACCCCTAGGACGTAAAATAGGAAAAGTAGAGATGCCTAGTGGCTCTCTGCCAGACAGGCCCTAAGTGTTACTGTTGTTGTTGTTGTTGTTGTTGTGACTCAATGGGCATTGCTTGTTTGAGGATCAAATCCCATCTTTAGAATCCACTGCATGGCAGGATCAGAGAGAGTCAGCAGAATATCTGCCATTTGACTGAGCATGTCATTAACACTAACAGGGAGTATAATCCTCAGAGAAATGTGAAGATATATATACTATTACACAAACAAGCCTTCTTCCCAGAGCAGACATAGACACTCATGTAGGCACACATCATTCTGTTCCTACCAAGGGAATGCTGGACTCTGCAAAAATGTAATGATAATTTCACCAAAATCTTGGCATCCAGATTTACCTTCTTGGAAGGCAAATATTCAGCTTCTAGGGATTGGAACCTTATCTTAGTTAAAGCAGAGTGAAAAATAGTCAAATATATAAGGCCAGAAGGTCAAATAGAAATATTAAAGACATATATGAGTTATATAACCATGAATTTTTAGGGACATGATTTGTTACAACAATGAAAAACACAGATTAACATTCCTCAAAATTTTAGAAACAATAAAATAAAGAATACTTCTATGAAAAATTTCAAAAAGTAGTATGAAGAACAGTCCCAAACTGTCTATGTTGTCAATAATCAGGAAACAACAACTTTGGAGAGACACTGGATAGTAGAAAACAATGCTGAATGAAAGTAGCCTGTATATTTTAAAGATATGTTGGTTTTACAATATGTGTTAACTTGGGGAAGAGGTTTTGTATTTGTTTCCCCAAAATTAGGAAAGCTATGAATACTATCAAAATTGATAAAATTAGATTTGAGCAGGTGAGATTTCCTGAATTATGAGAGGTAAGAGTTTATCAGTTTTTTCATTCACCCCAAATTAATTTATAAAGACTAACATAGGCATTTTATTTATTAGGCATGAAAAATAAAAATATAATATTTTGAATGATACTTTAACAAAGGCAAACTTGCCTTACAGAAATGAAATAAAAAGTTGATTCTCTTAAACATACATCTTATTTTCATGTTAGACTATAATTGTCCAGGACATTGTAGAAATCAACTTTTGAGTTTTATTGTTGGGGCCCGTGAATTGCTCCAAAACTCACAAAAACATGAATCTCAGTCAGACAGGTGTAGCTTATTGAATGTATACCCTAATATTGATCAGATCAGAGACATAGTTTAGACTGCTGAAGCTATGACAATAGGCATTCTCAGAGCAGGCTTATAAAGAAAAGAAAAACACAAAAACCACTGTGAGCTCCTACACAGCTGCAGGAAGTGCTTCCCAGTGATTGACTCTCTCTCAAGTCATTGTAGACACAACACTTCCTATTTACCTTTAACACGATAGAGCCTATGTAAAGCTTTGTGGAATTTCTTATTAACAAACCTCATACAGAACGCAACAGGGGATGTGATCAGCACAACCCTGCTGGGATTCAGGAGTTGCCACTCAAACTAAACAAACACTGATCTCAGCTAAACAATAATAATTTATTTTATTCTACTGGATAATTTATTTACATCTCAAATGTTATCTCTTTTCCCAGTGTCCCCTCCAGAAACTCCTATTCAATCCCTCTTCCCCCAGTTTCTATGAGGGTGGTCCCCCATCAATTCCTTCCCAGCTCCCCACACTGGCATTCCCCTATACTGGAACATTGAGCCTTGACAGGACCAAGATCCTCTCCTCTCACTGATGCCCACAAAGTTACCTTCTGCTACATATTGAGCTGGAACCATGGTTCCCTCAATGTGGACTCATATGATGGTGGTTTTCTCCCTGAGAGCTCTGGGGGATATGGTTCATTAATATTGTTGTTCTTCCTATATGGTAACAAACCCCAACAGATTCTTCAGTCCTTTCTCTAAATCCTCCACTAGGGACCTGGTTTCAGTCCAGTGGTTGGCTGTGAGCATCTGCTTTTGTCAGGAGCAGAGTATCTAAAGAAACAGCTATATCAGGTTCCTGCCAGCAAAAACTTCTTGGCATCTGCAGTAGTGTCTGGGTTTGGTGACTGTATATGGGATGGATTCTCAGGTGGGTCAGTCTCTGGATGGCCTTTTCTCTGATGGTCTCTGCTCCACAGTTTGTCACAATATTTTCTCCTGTGACTATTTTGTTCCCTCTTCTAAAAATGACTGAAACATACACACATTGGTCTTCCTTCTTCTTAAGCTTTATGTGGCCTGTGGATTGTATCTTGGGTATTCTGAGCTTTTGGGCTAATGTCCACTTATCAGTGAGTACATACCATGTGTGCTCTTTTGTAATTGGGTTACCTCACTCATGATGATATTTTCTAGTTCCATCTATTTCTTAAGAATTTCATGAAGTCATTGTTTTTAATAGCTGAGTAGTACTTCATTGTGTAAATGGATACATACACATTTTTTGTATGTATCCATTCCTCTGTTGAAGGACATCTGGGTTCTTTCCAGCTTCTGGCTATTATAAATAGGGTTGCTATGAACATTGAGAAACATGTGTCCTTGTTGTATGTTGGAACATCTTTTGGGTATATGCCTAGGAGAAGTATAGCTGAGTCCTCAGGTAGAACTATGTACAATTTTCTAAGGAACCTCCAGACTGATTTCCAGAGTGGTTTTACTAGCTTGCAATCCCACCAATAATAGAAAAGTGCTCCTCTTTCTCCATATCCTTGCCAGCATCTGCTGTCACCGGAGTTTTCAATCTTAGCCACTCTGACTGGTGTGAGGTAGAATCTCAGGGTTGTTTTGATTTGCATTTCCCTGATGACTAAGGATGCTGAACACTTCTTTAGGTACTTCTCAGCCATTCAGTATTCCTTAATTGAGACTTCTTTGTTCAGCTCTGTACTCCATTTTTAAATAGTGTTATTTGATTCTCTGGAGTCTAACATTTTGAGTTCTTTGTATATATTGGATATTAGCCCTGTATTGGATGTAGTATTGGTAAAGATATCTTCCTGAGCTGTTGGTTGCCGTTTTATCGTAATGACAGTGTCTTTTGCCCTACAGAAGCTTTGCAATTTTATGAGGTCCTATTCTTGATCTTAGAGCATAAGCCTTATTTGTTCAGTTCAGGAAAATTTCCCTTGTGCCCATATGTTTGAGGCTCTTCCCCACTTTCTGTTCTATTAGTTTGAGTGTATCTGGTTTTATGTGGAGGCCCTTGATCCACTTGGACTTGAGCTTTGTATAAAGTGATAAGAATGGATCAATTTGAATTCTTGTACATGATGACCAACTGTGGAACCAACACCATTTGTTGAAAATGCTGTCTTTTTTCCACTGGATGGTTTTAGCTTCTTTGTCAAAGATCAAGTGACTATAGATGTGTGGGTTTATTTCTGGGTCTTCAATTCTATTTCATTGATCTACTTATTTGTCTCTGTACCAATAACATGCAGTTTTTAATCACGATTGTCCTATAGTATAGCTTGAGGTCAGGGATGGTGATTTGCCCCAGCAGTTTTTTATTTTAATTGTTGAGAATAGTTTTTACTATCCTTGTTTTTTTGGTATTCCAAATGAATTGCAGACTCTGCTTTCTAACTCTATAAATGTCCCGCGCAACCGTCTCGCCTGCAAGAACGACGCGGCACACGAAATAGAATCCTTCTGCGGTAAACTTTATTGCTCTGGAAAACCAGTACTTGCTTCACGTGACGAAAAGACGAAGAAGGCAGAGAAAACCAAAAGACGAACACGATGAACAAGACGGACGAGCCCACGAACCAGACCACGAACGGAAACACACGGGAGAGGGACCAACGAGCGGGGAAGAGAGGGGAAGAGAGGGGAAGAAGAGAGAGGGAGCTATCCAGCCTGCCCCCTTATAAAGGGATCAGTCCTTGCCTTGGACGCGGAGCCCCCTGATTGGTTGAAACTCACCAGGCCCTATGACGCCACGGAAGAGGCGGAACTCATGAAGCGGAAAAGTTACCCAGCCTGTGCGCACATGGCTTGTTTACTGCTAACTCCAGCCGGATATCAGCGCCATCTTGTAATGGCGAATGCGTGGGAATGTGTGGGCGGCGCCCCACATATAAAGAATTGAGTTGGAATTTTTATGGAGATTGCTTGGAAGCAAGAACAGTTTATTAAATGCACACCTTAATACCTGACTTCAGGACACCCAAAAAACTGTAGGAGTCTAATTGTGGCATTCATCTTCTCTCATAGTGGGCTTTTTTCATAGGTAAAACCAAGGGCAAGGAGAGGAGCAGATGACTGACTAGGGAAAGTTCTATCAACTAGCCTTAAGCTGATTGATTGGTCCTGGGTAAGGTAGATGGGTGGCAAATAGGGGAATTTCAGAACTTTGAGAAAATAGTATGGATATTATAATCATAACTTTTTGGCTTATTATTAGTAGACCTCTTCAGTGTCAGCCACAAAACCCACACCGAGCAGGTGCTGGAAGATCTGCCTGTTGGTCAGCTCTGACTCAAGCCATTTTAGAAATAACAGTTTGCATTGACCTTTGATTTGGTGGGTCCTACATAAAGCTTTGTGGAAGCTTAAGATTAGCAAACCTCATAGAGTATATTCAGAACATGCAGAACAAAACAAGGTACATGGTCCTTTTGTAAAGTTACTTTTCTGTGTCACTGACTGGCAGGCATGTCATAGCAACAATATGTAATAGCGGGGCAGCAGAAACTATGATGGCTACAGCTATGCCAGTGGTGAGGGGCAGACTTCCACACTTCTTAAAGTTTTTAAATATTTTTGTTGTTTGGTATTAAAAACAGAGTTAAGAAATTTAAAATGCTTTAAGTAAATTTAAAGGGTTACTACAATTCAAATTTTATTTAATTTTTAAGTTAGAATAATTTAGAACTAAGATAAAATATTTGAGTAGGGTGGTAACAGCCCATGCTTGTAATTCCTTCAGACAGTTGTAATTCTATAACTTAGATGTTTTCTCAATTACAACAAGGGGGTGGTGACTCACACCTTTAATCTCACTACCCAGGAAAGAACCTTAGATACAGCTCCTAACTGGTATGTTTGCACACTAGAGAATTCACATACTATATTTTCAAATATTATAAAAACCCTCTACAGGGTAACTAGAAAGGCAGCTACTTTCTAATGAGGACAGGAACAAGGAGTGGAATTTGTACCTTATTTCTGTGCATGCAACCTTGATTAATATTGAATCAGATGATATACTAATTATGAATATCATATTTACTTCTGAAGTGACAACTGGAGACTTCTAATACAACAAAAAGGATTCCACAAGCAATTGCATGTTTGCTTCTATTGTAAACAGTTTCCTTATACAAATAACAAATATTCTCTCTCTGAGAATCAAATATGAAAATTTTATGTGGCATGTAGAACTTTTTACTTACTGATTGCCAACTATCTTCTATTCATAAAGATGCCCCTTGTAATAGTGGAATCAATCTGTTCTAAGGAAGAGTCTTTCACAAGCTTAGTAATGGATGGAAAGCTATTACAGTGAAACTGGTATCTATCTGAATTTTTCATGACTAGAATGTGGCAGCAAAGGGGGACTGTGTCTTCACACACTAAAGAAATAGCTTAGTTGCCTATAATTCTCATCTCTAAACCATTCACTCCTCCCCCAAGAGAGGCACCTATTGAACTGTGGGGACCAACCAAATGACCAAAACATTTGGCTAACCCATGATTCTGATGGCTCATCAACAACTGCTGATACTAAAACTAATGAGAAATGGTAGTCTATAGACAACAGATAGAATTTCCAATACCAAAGAAGCAACCACAAAATCCAAATACCAGCACAGCACTTTTGACTATATGACAAACACACAGGGAAATCTCTTATCTTCTTCAATTCATGGTGCACATGCAATGATATACCTATGTCATCACCAATTGGAAAACCATTAACTGTCAGATAAATGCCAAAGATATCTTGTCATGGGAGGCATAAATATAAATGGCAAAACCTAGGAATACTTAGCAAAGACATCAAATTTTACTTATCCCATATGGGCAAGAGAGACAAAATATCTGAAAATAATGAAACAATGGACAATTGGCCTCATGTTCAGTTAGGATGAAAATATTAAAATTTTTACAGGGAAGAAATTCAGAATAAATCAACAAGAAGATAGGTTACATATTTGAGAAACTTGAAAGTTTACCTCTATACTAAAAACATAAGGGAAATTCAGAGCCAAATTAAACCAGGATAACCCTATGAAACTAGTTTAAAGAATTCATAGCCAAGTTTTGGTTCACATCTTTAATCTCAGCTCTATGTAGGAACACACCTTTAATACCAAAATTTGTGAGGCAGGCACATAGGAATCACAGTGACTTAAATTTATAAGAAAGATAAAAGGCTCACTAAAATACACTTAAATCTTGAATTTGTATATAAAGAGAAATGGGAATATAGGTATCCATGCATATTAAGGTATATTTTAATTTCAAAATTCCAAAAGAAGTTTTAAAAATTTCTATTGTATGATAATCTTTTTATTGTTGCCAAAAAAAGCATTTTGCCCTAGGAAAGATATATCCTGCAAAAAAGTAACCCCTAGAGTTAGGGTGTTTTTTCCCCCATCTTTTTAGAAGATTAAAAGAATCCACCTAAAGAATCTGGAGACCACTGGACAAGTGAAACATCTGGACAAATAAGATGGATTATCAAAAGAATGCATCCCATGAAAAAGGATAAATTGTCCAAGTGATAGTGCCCACCTCCAGCTCATCTCTGCTGACTTCTACAGATACCAGGGAACTGGTCGTTATGTGGTTCCAGTTCAGTTAAAAATTAAAGCTGGCTTTGTGGTTGGTGCTGGCTTCTTAGTATCTAAAACCATATATACTTGCTAAAGGAAAATTCAAAGTCTCTGTCTCATATCAGAAGAGCCACCTGGTATAGGACAGAGGAAAACAAAACAAAACCAAAAGAGGGGGACTATTTTGGTGCTACTAATCTCATAATATTTTGGCTTCTTATTTGACTCTTTAAAACTTTTCTTAAGGCATAAATATTTCCTCAAAATCTATAAGATTTTCATGTATTTATATACTTTGTCATGATACTAGTAGTTTATACAGAATGTTAACTAATTCAAGCAATAAGCTGTCTTAGTCAAGGTTTCTATTCCTGCACAAAACACTTCTTTCACTTTCTCCAGCTACCCTTCCTTATATAATACAGTTATTTTGGCTTTCCCAACCTCTTTGTCAGTCTCAATGGCTCCATCTTTCACATAGTTAAGGGTCATGCCTACTCTGGACTCCACCAGGTGTGTCTGCCTCTGGCTATGATCTCTTTTCTTTCTATAAAGATTCTTCTCCACTATATCAAGAGTAGTCATGTTCTATCTGTGAGAGACTGGAAAGAAAGAAGTCAAGGAATCTTTACTTGCATTAGATATGATCCTATACATAAGCAACCCCCCAATAATTTCACCAGGAAACTTCTATAGCTGATATATCCTTTAAGCAATGTAGCCGGATTAAAAATGAACTCACAAACATCAATACCTCTCCTATGTAAAAATACAAAGAGACAGAAAAAACATAAAAAGAACACCTGTCATAATAGACTTAGATAGTAAAAAATATCTTATGATACCTCTAACCAAACAAATGAATGATGTGTGTGATAAAAGCGTAAAGGCTATGAAGAAAGGAATTAAAGAAGATATCACAAGTTGGAAAGATATCTGAATCTCATATTTCAGCAGGATCAACATAATAAAAATGACCTTTCTACCAAAATAATCTCCATGTTTAATGAAATCCTTCATCCAAATTCTAACAATTCATCATAGACCTTAAAAGGAAAATCTTCAACTTCATATAGACACATGAAAATCCAAAATTGCTAAAACTAACTTACATAATAGAAGAATTTTGGAAGGCTCACCATTCCTGATCTCAAGATATACCACAAAGTTATAGTGATAAAGCAGCAAGGTAATGACATAAAACAGACACACTGATCAATAAAATCAAATTGAAGACCCAGACATAATTGTTACAGCTATAGACACCTGATTTTTGATAAAGAAGCCAGGAATATACAATGGAAAATAGACAACTTCTTCAACAAATGGTGCCAATCAAACTAGATGTCTGCATGCAGAAGAATTCAAATAGCTCCTTCTGGATGCCTTCAGATCAAGATGTAAAACTTTGAGATCCTTCTCCAGCATTATGTCTGCTTGAATGCTTCAGTGATACATACTGGGATGATAATTGACTGATCCTTTGAAAGGAGGAGAATCAAATTTTAGTGATACCAGGGAAACCATGCAAAGAAATGGCATCAGGAGTATTAAGGCAAGCATCTCAAGCAACCAGAGGGCACATAAGGAAACATCTCTGCCTTTGGGTTTTACTGCAGTAAACAGACACCAATGACCAGCAAGTCATATAAAAGAAAACAGTTAATTGGGGCTGGTTTACAGGTTCAGAGGTTCAGTGCATTATTATCAAGGTAGGAACATGGCAGCATTCAGACAAGTATGGCACAGGAGAGTTCTACATCTCCATTTAAAGGATGCTAGCAGAACACTGACTTCAACGCAGCTAGGAGGAGGGTCTTTTTTTTAAATTTTAATATTTTTTTATTGAAGAACTTTATTTAAAAAAACAAAGATAAATGTACAAATTTTTGAGCATTTTTAAAAAGGTTTGATACTCTGCATTAAGATCTTACTAGTTACAATGAGCAGACAGTACATGTAAAACAGGATGTAACACAGAATTAGTCAACGTGTTCTTGGTGTGTAAGGATTGAGCATTTTTTTTTTTTTTTATTGAACTTCACACAGTCTGTGAGTTGTTTTTGGGGCAGTCCGAGCCTCTGGGGTTAGCATCCCACTATCAGTGACTGCATATTATATCTGTTCTTTTGTGACTGGGTTATCTCACTCAGGATGATATTTTCTAGATGCAACCATTTTCTTAAGAATTTGGTTAAGTCATTGAGTCTGATAGCTGAGTAGTATTCCATTGTGTAAAAGTACCACAATTTTTGTATCCATTCACCTACTGAAGGACATCTGGGTTCTTTCCAGCTTCTGGTTATTATAAATAGAGCTTCAATGAACACTGTGGTGCATGTATCTTTGTTGTATATTGGAGTGTCTCTGGGGTATATGCCCAGAAATGTAATAGCTGGATCTTAAGGTAGTAATATGTCCAATTTTCTGAGGAATCGCCAGACTGATTTCCAGATTGGTTGTATCAGTTTACAACCCCACCAACAGTGGAGAAGTGTTCCTCTTTCTCTGCAGCCTCACCAGCATCTGCTGTCATCTGAGTTTTGGATCTTGGCCAATGTGACTGGTGTGAGGTGGAATCTCAGGGTTGTTTTGATTTGCATTTCCCTGATGGCTAAGGATGTCAAGCACTTCCTTAGATGATTCTCAGCCATTAAATATTCCTCAATTGAGAACGTTTTGTTTAGCTCTGTACCCCATTTTTTAATAGGGTTATTTGATTCTCTGGTGTCTAGCTTTTTGAGTTCTTTGTATACCTTGGATATTAGGCCTCTATCTGATGTGGAGTTGGTAAAGATCTTTTCCCATTCTGTTGGCTGCCGTTTTGTTTTCTTGACAATGTCCTTAGCCTTACAGAAACTTTGCAATCTCATTAAGTTCCATTTGTTAATATTTGACCTTAGAGCTTGAGCCAATGGCGTTATGTTCAGAAAATTTTCTCCTGTGTCTATGTGTTCTAAGGTTTTCTCTACTTTCTCATCTAATAGTTTCAGTTTATCTGGTTTAATGTGGAGATCTTTGATCCACTTACACTTGAGCTTTGTACAAGGAGATAAGAAAGGGTCTATTTTCATTCTTCTGCATACTGAGTGCCAGTTGGACCAACACCATTTGTTGAATAGGCTGTCCTTTTCCATTGAATGTTTACTGCTCCTTTGTCAAAAATCAAGTGACCATATGCTTGAGGGCTCATTTCTCAATCTTCTATTCTATTCCATTGATCCACATGCCTATTTCTGTACCAGTACCATGCAGTTTTCAGCACAATTGCTTGAGGTCAGGGATAGTGATTCCCGCAGATGTTTTCTTGTTGTTGAGGATGGATTTCGCTATTCTAGGTCTTTTGTTATTCCATATGAAATTGCACATTGATCTTTCCAATTCCATGAAGAACTGTGTTGGAATTTTGATGGGAATTGCATTGAATCTGTAGATTGCTTTTGGTAAGATGGCCATTTTTAAGATGTTGATCCTTCCAATCCATGAGCATGGGAGATCTTTCCATTTTAAGAGATCTTCCTTGATTTCCTTCTTTAGAGGTTTGAAGTTCTTGTCATACAGGTCCTTCACTTGATTAGTTAGAGTCATCCCATGGTGTTTCTTAGTTTTTGTGACTATTGTAAAGTGAATCTTTTCCCTAATTTCTTTCTCCACATGTGTGTCCATTGAATATAGGAAGGCTATTGATTTGTTTGAGTTAATTTTATATCCAGGCACTTTGCTGAACCTGTTTATCAGCTGTAGGAGTTCTCTGGTGGAATTTGTGGGGTCGTTTAAGTACACTATCATGTCATCTGCAAAAAGTAATGTTTTTACTTCTTCCTTTTCGATTTGTATCCCTTTGATTTTCTTTTGCTGTGTAATTGCTCCAGCCAGGACTTCCAGTACTATGTTGAATAGGTAGGGGGAGAGTGGGCAGCCTTGTCGAGTCCCTGATTTTAGTGGGATTGCTTCAAGTTTCCCACCATTAAGTTTGATGTTGGCTGTTGGTTTGCTGTATATTGCTTTTATTATGTTTAGGTATGGACCTTGGATTCCTGTTCTTTCCAAGACTTTTAACATGACAGGATGTTGAATTTTGTCAAATGCTTTCTCAGCATCTGGTGAGATGACCATGTGATTTTGTTCTTTGAGTTTGTTTACATGGTGGATTACGTTGATGGATTTCTTTATATTAAACCATCTCTGCATACCAGGAATGAAGCCTACTTAGTCGTGGTGAATGATCATTTTGATGTGTTCTTGGATTTGGTTCACAAGGATTTTGTTGAGTATTTTTGCATCAATGTTCATAAGTGAGATTGGCCCGAAGTTTTCTTTTTTTGTAGGGTCTTTGTGTGGTTTAGGAATGAGAATTATTGTAGCCTCAAAAAATAAGTTAGGTAGTATTCCTTCTGATTCTATCTTGTGAAATAGTTTGGAGAGTATTTATATTATGTCAACAATAAATGTCTGATAAAATTCTGCACTGAACCTGGCTGGACCTTGGCTTTTTTTGGTTGGGAGGCTTTTGATGACTTCTTCTATTTCTTTAGGTGTTATGGGATTATTTAGATGGTTTACCTGGTCCCGGTTGAACTTTAGAATCTTGTATCTGTCTAGGAATTCATCCATTTCCTCCAAATTTTCCAACTTTGTGAAGTATAGGCTTTTGTAGTAGAATCTGATGATTTCTTGAATTTCCTCAGTTTCAGTCATTATTTCTCTACTTTCCTTTCTGATTTTGTTTATTTGGATACTCTCTGTTTGCCCTCTAGTTAGTTTGGCTAAGGGTTTATCAATCTTGTTGATTTTCTTAAAGAACCAGTTTTTGGTTTTGTTGATTTTTTCAATGGTTCTTTTTGTTTCTATTTGGTCTATTTCTGCCCTAATTTTGATTATTTCTTGTCGTCTACATTTTTTGTGTGTATCTGCTTCCTTTTGTTGTAGAGGTTTCATCTGTGCTGTCAAGTTACTCATGTATGCTCTCTTCAGTTTATTTTTGGAAGCGCTCAGAGCTATGAGTTTTCCTTCAGTACTGCTTTCATTACATCCCATAAGTTTGGGTATGTTGTGTTTTCGTTTTCATTGAATTCTAGAAAATCCTTAATTTCTTTCTTTATTTCTTCATTGACCCTCCTGTCATTTAATAGAGCATTGTTTAGTTTCCCTGTGTATGTGGGCATTTTGTTGTCTTTGTTGTTCTTAAAGACTAGCCTTAGACCACGGTGGTCTGAGAGGATGCATGGGAATATTTTAATCTTCTTATATCGATTGAGGCTTGTTCTCTGTCCAATTATGTGGTCAATTTTCGAGAAGGTGCTGTGAGGTGCTGAGAAGAAGGTGTATTCTTTTACTTTAGGATGATATGTTCTGTAGATATCTATTAATTCCAGTATGTTCATAGTCTCTGCTAGTTTTACAGTGTCCTTGTTCAGTTTCTGTTTCCATGATCTGTCCATTGGTGAGAGTGGGGTATTAAATTCTCCCACTATTATTGTGTGGTGTGAAATGTATTTTTTGAGCTTTAGTAGGGTTTCTTTTATGAATATGGGTGCTTTTGTATTCGGAGCATATATGTTAAGGATTGAGAGTTCTTCCTGACCGTTTTCTCCTATAATGAGTAAAAAGTGTCCTTCCTTATCTTTTTTGATAACTCTTGGTTGGAAATTTACTTTATTCGATATTAGAATAGTCTCCCCATCTTGCTTCTTGGGGCTGTTTGTTTGGAAGATTTTTCCCAGCCTTTTACTCTGAGATAATGTCTGTCTTTGTTTCTGAGATGAGTTTCCTATATGCAGCAAAATGCTGGATTTTGTTTATGTATCCAGTCTGATAGCCTATGTCTTTTTATTGGGGAGTTCATTTTATTTATGTTAATAGATATTAAGAAATAGTGGTTGCTGTTTCCTGCTATTATTGCTTTTGTAGGTTGAGTTGTGTCTGTGTCTCTTTCTTCATTTGGTTTTCTTGCTTAGGAGATTTCTTGTTTTTACCTGGATGTAGTTTTCCTCATTGTATTGAGTTTTCCACCTATAATTCATTGTAGTGCTGGATTTGCGGTCAGATATTGTGTAAATTTAGATTTGTCTTGAAATATCTTCATCTCTCCATCTATGGTGATTGATAGTTTTGTTGAGTATAGAGGCTTCGGCTGGCACTTGTGCTCTCTTAGTGTCTGCATGATGTCTGTCCAGGATCTTCTAGCTTTCATAGTCTCTGTTGAGAAATCGGGTGTGATTCTGATTGGTCTGACTTTATATGTTACCTGACCTTTTTCTCTTACTGCTTTTAGTATTCTTTCTTTGCTTTGGGCACTTGGTGTTTTGACTATTGTGTGTCGGGAGGAATTACTTTTCTGGTCCAACCTATTTGGAGTTTTGAAGGCTTCTTTTATGCTCATGGTCATCTCATTGGTTAGGGAAGTTGTCTTTTACAATTTTGTTGAAGATATTTATTGTTCCTCTTAGTTGATATTCTTCTCCATCTTCTATTCCTATTATCCTTAAGTTCGGTCTTCTCATTGTGTCCTGGATCTTCTGGACATTTTGGGTTAGGAGCATTTTGGTTTTTGCATGTTCTCTGGCTGTTTTGTCTATGTTTTCAATGTTGTCTTCGGCTCCGGAGATTCTCTCTTCCATTTCTTGTAGTCTGTTGGAAATGCTTGCATCTGTGACTCCTGATTTCTTTTTTAGAATTTCTACTTCTTGGGTTGTCTCTTTTAGTGTTTTCTTTATTGTGTCAATTTCCGTTTTAAATTCCTTCTTCCATTCCTTCATCTCTTTGGTTCTGTTTTCTTCTAGTTCTTTGAGTTCTTTGAGTGTTTTTCTTGTTTCCTCTTTAAAAGCTTCTAGTTCTTTATTCTTTTCCTCCTGTACTTGTTTAAGGATCTCCATCATCATCTTGAGGCAGGATTTCATGTCTGAGTCATCTTTTTCTGGAGTATTTTGCATTCTGCTGTTTGCTGTGATGGGAGAAGTGGGTTCTAGTGTTGCCAGGTTGTCTTGGTTTCCCTGGGATATGCTCTTTCTCTTTCCTCTTGCCATCTTGTTGTCAGTGATAGGTTCTTTCCTTTCCCTTGTACCTGGCCTGTGTCTCTGGATCTTAACTGGTCCTGTTCTGTGTTCCAAACCCACTGGTTGGGAACAGAGGTCCCAATGCTGCGTTCCTGGTTCCTGGGTCAGGCAGGGCAGGGGTGTGCTTTCTGTGCATGCTAAGCAGAGATCTCTCTGCCCCCTGGCTACTGGGATCACCTTCTCACCTGGCCTTTATCTCTGGGGCTCTGCTAGTTTAGGTGGCTGATGGTCTGAACCCTGTTCTCCACCCCAAAGCCGCCGGGTGGGAACGGAGGTCCCAATGCTGGGTTCCTGGTCCCTGGATCAGGGAGGGCAGGGGCACGCTTTCCGTGTGCACTCCACAGAGATCTCTCTGCTCCCTGGCTACTCAGATTCCCTTCTCACCAGGTCTTTATCTCTGGGGCTCAGGAGGAGGGTCTTAAATCCCACACCTACAGATAACATGGCCTCAATGGAGGGAGAAAAGATTAAATAAAGAAAAGACAATTAGACATTATGACATAACTTCAGTGCTGAAGCTTAAACAGGTTTATTTTTTTCCAAGTCTGCTTTTCTAGCATTCTAGGTGCATGCAAAGAATAAAAAGTAATCAAACAAGGTAATATGCCCATGGTTCTTGTGCCTAGAGGCCCGTCAGGATGACTGAGATAAATGGAATACCATACATTTCTTGGCTGTGCTCACTTTGAGCTTTGTATTATCCCAAATGTAAATATTCTTATCTGAGCATACTCCCTTGCACTAGTTTCCCAAAGGAAACATTCTTGCCAATATCCTAGAAGTGGTATCATGTGCTCTCCTTAGGAACTGACAAATCTACGCTGAGTTCCAGAAACATAAACTTAAGCCAAAACCACGTCCTAGGGTGAAACACATCCAGTCCTGCTGCATTCAGGAGATACTGTTTCCTAGCAGCCCTCCCACTAAAATGGTCCCTGGGACTCATGTCACACTGTTCCTGGAAATACTACAATTGGTACTAATTGCTCTTCTTCTGTACCAGCAGTTAATAGACAGTCAGCAGACATTGCTCATGGCCAGATGTTCTCCAGATGCCTGTGTTAGAGCCATTTTCAGCCTTGGCACCTAAAAAACCAACCGAAAAGGTGAGAAACTGTGCAGATTATATTGTATGAGAAAATAATGTATGGTAATAAAAGAAAAAAGAAAAAAAAAGAAAAGATAGTAAAAAGTGTGTGTGTGTGTGTGTGTGTGTGTGTGTATGTTCACGAGCATGTGTGCATGTTTGTATGTGTGTCCGTGTTTGGTTCTTGAGTGTGGGTATACATGGAGGCTAGAGGCAAAAGGTAAGTGTCTTACTCAATTTAATTTCCATCTTATGGCTTGTAAGGAAGGATCTGTCAATGAATGTGGGCTTTCTGCTTGCATAGAATACCTGTCCAGAAAGCCCTGTGATACTACACAGTGGTGCTGAGATTACAATTTCCACGAGGTGTTTATTAAAGTACTGAGCATACTAATCTAGGTCCTCATGATTTTCTGGTAGGTAAACACTTTACTAAGTGAGAAGTCTCCACCATGTATTTATTTTAATCTTCTTTGGTAAGAACAGGAAGAAACATTCACCATTGTAGACACTTGAGAATATCCCTAGATAAAATGGGATTTAGCACTCAGTTCACCTCTACTTCTTTTCATTAGCACAGGAAGTTGGTAATCTTTGCAATTTAACCTAGGAAGATAAGGGTGTTGATTCAGAATGGATTCCTGTGATCCATTCTGTTGCGATCTTTGACTCACTACTTAATCCTGTGTGTTCTTAACATCAGCCATGCATACTCTCCAGAACCAATACTCATTGGTTGAAAAAGACATCTTTCTCAAGCAGCAGTTTATTTGAAAAACAACATGTAATAGTTATTTTAAAATGGAGTCAAACAGTATAGCATGTTGAATTAATTATTAATCAGTAAATCCCAGTGTGGAGTTTGCTATCAACCTCAATGTTTTATGTTCCTGAATGAAAGACACACAAATTCTATTCTGTTAGTTTTAATGTGTCTGGCTTTATATAAAGGTCCTTGATTTACATGGACTTGAGCTTTGTACAAGGAGATAAGAATGAATCGATTTGCATTCTTTTATATGCTGACTACCAGGTGAACCAGTACTATTTGTTGAGAATGTTGTCTTTTTTTCACTAGATGGTCTTAGCTCCTTTGTCAAAGATCAAGTGACCATAGGTGTGTGGATTCATTTCTGGGACTTCAGTTCTTTTTTTTTTCCTTTAAGTAAAAATTAAATTAGATACTCTGTATTTACATTTGAGATGTTATCCCTTTACCCCATTCTGCTCCCAAGCCCCCTCTTCCCATTTGCCTCCACAGAGGTGTACTTCCTCCATATCACCCTCTCCACCCCATGCATTGATATTCCCTACATTGGGAAAACTTGTCCTCCCTGGAACAAATGCCTCTTCTCACATTGATGCCAGACACTGCTATCTTTGGCTTCATATGCAACTGGATCAAAGTGTGCACAAAGGTTGGTGTTTTAGTCCATGTCAGTTTTGGAGGGTTTGGTGGGTTGATAATGTTGTTCTTCCCATGAGGTTGCAACCCCTTTCATCTCTTTAGGTACTTTTTTTTAAAGCAACCTCATTAGGATCCTGGAGTTTAGACTTATGGTTAGCTGCAAGCATGCTCACCTGTATCTATATGACTGTAGGATAGTCCCTGAGGGGGCATCTCTGTCTGGTTCCTGCCAGTAAGTACTTCTTGGGATCAGCTATAGTGCTTGGATTTGGTGACTGCATATGTGGTGGATCTCAGGGTGAGGCAGCTTCTGAGTGATCTTTTCTTCAATCCCTGTTCCTCTATTTGACCTTACATTTCCTCCAATGAGAGTTTTGTTCTCCCTTCTAAGAAGGACTGAGGTATCCTCATTTTGGTCTTCCTTCTTTTTGAGCTAAATAATGTCTGTGATTCTTTCTTGGGTATTGGGTATTCAGAGCTTTCCGGGGCTAGTAACTGCTTATCAGTGAGTGCATAGTATGTGTGTTCTTTTGTGACTGGGTTACCTCACTCAGGATGATAGTCTCTAGTTCTATCCATTTGATTACGAATTTCATAAAGCCATTGTTTCTAATACCCGAGTAGTACTCCATTGTGTAAATGTACCACAGTTTCTGTATTCATTCCTCTGTTGAAGGACATCTGGGTTTTATCCCCCTTTTGACTATTATAAATAAAGCTGCTATAAACATGGTGGAGCATGTGTCCTTGTTATATTTTGGAGAATCTTTGGGGTATATGCTCAGGAGTGGAATAGCTGGGTTTTCAGGTAGTACTATGTCCAATTTTCTGAGAAACCGCCAGACTGATTTCTAGAGTGGTTGTGCCAGCTTACAACCCCACCAGCAGTGGAGCAGTGTTTTTCTTTCTCCACATCCTCTCCAGCATCTGCTGTCACCTAAGTTTTTTTTTTTTTTTTTTTTTTTTTTTTTAATCTTAGTCATTCTAACTGGTGTGAGGTGGTATCTCAGGGTTGTTTTGATTTGCATTTCCCTGATGACTAGAAATGTTGAACATTTCTTTAGGTGCTTCTTAGCCATTTGATAATCCTCAGCTGAGAATTCTTTGTTTAGCTCTGCATCCCAATTTTGATAGGATTATTTGATTTTCTGTAGTCTATTTTTTTGAGTTCTTTTTATATTTTGGATACAAGCCCTCTAATAGATGTAGGATTGGCAAAGATCCTTTCCCAATTTTTAGGCCACTGTTTTGTCTTCTTAACATTATCCTTAGCCTTGCAGAAGCTTTACAATTTCTCAAGGTCCCATTTGTGAATTCCTGATCTTAGAACATAAGCCATTGGTGTTCTGTTCAGGAAATTTTCCCCATGTGCCTATGTGTTCTAAGGTTTCCCCCACTTTCTCTTCTATTAGTTTCACTGTACCTGGTTTCATGTGGAGGTCTTTGATCCATTTGGACTTCAGTTTTGTACAAGGAGATAGGAAAGGATCGATTTGCTTTCTTCTGCATGCTGACTGCTACTTGAAACAACACCATTTGTTGAAGAGGCTCTCTTTCTTCCATTGACTGTTTTTAGCTCCTTTGTCAAAGATCACGTGACCATAGGTGTGTGGGTTCATTTCTGGGACCTCAATTCTGTTCCAATGATCTACCTGCCTATCTCTTTACCAATACCATGCATTTTTTAAAAATTACAATTTCTTTGTAATATATCTTGATATCAGGGATGGTGCTTTCCCTGGAAGTGTTTTTATTCTTTTCTCTTCTTTTCTTTTTAGTGTAGAATAGAGTTTATTTAGGTCATGGAGGAGTTAAGAGGGTAGTAGAGGCAGAGAGAGAGAGAGAGAGAGAGAGAGAGAGAGAGAGAGAGAGAGAGAGAGAGAGAGAAAGAGAGAGAGAGAGAGAGGAGAAGAAAAGAGAAGAATATAGGAGTAGAGACCAGTCATGAGCACGTGGAGGGAGGGGGAGGGAATGAGAAGAGGAGGGGTGAGTTGTTTAGTTGTTGTAAAAGTTCTCTGATGGAATTTTTGGAATCACTTAAGTATACTATCATATCATCTGTAAATAGTGATATTATGACTTCTTCCTTTTCAACCAAACCCAGAAAGTACTGTAGATGCCAAGAGCTACATGCTGACACGAGCCTGACAGGCTCTGCCAGAACCTGACAAATACAGAGAAGGATGCTCACAGCCAACCATTGGAATGCACACTGGTCCCCAACGGAGGAGTCAGAGAAAGGACTGAAGGAGCGGAAGCGGTTTTCACCCCCATAGGAAGAACAGCAATATCAACCAACCAGAACCCCCAGAGCTCCCAGGGCCTAAACCACCAACCAAAGAGTACATATGGAGAGACCCAATTCTCCAGGTGCATATGTAGCAGAGGTTGGCCTTATCAGGCATCAACAGAAGGAGAGGCCATTGGTCCTGTGAAGACTTGGTGCCCAGTATGGGGGCTTGCCAGAGTGTGGAGCCGGGAAGAAGTTGGTTGGTAGGTGGTGGAGTACTCTCACAGAGGCAGGCGAGGGGGGGATGGGATAGTGGGATTCTCGAGGGGAAACCAGGAAAAAGAACATTTGAAGTGTAAGTAAAGAAAATAGCTAACACACACACACACACATACACACACACACAGCCTTTATATTTTAATATAGCTTATTCAGGACAATAGCTGAGCATCTGTTTATCCTCATTGGTGTTAGAATCTACCTCCCACCAATAATTTCAAGTTATTACTTACTATATTTTATTTTGTATCTTGATTGCTCAAGACCCAGTTAGACAGCTTTCTGAATCACACATGGGGGACTTTCACACATGGTTCAGAACTATGATAGAGAAGATTAGTCACTAATTCCAAATAGAGAATGATGATATTTCCTGTTATAAAAATTATTAAAAATAAAAGTCTACACACCAGGCAGAATGAATTCAAACATATTTTATGGAAGTTAATGAATAGAGGTCTGATGCTCCAAACAAAGTGCATAATAGATAAAAGTTGCCTACTTCCTATAGGCAAATATTAACAAAAGTTTACTTTAAAAATGATATATTAAAGTCTGCAGGATGATTCATATTCTTTGTAAGTGGACTCCATGGGAAGTTTGAATAGATTTCATGATATGTCAGATTACTAGAGGCCTAAGAATAGGCTCATACAATATTTTAGCTTATTCATTTGTTTTATATTGTTTTAATTTTAAAAAAATGTATATGATCTGGAATTTTATAATAATATTTCTCTGGGGGAGATTACAAAATACCAGCTTCTCTGGTTGCCAACTAAGGGTTATGCTAAATCAAAGTGTTTGTTTTTACGTTATTAGAAAAGATGATCAGGCTCTAGACACATTTCAGAGCTATTTAGATTAGATTTGATAAAGGGAAACCACCTAAAGAAGCAAATTCAAAAAAATAAAACAAAAATAAACACAATTTTATCATAACTATAGATATCTCAAGAAGACTAATGTTTTGTTTGAGATTTATACATTACAGAATGTACAGCTTTGATGAGTTTCACCATCAGACCTGTTTAACCTCCTGATCCTCAAGATACAGTCCAAGGAAAACATTAGAGACTACAACAATCATTGGTATGGCCTTCTTTTTAAGGCCCGGCCAGCTTCTTCGTCCCCTACCCCCTTCAAGATATCTCAATGCCCATGTACAGCTTGAAGAAGCCATTAGAGAGTTATCACCTCAATTCCCTAAACTTTAAGAGAATGAAGATGGTTATTCTAAGGTTGTTTTTCTGAGGAATTTAGAATGGTCATAATTTAGAAGGGAGGAATTAGATAGAATTGATTGTACAGCCATAATCTCATTTGGTAAAATTTCTTGTATTTGTTACTAAGCTAAATTTATAATCTTTACATTGGTATAGAATTTTTATGATACAAGCTAAGATTTTCATTGATATATATTTTCTCTCTTGTTGCAAAAATTTTAAAAATACAAAATTTGGATCCATTCCTTCTAATAATATCATTACAAACTTCTGATATGATAAAACATAGGAATTAAGGGCCAAAACCCAAATTCGTGGCTAGTAGTTTATTGTTAGGATGTTTTCAAAATATTCTCATTAGAAATAGCTGGGAATAGTTAACAGACAATAGTCCACATTACTTTTTATAGATAGATGGTTTTCAAAAATGTTAGAAATCCACAAATATGACATATGATGTTTACTTTTTTGGAGACATATCTGCTTCTGACAGTTCTCCTTTGGCAGAATCAATGAAGAAACTGAACATCTCTACCTCTATGTAAAGTAATACTTTGTGGCTAGGTAGCCACTAGGCAAAAACTGCCTATTTCATCTATAAATAAGGACACATTATGCAAAATAGATAACTGCTAATTTCTGCCGAGCCAGAATGATCAGCCCTTCAGGATTCTACATTACAAAGATCTGTCAGGTGATTCTGGGCCAAAAGGCTGAAGACTTGCTCTCACATGTTACTAACAGGGGACTGTGCAAATAAAAATTAGTCTCTACAACCTGTCTCAGTTCTGGAAGCCATATTAGGCTTCTGGATATATTGGTGAATCTCATATTTCTGATGAGGTTGAAGACTAATTAGTCTCATAGCCTACCCAGGCTGTGAGGCTGGGTGCCAGAGGTCCCACACAAAGATCTCTTGTCAAAGAGGGGGAATGGCTTCTGCTGTCTCTGCTGCTGGGTCTGGATAGGTAGACGGGATCAGGCAAGGGGGAGAGGGACCCTGGGAGGGCAGTTCTACTGCCTCCCTGCTGGTGCTGCTCCATCTCCATTTCTGCCACTGCCTCAAGATGTCAGGCCAGACTGTGCCGCGGGAGACTCCAGCACTTGGTGCAAGGGAACTGCAGGAGAGCAGATCTCTTCCCAAGAGGTAGCGTTACAGCTCTTATGACAGAAGCCCTCAGATGATGGACTAATTCCTGTATACCTTTAATTTTGGACAGGCTTCATATATACAGTTTTGGGATAGTTCAGAATCTGACAACAGGTTCTTCCTATTGTCATGTCCCGAGGGCTTGGAAATACCTCATCTACATATTTGGGGTGTGTTCCTGCTTCTGTCTTAAGCCTACACCACATGTGGTCTTGTTCTCACCTGTGGAGGAGGGTCTTGGGGCATGGCTGTTCTGTCCTGAGCCTATGTCATATCCTCACCTGCGGTGGAAGGACTTGGGGCATAACCTACATGACCCAAACCTCACTACAGGGGGCGGTGGGGGCTGTAGCTGTGTGAGGGAGTTGATCTTCCAGGAGACTAGGAAGCTCCTGCCGTCCCTTAGGGTCCTGGGGCTTTTGCTTATCTCAGCTGAGAATCAGGTACCCGTTCAGCCAAGTGCCTCATAGCTGGCTGTTTAACTTTGAGGGAACATATTTATTTCGATGGTTTTCACATAGTGTACAAACTAGACAAGACATAACATAGATTTTTAGCCTTTCTGATGCTGGAGAGAACAGTTCCCTTTTTAATCAGACAGAAGGGATGAAGTGAAGATGACGTCTCTATGCAGGAAGGCAGGTCCAGGGCAAATTGAGGTCTGTCATTGGACAAGAAGGAAGAACGGGCAGAAAATGTTTTAGAAAGAGAAGGAGGAGTGAGAGTGAGGAGAAGCAGCTGGAGCAACATGGCGGCAGATGTCAAAATTCTTCTCCGTGCATAGATACAGGTTATTATGAATATTTGTAAGGAATGGATGTGTTCAGAATTTGGTGCTGTGTAGACGGGAAAATTATCTTTTATAAATTGGATCAGAGGTATTGTGTGGTGTGTTCTTTCATTCGGTGACTTAATTAAGTTCAAAAGAAAGTACAGTGGCAGGGTGCACCAAGGCTGTCTCAGAATTGGGGTCTGTATGCCTGGCATGGTGTCAACCTGTCAAGGGGATTGTGAGTGACAGCGGTATGGTAGTGTACCACATGGAGAGGAACGCATGGGAAGTGGTCACTGCTTTTTATATTTACTGCAACAGTAGACGCCTTCCTTGGGTTGGAGTTTTCCTTCTTGGATCCTCTATAGAGCTGGATTGGTAGGCAGATAGTTTGAATTTGATTTTATCCTGGAATAATTTTGATTGAGAGTTTTTCTGGGTATCGTATCCTGGGCTGGCATTTCTTTTCTCTTAACATCTGCATGACCTCTGACCAGGTTCTTCTGGCTTTCATAGTCTGTTATTTCTGGTCCTGTTTGTTCGGTGTTCTATAGGCTTCTTGTACATTTATTGCCATCTCTTTCTTTACCTCTATCCCAGAAGAAAGGGCTGAGGGCAAAAGGCAGCAGATTGTATTTTACTGGAAATAATATTCTAAAACATTGACAATTAACCTGTAACATAATAAATAGCTATAACATTGTTTTTGGGACAACACTTTTAAAAGGCACATTTTAATATTTTTGGTTTCTTTTTGCATCATGGGTATGAGAATGGACTATCAGTCTTTGGGCTAAAATAGGATCAAGGCAGAGGTATTGGTGGCTTCTTCTGTTGCTGCGATATTCTAACAAAAGCAATTTAATCCTTATCCTCACAGTTTGAGGAAGTCAAGTCAGCAGGAACATGGAACAGCTGATGGTATTGCATCTACAGTTAAAAAATGAGTAACAAATGACCAGACACAATTTTCTGTTCCAGTGCAGTTGAGCACCCAAACCTAGAGAATGGTGCTGCCTACTTTAAAAGGAATTTTCCCATTTTCATGCCCCATCGATGTAATCACTCACAGATATGGCCAGAAGCAAGATAATCTCCTTCGTAAGTGTGCTTGGAGGCCTGCTGCTGCTGTAGTCTTCCATAATTTACTGTCGCAATCTTTCCCCATAATTCAGTTAAATCAATAGGAAAGGGAAAGAGATGTTAACAAGGAGTATGAGGACATTAAGTCAACTGAACATTGAAGCTACAAAGGGTTATTTGGAGTTTTAAAACATGTATAATTGAATTTATTTTGCAGTAATTGGTTTTCTGCCACCAGCAAATGGTAGCTCTTGGAAGCTGACAAAATCACTTATTGCACGAGTCTACTTACTTGTGCTTTTCATATCATGACTGTAGTAAGATTCACAGTCTTTGAAAAAGTCACTTGACAGACTGAGTGTTTACAAGTTTCCGATGGGATTTTCTGGAACTTGGTTTCAGGCTGATTGTTTTTCCTTGCTGGCACTCAGAGGTCTTTGTGATACTCAGTGAATGAACTAGGTCAGGATGCTTTCTCACTGTGAACTCCACCATTAAAGCAGAATTTGGCTTTCCCACCTCCCAGATGCTTTGAAAAGAGAAAGAAACACTTATTTTAAAAAATGGGTTTAGACATAAGACATGGGAAGACATTCTTTCCAGACATCTTTGCTGTGTTCACTTTTACTTATGACAAATAATTTTGCTAAGGGTCAGGGTATATATTAAGAATAAAGGAAAAAAGGAAGTTAAGAGTTTGAATTAGAAAATAATTTTTGGCAGTCCAAAATATGCTGCTCATTTTTGATAAGTACTTACTTATGCATCATTAGCTATTTAACATGACCGATTGGGAGAAAAATTAGAACCTGGAGCACAGGAACACAGCCAATTAAAGATAAATCATATAAGAAAGAAAGCCTCTGGGTAATTGTGATTTATGGGGAAACAGGATTCAACTTACAGAATTCTCTATTTAAATTTAATTACTGCACAGTAGCAAGAAAGTAACCACTCAACAATATCACATTCCTTTTTTTGATACCATAGTTCAGGAAAATCTGTATGAAAAAAATCATTCTGCTAGGATAGCTTAGGAATCTCACACCATTGGCCCCACATGATCTAATATTATAACTTTGTACATAAGCTTATACTCGCAGTTACTCTGGAAAGTATATGGCTATACAGAAACGAATAAAATTTAACTTTATTGTTATTGGACTTCAGTATTATTTCTGTAGTCTGGATCTTGTAAATGTCAATTTTGCCCTTTCCCACATCCCCCTCCCCCTCCCTCTTCTCTCCCTCACTTCTCTCTGTGTGTATGGTGTGTTCGTGTTTATCACATGCAGGTGTTTGCAGATGCAAGGAAAGAACAATCCTGAGATTGGTGTTACACACCATTGTGTGTCATCCCACGTAGTGCTGGGAATAAAACAAATACTCTTAAACACCAGTCAATTTCTCTAGCCCATGACTGCACATTCTTTCAAGCTATTCTCAGCTGAGTACTGGTTCAATGTCTTATACTTTATATTGTATTCCATCAATATTTTGAATATGATCACTTGCAGAAAATGTTTGGAGAACCCAGTAGAACAGAATCCTTTGAATAAAGCAGCGACTGCCCACGCTCCTCACTCTCAGGCCTTCTCATCTTCAGCTCCCTCCATGTCTCATAGCTGCTTGTCCCATTATCGCCTTAAATCGTTTTCTTACTCAAGAGGAGGTGGTTGGCCCTTCTAAGAGAGACACAACTTCAGAGAAGATAGTTGGGGCCTCAGTGTATGATTTGAAAATTTAAAGAAGGGAGAGAAGAAGATATAGGTGGATAAAAATACTGAAGAAGGGGAAGATGTAAGGAAACAAAAAAATGATGAAAGAGGAATGAGATGATTACAAAATGAAGTTAGATAGTGGCCTTTAAACAGATAATAGATATTTTGTTATTGACACAGTATTGTACCAAAAAGGGTGATTTTGACGTAGTCATTTTGGTCAGACAGTGCTTTGTATAAAAGTTGGAAAATATTTTGAAAAATATCATGTGGGTTTGTTTGAAGGGCAAAAGTTGGAAACGTAAGAGGTCGCTCGAAGCCCTGAAGACAGGTGACTGTCAACCGGCAGGTGCTTTCTGAACTCCCGATTGCAAAGCCACTTTGCCTGGATGCACCACAATGGGGCAGATGTACAAGGCTCTAGGCAAGCCCCAAACCCCACCTCCACAGGAGAGAGTGACTTAGACTCTAGCCAAATCAGCCACTCCCTAAGTCGCTCCCCTGCACACACACACACACACACACACACACACACACACACACACACACACACACACACAGCATTAGAAAAACAACTATGTCCAATCTTAGAGGCAAACGTATGGGAATCTGGTGGTTGGATCCCAGGCTGTTTAAAAAGGAGAGAGGCGCACAAAAATAAAAACACATGTTGAAACCTTCTCCTCGGTTCTGGCTCCTCTGTGGTCCTGACTCCTTCGTCCTCCATGAGTGCTTTATCCCAGAGCCTTATTGCAGGCTGTGCACGTTTCTAACAGTCAGGCAGGGGTTTGTGGCCCTGGCCAGCAGGACCGTAATCTCAGCACCCGGCTAAGCATAGGCCCTCCAGAATGCACAGGCCTGGCAGAACCCGGCTGGGATTTGTTCCCACGCCTCCCAGCCTGAACTCCTGGGGGCCAGGCAGAGCTCACCAGAAGCAGGGACCTGCAGAGTGAGGAGCTGCCTTCCCCTGGAGGAGCAGAGTGGGGACCCCTCCCTCTCCCTCCAGACCTTAATGTACAACAATATCACATACAGTTTTGTAGTAGTCAGGGTTCTCTGAAGTAAATAACTTATAGAATATATCTCTCTATGTATATATACACTCGCATATCTGTTCTCTTTCATTTTACACACACACACACACACACACACACACACACACACACACGGATATGTTGAGAGTGTGGAAGTGGGGCCAGGCTACAGTCATTCACCAGGTAATATACTTTCTTTATCAAGGCAACAGCTCCAAAATTATTCCACAAATTTCCCAAACACTGCACCACTAGCGGGGGGGGGGGGGGCAAGTGTTCAAATATAACACCAGCAGAGCACATTTTCATTCACACAACCTTGAAGAACATCAAGGCTCTTTGCAAAGTGTGAGAATACAATTAGTTTCCAGTTTTACAGACACGAGACTTGACATGCCCCTACCTCATAGAAGAGGTTAGACCTTTAATAAAAGTCTAATAAGGTTTACAATGTCATTTGATGACCTTTTTCAGGTATAAGCATTCTCATTTGAAGAAACTCTTCTGTGCAAGTCACAGAACATGCACTGATTACATTAGATAGTTGCCAGGCATCTGAGTCTTACAGGCACCTGGGATTGTACTAGAAACCCACTGTTTTCAGGTTAGTCAGAGAAATAGGTAGCAATCTGAAAATTCAACCCCAGAGGGCATTTGGTGACTTGATCTAGAATCTTAGAGAAAAAGCTATTATGCTGAGTGGAGAAATAGCCAAAATCCAGATTCCTAAATTGAAAATAAAGTTTGATGAGTTTAAAGTTAACTGTTTGGCTTCTTTCTTTTTGGTTTTCTGACTCTACTTCTTTTTCAAATTAAAAATATTTTATATATGTGCATTCTGTTTCTATAATTTTCCATCTTCCTAAAGCCTCTCTCCACACTTCCACTCAAATGTATGGACTCTTTTTATATTATTATTGTTACATACATACACATTTATATGAATATATAAGTGCAAACTAATTTTTATATAATTATTTGAAATATATTTTGAAATATATTTTATACAATATATTTTGATTAAAGTATTTTTCATATTACAACAGCAACTTCTTCCAAATTCTTCTCTCTGTACTCTTCCAACTTTATGTCTCTTTTCCTCTCTCTCTCTCTCTCTCTCTCTCTCTCTTTCTCTCTCTCTCTCTCTTATTTCAAAAGAAGGATAAAACGAAAACAACAAAAAGCCTAAAAAATGAAACAAAAAGGACACAAACACCCACGGAATATACTTTGTTAGCTGAGTTCTCCTGGGTATTAGGCTTGCCCTGGAGTTTAGTTGATGTGCCCACTGACATTGCATTGAAGAAACTGATTTTTCTTTTACCAACAAGTATCAACTACAAAAGCTTCTTGGTTAAAGGTGGGACTTTGAATTCACTTTCAATTCTCAGAGCTGAGATTTTGTTTTGTTTGAAACTGTGTATGCTAGCACAGCATCTCTGACATTACTGATAATCTCGTTATGTCTTAAAGATGTTTCCACGGAATGACTATCCGTTGTTGAGACTACCTTACTTGCAGCCAGCTTTGATCCAATCCTAGTTCCTTAGCATGATAGCTGCTGCTTTGTCATGTAGTATCTGTCTTTTCAGAGGATGCAGTGCATATATTCAGTGTACATGATTTAACATGAGAGTTGCATATGAGTTATCACACAAATGATAATTACAGAAAAGCCACAATTATGAAAGTAGAAACAATTTTTAATTGAAGAAGTTTATTTTTTTTAAAAAGATAAATGTACAAATTTTAAGCATTTTTGCATAAAAGTATATGAATACATTTTTGTCATTGCTTGGCTTTTTTTAAAATGAGGTTTGATAGTATGCATTAAGATCTTACTAGTTACAATGAGCATAAAGTCCATGTAAAACAGGATGTAACCTGGAATTAGTCAAGATTTTCTTGGTGTGTAAAGAGTAAAAATAATGGTTTTTTCTTTTTTTTTCTTTTTCTTGAACTTCACACAGTCTGTGAGTTGTTTTTGGGGTGTTCAGAGCTTTCTGGGGTTAGTTTCCAATTATAAGTAACTGCATATTATATCTGTTCTTTTGTGACTGGGTTATCTCACTCAGGATGATATTCTCTAGATGCATCCATTTTCTTAAGAATTTCATAAAGTCATTTTTTTCTGATAGCTGAGTAGTACTCCATTGTGCAAATGTACCACAATTTTGGTATCCATTTAACTACTGAAGGACATCTGGGTTCTTTTCAACTTCTGGATATTATAAATAGAGCTGCAATGAACATTTTGGTGCATGTATCTTTGTTGTATATTGGAGTGTCTCTGGGGTACATGCCCAGAAGTGGAATAACTGGGTCTTCAGGTAGAACTATGTCCAATTTTCTGAGGAATCACCAGACTGATTTCCAGAGTGGTTGTACCAGTTTACAAACCCACCAACAGTGAAGAAGTGTTCCTCTTTCTCCACATCCTCGCCAGCATCTGCTGTCATCTGAATTTTTGATCTTGTCCAATCTGACAGGTGTGAGGTGGAATCCCAGGGTTGTTTTGATTTGCATTTTCCTGATGGCTAAGGATGTCGAGCACTTCCTTAGATGCTTCTCAGCCATTTGATACTCCTCAATTGAGAAATTTTTCTTTAGCTCTGTACCCCACTTTTTAATAAGGTTGTTTGATTCTCTGGTGTCTAGCTTCTTGAGTTCTTTGTATATCTTGGATATTAGGCCTCTATCTGATGTGGGGTTGGGAAAGATCTTCTCCCACTCTGTTGGTAGCCCTTTTGTTTTCATTATAGTGTCTTTAGCCTTACAGAAACTTTGCAATCTCATTAAGTCCCATTTGTCAATCTTTGACCTTAGAGCACAAGCCATTGGTGTTCTGTTCAGGAAATTTTCTCCTGTGCCTATGTGTTCTAAGGTTTTCCATACTTTTTCACCTAATTGTTTCAGTGTACCTGGTTTAATGTGGAAATCTTTGATCCACTTGTACTTGAGCTTTGTACAAGGAGATAAGAAAGGGTCTATTTTCATTCTTCTGCATGCTGTGTGTCAGTTGGACCAACACCATTTGTTGAATAGGCTGTCCTTTTTCCACTGAATGCTTACAGCTCCTTTGTCAAAAATCAGGTGACCATATATGTGAGGGCTCATTTCTGGATCTTCTATTCTATTCCATTGATCAACGTGCCTATTTCTGTACCAGTACCATGCAGTTTTAAACACAATTGGCAGGTAATGTAACTTGAGGTCAGGGATAGTGATTCCTGAAGATGTTTTCTTGTTGTTGAAAATGGATTTCGCTATTCTAGGTCTTTTGTTATTTGAGATGAAATTAAACATTGCTCTTTCCAACTCAATGAAGAATTGGGTTGGTATTTTGATGGGGATCGCATTGATTCTGTAGATTGCTTCTGGTAAGATGGCCATTTTTACAATGTTGATCCCTCCAATCCTTGAGCATGGGAGATCTTTCCATTTTCTGAGATCTTCCTCGATTTCCTTCTTTACAGGATTGAAGTTCTTGTCATACAGGTCCTTCACTTGCTTAGTTAGAGTCACACCCAAATATTTCATATTTTTTTTTGTGACTATTGTGAAGAGGATATTTTCCCTAATGTCTTTCTCCACATGTTTGTCCTTTGAGTAGAGGAAGGCTACTGATTTGGGTAATTTAATTTTATATCTAGCCACTTTGCTGAAGTTGATTTTCAGCTGTAGAAGTTCTCTGGTGGAATTTGTGGGGTCCCTTAAGTACACTATCATGTCATCTGCAAATAATGATGTTTATACTTCTTCCTTCCCAATTTGTATCCCTTTGATTTCTTTTTGCTGTCTAATTGCTCCGGCCAGGACTTCCAGTACTATGTTGAATAGGTAGGGGGAGAGTGGGCAGCCTTGGCGAGTCCCTGATTTAAGTGGGATTGCTTCAAGTTTCCCACCATTAAGTTTGATGTTGGCTATGGTTTGCTGTATATTTCTTTTTATAATGTTTAGGTATGGGCCTTAGATTCCTGTTCTTTCCAAGACTTTTAAAATGAAGGGGTGTTGAATTTTGTGAAATGCTTTCTCAGCATCTAGTGAGATTACCATGTGGTTTTTTTCTTTGAGTTTGTTAATATGGTGGATTACATGATGTATTTCCATATATTAATCCATCCCAGCATCCCAGGGATGAAGCCTACTTGATCATGGTGATTGATCATTTTGATGTGTTCTTAGATTTGGTTTGCAAGGATTTTTTTGAGTATTTTTGAATCAATGTTCATAAGTGAGATTGGTCTGATGTTTTCTTTTCTTGTAGGGTCTTTGTGTAGTTTAGGAACGAGGGTTATTGTAGCCTCAAAAAATGAGTTAGGTAGTGTTTCATCTGATTGTATTCTGTAAAATAGTTTGGAGACTATTGGTATTATATGGTCAATAAATGTCTGATAAAATTCTGCAGTGAATCCATCTGGACCTGGGCTTCTTTGGTTGGGAGGATTTTTATGACTGTTTCCATTTCTTTAGGTGTTATGGGATTATTTATGAGGTTTACCTGGTCCTGGTTTAACTTGTGTATCTTGTATCTGTCTAGGAATTCATCCATTTCCTGCAGATTTTCCAGCTTTGTTGATTATAGGCTTTTGTAGTAGGATCTGATGATTTCTTGAATTTCCTCAGTTTCAATTGTTATTTCTCCACTTTCTGATTCTGTTAATTTGGATACTTTCTCCTTGCCCTCTAGTTAGTCTGGCTAGGGGTTTATCATTCTTGTTAATTTTCTCAAAGAACCAGCTCTTGGTTTTTTTGATTCTTTGAATGGTTCTTTTTGTTTCTATTTGGTCTATTTCTGCCCTAAGTTTGATTATTTTTTGCTGTCTACTCCTCTTGGGTGTATCTGCTTCCTTTTGTTGTAGAGCTTTCAGCTGTGCTGTCAAATTGCTGATGAATGCTCTCTCCAGTTTCTTTTTGGAAGCACTCAGTGCTATGAGTTTTCCTTCAGTACTGCTTTCATTGCATCCCATAGGTTTGGGTATGTTGTGTTTTCGTTTTCACTGAATTCTAGAAAATCCTTAACTTCTTTCTTTATTTCTTCTTTGACCCTGCTATCCTTTAATAGAGCATTGTTAAATTTCTATGTGTATATGGGCTTTCTGTTGTGTTTGTTGTTATTAAAATCCCTCCTTAGATCATGGTGATCTGAAAGGATGCATGGGAGTATTTCAATCTTCTTATATCTATTGAGGCTCATTTTGTAACCAATTATGTGGTCAATTTTTGAGAAGGTGCTGTGAGGTGCTGAGAAGAAGGTGTATTCTTTTGTTTTAGGATGATATGTTCTGTAGATATCTATTAATTTCAGTTGGTTCATAACCTCTGCTAGTTTTAGAGTGTCCTTTTTCAGTTTTTGTTTCCATGATCTGTCCATTAGTGAGAGTGGGGTATTAAAGTCTCCCACTATTATTGTATTGGGCGCAATATATTTTTTGAGCTCCAGTAGGGTTTCTTTTATGAATAATGGTGCTTTTGTATTTGGAACATATATGTTAAGGATTGAGAGTTCCTCCTGACAAATTTCCCCTCTACTGATTAAAAAGTGTTCTTCCTTATCTATTTTTGATAACTTTTGGTTGGAAATTTACTTTATTCGATATTAGAATGGCCACTCCAGCTTGCTTCTTGGGGCCATTTGCTTGGAAGTTTTTTTCCCAATCTTTTACTCTGAGATAGTGTCTGTCTTTGTCTATGAGATGAGTTTCCTGTATGCAGCAAAATGCTGGATTTTGTATATTTATCCAGTCTGAAAGCCTATATTTTTTTATTGAGGAATTGAGTCCATTTATGCTAACAGATATCAAGGAATAGTGCTTGCTGTTTCCTTCTATTTTTGCTTTTGGATGTTGAATTGTGCCTGTGTGTCTTTCTTCTTTTGCTTTTCTTGCTTAGGAGTTTTATTGGTTTTACTAGGATGTAGTTCCCCTAGTTGTATTGGGTTTTCCACCTATAATTCATTGTAGTGCTGGGTTTGTTGTCAGATATTGTTTAAATTTAGTTTTGTCTTGGAATATCTTCATCTCTCCATCTATGGTGATTGAGAGTTTTCCTGGGTATACCATCTTGTGCTGACTCTTGTGTTACCTTTGGGTCTGCATGATGTCTGTCCAGGATCTTCTAGCTTTTATAGTCTCTGTTGAGAAGTCGGGTGTGATTCTGATTGGTCTGACTTTATATGTTACACGGCCTTTTTCCCTTACTGCTTTTAATATTTTTTTCTTTGCTTTGGGCACTTGGCATTTTGACTATTATGTTTTGGTTCGAATTTCTTTTCTGGTCCAACCTATTTGGAGTTCCGTAGGCTTGTTTTATGCTAATGATCATTTCATTCTTAAGGGTAGGGACGTTGTCTTCTACCATTTGGTTGAAGGTATTTACTGTGCCTCTTAGTTGACATTCTTCTCCCTGTTCTATTCCTATTTTCTTTAGGTTTGGTCTTCTCATTGTGTCCTGGATCTCCTGGACATTTTGGGTTCAGAGCTTTTTGGTTTTTGCATCTTCTCAGACTGTTTTGTCTATGTTTTCAATGTTGTCTTTGGCCCCGAGATTCTCTCTTCCATCTCTTGTAGTCTGTTGGAAATGCTTGCATCTGTGTCTCCTGCTTTCTTTTTTATGTTTTCTACCTCTAGAGTTGTTCCTTTTAGTGTTTTCTTTATTGTGTCCATTTCCGTTTTAAATTCCTTCTTCCATTCCTTCATCTCTTTGGTTCTGTTTTTCTTTAGTTCTTTGAGTTCTTTGAGTTTTTTTTTTTTTGTTTCCTCTTTAAAAGCTTCTAATTCTTTATGCTTTTCCTCCTGTTCTTGTTTAAGGATCTCTATCGTCATCTTGAGGTATGATTTCAGGTCTGTGTCTTCTTTTTCTGGAGTGTTTGGCATTCTGCTGTTTGCTGTGATGGGAGAGCTGGGTTCTGGTGTTGCCAGGTTGTCTTGGTTTCCCTGGGTTATGTTCTTTTGCTTTCCTTTTGCCATCTTGTTGTCTGTGATTATACGTCATCTTGCTGTCAGTGATTGGTTCTTGCCTCTCCCTTGTACCTGGCCTGTGTCCCTGGATCTCCACTGTTCCTGGTGGCGGATGATCTGAGTGCCCTTTCTTAGAAACAATTTTTTATTAAAATTATGCTCTTTGTTTCCTCTTATCCTTTGTTGAGAGTCAAGTTCCTTACCCTCAGTTCACCCCAATAAATTCTAAAATATATATCGAATAAAAGATTCTAAAGTGTTCTAAGCTCATAATGGCTCTATGGGTGATGATTTGTTTGTTCTGGACCATTTTCTTCTTTTGGAATGCCCACTCTTTCCCTTTCAGTGACTCACATTCTTGCTGATGCTACAAGTACACAATTCAGGAATTAGATGGAGATTCATGATCGAATTAAGAGATAATTTTTTGTAATGTGCCACTCATTTTATAGTGATTAATTTGTAGATAAATACCCACTTAACAGTTTTTACTGGTCAATCATGGTCACCCTGCTTTTGTCTTTTTTATGTTTTAGCTATCAGAAACAGGGTGGCTTCCCTCCTTTCTGATACTGAGAGAGTGAACACAAGGAACACAAGCCCATTTTTGTTAATGTCTAGGTTTGCAATTTCAGAGAATTTACTTAAGATACTAATAGCTAGCACATTAGAGAGCTGAATAAAGTCCCATAGAGTTCATTTTCCTTCCAGCTCCTCTTGTGTTTTATTCTACCTTTTATTTCCTCACAAATGTGTCTTCCTTCTCTCTTGCTTTTCATTTTTTTAAAGTTTTAGCTAGATTTTTTTTTACTAATATATTTCCATGAAGAATTAACTCTAGCATATTTTTATTTTTCAAAAGGACAGGGCTGGTAGGATTAAAAGTGTCCATTTGGTGGCATTTGGCATAGTATGGAAAATAGTGGCTGTGGCAGTGATCACATGGATGCTTTTCTGCTTCTACAATTCCGGAACTAGTAGACCACTCAGGATTTTAGAGGAAAATTAGGTTAAACCTGCATTAAACGATTCTTGACTGTATGTTCAGTGAATCTGTCCTTTTGCAGTATAATCTCGATATGGCAGGATCCTGAAAATATTTCTTTACATGGTCATATATAAAGCTATTCTGGAATTTTTCCATGACCAAGATTTTTTAAGAGTTTTGAGGTTTTCCATTAGGTGAAGCTTCAAAAAAATTTCTCCAAAAGGACCTTAGCTAGATGGCATAATGCATACATAGTTTTAAAACATAGAATACCAAGCATCTTGGCAACCATAAAGTCTTTTTTTGCTTCTAAGTCTTAGAACTCATGTTTGGAAAGCAATGGATAAATTCAAAATATAATAGTCACATAAAATGTAACATGTATTCTACCCACACAGAGCAGAGAGTATTCTCTGACACACTGGTGGTGAAGTATACGATGCAGTTTTTCATCTTCAGACTTGGTGTTTCTGTAATGAACCTGAAGAACATTCTGTGAAAGGAATCTTTGTAAATTTCATGTGTAAACAGCAGGTGATGATAGGCTGAGGAAGGGATATGTCTAGAATCATTCTTTAAAATGGTAATATAACTTTCTCAGGTTATGTTACCACCAAATTAGTTTTGTACTCTATTATCACATTACAAATCACTCCATGCTTTAATCACTTAAAGTTCTAGCTATATTCATTAGTTTATAATTTTAAATTAGATGGTACTTTGTGAGGATGAATTTCCTATGCATCATGATGTTAAAACCTATGGCTAGAACACTTGAAGAGCTACATGGAATCACTTATGCTCCCAAAACTTTCACATTTGGTACATGATAGATGCTGTAACCAGAACCTTACATGTGGTTGCTCTATATGGCTTGGAATTTCTTCAAAGATTTGGTGGCTGGACTACAAGAAATGACAGGGAGTAAAAGAGGTAAAGAGGAGGTAGAGAAAGAGAAGGAAGGCAGTGGGAAGCCATATTTCCATTTATGGCCTAGACATAGTCATTTTATAATACTTTTAATTTCTGTTTCTGCTTTTATGAAACAGCATTTCAGGTGGCTTAAGCTAGGCTTAGACCTTCTTTGTTGTTGAAGATTTAAACATGCTTTGTCCTTGGGGATGATCTTGTGCTTCTAATCTTCCTGTTTTACCTTCTGACTGTTGAGGCTACATGTATTTGTCACTGTGTCTGGCAAAGACTGCAATATTTTTGTCATTTTGTTTTAGAAAAGCCAGATTCAAGGAGGTAGCATATAGAAACAGATCTTATCTCTTCATGATACATCAATGTAGCAGTGTATAAAGTATCTTAAATGGGATATAAGGCCTCTCTCCCTCTTTCTTTGTCTCTCCCTGTCTCTCTGTCTGTCTCGGTCTCTGTCTGTGTGTCTGTGTTTGTGTTAATGCTAAGGTAGGCTCTGACTTAAAAATTATTTACTGTTTTTGGTCTTTGTTTTCAGAGTTTCATCTGCTTCCAGGCTGTACTGGAGCCCTTGGGATAAATGACACAGCAGGGAAGAAATGGCAGAGAATAACTTCTTAAAACTCAGAACTCTAGCAGTCAAAAACAGTATATAGAAGATACGGTACAATCCAAGAAAAATTCACACAGCATAGGAGAGGGCGTTATAATATTTATAAAATTAATTTACTTTCAATCCTAGTACCAACTCAGAAGATGCTTCCCAGGCTATCAGAACACTTTTTCTTTCACTTAATCTATTGTTCCAGAAGCCTAAATAATGGCACACTCGATTACGTTTCAAGAGAGGCTCTACGTTAGCTTTCTTTCCTTTTTCTCTTTCTTTCTCCCCCCTCACTCCTTCCTTCCTTCCTTCCTTCCTTCCTTCCTTCCTCCTTTCTTCATCCTTTCCTTCCTTCCACTCTTTCTTTCATGTTGTTTCAGGAAATTTGTGTTACATATTTATTTTTCTATTATTTTATGTATTTATTTATTCATTCATTCACTTTACATTTCCATAGGTGCCCCTTCCAAACCCCCTTCCCCACAGCTTCTCATTTTTCTTCCCTTCTTCTTTGAGAGAGAGCGGGGCCTCCTCCCCCTCTCCTGATGTCTCCCTACCCTAGCAAACAAGTCTCTGCTGGGCTAGACACTTATCCCTCTGAGGCCAGACAAGATAGGCACTATAGGGGAACAGTCAGGAAACAGCTTTTGGCACAGCCCCCACTCCAGTTGTTCAGGACCCACATGAAGACAGAGCTGCATGTAGGCTACACATGTGCAGGGGGCCTAGCTCCAGCTCATGTATGTTCTTTGGTTGGTAGTTGAGTCTCTGAGAGCACCCAAGAGTCCATTTTAGTTGCCTCTGTTGGTCTTTCATTGAAGTTTGTATTCCCTTTGGGCACTTAATTCTTCCCCATTTTTTCCATAAGTGTCACAAAGCTCCACCCACTGTTTGGTTGTGCATCTCTGCATCTGTCTCAATCAGCTTCTGCATGGAGTATTTCCTCAGTCTCTGCTCCATTCCCTGTCTCTGAATTTCTTGTAAGCAGGAAAACTGGGTTGAAAGTTTTGTGGGTGTGTTGGTGTCCCTATAGTTCCACTGTGGTTTCTGTCTAGTTACAGGATGTGACCTATTTAGTTTCCTTATTCCCACTGCTTCCATATCCCCATTTAAGGTCACCTCCATTGACTCTTGGGAGCCTCCCCTCCTCTAGGTCTCTAGCACAGCCTCCAGAGGCAACACCCTTCTTCCAGAAGCCTGGAGTGGGTTGAAACAGGACACAGAGTAGGACTCTCGTGCAGCTTTAAAACTGATGATCTCTGGATGTCCTAGCTCTTTAACTCTACTGAGTGCTGATGATACCATCTAAAAAGTATTTAAACCTTGCTAATTCTGAGGGTTAAAAGCCGCTGGCTTAGGTGATTAATACTAAGGTACTGAGTAATGTACCCTCTGTTTTTTTCTCTCAGCAGATACTGCTTTGCTCTAACTTTCAGCCTGCCAGTCAAAGTTGCAAGGAGAAAAAGGGAACACTTTGGAAAGTGATTTTAGCATTTATTTCTAAGTTGTAAAAAGTTACCTATGAACACTCTCTAAGAAAAGGGGGAAAAATGGAAAGAGCCTAAGACAGGCAAGGGAAAATGCGTGTACCTCTCTTTGTCCTCAGTTCTTTTTTGAAAAAGTTCTGTTCATGTCTGACTAAAAAGTGTTCTGGCTAAAAAGTTCTCAGGTCAGTTCTGTGTCATCTCTTTGTCCCCAGCACTTAAAACATCCTTTTTCCCCCTTTTTTATTAGCTTTTATTTTATTTTATTTTTAACAACTTTACTTTAAAAACAAAGACAAATGTACAAATTTTAAGCATTTTTTGCATAAAAGTATATGAATACATTTTTGTTAGTGCTTGTTTTTTTCAAAGGTTTGATAGTGTGCATTAAGATCTTACTAGTTACAATGAGCATAAAGTACATGTAAAACAGGATGTAACCTGGAATTAATCAAAGTTTTCTTGGTGTGAATGGATTAAGCATAATGGTTTTTTCTTCTTCTTTTTTTTTTCTTGAACTTCATATAGTCTGTGAGTTGTTTCTGGGGTGTTCAGAGGTTTCTGGGGTTAGTATCCAATTATCAGTGACTGCATATTATTTCTGTTCTTTTGTGACTGGGTTATCTCACTCAGGATGATATTCTCTAGATGCATCCATTTTCTTAAGAATTTCATAAAGTCATTGTTTCTAATAACTGAGTAGTACTCCATTGTGTAAATGTACTACAATTTTTGTATCCATTCATCTATTAAAACATCTTTCAAAATACATCATCACATGGTACAAAGTTCATCACAAGTTTACATAAAAATTCAAACCATAAATTGAAATAGAAGTTTATACTAGAGAATGTTTACATGCAGATCCATTAGGAGTATTTCTCTAAACATTCACCACCTGTTACAATCCACAGGTTCATTGAAAGTTAAATATCATAACCAAGTTATTAGTGAAGCTTTGTATAGATATGTTCAATCAATATTTTATCTTCTGTCTTAGCACCTATAATAAATCATTAGTTAGTTCCCTTTATAGGAACTTTGGTTAATGATTTTACAACCTCTTGAAATGTACTCTGAGTAGGAGAAAGTCTGATTACTATCTGAGCCAATTAACTAGTGACACATGGGAGACTGGCAGTTCTCATTACAGTTCTGACTATCAGACGAGACCTATTAGCAGTCCCACTATAAAAGAGATTAATAAATACTGATAAAATTTTAGGAATTCTTATAAGAATTTAGAATTCTATTTGCCTATATAGCATGAGTGAAAGATAGATCTGCAGAGATCTGCTCAAAAGAATGGGCTAATATCTAATGCTTGTCATATATGTTTAATACTAACAGGAAAGAATATTAACAGCAGGATTCTTTTCTATAATTATTTTTTCCTGGATCTTGTTTATGGGAGCAAATCTATCATAGATGATTTTAATATAAGGCAGACCATTTCAGGGAGATTGCCTGCTAGTTATTAACTTCTCTAATGATAGCTCCTGACAACCCCACCCCATCTCCACCAGCTGCAGTTTTCTATTTATTCTAATGGCCATCTGGCCATCTGTCTCTCTGCAAACCCGACCATAAGGCTACCCATTGCCTTCTCCACCCCTTCTCCCAACCAGTTATTACTTTCTACCTGCCTCTTATGACTCTTTTATTCCACCTTCTAAAACCTCCGTTGGGCCTTTCTTCTAGTTTAGCTTCTTTGGGCCTGTGAAGGGTCTGTATTTTATGGCTAATATATACATATCAGTGAGTACCATGCATGTACTTTGGGGTCTGGGTTACCTCACTCAGAATTGTATTTTCAAGTTCCATACATTTGTTTGCAAAATTTATGAAGTCTTTCCCATTGTGCAGATGTACCACATTTTCTTTATACATTCTTCAGGTAAGGAAAATTTTGATTGTTTCCAGTTTGTGGATATTAAGAATGAAGCTGCTATGAGCATAGTTGAACAAGTGTCCCTATGGTACAGTGGAGCATCTTTTGGTTATAGCTGGGTCTTGAGGTAGTGTAGAGAGCCGTTTGTGCTGTACCCAAACATGGCGCTGGCTTCCTGCTGATGACTCAGAAAACAGAGTCCAAGAGACATAGCGCGCATGTGCCACAGATGTCACAGCCCGCTCTTGGGGCATGCTAATGAGTTACTGGAGGGCGCACCAATCAGGTATCGACACGAGTCTCCTAGGCATATATAAGCAGTGCATTTTCCTTCCACGTGGGTCCCCTGCTCAGAGTATTGTACAATAAAGTTTGTTCGCAGAAGAATCCTGTTGTTGCACGCCTTTTCCTGCCGGCGGGAAGTGGGGCGCGCGACAAGGTAGAACTATTCACAGTTTTCTGAGAGACCAATGAATTGATTTCCGAAATGGTTGTACAAGTTTTCACTTTGATTAGCAATGGTGGAGGCTGCTTCACATTCTCACCAGCATGTACTATCTCTTTAATATTTGGTCTTAGCCATTTTGACGGATGTAAAACAGAATCTCAGAATGAATTTGATTTGCATTTTTCTGATGACTAAACTAAACATTTAAGTGTTGCTCCACCATTTGAGATTCTTCTTTTGAGAATTCTCTGTTTAGTTCTGTAACCTATTTTGTAAATTGGGCTATATTATGTTGTTGTTATTTAACTTCCTGAGTTCTATATACATTTTGGATATTTGGATTCTGTCAGATGCAGGGTTGTTGGGAGATACTTTTCCAATATGTAGGCTGCAGTTTTATAAAGTTTAAATTGTTCTTTCCTTACAGAAAATTTTCAGTTCTATGAAGTCCCATTTATCAATTATTGATCTTAGAGCTTGAGCCATTGTTGTTCTGTTCAATGTATTCTATACTAATGATTCCAAGGATATTCCCCACTTTCTGTTCCACTAGATTTAGTATATCCAGTTTTACATTGAGGCTTTTGATCCACTTGGATTGAGTACTCTGCAGGGTGATAAATATGGATCTATTTGCATTCGTCTGCATTTGATCAACACCATATGTTGAAGAAGCATTTTCATTTTTTTTTAAATCTTTTTTTTATAAATCTTTTACCCTTACAACTTTATTTTTTTAAAAAACAGATACATGTAAAGATTATTAAAAGCATTTTAGCATAAAACTATATGAATATATTTTTGTCAGTACTTGATTTTTTGAAGGTTTAATAGTATGCATTAAAATCTTATTATTTACAATGATCATAAAGTACATGTAAAACAAAATGTAACATGGAAATAGTCAAAGTTTTCTTGGTATGTAAAGATTAAACAGAATAATTTTTAATACCAAAAATTGCCTCAAGGCTATCATCTTAGCTCTTGAGTTATTAATGGTTTAAGGTCTAGGTGTACCCCACTCTGAGAGAGTGCTATACACTTATTATTTTTTTTCAAGAAGGACTTATGCTTCCACTTTTTTGGCCTTTTTTTTCTTTTGAGATTCATATGGTTTGTGAGTTGTTTCTTGGGTATTCAGAGCTTTCTGGGGCTAGTATCTAATTATCAGTGAATGCATATTATATCTATTCTTTTGTGACTGGGTTACCTCACTCAGGATGATATTCTCTAGATATATCAATTTTCCTAGGAATTTCATAAAGTCATTGTTTCTAATAACTGAGTAGTAGTCCATTGTGTAAATATACCACAATTTTTGTATCCATTCATCTACTGAAGGACATCTGGGTTCTTTCCAGCTTCTGGCTATTATAAATAGGGCTGCTATGAACATTGTGGTGCATGTGCCCTTATTGTATGTTGGAGCCTCTTTGGGATATATGCCCAAAAGTGGAATAGCTGGGTCTTCAGGTAGTACCATGCCCAGTTTTTTGAGGAACTGCCAGTCTGATTTCCAGAGCAGTTGTACCAGTTTACAACCCCACATCCCTGTTGGAGGAGTGTTCCTCTTTCTCCACATCCTCAGCAGCATCTGCTGTCATCTGAATTTTTAATCATAGCCATTCTGACTGGTATGAGGTGAAATCTCAGGGTTGTTTTGATTTGCATTTCCCTGATGACTAAGGATGCCAAACACTTCCTTACATGCTTCTCAGTCATTCTGTATTCCTCAATTGAAAATATTTTTAGCTCTGTACTCCATTTTTTAATAGGATTGTTTTGTTCTCTGGTGTCTAAATTCTTTGTATACCTTGGATATTAAGCTTCTATCAGATGTGGGGTTGGTAAAGATCTTTTCCCAATCTGTTGGCTACCATTTTGTTTTCTTGACAGTGTCCTTAGACTTACAAAAACTTTTCAATCTCATTAAGTACCATTTGTTGATCTTTGACCTTAGAGCACAAGTCATTGATGTTCTGTTCTGGAAATTTTGCCCTGTGCCTATGTGTTCTAAGGTTCTCCTTACTTTCTCTTCTAATAGTTTCAGTACACCTGGTTTAAGATGGAAATCTTTGATCCACTTGCTCTTGAGCTTTGTACAAGGAGATGAGAAAGGGTCTATTTTCATTCTTCTGCATGCTGAGTACCAGTTGAACCAACACCATTTGTTGAAGAGGCTGTCATTTTTCCATTGAATGTCGAAAATCAAGTGACTATATGTATGAGGGTTCATTTTTGGATCTTCTATTCTATTCCATTGATCAATGTGCCTATCTCTGTACCAGTACCATGTGATTTTTAACACCATTGCCTTGTAATATATCTTGAGGTTAAGAATGGTGATTCCTGCAGAAGTTTTCTTGTTGTTGAGGGTAGAATTAGCTATTTGAGTTATTTTGATACTCCAGATGAATTTAAAGATTAGTCTTTCCAACTACATGAAGAAATGAATTGTAATTTTGATGGGAATTACATTGAATCTGTAGATTGCTTTTGGTAAGATGGCCATTTTTTCAGTGTTGGTCCTACCAACCCATGTAAATGGGAGATCTTCTATCTTATGAGATCTTCATATTTCTTCTTCAGAGATTTGAAGTTCTTGTCATAAAGATCCTTCATTTGCTTAGTTAGGGTCACACCAAGGTATTTCATATTGTTTGTGACTATTGTGAAGGGTATCTTTTCCATAATTTCTTTTTCAGTACGTTTTTCCTTTGAGTAGAGGAAGTCTACTGATTTATTTGAGTTAAATTTATATCCAGCCACTTTGCTGAAGTTTATTATCAGCTGTAAAGTTCTCTGGTGGAATTTTTGGTGTCACTTAAGTAAACTATCATGCCATCTGCAAATAGTGATATTTTGACTTCTTTCTTTTTGATTTGTATTCCTTTGATTTCCTTTTGCTGTCTAATTGCTCTGGCCAGAATTTCCAGTACTACTTTGAAGAGGTACGGGGAGAATGGGCTTGTCTAGAGAGAGTCTTGTCTAGTCCCTGATTTTAGTGAGATTGCTTCAAGTTTCTCATTTTTTAGTTTGATGTTGGCTATTGGTTTGCTGTATATTGCTTTTATTATGTTTATATATGGGCCTTGGATTCCTGCTCTTTCTAAGACTATTAACATGAAGGGGTGTTGAACTTTGTCAAATGTTTTCTTAGCATCTAGTGAGATGACCATGTGTTTTTTAAAAATTTTTTGAGTTTGTTTATATAGTGAATTATGTCAATGGATTTTCATATATTAAACTATGCCTGCATCCCAGAGATGAAACCTACTTGATCATAGTGAATGATCATTTTGATGTGTTCTTAGACTCAGTTTGCATGATTTTTATTGAGTATTTTTGCATCAATATTCAACGAGAGATTGGTCTGAAGTTCTCTTTCCTTGTAGGGTATTTGTGTGGTTTAGGAATGAGAGTTATTGTGGCTTTGAAGAATGAGTTAGGTTGTGTTCCCATCTGACTCTATTTTGGAGATGCTTGCATCTGTGACTCCTGATTTCTTTTTTAGGTTTTCCATCTTCCAGGTTGTCTCTTTTTGTCTTTTCTCAATTGTTTCTATTTCCATTTTCATTTTTGATTCCTTCATCTCTTTGGTTGTATTTTCCTTTAGTTCTTTGAGCGATTTTAGTGCTTCCGCTTTCAAAGCTTCTATTTGTTCATGGTTGTCCTCCTGTACTTGGTTCAGGGAGTTATTCACTTTCGAAGATCTCCCTCATTATCTTGAGGTATGCTTTTAGGTCTGAGTCTTCTTTTTCTGGAGTGTTTGGCAATCCACTGCTTGCTGTGGTAGGAGAACTGGGTTCTGATGTTGCCAGGTTGTCTTGGTTTCCATTGCTTAAGTTCTTTCATTTTCCTCTTGCCTTCTTGTTGTCCATGTTTATATGTGGTCCTGTTGTCAGTGACTGGCACCTGTCTCTCCCATGGATTTGAGGAGCCCTGGACTTAGGAAGAAAATTGCATGAATGTTCAGCTTTTTGTGGGCTAGCAGTGAGTTCTGGTGGCAGGTACTCACTTGTCTTTGTGGGCTCCGGTGGGGCAGCTCTTGTGAGGCTGCTCTGGCAGCTCATCCTTTTGCCCAATGGTCCTGAGTACTAGTGGTGGGGACCTGGCTCTTTCATCAGGCCAAACGGACCCTTTTTCAGTGAGTACAGCACTCTCTGCTCACTGAGAACTCACAGTGTGTCATCTCTGGGCCTTTGTGTCAGGTACACCTCTTGTCCAGCTGTAAAAGCACCCTTTGAACTGATATTCCAGAACCACCTTTCCCAGGCAGATCATGATTCTCTCTGACACAGTCTGGGCACAGCCTCTAAGCACTCTCTGTGCTCTGGGTACTCACTGCATAACCTCACTAGGTCTGTACCCCAGGTCACCTGCTGGTCTAGGTGGAGGAGCTCCTTGGTGTCTTCTCTGCCAGCAAAGCCTTTCAAGGTGGGCAGATCCAGATACTCCCTTACTGTGGGATGGAAGGGAACTTTTCCCACAAGCACTGCCTCCAAGCACTTTCTGTGTTCTGGGTGCTCATGCCACACCCTCCCCAGGCCTGTGCCCCAGGTTATCGGCCGGTCCAAATGACAGAGAGTCTGGGTGTCTAGTCAGCAAGCACAGCCTTTCTGGGCAGATCCAGATACTCTCTTACTGTGGGCCGGAAGGGAACTTTTGCCACAAGCACCACCGCCAAACCCTCCTTGTGCTCTGGGTACTCAATGTTCAACCTCACTCAAATTTTTAAAGTGGAAATTTAAATGTAAAATATGGAAACCAATATTTTAAAGCAGCAATAATCATTAAAAGTAAAAACTTGACTTACTATTTTAAAATAAAAAGTGCAAGAGGAACAACAGTTTATATTTCTTCCATGTGCACCAAGATGTAACACCACCTCAATGATCCCTCATCTCAAATCATATTAATCTACTTTTGAAACTGCCTTTTCACCCTCCAGGACTGAGAAAATTGCATTTCTCCTTTTAAAAGCAGGTAGTTTGTGGGAGTTTTATGGAAGCCCAAGTAGACCAATATATGCCCTCATGTGATGTGAAAGAAGAACTGTAGGATGTATTGTCTTAGGCAACACCATCAACACTTGCTCTATTTTGTCATGCTTGTTTCTAGCTTACTTTCCCTTTCCAGGACCAGACAGATGCCACATGGCAGACAACAAACAAAACAGAGAAAACAACAACTATGTGAAGCTAAGAGTTACACCTCCACTCATAGGGATTCTTTTTTCATGTTTGAAAATTATTCCCAGAAAGAATGCAGATTCTCTTTGAAGCCCAGTTGACTCTCAGGACAAATCTGTTTTGCTACATGGATGCTTAGTTATAATGTAGAGTATAGGAGTCAGCTACAACCCCATCAAAGCCTTGCAGAAGCCAGGCATCCTGGCACAAGCCTGAATCCAGGCATCCTGGCACAAGCAAATGGAAAGTGAAAGCAGGGTTATTAGGAGTGTATGACTAGCCTTGGATAAATAAGAAGTACATTGAATTACAGGAGACTTTGTCTCAAAAACAAATAAAGGAACAAAATCACAAACAACCCACCAAAATCTTAAACAGCAACAGCAACATAAAACAAAACAAAACAAAAAATCCAGAGCTGATCATGTGCCACAGCTCTCTGTACCCAAATCTCACTGGAAAAGAGCTGGTCTTCCTGGAATGCTGACACACCTAAGAGCACAGGAAAAAAACACCACTTTTGCTCTGAGGGAGATGCCAAGCACAGGATCCTTCTGATTTCCATTTGTGCCTGGAGCTAGCCCTGGGCCACAGTTCTCTATACTCAAATTCCACACTTAGAGAGCTGCTCTCCATAGAGTGCTGAAACGCCTGAGAGTACAGATAAGACCACCACTACTGCTCAAGTACCTGGCCAAAGAGGGACCCGCCCAGAGTCCTCAGGACACCAAGGAATAATCAGGGAGAAGAACCTTCCAGTTTCTGTCTTGACCCTGGAGCTGACCCTGTGAAACAGATCTCCATACACAAATACCACCTGGTGAGAGCTGGTCTCCCAGGAGTGTTGACACATGAGCTTATAGAAGAGACAATACAAAGTCAAAGACAGCAAAACCTGATAACATCAGAGATAACCAGATGGCAAGAGGTAAGTGCAAGAACATAAACAACAGAAAACAGGACTACTTGATAATAATAGAAGACTTAAAGAAAGACATAAATAACTCCCTTAAAGAAATACCACAGAACACAGGTAAACAGGTAGAAGCCCTTAAAAAGGTAACACAAGAGCGGAGCCCCAGAGATAAAGGCCTGGTGAGAAGGGGAACAGGCTAACCAGGGGGCAGAGATATCTCTGCCAAGCACACACGGAAAGCGCGCCCCTGCCCTGCCTGATCCAGGGGCCAGGAACACAGCATTGGGACCTCTGTTCCCACCAGGCGGCTTTGGGGCGAAGAACAGGGCTCAGACAAACCACCACCTAGACCAGCGAGATCCAGGGACACAGGCCAGGTACAAGAGAAAGCCGAGAACATATCACTGACAACAAGATGGTAAGAGGAAAGAGAAAGAGCACCCACAGAGAAACCAAGACAACCTGGTAACACTAGAACCCACTTCTCCCATCACAGCAAACAGCAGAATGCAAAACACTCCAGAAAAAGAAGACTCAGACATGAAATCCTGCCTAAAAATGATGATGGAGATCCTTAAACAAGTACAGGAGGAAAAGAATAAAGAATTAGAAGCTTTTAAAGAAGGAACAAGAAAAACACTCAAAGAACAAAAAGAAAAGAGAACCAAAGAGATGAAGGAATGGAAGAAGGAATTTAAAACAGAAATGGACACAATAAGGAAAACATTAAAAGAGACAATCCTAGAGATAGAATTCTTAAAAAAGAAATCAGGAGTCACAGATGCAAGCATTTCCAACAGACTACAAGAGATGGAAGAGAGAATCTTGGGAGCTGAAGACAACATTGAAAACATAGACAAAACAGTCAGAGTAGATGTAAAAACAAAAAAGCTCCTAACACAAAATGTCCAGGAGATCCAGGACACAATGAGAAGACCAAACCTAAGGATAATAGGAATAGCAGAAGGAGAAGATTATCAACTAAGAGCCAGAGTAAATATCTTCAAAAAAATTGTAGAAGAAAACTTTCCTACCCTTAAGAATGAGATGACCACAAGCATAAAAGAAGCCTCCAGAACTCCAAATAGATAGGACTAGAAAAGAAATTCCATTCGGCACATAATAGTCAAAACACCAAGTGTCCAAAGCAAAGAAAGAATACTAAAAGCAGTAAGGGAAAAAGGTCAGGTAACATATAAAGGCAGACCAATCAGAATGACACCTGATTTCTCAACAGAGACTATGAAAGCTAGAAGAGCCTGGACAGACATCATGCAGACCCTAAGAGAGCACAAGTACCAGCCAAAGCAGCTATACCCAGCAACACTATCAATCACCATAGGTGGAGAGATAAAGATATTTCAAGACAAATCTAAATTTACACAATATCTGACCACAAACCCAGCACTACAATGAATTATAGGTGGAAAACTCAATACACATAGGGGAACTACATCCTAGTAAAAACAAGAAAACTCCTAAGCAAGAAAACCAAAAGAAGAAAGAGACGCAAACACACTTCAACCTACAAAAGCAATAATAGCAGGAAACAGCAACCACTATTCCTTGAAATATATTAACATAAATGGACTGAACTCCCCAATAAAAAGACATAGGCTATCAGACTAGATACATAAACAAAATCCAGCATTTTGCTGCATACAGGAAACTCATCTCAGAGACAAAAGCAGACAGTATCTCAGAGTAAAAGGGTGGGAAAAAAACTTCCAAGCAAACAGCCCCAAGAAGCAAGCTGGAGTGGCTATTCTAATATCGAATAAAGTAAATTTCCAACCAAAACTTATGAAAAAAGATAAGGAAGGACACTTTTTACTCATTACAGGGGGAATCTGTCAGGAGGAACTCTCAATCCTTAACATATATGCTCCAAATACAAAAGCACCCACATTCATAAAAGAAACCCTACTAAAGCTCAAAAAATACATTTCACCCCATGCAATAATAGTGGGAGACTTTAATACCCCACTCTCTCCAATGGACAGATCATGGAAACAGAAACTGAACAAGGACACTGTAAATTTAGCAGAGCCTATGCACCAACTGGAAATAATAGATATCTACAGAACATATCATCCTAAAGTAAAAGAATACACCTTCTTCTCAGCACCCCATTGCACCTTCTCGAAAATTGACCACATAATTAGACACAGAAAGAGTCTCAATTAATATAAGAAGATTGAAATACTCCCATGCATCCTCTCAGATCACCATGGTCTAATGCTGGTCTTTAACAAGAACAAAGACAACAAAAAGCCCACATATACATGGAAACTAACTATGCTCTGTTAAACGATAGCAGGGTCAAAGAAGAAATAAAGAAAGAAGTTAAGGATATTCTAGAATTCAATGAAAATGAAAACACGACATGCCCAAACCTATGGGATGCAATGAAAGCAGTACTGAGAGGAAAACTCATAGCACTGAGTGCTTCCAAAAAGAAACTGGAGAGAAAATACACTACCAACTTGACAGCACAGTTGAAAGCTCTAGAACAAAAGGAAGCAGATTCACCCAAGAGGAGTAGACGGCAAGAAATAATCAAACTTAGGGCAGAAATAGACCAAAGAAAAACAAAAAAAACCATTCAAAGAATCAACAAAACCAAGAGCTGGTTCTTTGAGAAAATTAACAAGATTGATAAACCCTTAGCCAGACTTACTAGAGGGCAAACAGAGAGTATCCAAATTAACAAAATCAGAAAGGAAAGTGGAGAAATAATGACTGAAACTGAGGAAATTCAAAAAATCATCAGATCCTACTACAAAAGCCTATACTCCACAAAGTTGGAAAATTTGGAGAAAATGAATGAATTCCTAGACAGATACAAGCTCCTAAAGTTAAACTGGGACCAGGTAAACCATCTAAATAATCCCATAACACCTAAAGAAATAGAGGCAGTCATCAAAAGCGTCCCAAACAAAAAAAGCCCAGGTCCAGATGGGTTCAGTGCAGAATTTTATCAAACAATTATTGCCAAAATAATACCAATACTCTCCAAATTATTCCACAAGATAGAATCAGATAGAATACTACCTAATTCATTTTTTGAGGCTACAATAACCCTCATTTCTAAACCACACAAAGACCCTACAAGGAAAGAGAACTTCAGAGCAATCTCACATTTGAACATTGATGCAAAAATAATCAACAAAATCCTTGCAAACCGAATCAAAGAATAAATCAAAATGATCATTCACCATGACCAAGTAGACTTCATCCCTGAGATGCAGGGATGGTTTAATATACAGAAATCCATCAACGTAATCCACCATATAAACAAACTGAAAGAGCAAAATCACATGGTCATCTCACTAGATGCAGAGAAAGCATTTGACAAAATTCAACACCCCTTCATGTTTAAAGTCTTGGAAAGAATAGGAATCCAAGGTCCATAGCTAAACATAATGAAGGCAATATATAGCAAACCAACAGCCAACATCAAACTTAAAGGTGAGAAGCTTGAAGCAAAACCACTAAAATCAGGCACTCGACAAGGCTGCCGACTCTCCCCCTACCTATTCAACATAGTACTGGAAGTCCTGGCTGGAGCAATTAGACAGCAAAAGGAGATCAAGGGGATACAAATCAGAAAGGAAGAAGTAAAAACATCACTTTTTGCAGATGACATGATAGTGTACTTAAGTAACCCCAAAAATTCCACCAGAGAACTCCTACAGCTGATAAACAAGTTCAGCAAAGTGGCTGGATATAAAATTAATTCAAAAATATCAGTAGCCTTCCTATATTCAAAGGACAAACATGTGGAGAAAGAAATTATGGAAAAGATACCCTTCACAATACTCACAAAAACTATGAAATACCTTGGTGTGACTCTAACTAAGCAAGTGAAGGACCTGTATGACAGAAACTTCAAACCTCTAAAGAAGGAAATTGAGGAAGATATTAGAAAATGGAAAGATCTCCCATGCTCATGGATTGAAGGATCAACATTTTATAAATGGCCATCTTACCAAAAGCAATGTACAGCTTCAATGCAATCCCCATCAAAATTCCAACCCAGTTCTTCATTGAGCTGGAAAGATCAATGTGCAATTTCATATGAAATAACAAAAGACCGAGAATTGTGAAATCCATCCTCAACAACAAGAAAACATCTTTGGGAATCACTATCCCTGACCTCAAGCTATATTATATGGCAATTGTGCTGAAAACTGCATGTTACTGGTAAAGAAATAGGCACGTTGATCAATGGAATAGAATAGAACACTCATAATGAGCCCCCAAGTATATGATCGTCTGATTTTTGACAAAGGAGGTGTAAACATTCAATGGAAAAAGGACAGCCTATTCAACAAATGGTGTTGGTCCAACTGGCACTCAGCATGCAGAAGAATGAAAATAGACCCTTTCTTATCTCCTTGTACAAAGCTCAAGTGTAAGTGGATCAAAGATTTCCACATTAAACCATATACACTGAAACTATTAGATGAGAAAGTAGTGAAAACCTTACAACACAAAAGGCACAGGACAAATTTTTCTGAACAAAACATCAGTGGCTGGTTCTCTTAGGTCAAAGATTAACAAATGGGACTTAATGAGATTGCAACGTTTCTGTAAGGCTAAGGACACTGTCAAGAAAACAAACCTGCAGCCAACAGAATGGGAAAAGATCTTTACCAACTCTACATCTGATAGAGGCCTAATATCCAAGGTATACAGAGAACTCAAATAGCTAGACACCAGAGAATCAAACAACCCTATTAAAAAATGGGGTACAGAGCTAAACAAAAACGTTCTCAATTGAGGAATATTGAATGGCTGAGAAATATCTAAGGAAGTGCTCAACATCCTTAGCCATCAGGGAAATGCAAATCAAAACAACCCTGAGATTCCACCTCACACCAGTCAGATTGGCCAATATCCAAAACTCAGATGACAGCAGATGCTTGCGAGATTGTAGAGAAAGAGGAACATTTCTTCACTGTTGGTGGGGTTGTAAACTGATGTAACCACTCTGGAAATCAGTCTGGCGATTCCTCAGAAAAGTGGACATAGTCCTATGTGAAGATCCAGCTATTCCACTTCTGGGAATATATCCCAGAGACACTCCAATATACAACAAAGACGCATGCATCACAATGTTCATAGCAGCTCTATTTATGATAGCCAGAAGCTGAAAAGAACCCAGATGTCCTTCAGTCGATAAATGGATACAAAAATTGTGGTACATTTACACAATGGAGTACTACTCAGCTATCAGAAACAATGACTAGTAAGACCTAATGCAGAATATCAAACCTTAAAAAAAAAAAAAAAAGCCAAGCACTGACAAAAATGTATTCGTATACATTTATGCAAAAATGCTTAAAATTTGTTCTTTTATTTTTGTTTTTTAAAAATAAAGTTAAAAAAAGTAACACAAAAATTTCCCGAAGAATTACAGAAAGCCACAACTAAACAAGTTAAAGAATTGAACTAAACCATCCAGGATCTAAAAACAAAGAAAGAAACAATAAGGAAATCACAAAGGGAGACAACGTTGGAGATAGAAAACCTACTGAGGATATAATGAGTCATAGATGCAAGCATCACAACAAGAGATAAAAGAAGGAATCTCTGGGGCAGAAGACACTACATAAAACAGTAAAACAATAGTCAAGGAAATTTCAAAAAATCAAAAAGCTCCTAAACTAAAACATCGAAAATAAAAATGCAAGACACAATGAACAGATCAAATTTAAAGATAATAGGTATAGAACCGAGCAAAATTTTCCAACTTAAAGGGCCAGTAAATATAGTCAGCAAAATCATAGAAAACCTCATTAACTTAAAGATAAAGATGCTAATAAACATACGAGAAGCCTACAGAACTCCAAGTAGATTGGACCAAAAGAGAAATTTATCCCAACACATAATAATCAAAACACCAAATGAACCAAACAAAGAAAGAATATTAAAAGCAGTAAGGGATAAAGGTCAAGTAATATACAAAGGCAGACCTATCAGAATTATACCAGACTTCTCACCAGATATTCTAAAAGCCATAAGATCCAGAGAAGATGTTATACAGACCCCAAGGGAACACAAATGCCAACCCAGGCTATTATATCCAGCAAAACTCTCAATTTCCATGGATGGAGAAATCAAGATATTCCATGACAAAATCAAATTTACACAGTATCTTGCCACAAATCAGCCATACAAAGATGAAAAACTTCAATACAAGGAGGAAAACTACACCCTAGGAAAAGCAAGAAAGCAATCTTTTTTCAGCAACTCCAATATAAGATAGCCACACAAACATAATTCCACACCGAGCAACAAAAATAACAGGAAGCAACAATTATTATTTCTTAATATCTTTTAACATCAATGGACTTAATTCCACAATAAAAAGACATGAACTAACAGAATGGACTAAAACAAGACCCAGCATTTTGCTGTATACAGGAAACCCACATCTGTGGCAAAGACAGACACTACCTCAAAGTAATAGGCTGGAAAAAAATTTTCCAAGCAAATGGTTCCAGGGAAGAAGTTGGAGTAGTTATGATAATATTCAATAAAATTGAATTTCAACCAATAGTGTTCAAAAAAATTTACCAAAAGGAACACTCGATTATGTTCCAAATGCAAGGACACCCACATTTATAAAAGAAACTTTACCAAATCTTAAAGCATGAATTGGACCACACACAATAATAGTGGGAGACTTCAACACCCTACTCTCATCAATGGACAGATCATGGAAACAGAAACAAAACAGAGACACAGTGAAACTAACAGAAGTTATGAACCAAATAGACTTAACAGACATCTATAAAACATTTCATCTTAAAACAATAGAACATATCTTGTTCTCAAAACCTCATGACACCTTCTCCAAAACTGAGCACATAATCAGTCACAAACAGGCCCCAAGAGATACATGAAGATTAAAATAATTCCATGTGAGCAGAGGAATGAGTCAACTTCTGTCCACGTTCTACCCCGGGAAAAGCTGCACAGAACTCTCGAAGTTCAAGGAACTGAATGGGGTGCACACTTCCGGCCCAAGGCCTGACCCGGCCCACTTGCACCGGGACAGCTGGCCTACCAGTGCACAGGTCCCTGGGAGCTTCCCATCCTAAGTGGACGGAAGACTCAGGACCCATCTGCACATGACTGAGCCCACGGAGAAGCCCTGAAGCACTCCCCCACCTGAGCCCACGCGAGAGCCTGGTGACTGCCATAGACTCGGTACAAGTGCGCAGATGCCTGAGACCCCGGAACAGCCTTGCAAGTAAGTGCTCTTCCACCTGAGCCACAGAGAACTTGCCACACACCCTTCAGGCTGTCCCAGGAGGGATAGCCTGGAGCCTCTGGAGGACAACTAGAGTGGTGCACTCCTGGATCGGGTCCTTTCCTGTCCAGTGAGAGGGCAGGGTAACCTCCATCAAAACTTAAGACCCTCCTTCACACCGCTGAACTCCCAGAATAGCCTCACAAGAGCTCTCCCACCTGAGCCCACAGAGACTCAACAGAGCCACTGAAATCAGAACTCACTACCTGCCTACAAAGAGCCAAACAGCTGGAACCAATTTCCTTCCTGATTCCACTGGCCCTCAGATTCACAGGAGAGACAGGCTCTACTCAGAGACAACAAAACCACCTATAATCGCAGATAACAAGATGGCAAGAGAAAAGCAAAAGAATCTAAGCAATGGAAACCAAAACAACCTGGCAACATCAGAACTCAGCTGATACAACCACTCTGGAAATCAATCTGGCGGCTCCTCAGAAAATTGAACATAGTACTATCTGAAAACCAGCCACTCCACTCCTAGGCATATACCCCAAAGATGCTCCAACATATAATAAGGACACATGCTCCACCATGTTTATAGCAGCCTTATTTATAATAGCCAGAAGCTGGAAAGAACCCAGATGTCCATCAACAGATGAATGGATACAGAAAATGTGGTACATTTACACAATGGACTACTACACAGCTATTAGAAACAATGGCTTTATAAATTTCGTAGGCAAATGGATGGAACTAGAAACTATCATGCTGAGTGAGGTAACCCAGTCACAGAAGATCACACATTGTATGCACTCACTGATAATCGGATTCTAGCCCCAGAAAGCTTGGAATACCCAATTCCCGAGAAACAATTCACAGGCATTATGAAGCTCAAAAATAAGGAAGGCCAAAATGGGGATGCCTCAGTCCTTAGAAGGGAGAACAAAACTCTCATGGTAGGAAACGCAAGATTGAAAAAAGGATCACTCAGAAGCTGCCTCACCTGGGGATCCACTACATATGCAGTCACCAAATCTAAGCACTAAAGCTGATCCCAAAAATGTACTTACTGGCAGGAACCAGACAGAGTTGCCCCCTCAGGGACTGTGCTAAAGTCATATAGATACAGCTGAACATATTTGTGCTAATCATCAATCTGAACTCAGAAATTCCAATGAGGTTGCTAAAGAAAGGACCTAAGGAGCTGAAAGGGGTTACAACCTCATGGGAAGATAACATTATCAGCCAACCAAACCCTCCAAAACTTTCATGGAGTAAAACCAACTTTTGTGTGCACTTTGAGAGACCTATTGATCCAGTTGAGTATGTAGCTAAAGATAGCAGTGTCTGGTATCAATGTGAGAGGAGGGTTTTGTTTCATAGATGGCATGTTTTCCCAATGTAGGGGAACGGCAAAGCAATGAGATGGAGAGGGAAATCAGACGGGAGTACACCTTTGTGAAGGCAACTGAAAGGAGGGGGTTCAGAACAGGGTGGGGTAAAGGGATAACTTCTCAAATGTAAATACAGAGTATCTAATTTAAAAAGAGAAAAAAAAAATTCCATGCATTTGATCAGATAATTACAGACTAAGGCTGGTCTTCAAGAACAACAAAAACAACAGAAAACTCCTATACATATTGAAGCTGAACATCACTCTACTCAATGATAACTTCATCAAAGATGAATTAAAAACAGAAATTAAAGACTTTTTTAGACTAATGAAAATGAAGATACAACATACCCACTTATTAGGCACAATGAAAGCAGTGTTCAGAGGAAAACTCAGAGCTCTGAGTGCACTAAAAAGAAACTAGAAAGAGCATATACTGACAGCTTGATAGCACACCTGAAAGCTCTACAACAAAGAACAAACTAGTATATCCAAGAGGATTAGCCAGCAGGAAATAAACTTGGACCTGAAATCAACCAAGTAGAAACAAAAAGAACTATACAAAGAATCAACAAAACCAGGAGCTGGTTCTTTGAGAAAATCACAAGGTATACAAACCCTTAGTTAGACTAACCAGAGAACGCAGAGTCAGTTTCCAAATTGATAAAATCACAAATGAAAAGGATGACACAACAATAGAAATTCTTCATAGAGTTAGAGCATTTCTCAAATTAATTTGGAATGATAAAAACTCAGGATAGTGAAAACTGTTCTCAACAGTAAAAGAACTATTGGGAGAATCACCATCCCTGACCTCAAACTGTACTACAGAGCAATGGTGATAAAAACTGCATGGATTTGGTACAGAGGTAGAGAGGTAGATTATTGGAATATAAATGAAGACCCAGAAAAGAATCCACACACCTATGGTCACTTGATCTTTGACAAAAAGCTAAAGCCAGCCAGTGGGAAAAAAAAGACAAAAATTTTCAACAAATGTTGCTGGTTCAACTGGTGGTCAGCATGTAGAAGAATGTAAATTGATTCATTCTTATCTTCCCCGACAAATAAAAGGGAAAGTGGTGAAAGCCTCAAACACATGAGCCCAGGGGAAATTTTTCTGAGCAGAACACCAATGGCTTATTCTCCAAGATCTAGAATTGAGAAATGATAGCTCATAAAATCGCAAAGTTTCTGTAAGGTAAAGAACACTGTCAATAGAACAAAATGGCAACCAATAGACTGGGAAAAGATCTTTTTCAATCTTAAATTCAATAGGGGTCTAATATCCAATATATACAAAGAACTCAAGAAGTTAGACTCCAGAGAACCAAATAACAGTATGTAAAACAGGGAACAGAGCTAAACAGAGAATACTCATCTGAGGAATATTGAATTGCTGTGAAGTACCTAAAGCAATGTTCAACATCCTTTGTCATTAGGGAAATACAAATCAAAACTACCCTGAGATTGTACCTCACACAAATCAAAATAGCTAAGATCAAAAACTCAGGTGACAGCAGAGAATTTGCAGAACGAGAAACACTACTACTTTGCTGGTGGGATTGTAAACTGGTACAACCACTCTGGAAATTAGTCTAATGGTTCCTTCGAAAATTGTACATAGTATTACCTGAGCACCCAGCTATACCATTCCTGGGCTTATGTCCAAAAGATACTCCAATAAGGACACATGTTCCACCATTGTTGTAACCCACCATTGGTGCCTGGCCTTATTTTTCCTTCCCCCACTTGTTTTGCTAAGAACTCCTTCCTTGTATCCGTTGAACATTCTGTCCGAGCTATCTTTACCCTGAAAACATCCTGTTTTGTAAACTCTTAACTGCACCTGGCCTCCCCAAACTTTGTTGTTACCCCCATGTAAAAGGAGTCCTGAGTAAAGCCTAGTTGGCATTAACTGATTATTTAGTGACCCATGTGTGTGTCTGTGGGTATTTCTTTTTCAATTCCCCAGGCCTCTGTCCAAGGCTCAGTGGCAGTGACAGCGTGGGCATTGTCACACCATGTTCATAGCAGCCTTATTTATAATAGCCAGAAGCTGGAAAGAACCCAGATGTCCTTTAACAGAGTAATGGATATAGAAAATGTGGTACAACTGACTGTTAGGAGAAATTTAAAGACTGGACAGGCCAGCAGAAAATATCAAGGGCATGAACTAGGTGTCACTACTAAACATAGCATAAAACATTCAGGCAGGTAGAAATGTAGACACGTGTAGGAAACTCCAGGGTTGGTGTGGAGGAGTAGCAGGGAATATTGCCAACATTGGGAGAGAATGGGAAGTTGGCACAGCTTTCTGAGCAAAATTTCAAGAGAAAGGGCAGAGTCTGGTAGGAAAGGGTGAACTCTGATGAGCCAAGACTCAGTTCTGTGTTCAGATTATAGTCCTGCTGGCAGGGCTATAAACCGCTGCCTGCTTGTTAGAAAAGTACAGAGCCTGCAATAAGGCTCTGGGATAAAGCACTCATGGAGAACAAAGGAGTCAGGACCACAGTCAGGACCAAGGAGAAGGTTTCAACGTGTGTCTTTATTTTTGTGTGCCTCTCTCCTTTGTCCTGTTCTTTTTAAACAGCCTCAGATCCAACCACCAGATTCCCATATGTTTGCCTCTAAGATTGGCCATAATTGTCTTTCTAATACTGCGTGTTTTGTGTGTGTGTGTGTGTGTGTGTGTGTGTAGAGGAGGGACTTAGGGAGTGGCTGATTTGGCTGGAGTCTAAGTCACTCTCTCCTGTGGAGGTGGGGTTTGGGGCTTGCCTAGAGCCTTGTACATCTGCCCCATTGTGGTGCATCCAGACAAAGTGGATTTGTAATTGAGAGTTCAGAATGCACCTGCCGGTTGACAGTCACCTGTCTTCAGGGCTTCGACCAAACTCAACCTTTCACATTTCCACTCTCTCCTTTCAATCCCACACATATTCATGGTAAATAATGATAGTCTTTATTAAAAACATTTTTAAAAATTATATTATGTTCATTGGCCATATTGATGCCTACCGGGTTTTTATTTACATCCCATTTCTACTTCCTTTCTATAAACTTGCTTCATAAATATGACACAAAACAATTTTAACCAATTAAATGAAATTCAGCATTTTCAAATGAAACACAATGTGTGCACAAAAGTTGGTGTTTTAGTCCATGGGAGCTTTGGAGGGTTTGGTTGGTTGATCATGCTATTTTTCCCATGAGGTTGCTACCTCTTTTAGCTCTTTAGGTCCTTTTTTAAGCACCCTCATTGGGGTCCTCAAGTTCAGTCCGATGGTTAGCTGCAAGCAAGCTCAGCTGTATCTATATGACTCTAACAAGTCACTGAGAAGGCTTCTCTATCTGGTTTCTGCCAGTAAGTACTTCTTGGGATCAGCTATAGATCAGCTTGGATTTGGTGACTGCATATGTGGTGGATCCCCAGGTGAGGCGGCTTCTGAGTGATCTTCTCTTCAATTCCTGCATCTCTGGAATAAATCATGCTAGATAATGGTGGATGATTATTTTGATGTGTTCTTGAATTCAATTTGCAAATTTTTTAAAAGTATTTTTGCATTGATGTTCATGAGAGAAATTGGGCTGAAGTTCTCTTTCTTTGTAGTGTCTTTGTGTGGTTTGGGTATGAGAGTAATTGTGGTTTCAAAGAATGAGTTGGGTAGTGTTCCTTATGTTTCCCTTTTGTGGAATTGTTTGGAGAGTATATATATTAGGTCTTCTATAAAAGTCTGATAGAATTCTCTATTAAACCCATTTGGTCCTGGGCTTTTTTTGGTTGGGAGGGTTTTGATGACAGATTCTCTTTCTTTAGGTGTTATGGGACTGTTTAGATGGTTTATCTCATCAGATTTAACTTTGGTATCTGCTATCTGTCTAGAAATTTATCCATTTCCTCCAGATTTTTCAGTTTTGTTGAGTATATGCTTTTGTAGTAGGATCTGATTATTTCTTGAATTTCAGTTTCTGTAGTTGTGTATCCCCTTTCCCTTCTGATTTTGTTAATTTGGATACTCTCTCTTTGCCCTCTAGTTAGTCTGGCTAAGGGCTTACTGATCTTGTTAATTTTCTCAAAGAAAATCTCTTGGTTTTGCTGATTCTTTTATACTTCTTTTTTGTCTCTCTTTGGTTGATTTCTGCTGTGAGTTTGATTATTTCTTGCTGTATACTCCTCTTGGGTGTATCTTATTCCTTTTGTTCTAGAGCTTTGAGCTGTGCTGTTAAGCTGCTAGTGTATGCTCTCTCCAGTTTTTTTGGAGGCACTGAGACCTATGAGTTTTCCTCTCAGTACTGCCTTAATTGCATTGCATAAGTTTGGGTATGTACTGGTGTCATTTTCATTAAATTCTAAAATAATCCTTTATTTCTTTTTTTATTTCTTCCTTAAACAAGCTATCATTGAGCATTGTTTAGCTTTCATGTGTATGTGGACTTTTGGTTGTCTTTGTTGTTATTAAAGACCAGCCTTAGTCCATGGAAGTATTTCGATCTTATTGTATCTGTTGAGGCCTGTTTTGTGACCGACTATATTGTCAATTTTGGAGGAGGTACTGTGAGGTGCTGAGAAAAAAGTGTATTCTTTTGTTTTTGGATGAAATGTCTTGTAGATGTCTGTTAATTCCAGTTGGTTCATAACTTCTGCTAAATTTGCTGTGTCTCTTTTCAGTTTCTTATCTATGATCTGTGAGAGTGGAGTGTTGAAGTCTCCAACTATTATTGTGTATAGTGTAATATATACTTTGAATTTTAGTAGGATTTCTCTTATAAATGTGGCTGCCCTTATATTTGGGGCATAGATGTTCAAGATTCAGAGTTCATCTTGATAGATTTTTCCTGTGAAGAGTAAAAAGTTTTCTTTCTTATCTTTTAAGATAATTTTTCGTTGAAAATATTTTATTTGATATTAGAATTGCTACTCCAGTCTGTTTCCTGGGCCCATTTGCTCAGAAAAACTTTCCCAGCCTTTTACTGTTAGGTAGCGTCTGTCTGATATGAGTTTCCTGTATGCAGCAAAATGCTGGATCTTGTTTATGTATCCAGTCTGATAGTCTATGTTTTTTTTTTTTTTTTTTTTTTTTAAATTGGGGAATTGAATCCATTGATGTTAAGAGAAATAATGGAAGAGTGATTTTTGTTTCTTGTTATTTTTGTTGTTAGAGGTAGACGTATATTTATGTGCTTTACTTTCTTTTTTTTGTGTTGGGCAGTTAAGGGCCCTCAAATATATGGGGCAACCAGCTCCCCAGTAGTCTGGGAGCAGGAGAACCCCCGCGGAGAGCCACTCCAGGTTCCGCGGGATTGGACCTCCATGCCACCACCAGAATTGTCCTGACCCCACAAATGGGAGTTCAGCCTATCCCTTGTGACTTTAATGGGCCATTACCGTCTATAATACAATAGGGCTGCTTTTGGACCGGTTATCTGCCACCCTTAAAGATTTGGTAGTACACCCTGGGGTAATTGATCAAAATTATAAAGGCCAACTAAAGATCATGTGCTCCTCCCCAAGGGATTGTTTCCCATCTCAATGGCTCATTCTCCCTAATAGTCCTGCCCAATTTGCATCAAACTGGGCGAGAAGGGAGAACAAAGGGAAAAGAGGGAACAAGGCTTAACATATCTATTAGTAGAATTAAATACTCAGCCAACCTCAATTTGGAGATTAAAAGAAAACTTTTTAAAGTACTTTTGGCCGCTGGGGCAGACAAAAGCATCTTATCTACTAGGTGGTGGCCTGCTAAGTGGCCAGTTAATCAATCTTCCCATTTTTTGCAAGGCCTTGGCTATGAAGCCAGTCCTGCTATTAGTTCTAAATTATTAAAATGGAAAGCCCCTGAGGGACAAAAAAGAACTTTTACACTGTATGTCCTTCCACTACCTGTTAATCTATGGGGAAGAGACATTTTAACAGAACTAGGTCGTAAACTTATGAACAATTATTCCCTGCCTGCACAAGAGATAATGATTAATATGGGGTATATCTCCAAAAGAGGCATTGGCAAATGGATGTCACCCATGTTCCCTCCTTTGGAAAATTAAAATATGTACATGTGTCCATTGATACTTGCTCAGGAGTTATCTTTGCTTCTCCTTTATCAGGAGAAAAGGCTTCTCATGTTATTACTCATTGTCTTAAAGTGTGGAGTGCATGGGGCATTCCTAAAGTGTTAAAAACAGACATTGGTCCTGAATATACCACAGCAAAATTGCTTGAATTTTGCCATCACATGGGAGTTTCACTCCTGACAGGATTGCCTTATAATCCTCAGGGTCAAGGCATCATTGAACGTGCTCATTGCACCCTAAAGGTTTATTTAAACAAACAAAGGGGGAATTGAAGAGGTGCCCTCCACACCCAAACTTTCTACTATACTTCTTACCTTAAATTTTTAAAATTTGGATGCTCATGGCCATTCAGCTGCCTGCTGAGCGCCATGGACAATGGCCTGTGCCACCTAAAGAGTTTGTAAAATGGAAAGATGTCCTCACTGATAATTGGAAAGGCCCGGATCCTATCTTAATACGATCCAGGGGAGCTATTTGTGTTTTTCCACAGGAAGAAAAAAGCCCGATTTGGATCCCAGAATGTCTAACACATCGAGTGCTACCCGGTGTTTCCAAAACCAATTCCAGTGGAACATGATGCTACAGTCTTCCCTAAGTTTTTCACCACCGATATCAACTTGGGTGAGGGTGGGACTCTTTGGAGCAATCCTTTGCTGCGGACTTGCGTTGCTTCTCTGGCTGGTTTGTAAGCTCAAGGCCCAAACAAAAAGAGACAAGGTGGTTACTGCCCAAGCGCCTGTCGCTCTGGAACATGCAGCATCAACCGATATCTGGTTGTCTATGCTTAAGCAGTAGGTCGCCGGCCAGACAGCTCTTGCACTCCTAGAACTTCGGTTCATTGCACAGGATTAGAGTGTCTGGTTTGAGCAGCCCATGAGGGACGCCGAGCAAAGCATCGCACTGAGAGCCCCTTGTCGCGGGGTATCTCTGGGAGATATGTCATCTGGTGTGAGGGTTGCCTGCCCCAGTGTCCCTCCCTCAGAAAAATGGCAGAGTGACAGGTCAAGAGTACTACGGGCTACAAAAAGTCTAGTGGTTACTCCTGTACATGGTCTTTATACACCTTAATGAGGATTTGACTTCTATCTCCGCCCTCCTAATATGGGTGTCCTACTTTGCTTAAAGAATAAAAGATAGGGGGAGATGTGGGGCGCTGCCTGCATATTCTCCATTACAAGATGGCGGTGACATCCGGCTGTACTTAGCAGTAAACAAGTCATGTGCGCACGTGCTGGGTAACTTTCCACTCCTTGAGCTCTGCCTTTCCCGTGGCATCATAGGGCCTAATGAGTTTCAACCAATCAGAGGGCTCCACGTCCAAGGCGAGGACAGATTCCTATATAAGGGGATGAGCTAGATAGTTTGGGGTGATGACAGCCCTGCTCCTGATGCTTTGGAACCAGAGAGTCAGAGGAGAGGCGAGATGGGCGATTCTGTTGGTGTTTTCAAAACCGAAGCCCTTTTGCCTTAATGCAAAACTATTTTCTTGTTTGTTTGACACCATTAAAACTTTTGATGTACCGTACTTGCCCTTAAACATGGAGATAGCAGGGTTTGGGGATTATAGAACTCTTGCTTTATCAAGTAATTTTTGACATGCTTTTGTGCAGAGAGACTGTGTTTCTGCTCTGGATGGTGTGCAAACTCCGTACTCAACAATAACGTGACAAAGTGGTCATAGCACAAGCTCTTGCTGTACTCGTAATGGGCACCTCTTCCTCTGTTTGGCTTAAAGGTCCAACAAGAGCCTGATGGTTGATCGGCCATGTTTTTATTTAAGAAAGTAGGGGGAGATGTAGGGAGCCGTTTGTGCCACACCCAAACATGGCGCCGGCTTCCCGCCGAGAACTCAGCAAACAGAGCTGTTGCCCAGCCAAGAGACTTAATGCGCATGCGCCACATACATCATAGCCTGCTCTTGGGGCATACTATTGAGTTACTGGAGGGCGCACCAATCAGGTAGTGACACGAGTCTCCTAGGCATATATAGCAGTACATTTCTCCCCCACGTGGAGAGGGAGATAGTGGAGAGATTGTGGGAGACCCCACGTGGAGAGGGACCCGATAAGAGAGATTGCGGAGAGATCCCACGTGGAGAGAGACTGGGCAGAGAGATCGCACGTGGGAGACTGCACATGAGAGGTCGCCTATACAGTAGACCCCGGTAGGGAGTCCCCGGCTCAGAGAGAAGTTTCCTGCTCAAGAAGTCCCCTGCTCAGAGTGCTGTACAATAAAGGTTGTCCGCAGAAGAATCCAGTTGTTGCACGCCTGTTCCTATCGGCGGGAAGCGTGGGCGCATGACATTTTCTATGTTGTCTTCAGCCCCTGACAGACTCTCTTTCATCTCTTCTATTCTGTTGGCGATGCTTGCATCTGTAATTCCTGATTTTTTATTTTTGTTTCCCATCTTCAGGTTTGTTTCTTTTTGTTCTTTCTTTATTGTTTCTATTTCTGTTTTCAATTCCTTTATCTGTTTGGTTTGGTTTTCCTGTAGTTCTTTGAGTGATTTTTTTTTTCCTTTTCTCCTGCAATTGTTTAAGAGAGTTATTTATGCACTTCTCCAAGATCTCCATCATCATCATGAAGTATGATTTCAAGTCTGAGTCTTGTTTCTCGGGAGTGTTTGGCAATCCACTACTTGTTGTGGTGGTAGAGCTGGGTTCTAATGTTGCCAGGTTGTCTTGGTTTCCATTGCTTAGGTTCTTTTGCTTTCTTCTTGCCATCTTGTTATTTGTGATTATAGGTAATCTTGTTTCTGCGTGGAGTCTGTCTCTCCTGTGGATCCTTCTGCTTAGGATGGAAAGCGTTCCTGCTGCTCTTCTGAGTTCCCAGGGACCTGTATTTGTGCAGGCTGCCAGTCCAGATGGGGCTGGGCCTGGTCTGGCATTGGGCTGGAAATGTGCACCCCCATTAATTTCCACTGCTTGAACCACAAGATTTCTGTGCAGCTTTTCCTGACTTAGAACATCTGTAGAAAAAGTTGACTCACTGTTCCGCTTAGGATGGAAAGCCTTTCTGCTGCTCTTCCAAGCTCCCAGTACACAGTTTTGCTTTTTACCAAACCTAGACTTTTGGGAAGAGAAGAAGAATTTTGAGTTATACTGAGAAAAGGGTGATAAAGCAGGAAGTAAGGATTTGGGTTCATGGTTTCAGTAATGTCAATTATTCATTACAAGCAGGCCTGCTAGAGTACAGCTGTATAAATCATGTTTACAAAGAGAAGAGAGAGGACAGAGAATCGCAGTAAGGTATTTCCCCTTGGATTTTCTATCTTTCACCAAGTATTGTCATATTACTCTATTAATAAACGCTCTGATGAATAGAATAGCTAATTAGAGCCTGCATTATCTTAATTCCTCTGTGCATTCTCTCACAGCCACACTCAAGGTATATGCTTTACTCATCTTCTAGCTGTCTTTTAATTCAAATAAAGTTGACAATCATTATTAACTGTCATATTGATCACCTATGGCAATATGGGTAAACAGGGAGTAAAAGCTCCAGTTTCTGAACTGAAGCCAAATATTCAAGTCTACTCCTCAAAAATGTCTTTAAGTGTTTGTTTCAAGGTACAACCAAAATTTGCCTGGTTACATAAGTATATGTCATTTGTCACCAGTGAGTATATTTCCAAATTTAACATAGAAAACTTTAGTTTAAAATTAATGTCATCCTTCTGCATTTATACTGATTTTATGACGCAGAATACATTTATTTTATATTCATGACATTCTTAAATTGGATGTAAAGCTATGTGATTGGTGCCAGATGCAAAGTGGGAGGAAGATGAGTAAGCGTGGGTACCTGGATCTGTAAGACTTGAAGCCCTCTTGTGTCTGTGAGCCTCAGGGGATTGAAATTGCAATCCATAATTCTTGAATTTAGCATTCATTCATATATTTATTATAGGAGTAAAATAATTTTGGAAATGGCCATCAGATATTCTCTGTGTTAAAGCTGGTGTCAAGGATTTGTCTAAATTGTAGCAGTGACAGATACAACCCCATCTGTTCATATTTTTCCTCACCATAACAAAATATCTTGTTTCTAGGGGTGAATGTCCAGACAGGAGGCTTAAGTGATATGAAGATACCCTTGGCTGGCACATAATGTGTGAGTTCCTTGGTGTGGAGTACGGAAGCTTCTCAGACTGTCCCCATGTTCTCTTCTTTGTTCTCAGAAGCACACCATAACCCTTTTCTTTAAATTAAAACTAAAATGACTAAGCTTGGAACAAGTCCAAGCATTCAGTGGAAAAATTCATAATCTCATAAAGGGTGGAATTTTTCTTTGTCAACCAATATCACATTAATTAGGCTCTATTTCTACATTGTATTATCTGCTGTATTAAGCACATTTTCCACCATTCCTGGGACCACCCAGTTTTCACTAGATGTTTCTGTTGTGATAAAGCTCACATTTATGAAGGAGTGAGAGGGTATAGTTACTGGCATACATCATTCACTGTTATTCAGAATTTACAGAATTTCTGGAGACAGGAAAATCTACATTCAGAGATGTGAAGCAAATTTCTTGAAGAGCTACTCCACTAGCAAGGAGCACGTTTCTCCTCTGACTTCAAAGCTATTATCAATGTTTGGCATATCTTGATGTGTGAAGAACCCTAATTTCTTATTCGTCCCATGATCTTAATGTGATGCCAGAAAAAAGATGATTGTGTATTCTACAGTTATCCTGCATAGCTTCAAAAGTGAAAAGAATTTTCCCAATAAAAGTAAGTCACAGAGGATTCAGAGTGTAATTATCAGATTGAATTTTGCATCTCTTCACGAGTGATTAAGGTTGGCACTGGTATAAGGGCTTCTAGTAGTCTGACTTCCTGGAATGGACAGGGAAAGTAGGGACCAAAGCCTGCTTAGAAGCTCCAACAGAGAACTAATCTCTAAACCCATAACTCCCTTTGCCATGGAAACCTCTTCATTGTCCCCAGAGGTGTATGTATTTTAAGCAGAAGATGAGCTATAGAAGTCTCAGTAGTAATTCTTCTGAAAGGAACCACGATGGCCACATTTATTGATACTTACAAAGGCCAAATAGGTGAAACTGTCAGTTGATTTTTTTTAAATAAATGGACTGACACAGAGTTTTGGGTCTGTTTTTCTTTATCTCTAGGCCCAGACAAGCAGTCACAGCTGGTAGTGGAAGGGAGATTTCTTTTTCTGGTATCTCCCATATTGACCCTCACATTGACTCTGTAGGGCAGGGCACCACTGTGCTTAAGAGGATGAAATCAAGCTTCATCATAAGCCCAAGGGCTAAAATTCAAACTCAGAACTGGCTGATCCCAAAGCCTATGATTTTAAACCTTCATACCACACAGGCCTTTTAAGACATGAAAAGGACATCTGCATAGCAACATGTACAATCATAACATAGACACAAAAATGGAACACACAGTTATTTTTTTCTTTTAAAAATATATTTGTGATTTTAGATGTTCACACACCACCAGATTGCCACTACCTCTACCACCACTTAAAAAAATAGAAGCCATAATGTAAAGGAAAACAAGGGAGGTATTTAGGGATGTTTGGAGGGAAGAATGGAAAGAGGGAAATGATATAATTATATTTTAACTTTAAAAAGTTTTAAAAACCATAAAAGACTTAATGATTTCAATTAGTACTTCCCATATGCACATGGATGTAGGGCCAGTCATGCACTAGAACATGGGCATTAAACCAGGGTTCACATGTCTGAAGATAACAAATTATTCCTTTCCCAGCAGTCTTAAACTAAGACTATCTTCTATTCCCTGCCCAAGTTTTGGTAAGAGAAAAACAACCCTTATAAACTGTGTAGTCACTTCTGTGGTCTTTGATTTGGAAAATCCCCATATATATTTAATTCTTCTAGGAGTATTTTTAGCTTTCAAGAGTCATCATTTGGGTGAGACTACCCTCTTTGTCTGGAACCTCCCCAGGGTGTTCAGGGTTGTCAACCATATTTGCTTTCTCTGCTAATGCTAATACTTGAGTATCCTTACTATAATTACACAATATGCCTTTATGGGATACATGCAGAGTGATTAGAGTACAGTGACACAGATGTCCTTCTGGGATTAAAAATTGACCAGGCATACTTGTCCTACTGTGAAAGACTGGCCTTCAAAAACAAAGTATAGTTGTGTCTGGCAGTCTGATCATTGCAGCTGAGGATGCTACTTGACATGACCTTTAGACAGAGTACATAGCAGGTAACTACCAATTTTTACAACAGGAAAGATTTAAGTTGCAATTCTACTCTGTCACTTATTGGCTACATGACCTTGAGAGACCATTTAACTCTTCTGAGTTTCTTTCCTCAGCTATGAAAATTTAGAAGTACTTTTGTCATGTGATTCTATTTTGGGTTAAATGATGTATTGTATGTCTGGTACCAAAGCACAGAGTGAGATCCATAAATGATAATGATTTTTATTTTTCTCATCAAGATATTATATTATGTATTCTTTGATTACAGTGCCAAAATTCTAATATCTCTGAAGTATACTTCATACATACTTTTCTTCTTGGGCTTAGTTTCCATAAGGTACAGATGGTCCCCAAAATATCGTGCTTCAATTTAAGATTTTCAGCTTTATGAGAGTGTGAAAGCAATGATTCCAAATTGAGTTCTCTTTCTGTCAAATGATAGCAATACACAATAGGGTGCTTGGTTACGGAACTGGATGCTAGCATCAAGCTGTAGATCTTGTTCTATCACACAACTATAAGAGTATTCTATACTTTACTGTATTGTAAACAATGGGCAGTCTATTGTAACAATAGGAAGCTTAGGTGTATTTGGAGGCTCAGTCAGCACAAATATGAAGTTTGATCCCCCAGGTCTCATGTTAAAAGTCTTCTTATGACAGGCAACATGTGGCTGTAAATTCATCACTAATGTCTTAGGATTTTATTGCTATGAAGAGACCCATGACCATGGCTATTCTTATAAAGGAAAGTATTTATTTGGGACTGGATTAAAGTTCAGACATTTAGTTCATTATTTTTATGGTAGGAAACATAGCAGTATGAAGGTACACATGGTGCTGGAGAAGTTGAGAGTCCTACACTTCTCAGGCAGCAGGAGACTGAGAACCATACTGGGCATAATTTAGGCATAAGAGACCTTACACCCTGCCCACATGATGGCACACTTTCTCTAATAGTGCCACAGTTACTCTAGCCAAACCACTACCCCTAATAGTACCATATCCTATAGGCCTATGGGCTCAATTCTTTTTTTCAAACCACCTTAACTGCAGAGGAGGATACAAAATGATTCCCAGTGTTCACTGGTCAGGCATCATAGTTAATTGAGGAGCTTCAGGTTCAGTGAAAGACAATTTGTGGAAAATACCAAATGTCATCCTCTGACCTTTACAAATGAGGATGAATATGTGTACCCACACATACGTACATACATACACATACATGCATACATACATACATATACACACACACACGCATACATACATACATACATACATATGTACATGTTCTTTAGTTCTGATATTTTTGTTTTCGTGTGCATTTATTGGGCTATAACCGCACTGGAATTGAAGGGGCACTGATAGTATCTTACAAAGGAAAATGTCTTTTCTGACCTAGCAGCAGTTCAGCATTTTAGATTGCTTTTGATGGTAGACTAATTTCTTCTAAACATCCCCATTCCTCATTTGATTCATGTTTAAGTTACTTATGAAACAACTAGACCTGGACATTATATACTCAGTGCTTACATAAAAGAAGATATTGTTACATAAAAATCTTTACAGTCTTTATCCTGAGTTTACCTTTTGAGTAGAATAAATTCATCATGACATATTGTTCCATACAACTGTGTTTGCTCTCTGCCTAGAGAGGATCCACAAGTTCTTGTCATCTTGGGTAATCTGTCTTCCTATGTCTCCATATAGAGAATAATCTGTTCTATTGAGATATAACATTCTTTGGACTATAGAGCCTAGAGTTTTCTTATGGTCTTATGCATTACCACAAGACTGAACCTAGAAGAGATTAGTTAATCTCAGTTTCAACTGTAACACGTGTAGGGAGCTTGAAGTGAGTTTATTTTGTCGCTATGTTGGAATATAGTGACACGAGTATACAGCGTCTATAAATGTGTTTTTGATTTTAACTTAACGCACTCTCTGCAATCTCTTTATATTCTGTGAGATCCTCACATTGTTACTCTGTTGTGTCATACGTATTACTTGTAATTTCCCAAGAGAATAAGCACTGCCTGGTTCATTACCTACTCTGTTAACATTCTTCCTTCTGTCTTCACACTGATTCCTAGTAGTCTTCAATGACTCACCTTCCTGAATGACTGTGTGTGTGTGTGTGTGTGTGTGTGTGTGTGTGTGTTACATACATAGTTATCATTTTCCTAAAATTATTTCATTTATTTCTAGTATTTATAATTTAGATTCTCTGTTACTTGTTAGATATTTAAATTCTCTTACATAAGCAATTCTTTCCCAAAGGCTCCATTTATAAGTTTTCTGTTATCTTTCTCATATTCATTTATTAAACTGATTTTATTGGATATATTTTATTAACATTTTGAATGTTATCTCCTTTCCTGGATTCCCCTCCATATCCATATCCTCTATCCCACCACCCCTCCCCCTGTTTCTGTGAGGCTGTTCACCCACCCACCAACCCCCTCCCACCTCCCCAATCTGATATTCCCCTATACTTCAGCATCTAGCCTTGACAGGACCAAAGGCTTCTCCTAACATTGATGCCCAACAAGGCCACCCTCTGCCACATGTGCAGCTGGAGTTATGGGTTCATCCGTGTGTACTCTTTGGATGGTGGTTTAATTCCGGGGTGCTCTATCTGGTTGGTATTATTCTTCTTATGGGGTTCCAAACCCCTGCAACTTTTTCAATTCTTTCTCTAACTGCTTGGCAACCTGATATTCCCCTACACAGGGAAATCAAGCCTTCACTGGACCAAAGGCCTCTTTTCTCATTGATGCCAGGCAATTTTATCCTCTGCTGCATATGTAACTGGAGCCATGTGTCTCTCTATGTGTACTAACTGGTTAGTGTTTTAGTCCCTGGGAGCTGTGGAGGGTTTGTTTGGTTGATAATGTTGTTCTTCCCATAGGGCTGAAAAACCTTTCAGCTCTCTCAGTTCTTTCTCTAACTCCTTTATTGAGGTATTTTTGAAAGATATTGTGTAAATTTAGTTTTGTCCTGAAACATTGCTTTCTCTATGTTTTTTTTTTACATTTTTAAAAATGACTTTATTTTGCAAAACAAAGATAAATGTACAGATTTTAAACATTTTTTTGCTTAAAATTATACATTTTTGTCAGTACTGTTTTTTCAGACATTAAAATAAATTTTACATAAAACCCTGTGAATATGTTTTTTAGTCAGTACTTGATTTTTTTCAAGGGCTTGACAGTATGCATTGAAAACCTACTAGTTGCAATAAGCATAAAGTACATGCAAAACAAAACGCAACATGGAAATAGTCAAAGTCTTCTTGTTTTGTGAATATATGTATATTTTTTGTTTTCTTTATTTCTTGGACTTCATACAGTCTGTGAGTTGTTTCTGGGGGAGTGCAAGCCTCTGGGGTTAGCATCCCACTATCAGTGACTGCATATTATGTCTGTTCTTTTGTGACTGAGTTATCTCACTCAGGATGATCTTCTCTAGATGCAGCCATTTTCTTAAGAATTTGGTTAAGTCATTGTTTCTGGTGGCTGAGTAGTATTCCATTGTGTATATGTACCACAATTTTTGTATCCATTCGTCTTCTGAAGGACATCTGGGTTCCTTCCAGCTTCTGGCTATTATAAATAGAGCCGCTATGAACATTGTGGTGCATATATCTTTGTTGTGTATTAAAGTGTCTCTGGGGTATATGCCCAGAAGTGGAATAGCTGGGTCTTCAGGTAGTATTATATCCAATTTTCTGAGGTATCTCCAGACAGATTTCCAGAGTGGTTGTATTAGCTTGCAACCCCACCAACAGTGGAGAAGTGTTCCTCTTTCTCCGCAGCCTCGCCAGCATCTGCTGTCATCTGAGTTTTGGATCTTGGCCAATCTGACTGGTGTGAGGTGGAATCTTAGGGTTGTTTTGATTTGCATTTCCCTGATGGCTAAGGATGTCGAGCACTTCCTCAGGTGTTTCTCGGCCATTCGGTGTTCCTCAACTGAAAATGATTTGTTTAGCTCTGTACCCCATTTTTTAATAGGGTTATTTGATTTTCTGGTGTCTAGCTTTTTGAGTTCCTTGTACACCTTGGATATTAGGCCTCTATCTGATGTGGTGTTGGTAAAGATCTTTTCCCATTCTGTTGGTTGCCGTTTTGTTTTCTTGACAATGTCCTTAGCCTTACAGAAACTTTGCAATCTCATTAAGTCCCATTTGTTAATCTTTGACCTTAGAGCTTGAGCCATTGGTGTTTTGTTCAGGAAATTTTCTCCTGTGCCTATGTGTTCTAAGGTTTTCCCTACTTTCTCATCTAATAGTTTTAGTGTATCTGGTTTAATGTGGAGATCTTTAATCCACTTACACTTGAGCTTTGTACAAGGAGATAAGAACGGGTCTATTTTCATTTTTTTGCATGTTGAGTGTCAGTTGGACCAGCACCATTGTTGAATGCTTTCTCTATGTTAATTGAAGATTTTGCTGGACATAGTAGCCTGGGCTAGCATTTGTGGTCTCTTAAGATCTGTATGACACCTTCCCAGTAACTTCTAGCTTTCATAGTCTCTACTGAGAAATCTGGTGTGATTCTGATAGGTTTGCCTTTGCATGTTATTTGACCTTTTTCCTTTTCTGCTTTTAATATTGTTTTGTAGTTTTGTACACTTTCTGTTTTGACTATTATGTGATATGAGAATTTTCTTTTATGGTCCAATCTATTTGGAGTTTTGTAATCTTCTTGTATGGTTATGGGCATATCTTTCTTTAGGTTAGGGAAGTTTTCTTCTAGAATTTTTTTTGAAGATATTCACTGGCCCTTTAAATTGGGAATCTTTCTTCTCTTCTATACCCATTATCTTCAGGTTTGATATCACTGTGTCCTGAATTTCCTGAATGTTTTGGGTTAGGAGCTTTTTTAATTTTGGATTTTCTTTGACTGTTGTTTCAATGTTTTCTGTGGTATCTTCTGCTTCTGAGATTCTTTCTTCCACCTCTTGTATTCTGTTGGTGATGACTGTGTCTATGACACCTGACCCCTTTCCTAGGTTTTTTATATCGAGTTGTTTTTCTTTGTGTTTTTTTTTTATTGTTTCTATTTCTGTTTTTAGATTCTGGGTGGTTTGTTCAATTTCTTTATCTGTTTGATTGTGTTTTCCTTTGTTTCTCTAAGAGCTTGTATTTGTTTATTTGTGTTGTGTATTTCTTTAAGGGAATTACTGATGTGATTCTTGAGGCCCTCCATCATCAACATGAGGCACAATTTAAGTTCAAATCTTGTTTTTCAGGTGTGTTGGGACACACACTACTTGCTGTGGTGGGAGAGCTGGGTTCTGATGTTGCTAGATTGTCTTGGTTTCTGTTGCTTAGATTCTTGTTCTCGCCTTTTGCCATCTTCTTATCTTTCATGTTAGTTGATCTTGTTGTTTCTGAATGGAGCTCATGTGCATCTGTGGGCCTGTGCACTCTGGAGGGACCTCTGTCCTGGTGTTCAGCTCTCTGTGGGCAGGCTGTGGGTTCTGATGGTGATGGGCCATCTTTAGCTCTGAGTGTAGATGGAGCCTAAAGGGTACAGAACAAAGATGTACCATGATACCTGCGCCCTTAGAGTTCCTGGATGTCTCTCCTCGATAGTCAGTGGAGAGAGTGTGTGGGCTTACTCATGGGCTCAGGAGGGAGAGCACTCGTGCATCCCCTCTGGGTGCACAGCTCCCTGCAGGCAGGCCACCAGTCCTGATAGCTGTGTGCTGGATATGACTGTGGCTGTGCTTGTGGATTCTTGATATGAATTTTTGTGTGGATTAATTTGGTTGCATTTTAATTGTGATGTTTTCCTTCTGCTTGGGTCAAAGATTGTAGTCAACATAAACCACTCCATCTAACTGTAAAAATAAGTCACTTCTTTATATGTACTCCTTACAATGTGGTAGTGAAATGGGAACACACATATTTTATTATTTTACTAACAAATAAACTCACACAGAGACAATAGGCAATGCTAGGAAGCATCAGACATCTTTCTAGTTTATGAGAAATGAACCACCTATGTCCATACTACTTTGAATGTGCCTGATATCATGTTAAGTAAGATTAAGCCTGGTTAGTACTTGGATAGGGCATATGTGCTATTTGTGTTGCTTCATATATTACAAACACATAGACTTGAAGTAAACATGATATTTAAAACCATAATACTGTGTAAAGTCATGATTTCTTAGTTTGCTGAAAAAAATAGTTTGTGTGAAAGGCAAGAACAGAGTTATGCACACAGGCTAGAGACATATACAGAGGAACTTTTAGGATGATGTACCTAACACAATGATTTGCTGAAGCAGTAGAGCCAGATTTGACTGATAATGCAAAAAAAAAAAAAAAAAAAAAAAAAAAAAAAAAAAAAAAAAAAAAAGAGATAGGCAAATGTCAGAAACAGGAGGAATGTGGTTTATGTAAAAGAGAAACATGAACAAAGATGGGGAAGTATGAAATTGATGCTATGTTTATAGAATGAAATTATGTAATGCAGGCTATAACAGGAAGGATGTAGAACAGGTATAACAGAAACAGAAGACCTATTTGCATTTATTAGTGACTTTGGACTTCATCCTGAAAATAAAGAAAACCAATAAGGGTTTTAAGATATCATGTTTGAAGGAAAAAGATTACTTGTCAGATGTGGAATGGAGGAGGAAGTACTACATCAAGGTTTAGTCAGGAGTTTGGTAAAGCTTAAATGGTGCATAATAAATACAAACTTAAGTTAAGACCCATGTGGATGATAATTACAAGGGTGTAGAGTTTGAAGAAATATTAAATAGATAAAATTAATAGGACCTGTGGACTATTTGATATATATATATATATATATATATATATATATATATATATATGAAATCACAATGATAAGATCAAGATATCAAGCAACAGAGCCTTATGTGACAAATGTTATTTGTTTCTTAGGATTCCATAGCCTTATTACCAGTTATTTTAAAGTCTAGACTACAGATCCCACTTTGTGATGCAATATTATAACAAATTTTATGACTATAAGAATATAATTTTTATATAACTTTTTCTTTATTTTTATTCAGTTGAGTCACAAAATAAAAAAAGAATTTCTCATCTATTTATGCAAAGACTTACTTTGAAAACATTACTTCAAAATCAAATTATAGTCTCTTTTGTACAAAAGAATTAGAAGACTAATAGCCCAAGTAAGTTTTAACTTTGGATATGAAGAATTAAATGCTGGCAAGTAAAAGATGTGTTACTGAAGGAGCTATTTGAATGCCTAAATCAGTAAAACCTTAGGGAGTTAATTAGACTAAGTATTTCTGACAAATGTTTTCCTTTGGAGTAGTTCCAGGAAAGATGATTAAGGATATAAAAAAATAGTTATGCAGGCTTCCATTTGGCCTGGAGCTGACCCTGTGACAAAGATCTCTGTACCCAAATCGTTCAGGGAGAGAGTTGGTCTCCTAGGAGTGCTAACACACAAGTTTACAGCCAGGTCAAACCACTATCAGAGACAGTAAGAACAGCTAACACCAGAGATAACAAAATGGCTAGAAGGAAGTGCAAAAACCCAAGCAACAGAAACCAAGGGCACGTGGTATCATGAGAACCCAGTTCTCTTACTACAGTTAACCCTGGGTATGCTAACACACCCAAAAAACAAGATTCTGATTTAAAAACACATCTCATGATGATGTTATAGGACTTTAAGAAGCATATAAATAACTCCCTTAAGGATATACAAGAGAACACAGGTAAATAAGTAGAAGCCATTAAAGAGGAAACACAAGAATTCCTTAAAGAATTACAGGAAAACAAACAGGTGAAGGATTGAACAAAACCATCCAGGATCTGAAAGTAGAAATAGAAACAATAAGGAAATCACAAAGGGAGACCACTCTGGAGATAGAAAACCTAGGACAGAGATCAGATTGCAATTATCACCAACAGAATATAAGAGATAGAAGAGAGAAACTCTGGGGCAGAAGATACCATTGAAAACACATACACAACAATAAAAAACATGCAAAAACGCTTTTAACCCAAAACATCCAGAAAATTCAGGACACAATGAGAAGATGAAAACTAAAGATAATCAGTATAGAGTAGAGCAAAGAATCCCAAATTAAAGTGTCAGTAGATATCTTCAACAAAATTATAGAATTAAAACCTCTCTAACCTAAAGAAAGAGATGTCTATAACTATACAAGAAGCCTACAGAACTTCAAATAGATTGGACTAGAAAAGAAATTCCTCTAGTCACATAATAGTCAAAACAGCAAATGCACAAAACAAAGAAAGAATATTAAAAGTAGTGAGGGAAATAGGTCAAGTAACATATAAAGGCAGACCTATCAGAATCTCAGAAGACTTCTCAACAGAGACTGTGAAAGCTAGAAGATCCAGGACAGACATCATACAGACCCTAAGAGAACACAAATTTCAGCCCAGGTTACTATACCCAGAAAAACTCTCAATCACCATAGATGAAAAGACCAAGATATTCCAGGACAAAACTAAATTTACACAATATCTGACCACAAATCCAGTCCTACAAAGAATAATAGATGGAGAACCCAACACAATGAGGGAAACTATATCCTAGAGAAAGCAAGAAAATAACTAAGCAAGAAAACCAAAAGAACAAAGACACAGACACAATTCTACCTATTAAAGCAAAAATAGCAGGAAAAAGCAATCAGTATTCTTTAATATCTGTTAACATAAATGGACTCAATTCCCCAATAAAGAGACATAGGCTATCAGACTGAATACGTAAACAGAATCCAACATTTTGCTGCATACAGAAAACTCATCTTAGAGACAAAAACAGACAATACCTCACAGTAAAAGAAAGATCCTGGGCAGATAACATACAGAGCCTAAGAGAACAAAAATGTCAGCCTAGGCTACTATATCCAGCAAGATTCTCAATTACCATTGATGGATAGGCAAATATATTCCTTGATGAAACAAACTTTAAACAATATCTTTTCACAAATCCAACCCTACAAAGGATAATAGACAGAAAACTCAAACACAGTGAGGAAAACTACACCATAGAAAAAACAAGAAAGTAATCTTTCAACTAACTTAAAAGAAGATAGCCACAAAACATAACTCCACCTCTAACAACAACAACAACAACAACAACAACAACAACAACAACAACAACAACAAAACCAAAACCAAAAACAAAACAAAAACAAAAGAAAAAAAAAAAAACCCAATGATTTATTACCAATATCTCTCAACAAAAATGGACTAAATTCCCAAATAAAATGTTATAGATTAATAGACTGGAAAAGTTAAAAGGACTCTCAGCATTTTGCTGCATATACAAAATGCACTTCAGTGACAAACAGACACTACCTGAGAGAAAAGGACTAGAAAAAAATTATCCAAGTAAATGGTCCTAAGAAAGCATCTGTAGTAGCAATTCTAATATCCAATAAAATTAAATTTAAACCAAAAGTTATCAAAAAGATTAGGAAGGACACTTCATACTCGTCAAAGGAAAAACCCACCAAGAAGAACTCTAAATTCTAAATATTTATGCTCCAAATAAAAGGGCACCCACATTCACACAAGAAACTTTACTAACATTCAAAGCACACATTCAACTCTAACAATTATAGTGGGTGACTTCAACACTCCACTCTCATCAATGGACAGATCATGGAGACAGAAACTAAACAGAGACACAGTGAAACTAACAGAAGTTAGGAACCCAATGGACTTAACAGATATCTAGAGAACATTTCATCCTAAAAATAAAGAATAAACATTTTTTTGTACCTCATGATATCTTCTCCAAAACAATTGGTTATAGAACAGACCTCAACAGATAGAAGAAGATACAAAAATACCTTGCATCCTATCAGATCACAGCCGACTAAGGCTGGTCTTAAACAATAACAAGAACAAAAGACATCCCAGATGCATTTGTAAGCTCAACAACTTTCTACTCAATGATACCTTGGTCAAGAAAGAAAAAAAATGAAGACAGTATAGAATTTAATGAAAATGAAGATATGACATACTCAAACCTATCGAACTCAATGAAAGCAGTGCTAAAAGGAAAACTCATAGCTCTGAGTGTCTCAAAAAAAAAACTTGAGAGAGTGTATAATCAAAGATTGATAGCACATCTAAAATCTCTAAGACAAAAACAAAAACAAAAACAAAAACAAATATACCCAAGAGGAGTAGACAGAAGAAAACAATAAAATTTAGGGTTGAAATCAACCAAGTAGAAACACAAAGAAGTATACAAACAATCAACAAAACCAGGAGGTGGATCTTTGAGAAAATCAAAACGATAGATAAACCCTTATCTAGACTAACCAGAGGGTACTGATACAGTATCCAAATTAATGAAATCAGATATAAAAATGGAGATATAAGAACAGAAAATGAGAAAATTGAAAAAAACCATCAGATCATATTACAAAAGCTTAAACTCATCAAAATTGGAAAATCTGAATGAAATGAAAAATTTTCTAGACACAGACCAGGTACCAAACTTAAAACAGGGTCAGATAAACCATCTACAAAGTCCCATAAGCTCTAAAGAAATTAAGGGTCTACCAACCAAAACCAACCAACCAACCAACCAACCAACCAACCAAACAAACAAACAAACAAAAACAGGACCAGATGGTTTTGCTGCATAAATATATTATACTACTAAGAAAACATAATACCACTAATCTTCAAATCCTAAAAGCTAGAAGATCTTCAATTGATGTCCTATAGACCCCAAGAGAACACAATACCAGACCAGGTTACAATATCCAGCAAAACTCTCAATAACCATAGATGGAGAAAACAAGATATTCCAGGGAAATAAACCCAAATTTATACAATATCTCTCTACAAATCTAGACCTACAAAGGATAATAGATAAAAAATTCATAAAAAGAGAAACTTTACCCTAAGAAAAGCAAGAAATTAATCTCCTTGCAACTAACTCCAAAGAAGAAAAGCACACAAATGTAATTCTGTCTCTAACAACACAAATCGCAGGAAACTAAAATAACTATTCTTTATTATCTCTTAAAATCAATGAACTCAATTTTCCAATAAAAAGAAACTGATCATCAGACTGGATATGTAAAGAGAATATAGCATTTTGTTGGATACAGGAAACTCATTTCAGCAAAAAAGACAGGCATTACCTCAGAATAAAGGAATGAGAAAAAAATTCTAAGCAAATGGTCCCAAGAAACAAGCTGGAGTAGCCATCCTAATATCAAATAAAATAGATTTTCAACCAAAAGTCAACAAAAAGGTAAGAAAAGACACTTTTTACTCACCAAAGGAAAATCTATCAAGATGATCTCTCAATCCTGAACATCTATGCTTCAAATAAAAGGGTACCAACATTCAGTAAAAAAAAAAAAAAAAAAAAAAACCTTTACTAAAGCTCAAAGCACATATTGCACCACACACATTAATAGTGGGAGACCTCAGAAGTCCACTTTTATCAATGGACAGATCATGGAAGCAGAAACTGAACAGAGACACAGTGAAACTAACAGAAATTATGAACTGAATGGATTTAACAGACATCTATAGAATATTTCATATATATGTCTACAAGATCAACTACATAGGCATTTTTCTTCTTGGACCAAGGGTGAGCCTGACTTACAGGCCTGCCAGAGGACCGGAGAGGGAACTCGGGAAGTTCTCAGAGTACAGGGAGTGTGGTTCTTTCTGGAAAAGGGTCCTTTCTGGGTGAACGAGAGAGCCAGGTCTCCACCAGTAGGATTCAGGACATTTAGGCAGAGGGCTGAGCTTCCAGAACAGACTCACAAGAGCTCTCACACCTGAGCCCATGAAGACAGAACCGAGTCACTGACATCAGAACTCACTTCCTGCCCACAAAGAGCTGAACACTAAGGAGCAATCTCTCTCCTGAGCCTACTGGCCTTCACATTCACAGGAGAGACAAGCACCAGTCAGAAACAAAAAGATCACCTACAATCACTGACAACAGGATGGCAAGAGGAAAGGGCAAGAACCCAAGCAATGGAAACCAAGACAACCTGGTAACATCAGAAACCAGTTCTCCCAACACAGCAAGTAGTGGATTTTCCAACAATAAAAAAATAAGATTTAGATTTAAAATCATACTTCATAATGATGATGGAGATCTTTAAGAAGTGCTTAGATAGCTCCCTAAAAAAATTACAGGAGAACCAGGATAAATCACTCAAAGAACTACAGGAAAACACAAACAAGCAGGTGAAGGACCTGAAAATAGAAATAGATACAATAAAGAAATCACAAAAAGAGACAAACATGGAGATAGAAAACCTAAGAACAAATCAGGGGTCATAGATACTAGCATCACCAACAGAATACAAAAGATGAAAATGAGGATTCAGGGGCAGAAGACAACACAGAAAACAACATTGAAACAACAGTCAGAGAAGATGGAAAAACCAAAAAGTTCCTAACCCAAAATGTTCAGGAGATCCAGGACATAATGAGAAGACCAAACATAAGAACAATAGGTGTTGAAGAGGGTTAAGAATATCAACTAAAAGGTACAGTAAATATCTTCAATAAAATCATAGAAAAAAAACTTTCTTACCCTTAAGAATAAGATGATCATGAACCTACAACAAGCCTACAGAACTCCAAACAGATTGGACCAGAAAAGAAATTCTTGGATCAACCACATATGCAGTCACCAAATCCAAGCACTATAGCAGATCCCCAAAAGTACTTACTGGCAGAAACCAGAAGAGATGCCCCCTCAGGGCCTATGCTAGAGTCATATAGATACAAGTGAGCATGCTTGCAGCTAACCATGGGTCTGAAGTCAAGGATCCCAATGAGATTGCTAAAGAAAGGACATAAGGAGCTGAAAGGAGTTACAACTTCATGGGAAGATAACATGATCAAGCAACCAAACACTTCAAAACTCCCATGGAATAAAACACCAACCTTTGTGCGCACTTTGATCCAGTTGCATATGTAGCTGAAGATAGTAGTGTCTGGCATCAATGAGAGAAGAGGCGTTTGTTCCAGGGAGAACAAGTTTTCCCAATGTAGGGGATATTAATGCATGGGGTGGAGAGGGTGATATGGACGGAGTGCACCTCTGTGAAGGCAAATGGAAAAAGGGGGGTTGGGAGCAGAATGGGTTATTGATCCAGTTGAGTATGTAGCTGAAGATGTATCTGGCATTTGAGAAGAGGCTTTTGTTCCAGGGAGGGCATGTTTTCCCAATGTAGGGGAATGACAAGGCAATGAGGTGGAGAGGTGGATGAAAAGGGAGTGTACCTTTGTGAAGGCAACTGGAGGGAGAGGGGGGATGGGAGTAGGGTGGGGTAAAGGGATAACATCTCAAATGTAAACACAGAGTATGTAATAAAAAAGAGAAAATAAATTCTTCTTGATATATAATAGTCAAAACACCAAATGTTCAAAACAAAGAACTAAAAGTTTTGTTGTACTAAAAGCAGTAAGGGAAAGAGGAAAAGTGATATTTAAAGGAAGACCAATCAGAATTCTACCAGACTTCTCAACAGAGACTGTGAAAGCTAGACGATCCTGGACAGACATCATACAGACTCTAAGATAAAACAAATGCAAGCACAGGTTAATATATCCAGCAAAACTCTCAGTTATCATAGATGGAGGCACCAAGATATTCCACGTAAAAACCAAATTTACACAATATCTGACCACAAATCCAGCCCTATATAAAGGATAATAGATGGAAAATCCAACACAAGGATAAAAACTATACCCTAGGAAAATCAAGAAAATGATCTTGCAAGAAAACAAAAAGAAAAAAGATAGACAAACATAATTCTACTTGTAAGAGCAAAAATAACACCATCACTATTTCTTAATATCTATTAACACCAATGTAATTAATTTCCCAATAAAGATGCATAGATTATCAGACTGGATATGTAAACAGGATTCAGCATTTTGCTGCATACAGGATACTCATCTCATAGACAAAGACAGACACTACCTCAGAGTAAAAGGCAAAACAACAACAAAACAAAACAAAAAAAAAAAAAAAAAACATTTTAGGCAAAAAGTTCCAAGAAGCAAACTGGAGTAGCCATTCTAATATCAAATAAAATAGATTTTCAACCAAAAGTTATCAAACAAATATATAAGGAAAAACACTTTTTACTCATCACAAGAAGCATCTATCAAGATGAACTCTCAATCTTGAACATCTATGTTCCAAATACAAGAACACTTACATTTATAAAAGATACCCTATTAAAGCTCAAAGCATAAATTGCACCAGACACAATAATAGTGGGAGACTTCAACACCCCTCTCTCATCAATGAAAGTAGAAACTGAACAGAGACGCAGAAAATCTAGCAGAGGTTATCAACCATTTGGAATTAGGAGACATCTATAGAACACTTTATCCTAAAACAAAAGAATGTTCCTTCTTCTCATTACCTCACAGCACCTTAATCAAATTGACCATATAATCTGTCACAAGAAAATTGCAAAATCTAAAGAAAATAGACAAATTTCTAGACGGATACCGGATACCAAAGTTAAATGAGGATCAGATAAACCATCTAAACAGTCCCATAACACCTAAAGAAATTAAAGCACCCATCAAAAGCCTCCCAAACAGAGTAAGTCCAGGGACAAATGTTCACTTGATCTTTGACAAAGGAGCTAACAACATTCAAAGGAAAAATGACAGCCTCTTCAACAAATGGTGTTGGTTCAACTGGCAGTTAGCATGCAGAAGAATTAAAATCTTATCATCTTATATTCTTTTCTCCTTCTACAAATCTCAATTGAAAGTTGATTAAAGATCTTCACATAAAACCAGGTACATTAAAACTATTAGAGGAGAAAGTGGGGAAAAGCTTAGAACACATAGGCACAGGGGAAATTTTCCTGAACAGAACACCAGTGGCCTATTCTCTAAGATTAAGAATCAACAAATGGGACCTCAGGAAATTGTAAAGTTTCTGTAAGGCTAAGGACATTGTAAAGAAAACAAAATGGCAGCCAACAGAATGGAAAAAGATCTTAACAAATTCTACATCTAATACATGACTAATATCCAATATATACAAAGAACTGAAGAAGTTAGACTTCAGAGAATCAAACAATCTCAATAAATAATGGAGTGTAGAGATAAACAAAAAATTCTCAACCAAGGAATACCGAATAGCCGAGAAGCACTTAAAGAAATGCTCAACATCCCTAGTTATCAGGAAAATTCAGATCAAAACAACAATGAGATTTCATCTCACACAAGTCAGAATGGCTAAGTTCAAAAACTCAGATGACAGCAGATGCTGGCAAGGATGTGGAGAAAGAGGAACACTCTTTCACTGTTGGTGGAGTTGTAAGACGGTACAACCACTCTGGAAATCAGTCTGGCGGTTCCTCAGCAAATTGGACGTAGTACTACCTGAAGACCCAGTTATTCCACTTTTGGCCATATATCCCAAGGATGTTCCAACATATAAAAAAGGATACATGCTTTACCATGTTCATAGCAGCCTTATTTATAATAGCCAGAAGCTGCAAAGATCCCAGATGTTCTTCAACAGAGGAATGGATACAGAAAGTCTGGTATATTTACACAATAGAGTACTAATCAGCTACTAGAAACAATGACTTTATGAACTTCCTAGGCAAATGGATGAAACTAGAGAATATCATCCTGAGTGAGTTAACCAGTCAAAAGAATACATGATATGTAGTCACTGATTATTGGATACCAGCCCCAGAAAGCTCTGGATACCCAAGAAACAACTCACGGACCCTTTGAGCTCAATAAGAATGAAGGCCAAAATGTGGAAGCCTCAGTCCTTCTTAGAAAAAAAATTGCACATACATCATATATTATTATGTAACCAATTTTATGCGTTATAACAATATTTTAGGAAATAAAGAAATTCAAAAAATGAGAAAAAAATGCTGTCAAAGATGCTTCCCTTCCTGGAGCACCCTGTGCTGGTAGAGCAGAGGGTGGGTTTTGGCTGAGAGCTCAGGGAATAAGGGAAGGTGGGCAGATGCCACAAAGGAGAAGAGCAGCTACTTCATCTGGTCCGTGGGAGAGTAGACTTCTTCAATGTGTCAGAATATGGATCTTGGATGGACACAGGGTTAAGCAGCTTGATTCAATTTTCCAAGCCTGAGCTATGAGTGTACTAAGAACATCTGTCAGTACCTTTGATTCTTTTTCCATGGACCCAAGCCTGACATACATACCAACATCTGGGTCCAGGTTGATGCTGTAGCATGTCTTCCAAACTGTCAACCACCAGGGGTAGCAGCATTCATTCAGAACAACTTGATAAGTCAGAACATCCTGGAACCTGATGTGGGGAAAAAGCACTTTTCAAAAGGAGAAACATTTCACCCCACCTGCTCTTATGCTTGCCAATCCATGGGCTTGGGCCCCCATCCGAACTATCTCCTACACATAGCTAGGTAATCATAATGAGTTATCTTGAGATCTGTCACAATCTTTTCTCCCCAGCCCACCACCCTATCCCACTACACTACAATCACCAGGGCCTACTCAGGATTCTTCACTGTCTTTTTTTCCTCCAAAGTCTCTAAGTACTCTCAGATGTTTTGTGTCCTCTTTGAACAATCACAAACCTGTGTTTGGAACTAGGCATATATGCAAAGATAGTGGGTTAGTAATGGAGAGAAAAACGAGGAAGAAAAATTAAACAGCTTTCTATGTGGCAGATATGTGGGCCCCAAACACCATGGGAAGATCCCAGGATATCCAGCATAAGGTGTGGTTTCTTCAAATTAGCTGTGAGCAGGGGCTGCTTAGCCCAGAGAGGACCTAAGGATCCAGTGCATTGATGCATGTTATTACTACATGCAAAGAGGTCAGGAAGCCATCCTAGAAATTTCCTCATGTTCTTCAATGTCAGTTGCAATGTCCTGTGCTATAGTCAACTTATTTCACAGACAGATATGGTTTCACAAGACTTTGGCACTAGTTCAAGCTGCCTCAGATCAATCCGGACATTGGTGCTCCCAAAGACTTCTAATTCTGAGGAAACTTTCCCCCTAATCTGCTGGGATCCAGGCCCAGCCAAGAAAACCACAGGGTAATATTCTGGGCATCTATGAGAATATTCTGCTTCAGGGCAGCATCACACCGAGACTACCAAACTAACCTTACCTCAAGTCTATTGCAATGATGATGCATTTTAATAGCATTTTTTTTTTTTACATTCTAAAAGACACTGAAGTTTTTGCTTAATCTCACAGTTAGAGTTAAAATATACTTTCAGGTCACTTCAGCCTTGAGACTTATAACATGTCTTTAAGAGACAAATGCAACTACCAACCTTATTTGCCTTGAGTGTCTCAAGTAATCAACCATTACAATCCGACCCAAGGCATAGCTGTTATTTTACAATATGTTCTCTTTCATGTTCCTGACCCAAAGTGTAATAAAAATGTATTTGTTTATGTGTTATGATAATCATATTTGGAAAACAATAAATAAAATAAAAGGTGGTTTTAAAAATAATAAAAAAGAATATACCTTTTTCTTAACACCTCACGGCACCTTCTTCAAAATTGACCATATAGTTGGTCACAAAATAGGTCACAACAGATACAAGAACATAAAAATAATCCCATGAATTCTATTAGATCACCATGAACTAAAGCTGGTCTTCAATAACAACAAAAACAATAAAAAGTACACATACACAAGGAAACTGAACAATGCTCTATTCGACAGTTTGGTCAAGGAAGGAATAAAGAAAGAAATCAAGGACTTTTTAGAAATTAACAAAATAAAGGCCCAGAATACCCAAACATATGGGATACATTGGAAGCAGTACTAAGAGGAAAACTCATAGCTCTACGCACCCCCAAAAAGAAACCAGAGAGCATAAACTAAGAGCTTGAAAGCACAACCAAAAGCTCTAGAACAAAAAGAAGCAGATACACCCAAGAGGAGTAGATGGCAGGAAACAACTCAGAGCTAAAATCAACCACATAGAAACAAACAAAAAACTATACAAAGAACCAATAAAACCAGGAGCTGGTTCTTTGAGAAAAATAAACAAATTGATAAACCCCTAGCCAGACTAAATAGAGAGCACAGAGAGAATATCCAAATTGACAAAATCAGAAATTAAAAGGAAAACCTAACAATAGAAAATGAGGAAATTCAAGAAGTCATCAGATACTACTACAAAAGCCTATCCTCAACAAAACTGGAAAATCTAGAGGAAATGGACAATTTTCTAGACAGATACCAGGTAGCAAAGTTAAGTCAGGATTATATAAACCATCTAAACAACCCTATAACCCTTAAAGAAATAGAAGTAGTCATCAAAAGCCTCCCAACCAAACGGAGCCCAGGACCAGATGGATTTAGTGCAGAATTCTATCAGATCTTTATAGACCCAACACCACTACTCTCCAAATTATTCCATAAAATAGAAACAGAGGAAACCCTACCCAACCCATTTTTCAAAGCCACAATTACACTCATTCCTAAATCACATAAGATCCTACACAGAAAGAGAACTTTAGATCAATTTCCCTCATGAACATTGATGCAAAAATTCTCAATAAAATTCTTCAAACTGAATTCAAGAACACATCAAAAAGATCTTCCATTATGATCAAGTATGCTTCATCCCAGAGATGTAGAGATGGTTCAATATATGGAAATCTATCAATATAATCCACTATATAAACAAACTCAAAGAAAAATAAAATATCATCTTATTAGAGGCTGAGAAAACAGTAGATAGAATTCAAAGCCCCTTCATGGTAAAAGTCTTAGAAATAGCAGGAATTTCAGGTCCATACATAAACACAGTAAAAGCAATATACAGAAAACCAGTATGGAACAGCAAACGAAATGGAGAGAAACTTGAATCAATCCAACTAAAATCATAAACTGTACAAGGCTGCCCACTCCCTCACTATTTAGTACGGAACTTGACATCCAAGTCAGAGCAATTACAAAAAAAAGGAGGTCAAAGGGATATAAATTTGAAAGGAAAAAGTCAAAATATTATTCTTTGCAGAAGACATGATAGTATACTTAAGTGACCCCAAAAGTTCTACCAGTGAACTTTTATAGCTGACAACTTCAGCAAAGTGGCTGGATATAAAATTAACTTTAAAAAATCAGTAGCTTTCTACTCAAAGGATAAACAGGCTGTGAAAGAAATTAGAGAATTGATTCCCTCTTTACAGTAGTCACAAACAATATAAAACACCTTGGGGTGACCTTAACCAAGCAAGTGTAGGATCTGTATGACAAAAACTTCAAGTATTTGAAGAAGAAAATGGAAGAAGGCCCCAGAGGTGGAAAGATTTCCCATGCTCATGGATCGGAAAGATCAACATGGTAAAAATAGCCATCTTCCCTTAGGCAATCTCAAGATTCAATGCGATCTCTGCCAAAATTCCTCCAACTTAATTCTTCATAGAGTTAGAAAGAGAAATTTGCAAATTCATTGTGAATAATAATAATAAAAAAACAAGATGGCAAAAACTATTCTCAACAATAAAATACTTCTGGGGAATCACCACCCCTGACCTCAAGCTGTATTACAGATCAATTGTGATAAAAACTACATGGTATTGGTGCAAAGACAGGCAGGTAGATTAGTAGAATAGAATTGAAGAAATGAACCCTCACACCTATGGTCACTTGATCTTTGACAAAGGAGCTAAAAACAACCAAAGGTAAAAGAACAGCCTCTCCAACAAATGGTGCTGGTTCAACTGGCAGTCAGCATGAATAATGCAAATTGATCCTTTCTTATCGTTTTCTACGAAGCTCAAGTCCAAGTGGGTCAGAGACCTCCACATAAAACCAGGTACACTGAAACTATTAGAACAGAAAATGGGAAAGAGCTGAGAACACATAGGCACAGGGGAAATTTTTTTTTTTAACAGAACACCAATAGCTTATGCTCTAAGATCAAGAATCGACAAATGGTACCTAATAAAATTGCAAAGCTTCTGTAAGGCAAAGAGTGCTGTCAAAAGGACAAAAGGCAACCAACAGATTAGGAAAAGATCTTTACCATCCTACATATGATAGAGGACTAATATCCAATATATACAAAGAACTCAAGGAGTTAGCCTCTAGAGAATCAAATAATCCTATTAAAAATGAGGTACAGAGTTAAATAAAGAATTCTCAGCTGAGGAATATTGAATGGCTGAGATGCACCTAAAGAAATGCTCAGTGTCTCTAGTTATCTGGAAATGCAAATCGAAACAACCATGAGATTCTATCTTACACCAGTCAGAATGGCTAAGATCAAATACTCAGGTGACAGCTGATGCTGATGAGGATGTGGAGAAAAAGGAACACTCCTCCACTGTTGGTGGGATTGTAAAATGGTACAACCATTTTGAAATCTGTCTGCTGGTTTTCAGCAAATTGCACATAGTACTGCCTGAGGACCTTGATATACCACTACTGGGCATGTACCCAAAAGAAGCTCCAACATCTAACAAGGACACATGCTTCCTCATGTTTGTAGCAGCCTTATTTCTAATAGCCAGAAGCTGGAAAGAACCCAGTTGTTTTTCAATGGAGGAATGAATACAGCACTTGTGGTACATTTACACAATGAAGTAGTATTCAGCTATTAAACTCAATGTTTTTATGAAATTCCTAGGCAAATGGATGGAACTTGAAGCTATAATTTTGAGTGAGGTAACCCAGTCACACTTATGATGTGTGCTCATTTACAAGCAGATAGTAGCCCCCAAAATCCACATAGCCAAGAAACAAGTCACAGAAATTTGAAGCTCAAAGAGAAGGAATGCCAGAAGGTGGATGCCTCAGTCCTCTTTGGAAGAAAGAACTAAATGCTCATGGGAGAAAATAAAGGGACAAATAGAGGAACAGGGATCAGAGAGAAGATCATCCACAGACTGCCTCACCTAGGGATCCACCCCATATGCAACCACTAAACCCAAGCACTATTGCTGATGCCAAGTAGTGCTCACTGGCAGGAACCTAAAATGGATGCCTCTTCAGAGGCTCTGCCAGAACCATACTGATACAGAGGAGGATGCTTACAGCTAAGCATCAGACTGAACATGAGGATCCCAATGAAGGAGCTAGAGAAAGGTCTGAAGGAGCTGATAGGGTCTACAACCCTATGGGAAGAATTATATGATCAACTAACCAAACCCACCACAGCTCCCAGGGATGAAAACACCAACTTATGAGTTTGCATGGAGAGACCCATGGTCCCAGTGCATATGCAGCAGAGGATAGCATTTTCTGATATCAATGGGAGGAAAGGCCTTTGTACCAGCAAAGCCTCATTTTCTCAGTGTAGGGGAACACTAAGGTGCTGAGGTGGGAGTGGGTGGTTGGGAGAGGGAGCACTTTCATGGAGGCAATGTGAGGGGGAGGGGAATGGAATTGGGGGAAGGGGATAACATCTGAAATGTAAATACAGAGAATATCCAATAAAAATTAAAACAATGAATTCATGAAATTCTTAGGTAAATGAATAGAACTAGCAAATATTATCCTTAGGGAGGTAATCCAATTACAATTTGAATACACATAGTATGCACTCACTGATAAGTGGATAGTAGTCCAAAATCTAAGAATACCCAAGATACAATTCACAGACTACATGAAGCTAATCCTAATTCCTAATCAAGAATTAGGAAATCAAAATATGAATGCTTCAGTACTTCTTAGAACAGGGAACAAAATTCTCACAGGAGGAAATTCTAATACAGAGTTTGGAGGAGAGACTGAAGGAATGGCCTTTCAAAACCCCCATAAAGCTCTGAACACCCCAGAATCAACTCACAGACTAAATGAAGTTCAAGAAAAAAAAAACATTATATTCAATCCTTACACACTAAGAAAACTTTGACTAATTCCATGTTACATCCTGTTTTACATGTACTTTTTGCTCATTGTAACTAGTAAGACCTTAATGCACACTATCAAACCTTTGAAAAAAAAGCCAAGCACTGACAAAAATGTATTTGTATACATTTATGCAAAAATGCTTAAATTTTTTTCTTTTATCTTTGTTTTTTTAAATAAAGTTGTTCAAAAAAAAAAAGAATGAGGCGGAAACTCACTTAATATCATTTGTAACATAACCCCAGTGTTATATATAGACTCAAGTCTGTTGCATAGGATTTCTACCCAATAAAATAAGAACGGAAAAAATTTCTTTATTAAAGATCATTTGACTAAGGACCTTTCTATGCTTGACAGCACTCCTTCTTAGATTCTAAAAGGGAACTGAGCATAGATGGAGTTGCTCCAATTGTGGCAAGAGAGCCACTAGGCATGAATTCATCTACAGACAAATATCCAGAAATAGACACATTATGCAGAATAGTTTACTGATAATTTTTGCTAAACCAGAATTTTCAGTCTTCAAAATTCTGCACCATATTGGTCTGTCAGATGATCCTGGGCCAGAACACTGAAGACTGATGCTCCAATGTTTTGAGGAATGAAGGACTATCCAAGTGATCAGCAATCTTTATAAATTGGCTAAATTTTGGAAGTGACGTTTTGTGCTTCTCATAATTTCAGGTGATATTAGTCATTCTCAGATTTCTGACAGAGTTGAGGAATAATTTAGTCTTATAGCCTACTCACACTAACTTTAAGAAAACATAGTCAGTCATTTAGATGATTTTCAAATGGTCATAGTTGTGCACAGCTCACATTTGAGAGAAAAGGTTTGTTTGTTTGTTTTAAGTAAACAGAAAGGGTGATGTGTAGGATGATATCATTATATAGCAAGACAGGTCCAGGATAAGGCAAAGCCTATCATTGTATGAGAAGGAAGAGTAGGTCGGAAAAAGTGTAGGAATTATGAAGGAAGGGGAGAACTAGGAGAATTAGAGGAGCCAGAGAAGGTAGAAGGTTCTAGAAGCCAACATGGTGGCCGATGTAAATAATCTCTGCACATAAATAAAGATTATTATGAGTATTTTGGTGTGTTGATTAATGTGGCAATTTAATTGAGTTTTTTAAAAAAGTGTAGTGGCAGGATGCATAAAGCCTTTCGAGAAATTGGGATGCGTATGTGCCAGGCATGACAACAATCTGCCAAGGGAAAGTGAGTAAACACAACACACTGGGATGGTCATGGACAACCTGGGTCCAAAGCAGCCTGGGTGGGCAGAGCGGATCACCTGGATCAAATGAAGCCAGAGTCTGTGTGCAGCTCATAGCTCTGCAACATGCAGAGCCATGTAGCTTTGTTGTTCACAGACCTCATGGCTCTGCACAGAGGACAATGCAGGAACTTGGTACTGACTTTTTTATTTACCACAACAGAACCTGTTCTGCCTTTCCTGAAAACATGTAATCAATATGCAACTACCTTTGATAATTACTTCAATAATATACATTATAATGTCTCTCCTTATACAAGATATTATTTTCTACCAATAACTAATCTCTGCAATGTCATGTGTCATGTTATTAAAGATAAATTTATATATGTATATTAAAATACATAACTATATAAAAACATATATAACAAAAAAGAATGTTTTTGTGCTTTTCTGAATCCCCGTGTCCAGTATAGTCTCCACATAAAACATATGCTAAATAGATCTTAATAAAATTAAAGCAAAAAAGTAAGATATTCTCTCAGTCATCAAGATGAATGCTGTTAGCAGAGAAAGCTGATTGAAACTTCTATGTCCCAGATAGTGCCTGCATTCAATGCTGATTTTATATGGTGAAACTCAGCACTTTTTTTTTAAACTTTATTTTAAAAAACAAAGATAAAAGAAAAAAATTAAACATTTTTACATAAATGTATACAAATACAATTGTGTCAGTGCTTGGCTTTTTTTCCCCTTATTTTTTAAGGTTTGATACTCTGCATAGGTCTTACTAGCTACAATGAGCAAAAAGTACATGTAAAACAGGATGAAACCTGGAATTAGTCAATGTTTTCTTGGTGTTTAAGAATTGAGCAAAATGTTTTTTTTTTTTTTGTTTTGTTTTCTTTTTTTCTTGAAATTCACACAGTCTGTGAGTTGTTTCTGAAGCAGTCCGAGCCTCTGGGATTAGCATCCCAATATCAGTGACTGCATATTATGTCTGTTCTTTTGTGACTGGGTTATCTCACTCAGGATGATATTCTCTAGATGCAACCATTTTCTTAAGAATTTGGTTAAGTTTCTGATAGCTGAGTAGTACTCCATTGTGTAAATGTACCACAATTTTTGTATCCATTCATCTACTGAAGGACATCTGGGTTCTTTCCAGCTCCTGGCTATTATAAATAGAGCTGCTATGAACATTGTGATGCATGTGTCTTTGTTGTATATTGAAGTGTCTCTGGGGTATATTCCCAGAAGTGGAATAGGTGGATCTTCAGGTAGTACTATGTCCAATTTTCTGAGGAATCGCCAGACTCATTTCCAGAGTGGTTGTATCAGTTTACAACCCCACCAACAGTGGAGAAGTGTTCCTGTTTCTCCACAGCCTCGCCAGCATCTGTTGTCATCTGAGGTTTAGATCTTGGCCAATCTGACTGGTGTGAGGTGGAATCTCAGGGTTGTTTTGATTTGCATTTCCCTGATGGCTAAGGATGTTGAGCACTTCCTTAGATGTTTCTCAGCCATTCAATATTCCTCAATGAGAACTTTTTGTTTAGCTCTGTACCCCATTTTCAAAAGGGTTGTTTGGAGAGATAAAGGCCTGGTGAGAAGGTGATCCAAGTAGCCAGGGGGCAGAGAGATCTCTGTCCAGCATGCACAGAAAGCGTGCCCCTGCCCTGCCTGATCCAGGGACCACAAACCCAGCATTGGAACCTCTGTTACCACCTGGCGGATTTGGGGTGCAGAACAGGGCTCAGAACACCTGCCACCTGGACCAGCAGAGCCCCAGAGATAAAGGCCTGGTCAGAAGGGGATCCAAGTAGCCAGGGAGCAGAGAGATCTCTGCCAAGCACGCACGAAAAGCTGCCCTTGTCCTGCATGATCCAGGAACTAGTAACCCAGCATTGGGACCCCTGTTCCCACCCGAGGCTTTGGGGTACAGAACAGGACTCAGACCATCTGCCAACTGGACCAGCGGAGCCCCAGAGAGAAAGGCCTGTTAGAAGAGGATCCGAGTAGCCAGGGGACAGAGAGATCTCTGCTGAGCAAGCACAAAAAGCACGCCCCTGCCCAGCCAGATCCAGGGACTAGGAACCCAGCATTGGGACCTCTGTTCCCACCCAGTGGCTTTGGGACACAAAACAGGGCTCAGACCATCCGCCGCCTGGACCAGCGGAGATCCAGAGACATAAGCCAGGTACAAGGGAAAGCAAGAACCTATCACTGACAACAAGATGGCAAGAGGAAAGTGAAAAAGTGTATCTTAGGGAAACCAAGACAACCTGGCAACACTAGAACCCAGCTCTCCCATCACAGCAAACAGCAGAATGCAAAACACTCCAGAAAAAGAAGACTCAGACATGAAATCCTGCCTCAAAATGATGATGGAGATCCTTAAACAAGTACAGGAGGAAAAGCATAAATATTTAGAAGTTTTAAAGAAGAAACAAGAAAAACACTCAAAGAACAAAAAGAAAAGATAACCAAATAGAAGAAGGAATGGAAGAAGAAATTTAAAACAGAAATGGATGCAGTAAAGAAAACACTAAAAGAGACAACCCAAGAAGTAGAAATTCTAAAAAAGAAATCAGGAGTCACAGATGCAAGCATTTCCAACAGACTACAACAGATGGAAGAGAGAATATTAGGAGCCTAAGACAACATTGAAAACATAGACAAAACAGTCAGAGAAGACGCGAAAACCAAAGAGCTCCTAACCCAAAATGTCCAAGAGATCCAGGACACAATGAGAAGACCAAACCTAAGTATAACAGAAATGGAAGAGGGAGAAGAATATCAACTAAGAGGCACAGTAAATATCTTCAACAAAATTGTAGAAGAAAACTTCCCTGCCCTTAAGAATGAGATGATCACAAGCATAAAAGAAGCCTTCAGAACTCCAAATAGGTTGGACCAGAAAAGAAATTCTTCCCGACACATAATAGTCAAAACACAAAGTTCCCAAAGCAAAGAAAAAATACTAAAAGCAGTAAGGGAAAAAGGTCAGGTAACATATAAAGGCAGAGAAATCAGAATCACACCTGATTTCTCAACAGAGACTATGAAAGCTAGAAGAGCCTGGAAAGACATCATGCAGACCTTAAGAGAGCACAAGTGCCAGCCCAAGCTGCTATACCCAGCAAAACTATCAATCACCGTAGATGATGAGATGAAGATATTTCAAGACAAATCAAAATTTACACAATATCTGACCACAAACCCAGCAGTACAACGAATTATAGGTGGAAAACCCAATACAACTAGGGGACCTATATCCTAGTAAAAACAAGAAATCTCCTAAGCAAGAAAACCAAAAGAAGAAAGAGACAGAGACAGAACTCAAACTACAAAAGCAATAATAGCAGGAAACAGCAACCATTATTCCTTGATATCTATTAACAGAAATGGATTCAACTCCCCAATAAAAAGACATAGGCTATCAGACTGGATACAAAAACAAAATACAGCATTTTGCTGCATATAGGAAACTCATCTCAGAGACAAAGATAGGCACTATCTCAGAGTAAAAGGTTGGGGAAAAATCTTCCAAGCAAACGCCCCCATGAAACAAGATGGAGTGGCTTTTCAAATATCGAATAAAGTAAATTTCCAAACAAAAGTTATAAAAAAAGATAAGGAAGGACACTTTTTACTCATTAAAGCAGAAATTTGTCAGGAGGAACTCTCAATCCTTAGCATATATGCTCCAAATACAAAAGAACCCATATTCATAAAAGAAACCCTACTAAAGCTCAAAAAATACATTTCACCCCACACAATAATAGTGGGAGACTTTAATACCCCTCTCTCACCAATGGACAGATCATGGAAACAGAAACTGAGCAGGGACACTGTAAAACTAGCAGAGACTATAAACCAACTGGAATTAGTAGATATCTACAGAACATATCATCCTAAAGTAAAAGAATACACCTTCTTCTCAGCACCTCACGGCACCTTCTCGAAAATTGACCACATAATTGGACACAGAACAAGTCTCAATCGATATAAGAAGATTGAAATACTCCCATGCATCCTCTCAGACCACCATGGTCTAAGGCTATTCTTTAACAATAACAAAGACAACAGAAAGCCCGTATACACATGGAAACTAAACAACGCTCTGTTAAACGATAGCAGGGTCAAAGAAGAAATAGAGAAAAAAATTAATGATTTTTTAGAATTCAATGAAAATGAAAACACAACATAACCAAACCTATGGGATGCAATAAAAGCAGTGCTGAGAGGAAAACTCATAGCTCTGAGTGCTTACAAAAAGAAACTGGAGAGAGCTTACATCAGCAACTTGACAGCACAGCTGAAAGCTCTAGAACAAATGGAAGTAGATACATCCAAAAGATGTAGATAGCAAGAAATAATCAAATGTAGGGCAGAAATAGACCAAATAGAAACAACAACAACAAAAACCATTGAAAGAATCAACAAAACCAAGAGTTGGTTCTTTGAGAAAATCAACAAGATTGATTAAACCCTTAGCCAGACTAACAAGAGGGCAAAGAGAGAGTATCGAAATTAACAAAATCAGAAAGGAAAGTGGAGACATAACAACTGAAACTGAGGAAATTCAAAAAATCATCTGATCCTAATACAAAAGCCTATACTCCACAAAGTTGGAAAATTTGGAGGAAATGGATGAATTCCTAGACAGATACAAGATCCTAAAGTTAAAACAGGACCACGTAAACCATCTAAATAATCCCATAACACCTAAAGAAATAGAAGACGTCATCAAAATCCTCCCAATCAAAAAAAGCCCAAGTTCAGACATGTTCAGTGCAGAATTTTATCAGATATTTATTGCTGACCTAATACCAATACTCTCCAAACTATTCCAAAAAATAGAATCAGATAGAATACTACCTAACTCATTTTTTGAGGCTACAATAACCCTCGTTCCTAAACCAAACAAAGACCCTACAAGGAAAGAGAACTTCAGACCAATCTTACCTATGAACATTGATGCAAAAATACTCAACAAAGTCCTTGCAAACTAAATCCAAGAACACATCAAAACGATCATTCACAACGACCAAGTAGGCTTCATCCCTGTAATATAAAGAAATCCATCAATGTAATCCACCATATAAACAAACTCAAAGAACAAAATCACATGATCATCTCACTAGATGCTGAGAAATCATTTGACAAAATTCAACACCCCCTCATGTTAAAAGTCTTGGAAAGAACAAGAATCCAAGGTCCATACCCAAACATAATTAAAGTAATATACAGCAAACCAACAGCCAACATCACACTTTATGGTGGAGAACTTGAAGCAATCCCACTAAAATCAGGGACTCGACAAGGCTGCCCACTCTCCCCCTATGTATTCAACATAGTACTGGAAGTCCTGGCTGAAGCAATTAGACAGCAAAAAGAAATCAAAGGGATACAAATCAGAAAGGAAGAGGTAAAAACATCACTCTTTGCAGATGACATGATAGTGTACTTAAGTGAGCCCACAAATTCTGTCAGAGAACTCCTACAGCTGATAAACAAGTTCAGCAAAGTGGTTGTATATAAAATTAACTCAAACAAATCAGTAGCATTTCTATATTCAAAGGAAAAACATGTGGAGAAAGAAATTAGGGAAAAGATACCCTTCACAAAAGTCACAAAAACTATGAAATACCTTGGTGTGACTCTAAGTAAGCAAGCAAAGGACCTGTATGACAAGAACTTCAAAACTCTAAAGAAGGAAATCAAGGAATCTAAAAGAGTTGTTTGATTCTTTGGTGTCTAAATTTGATTTCTTTGTATATTTTGGATATTAGGCCTCTATCTGATGTGGGGTTATTAAATATCTTTTCCCACTATGTTGGCGAAAGTTTTGTTTTCTTGATAGTGTTCTTTAGCTTTACAGAAACTTTGCAATCTCATTAAGTCCCATTTGTAGACATTTGACCTTAGAGCACAAGTCATTGGTGTTCTGCTCAGGAAATTTTCTCCAGTGCCTATGTGTTCTAAGGTTTTCCCTACTTTCTCATCTAATAGTTTCAGTGTACCTGGTTTAATGTGGATATCTTTGGTCCACTTGCACTTGAGCTTTGTACAAGGAGATAAGAAAGGGTCTATTTTCATTCTTCTACATGCTGTGTGTCAGTTGGACCAACAACATTTGTTGAATAGGCTGTCCTTTTTCCATTGAATGTTTACTGCTCCTTTGTCAAAAATCAATTGACCATATACGTGAGGGCTCATTTCTGGATCTTATGTTCTATTCCATTGATCCACGTGCCTATTTCTGTACCAGTACCATGCAGTTTTCAGCACAATTGCCTTGTATTATAGGTTGAGGTCGGGGATAGTGATTCCTGCAGATTTTTTTTTTTTTTTTTTTTTTTTTTTTTTTTTTTTTTTGTTGAGGATGGATTTCACTCTTCTAGGTCTTTTGTTATTCCAGATGAAATTGCACATTGCTTTTTCCAACTCAATGAAGAACTGGGGTGGGAATTTGATGGGCATTGCATTGAATTTGTTGATTGCTTTTGGTTAGATTGCCATTTTTGCAATGGTGACCCTTCCAATCCATGAGCATAGGGGATTTTTTCCATTTTCTGATATCTTCCTCAATTTCCTTTTTTTTTTTTTTGAAGTTTTAAGTTCTCATCATACAGGTCCTTCACTTGCTTACTTAGAGTCACACCAAGGTATTTCATAGTTTTTGTGACTATTGTGAAGGGTATCTTTTCCCTAATTTCTTTCTCCACATGTTTGTCCCTTGAATATAGGAAGGCTACTGATTTGTTTGAGTTAATTTTATATCCAGCCACTTTGCTGAACTTGTTTATCAGCTGTAGGAGTTCTCTGGTGGAATTTGTGGGGTCACTTAAGTACACTATCATGTCATCTACAAAAAGTAATGTTTTTACTTCTTCCTTTCTAATTTGTATCCCTTTGATTTCTTTTTGCTATCTAAGTGCTCCAGCCAGGAATTCCAGTGCTATGTTAAATAGGTGGGGGGGGGGATGGGCAGCCTTGTTGAGTCCCTAATTTCAGTGGGAGTGCTTCAAGTTTCCCACCTTTAAGTTTGATGGTGCCTTTTGATTTGCTGAATATTGCTTTTATCATGTTTAGGTATGGGCCCTGGATTCCTGTTTTTTCCACAACTTGTAACATGAAGGGGTGTTGAATTTTGTCAAATGCTTTCTCAGCATCTAGTGAGATAACCATGTGTTTTTTTTCTTTGAACTTGTTTATATGGTGGATTACATTAATGGATTTCTTTATATTAAACCATCCCTATATCCCAGGCATGAAGCTTACTTGATCATGATGAATGATGGTTTTGATATGTTTTGGATTCAGTATGCAAGGATTTTGTTTAGCATTTTTACATCAATGTTCATAAGTGAGATTGGTCTGAAGTTCTCTTTCCTTGTAGGGTCTTTGTGTGGTTTAGGAAAGAGGGTTATTGCAGCATCAAAAAATGAGTTAGGTAGTGTTTCATCTGATTCTATTTTGTGGAATATTTTGGACAGTATTTTTATTATGTCGTCAATAAATATCTCATAAAATTCTGCACTGAACTTATCTAGACCTAGGCTTTTTTTGGTTGGGAGGCTTTTGATGACTGCTTGTATTTCTTTAGGTGTTATGGGATTATTTACATGGTTTATGTGGTCCTGTTTTAACTTTAGGTCTTGTATCTGTCTAGGAATTCATCCATTTTCTCCAAAATTCCAGCTTTCTTGAGTATAAGCTTTTGTAGAAGGATCTGATGATTTCTTGAATTTCCTCAGTTTCAGTTGTTATTTCTCCACTTTGCTTTCTGATTTTGTTAATTTGGATACTCTCTCTTTCCTCTCTAGTTAGTCTAGCTAAGGGTTTATTAATCTTGTTAATTTTCTCAAAGAACCAGCTCTTGGTTTTGTTGATTCTTTGACTGTTTCTTTTTGTTTCTATTTGGTCTACTTCTGCCCCAAGTTTGATTATTTCTTGCCATCTACATCTTTTGATGTATCTACTTCCATTTGTTCTAGAGCTTTAAATTGTTCTGTCAGATTCCTAGTGTATGCTCTCTCCAGTTTCTTTTTGGAAGAACTCAGAGCTATGAGTTTTCCTCTCAGTACTGCTTTCATTGCATCCCAGAAGTTTGGGTATGTTGTGTTTATATTTTCATTGAATTTTAGAAAATCCTTAATTTCTTTCTTTATTTCTTCTTTGACCATACTATCGTTTAATAGAGCATTGTTTAGTTTCCATGTGTATATAGGTCTTTTGTTTTCTTTTTCTTATTAAAAACCAGCCTTAGGCCATTGTGATCTGAAAGGCTGCATGGGGGTATTTCAGTCTTCTTATATTGATTGCGGCTCTTTCTCTGTCCAATTAAGTGGTCTATTTTTGAGAAGTTGCCGTGAGGTGCTGAGAAGAAGGTGTATTCTTTTGTTTTAAGATATGTTCTGTAGATATCTATTAATTCCAGTTGGTTCATAGTCTCTGCTAGTTTTACAGTGTCTTTGTTCAGTTTCTGTTTCCATGATCTGTCTATTGGTGAGAGTGAGGTATTAAAGTCTCCCACTATTATTGTGTGGGGTGCACAATGTATTTTTTGAGCTTTAGTAGGGTTTCTTTTATAAATATGGGTGCTTTTGTATTTGGAGCATATATGTTAAGGATTGAGAGTTCCTCCTGACAGATTTCCCCTGTAATGAGCAAAAAGTGTTCTTCCTTATCTTTTTTGATAACTTTTGATTGGAAATTTACCTCATTTAATATTAGAATAGCCACTCCAGCTTGCTTCTTGGGGCCGTTTGCTTGGAAGTTTTTTCCCAACCTTTTAGTCTGAGATAGTGCCTATCTTTGTCTCTGAGATGAGTTTCCTATATGCAGTAAAATGATGGGTTTTGTTCATGTATCTAGTCTGATAGCTTATATCTTTTTATTGGGTAATTGAGTTCATTTATGTTAACAGATATCAAGGAATAGTGGTTGCTGTTTCCTGCTATTTTTGCTTTTGGAGGTTGAATTGTGCTGTATGTTTTTCTTCTTTGGTTTTCTTGCTTAGGAATTTTTTTGTTTTTATTAGGATGTAGTTCCCCTCATTGTATTGGGTTTTCCACCTATAATTAGTTGTAGTGTTGGGTTTGTTGTCAGATATTGTGTTAATTTAGTTTTGTCTTGGAATAACTTATTCTCTCCATCAATTGTGATTGATAGTTTTGCTGGGTATAGCAGCTTGGTCTGGCACTTGTGTTTTCTTAGGGTGTGCATGATGTCTGTCCAGGCTCTTCTCGCTTTCATAGTTTCTGTTGAGAAGTCCGGTATGATTCTGATTGTTCTGCCTTTATATGTTACATGGCCTTTTTTCCTTACTTTTTTTAGTTTTTTTTCTTTGCTTTGGGCACTTGGTGTTTTGACTATTATGTGTCAGTAGAAATTTCTTTTGTGGTCCAACCTATTTGGAGTTCTGAAGGCTTCTTTTATGCTTGTGATCATCTTATTCTTGAGGGTAGGGAAGTTTTCTTCTACAATTTTGTTGAAGATATTTACTGTGCCTCTTAATTGATATTCTCCTCCCTCTTCTATTCCTATTATCCTTAGGTTTTGTTTTCTCATTGTGTCCTTGATCTCCTGGACATTTTGTGTTAGGAGCTCTTTGGTTTTTGTGCCTCTTCTGAGTTTTTTGTCTATGTTTTCAGTATTGTCTTTGGCCCCCTAGTTTCTTTCTTCCATCTCTTTTAGTCTGTTGGAAATGCTTGCATCTGTGACTCCTGATTTCTTTTAAGGTTTTCTACCTCCAGGGTTGTCTCTTTTTGTGTTTTCTTTACTCCGTCTATTTCCATTTTAAATTCCTTCTTCCATTCCTTCATCTCTTTCGTTCTGTTTTCCTCTAGTTCTTTGAGTTCTTTGAGTGTTTTTCTTGTTTCTTCTTTAAAAGCTTCTGATTCTTTATGCTTTTCCTCTTGTTCTTGTTCAAGGATCTGTGTCATCATCTTGAGGTATGATTTCAGGTCTGACTCTTTTTTTTTTTTTTTTTTTCTGGAGAGTTTGGCATTCTGCTGTTTGCTGTGATGGGAAAGCTGGGTTCTGCTTTTGCCAGGTTGTCTTGGTTTCCATCAGGTCAGTTCTTTTTATTTTTCTCTTGCCATTTTTTTGTCTGTGATTATACGTGGTCTTGTTGTCAGTGATTGGTTCCTGTCTCTGCATTGTGCCTGTGTCCCTTGACCTCTGCTGTTCCCGGTGGCAGATGCCCTGACTGTTTGGTCCACAGGTACGGGCCCTCTCATATATGGACTTAATATCACACTTCCCTATCTGGAGGAGAAAACACCAACCAGCAGATTGAAAAAAAAAAAAGCTTTACGAATCCTAAATCTGATAATGGAGTAATATCCTATATATACAAAGAACTCAAGAAGTTAGATTTCAGAGTCAAATAATCCTATTAAAAATGAGGTACAGAGCTAAACTAAGAATTCTCAACTGAAGAATACCAAAATGGCTGAGTAGCAACTAAAAAAATACTCATCTTTCCTAGTCATCAGGAAAATGCAAATTTAATCCCTGAGTTTTTACCTTACACCAGTCTGAATGGCTGAGATTTAAAATGCAGGTGACAGCAGATGCTGATGAGGATTTGCATAAAGAGGAACACTCCTTCATTGTTGGAGGAATTGCAAGCTGGTACAACCACTGTGGAAATCAGTCTGGTGGTTTCTCAGAAAACTGTACATAGTACTACCTGAAGACCCATTCTACTACTGAGCATATAACCAAAAGTGTCTCCATCCTATAACAAGGACACATGCTCTATCATGTTCCTAGAAGCCTTATTTATAATAGCCAGAAGCTTAAAGGAACCCGGGTGTTCTTTAACAAAAGAATGGATACAAAAATTGTGGTACATTTACACAATGGAGTACTACTCAGCTACTAGAAACAATGAGTATAAATTTCTAGGCAAATGGATGGAACTAGATGCTATCATCTTGAGTGAGGTAACTCAGTCACTAAAGAACACTTGTGGTTTGTGGTGGTGCCTGCACTGGCACAGCTATTCTGAATTATGCGAAGGCCTGAGGATTTAAAATAAAGACCTGACTCAATGACTTATGTTACCTGAATATACTGCTTTCCTCTCTCTGTGAAAGAATAAAAAATAGAGTCTAACCCCTCCAAGGACCCCCAAGCTACCTCAATCTAAAGGAGCCTTAACCCCCATGGCAAAGTTGCCCTAAACACCTCAAATTCCAGACCCTGCTCTCTGCCAATAAGTAGATATAAGGCCACACTCCTTGCTGTTCTGGAACCTGCTTTCTGTATGAAACTGGCTGAAAGGGCATAGGACAGGCCCTTGGATATGCGAGCCGTGTCTAGTAAGTTAACAGGAGATAAGCTGACTTAACCACTTATCTGACTTCTGGAAAACTGCTTGGACCATAGAAACCCTCTGCCCTAGTGATTTCTCCTGACTGCCATTGTCACCCCTATCCAGGAGACTGCGCAAATACAGACGTCCAAGACTATAGGGAACTGATTGTTCCATGGAGCGCGGGCTTATATGGTTTAACATGATTGGTCCATGGAGCATGGGCTTAGATAGTTTAACACGATTGGTCCCTGGAGTGCAGTCTTAGATAGCTGAGCATGATTGGTCCCTGGAGCGTGGGCTTAGATGGTTTACAATGACTGGCCTAGAAAGTGTGGGCTTATATTATTTTAAATGATTGGTTTGTGATTCGCGGACCTTGTGAACCGTATAAAAGCTGTCCCGATCCTGCACTTGGGGTCTGCAGTCCTCTACCCCTGAGTGGTATACAACTATGGGCCCCAGCACTCTTGGAATAAAAATCCTCTTGCAGTTTGCACCAAGACCGCTTCTTCTGAGTGATTTGGGGTGTCGCCTTTCCTAGGATGGAGCTTTGAGGATCTAACATCTGAATCTAGCTCTCAAGATACACAGCTACAAAGGCAGTATGCAAATTCCCCAGCTTCTCTGTAGAAGTACCATCCCCTGAGGTGAGTCTGTAATCTGCAGCAGTAAAAACAGGAATGCAGGTGTGAATCAGCTTGTGACTGGGCCCATCTAAAGTTGAATGGAGGGCCTGTCCTATTTCCAATGTCTAGGCCTACAAGCAAGCAGGCAGTTCAGGTAAAACTTGAGGGGGGATGGGCATGGCTCCCAACAGGTATGCACTCACTGATAAGCTAGTACTAGACCCCAAAAGCTCTGAATACCCAAGAAACAATTCACAGACCTTATGAAGCTCAAAAAGAAGGAAGGCCAGAAATCAGATACCTCAGTCCTTCTTAGAAGGGAGAACAAAACAGTGAGGGGGAGCAAATACAAGGACAAATGAAGAAAGAGGGATTGAAGAAAAAATCCAGAGACTGCCTTACCTGAGGATCAACCCCATATGAGTTTCTTATTGAAATTCAATTGGGATTGATATTGTTCCTCTTGTTGGGATTCTGTAAACCCCAGCCCTCAGTTACCTGGCAATAGCTCTGCCCCAGTGACCTGACACTATAAAAGGGGCTGCTTGCCTCCTCCTCTCTCTTGCCTCTCTTGGCCTCTTGGCATTTTGCAGCCTTGATCTCCTCCCTTACCCCTCCTCTTCCCTTTTTCTTCCCCCCTCTCTCTCCAGTGCTCATGGCCGGCCTCCTCTACTCCTCTATTCCTATCTTCTCTCTCTCTTTCTCTGCCTCTACTACCCTCTTAACTCTCCCATGACTTGAATAAACTTTATTCTGCACTATACAGTCATGTGGCTGGTCCCTCAGGAGGAAGGGATTCCCAACATGGGCCCCTCGAGGCATCTCCCTTACCCCCAGGCCTCACCACACCTCCATGGGCCATATTTCCCCCCCCCCCGACTCTCTTCACCCTTTTCCTAACATTGGAAACCCGGGTTGTCATCTTTCAACAACATTGGTGCCCCTTGACTTTTCCTTACACCTCTCATATAGGCATTGTGCCTATACAACACATTTAAGATTTCAAGGCTTAAACCCAGTCCTATAACTACTATTACAAACTGTTCTGAGATGATAAAAATATGAGTTAAAGGTCAGATAGCAAATTTATGTCTCTGAGTTTACTCTATGGTGTTTTCTAGATAATTTATCAGGAATAGTTAATGGTCAACAGTACAGATTACTTTACATAGATAGATAGTTTTCAAACACCTCAGAAATCCACAAAATGTGAAATTTGTTATTTATTCTTTTGTTGAGACATATCTGCTCCTACCAGCTCCCCCTTTGTGAATCCAAAGAAGAAACAGTATCTCTACCTCCAGATGAGGATACCTTGTAGCGAGGTAGTCAGTGGGCAGAAATTGCCTATTTCTCCTATAGACTTGTACTGTTTGTGATAGGACTCAATTTACATGTTGGAACAGCTTAGTTCTGCTGCAACAGAATAAGCTGTTCATTAATAATTCCTTTTTCACTAAGATACATTAAATTCCTGGGCCAGAAGGCTGAAGACTGATACTCTTTTATGTTGCTAACAGGGGACTTTGCAGGTAGACAGTTGTCTCTACAACTTGTCTCAGTTCTGGAAGCCATTTTAGGCTTCCTAGATTTTTAGATAGTACTGACCATTATCAGATTTCTGATGGGTTTGAAGACTAATTATAGTTTCATAGCATACCCACACTACTTAATACTGAGAAAATGTATTTAATTGAATAGTTTTCAGATAGTATACAAGCTTGCCAAAATATAAAACATAGATTTTAAGACTTTCTTAAGCTAGAATAGATAACAGAATGTACTATTTAATTGATAAAAATGATGGATTGGGTGTTAAATGTATTTTGTACGTTGCAAATTCCAGGATGGTAACAGTTGTTTAGCTAACATTTGAAAGAAAAGTAATTTTTAAAAATTAGACAGAAAAAGTGAAGTATGGTTGATGGTTATATGCAGGTGCAAGATAAGGTAAGGCCTAAGGTTGGGCCATGAAAAAAGATAGGGGGACAGAGTTTTGAAAGGCCAGGGAACTAGGAGAAGAAGGAGAAGAAGACAGAGGAGGAGAAATATGACCCACCCATGTGTGGCTGTAAATGACCACAGGTAGCTATGAATATCATATAAGGGATAGATTGTTACAGAACAATTTGTTTTATCTAAGTGGGAAGTTTACATCAAAATCAATTGGCTTTGAGTTTATTGTGTGGACGTTTTGTGGAGTGAGAGTTTACTGATATAAATCTGGTTGATAAATTGCAAGTTTCTTAAGTTTTGATCTCATCAGGTTACTGAGAAATGTAACTGTAAGCATAGTGGGTGGGTGCTGGGAATGTAAGCAGAGTTCACAGCAAAGAGTCACAAGAGGGCACCTGCTGCAGGGGCCAGAAAGTGGCAGGAGGTAGCATGGAGTGATTCTTGGAACCATCACTGTTTTTTAATATTTTCTGCTACAGGCCTTAATCATTTCTCTTTTGTTAGCTCAAATATGTTGCCATATTAATTATTTTCTATTTTCAAGAAGTTAGGATAAATCTGAATTGAATAATTGTTGTCTTTTGGTGTTTAGTTTTAATTTTTTTTGAGTAAGATTTCACTAGCAATGCATCATTGGCTTCTGTGAAGAAAAGAATACTGTATTATTTTGTAATCCCTGGATCATGGAAATGTGCCAATATCCTTAGAAACAAAATTGACTTTCTATATTTTACATAGACAAAGGAGTATCACTGATTTAGTACCAATTAGATTTTGCCACAGTGGAAACAGGAGAAGAGCAAAGATATTTGATAAGATTTATATGTTGGCAGGATCATCTTTGTGGAGTTGTAAGTGGTGATTTGACAAGATTTATATTTTGGCAGGATCATCTTTGTGGAGTTGTAAGTGGTGATTTGACAAGATTTATATTTTGGCAGGATCATCTTTGTGGAGTTGTAAGTCGTGCTTTGGGTGGTATGAACAAGTCAGCTCAAATTTAATTACCTGTGTCCTTCTGACCCGGCCTCTTAGAATGTACCTTGTACAGACCTATAGGATGTCTTATTGGAAAGAGGATATGCAAAATTGTTTTCTAGATGAACTTTAAAGCACCAGGGCTAAGGTTCCTGATAACATGGCCTAAGGAAAGCACAGTCAGTGATGTCATGCTAGAGTACTTGCAGTTTCTGAGTTACTTTCTGTCATTTATAGCCATCTTATGTAAGTTAAGGTCAAAGTGATTGTGTTAAAACTTCTGAAAAAAATAATTTTTTAAAACAATGCTTGGGATCTGTGGTTAAAGTTGTTGACATTAACCACAAGTTCACCATTTCCTAACTTCATGCTAGAAGCTGAAAAGACACTTACCTGTCTCATTTGATAAATACTTCATTATCATAAAATAACCTTGAGACTGCAGATGGTGATGCTACCAAACAGCATAACAAACACTTTCTCTGTGCTCCATCCAGATTCCTCCATCAACTTAGCAACTGCAGCTCCCTGAATCAGACCTATAAAATGTCAAGTTAGCTGAAGTTCCTGCGCAAATTGGAAGGCTCTTTACAGGTTCTACCCTTACTGAGGAGCGTTTAGCAATAAATTGCTGCTGGAGAATGGACAATAAATCTTGTCTGAGAATTCGGTCCATGGTGGTTTTGATATTTTGTAGTACAGATTGGTTTTAAATAATTCTCAAATAGAAAAACAAAGAATTGAACAAAAACTGATATGAGCTTGAAAGAAGTGTGTATTGTTGGATTTATAGGAGGAATCAGAGAGGGAAATGAGGTGTATACAGTCAAATCTCATTTTCATGTGTGAAAATTATGAAGAAGAAAGAAAATAAGATTTAAATTAAATTGTAATATATACACAGACACTAGACTTTTCTATTGTGAATATGGTAAATACACAGTGAAAGTCTGTATGAAAATTAATATAACACCCCTATTGTTCTTATAAAATTACTTTTGCTAAATCACATATTTATAAATGTAATTTTTATTACAAACAACCATATTAAAATCACTTTCTTTAGTAATTTTATAAAACAAAATGGCAAGAAATATTAACCCAATCTTTTTTTTATTTGCTTAAAGCAAATTTTAAATTTAAATATATTTGATCACATTCTTCTTTCCCACCAAACCCATCTAGTTCTTCTCTTTCTTCCTACCCACCCACCCAAAACCCAACACAACAAACACCCCCAAACCCAGTAAATAAAATATAATACTCCCAAACAAACAAACAAACAAACAAAATCAACTTCTGCCACCAAACTGTAACTAAAGCTATGGAGTTCATGACTTGTTTGTCAGCAACTCCTGAGCAGGATTTGTTCTGTAGTGGTTGATATGCGTGATGTCATTCCATTATAAAAAACTGATATTCCCTCTACTAGCTGGTTTAAATGACAGTTCAGTTGTTAACCTTTACCACCGAGCCTAGGTTTTGTTTTGTTTTGATTTGATTCACTTACTTATTTTAAAATACAGTAAAATAAAACAAAAACATCGAAGTGACAAGATAAACCAGCAGAAGAACAATAGCCTGTCTTAGGTTGAACTACTGTGAAGTCACCAGGACCACACCAATCTTTCTAAAAGGAAAGCATTTAATTTGTGCTTGCTTACAGTTGCAGAGGTTTAGCCCATTACCAACATGTTGATAAGCAAGACAGAACATAGGCAGATATGCTACTGAATATATCCATATCAGCAGGCAGCAGGAAGAGAGCCTGGGCCTGTTTGAGCTTCAGAAACCCCAAAGGCTACTCCTGTAAAACACTTCCTCCCACGAGAACACACTCACACCCTCGAGGTCACACCTAATCTTTCTTACTATTCCTGAATGAACAATACTCAAATATTCGAGCTTATGGGGTTCTATTCCAACCACCACAGAGCCCAAGAAGGTGCAAGAGTCAGACAGTTACTCATTTGCATACTCAGGAATTCCACACAAAACCCTAAAGTTGAAAGTCATAATTTAAGCACAAAGGATCTTGTACAGACCCACCCAGGTCCCATGGATTTTATTTCAATATCTGTGAGTTTGTATGAGTGACTGTTGATTTAGAGGACCTTGTTTTTTCTGGTATTCTTATCTCTGGTGGCTCATACATCATTTTGGCCTTTTCCTAAAGGTTTCCTTGAGCTCTGAGGAAAAGGATTTAATCTAAATCATGTTTACAGTGATGGTGATTGCAGGTCTCAGCCCTATCTTCCAGCTGTTTGCACACCATATTCAGTGATGTTTGCCAATTCTTGGAGAGAGTGGGGTAAACATATTCTTTAGACCTGTGTCTTAGTGTTACTATTGTTCCGATGGAACATTAGAACCAAAAACAACTCACACTTCCATTGTCACTGGTCCTTATGCAGGTAAGCCAGCATCTCTAACCAAGGCAGAAAATCTTAGGTAGGAGCTGAAGCAGAGACCACGAAGGAGTGCTGCTTTCTTGCTTTCTGTGGATTGCTCAACCTTTTTTTTCTTATAGAATTTAGGATCACTAGCCACTGTGGGTGGGTCCTTCCACATCTATCACTAACTTAAAATGTGCCCCATAGTCTCACCTGCCTATGGGGGCATTTTCTCAATTGAGATTTCTTCCTTTCAGATAACTATAGCACTGGCTAAACTCTAAATTGTCACTTATTTTCAGTGTTTTGGGCAGCTATAAATTTCAAGACTTACTGTCATTTATTGTAAGTGAAAACTTCCTCCATTAAGGATAAGAGTAGCATTTGTCTATGGGTATAAATATTTAGAATGCAGTCAGGGCCATTTCAGTATAGCTAAACAACAGCAGGGAAGAACATTTCATTCTTGTTTAAAGCTAAATGTTTTATTTGATGTGTGTTTGATATTAAAACAAATCACCCAAATAAACATTTTTGTGGATTTTGATTTTGATTTTGTTCTGTTATGATGAACCACAGTACTACTGACATCTGTGTATGAAAAGCTTGACACATTTCCCCAAATGTAACCATTGATTAACAGCATTATGCAGTATCTGAACTTTTGAAAAGTAATGCTGGCTTGTTTTCCTGGATAATGGTTATTTAAAACTGCCCCCCCCCAGCTATTTGAGAGTGCCTGTTTTTTATGTCTTGAATATTCACTACCAGTACATATTTTCATTCTTGATTGTTTGGTAAATAGGAAATAGTGTTTTATTGTCTTTGGAAGTATATTTCTATGAATTGTGAGTTGAATGAAATTTCTTTTCATGTATTTAATTTTACATTTACATTTTTATGATTTTTTTACATTTTAATAAGTATTCCATTGGGCTATTGATTTAATCCGAGTTTCTTGTAAACTGATCAATGTGTAATTTCTGAAAGTATGCTGAATAATGTTTGATAAATTTTTTCCCAACTTGTTTTTTTTTTTTTTTCTATCCAGAGCTGTGCTTTGGGGCTCAAAAATAACAGGTTCTTCTTTATGGTACTTTGACTCTCTGCTATGTTTCAAAGACTATCAACTCTCACAGCATAAACATATTATGAATAAATTCACTAACCTTTCATTTAAAACTATTATTTTGAACATTTGAGAACAAGTGAGTCATAAGACTTGATATATATTGAAGGAATTCACTTTTGGTGCTGTGTGATGTATTGGTGCAAGGCAAGCAAAGATAAATGTTGGGAGGTAAAGAGACCAAGACATAAGGACACAAAGGGACCTGTCCTGAAGAAGGTGTGCACACACAGAGCAGCTATGAGACTGTGCTGACAGGACTGAACAATCTAGGCACCCATCTGCTGCTCTATAAAATAATCTACCTCTTCTTCTAAACGTTTTACTCCTGAGACTGATGCCAATGTGACACTAATGATAAAGACTGGCACATGAAGCAGAAAGTTCAGGATGACTGAGTATTCTAGTTTAAACATGGAAAATTTGAGACGTCCAAGAGATGTCAAAGGGAATTTTCCCCGTTAGGCATGTAATTCAATGTATCTGTAGCTTAGAGGTAAGTTCTAACTTGCAAGCATGTCTGTCACTGAGTAAAGCTGGAGAGGACTGGGGAACTCCAAAAGTTAGGTTAGGACAAATGAAAACAACCAGTAAAGAAGAGTGAGAAGGAACATCTAGAAACTCAAGTGAGTACTTAGTAGAGTGAGCTGTTGAGGCAAAAAGAGATGACTCCGTATAGACTCCATGGCAATAATCTTATTTGAAGGAAATGCAAGGTCAGATAGAGGAACAGGGGTTGAAGAAAAGATCACTCAGAAGCCGCCTCACCTGGGCATCCACCACATATGCAGCCACCAAATCCAAGCACTATAGCTGATCCCCAAAAGTACTTACTGGCAGGAACCAGACAGAGATGTCCCCTCAGGCACTAATCTAGAGTCATAGATACAGCTGAGCATGCTTGCAGCTAACCATTGGTCTGAACTCAGGGACCCCAATGAGGTTGCTAAAGAGAGGACCTAAGGATCTGAAAAGAGTTGCACACTCATGGGAAGAACAATATTATCAACCAACCAAACCCTCCAAAACTCACATGGAGTAAAACACTAACCTCTGTGCACACTTTGAGAGACCTATTGATCCAGTTGTGTATGTAGCTGAAGATATCAGTGTCTGGCATCAATGTGAGAAGAGAATTTTGTTCCAGGGAGGGCATGTTTTCCCAATGTAGGGGAATGCCAAGGCAATGGGGTGGAAAGGGGGATCAGGAGTGCACGTTTGTGAAGACAAATGAAGGGGGAGGGGGAATAGGAGCAGGGTGGGGTAAAGGCAAACGTAAATACAGAGTATCTAATAAAAAAAGAAGTCTTCTGCTTGTGATGCTGTGATATTCTTATCTTTAGAATCACAATTCTCTTTTTGAAGTTTTCCATTCCTACCCTAATTAACACAAGCAACTGCACATATTGTATTTTCTTTTTCCTCACCTTCTGAAATCTTTTCTATGTACCCTTGAAAAAAAATCAGTCCATTCTAACCAAAAATTTCTAACTTTTATCCATTTTTCTGAAAACCCCTTTTTTCTTGTTGGTAAGACAGGGCTTAGTCTCATTCTAGTGCATGCTACGTCCTAATGGGACCCTCAGTACTGATTCTTGTCTATTCATTGCTGTTACCAAACTGTTTTCGAAGTATTACCTTTGATAAGTCATCCGATTAGCTTCTCACACACACTGGTCCTTTCACAAACCTATGCTTATGAGGTTATTTCTTACTAATTTACTACCAGTTCTCATCAATTTACCATCAAAGCCCATGTGCACTTTGGATCCTATGTAATCAATACCTGCAATTCCCTCCATTATCATAACTTTATCTTTTCCCTGAATTTACTTCCTATTATACAACAAGGACGAGGCACCCTTTGCTTAGCCTTATTAGCTTTATATTGTTCTGCAGCCCTTTGGAATTTTTCTTCTTTACTTTGTTTCCATTTTATGGCCAGCAATCATAGCACTCTCTTGTAGGCGTCTTGACAATCTTGATGGCCTTCTTTCTAAATTCATTTCTATATTCTCAACTGTTGCCCACTGTTGAAAAGGTTTAAATGTTCTTTAAGTGAGCTCATTCATATTGTCCCAGGACTTCTCTCTCTCTGAGAATTCTCACTATCACCTTCTCTAACACCCCTCAGGTAATGACCGTATTTCACCGAGAGAATAGAATACCTCCCACAAGGTCTTCAGTCATCCTGTCCACACCTCCACACCACGGCCCCCACTTCCTTCTTATTTCCTTAGTAGCATGTATGGCTCTTTTTTTTTTTTTTTTTTTTTTTTTTTTTTGCATAGTCTAACTTAAAAAAATTTTGTAGCCTTGTCTGAAGACATGGTTCTAATTGCTGACTCTTCTATATTCTTAGATTTTGGTATTTATGGAAACCTATTCATTATTATAGGAAAAGTGTTCCCTACAGTCTTTTTTCCTATATTCTCTTTTCCAGGGAATATTTAGATGGTTGTTTATGTTCATGGTTTTCAACTTTGAAACAAATTGCAGTTAGAATTTTCACTTTAACTTGATGATTTACTTTCTCCTTCTCACATATGCGTGTTGCAAAATCTAGTAGTTACTGTACATCTTTATTTTAATTTTTATCAACTCTAAAGCTGAGTTGCTTGCTATCATCTTAAATTTTATTTTTTAAAGTTATACTTTATTTACATATTTGTATGTGTGTGCAAGCATATGTGTCTCTGTGTACCTTGGCACATATACAAAGACCAGAGGACAATATTTGGGGTTCTGTTCTCCGTTCCTACCATGAAGGCCCTGACAATTGAACTCCCATTGTCAGAATTGTTAGCAGACATTTTTACTCACTAAGCAATCTTATTGACACCTATACTTAAACTTTCGTCAACTGACTTTTAAGATTCCACACATTTTGAATTCTCCCCTAACTCAATTGTCATTCCCCTGTTCTGCCTTTCTGATGGTGTACGTGTGGTGCATGTACCCACATGTGCATTTGTGGGTACTTGTGGGGGCCTCAAGGCAAGATTATGTATCTTTCCCTGGTTATTTGGTCTACTTTTGGGGACAGGCTCTCTCACTAAAATACTGTTCATGACTACTGCTAATTTTGCTGGCTAATGACTTTTCATGTTTCTACCTATTTCCCTCTATTTCCTCAGACTTCCACAGTTGGCTCTTACTTTGGTTTTGTTGTTTGTTTGTTTGTTTTTAATACAGTTCTTACACCACAGACAATTTATGAGCTAAACCATCTCCCCAAACATATTTATTACTATATTTTCATGGATAAGTTAATTATCCTCAAACTACGGCTCCCTAGCTTGGCACTGGAGTCCAAATTTAACCAGCCTGTTTCACTTCCATTAAGTGCCTTTATTAAATAAAAAAGTATATGGTTCAAGTATTTGGGCAAAATAAATTGGCTTAAACTCTTTTTATTCTGTAAGACATGATGTTATTATTCATAACATCTCTTAAATCTATTAGGCTCTCTTATGTATGTTTAATAAATCAATAATATAAGACATATTATTAAAGACTATGAAGGTGAAGTTGAATGTTTGAATGCTTTTGATATGCAGTCAAAGATATGTCTTTTTTTTTGTGATTGTGTTACCTCACTCAGGATGATATTCTTTACGTCATTCATTTTCCTAGGAATTTCCTAGGAAATTTCATTGTTTCTAATAGCCAAGTAGTACTCCATTGTGTAAATGTACCACAATTTCTGTATCCATTCATCTACTGAAATACATGTGGGTTCTTTCCAGCTTCTGGCTATTATAAATAAGGCTGCTATGAACATGGTGAAGCATGTGTCCTTATTATATGTTGGAACATCTTTGGGGTATATGCCCAGAAGTGGAATAACTGGGTCTTCAGATAGTACTATGTCGAATTTTCTGAGGTACTCAGAGCTATGAGTTTTTTTCTTAGTACTGCTTTCATTGCATCCCATAGGTTTGGGTAAGTCATGCTTTCATTTTCATTAAATTCTAAAAAATCTTTAATTTCTTTCTTTATTTCTTCTTTGACTATGTTAATGTTGAGTAGAGCATTGTTCAGCTTCCATGTGTATATGGGCTTTTTGTTGTCTTTGTTGTTACAAAAGACCAGCCTTAGTCCATGGTGATCTGATAGGATGCATGGGAGTATTTCAATCTTCTTATATCTATTAGGCTTGTTTTGTGACCGACTATATGGTCAATTTTGGAAAAGGTGCCGTGAAATCCTGAGAAGAAGGTATATTCTTTTCTTTTAGGATGAAATGTTCTGTAGACGTCTATTAATTCCAATTGGTTCATAACCTCTGCTAGTTTCACTGTGTCTCTGTTCAGTTTCTGTCTCAATAAAATGTCCATTGATGAGAGTGGGGTGTTGAAGTCTCCCACTATTATTGTGTGTCTTGCAATATATGTTTTGAGCTTTAGAAAGGTTTCTTTTATGATATGGGTGCTCTTATATTTGGAGAATATATGTTTAAAATTGAGAATTAATCCTGATAGATTTTTTTCTGTAATGAGTAAAAAGTGTCCTTTCTTATCTTTTTTGATAATTTTTGTTGAAAATCTACTTTATTCGATTTTAGAATGGCTACTTCAGCTTGTTTCTTGGGGCTGTTTGCTTGCAAGGCTTTTTCCCAGCCTTTTACTCTGAGATAGTATCTGTCTTTGTCTTAGATGAGTTCCCTGTATGCAGCAAAATGCTGGATTTTGTTTATGTAACTAGTCTGGATAGAGGCAATGTAACTAGTCTGATAGTCTATGTCTCTTTATTGGGGAATAGAGTCCATTTATGTTAACAGATACTAAGAAATAATGATTATCATTTCCTGTTATTTTTGATGTTTGAGGTTAAATTATACCCATGTGTCTTTCTGTTTTTTGGTTTCTTGCTTAGTTATTTTCTTGCTTTTTCTAGGGTGTCCTTTCCCTCCTTGTGTGTGTGTGTGTGTGTTTAATCTATTATCCTTTGTAGGGCTGGATTTGTGTTCAGATATTGTGTAAATTTAGTTTTGTTCTGGAATATCTTGGTCTCTCTACCTATTGTAATTGAGAGTTTTGCTGGATATAGTAACCTGGGCTGACATATGTGTTCCCTTAGAGTCTGTATGATGTCTGTCCAGCTTTCATGTCTCTGTTGAGAAGTCAGCTATAATTCTGATTGGTCTGCCTTTTTCCCTTACTGCTTTTAGTATTCTTTCTTTGTTTGAACACTTGGTGTTTGACTATTATGTGTCAGGAAGAACTTCTTTTCTGTTCCAATCTATTTGGAGTTCTGTAGGCTTCTTTTATGCTCACGGTCATCTCGTTCTTAAGGGTAGGGAAGTTTTCTTCTATGATTTTGTTGAAGATCTTTACTCTGTTTTTTAGTTATTATTCTTCACCCTTCTCTACACTTACTATCCTTAGGATTTGTCTTCTCATTGTGTCCTGGGTCTCCTGGACATTTGGGTTAGGAGCTTTTCGGATTTTGCATCTTCTCCTACTCTTTTTTTTATGTTTTCTATATTGTCTTCAGCCCCTGAAATTCTCTCTTCCATCTCTTGTAGTCTTTTGGTGATGCTTGCATTTGTGACTTCTGATTTCTTTTTTTAGGTTTTCTATCTCCATGGTTGTATTTTTTGTGTTTTCTTTATTGTTTATATTTCTGTTTTTAACTCCATCACCTGTTTGGTTGTGTTTTCTTGTATTTCTTTGAGTGATTTCTCCTGGTTCTCCTGCATTTGTGTAAGGGAGTTATTTATGTGCTTCTTGAAGATCCACATCATCATTGTGAAGTATGATTTCAAATCTGAGTCTTGTTTTTCTGGTGTGTTTGAGAATCTACTACTTGCTGTGGTGAGAGAGCTGAGTTCTGATGTTGCCAGGTTGTCTTGGTTTACATTGCTTATGTTCTTTTGCTTTCCTTTTGCCATCTTGTTATCTGTGATTTATATATATGTGGTCTTGTTGTCAGTGACTGGCACCTGTCTCTTCCGTGGATCTGAGAGCCCGTGAGCTCAGGAAGAAAATTCCTTCTGAGTGTTTAGCTATTTGTGGGAAAGCAATGAGTTCTGATGGCAGTGACTCAGCTTGTCTTTGTGGGCTCAGGTGTGGGAGCTCTTGTGAGGCTGTTCTGGGAGTTCAGCCCTTTGCCCACTGGTTCTGAACACCACTGGCAGGATCCTGGCTCTTTCTCTAGGCCAAAAAGGACCTTTTTTTTCAGTGAGCACAGCACTCTCTGCTCTATGTGAACTCTCAGTGACACCTTCCTAGGCCTATGTGTGAGGCTCACCTCTGGTCCAGGTGTGAAAGCACCTGTGGAGGTGATCTTTGAGGACTCCCTGTCCCAGGCAGATCCAGAGACTGGATGACAGAAGCCAGGCCCTCACTGTGGGCCAGAAAGGACCCTTTTATCAAGAGCACAGCACTTTCTATGTTTGCAGAACTCCTGGCACAATCTCCTGTGCTTGTGTCCCAGACTTTCTCCTGGTCCAGGGGAAAAAGGGCCTGTGTGCCTGGTCTGCTCTGGGTACACTCAGCATGAACTCACTAGCTCTGTGCCCCAGGCTCTCTGCTGGTCCCTTCTACAGAGTTTTAATGTCTAAACACATTTTATTACCCATAGCAAACATATTTGCTAATTATAACCAATTAATTGAATTTCTCTGTATCCAGTAAAGTTGTTCCTCATTATTCACTCCTTTTTGTTTTTGAAAACCTATCTAATGACTACACTTAGTATCTGCAAACTAAGTATTATGGCATGTTGGAAGCCACAGCCAAACACAAGCAAAGTAGTGAGTTAGCTGGCAGCTGTTGTTGTTGCAGTTACGGCTGTTTTGCATTTATATTTAGGAGCTTCTACTATGAAAAGGTGAATTGCTTATCACATATGTTGCCTTCTTCAATTTGTGATCACCTTGAGGCAAGTATAAAAATAGGCATTTTTGTAAATTACTGACACATCTATTCTAACAAAACTCTGCTTTGTGATTGTCTAAGAAATTCTCATTCTGAGAAGTCTTTATGATTAATTATGATGTTTAGGGTTATATAATATTTAGCTAAATTATGTAGAAATAACTGCCTACTTTGGATTACATGGAACCATTTTTCATTTGGAATTGCAAGATAAAGCTAGCAACATTTTAAAATGACATTTTCAAAATGTTTGTGTTCAGGGCTGAAAAGATGGCTTAGAGGTTTAGAGCCTTGGACGCTCTCTTCCAGAGGATATGGGAATTCCCAGCACCCACTTGGTAATTTACAACCTATTGAAACTCCAGTTTAAGAGGGTCTAACAGCTTTTTCTTGTATTCTTGGGTACCAGGCATGTACATGCTACATACATACACACACACACACACACACACACACACACACAGAGAGAGAGAGAGACAGAGAGAGACAGAGAGAGAGACAGAGAGAGACAGAGAGAGAGACAGAGAGAGAGACAGACAGAGAGAGAGAGAGAGAGAGAGAGAGAGAGAGAGAGAGAGAGAGAGAGAGAGAGAGAATAAAAATTATAGTGCATTTATGGCAAAAGGTAGATTAAAAAAATCTCTTCCCTTGTATAATTTTCAATGCTAAAAATGGATATCATAGTAAGAAATTCTAGTTTCATGATTTAGCTGCCAAAGATGAACACAGCTTCTTGATAAAATACCTTGCTTCATAGATTTGTCTGCTTGGAAGTTCTCTTACTGTGAAGGTGAAGAGTACAGCCCTATATCTAATAGGCTTGAGTTTTGTGATCTGGGCCAAAGATAGCTTTTAAAGGCAAGAAAATTGTGTTGGCCTAGGTAGAGTAGAAATGAAGCAAACAGAAACCTTTTATTTAGTACTAGTACTCTGAAAGAAACAAACAAACACAAGCTTATTTTGAGAAAATCTGTGTGAATAAATAAGCCAATGTACTTTGCAAATTCCTCTATGTCTGCTTGCTGCAGATTAGGAGAAGGAAGCCATGTCTTCAGTGACTTCACCATTTACCAAGCCTAGCATTTCTCGGCACATATAACTACATATACATTCAGTTATGCTGACAGTTTTGAACACACAATAGGACAGAAAAAGCCTGTCACTGTTTGGAGCTTACCACAAGATGGGGCTATTGTAAGATTGTAAGCAGATGACTGCTTGTGTGGGCCATAAGGGCAGGGAGTGAATTAATTTTAATTTTGCAGTTACTGATAATGTTGTATGCATTCTGTAATGTAATCCAGAAACATGTAAACCCACAATATGTAGCATTTGAAAGCAACCCTGGAAGAATTACTTCTTTTTCCCAGATGAGAACTACCTTTTCTTTTAAACAATATCTGAATTTTAGAATTTAGTCTATAAGTATCCTAAATTATTGTATAGATACTGAATACTTACACTTATAACATAAAATACTGTATATATGATTAAATATTGTATACCTGCATGCATAACATATAGGATGGTTGCAATATCTCACAAGCAGAAATTTCCACTCTATTCTTTCTTTGTTTCCCATCCTGCTTCTGTGTATTTTCCCCATGTTACCCTTACCTCTTTATTTCTATTTTAATATAAAAGTACTTGGGCTGAAGGTGATTTTCTACATCATGCTTCTATTTTCATCATTGACTCAGAGAATTTTGATTAGCAAGGCTAATATAAAATTGAAAGGTTTTGCTGTATTAGAAAGAATATGTAGCCAAACATTTAGAATGTAGATAATTTATGTACCAAACACCAATTAAATTGGTATTTATTGGTAATAACCCTCGTGGGTTCATTAACAAATTCTTTACTGGGCACCTTCACAGAGCACTGTACAAAGCATTGGCCAGGTAACTGTAAGACAGAAATTGCTTTTTTCCTGATCAAGTTATTCACATAAGGAGAACCTTGATAAATGCTGAAGGAGATGTACTTATGTCTGGATCTAATACTTAAGACATGAATTACTCTTACCTACCAACTTTCTCCCTGCCTTGCAGTTAAATCTCCCTTTCCACCTTCATAACTCTAATAAGAGCACTTTGATTTCTTCCATTACAAATTGGTTGGATCTCTTCATAAAGTTCATAAGAACAAATGTGCCCTGTGACATGTGTATTGCACTCACCACCACAACTGTGTGCTTGATGTATGTTCATATATTGTATGTTTATTCAATTGTATGTTTATATATTGTAATGACTGTTACATTGTATCAATGTGTCCTTATTTACTTATTTATTCTATTAATGGTGAATATTTAAGTTGCATAAAATTTCTGGATTTTACAAATAAAAGATGCTGTGACTATTTTTACTTCATGTTTACCATTTATTTATGATGAGAACACTTAAAACACTATTTAAATTCATGCATGCAGTAAGTTGTAATTAGTGATAGTCACCATTCATACAAAAAACATCTTTGAATTTGTTCTAGTCTACTGAAAAGTTTTGTGCCTTAAAGGTTCTTCTGATTCTTTATTTTAATTTTTTGTATATTTGTTTAATTATATTTCAAATGTTATCCTCTTTTCTGGTTTCTGCTCTGGAAACCCGCTATTCATTGCCCTCCTCCTGCTTTTATGAGAGTGCTCCCCAACCCATCCTCCCATTTCCTCCCTCCTCCCCACCCTGGCATTCTCCTACACTGGGGCATGGAGCCTACACAGGACAAGGCACTCTCCTCCCATTGTTGCCCGACAAGGCTACTCCCTCCTACATATGCAGTTGGAGCCACGGGTCCCTCCATGTGTACTCTTTGGTTGGTGGTTTAGTTCCTGGGAGCTCTGGAGGGTCTGTTTAGTTGATAATTGTTGTTCTTCCTATGGATGGAAAAACCCTTCAGCTCCTACAGTTCTTTCTCTAACTCCCCCTCTGGTTAACTCCCATGCCTAGTTCGATGGTTGGCTGTGAGCATCTGCCTATGTATTTGCCAGGCTCTGGCAGAGCCTTTCAGGAGACAGCTATATCAGGCTCCTGACAGAAAGTACTTTTTGGCATCTGTCGTAGTGTCTGGGGTTGGTGTCTGTATATGGGATGGATGCCCAGTGGGGACAGTAACTGGATGACCTTTGAGTCTCTGCTCCACAATTTGTCTCCTTATATCCTTCCTTCAGTATTTTGTGCCCCCTTCTGAGAGGGTCTGACACATCCACACTTAGGTTTCCTTCTTCTTTGCGTTCATATGGTCTGTAAATTGTGTCATGGGTATGCTGACCTTGCAGGCTAACATCCACTGACCAGTGAGTGCATACTATGCGTGTGTGTTTGTTTGTTTCTTTTTTGTGACAATGTTTCTTTGCTTAGGATGATATTTTCTAATTTAATCCATTTGCCTAAGACTTTCAGGAAGTCATTGTTCTTAGTAGTTGAGTAGTACTCCATTGTACAAATTTATCTGCATCCATTCCTCCACTGAAGGACATCTGGGTTCTTTCCAGCTTCTGGTTATTATAAATAAAGCTGCTATGATCATGGTGGAGCATGTGTCCTTGTTATATGTTGGAGCATTTTTGGGTATATGCCCAAGAGTGATATGGCTGGATTTTCAGGTAGTATGTTCAATTTATGGAGAAAACTTCAAACTGAGTTCCACAGTGGTTATATGACCTTGCAATCCACCAACAATGGTGAAGGCTTGCTCTTTTTCCACATCCTTGACACCATCTACTGCCACCTGAGCTTTTGACCTTAGTCATTCTGACTGGTATGAAACAGAATCTCATGGTTGCTTTGATTCGCATTTCCCTGATAAATAAGAATGTGGGACATTTCTATAGGTACTTCTCAGCTATTCCTCAGTTGAGAATTCTTTGTTTAACTGTGTTTTCCATTTTTAATAGAGTTATTTGGTTCTCAGGAGTCTAATGACTTGACTTCTTTGTATATATTGGATATTAGCTCTCTATTAGATGTAGGATTGATAAAGATCTTTCCCAATCTGTTGGTTGCCATTTTGTCCTTTTGACAGTGTCCTTTGCCTTGTAGAAGCTTTGCAATTTTGTGAAGTGCCATTTGTCTACTGTTGATCTTAGAGCCTAAGCCTAAGTGTTCTGTTCAGGAAAATTTCCCCTGCATCTATGTGTTTGACGCTCTTTCCCACTTACTCTTCTATTAGTTTCAGTGTGTTTGGTTTTATATGGAGGTCCTTAATTCACTTGGTCTTAAGCTTTGTACAAGGAGATAAGAATAGATTGATTTGCATTCTTCTACATAATGACCTCCAGTTGAACCAGGAATATTTGTTAAAAATGCTGTCTTTTCTCTACTGGGTGGTCTTAGCTTCTTTGTCAAATATCAAGTAACCATAGGTTTGTTGGTTCATTTCGATATTTTTATCTCTATTCCATTGATCTACCTGCCTGTCTCTGTACCAATACCATGCAGTTTTTTTTTTTTTTTTTTTAAAAACATCATTATTGGTCTGTAATATAGCTGTGAGGCAGGGATGGTGATTCTCCCAAAGTTCTTTTATTGTTGAGAATAGTTTTCACTATCCTGAGCTTTTTGTTATTCAAAATTAATTTACAAATTACCCTTTCTAACTCTATGAAGAATAAATTAGAAATTTTAATAGGTGAATCTATAGACTGGTTCAGGCAAGATGGCCATTTTTAGTGAATTAATCCTACCAATCCACAAGAGCGATCTTTTATCTTCTGACATCTTCTTTGATTTATTTCTTTAGAGACTTAAAGTTCTTTTCATACAGATCTTTCACTTGCTTGCTTAGAGTCACAACAAGGTATAGTACATTATTTGTGACAATTGTGAAGGTTGTTGATTTCTGAATTTTTTTCTCAGCCTGTTTATTTTTTGAGTAAAGGAAGGCTACTGATTTCATTATCCAGATATTTTGCAGAAATTATTTATCAGGTTTATGGGTTCTCTGGTGTAATTATTGGGGTCACCTAAGTATACTGTCATATCATCTGCAATGAGTGATATTTTGACTTCTTACTTTACAATTTCTATCCGCTGACCTCAATTTGTTATCTAATTTCTCTCGCTAGGACTTTAATTACTATATTGAATAGGTAGGGAGAGAGTGGGCATCCTTGTCTAGTTCCTATTTTAGTGGGATTACTTCAAGTTTCTCATCATTTAGTTTGTTGTTGGCTATTTATTTGCTGTATATTGCTTTTACTAAGATTAGGTTTGGGCCATGAATTACTGATATTTCTAAGACTTTTATCATGAAGGGATGTTGAATTTTGTGAAATGATTTGTCAGCATCAAATGAAATGATCATATTTTTTTCTTTAAGTTTTTTAGTATATTACATCGATGGATATCCATATATTGAACCATTCCTGCATCCTTGGGATAAAGCCTAGTTGATCAAGATAAAAGACCATGTTGATGTATTCTTGGATTTAGTTTGCAAAAATGTTATTGTGTATTTTTGCATCAATATTCATAAGAATAATTGACCTGAAGTTGTCTTTCTTGGTTGTGTCTTTGTGTGGCTTAGGTGTGAGCTTAATTGCGGCTTCAAAGAATGAACTGAGTAGTGTTTCTTCTGTTTCTATTTTTGGAGTAATTTGGAAAGTGTTGGTATTAGTTCTTCTTTGATGGTTTAATACAGTTATGCACTAAGTCTATCTGGTCCTGGCCTTTTTTAGAGGGGAGACTTTTGAATACTGCTTCTATTTCTTTAGGGATTATTGGACTGTTTAGATGGTTTATCTGATACTGATTTAACATTGGTACCTAGTATCTGTCTAGAAAGTTGTCCATTTCATTAAGATTTTCCAGTTTTGTTGACTATAGGCTTTTGTAGTTGGATATGATGATTTTTTTGGGGGTGGGGAGAGGATTTTCTCGGTTTCTTTTGTTATGTCTCTCTTTTCAGTTCTGGTTTTGTTAATTTGGATACTGTCTCTTTGCCCTCTGGTTAGTCCACCTAAGTGTTCATTTTCTCAAAGAACCAGCTCCTGGGTTTTTTATACTTTGCATAGTTCTTTTTGTTTCTACTTGGTTGTTTTCAGCTCTGAGTTTGATTATTGCTCTTGGCTGTATTTGCTTCTTTTGTACTGAGCTTTCAGATGTCTTGTGAAGCTGCTAGTGTATGTGCTCACCAGATAAAATTTGGAGGAACTCTGAGCTGTGAATTGTCCTCTTAGGACTGCTTTCATTGTGTCCCATCAGTTTAGGAATGTTGTGCCTTAACTTTTATTAAATTCTAAAAAGTTTATTATCATTCTTTATTTCTTCCTTGACCAAGTTATCATTGAGTAGAAAGTTGTTCAGCTTCCAGGTATATGTGAGCTTTTTGTTGTTATTGAAGACAGCCTTAGTCTATGGTTATCTGATAGACTATATGGGATTATTTCAATCTTCTTGTTATCTTCTGAGGCCTGTTTTGTGATCAATTTTATGATCAATTTTGTTAAAGGTACCATGAGGTGCTGAAAAGAAGGTGTATTCTTTTGTTCTAGGATGAATTGTTCTATAGATGTCTGTTAAATCCATGTGGTTCATAATGTCTGTTAGTTCCACTGTTTCTCTGTTCAGTTTCTGCTTCCATGATATATCTATTGATGAGAGTGAAGTGTAGAAGTCTCTCATTATTATTGTGTATGGTATAATATATGGTTTGATCTTCAGTATATATTCTTTTATGAATGTGGGTTTCCTTGTATTTGGAGCATAGATATTCAGATGTGCCATTTTATCTTGATATATCTTTCTGTTAATGAGTAATTAAGTGTCCTTCCTTATATTTTTTGATAACTTTTGGTTGAAAATCTATTTTATTCGATACTAGAAAAGGCCACTCTAACTTGTTTCTTGGGACCATTTGATTGGAATTTTTTTTAGTCTTTTACTTTTACTTTTTTCTTTGTTGCTGAAATGAGTTTCCTGTATGCCCCAAAATTCTGAGTACTGTTTATGTATTTGGTCTAATAGGGCATGTCTTTTTTTATTAGGGAATTGAGTCTATTGATGTTAAGAGATATCAAGAAATAGTGATTATTGTTTTCTGTTATTTTTGTTGTTAGAGGTAGAATTATATTTGTGTGCTTTTCTCCATTTGTGTTTGTTAAAAGAACATTGCTTGCTTTTCCTAGGGTGTCGTTTTCCTCCTTGTTTTGGTGTTTTCCATCTTTTGTAGGGCTGGATTTCTGGACAGATACTGTGTAAATTTGGTTTTGTCCTGGAATATATTGGTTTCTCCATCTATGGTAAGTGAGACTTTTGTTGGATATAGTAACCCTTGATGACATTTGTGCTCTCTTAGGGTTTGTATAATGTCTGTCTAGGATCTTCTAGCTTTCATAGTCTCCATTCAGATGTCTGGTATAATTCTGATTGGTCTGCCTTTATATGTTACTTGTCCTTTTTTCCTTACTGCTTTTAATATTTTTTCTTTGTTTTGAACATTTGGTCTTTTGACTGTTATGTGTTGGGAGGAATTGCTTTTCTGGTTCAGTGTATTTGGAGTTCTGTAGACTTCTTGCATGTTCATGGTCATCTGTTTACTTAGGTTAGGGAAGTTTTCTTCTATAATTTTGTTGAAGATATTTACTGGGCCTTTCATTTGAGAATCTTTACTCTCTTCTACACCTATTATCTATACGTTTTTGTCTTCTCATTGTGTTCTGTATTTTATGCATCTTTTTGTTAGAACCTTTTTGGTTTTGCATTCTCTCTGACTGTTGTGCTAATGTTTTCTATGGTATCTTCTGACCCTCAGATTCTCTCCTCTATCTCTTGTGTTCTGTTGGTTATGTGTGTTTCTTTGGCTTCTATGGCTCCTCTTCCCTAGATGACATGAGCTAAGGTGACAATACTGAATATACACTTTAGAGATAGGAAAATTGAATATTATAGAAGGCTACAGAGCTTACTTGAAATACTGGCTACTAGGGCTTTATCTCAAAAGGAAAGATGGACATCCTTTATACATGGTTCAGCACAAAGTCACTTAGGATATGGAGTAGTCTGCTAGTGGTGCCAAAATACAATGTCTAGTTAACATCTTTCATGAAGCTTCTGATTTTTATTGGTAGCATAAAAAACATCTATTAACTATTTATTATTCTGAAGCTATTAAATATAGTGCTGAATTTGGTGCTCTACTTGAATCCTAGTCTATTTCTTTCTATCTCTCTAACAGTGGGCACCTCAACTCTGAAGGATAATTCGATGCTGTAATCTAACTATAGAGTAGTGAACTACATTATCTTCCATGTGACTATTTGCTCATGATATAGTCAGTCTGTTCTTCTCATTTTGACACTACATTTAGTAGTTATTGTCCCTTAAAATTATGGAAGAATACGTAATACAGTATATCTTTTTATACTTTATACATTCACTGAGAAGGTACACCTGGCCCCTGCTAGACCAGGGAGAAGTGAAACAACATTTTCTGGACATGACATGGCTGATGTACTCATAAGTTTGTAGTTATGTGCATGTGACCGGGTTTTTCAATATTTTGTCATAGAAAAGAGTTAATGATGCCCCTCCGTAAAGTACTCCTGACAGGTAGCTAGAAAAAGTGATATCACTTTCTTTATCTATAACTCAACTATGCCCTTGTTATCATAAATATTCTACTCATGATAAAATAGCAGAAGTTCCTGTACTGGCTGGTTTTCTGTCAACTTGACACAAGCTGGAGTTATCACAGAGAAGGAGCCTCAGTTGAGGAAATGCCTCCATGAGATCCAGCTGTAAGGCATTTTCTCAACTAGTGATCAAGGGGGGAGGGCCCAGCCCATTGTGGGTGGTGCCATCCCAGGGCTGGTAGACCTGGGTTCTATAAGAAAACAGGCTGAGCAATCTAGGAGAAGCAAGCCAGTAAGTGACATCCATCCATGGCCTCTGCATCAGCTCCTGCTTCCCGACCTACTTGAGTTTCAGTCCTGCCTTTCTCTGGTGATGAACAGAGATACGGAAGTGTGAGCTGAATAAACTCTTTCCTCCACCAACTTACTTCTTGGTCATGATATTTTTTTGCAGGAATAGAGACCCTGACTAAGACAGTTCCCAAGGAACTAGGGATCAAAGAAGCATATGTTAATACAATAAAGGACTGTGAGGACAAAAGAATATGCCTTATAAAATGGTATGCGCTTGTGTGTGTGTGTGTGTGTGTGCATGAGTGCGCACGCACATGCACGCATGCATGTGAATGAGTGAGGTTTTTCAGATTGGAAATCCAGAAAAGTTTGGTCTAGTTAAGGATTCACTGACTACTATATTTCACACAGAGCTTGCTATTACACAACATATGATCCTTGTAAGCTGCCAGATTTATGCACAAATTGACTCTAGAGAAAGCTTTCCTGAGTCTTCTGGGACTAGGGAAGAACACTGCACCGGGGAACATTTATGCAAATGTTGCACATTTTCTTGCTGGAGACATAGATAGATGTAAAAAATTAGAAAATCTCTGAGCCTTGAATGTTAAAAAAAATCAGAGAATCAGGACTGATTGTGCTTCTTATTCCAATACACTAGTTGTGATTTTTCTTTGCTTTTGTGGGAAGCATGAAAATCAAATTAAATGAATTTTTGAATAGTTCTGTTTTATATTAAGGTGAGGCATATCTTGGCTAAGATGATATATCTGCTTTCTGTTGTCTTTCCTCACAAAATTTATCAATCTTAACTAGTTACCCAATACTTACAAATATATAGAAGTATATAATTTACAATTATATATATTTCTGTATTTTCTTTTACAACAGAATAACAAGATTTGAAGATTTCTTTAAAAACATTTTACTGATTGATTGATTGTGTATGTGTATCTCCCCCCCGTGTGTGTGTGTGTGTGTTTGTGTGTGTGTGTGTGTGTGTGTGTGTGTGTGTGTGTGTGAGTGGTTGTGCCTGATGATACATATGTAAAGGTTAGAGCATAGCTCCTGCAAGATAGTTTTTTTCCCACTATATAGGTTCTAAGGATCAAAGTCATGTCATCAGGCTTGATGGTAGATACTTTTACCTGCTGAGCTATCTTTTAGGTTTAAATTTAAAGACCTTATTAAAGTATTATAAATTAGTGGAGCAATGTTTGTGGGCATGAATTGCCCATCTTTCTTCCTTCTAAAATAATATAGATTACACAATTGTAATATGATTTTGTTAGTTTAAAATAGTGGCAGTGTGTTTGCAACCTCTGAAGCAGATTTTCTAAATGGAAGTTAGGTTATAATTCTCTTTGAAAATGTTAATTCAAATATAGAACAAAGCTCTCTTCATATTGAGAGGTTTTGAACTTTATGCTTTAACAGGAATACAAATAAATCCTTAAAAGCTAAGCTGATGGTGCCCTGTTTATACTTAGACTTCCATTTGTTTATGGTTTAAAAATCTGTGGGAGAACTAGGATCAAAGGCAGGGCAATTCCTATGAGAAACTGTGAGACCTCTTTATCTGAATCACTTCTGGTAAGAGTCTTTGATTCAAATGGCACAGATGTACACACACACACACACACACACACACACACACACACACACACACAATGTTCAATAGATTCAGATTATATTTTGGAAATAAGTTTCCACTGTAAACAGGAAGACGTGTGATCCTCCTTCAAGTGCTTCAAATACTCATTGTTCACAGTTCCTAAATTATTAGTAAACGGTCCAGTTCTAAGCTCTCATTTTTTTAACAACTTTATTTTACAAAACAAAGATAAATGTACAGATCTTAATCAATTTTTGCTTGAAATTATACATTTTTGTCAATACTTTTTTTCAGATTTTACCATAATTTTTACATAAAACTATATGAATATATTTTTTAGTCAGTACTTGATTTTTTTCAAGGTTTGATAGTATGCCTTGAAAACTTAATAGTAACAATGAGCATAAAGTACATGTAAAATAAAATGTAACATGGAAATAGTCGAAGTTTTCTTGTTTTGTAAATATTTTTTTGTTTTGTTTAGTTTTCTTTATTTCTTGGATTCATACAGTCTGTGAGTTGTTTCTGGGGCAGTGCAAGCCTTTGGGGTTAGTATCCAATTATCAGTGACTGCATATTATGTCTGTTCTTTTGTGACTGGGTTATCTCACTCAGGATGATATTCTCTAGATGCAGCCATTTTCTTAAGAATTTGGTTAAGTCATTGTTTCTGGGGGCTGAGTAGTATTCCATTGTGTATATGTACCACAATTTTTGTATCCATTCATCTTCTGAAAGACATCTGGGTTCCTTCCAGCTTCTGGCTATTATAAATAGAGCTGCTATGAACATTGTGGTGCATATATCTTTGTTGTGTATTAAAGTGTCTCTGGGGTATATGCCCAGAAGCGGAATAGCTGGGTCTTCAGGTAGTACTATATCCAATTTTCTGAGGTATCGCCAGACAGATTTCCAGAGTGGTTGTATTAGTTTGCAACCCCACCAACAGTGGAGAAGTGTTCCTCTTTCTAAGCAGCCTCGCCAGCATCTACTGTCATCTGAGTTTTGGATCTTGGCCAATCTGACTGGTGTGAGGTAGAATCTCAGGGTTGTTTTGATTTGCATTTCCCTGATGGCTAAGGATGTCGAACACTTCCTCAGATGTTTCTCGGCCATTCAGTGTTCCTCAATTGAAAATGTTTTGTTTAGCTCTGTACCCCATTTTTTAATAGGGTTATTTGATTCTCTGGTGTCTAGCTTTTTGAGTTCCTTGTACACCTTGGATACTAGGCCTCTATCTGATTTGGTGTTGGTAAAGATCTTTTCCCATTCTGTTGGTTGCTATTTTGTTTTCTTGAAGATGTCCTTAGCCTTACAGAAACTTTGCAATCTCATTAAGTCCCATTTTTTAATCTTTGACCTTAGAGCTTGAGCCATTGGTGTTTTGTTCAGGAAATTTTCTCCTGTGCCTATGTGTTCTAAGGTTTTCACTACTTTCTCAACTAATAGTTTCAGTGTATCTGGTTTAATGTGGAGATCTTTGATCCACTTACACTTGAGCTTTGTACAAGGAGATAAGAAAGGGTCTATTTTCATTCTTTTGCATGCTGAGTGCCAGTTGGACCAGCACCATTTGTTGAATAGGCTGTCCTTTTTCCATTGAATGTTTACTGCTCTTTTGTCAAAAATTAGGTGACCATATACATGAGGGCTCATTTCTGGATCTTCTATTTTATTCCATTGATCCACATGCCTATTTTTGTACCAGTACCATGCAGTTTTCAGCACAATTGCCTTGTAATGTAGCTTGAGGTCAGGGATAGTGATTCCCGCAGATGATTTTTTGTTGTTGAGGATGGATTTCGCTATTCTAGGTCTTTTGTTATTCCATATGAAATTGCACATTGATCTTTTCAATTCCATGAAGAACTGGGTTGGAATTTTGATGGGGATTGCATTGAATCTGTAGATTGCTTTTGGTAGGATGGCCATTTTTAAGATGTTGATTTTTCCAATCCATGAGCATGGGAGATCTTTCCATTTTCTGAGATCCTCCTCAAATTCTTTCTTTAGAGGTTTGAAGTTCTTGTCATACAGGTCCTTCACTTGCTTAGTTAGAGTCACACCAAGGTATTTCATAGTTTTTGTGATGATTGTGAAGGGTACCTTTTCCCTAATTTCTTTCTCCACATGTTTGTCCTTTGAGTATAGGAAGGCTACTGATTTGTTGGAGTTAATTTTGTATCCAGCCACTTTCCTGAACTTGTTTATCAGCTGTAGGAGTTCTCTGGTGGAATTTTTGGGGTCACTCAAGTACACTATCATGTCATCGGCAAAGAGTGATGTTTTTATCTCTTCCTTTCCGATTTGTGTCCCCTTGAACTCCTTTTGCTGTCTAATTGCTCCAGCCAGGACTTCCAGTACTATGTTGAATAGGTAGGGGGAGAGTGGGCAGCCTTGTCGAGTCCCTGATTATAGTGGGATTGCTTCAAGTTTCTCGCCATTAAGTTTGATGTTGGCTGTTGGTTTGCTGTATATTGCTCTTATTATGTTTAAGTATTGGCCTTGGATTCCTGTTCTTTCCAGGACTTTTAACATGAAGGGGTGTTGGATTTTGTCAAATGCATTCTCAGCATCTAGTGAGATAACCATGTGATTTTGTTCTTTCAGTTTGTTTATATAGTGGATTACGTTGATGGATTTTTTTATATTAAACCATCCCTGCATCCCAGGGATGAAGCCTACTTGGTCATGATGAATGATCGTTTTGAAGTGTTCTTGATTTGTTTTGCAAGGATTTTGTTGAGGATTTTTGCATCAATGTTCATAAGTGAGATTGGTCTGAAGTTCTCTTTCGTTGTTGGGTCTTTGTGTGGTTTAGGTACGAGGGTTATTGTAGCCTCAAAAAATGAGTTGGGTAATATTCCACCTGATTCTATCTTTTGGAATAATTTGGAGAGTATTGGTGTTATATCCTCAATAAATGTCTGGTAAAATGCACTGAACCCGTCTGGAACTGGACTTTTTTTGGTTCGGAGGCTTTTGATGACTTCTTCTATTTTTTTAGGTTTTATAGGGTTATTTAGATGGTTTACTTGGTCCTGGTTTAACTTTGGGATCTTGTATCTGTCTAGGAATTTGTCCATTTCTTCCAGATTTTCCAATTTTGTGGAGTATAAGTTTTTGTAGTAGGATCTGATGATTTCTTGAATTTCCTCAGTTTTAGTTGTTATATTGCCACTTTCCTTTCTGATTTTGTTAATTTGGATACTCTCTTTTGCCGTCTAGTTAGTCTGGCTAGGGGTTTATCAATCTTGTTGATTTTCTCAAAGAACCAACTCTTTGTTTTGTTGATTTTTTCAATGGTTCTTTTTGTTTCTATTTGGTCTATTTCTGCCCTAATTTTGATTATTTCTTGCCGTCTACTCTTTTTGGGTATATCTGCTTCCTTTTGTTCTAGGGCTTTTAGCTGTGCTGTCAGGTTGCTGATGTAAGCTCTCTCCAGTTTCTTTTTGGAAGCACTTAGGGCTATGAGTTTTTCTCTCAATACTGCTTTCATTGCATCCCATAGGTTTGGGTATGTTGTGTTTTCGTTTTCATTGAATTCAAGAAAGTCCTTAATTTCTTTCTTTATTTCTTCTTTAACCCTGCTATCATTTAACAGAGCATTGTTTAGTTTCCATGTGTATGTGGGCTTTTTGTTGTCTTTGTTGTTAAAGACCAGCTGTAGACCATGGTGATCTGAGAGGATGCATGGGAGTATTTCAATCTTCTTATATCGATGGAGGCTCGTTCTGTGTCCAATTATGTGGTCAATTTCCAAGAAGGTGCCATGGGGTGCTGAGAAGAAGGTGTATTCTTTTACTTTAGGATAATATGTTCTGTATATACATATTAATTCTAGTTGGTTCTAAGTCTCTGCTAGTTTTGCAGTGTCCTTGTTCAGTTTCTGTTTCCATGATCTGTCCATTGGTGAGAGTGGGGTATTAAAGTCTCCCACTATTATTGTGTGGGCTGAAATGTATTTTTTGAGCATTAGTAGGGTTTCTTTTATGAATGTGGGTGCTTTTTATTTGGAGCATATATGTCAAGGATTGAGAGTTTCCTGACAGATTTTCCCGGTAATGAGTAAAAAGTGTCCTTCCTTATCTTTTTTTATAACTTTTGGTTGGAAATTTACTTTATTCGATATTAGAATAGCCACTCCAGCTCGCTTCTTGTAGGTGTTTGCTTGGATGTTTTTTTCCCACCCTTTTACTCTGAGATAGTGTCTGTCTCTGTCTCTGAGGTAAGTTTCCTGTATGCAGCAAAAGGCTGGATTTTGTTTATTATGTATCCAGTCTGATAGTCTATGTCTCTTTATTGGGGAGTTGAGTCCATTTATGTTAATAGATATCAAGGAATAGTTGTTTCTGTATCCTGCCATTATTGGTTTTTTGGGTTGAGTTGTGTCTGTGTTTTTTTCTTCTTTTAGTTTTCTTGTTTAGGAGTTTTCTTGTTTTTACTAGGCTGTATTTTCCCTCATTGTATTGGGTTTTCCACCTATAATTCGTTGTAGTGCTGGGTTTGTGGTCAGATATTGTGTAAATTTTGATTTGTCTTGAAATATCTTCATCTCTCCATCGATGGTGATTGATAGTTTTTCTGGGTATAGCAGCTTGGGCTGGCACTTGTGCTCTCTTAGGGTGTGCATGATGTCTGTCCAGGCTCTTCTAGCTTTCATAGTCTCTGTTGAGAAATAGGGTGTGAGTCTGATTGGTCTGCCTTTATATGTTACCTGCCCTTTTTCCCTTACTGCTTTTAGTATTCTTTCTTTGCTTTGGGCACTTGATGTTTTTACTATTATGTGTCGGGAGGTATTTCTTTTCTGGTCCAACCTATTTGGAGTTCTGAAGGCTTCTTTTATGTTTGTGGTCATCTCATTCTTGAGGGTAGGGAAGTTTTCTTCTACAATTTTGTTGAAGATATTTACTGTGCCTCTTAGTTGATACTCTTCTCCCTCTTCTATTCCTATTATCCTTAAGTTCAGTTTTCTCATTGTGTCCTGGATTTCCTGGACATTTTGGGTTAGGAGCTTTTTGTTTTTTGCATCTTCTCTGGCTGTTTTGTCTATGTTTGCAATGTTGTCTTCTGCCCCTGAGATTCTCTCTTCGATCTCTTGTAATCTATTGAAAATGCTTGCTTCTGTGACTCCTGATTTTTTTTTTTTTTTTTTTTTTTTTTTTTTTTTTTGGTGTTCTGCCTCTAGGGTTATCTCTTTTTTTGCGTTTTCTTTATTGTGTCAATTTCCTTTTTATTTTCCCTCTTCCATTCCTTTATTTCTTTGGTTCTGTTTTCCTCTAGTTATTTGAGTTCTTTGAGTGTTTTTCTTGTTTCTTCTTTAAAAGCTTCTGAATCTTTTTGCTTTTCCTCCCTTTCTTGTTTAAGTATCTCTATCAGCATCTTGAGGTTTCATTTCAGGTCTGTGTCTTCTTTTTCTGGAGTGTTTCGAATTCCGATGTTTGCTGTTATGGAAGAGCTGGGTTCTGGTGTTGCTAGATTGTCTTGGTTTTTTTGGGTTATACTCTTTCTCTTTCCTCTTGCCATTTTGTTGTCAGTGATATGTTCTTGCCTTTCTGTTGTATCTGGTCTGTGTCCCTGGTTCTCCACTGATTCAGGTGTCAGATGGGCCGAGCCCTGTTCTATGCCTCAGAGTCGTCGGGTGGGAACAGAAGTTCCAATGTTCTGTTCCCGATCGCTGGATCAGGCAAGGCAGGGCAGGTTAAGGCAGGGGGTGCACTTTCCATGTGCACTCCGAAGAGAACTCTCTGCTTCCCGGCAGCCCAGGTCTCCCACCCACCAGTTGCTCAGCCTTTACGAGCTGCTGTTCCGGGTGGCAGATGGGCCAGGCTCCGCTCAAGCTCTGATTTTTTAATACCCAGGGTTACATAAGCTCAAAGAGGGAGGATAGAGAAAAATAAATAATAATGACACATATGTATAAAAATTTTGATAGTGATTTAGATTATATTGTGTGTTTTCAAAAGATTAAGACAAATTTTAGAACTTCTTTTTGGAAGGAGGGGTACAGTAAAAGTTAATTAAGGAAATATAAAGGTCAAATGATACTTAGTATATTTAATCATAGCTGTAAAAATCTGTCATTTAAAGAACTTGACAATTATAATATTTTTACTAAAGAAGATAATTTGGGATTGAATTGAGCTGAACAGTATGATTATTACCCAGAAGTTGGAAGAATGCAATTTTCAAAAATATGAATTTTAACACAAAACAAAGGGCCTATGATAATTTTTAGTAGAATTGATGGCTGTACTTAAAAAATTAAATGTGATATGATATCAATATATAGTCATGGCTGGTTTCAACCTTGTAATCTACTTACTCAGCTTCCTGTTCATGCATGTGTGCATGTGTGCGTGCTTGTGTGTGTGTGTTTCTGTGTGTGTGTGTGAGGGGGGTTCACATTTGTGGCTAAGGATTCAACTGACACCTGTTCTCTGCTCGTTAATCAGTTGTTGGTTTCTTTATTACCTGCTGTTTCCTGTACAAATAAATAGCTCTGGTGAGGTCTGAGAGCCGACCAGTCATTGCAGAGGACTGGGGACACTGTGTTTTGAATGCGACAGATCCACTGTACTCATGAAATCACAGAAGCTATGGTTAACTACCCATTAACATTCTAACATGGAAGGATGCACTAATCCTTATGTGCAATTAAGGAGGTATGGAATATTGATGGCTTTGTGACCTGTCCAGCAGGTCCAGTTATTCAGGCTCCCGAAGAGGCCTTCGTCCTGAAAGTCATGGGGGTGAGAGAGAAAGGAAGCCAAGCGCACAAAGAACGACAAGAGTCAGTCTGAATGGTGTCAAAGCTTCATTGAGGGTTTGGTGCTTACAGCTTATATGGGCTGGGCAGAAAGGGGGAAGCAGGGTGCAGTGGAATTTTTACAGCATCTGCATGACCAGGGAGAGGGTCGCGCTGCGGTTACAGATTAACAGCCAGGTAATTGTCCCAGGATATCTTATCTTGTCACATAGCAGCTAATCTCAGCAGAACCTCATAGTGGTGAATCTCGGAAAAATCAGGCTCTCACGGGTGGGGGTGTAGGTACAGCATTGACCGGTTCTAAGGTGGCTGCTGTGCAGTCATTTTCTTAAGCATGGTTCTCAGGCATGGCTCCCTACAGCTTTGAGGTGAGGGAATTGGCTTTCTTTAAGGATGCCCATCATCCACCACACTTCAATGGACGGATCCACATCCGGAAGTATATGGATAGCACAAAATGGATCCATAGGCTTGAGGGAGGGTAGCTTGAAGGAATCTGAAGAAGGAAATATTAACCCATCTAAGACCCATCAAAATATTCAAAAGAGTACATAAAGTTGAGATGGGGTGGGAAATGGATTGGTTGGAGTGAAGAGCTGTGTGTAGGGGTGGGGACATAATTCCAGGCCTGTATCTAACTTTTAACATAAATAAAGGCATATGGACTTAATTGACACCATGGTGAATTTAACCATGAATATGTAACACATCCCAAATAATATTGATAATGATGATAGTATTAATAATAGATTTAAAACACAGGCTTGGATTTAGTTTGGTAAAATGTGAAATCATGCAGCTTGGATCTTTTTCTGTAGGCTGTGGAAGAGTATGTACATATGTATGGAGTAAATACATATAAATATGTATTTAAATAAGTTAATAGTAGTGCTATTATTTCAATATCTGTCATGTCTATTTAATATCTGATTTTTTCAAAGTGTAAAAGAAAACCTTAGTTCATTTATATATGTTGTCCAAATAAAGATTTAGAGTTAAAAGCAAAGTGCAGTAGAGAAGCAATAATAAATAATTCTGAGGTTTTCTTTTGTTTTTAAATGTGCTCTGCCCAATTAAACTTATCTGCTTTCACCGGGAAACTAAGCTTGGTACTCCTTGGTACTCCTTTTCTAGGATACTGCACTTCCCCTTCCTCCTTACCATCGTCTATTAAAATTTCAGAATAATCTTTCTGGAGTCACGCAAGGGTCCTGGAGCCACCACTGTGGCTTGGTGACAATGAAGCAAGCTGTAGAATGGAGCTGCTGTGCTGAGACTAACAGAGACTTGCTCACACTGTGGCAAATCTGTTCTTGGTGTGTGAATCGTCCTTCTTCCCACTGCCTTTGGTTTTTCCAAATGCATATCTGGAACAAGGAGCCCAGTGGTTGAGATACGTATCAACCGTCCTCAAGCTCCTTAGGGTCAGGTCCAAGAGGTGTCTGTACAGGAGTAGACCGGGTATTGTCACCACCTGACAAACTTGGTGCAGGTGGTTAGTGGAGCTGTCCAGCACTGGAGCTGGGAGCGGCTACTCCAGCTGAGCTCCCACAAATAAAGCAACAGGGAGCAGACGCTAGCCTCACTGCCCACGTAGCCTCGCTAGAGGTGCGGAATCATCCCCACAGTCTGTCCCACCGTTCTTCCTCTTGCCCGTGTTCCCACTGGAGCAGTTCGGGCGACCAATCTGAACTTCTAAAATGAACTAGAATGGTGTATGTGTGTGTGTGTGTGTGTGTGTGTGTGTGTGTGTGTGTCCGTGCGCGCGCCTGTGTGTAGGGACACCAATACTCTAGGTCGGGCTGTCAATTTTCTTCGGAGGGAGATCATTCTCTCAGTTCTATGGCCCTCATCCTAGCGTCAGACATTGGGCGTGTTCACTGCCCATCTGTGTTTTCGGGGGCCAAGGAACACGACATTTGAGCTTGGGAACCTTTTGCCTTATGACAACTACTGTACGTGCCCCCTGGTATCAGGGCACGATGGCAAGGAACAGAAAGAACAGCAGTAAAGTGTCCTAGTTGCTCCCGAAACGTGGCGACAGAAGAGCTGGGGACACGTGATGCCCGCGGAGGCAGGACTGGAGGGCGGGGGTATAAAGGGAGGAGGAGGGAGTCGCTGCTCCTGGAGGAGGAGGAGGACGCCGGCCGCGAGCGGTCAGGATGCAAGGCGGAGGAGCCCGGCTGCACCCTGATCCCCGCAGCCCCGCAGCAGGAGCGATGTGCAAGGGCGGGCGCTGAGGCTGCGCCTGGAGAACAGCAGCTGCAGAGGCGGCGGCGACGGTACTTGTCCCCAGCACATCTCAGGCGCCACTGCGGAGCCTGGGCCCCAAGGAGCCTCGGCACCCAAGTTCCCGCCATGAGCGGCTGGCTCGCGGGGCTCAGCGGCCCCAGGGACTCGGGTCTGGGCGAGCGCGAGCGCAACGCCGAGCGGCCCGGAAGCGCCTGAAGCTGCCTCCCACAGCAGGTCCTGCCGCGGCCACCGCAACCACTGCGTCCCCGCCTCCACCACCACCACCACCACCTCCGCTCTCGCCGTCTCGGCTGCAGTAGTGTCTCCAGCAGCATGTCTCGCAGGAAGATTTCATCCGAGTCCTTCAGCTCTTTGGGCTCTGACTACCTGGAGACCAGCCCGGAGGAGGAAGGGGAATGCCCCTTGTCCAAGCTCTGCTGGAATGGCAGCCGGAGCCCGCCTGGGCCACCTGGCTCCAGAGCGGCCACTACAGCGGCCACCCCGGTCCCCCCCGCCGCCTCTGCCACCGCGGCAGCTGCTGCAGTCGCCGCCGGGTCCAAGAGAGCCCAGCGCCGCCGGAGGGTCAACCTGGATTCCCTGGGCGAGAGCATCAGCCTCCTGACTGCGCCCTCGGTGAGCTGGGAAGAGAGGGATCCTAGCTTCAGCAGAGGACAGGGTTGGGGGAAAGTTGAATTAAGGCTATCAGGGGGAACATGGGAAACTCCCAGCCGCTGGGGGGCGACGTGGCCTCACCGTCTTCTGTCTTGAGTTCCTAGTGGTCCCTAGAGAGACACAACCCTCTGGGCTTAGGCAGAAGGGTAACACTGAGAAATAACAAAACAGACCTCATTGTTTCTGTGGTCTACCCGCCCGATCTCCAGGATTAATTTGAACTACACTGCTGTCCTCTCTGATGGCCTTAGAGATCCTTCATGCCACCTGTTTTTCTATTTTTCTTCCTTTGCTTCTCTTCTCTTTCTTCCCTTCCTTCTCTCCCTCTCTTATTCTTCCTTCTTCCCTTCCTCCTTCCCCTTCCTTCCTTCCTTCCTTCCTTCCTTCCTTCTTTCCTTCCCTCCTTTCCTTCCTCCTCCCCTCCTTCCCTCCCTCCCTCCTTTAGCTTTTTTTCTTCTTCCTCCCCCACTTCTTTCTGCTTAAAACTTTCCCAGGCTGCATTCTGGTTCTGCAGCTCCCATTTCCCTTTCCAACATTCCACAGAGGCCCCGCCCCCGCCCATGGAAGCTCTTACTCTCTCTATTTCCCACACTCTCTTGGTCCTATTCGTGACCTTTTAGGGCATCTCTGAATTCCACAGGCTGTCAGCAGTTTCTGTTGTATGCTTTTCTCACGTCTAGGAAAGCTGTTAGATACTTTTCTGAGTTGTCTTTTTTTCGTGCAAACCCATAATGCTATGTTTACACACACACACACACACACACACAGACACACGCAGCACCTTTGTGATGTTTTATTTGTTATGAATTTATTGGCTCAGTTTTCCTTTTAGGGCAAACCTGGTGTCTTTGTAAAAAAAGTCTTTTGTACCCTTACCTCATCCTTTGCCCACCTTTGAGCCTCATCCAGGTTTTGGAAGCAAGAACTTTAACTTTCTATAAACGCTGTATTTTTCCCCTTCTGCTCCCCTTATTTCTTTTCCTTTAACCTTTTCTAACTTCCCTCAGTGTAGCCGAGCATTGATCTTGTTTAGCCTGTCCTAGGAATCATGCTTGCCTTCCCTGTAGGAAAGACTTGGGGAAGTGAGATGTTAAGATCTATGTCCTGGTCTAGGCAATACCACAGACATCACTGTTATTGTAATTGTTTCTGTCAGCACTGAAACACATTTCAATCTCCTTTCTTTCTGGTGTGTTTTTTTCTTTAGCACATCATCCTACAGATAATCTAGAAGGTAATTCGAACATAATTGTTTGAGAGGAATTCAGTAGCTGTGTATATATGTAGGTTTGAGTCAGTCCACACACAACATTTATAACACATCAGTGCTTCAGACAACAGGTTCGGATTTAACAAGGTGCTAACTTATGTACTGATCCATTGGGAAAAAATCCTTGTAACCCAGACTTTTTCTTTGTGCCTGTGAAACAAAATTTACAGATTTCCAAGCTGTCCTTGATGATGCTCTTGTTTAGAATATTCTCAACTATTCTCATGAGGGAGAATGAAGTGATAACAGAAGTATCTACCGTGAGAATGAGAGGCAAGAAATAATTTCTGGTGGTATCTTCTGTAAGTTGGAGTTTAGTGACTGATGTGAAAAACATGTACTCAGATGCTTTGCACAACAAGAAATTAAATGAAATTGTGATATAAAACCATGCTTTATAAGCTGCAATTAACTTTTTTTTTGAAAAAGGCCTGTCAGGTGGATGCTGAGAGCGTGAAGGTGGGCCGATGCAAACATTCTCACACACACAGGGCTCCTGAGAACAGCAGCAGCATAAAAGAGAAGAATCCCCAGTGAGCATCCTTATCACCAGCTGACGTAGTACCATAAACAAAACACACAGTTTTAAGTCATTTTAAGTTTCTGATGTGTGGTCTCACCTCTTATTTGGCAAACAAAGACACTGCCTTGACAAGTCACTTTTAGTCTCCTGCACTGCGGGAGACTGAGCTCTGCTGTTACACAAATAACACAAGGAATATGTGTAGACATGTAATGTGCCCTGTGTGCTCCATCACAAGAGAAAGAAACAGCTGAACACAACCACAGCTGCCTAGAACACCCCTTTTGTGGTATCTGTAGTGAGTGCTGGTAAGGTTCCTGAGCCCTATCATCATCCGTTTTAGGAGTAGGAACACTTAATGTGAATGTTCCTACATGTCCTGCCATGTGCCAGTCAGTCAGTATTCAGTCTTCACTCAGACAGACCTGCAACTAGGAAGACGGAAATTAATGTTTACCACTAGTACATTAGATATCCAGAGTTTTGACATTTTAGTAGCTATTTCTAGGTGCACTGATATTAGGTATGAAAGCCATGATGCTTTATTTTGCACAAATAGCACAAGAAAGCAGAGTAGATAAGATTGGAAAACAAGCACAAACCTGGAGAGTCTTGACTCTTTTTGCTTTGAACAAGTGAGCACTTGTGCATCTTTGGGCACACGCTCAGTTCTGGGACCCCTCCTGGCTGGGAAGTGCTGTGCTTAGGTTCCTCTTCAGTCTGAAATTCTATTGAGACACTTCATCAGCACACAAATGAAACATGGAGCTTATAATTCTCATTGGGAAACTTTTTAGGAAGTTATATTACTCTCTTGAGTTGTAAACATCAAAACATTATTGTACTCAACCAGTAATCGAGGATCCACTGTGTAGCAAGTATTGTATTGGGGAAACAGATGCTGAATGACCCCCCCACCCAAATACACAGGATATTTTTCACTGTGAGTATTTTTTCACTGTGAGTCTCTGCAGTACAGCCATAAAAACTAACATCATTATACAGGCCCAACCGGAGACATGGCAATCACTATGCTGTTTATTTGGAAGTAATTGGATACTTGGAAACATATGGAGCTATTAGCAGGAGACTTTGTATCAAGGATGAATTTGGTAACTCATTTTACTGGATTTCATTTTATGACTCTGACATCAGGTTAGGATTTGTTCTCATCAACCTGTCAGTGGAAAGATGAAAGCAGAACCGTTGAGGCTTCTTTTCAGAGTTCTGTATGTTGCTGAGCCACTGCAGGTAGCTTTAAAGATCTCAGAATAGCAGGAAACGATGTAACACAAATGGAAAGATGACAAAACAAGAGAGAAAAACTTAAAACAGAAGAAAACCATCTCAAGAAAGGGTGAAATGCAAAATAAAGATGTTGGGGCAAGGAAAAAAAATCATGTTTCCTTATTTGGGGAAAATTAATTTTACCAGTAAAACCCTAGGAAAAAGCAAAGAGAAACTAGCATGTATTTAGTTTCTCCTGATACTACACAAAATAACTCTTTGGCACATATAATCCCAGAAAATCAACCTCAGAAACAATGTGAACAATGCAAAATTTAAAAAGTTTCTTTGTGAAATAGGATATCTGATAATTTATGTACTTTAACTAAAATTTCTGCGTCAATTTAGTTAAAACACGAAAAACAAATTGACTATGGTCATAAAATTAATAGAATATGCTACTAATAAAATGTTTTCTTAGAGAAATGCGTGTGTGATGGTTTGTGTGTGATTGGCTCAGGGAATAGCACTATTAGGAGGTGTAGCCTTGATGGAGTAGGTGTGGTCTTGTTGGGGTAGAGTATCAGTGTGGACATGGGCTTCGGTACCTTCCTTGTAGCTGCCTGAAAGTCACCATTCTGCTAGCAGCCTTCAGATGAAGATGTAGAACTCTCAGCCTTGCCTGCACCATGCCTGCCTGAACACTGCCGTGCTCCTGATTGATGATCATGGTCTGAACCTCTGAACCTGTAAACCAGCCCCAGTTAAATGTAGTCCTTAGAAGAGTTGCCTTGGTCATGGTGTCTGTTCACAGCTGTAAAAATTTAACTAAGATATTATTGTCTCTAAACCTTCATTAACTCAGTAAGAGGTTCCAAGGTGTGGCCCATAAATTTCAATCAAATGTAAATGCTGTGAATATGTTAAATCTTCCCTCCTTTTTATTAGTATTACTTATAACCATATTAGAAAAAATATAGAATAAATTTCATTAATATGAAAAGGTAAGAATCACTTTATCTTGTTTATATAGCCAACAAGTTCATCTGAAAATTTAAAACTGCGTCTCCTTTTGATCTTCTGAAGTGTACAGAGGCCTATATAATCATTGTACTTTCTAATATTTCTATCAAACTAGTAACTGATGTGGGGAAATTCATAAAACACCTTTAGGGATCATGTACTGACAGGAAGACAATTTTGTGTGATACAATGTGAATATTTCACAGAAAATGAATTAAAATTATAAAAAAGTAAAACTATTCTTATTATGTTGAAAATTTTAAAGATTCATCATCCAGTACTTTCAAACTAATTAGTATGTGTGTTTAAAGTATATATGGGAGGCTGGGAAAATACAATAACCATCAGCTTAAGTCCTGTGTATTTGGCTGCAGGTCTAGTGCTCTGTTCAATGGCTAAAAGCTCAGCTGCAGGCTTTTACTTTAAAGATACAATTGAACAACAGAAAAACCATCATTGACCCTTAGTTGCTGAAGAGATGATGCAATGATTTATCCAGTTTTATTGTACAACTTGTCTACCTTGAAGGATTCTGGGAGGCACCAGAAAAGTTAATTTAATTCCCCTCTATATCATCATTATTTTCTCAGTGACCCCATCTATTTCTGTGTGTCCTCTTATACAAAGCTTAAAATAAAAACACATCATTGGCCATGAGAAAGTAAATACAGTATCTGTAAATATCTACATGGTGCATCATGAGTTACCAAGAAGGTAGAATTTTCCATTTGGGGGTTTTATATACATCAAGGAGAAAGAGAAAATGTAAGATGTAGGGAATGTATGTCAGAGGTTATCTGCTGACTTACTCATTTGTAGGCTCTTGTATGATGTAGGAGCAGAAATTTAACTAATAATTCAAAGCCTCTATTTAATTCCCAAGTTTTTAATACTTTCCAATAGTGTTGAGCACAGAACTTAGTTCTCTCTCTCTCTCTCTCTCTCTCTCTCTCTGTGTGTGTGTGTGTGTGTGTGTGTGTGTATTCAAGAAAATATATTGTAAAGAAATTGATATTTTTATTAATTGTCTAATTGTGTTGTTTGTGTTTGATATTTTTGCTTTTATGAAATAAAAATTGTAGGTTTTATATCCAGGTTAAAGTGTAAACTTGAACAAATTTTGTTCACTCGTGACATTTGAAGTCTAACATCAGATTATAATTACTAAGCATGTGAAATGGTGTTCTCTTGTGAGAGCTCCTTCAGTGTCCGATTAGTTTTAAGAGTTTAGGTAAATGAAATGACACTCCATCATTCTGGGTTGCTCTCAAGTTCTACTAAATTCTCTGTCAAAGGGGAGAAATGTTTGCCAATAAGTGAACTACTGTTGCCAAAAGCACACTGCTCGAAGTGGAAATAATGTCATCTGGTTATCAAAGATCACATTAGTATATGATACAGAGATACAAATATGTTCTGCGAACCCTGTAGAACTGAAAATTCCAGGCATGGTGTGATTTAGGAATCTAAGTACTGGAGAATCTTTGAAGTCTGGAGATTCTCTGGGGCTGTTGTGGGGAGTTGAAAGACAGTGAACATTCCTATAAACAGAACAGGAAGAAGACATTTCCCCACCAAGATTTATTTGAGATTTGCTACCAGGAAATTGTTTATTTAAGCTGGAGGTCATCAAACCAATGAATAACTGGGATTAACTTTTAACATGAAGCTTCTTGCATTCTGGCTTAGAAAGTCTAAAGGCTCAGAAACCTGGGAATTCTGAATGAAACCCAAGGTGATAGATCAATACATTAAATGCACAGTCAGAGGTGGTTGTATTTAATAAAGGCAATTAATTTCTTCTCACGTCACCTTGCACACTGACTTTGTAAACATGGATCTTGAAAGTTGTTTCTTCGATATGAACATATGGAATAATGTCCTCTGAGAACTCCTTGAGTAGTCCACTTATATTTTAGGAGTTTTGGTAAATATCAATAAGTGCATGGGTGCAAACACAGGTCTTACTGTCTTTTATTTTATTGTTTGTTTTTGCACTAAGCAAGTGAGTAAGGTTTAGTTCATATGTATGTATGTATGTATGTATGTATGTATGTATGTATATATATTTCTTTTTCTTTTGTTAAATATACATATATACACATATAAAGGCTCATTACTGTTTACTTTTGTAGTTTTAATTATTTCTGAACTCTAGCAATTTTTCTTAAGGGCACTTTGTTGTTTCTTCTGTTTGCATTCAGGAACCACTGCTTTAAGTGTTCTTATTCATCAAAACGAAAGAATACACATCCAAAAGGATGGGGTTTTAGAGGAAAGAGAAAGGGTTATTGTGGCAGTCAATTTTGATATGACCAGCAGCCTTTCAGAATGAAGTTAATATATTCCTTGAGTAATCCATCTATTTTTTTGGAAGAGTATTTGTTCCAGAAAAGAAACAATAGGAGGTTTAAATATTCATTGTGTAGGGGTTACTTGACAAGCCTGACAAAATTTTAGAAAAATAGAATCTGTTACTAATATCTACAGTTTTAAAAAAATCAATCATTGAAAGAAACATGGTTTATTTCTCCTTAATAAATAAATGGTGACTCAATATTGGCTTAGCATTTGTAGGCAGCTCTAGAATCGATGTATCAAGAGAGAAGACAGTCTTTGTGGAAGTGTCAGTGTAACCTCAGCAATATGACCATGGAATCTGTTGACTTCTTTTTAACACACTACAATATGCTTGTAGTCTGTGTGGCAAGAGTCAACATGCTTTCATTCCTCAGTGTTTTACACCTATGAATCTTTCATTTAGAAACACCCAACAGCATTTGCAGAGGTATTTTTTTTCTATTTGTGTACACACACACACACACACACACACACACACACACACACACACCTTATCTTTTCTCACTACATATCTCTTAAAGATATGTGTGAAGCTGTAAGCTAGAAGCATAGGAGGATACAGATCATCCCTTGGAAACTGTTAAGTTTTATGAGTGGAAAAAGAAACCAATAATAGAGAATTGAAGAACAATCAACCCAAACATGAAAGAACGAAAGAAGCTGTAACAAACCGTTTTCAGGTGGAAGAATGTGAGGTGGTCAATTTAATTACTTCATAAAGTAATTAAGAAAAATTATTAATGGCTCTTTCAAAACTACTGTGAAAGAGCTGCTTCCAGTCTTAGAAAATGTTTATCTTGCATCTGAAATGAAATTTATGAGGAAATATGTAATTAATAAATAGTGATACTGTGTTGTTCATTTCTGATCTGGAGTCCTTACCCATGTACCATCATTATGCTAAATTATATGCTTTTTTTATTAAACGCAACAGCAAGGCAGGTATGATGCCTTCACATGGTCTGGGAAGGACAGTCGTGAGGAGAACAGGCTAAGATCTCGGGGAAGAAATGGGGGTATATTTGATCAAAACCTATTATATGCATGTACAGAATTCTCAAACAACAACAAAAAAGTGTCATACAATGTCACTAGATTTTGGCTTCATTTTTATGCAGTTTATTTTGTGAAAACTAAGCTACTGGAAAGGAATTTTGCCTATCAACTATTAAAATTTAAATGTCTATGCTACTTTTAGCTCTTTTGATATTCCTTAATCATGCCAAATCAAGTCTGAAATAGCACTGTGTATCTTTCAATAATTTTATAACAAAAGCCAAGTAGCTCTGGCTGTCCTGCAACTCAATAGGAAGGCTTCTCACAAACAGAGATCCATGTGTCTCTACTTTCTGAGTGCTGGGATTGAAGGCATAAACCAATAAGCCCAGCCTTTTGTCAGTTGTTTTTGGTTTGAGGTTTTCTTTTATGTTTTTGAAAAAATTATATATTGAGCATCCCAATGTAGAGACTGATTTTATGTCTGTGCTCCTATTAGTCTATAAGTTTTTAACTTTAAAAGTATGCTGAGAATATTGCTTAGTGGTAGATTACTTGCCTAATGTGCATGAGGACCTAGGTTCTAATCTTCAGCATTACAAAAGGAAAAGTAACTATAAACACACACACACACACACACACACACACACACACACACACACACACACACTTCTGTCCTTATCCACTTAAAGGCTTTACTTACTTTTAGAACTCTTTTTAATGATTTTTTTGTTGTTGTTGGTACTGTGGGAAGGTCTAGTGGAAGTATCTTTTGAGGTATTTTAGAAGACAGGAGACTATACTTTATACTGTTGAACACTGGGTAGTTTTGGAAAGTGACACAGAAGATAAAAAGGGCCAAACAGGATAAATACAATTTAGTTTATCTTTTGAAAAAATCCCTTATTTCTCTAAAAAACAAAACAACCCAATAAAACCGACAACAAAAAATGTTCTTGCTCCCCCAAAAGCATTTGTTTTAGAGCATGATATGTTGAGACTGGGTTGACAGGCAGAGACTGAAAGAGGAAATCTTAGCTATGGACAGTTATAATTTCATTTGGAGCTTCACACAGATATGAGGGAGTTTGTGATATAAATTCTGGAAAAAAGAGATTTATTGTTTCTTCTGATGCCCGACAGTATTTTCAGGTTATAACGTTATTTCTTTTTCTCTCTTGTGCTAACTTATTGTCTTTATGAATGTGTCTCACAAAAACTATCTTGATTTTTGTTTCAAATTAAATTATTTCTCCATGTGGATTATGGAATGTCAAACCTGACTTTGATGGCTCGAGGGACAATGGAGGAGACTCATGTACAGATCATCATCAGTGGCTGGCATTATGAATGCCTCTTGATTGCCTTCTCCTTTCCTTCAGTAGCTGCCCACTTATGGCTCTGTTTACCCTGGTTTCATTTCTGTTGCTGTCATACAATACTGTGAAAGAACTTTGCAGTAGAAAGGGATTTCAGTGTGCAGTCCAAGGTCAGAGTCTATTGTTGTGGGACACTAAAGGCATGACTTTGAAGCAAATAGTCATATTTTAGTCTTGCTAGTGCTTAGCCCCTTCTGTAAAGTTAATAGTCAAAGATCCCCTACATAGGAAATGTTGCCACCCAGGGTGGACTAGTTCTTCAAAGATCAGTTAATGCAAATTATGTATCTCCCCACAACAACTCCCAGAGTCTAACCTGATCAGTACAATCTCACATTGTAATTTTCTTCTGTAGAGATTCTAGATTGTGTCAAATTAACTATTAAAATTAACTACCTACGGTGAAAGAAGATGAAGGGTAACAGATATTAACTTGTAAATGTAAATTTCTTTTGGCAATCTACTTACTTTTACTATTGAGGAAAATCAAGGTAGTATAGGTCTCAGTTCCCAAGCTGACACAGATATCCACTTATTTCAGTTATAGAGGTATGATGTTTACCCATCAATAGCTACAACAATATGTAATATAATTATTAATGTAACTATTAACCAGAATGAAAAATTGCATTAGACAAGAGGCAAAGATCATTTAGTACAAGTTATTCAGTCATAGCAAACTTTTCAAATATATATATAGTAGAAAGGTATTTTCATATATGAGCCAATGAAAATACTTAGTCTTATATAATGATGAACATGAACAAGAATGTACAAACATGTATCAGACCAACTTTTGACTGCTAGGTGAGATATTCACTACCTAAGACATTCTTACCTGAAGATACCTTAAAAGCTCAGTATAACAGGGTTTATTATTTTTCTATTTTATATAACAAATCTTATTGTTTCTCTTCTAGAGTTACTAATAGATGGCAAAGGAGTGAGTGACAAGAGATAAACAGGATCTTGTTTCTAAACATTATTTCATTATATATCTTGTTTTTTGGTGTTAGTCTTTGGTGTTAGTTCATGCTTGTGTGGTCATTGTTTCTCTAATATGTGTAAGGCCAATTTACACAAGGAAATATTTTAAACTAATATAATACTATAGAAAGAATTTGTAAAATTTGTAAAATCGGGTCAATGTCGTTTTTTCACTCTCACACATCCTTTCACTTTTTCCTTTTCCAAGATACTTATTTTATAGGTCATGCACTTGACAAGAAAGAGATAACATTTTAGTTCTTTATTCTTTTAATCGAATATTTTTTTTACTTACATTTCAAATGTTATCTCTATTCCCAGTTTTCCCTCTGGGATCCCACTATCCCATCTCTCCTTCCCCGCCTCTATGAGAGTGTCCTCTGACCCTGGCGTTTCCCTACACCTTCACAGGGCCAAGGTCTTCTCCTCTCCCTGATGCCTGATAAGACCACCCTCTGCTATATATACTTCTGGAGCCATGGGTCCTTCCATGTGTACTCTTTGCTTGGTGGTTTAGTCTCTGGGAGCACTGTGGGGGGTCTGGTTGGTTGATATTGTTGTTCTTCCTGTGCTCCTTCAGTCCTTTTTAAACTCCTCCATTGGGGTCACTGTTCTCAGTCCAATGGTTGGTTGGCAGCATCTCCCTCTGTATTTGTCAGGCTCTGGCAAAGTCGGTCAGAAGACAACTTTATCATGTACCTGTCAGCATGTATGTCTTGGCATCCACAATATCATATGGGTTTGGTTACTGTATATAGGATGGATCCCTGTGTGCAGCAGTGTCTGGATGATCCTTCCTTCAGTCTCTGCTCCATACTTTGTCTCTGTATTTACTCCTGAGAATATTTTGTTTCCTCTTTTAAGATGGACTCTCTTTGGTCTTTCAATTTCTTGAGCTTCATGTGGTCTGTGGACTGTATCTTGGGTATTCTGAGCTTTGGGGATAATATCTACTTCTCGGTGAGTGCATACCATGTGTGTTCTTTTGTGATTGGGCTACCTCACTTAGGATGACATTTTCTAGTTCCATCCATTTGCCTAAGAATTTTAAGAAGTCATTTTTGGTAGCTGAGTAGTACTCCATTGTGTAAATGTACCACATTATCTGTATCCATTCCTCCACTGAAGGACATCTGGGTTCTTTCCAGCTTCTGGCTATTATAAATAAGGCTGAATATTGAATATTGTGAAACATGTGTCATTGTTATATATGGGAGCATCTTTCGGGAAAATGAGCAGGAGTGGGTTCTCAGGTTCAATTTTATGAGGAACCGCCAGACTGATTTCCATAGTGGTTGTACTAGTTTGCAATCCCATCAACAATGGAGGAGTGTTCCTCTTTCTCCACATTCTCCCTAGCTGTCACCAACGGTTTCAATCTTAGCTATTCTGACTGATGTGAGGTGGAATCTCTGGGTTGTTTTGATTTGCATTTCTCTGAAGACTAGGGATCTTGAGCATTTCTTTAGGTGCTGATGATATGTCATGAATATACGTAAGGTGCTGCGATTGTGTTTATTCCCTGTTGTAAGCTTATGTTCCTGATCCCTGGCCCAGTAGTCACTCCTTTCCTTCCATTATTCTTACGCATGAGGAAAAGCATCTATTTGCCTCCCAAAGTCTGGTTTATCTAGAATAGGCATGATGTCCTCTAGCTTTATCCATTTTCTTGAAAATAGCAAGACTTTGTTCTTTATCATTAAATGAAGATCCACTGTGTATAGATCAAATCTTCTTTATTCTTTGTTCTTCCTCCCTTACACTCCCGTTTCATAGCTTATCGCCCCAAGCCTTGACTTCACCACAGATAGGTTCACCCCATGTACAGTATTGTTCCTTGTTCATTCCATGTCAGCTCCCATTTGTCTTCTATTCAGTGATTTTCTGAAAAAAGGCTGTTTAAAATTTCCTGTACGTTTTTTTTTTTTTTTTTTTTTTTTTGGACTTTACTATTGCCAGACATTCAGTTCTAAGTGTGCAGCATTTCTGTGTTAGAAATGCTAATAGACTTTTGGCTTTTCCACTGGGCCTCTGCCTCTGGGATGACCTAGTTTGCCTTCTCTCTGTCATATCTCTGTGTTCTGGTCTCACAAGGATGAAGCTGTGAGGAGACTGACAAAAGCTATCATCACTGCTAAGGCCTAGCTTATTTTACAGGGTCCAGAGAAGTACAATACACGCAGTGTGATTCCTGAATAGGAAGGATATTATGATTCTCACAAATGTAGTTGTATGTAAGAATATTAATTCTCTTGACACATTACCTATAATTATGTACATCTGTATAAGCATATGCCTTGGCAGAGCTAATGATAACATTAAATTTTTATATAATGTATTAGAAGAAATGAGGTAGTATTCTTGAAGAATTGAGTAATAGGTATATTAAAATGTGTTTTAATCATTTGAAGGTAAATTACAGTAGCAAGATTTTGATTCACTGTTAATATTCTTACGTTGGTGCGTTTTATTCTTAGAAAACTATGATTATTTCTCTTTAATATAGGGTCCAGTATATCATAGACATTGGAGACATGGCTATTATATTCCTAATATCTGCATAACAAACGTGCTGACTATCTGGATCATCACAGAATAGGAACCACCACTTTATACCTCCATCAGGGTCTTGTTGACTGTATTCTCTCTAGCAGTGTGGAGGTAGTAGAATGTTATAAGTTATAAGATTGGGAACATGATTGATACTTCCGTGTTCCAAATATAACAGCTAAATTTTATTTCAGTATTGTAGAGTATTTCCTTATGGTTCCCAAAGTGAGATCAATTACTGAAGGAAACATTGGTATGTGAAGTAAGCACATGGGGTATGTGGGGCAGGTCTTTTGTTTATGTGTCATTCAGCCCATTAGCTGAGGCAGAAACAGAAGAAACAAGCATAAAATATTGTCACCTCACTGTTTACCCAGGTTCTTCATCTGTCAAATGCAGACAATTAAAACTGAGAGTCAGGACGGTGCTGCGAACATTAATAGGAGAAAACAAAGAATGTGATTTATAAACTGTGAATTGTAATGTAAACTAAGTGTGGTGTTAGTAGTCCCTGGAGTTGTTCCCAAGCATCAGAATGTCTCGGGCGACCTAAAAGTGATATTGCACAAAGATGAGGAAAAAGTGTTATAAATAAACCTTTGGATGTAATTTTCTTCAAGGGTCTTCTTAAATTAGTATTGATTATAATTTGGTCTTGAAATTGACATCCAAAAGTTATTTTTAGAAAATATTAAATTAACAAAACAAAGAGGAGAATATTTGGAAAAGAAACACACTGTATAGAACGACTTAATTATATTGAGTATATGTTAAGTATATATTCACTTGTAATCACTAAATAGAAAAATATACCCTCTGTGTTTTGCTAATTAGAGCATGTTTAATATAACAAAGGTTATCACTTTGAACTCCCATTTTTCAATTAGCATTATATCAACCTTAATTATATCTTTTGTGGGATCATTCAAAGGTACACTCATGTTCATAAGGAGAATGAAATAGAGGTTTGATGAAATATTGCAGATGATCTACTGGTGTGCCTAGAACTTCAACTCTATTATGATATGACTTTAATTTTAGTTTATTTTGTTTTGAAACACATAGGTAAATAAATACTAGAAATCCCTGTTGCAAGTGCTTGCTTTGGGAGAACAGGAAGAGGTGGGCGAGGGGGGGGGGAGAGTTATTGGCTTTGTGGCATTGAAGACCTTCTGGGTTCTTCCTGGGGTCATCTCAAGTGTCTCCCATCCAAGTACTAACCTGGTCTAACCCTGCTTAGCTTACAACTAGACAAAATCAAGAATGGTCAGGGTGGTATGGCTGTGGATGTGACTTTAATTTTAATTAGTGTTTTCTTTTAGTATGTTTGCCAGTTTTGTATATATTAACCAACTACACTTCACAGTTTAGAAAGTTAATAGTGCTGGGCATTTGGTGTGCCATTCCATCTTTATGAAATGTTTCTATCCTTCAGAGAAGATCCTTGATTGTCAGGGTTGTGCCTGTGCTTACGGATGCTACACTATGTAATTTTGTACTTTAGAATCACAAGCTTTTCTGAAGGGTTTCTTGCATGGGAAATGGAGACTTTTATTCCTATGCCCCAAGCTTTTCATTCCTATGAAAGAATATTTTTTTTTCTAATTTTGCAAGAAAGGCTAGTGGTATAGCTGGATTTGAAGTATAAAGGTCATCAGTAAAGATTTTATTGTTAATTTGTGTGGTAGCTTTAGTGTGTGGCTGAGAAGATGAACACTGTTGTATATTTAGCAAGGCTAGTGATGCCTATCGCTGCACAAATCCCGGGAAGTGAATGGGTTGTTTGAGGTAACTTGTTTTGACTAGTTTTATTACTAATGTCAGCCAGATAATTTGACCCATTGACATCTATTGGTATATGAATGAAAGTAATTTTGATTACTTTATTTCATTCAATTTATTTGAGTTGTCTTAATGAGCAAAGGGATTTTGTACTTTGAAGAAAGTGACTCCCATGTTGTGATTTGGAGATGACTTACAGTTCCGTTCTCCTCTGTCACGATTTTCATTTCATTGACAAACCCATTTCTCTACATTCTATCACTAGAAGTTTACACTTACACCCTGTGGGATGGATTTTCCACACTGCCATTTTCGTACCTTCCTGAGGACTGAATGTAAGTTTGATAGAACAGAGAAAGGGTTAATTCTGAGCACTGTGTAAGATAATGATATTAAAGAAATGTGTGTGTGTGTGTGTGTGTGTGTGTGTATACATATGCATATTTCATGTGTGTGCAAGCCTCTTGAGGCAAGAAGGCAATGTCAGATTTCTTTCCTTGGATACTATCCATTATTTGTAAAAATTTCTATTTATTTTTATTTCATGTGTATATGTATGTGTACCATATGCATACAGTGCCCACGAAGGCCAGGGCATAGCATCAGATAGACTGGAATTGGAGTTACAGGTGGTTGTCAGCTACTGGGAAATAAACCCTGGAAACAAACCTTTCTGCAAATGCAAAAAGTACTCTTAGTTATTGCTTAGCCATTGTTCCCAGCTCTCCTCTCATATACTAGAGAGAGAGAGAGAGAGAGAGAGAGAGAGAGAGAGAGAGAGAGAGAGAGAGAGAGAGAGAGAAGGGGTTCTCATATTACCTAGTATGTTAGGCTGACTTGCTGGTGAATCCTAAGTATCTTCCAGTCCTTTTATTTGCTAATTAGTGACTGAGTGATCTTAGATTTAAATTTTTAATGATGAAAAGAAAAATAATACCTAGTGAATGGTTTGTGGGGTTACCAGTTTACCAGTTTCATGGAATTGGACTAAGGTGGTAAAATCTGGCTTATCATTAGCAGGATGAAGACACTGGGTATCATGAAGATGAAGAAAGTGTAGAGGTTAAGGATGATACAAAGCCTAAGGGGGTGGGAATGTGGATGAGCATTGAAGAGAAGGATTCAATGTTTTGCTTTTGCCTCTTTTATTTTAAAATAAAATTTGGTTAAAATATGACTGTCCATTCCAAAGAAAACCTACAAACTTGGTTGCATGTACTTCCTTAATTTTAAGTTGGTTATAGCATAAATAAATAGCTTCTTATTAAAGATAGTTCTTTTTTTTTTAGGAGAGGAAATGGGATGTTCTTTATGTGGAAAGAGAAGTATGTTGGTCTTTTTTCCAAATTAATCTTGAATGGTTGAGCATTTTGGTTTTGGTTTTCTTTCCTCAGGTGATAGTAAGAACACTTGTCTATTCTGTTAGTGTAGACCAATACTCAAGTATGTCAGTAAGTGTGAAAATTCATACTGCAAAGTGCTTAACTAAATATTAAATATTATGTGCATATGGATTTGAATAGGAATCGCTTCCTTATAATTATATACTTGAATGCTTAGTCCATAAGGAGTGTCACTGTTGGAGGTGTAGCCTTGTTGGAGTAGTCCTTATTAAAGGAAATGTGTCACTATGAGGTAGGTTTTGAGGTGTCATCCAGTCAGTCTCCTGCTATGTGCATATCAGGATGAAGAACTGTGAGCTCTGTCCCCGCACCAAGTCTCCCGACATTCTGCCATGCTCCCTACATGAAAATAATGGAATAAACTTTGGAAACGGTAAACCTCAAACAAATGATTGCTATTATAAGAGCTGCTGTGGCCATGGTGTCTCTTTATAGCAGGAAAGCCCTAACTAAGTGTAGGTTGAAGGACCCTGGAGCATGACTCCATAGGTTTTGCTCTGGCTTTGGCTCCTTTTACCCCTAAGACACAGAGAATGTTGAAATACCTGTGTTTCAGTTTTAGCATATTTTAAATGTGGAAAATAACAACACTTACCTGCAGATAATGCTGTAAAGATTGAAGGAGTTAATAAACTCGATGGGCTGAAAGCGAAGGCCTGTCATAAAATACAATAATTTACCAATGGTTGTAACTTATGTTTATAAAAGCACAATGCAGAGTTCTTATATGTATGGAATTAATTACAAGGAAACAACCCCCCCCCTAGATTTTATATCAATGCTTCCAGAAGCATAGCTTTTATCAATATAAGAAGTATATTAGCTTTTGATCCATTAGTGACAGTGCTTGAATTTAGCAACTGTGTTTCTCAGACAGTTTTCTCTATGTTTAAATAAAGAAGTAACTCTTTTCAACACTGACCTTTTGGGATAAGATTTACATATTGGTTTTCTTCCTCATACTCAAAGCTTGAAAAGAATATTTTAGCCGTGACTACGCATTAGAGAAAGCTGTATTTCTGCAGACAGAAAAATAGGAAACTGTAGGGGGAATATTTTTGTCACTGGCATTTTTAACCAAGTTCCCCAAAGCTGGACAGACAGTTGAAAAGCAGAAAACTAGAGAGTTTGTAATTTAGTATCTAATATTTAATAATATTAGATATCTTAGTTTTTAACTCTAATAAATAATTTTATCAGATTCAAATAAAATAGTTATCTATGAATAATGCATTTTCATTATGTCTCTCCTTTGTGAGCATGTGTTGGGAAACAGAAATGAAGAGTTTGCTTGCTTAAGATCATACATTTTTGTACAATGAAAAGATGCTGGTATTATATAAAAGTTGTGTATGTCAAGTAAAAGAAGCACAGAATGTAAATGTGGCAGGAGAGTTCTAAGGGCATCCAGTAGAAATAAGACTCCTTTTGAAACTCGTCTTGCACTGCCTCAGTAAGTTATCACCTGTGTTCGCTCGTGGATTGTATCTACCCTTCGGTGCTTACCTCTCCTCGTCTCTGTAAAAGTGAGATGAACTGCAGTTTCATCAACAGGTCATTTATGCTGCCTGTGCATGTGTACACACACACACACACACACACACACACACACACACACACACACCACACACCCACACCCACACATCCACACACCCCCCTACACACCCCACACATACACCCACACCCACACACACCCCACGCACACTCTTGTTCTCTAAAAGATTTTGAGACGTCAGAGATTAAGAACATGTTTTTCTGTTTGGCACAAGCAACAACTGTCATTTAGTATCAACTTATTATGTGCCAGACAATTTATTTCAGATATTTCCCATAATATATATATATATATGTAAAACTATACACACACACACACACACACACACACACACACACACATAGAAAGTCTTATTTTATATGGTTTAGTTAAACTGCTGAAGTAGATATAAATAATAAATCAGATTTTGATTTTGAACTGTTTGACATTAAAGTCAAAGTATAAACTATAAATCATGTTTTTAAATTTATTCTTAAAGGTAAAGGGAAATGTGTTAGAGGAATGGGGACTTTTCCCATTTTCTCCGCTTACTTTCATCATTAGCACATGTGAATATTTCGTTAAGAGTGTTTTAAAATTTTTTCTCTGTCTCTGTCTCTCTCTATCTGTGGTGTGAGCATATATGTGTCATGCATGTCTGTGTGGTACACTCATGTGTTTATGTGTATGTGTGTGTGATTCAGGTTTGCGTTTATCAGCTGCAAACATTTGTTTTTGTGTGTGTGTCAAACAGATGTCCACACCTGAACATGAATATACAGCAAACCAGTAGCCAACATCAAACTAAATGGTGAGAAACTTGAAGCAATCTCACTAAAATGAGGGATTAGACAAGGCTGACCACTCTTATCTTACATATTTAATATAGTACTGGAAGTCCTAGACAGAAAAATTACACAGCAAAAAGAAGTAAAAGAGATACAAATTGGAAAGGAAGAAGTCAAAATATCATTATTTGCAGATGATATACTAGTATATTTAAGTGACCCAAAAAATTCCTCCAGAGAACTCCTACAGCTGATAGACAACTTCAGCTAAGTGGCTGAATATTAAATTAGCAAGAACAAATCAGCAGCCTTCTTCTCAAAGATAGACAGACTTAGAAAAAAGATAGGGAATTGACAGCCTTCACAATAGTCACAAACAATATAAAATACATTAGTCTCATCCTAACCAAGAAAGTGAAAGTATGTCAAAAACTTTAAATCTCTGAAGAAAGAAATTGAAGAAGATCTCAGAAGATGAAAAGATCGCACATGCTCATAGATTGGAATGATTAATATTAAAAAAATGGCCATCTTGTAAAGCAAGAGTTGAAGCAGGAATTGAAGAAAAGATCATCTGAGGGTTCATCTCATATGCAGCTACCCAACCCACCCTCTATTGCTGATGCCACAAGGTGCTTACTGGCAGGAGTTTGATATGGATGCCTCCTCAAAGGCTCTGTGAGAGCCATACTGATACAGATGAGGATGCTTTCCTCTAAATATCCAACTAATCACCAGGACCCCAATGAAGGAACAAGAGAAAGGACTGAAGGAGCTGAAAGGTTTTCTACCCCATGAGAAGAACAGCATTCTCAACCAACCAAACCCTCCAGAGTTCCTATGGACTAAATCACAAACCAATGAGCACACATGGAGAGACACTTGGCTCCAGTTGCATATGTAGCAGAGGATGGCATTGTCTGGCATCCAGGGTAGAAGAGACCTTTGGTCCAGTGAAGGTGAAACACCAAGTGGCTGAGGTGGGAGAGGGTGTTTGGTAGAGAGAGTGCCTTCATGGAAGCAAGTTGGACTGGGGATAGGATTGGGAAAAGGGGATATTATTTGAAATGTAAATACAAAGAATATTTAATAAAAAAGAAAAAAAAATAAAAAAGAAAAAAAAAGAATTGACTTGAAATGTTGATAGAATTATATTGAATCTGTAGATTGGTTTAGCTAAATAAGCATTTTTATTGCAAAAATCCTGCTAATATATGAGCAGGGGAGATATTTCTCTTTACTGAGATCTTCTTCAATTCCTTTCTTCAGAGACTTGATGTTCTTGTTATACAGATCTTTCACCTGCTTGATTAAAGTCACAGCAATTTATTTTACATTATCTGTGACTATTGTGAAGTGTGTTGTTTCCCTAATTTATTTCTCACCCTGATTTTCCTTTGAGTAGGTGAAGGGTACTGATTTGTTTGAATTAATTTTATATCTAGCCATTTTACTGAAGTTGTTTATCTGGATTAGGAGTTCTCTGGTGCAATTTTTGGAGTCGTTTAAGAGTACTATCATGTTATCTGCAGATAGTGATATTTTGACTTCTTCCTTTTTAACTTGTATCCTATTGGCTCTTTTTTTGTTGTTCTTATCTAATTGCTCTGGCTAGGGCTTTAAGAACTATATTGAATAATTAAGGAGAATGTTGGCAGCCTTGTGTATTACATAATTTTAGTAGGATTGTTTCAGGTTTCTCTCCATTTAGTTTGATGTTGGCTACTGTTTTGTTATATATTGCCTTTGCTATGTTCAGGTATAGGCCTTGAATTTCTGATCTTTCCAAGACTTTTAACATGAAGTAGTGTTAAATTTTGTCAAATGATTTCTCACCATCTAATGAGATGATAATGTGTTTTTTTTTTTTTCTTTCTTTGAGTTAGTTTTCATGTTTGATTTCATTGATGGCTTTCTGTATTTTGAACCATCCCTTCCTCCTTAGGATGAAGCCTTCTTGATCATGGTGAATGATCATTTTGATGTGTTTTTGGATTTGCATTTTGAGAATTTTATTGAGTATTTTTGCATCGGTATTCATAAGAAAAATTGGTTTGAAGTTCTATTTGTTGGAATCTTTGTGTGGTTTAGGTATATGTGCAATTGTGGCTTCAAAAATCTAATTGGGTTGTGTTTCTTTGGTTTTTATTTTGTGAAACTGTTTGATGATTATTGGTCTTAGGTCTCCTTTGAAGGTCTGAGAGAATTATGCACTACATCCATCTTGATATGGGTTTTTTTGGGGTTGGGTGGCTTTTAATGTCTGCTTCTATCTCTTTATTGGTTATGGTAGTGTTTAGATTGTTTATCTGATCCTGGTTTAGCTTTGTTAACTGGTATTTGTCTCAATAATTGTCCATCTCATCTAGATCTCCCAATTTCATTGAGTATATATAGGCTTTTGTAGTAGGATCTGATAATTTTCAAAAAATTTCCTCAGGTTTTTTTTTTTTTTTTTTTTTTTTTGTTTCTCACTTTTCATTTCTGATTTTGTTAATTGGATACTGTATCTTTGCCCTCTGGCAAATCTTGTTAAGGGTTTATCTATCTTGTTGATTTTCTCAAAGAACCTGCTCCTGGTCTTACTGATTCTTTGTATAGTTCTTTTTGTTTCTATATGGCTGATTTCATCTCTGAGTTTGATTATTTTCTGCATCTATTCCTCTTTGTTCTATTTGCTTCTTTCTGTTCTAGAGCTTCCCAGTGTGCCGTGAAGCTGATAGTATTTGCGCTGTCAAGTTTCTTTTTGGAGGTGTTCAGAGCTCTAGATTTTACTCTTAGCACTGTTTTCATTGTGTCCCATAAGTTTGGGAATGCTTTGTTTTCATTTTCATTAAATTCTGAAAGGTCTTTAATTTCTTTTTTTTTATTTCTTCCTTGGCCAAACTATCATTGAGCAGAGCATTGTTCATCTTCCATGTGTATGTGGGCTTG